>NC_136070.1:54350272-55826939 GCF_964261635.1 Lissotriton helveticus | reverse complement strand
ACACACCCAATTCAGGTGGGAAACTCCTAATCTTAAGAAGCAAACATTAGGCCTTATTTATGAGGCCCTTATGCTGCTGTTGCGTCACTTTTTGTGACGCTGCGGCGGCATAAAAAATGCACCTCACTGCGCCATATTTACAAAGTGAAGCATCTAGGCAGATGTGTCACTTTGTAGATCCCTGCGCTACGTTACACCTGCGACAGGTGTAATGTATACAGGGAGGGCATTCCGATGCAGAAAAGCCTTGTAGAAGTGTTGCAGTGAAATCTATGAGATTTAACAACTATGAGATTTCACTGCGCCACTTCTACAGCTTCACTGCGTCAAATCCTTACCCCTGCTTGAAGCAGGCATAAGAGGTGACGCAGACTTTTTCACACGGGGCTAGTCTCATGTGAAATGTCACATTGCTGGAGTTGCATCTTTCTCCAGACACGGTCCAGCAATGCAATATTTTTGCACCGACAGATACGTTCGGATTCCTGACGGATCTCTCAATCCTTGCGGCACAGGGCGCCGTACAGTAAATACGGAGCATTCATGGTGTCGCAAGGAGGGCGCACTGAAAAGTGTTGCATCTCTATTTTCACACTGCGATGCAACACTTTTCATAAATGAGACCTTTTTTCGGTCCCATGACAAGTTAATGGGGAAACCATAAATCTGTACATTTTGTAACCATACAGCTGGTTAAAAGGCATTATATTGGTCTATTTTATGTGCTTTTATGTTGTACTGTATATTCTTCAGTGGTTAATTTGCAAAACTCTAGAGGCCTCATTTATGAAAAGTGTTGCAACGCTGCAGTAAAATAGCAATGCTGCACTTTTCAATATGCCTTCAAATGAGTCCCTGGACCAACCGAGGGACACATTCAAATAATTCCACCCCAAACATTGTACCCCGCAGTATGGCTCAGGGATCTTTTAGTCAGTCCGTTCGGCTCCTTTTACTCAAAGCAACAAAAGGATTCGCACACAGGGGTGGGCGGGGGTAAAACTGAAGAGAATAACAGCAGGTTGTGCATGGATGTCTTTTAGGGGACGCCAGGGGTCTCTGCTGCGACCGTTGGCATGCCCCTTTTGACCCCTGGCACTGCCTTTGCGACCCCCAGCATCAGCAGTGGCAAAATCAGTGGCAGGAACAGAAGCAGCTCCTTATGGACCCCAGTGGGGGCTTCACTCTTCTTGTTTTTTGTCAATTTTTTATTATACTAATAGTGAATATTTTCACATTATTCACTATTTGTTTGATAAAAATGGAGTACAAATAGCTGGAATATGACTTTCCCTGGCAGCTGAGGTAAGTAAAAAAAAATACTTTTAAATGTGTGAATGTTGTGCGCGTGCTATCAGTTTTGAGTGCACTTATGTGAGAGAGAGTCTGTGCATGTGTAGACAGAGTGTGTGTGTATGTGTGAGTGTGTGTATGTGTGAATGCATGTGTATGTGTAAGCATATGTATGTGTGAGTGAAAGTGAAGGTCAAGGGGCATGTGAAGGCACTTCCGCTGCCCCAGGCATTTTGGTGAATTGATGTCCATGGGGTTGTGGGGACGCGGTGATGAGTCCCCGGCTTTGCCACAGCACACAATCAATGGTCCAGGAGCTGTCCTAAGGCCACCTCTGGGACAGGGCCAGACAC
This sequence comes from Lissotriton helveticus, assembly GCF_964261635.1. Taxonomy (NCBI): domain Eukaryota; kingdom Metazoa; phylum Chordata; class Amphibia; order Caudata; family Salamandridae; genus Lissotriton; species Lissotriton helveticus. The sequence goes on along the minus strand of NC_136070.1, from coordinate 55,825,293 downwards.
ACCTTTTATTCCAGCAGGTGCGATGGCGACGTCACATCTGGTCTGTCATGTGGACCGCCGTAGCTGCGAGACCAGGACCAAAGAAAGCACTAATCCTGATGTTTGCTGTTCTTTCTGTCACATCCAGGCCTTTTCAACACATATGTTTTGACTATCTCACTGTTTTTGTAATTTCAAATCAATCCGTGTATTGTCCTATGAAAAGTTGGCAAAATTGTAGGTCAAAATGTTTCTTTCTGCTGCCTGTTAAATAAAGGCACCTGACTTTGTACTCGATACCTCTTTGAAAGTTCTTACGAGCTGGGGTACAATGGACTGGTGGTATAACCAAGGTGCCATGGACTGGTGGCATAACAAGGGTACAATGGACTGGTGGCATGACCAGGGTGCTATGGACTGGGGGCATTACATGGGTGGCATGGGCTGGTGGTATAACAAGGGTGACATTGGCTGGTGGCATTACAAGGGTGGCATGGGCTGGTGGCATATCCCGGATGCCATTGGCTGGTGGCATTACAAGGGTGGCATGGGCCATAATGCTCGGAAGAACATGGGCGATGGGCATGCTGGTTGGTTGGAAAAGACAGCCATGATTGGGGTGCAATGGCCTCCTCACAGCCAGGGCCAGATCCCTCACATGCGGCACTAATGATGCTTGCACCCATGTTCAACATATAGGCATCAGTGGATCAGGCACAGAGCAAGTGCTTCGAAAATGATGATGCTTTGCCAACCCGCTGTGTTAAGTTAGCATGAGGTTATTAGGAGTTTAAACACCATTTTACCTTTCTGCTGCTTCTGCACACGACACATAGGGCCAGATGTAGGACACCAAATACCGATCGGTAACGGCTGATTTCGTCCGTTACCGACCGGTATTTGGTTTTTGAGATGTAGGGGGCTCAAATTGTAACGATTCTGTAAATTTACCGATTCGGTAAATTTACAGATTCGGTAAAATACAGAATCGGTAAATTTACAGAATCGGTAAATCTAGATGTAGGTGGCAGTTAAAATAGTGCCACAGGCCCTTAAGAATTCGTTATTTACCATGAAATACTATTTCATGGTAGCTGTAGTATTTGCCGATTTGTAAATACCGAATCAGTAAAATTCGGTATTTACGAATCGGTAAATGCCATTTACCTACATCTAGCCCATAATTGTTACTTTAGCTTTGACCCTAGTAGAATGTTTTGCTTCACACGAGAATAATATGTTGTTGCTCTGATATCAGCTTTGCTTGGTGAGCTGTGTCTGTACAGTGAGTGCTGAAGCCTTCAAGGATATCTCGATACAGTTATTGTTGTGAGGTCTGACCTTCGCACGTTCCTAGACATAACATACAAGCAGCTGCGGCCAAATTCTGGCTTTAGGCGCATTTTATATTGCATTACACAGAGCATACACACACACTTGATGGTGCTTCGCATGCAGGGAGCTGGTGGAAGATGATGTGATCCCTTACCACTAGGATCTGAGGTATGGGGCTGCCCTGCTAAAACCCAAAGAGACCTTCTTAGATATAATATAATATACTAGCAAGGGAGAGTGAGAAATAGGTGACTTTTAGCCTTCTTCCCTCTAGCATTTTAACATGCTTTCACCCTTTGTATTCTATTGACTAGTAACTATGCTGATTACTTTGTTTCTTATAATATGTTTGCTTGTATTAGCTAAGATACTGCGCTTGAGAACACTGCATTAGAAAATAAACATTTCAAATGTGCGTCCTCATTTACTCCTTGTTCTGGTTTGAAATGATTGTATAACGAAAGAGTGTTCATGTGTTCCACGTTACCTGAGGTGTTCTAAGTCCATGTTCTGGTTTGTCGAAACATTGAGAGTTTGTAACAACCAATGAGACAGTGTAGCTAGTCTGGTAGGGGATTTTGGGTACTAAGGTGAGTTTTGGCACACCCTAAATCACTGAGGTTCCAAGTCTCTATGCACAGTTCTGTATGAGAACGTAATCCCTGCGACAATGCCTGAGCCTATGATGGGACAAGGGATACTGTGTGGAAGATAATCATTGTGTAGGACCCCAGGTCCTTTAAATGCAATGCTAATTTTTGGGCTATGGTTGTGATTGGCCCTTTTATGAAACATCTACAACTCAATGATAGGGAGTAGAGGTAATCCAGACCCTCAAGGCGCCAAGGCTCCCACAGGGCACTTCGTGAGACCTATACTAAAGGAATTTCTTGCAATAAATAAAGACACCGCGACTAAGAGTCTACCAGGCATCAAATCAGGGTCCCCTAAAGATCCCATACCCCCACATATTCTGTTACGGGGGAGACATTATTCTGACAACCATCACTGGGTTACTCGCACTATCCTTTATGCAAGGGAAAGTGCAGAAAACATGGAAACACGCCATAGTCCGACCATTGCTAAAAAAGACGCACTTAGACCCAACATACCTAGGTAACTTCTGCCCCATCTCACTCCTACCCATCTTAGGAAAGATGGCTAAAAAATATGTCAACCACACTCTGTCCCAGTTCTTAGAGGAGAATGAGGTGCACCACCAGACCCAAATGGGCTTCAGACCATCACAGAGCACAGAATCAGCCCTACTACTGGTCCCAGAGGAACTTAAGGGAATCCTCCATCAAAGAGGTACTGCTGCCACCCTGTTGCTCGACCTAAGTGCAGCCTTTGACACAGTGGATCACCAAACACTCATTCTTAGGCAAGAGACAGCAGGTATACAAGACAGCGCGCTAAGGTGGATAGTGTCATTTCTGAAGGACAGATCCTTTCAGACCAAAGAATGCGGACACTACTCTGACATTCTAGAGGTTGCATGCAGAGTTCCACAGGGCTCCTCCCTCAGTCCTACGCTGTTCAACATATACATGCAACCTCTGGCCGAGATCGTCCAGGAGTTTGGGTTATCAATCGCATCGTATGCGGATGATACCCAATTGCTAGTTTCAGTGGCAGAGGGGCCCAACTTAAAACACAATCAAGTGTCTCCCTGCATGGAAAGGGTAGCCACCTGGATGACAAGCTGTAAGCTAAAACTAAATGGTGACAAAACGGAACTCATGTTCATAGGCAATAATCTTCCACCACGAGTCACCATTACCTGGCCAAAAGAACTGGGTTGCCCACCCGTTCATAAAAACTCCATAAAGAATCTAGGAATGTGGATAGACCAGAACCTCACCATGGAAACTCAAGCCAGGAAACTGGCCGCCACCTGTTTTGGAATACTGCGGATGCTCCATAAAATTCTAGATCTCATTCCAGAGGAGACCCGGAGAACAGTGATACAGTCTCTGGTGGTCTCACGCTTAGACTGCGGGAACTCTCTCTTTCTGGGGTCACCCAAGTACGTGTTGAATAGACTGCAGGTGGTACAAAGTGCAGAAGCCAGGGTCCTTAGAAGCATACCCAGGTATGAATCAGTGAAAGAGGCTCTGAAAATACTACACTGGCTGCCGGTTCAGGCCAGGGTCAAATTCAAAGCACTGTGCATAGCACACAGGGCTTTGAATGGCAAAGGGCCAGCTCCACTCAGGGCACTGATCATACCTTGCAAACCGGAGAGAGCCCTAAGATCCTCTTCAGATCGCCTTGCCATCCATAACCACAAGGATCAGGCGGTCCAGATGGGGAGGAAGATCATTCTCGCATTTGGTGCCAAAACTCTGGAACTCCATGCCCTTAGAACTCGGATGAGACTGCCTTCAGGAAGACATGGTTGTTTCCCGGTTGAGTCTATGGTAACTGATCTCTCCTGCTCCACAGCGCTAGGAAACCCATGGGCAGCTATGCGCTCTACAAAACACATAAACATGAGTTTAGATCTGCGTGATGGTACATTGCCTCCTCTTCACCAAGTGATGGAGCACACTGTAGTACTATGCACCCTGAAGAAGGCTGCAGGAGAAACATTGAAAGGAAGAAACTTTGGAATGGCTTCCATCTTCTAACTGAGAATACAAACTGGACTTACTGCAAGGATAATGCCCTAATAGTATCAGTAGTATGTATATATATCTATATATCTATATATATATAACGAGAGAGAGAGAGGGAGAGATATACGTATGTGTACATGTGTTCATGTGTGTGTGTGTAAGATATGGAAATCAGGCATAGAAATAGGCAGCAAGTGTATGAGTGACGTTGAACATATGATATCAATTACACACAGAGAATCACCCACCTTACAAGACATGAGTGGAAGCACATCCTTAATAACTTTAGAGTGGATGCAGAGTCAGCAGCCTAGCAACAAATATTAATGAGGCTGCAGGCAAAGTAGCAGCTTTCACATGAGGCTGCAGGCAAAGGAGCAGCCAGAAGAATAAACTACCCCCACATTCCACCATATACTGAATGGCCATAAATGAGAGAGTGGGGGTAGCAAGACCAGCATTTGTTCCGATACCCCCTTGCGAGAATTGTGAAAACAGTGGTAACAGATGGTGTCTTTTGCACCTAAATTCTCAATTAATTTGGTCTCCCATACCTCTCCAGCATTTCTTTTATCCATCCATCCCTGCTTCTCTCTTCATCCACCCATCCATCCATCTATCCCATTCTTCTCTCAATCCATCCGTCCTTCTTTCCTCTTCGCCATCCTCCATATCCGACTATTTCCACACTCCATCATGTGTCTCATCCTTTCTTCCATTCACATATCCTACTCTTTCAAACTTCCCCCATCCATCCTTTTTTATCCTGAGCCATCCTCTCCATCAATCTTCCCAGTCTTCTTGCTATCCATGTATTCTGCCATCACTTATGTGTTTATCCATCTCTCCAACCTTGCATTCTTTTCTCCACTCTTCTCTTCCTCCCTCTGTCATTTCGTTTAATGCTTGTGTGTCCCCACACTCCCCAGCTCCATCCTGCTCTAGCATTGCAGTGGTGTTTGTGTGCTTCTGTTTGGAGGCCGGGGCCACCGATCAGAGTCACAGGAGCCATAAACAATGTTTAAGAAGTTGAATGCTACACACACGCCCCAGTGGCATCATAACCAGCGGCGGCCGCTCCATTAGGGCATAGGAGTGCTGCCCCCCTTTACCACCACCATTACATGATACGCTAATAAAACGGGGTTTAAACCTGTTTTTTATTATCGTTTTATTGTAATCCCCAGGACCCGCCCCAGGACCCTGACCAGTCTTGTGTGTGGGTCCAGGGGATGGTGGGGGAGTGGTGGGCACTCCCTTCACTGCGCATGAGGTGTTTAGCCGCAGTGAAGCTCTCTCCAGCCCCTGCAGTGTTGCTGGGGCTGGAAGAGCAGGCACAGGCTTCTAGTCTCCCTGGGAGCGCAGGTTGCCGGTGCTCAGGCCAATCCTGAATCTGCTCTCTTGCAAAAGCAGCTTCAGGATTGGCCTCAGGGCAGGCAGGAAGAGCCGATGCACAGGAGACAGCGGCAGCAGCGTTTTTGTAAGTTAATAAACAAAATATACATTTATTTATTTTATTTATTTATTTTGAAGGTTTTATAGAGTGCAAACAAGATCCTTGCGGCTATCAGAGCACTTTACAATGAACAAAGATGATTATACAAAATGAATAGCAAGACACAATATAGAGAACAAGCATAGGATAAATAAAATAAAACACACGGAAAGAATCGTAAAAAGACCAAAGCATGGGATCATAGTTGTTCCAAGAACATAAACAGCGAGTCTCGGGTGAAAAAGGTTCAGGGCCGGGAAGAGTGGTCAAGTGAATTTTGCCATGAGAATCGCTTTTACTTCCTTGTACCCAAACACTCCCCACCTCCTCCTCCTTCCTCCCTCCTCCTCACCTCACTCCTCTTGCCCGCTCCCCCACTTTGGTAGGGGATGGGCCGCTACTGCCCATACCCCTCTAAGATGCTAAAGTGGGGGGTTCATGTCCCCCCTGATTGCAGGAGAAGAGAAGGAGTTCAGAGGTCGAGTCTTTAAAGCAGGTTGGTGGAGTCGAACCATGGAAGAGATTCGATGGAAGGTCTGTAGAATACCAGGTGAAGGGAGGCTAGAACACAACACATGTGCACTCGAAGGAGGAGCCAGGTTTGATCTGCAATGAGTGCAGAGACCACCAACACAAACACACTAGCAAGGGTATAAGTCACCATCATCAAGAAAGCTTTATTCGGTTATAATTAGGGCTCCAGGTTTTATAGTATTTATTTTCGGAACATTTCCGTCTGTATTTATCTATATTTATTTTTGGGCTATCTTATTGGTATTTATCCATATTTATTTTGTGTTTTGTGAACAGATGAGGTGATAACTCGTATCTTTCTTCATTTATTTAACGGATAAAAATGCACGTTTGGTTTTAGCACATTACACATCCAAAAATAATAAAAGAATAAACCCACATTAAAAAAAATGTATATACATGTTCAGATATGCTGTAATTTAAGCACATCTTATTGAGCTTTGTAGCTCTCCATGCTGCCATTATGTACAGCTATTGACCTGCAAGTCATCAATCTTTGCATGATGAGTCACTCAAAAGTAGCTAAATTATCTGTATTTTTACGCCTTTAAAAATAAATCCAGACAGGAAAAACAGTGTTTTCTGTCTGGAATTATCGGTAAAAATCAGAAAAAACGGGGAGCCCTAGTTATAATAGAAAAAGCATAATAGCAAACATCACAGCAAAAACATTAAAAAAATCCTAGAATAATTAAAATCAATAAAATAGCTCAGATAGCCGACAGTTCATACAAAGAAATACAACAGAATCAGTCCCTCATTGAATTCCTTGGTCACACAGCTGCTTTTAAGTTAAAAAGCTGGCAGCATAAAAAATAATATCTACAGAGTGCATTTGCAAGAATAAAAGAGCTGTCCCTGCATATCGTGACTACCACAAAACTATGTATATTCCTGAGCTACAGCTCTGGGTTCTTATTTGTCTCCTTCTTCCTTGCTACGTCATGACAATAGCACACCTGAAAAAAGGCCTCCAATTTGGAAGGAGCTGGCACTGAAACCAGAAAATCTATCAAGGTACATGTACAAAAAAGGCGGTTCTTCTGAACAATCAGCTGGCCCATACCCCTTTCACTCAATTGGCTACTGTGGCTGACCTCTAGACCATTGAGCATCCAGAACAGCTTCAACTTCACTTTCAGGTGAGCAGTCGAGACGAACTGGGACCTCTAGACCATCGAGAATCCAGAACAGCTTCCTCTTCACTTTCAGGTGAGCAGTCGAGATGAACTTGGGACCTCTGGACCATCAAGAATCCAGAACACCTTCCACTTCACTTTCAGGTGAGCAGTCGAGACGAACTTGGGACCTCTAGACCCTCGAGGATCCAGACCAGATTCCACTTCATTCTCAGGTGAGCAATTGAGACAACCTGGGGACCTCTAGCCCATCTAGAATCCATACCAACTTCCATTTCACTCTCAGGTGAGCAGTCAAGACAAAATGGGGGAGAATCCAGAACAGCTTCCACTTCACTTTTAGGTCAGCAGTCGAGACGTCCTGGGACCTCTAGACCATCGAGAATCCAGAACAGCATCCACTTCACTTTCAGGTGAACAGTCGAGACGAACTGGGACCTCTAGACCATCGAGAATCCAGAACAGCTTCCACTTCACTTTCAGATGAGCAGTCGAGACGAACTTGGGACCTCTGGACCATCGAGAATCCAGAACAGCATCCACTTCACTTTCAGGTGAGCAGTCAAGACGAACTTGGGACCTCTAGCCGATCTAGAATCCAGACCAACTTCCGTTTCACTCTCAGGTGAGCAGTCAAGATGAAATGGGGGAGAATCCAGAACAGCTTCCACTTCACTTTCAGGTGAGCAGTCGAGATGAACTGGGACCTCTAGACCATCGAGATTCCAGAACAGCTTCCACTTCCCTTTCAGGTGAGCAGTCGAGGAGAACTTGGGACCTCTAGACCATCGAGAATCCAGAACAGATTCCACTTCACTTTTAGGTGAACAGTCGAGACGAAATGGGAACCTCTAGTCCATTGACAATCCAGACCAGATTCCACTTCATTCTCAGGTGAACAATTGAGACAAACTGGGGACCTCTAGCGCATCAAGAATCCAGAACAGCTTCCACTTCACTCTCAGGTGAGCAGATGAGACGACATGGGGACCTCTAGACCATTGAGAATCCAGAACAGATTCCACTTCACTCTCAGGTGAGCAGTTGAGACAAACTGGGGACCTCTTGCCCATCATAAACCCAGAACAGCTTCCACTTCACTTTCAGGTGAGCAATCAAGACGAACTGGGGACCTCTGGCCCATCGCGAATCCAGAACAGATTCCACTTCACTTTCAGGTGAGCAGTCGAGACAAACTGGGGACCTCTAGCACATCGAGAATCCAGAACAGCTTCCACTTCACTCTCAGGTGAGCAGTTGAGACAAACTGGGGAGCTCTGGCCCATCGAGAATCCAGAACAGATTCTACTTCACTTTCAGGTGAGCAGTCGAGATGAAATGTGGACCTCTAGACCATTAAGAATACAGAACAGATTCCACTTCACTCTCAGGTGAGCAGTTGAGACAAACTGGGGAGCTCTGGCCCTTCATAAATCCAGAAAAGATTCCACTTCACTTTCAGGTGAGCAACCAAGATGAACTGGGGACCTCTGGCCCATCCAGAATCCAGAACAGATTCCACTTCACTTTCAGGTGAGCAATCGAGACAAACTGGGGACCTCTAACACATCGAGAATCCAGAACAGCTTCCACTTCACTCTCAGGTGAGCAGTTGAGACAAACTGGGGAGCTCTGGCCCATCATAAATCCAGAAAAGATTCCACTTCACTTTCTGGTGAGCAGTCAAGACGAACTGGGGAACTCTGGCCCATCGAGAATCCAGAACAGATTCTACTTCACTTTCAGGTGAACAGTCGAGGCGAACTGGGGGAGGAGGAGGTGGAGAGTGAAGCGATAAAATGTGGTCAATGTCAAAATGGAAACATGATAAACAGGATGCAGTTTCCAAAAGAGTGGGAAAGCAGAATAAACCACAACTGGATGGTATATTGACCCTCAAAACATGGTGCATTCTTTGGGTGATATCTAAGGCAGTGTAAAATCAAAGTAGAGAGCCAGTGGGAGTCTCCTCTTTTATTAGTGAGAACTGGTCGGCAGTGGACATCGACATGCTTCTTGTAGGCATTATTGAGAAGAATCATGCCATTTTTATATATGGGCTTTAATGATTGCACTAAATGAGTGAACTACATATGAAGAACCGGGTTATTTAATACCCAGCGGCGCCAGGGGCACGCCCAAAGTCTTTGGGTTCCACCTGTCTTAGAATACAGAGACACAGAAACTTCTTGGTGGCGTCAAAGATCAAATTTATTGGCTGCAGCCAGTAACAGAAGTCCTAGAAATCATCACGTTATGAGTTCTCAGGAGACTGCTCAATTTTACACAGCAAGTCGTCCCTTTTTATGCCAAAAATCACATTCCAGACAAATACCTAATATTTACAAACTATCCAATCACATGTATTCACACCAAAGGTATCGCATGACAGTAAAACCCACTTTTCAGTTGCCCAGCCCATGATCAGTCATCGGTCAAACCCAACATTCTTCTTTAGACAGGTCGAACGAACCCACAATAAAAAAGGCCACAACCCAATCATAAATAGACCATAAAGAAAGGAGCAGAAACAGGTGAGAGTAGGATAAGGCATATTTGTGTGCAATAAAACTTTACGATGTCCTGTGCTCTGATCCTTAATCTTGATCAGCTAAAGGGCAGGAACTGGTTTAACAAGGTCAGCTTCAGGCAACAGGGTCAGTTCACTCAGGTCAAACAGGAGTCAGCACGAACTGGAGCTAAGGTGTACATGTCCTTAAAAAGACTAGTTCAGCCACAGTCATCGGCCTATGTGAGGGCAACCACAAAATGGCTGCCTTACACAAAATGGAACCCAAGGGTTCAGAACGAAATCCCTAAATACGTAGTGAATCCATCGGTCTAACATGATGAAAGCACTCATACTTGCCGCACTAGCTAGTTACGGTTCGCTAATATCAAATTCGTAACGAAACCATGACCTTTATGAAACGGGTTCAGAATTCACGGAACCTCAGACCCTCCTTTTACCCTTACATAGGCAATAACCTAAACTCACGTCAATCTGAGTCCAGGTCTATATTCATCAGATCATCAAGATGTTGCTGGAGCATAATCCTATTACTTAGTACCTCTCTTGGAACAGGACACCTTGCACACGTAGTAGCACAGAGGCCACATATAGCAGGAGCGCACTGCACACAAAGACAAAACAGGAAAAGAATCGCTAAAGCCATCCCAATGATCATCAGAATCTTCCATCCCCAGGTCGATAACAGTTCCCAAAACCATCCAATCAACGACCAATCTCCTTTATCCACATTTATAGACTCAGAGATCTTATGTAACTTAGAAATGGCCTGGTATACTGTAGGAGCATTGTCTGGTATGAAAACGCAGCAACTCGATTGAATCACTTTACATACCCCACCTCGGTCCGCAAGTGTGACGTCCAAAACCATTAGATTCTGTAATATCATAAGGCGATCCGCTTGAAGCTCAGCGGTCAGATTACTAAGGGCACCAGCAGTTTCATTTATGGTGGATTCAACCACTCTTGTCAATTGCCGTAGGTTTCTACTGTTTGCCATAGGTCCCCAAAACGGTAGGAAACCCTTGAAAAAGTCTCCCACTTCTTGTCCCGTACTATCTTCCTCACTGAAGACACCCCTAACAACTCTCGTTCTGTGGTAATCTACAGCAGCAGTATACGTAGGAGGCAACAAATATGCAACATAACATGTTCCCGAAAAATCTGGGGGCAACCATGTATATGCTTTATCATGGCAGACAAAATACGTGCCCGTAGCTGCTAAAAACGGTGGGGAAGTTTGAGATGCAAAGACATACGTCTGAGTACAAACACTCTTCCCTAACTGAGCTCTCGGATTCTTGCCCTTCCCTTGCAGACAGAAATGACCACGATGGGGTACAATCCAAATCGGAGGTGACCTTTTTCGTCTCTGCTTTTCACTCAGACTAACACTATATCCAGTCACGTTCCATCCGATATAAGCTAACACCTCATCTTTGGGAATAGTCTCATATGTATCGATATCTCTAATCATATCTGTTATTCCCTTCACTAAGGCACTATTGTTCGAATTGTCTCTCATGGAACGCAAGGGATAGACTTCGTTGGCATAAATAAACATCGTCTGATATGCCCATACGGACCCATTATAACTGAACGGCAAAACCAGATAAGGAATACCTCTATCCATAGTATGTGGCATAAGACCACTCACCCAACAATTAGTGGTGTTCACTACTAACTGGTGTTGATGAAGGAGTTGCACAAACGAGTTATTGATGAATTCTGTCCTAATTAGTTCATGTTCAGGTAGAGGGTGAAACGAATGTAAAGAAACAGTAGTAGGAAAAGGCATAGGTTGGGAAGTAGGTGCAAACGCCTGTTGTGTGGCATAGAAAACCAAACCCACACAAACTAACACAATATTCAAAAACATTAGAATACACATTGTTAAAAAACATTTGCTACGGACCAATATACGTAATCGAACTTTTGAGTCCATTCTTCTAACATTTTGGGCAGCATCAAAAAAACTCCATCCTCTAACCGTGCTGTTCGCGGCAGTTGGTTTTCTTCTGCTAAGGAATACGCCTGTCAGTCTAGGGAACTCCCTTGAACCAACCAGAACTGTCGACCTTGTGTCTACACAGTTTGCACTCCCAAGTCTTTTTACCGCGACCCTACAGCTGAACCCGGATGGTGGTTCGAAAAATAAAAATAAAAAAGTTTCTTAATCTGCCAAAGTGTAAATTAGATATAAAAAAGAAAATTTTTGCTTTATATGTCTGTATGTACAGTCTTTCTTGGTCTCAAATCGTAGCGTTCTTTATCAGGTACAGTCTGATCCTTAAACAGAAGATCCGGATTGGTGGTGGCAATCTTCAGATGAGGAGGCACAGCAGCTTGCAGAACGTCGTCATCCTCGCGTTCAGACCGTGTTCATGTCAAATGAGCATCACTAAACGGGGTGAATCTAGGGACCTTCTCACAATCTAAATCAGCTATACCATCCCTTACCCACTGATCATATGGTAAAGGCAAAGGAACTTTTTTACAGTGGGTGGCATGCACCCAGTTCTATTTGCCTGCTACTCTAACAGCGGTTCTAGTAACCAGCAAAATCAGATAGGGGCCGCTCCATCTAGGCTGTAGGTTCTTCGTGCACTGGAAATTCTTTACCAAAACGTACTGACCAGGTTCAAGTACGTGGCCTGGGTCTGTTGTAGCCAGCCGCGGGCCGTGGAGGGAGTTACGGTGGGGCAGGGAGGCGGGGAGGGGGCGGGGCAGGGTGGAGAGGGCTAAAAACCGGCACCTGGATAATTACAGGTAAGTAAACAATTTGATTAATAAAACGAATTTCGTAGTGCGCACTGCATCGCATTTTGCGATGCAGTGCGCGCTACGAAATTCGTTTTATTATTTAAATTGTTTACTTACCTGTAATTATCCAGGTGCCGGTTTTTAGCCCTCTCCACCCTGCCCCGCCCCCTCCCCGCCTCCCTGCCCCACCGCAACTCCCTCCACGGCCCGCGGCTGGTTGTAGCTGTCGGCAAAGTGTCATAGACCTGTTGGTGGAGAACACGTAATTTAGCAGTCAAGTCATGTAAGTAATCCACCAACATAGGGTATTCAATACTGCTGTACTCTTTCGGACGAGGCACTCCCCAAACATTCGCTGGACGACCAAACACGATCTCATGCGGACTAAGTCCCACTTGAGAATGTACAGTTGTTCTAGTTGACAAAAGAGCCAGCGGTAAGGCATCTGGCCATGTAAGACCAGTACTCGCTTGTACCTTAGCCAACTTAAGCTTAAGCGTACCATTGTAACATTCAACAAGTCCAGCAGACTGGGGGTGATTCGCTGCGTGAAAGTTTTGGTTGATCCCTAATCCGACACACACTTTCTTCATAATCTGACCCACAAATTCACTCCCATTGTTCGACCATACAATTCTCGGTAATCCATACCTAGGGAAATACTCTCTCAACAAAACCTTGGCTGTAGAAAAGGCAGTATTATCTTTTAGGGGGTAAGCCTCTATCCATCTTGAAAAGGCGCAAACAACCACTAGAACATATTTCAAATTGTTGCACCTCTCCATGTGAATATAGTCTAACTGTATCACCTCAAACGGATACGTTGGAGGAGCAAAATGACCAGCTGGAGTTGGAATTCCCTTACCGGGATTATATTGCAGACAAATCATGCAATGTTTCACCACGTTCTCTGCACATTTCGGGATTCCAGCATTCTGCCAAACTGGAGCCAACAACTTACATATCCCTTTCGAACTTATATGAGCCAACCCATGAGCCATTGTAACCACTGGGAGCACATACGCATCTGGGAACAACCATCGTTGATGTTCCGACAACTCAATCCAACAACCTGTAGAATCCAACATACCCGTACTCTCTCTCCAAACATTCATTTCCTTTTCTGTAGCTTCAGCCTGAATCGTCTTCACACTTTCTATCGTGTCTTCACACATTCCACCAGCCATAACCCATCTCGCTGGTCCTGCAACATACATACGACTCATCATATCCTTCGCTGTTTCCTTCGCAACTTCATCCGCAAACGCATTCCCTCGACCAACATCGTCCACAACTCTCTTATGCGCACTACATTTCACAATTGCAATCTGCTTTGGGAGAGTGAGAGATTCCAAAAGTTCATTCACTAACTGCCCATGCTGGATTTTTGTTCCATGGGAAGTAAGGAACCCACGCTCTCTCCACAAACGCCCAAAACTGTGAGCAACACCAAACGCATACTGACTATCGGTATAAACATTCACTCGTTTTCCTTCCGACAACACACACGCTCTAGCCAGTGCAATCAACTCTGCTGCTTGCGCAGAATTCTGTGGTATGAGTGCTGTCTCAACAACTGTATTTAAAGTTGTGATAGCATACGCTGCAGTCGTCTCACCATTCGGAAGCTTAAAACACGAACCATCAACCCACAGCGTACCATCCACATTCTCAAAAGGAGTGTCTTTTAGATCCACTCTAGCTTTTGTTTCTTCCTCTGTACGAAGAAAACAATCATGCTCATCTTGAGCATCCGTCTCTGTAGAGATCGGCAATAACGTAGCTGGATTCAACACGTTACATCTTCTGATGTGGACGTGGCTAGCCAACAGTGTCAACTCATAGCCTGAAAGACGTGCACTAGTAAGGTGCTGTGTCTTAGTCCTGTTTAATAAGGTATCCACTGCATTCGGAACCATCACAATCAGCGTATTATCCAACACCAAACCAGCAGACTGTCGAATAGAAACGGCAGCTGCGGCTGTAGCTCTCAAACAACTCGGTAATGCTTTAGCAACTGGATCTAACATTGATGAAAAATACGCGCATGGACGCTGCTTGTCCCCAAAAGGTTGTGTCAACACTGACAACGCACATCCCTCTCTCTCGTGCACATACAACGTGAAAGGCTTGCTATAGTCTGGAGTACCCAACACAGGAGCCGAACACAATGCATCACGTAATTCCGGAAAACTTTTCTGACATTCATCAGACCAAGTAAGAGGATACGGAGTATCTTTCACAGTCAATGCTAACAGAGGCTTCGCCAACAATGAAAAATTAGGGATCCATTGTCTACAATACCATGTAATACCCCAAAAGGCACGAACTTCTCTCTGTGTCGTTGGCACACTCATTTGCGAAATCGCCTGAATTCTTTCTGGGGTCAATTTCCTTCCCTCCTTCGACAAGAGATGACCTAAGTAGGTTACCTCTTGGCGGCAATATTGCAACTTTGAAGGCGATACTTTATGATGAAGGTCAGACAAATATTGCAACAACGAAAAAGTAGCCTCCTTACAAATCTTATCGTCATCAGCAGTAATCAACAGATCATCGACGTACTGAATAAGAGTCGAACCAACTGGTAACACAAACCCGTCAAGCTAAGTTTTCAACGCTTGACTATAGATTGAAGGACTTTCACAATAGCCTTGTGGAGCTCTCTTAAACCGGAAACTTCGGCCTCCTAATGAGAAGCCAAAAATATCCCTACTTTCCTCTGCAATAGGAATACTGAAGAAAGCATTCTTCAAATCGATGACAGAAAACCAGGCTGCCGAAGCAGGAATCAGAGTTAACAATGCAGTGATATCAGGTACCACAGGAAACTGTGGCACGACAATCTTGTTGACCTCTCGAAGGTCGATCACAAACCGGTACACAGGTGGCTGAGAAGCATCTGTACGCTTAAGAACAGGCAAAACCGGACTATTGCACACGTTACCTCTCATTTCCTCAACCACACCCTTCTCAACCAGATCATAGACAATCGCTAAAAGAACTCTTAACCATCGCTCGATATCTTATATTGTGGTATACGAGGCAACTTAGCATTCGATTTTAACGTAACGATATACGGTGGTATCTGCAAAAGACCAACATCATTCGGACCTGTAGCCAAAAGCGTTTCAGGATGCGAATGTAATTCCAGTGGCAAACAATCTTTAGACAAATGCATTGGAGAAATCACTTTCTTACCGAGTGTAAGTTGTACTCCCGAAGGAGAACAATGCAATGTTGCATACAATCTTTTCAACAAGTCCAAACCCAACAGATTCTCACCACAACCAGTTGTTAGAATAAGTGGAGCTTCCAATTCACAAGGGCCAATGGAAAGGGACAAAGGACTAGAAACTGGATTACGAACTGGGGCGCCTGAAAATCCTACGAAACATTGGTCAAGCCAGACAAAGGTGCACCAGGGAGTTTAGAATGCATAATAGAACTCTTTGTCGCACCAGTATCCAAAAGAAAAGGTTCTACTACGCCTGATTTAGTCACTTCAACATACGGTCCACTCTGATCTACTGGAACTGACACTACTCCCTTACTTTGTCCATGGCTGTCCTAGCTATCATTATAACCAGCACTCTCACCTTCAACATAGTAGTCCTCAACATAGTACTGAGGAGACTGACCACTCGGAACACTCTGTCCGTCAAAATAATTCGCAGAATTCTGTAGGGAAGAGGAACGCTCATTCTGAGGGATCACACCATGACCTCTTCCTCTAGGCGCTTTCTGAAAACCACCACGACCTCTCTGACCAGGTGCACCATTCGCACGCTGTGAAAAAGCCGGGCAAATATTCTTAAAATTACCTTCCTCTCTACAGTAAGCACACTGATTAGGGATTGGAAAGAATCGCTGGACATAAGGCTCAGGCTTCTGTAACAATCTCTGAAATGGCGGAGGTTGCTGAAACTGAGGCTGATTCTGACGAGGCGGATAACTTGCTGCAAAAGAACTATCGTCTTTAAATCTTTCGTTTTCTTCTCCGCTTTATCCTTCTCATCTTTATCCCTATTCTCGTGATATTGGGCAGTAGCCAATATCTTGGCCGACGAAGAAACAGCCCATGAACTCTCAGAGTCCTTCAACTTATTAGATAGTTCGGGAAGCAAATTAACAACAAATTTATCCACGAACAACCTTTGACCACCTTCCGTACTCATATCCTGACCACTGTGATCGATAAACGTCTCTTCAAACTTAGTGAAGAAGTCAGACACACTCTCGTCTTTCTTTTGCTTGCATGCTGCTAACATATCCCAATTCACTCGTAAAGCAGGCATCATCGTCTTCATCAGAGCAATAATTCTACCGGGTAAATCTGCAACTAAAGGTTCAGGTTTAGCACCTCCTACTTGTCTACCGTCTGCAGCACCAATATTCGCCCAAGTATCTCCTAACTCTACTGTATGATCCTCATGACGAATTTTCGCCCACAAAGGTTGCGGAACTACATTACCCATTAATATGTCAATGTCGGCTAAATTCATTATACACGCATCTACTGTCTGAGACAACTCTTTATAGTAACCAGCAGGATTCTTACGATGATCAGGTAAGGTCTGCTTAAGAGACAAGACCTCTGCTCTCTTCCAAGGGACATGTACCCATATTCGCTGAAAATGAGGTAAAACCGGCGGAATAGCATTAGCGTTTCCTTCTTTCCAAAGTGGAGGAACCTCTCTCATTGGATACTGTCTCAATTTCCTCCTAACAGAGGAATCAAGTTCGTACAACATCTGAGACGGAAGTCTAGATCTAAAAGCCAGTATCGTCTCTACCGCTTCTGTAACATCAGTGTCCACTATCATCCCCTTAGCAAAATCTGACTGAACATCGAGCACGTCCTGCGGAATCGGACCTAACTAATTATCTTCCCATTCCTGATGCAGGAAAGTACACATCACATCGAAAACATACCTTTGTTTAGGCGGTTCCCACTGAAAGAAAACATCCATAACTGCTGGCAAATCATACCTTGAGGCATTCGAAATCCACCTACGAGCCAACAAGTCCAACACAGCTCGATCCTCGGAACTAGGAAGCTGACTACGACTCTGCCTACGTTCCGAAACAGGGGTCAGATTCAGTGACCCAAACAATGGAGACAACAGATTAACAACGGTTTCAGTCATTCGTTTTCGAGCAGAAGGAGAAGAAGTAGACATAAGAACAGGAGAACAAGTATTTTGAGGCAAAGAAAATGTAGGCGTAAGAACAGTCGGAGTCGGAGAAACAGAAGTAGAAGTAGAAGGCAAAGGAGTTTGAGGCAAAGCTGGTAGCAAAGATGGCGACCCTAGAGCGGGTTGCGCAGGAGGAGACAACACCCCCTGTGAAGCAACGGGTGGCTAAACAACAGCAGGAAGTTGAACAACAAAGGTTGGAACAACCGGTGGTAATGGGGGCGCAGTAGCACCCTGCACATAAGGAGGTGACAATCTCAGTAAATGAGAGATCAAAGAATCTTTTTCAAGATCTTCAATCGCTTTCGGAGGAGAAGACGGCAAGGCCGGATAACATTTATCTATGGCCATGCAACGTTGCCTATCTGACACCTCAATTGCTTTATCTTCTTCGTTTTCTTTAAACTGCCTAGCAGCTTGCATTATTGATACATCCTTTTCTCTTTTATCTCTTATAGCTTGTTTAATTTCTCGTTGTCTGGCTTCTTTACGCCAAAGGCGAAAGGAGTCAAACATTGCCGGCCGGGCTTTCTTCCTAAATAATTTAGTTTCTAAATTGTCTAAAATCTCTGTGTTAAAGCTACCATGTTGGGGCCATTGTAAGACACCATCTTTTCTAGTGTGGTGGACCCATACTTCATTGAACGTAATGGGGCCCAAGCCGTGTTTAGAATAGAGCTCATAAGTCGGAGTTCCAACCGGAGGTATCGGACACGAATCCTCCAATCGGGAATCCCTGTTGCAACCACAACCAAACCAAGTACCAAATTTGCTACGATTAGGCATCTTCGCTCACTAATCGAGCTTCAAACTTCAAGGGATTATCTCTACCGATACACTCGTAAATATACAAGACCCTCGGCTTTGGAAATTACAATTTTCAAATCAAAACTAAGGACCAAACAAACTAAGAACCAAAGGACCAAAAACTAAGGACTGAGAGCGACCCACTTATACTTAACTGAGGTATCAGTCACGCCACCAGAAGACCCGTCTATCATCTCGCCGTACAAAGCATCACAAATGGGTGCAAGACAGGGCGACAGTCAGGGCAGCAGTCCTTCGTAGCCGTCAGGAAAGGGGGAAGCCTCGCAGAAAAGACCTTCAGTCCACATTCGACATGCCGGGGTTGATGAAGTGGTGGCCGTCCTCCAGAATTTCCTCACGAAGCTCCTCACGATCTTCAGGCTTGGACCGGTACCGCTGAAGTCGCCCCTAGTTGGAAGCGTCAACTGAAGAACCGGGTTATTTAATACCCAGTGGCGCCAGAGGCACGCCCAAAGTCTTCGGGTTCCACCTGTCTTAGAATACAGAGACACAGAAACTTCTTGGTGGCGTCAAAGATCAAATTTATTAGCTGCAGCCAGTAACAGAAGTCCTAGAAATCATCACGGTATGAGTTCTCAGGAGACTGCTCAATTTTACACAGCAAGTCGTCCCTTTTTATGTCAAAAATCACATTCCAGACAAATACCTAATATTTACAAACTGTCCAATCACACGTATTCACACCAAAGGTATCGCATGACAGTAAAACCCACTTTTCAGTTGCCCAGCCCATGATCAATCATCGGTCAAACCCAACATTCTTCTTTAGACAGGTCAAACGGACCCATAATAAAAAAGGCCACAACCCAATCATAAATAGACCATAAAGAAAGGAGCAGAAACAGGTGAGAGTAGGATAAGGCATATTTGTGTGCAATAAAACTTTACGATGTCCTGTGCTCTGATCCTTAATCTTGATCAGCTAAAGGGTAGGAACTGGTTTAACAAGGTCAGCTTCAGGCAACAGGGTCAGTTCACTCAGGTCAAACAGGAGTCAGCACGAACTGGAGCTAAGGTGTACATGTCCTTAAAAAGACTAGTTCAGCCACAGTCATCGGCCTATGTGAGGGCAACCACAAAATGGCTGCCATACACAAAATGGAACCCAAGGGTTCAGAACGAAATCTCTAAATACGTGGTGAATCCATCGGTCTAACTTGATGAAAGCACTCATACTTGCCGCACTAACTAGTTACGGTTCGCTAATATAAATATTCGTAACAAAACCATAACCTTTATGAAACGGGTTCAGGATTCACGGAACCTCACATATTGAAGTAAGCTTAATGGTAATACAGAGGGATAAAAACCAAGTGGCATATCTATGAGCCCTTTGTGCCTCCGTAGGGTAACTTTTTGTGATGCAACAGCAACGCAAACCACCAAATCATATTTATAAGGTCACGCAAAGCCAGTTTACGTGGCTTTGAATGGCCTCATAGATATGGAATAAGGCAATGAAATGCAAAACGCGGCAATGCCTTACTCTGTGCAAGGGAGGTGTTCCATGGGCGTTGTGATGGGTTTTGGATGCATTCCTATATTTACAAGGACTTGTAAACCTGAGGATGCCCCAAAACCTTACACCTCTCGAGGTGAGGCGTAACAAGGAGAATATTTCTATTTCTCCTCGTTTTTTCCTCTATGTGTGCTGAATTCTGCAGCACGCATTGAAAGAGGAAACCGCCTCTCAGGATTGTTTTTGTACAGGAAAGTGCCCTTTCCTGCACAAAAACAATCCTGAATGAAATAGAGGCACACTTGCGCCATGGTGCCAGGGCAGGGGGAAGGGACAGGAATGCACTGTATTGGATATATTCTGTGCATTCTTTCTCCTTCCCTATGGCACAGGGCAGTGCATCAAGGGAACTTGCTGCATTGCCATGTGCCACCAATCCCATAAATATGCCCCACATGTAAAATAAATTGATGATTTGCCTAAGCTTTGAAGTGAATTGTTGAAAACAAACTGTCAAGGACTGGACATTGTGACAGTCTATGAAATTAACTAAGGACAGTAGCCACGGTGCCACCCTGCACTTGATATACATGTGGAAGGTGCCACGTTTCTATTTCAGATCGTCTCAGTCAGGATGGAAATGCTAGAGGGGGGCAGAAAACCCCTTCTTGCCAATCTTGGTAGTTATTAATTGAAGCTAGAGAATTGATTCAGATATTGAAAGGTGGACACCTAAACTACCCTCAATCATGGGTGCACAGCACAAATCTTTCAGAAACAGAAATCCAAGCCATAGCCCAAGTACAAAGTAGAGCATAAACCAGGGACAAAAATGTTAGAGAGTGGGAGATGGATGCAGCGAAAAACAAAGAAGCAAGTCCCAGATGTACAAAAAGGTCAGTTTGCGATTTCCTAATTGCAAATGTTTGCAATTTGCAATTAGGATATCACAAACAGCTATTGTATTGTATTGTATTGTAATTGCATTTACATAGCACTTACTACCCCTGACAAGGCATCGAAGCGCATTTTCGGCGAGTGCATTGGAAAGAGTAGTAGAAAGGTTTGCGAGGAGTCAGAGAGTTGAGGTAGAGGATATATTGATAGGGGTATAGTGTTATAAATAGGGTAGTGCAGTGGATAGGCCGAATTAGAAGAAAAGTAATAAATAAGTAAAAGTATTACATATATAGGTCCAAAAGTAATAAATATATAGATCCATAAGTACATGGAAGGTATATAGATGCATAAAGAAAGGTAGTATATGTAGATTAAATAAACTCTGGTTTTCAAGTGTTGTACTTTAAATAATTATATATATATATATATATATATATTACCTACTGGCGGTCGCCAGTAGGTATATATAGTTAGGATTTTTTCTCTATGGGTTTTTTGAAAATTCTATGTCTAATAACTTTGGCGTTTGTGGACGGAATTGGCTGAAATTTTCAGGAAAATGGCACATTTTGTTTCTGAGCAGCCCCTGAAAATTTTGGGGGGGTTCGTCAAGGGGGGGCCGAGAAAAAAGGGGGGTCCCAAAACGCGTTTTTCCCATGTTAATTTCCATAGGGCGGTTGGCCTCACTTTTAGCCCGAACGGCTGAATGGATTTGCACGAAACTTGGCAAAATTGTAGGGACTGGTAGCCCGATGTGCCTTTTGTAGGTCTCAATATATGTGCTCCAGTGGATTTTGAGAAATTAACGTTTAAAAAAAGATATATATCTGTAACAGCGGACCGGTTAGCGCTCTGGTTCGCGGACTTTTCGCGCAACGGAGCTTTGTGAAGCGAAGGTGATTGGTTCTCCGGCGTCTGTCAACATTCCAAACAGTCCGTAGCGGCCGCCATCTTGTCTCTCGGTAGGATCGAGAGACAAGAGGAGGCCAAAGCGAAGGGGCAAATGACCATAAGGGGGCATAGTACATTGTCGCTCACCCCCTAGGTTTGATGTGGAGGTTTTAAAAGGGCCCCGCGGGGCAAAAAAAAATAAAAATAATAATAATCGAACAGCTGAATGGATTTGCACGAAACTTGGCAAAATTGTAGGGACTGGTAGCCCGATGTGCCTTTGCTAGATCTCAATATATGTGCTCCAGTGGATTTTGAGAAATTAACGTTCAAAAAAAGGTATATATCTGTAACAGCGCACCGCTTCGCGTACTTTTCGCGTTACGGAGCTTTGCGAAGCGAAGCTGATTGGCTCTCCGGTGTCTGTAAACATTCCAAACAGTCCGTAGCGGCCGCCATCTTGTCTCTCGGTAGGATCGAACAGCTGAATGGATTTGCACGAAACTTGGAAAAATTGTAGGGACTGGTAGCCCGATGTGCCTTTGCTAGGTCTCAATATATGTGCTTCGGTGCATTTTGAGAAATTAACGTTCAGAAACAAGATATATATCTGTAACAGCGCTCCGCTTCACGGAGATAAAATTATATGTGTATTACCTAGCTGTTGCTTTTGTTGATTATTTTTTATTTTTTTTTATTTTTTAAGGATTGTTTATTGTGTTTCATAATTTATTAAACTTTCTAACGCGGCGCGTCATATGACGCATTACGCGACAACGCAGGTCCAGAATATAGTCAAAATGTCTCCACCAACCAGCGGACGGCACACAACCCCTTTCAGCAGGCTAAATAGTTCTGTTAAATGACAACAGAAGGGACAGGCAACAAGAACCATCAGTCAAAGAGGGGAGGGCAAGTTCTTCTCTACCGGGTCACGTTGGAGCGCTACCGGAACTGATCGAATTGGTAGTCTACAGTGTTTCTGGATGTTTCAGACTGAAGCTGGCGTTAGCATGAGAGCACCACCATTTCGTAGCTCCGTCGTGGCCATTCCACGAGCAATCATGCTAGGCGCTCCCCACCAGAAGCCTGCGGGAGTCGGGGGCCCCCAAGACTTTTGTAGAATCTTCAAGGATGAGGGGACGCTTTCGAGAATGGAGCCCAAGCTCTAGCAGACAAGCGTCCGAGTTCCAAGGTGTCGCAGGCCCATTTAGTGGACCACGCCCAAATCTGAAGAGATGGCCGCCATTTTGAGAGTCCTGTGGCAGCCGCCTATCGCTGCACCGCAAGAGCGGGAGCAACTCAAGTACATGGTGAGCGAGACGCTGTAGTCGAAAGAGCGGGCGGTAAACAGCTGAATAGCGGAAGAGGCACAGTGTAGCAAAAGCGGGCTGAATGGCAAATGAAACGGAAAAGGGGTGCCCCACTACAGCGTGTCTTTAGGTGAAACGGATTGTGGGACAAGGTGAAGAATGGAAGAGTCACCAAAAGGAAAAAAGTTCCGCTTGACCCCGGGAGCCGGCCATCTATGTCGGGGGCGATCTCAGGCCACACCAGGGCAACACGACTTGGGGAGGGGGCCGGAGCCAAGCGCCCCCTCCGAGTCCGCGACATGACACCGTCCCTCGGGGGCCTCCGTCAAGCGGTTCAGGGTGGCACCGCATCACAACAGCCCCCACTTACTTTAAGAATAGTGAAGATGAAGCAATTGCAAATAGGCTTCAGACAATGTTACAAGCACTCCTCAAAACTTTGAACTTTCAGAGTGCATGAGTTGGGACAGCGAGGGGTGATTTGGTTTCTCGGATTTGGTTTCTCGGACTGTTTTTCTGGTCTCTCACCACTGGCATACTTTAACGTTTTCTTGTTTCTAGGACATTAATAGGTTTTATCATTACGTTATGTTATCGTTTCTTTGTTTGTTGTTTAATAAAAGTTCATGTTCATCAGTGGCCTACTGATTTTCGTTTTCCTATTTTTTTCTTTCCAGGTTGTTTCATGGTAAAGTTTCTGTTAACAGGATACAGTGATCACTTCGTTATTATTGCATATGTCCTTTTCACTAGGGGTGCTCTCTGGTCGGGCCAGATGACGTATCTCTAGTAAATGGTCCGGGTGAAAAAGGTGCATCAATCAGTGGGGAGTAGATAGGCATGACAGATTACAACGGGGGAGAAAGGTCCGCATTACGTACCCTTTCACTACTTGCAAAGATTTTCCTACGTTTATTTGCAAACAGGGAATACCTCCAAAAAGAACTAATTCCCAAACAGTCAATGTTCGGACAATCAATCAATCAATGAGGAATGAAATAGGTACGACGTGTTAAAGGCTTGCGTTACCTACCCTTCACTATCTGCAAAGGGAGAGAGAATATTCCTATTCTTCCTCGTTTGCAGGTAGAGAAGATCCTTAAGAGAATTAACTTCGAACAATTCAATGCTCGATTGAAAAAATCAACAAGGGGTACTGTGAACACAAATGAACGCCGCTTATGTACATACGCATTGCTATTTTCAACAGGTTGTTCCTAATGTTTCTATTTTAGCGAGGTCAAAAAGAGATCCCATTAGTGGCCTACTGATTTTGCTCGATTCCTTTTGTTTTTTTACACGATTTTTCGCTATCTGCAAAGACTAAACAGAGTATTGCGACTCTGTGCTTGTTTGTAAATAGAGAATGAACCAAAGAGAACAATCAATCAAATGGAGAGAGAAGCAGGCACGACGTATTACAAAGGGGGCAAAGGGCTGCGTTAACTACCCTTCACTATCTGCAAAGAGAGAGTACTCCTAATAGAAATGAGGGGTGGGGGGCAGCATTCAAAGCAGATCAGTGTGCATAAACACAAAAATGTTTTTACTTACCACGTACTTGACATTCGACAGCTTATGATATTTGCTATTAAAAAACCATTGAAATTCACTGAAAAAACCATAGGTTATAGACCATATATAGTTAGGAATTAGCATTTACAAAACCTTGAAAATTCACTGAAAAAACCATAGGTTATAGACCATATATAGTTAGGAATTAGCATTTAAAAAACCTTATTTTACTCACACAAAACCATTGAAATTCCATATATAGTTAGTTGCACTAACTATATATCGCGCACCCGCAATCCACTGCTGATCATGTCACATATTACATCATTCATGACATGGTCAGTGACATCACTGATGACATCACTGATGACATCTCAAATGACATCACTGATGACATCTCATTTGACATCATTCTTGTGCTAATACGATAAACCTCTTCAGACTCTAATATAACCTTAGATACACTCAGTGTAAACAGACACTCACACACTGCCACTTATCCATGGAGTTACTCACACACCCAGTCAGTCATGCAAAGAAACAATCTCACCTCCATTTCTTCAACTATACAGTTAAACACACCTTACTTATTGAAACATATACTAACACATATTTACTCTCTTATACAATCCCTGATACAAGTTCACAATGATCGATACAACCACTCACTCATTCAGTGGCTCTCATGCACAGTTATTTATATATGCCAACTCTCACATGTACTGTGTTTTACATATGTACTTACTATGACATGTAGCATTGAGATATCCATTCACTCATCAATACACTCATGCACACAGTCAACTGCCCATGTAGCTGTTTCCACATGCACTCTTGAACTCATACACCTAGTGAATAAACTGCTCACACATCTATGCATAGAGTCACACACCTTCCAGCCACCCCCACACAAACTCAATCTCCCATAGAAATACTTGGGCAACCAATTAATAACACATATAGCCTCTCGTATAGCTAATGATCAACACATGCAGCAGTTTACAGAACAGACATAATGATGCACAAATTAAGACAGTTTAGTCACTAACCCATGCATTCAGTGAGACACATTTAATCACTCACTCATACAGTCAGTCATGCACCTACTAAATCCTTCATCCAGACACTTATACATCCACTCAAGACATATTTTAACTTTACAGAAAAGTACAGTCACTGGATGTTGTCATCAGTGATGTCATCAGTGATGTCATTTGAGATGTCATCAGTGATGTCATCAGTGATGTCACTGACCATGTCATGAATGATGTAATATGTGACATGATCAGCAGTGGATTGCGGGTGCGCGATATATAGTTAGTGCAACTAACTATATATGGAATTTCAATGGTTTTGTGTGAGTAAAATAAGGTTTTTTAAATGCTAATTCCTAACTATATATGGTCTATAACCTATGGTTTTTTCAGTGAATTTTCAAGGTTTTGTAAATGCTAATTCCTAACTATATATGGTCTATAACCTATGTTTTTTTCAGTGAATATATATATATATATATATATATATATATATTTGTAGATCAATAGTGAAGCAATTGTAGATAAATACAGTCACTTATATACATGTTAAAAACATAGAAGAATGTAACTGTCAGTAATATGTACATTTGTTAAGCAGAACTAATGAATAACTATATATAATTTTTTTCTTTAACATAATTATTCTACACGTTTATACAAAGCAATACACATATATAGGTACTTATCTAAAGTACAAATAAATCTTATAGACAAAGGGATATGCTGTATTGTTTATGGGTGTTATGTGGGGAAGAGCCAACTCTTGAGTAGTTTTCCGAAGATAAGATAGATCAATAGCTTGGAGTCCATGGTCAGAAGCTGGAAAAATCAAGCAAACACTCTGTATAATGACATCGAATGGCAGTATTAGCAAGGCCACTGAATCGATGAAACATAAAGAGATAAATCAGCATAAAAACGAGAATGGTGACAAAAATGATAAACTAAACACTCATGTTAATAAAGACTTTATTTTGGTAACTGATGGCGTAATTGATACAGAGAGAGACGAAGTAACTGCCGCCGTTCCTCTCACTGTTGATGGAGGCACTTCTGTTACTGCTAATCCCCAGATGGCATGTATCTCCACAGTATCAAGCAGAAATTTGGGCAATGAGAGTGAAATGAGTGAACTAGCTTGCAATTCATCGCCCACACTAGAGACTGAGACAATCACGAATAAAATCACATTTGAGAAATTAGTGGCGGACAATCCAACCGGAAAGAATGATGCGCTATTAATTGATGAAA
This sequence comes from Lissotriton helveticus, assembly GCF_964261635.1. Lineage (NCBI taxonomy): Eukaryota > Metazoa > Chordata > Amphibia > Caudata > Salamandridae > Lissotriton > Lissotriton helveticus. The sequence goes on along the minus strand of NC_136070.1, from coordinate 55,798,505 downwards.
ATGAAACAGCTGGAGAAAGCTCCAACTATGAATATGAATATGAAGAAATCTCTGAAGAAAGCGAACAAGATAAAGAAGTGACTCCTAATAGAAATAACGTTGGTCAAGCTTCAACCACAAGAAGAAACAAATTGAAAGCTAAGACCAAGCTAAAACTCACGAACCGCAAACTATTGACCAAAGATATGGCCTCCAAAAAAGGGCGCAAGGCCAAAGTGGACGATAGCCCATTGAGGAAGTGGATTGAAGCCAAGGGAAGAGTGAAGGGCATGGCCCTGAGACTATCTGGAGCAACCTTTGATGACCTACATATACATGATAAAAATTTAGTTCCGAGAACAGACAACGTGGAAATCATAAAACTTAACCCGAATGCAACAACTTCACCAACTCCAATAATTGACAATAGCTCAATCAACAATGACGCTATAGCTTCTGTACAGCTTATTGCTCCAACTACTCTAATAATCCCCATATCTGGTAATTCGACAAAGGTTTCTGATGCAAGAGAGTTTGCTGTTTCACCTACCGCTCTAATAGACTCTAGTATCAGGCCAACATCGACAGTAACCGACATCCATCCATTGGAGATTTCAAATGCTGATTCTACTAAAATAACGACTGAGATAATGATTCCAAATCCTAGCCAGATCTCCCCGGTCGCCAATGCATTGACTGCAACACTAGAACCCAGTCAAATAATAAACCGAATACAAACTCCACCATTTACGCCAGGGGAAGAAACTCATAACCAATTTGATAACATTTCTATGGGCCTAATCATGCAAACTCTTATGGCACAAAGGCAAGAAAGTTATCAACAACACTTACATTTGAGAGAGGACAACACCAAAATACAGGCCTTTATGAGTGAAGTGTGCCAGAAACTCGGGGGGGTTACACAAGAGATGGAGGATCTGAAGCTACGAGTCGTGGGAGTCGAAGAAGGTACCTCTCGATCAGAGGCAACGACGAGAACCCATGCAGCTCATATCTCTCAACTAGAAACTAAGGTCGAAGACTTGGAGAACAGGGCACGCAGACACAATTTAAGACTGTTTGGGATCCCTGAGGGTGTTGAAGGGGGGGGACCCCCGATCCTTCGTTGTGAAACTCTTTCAAAAAGCTTTCTGTGACCTTTCTGACTGGGACTGGGATTCCCAACTTCAACGGGTACATAGACTACCCTCTTTTCAAAGGAACCAAAATAACAAATTTCCTCGACCTTTTCTGATTTACTTTGGGAACTTCTTATTGAGACAAGCGGTAGCTCTCAAAGCTAAAGTCAATAACCCAGTCACTTTAGACAATATCACTTTTTTTGTACGTTCCGATCTGTGCAAGGCCACAATGGACCGACGCTGGGAACTCCGCAAATTAATAGACTCTTTTAAAGATATTGGCTGAACAGTGTATTTACAGGAACCTGCTCGCCTTAAAGTTATCAGGAATGGTCAATCATTATTTTCACCGACCTAGAGGAAGCGACTAAGCATTTAGAGCAACTTACGAGAGAGAAAGTTTAAAAATTTGAAAAAAAAAAAATATATTGCACAAGAGCCAATAAGAACTAACAAGACATAAACTCGCCGAGTGTCGAGGGCTTATTTGAAACCCAACTAATATTGGCGATGTATCTGGACTAGAACATATATCTTATTAATTCAATACTCTCCTTTTTCTTCTTTCTTCTTTACTTCTGCTTTTCACTCTCCTTTTTTTATTCTTTGATTGGTATGCACTCTTGAGCGCTGCTGAAAGGGAGCAGGCTTCATGCTCACATCTTCACTACGCTGCCCTACCAGCGGCAGCAAGGGATAGAGGGGTGCTCCGCCATGGGGGGCCTTCAAGACGGGGGGGGTGTCTGGGTGGGCTGTGCTCTTTGGGTGGGTAGGGGTCAAAAAAGGGAAAAAAACCCATTGCAAGGGTGAAGAAAGTACAAAAAGTTGTAATAATACTATTGAATCTATTTTGCGAAGGAGATCGAATAATACTAATATAAGCTATGTCTTCTCTTAGATGTTTGGTTTGGAACGTTGCCGGTCTTAATAATAAATATAAAAGAAAATTGGTACAAGAAGAAATGAATTTGTACAAACCTCACATGGCATTTATCTCAGAAACCCATATTAGATATCATGATCGTAAACTACTATCACAAATGGGCTATGACCTTGTTGCTTGCTCTACCATAGGTGCACCAATTTGAGGAGTTGCTATCTTGAAACAAAAATATTTAAAAATGAATGTTATTAAAACTGTTGGCGATGCTAAAGGCAGGTGGGCAATTGCTCAGATACAATTTAACCAAACATGTTATGTATTTTGTATTATCTACGGACCAAATGTTGATATTTCCAAATTGTATGAAAAATTGACTATTGAGTTACTTAATTGGGAAGGGGAATTGCTGATAATGGGGGATTTTAACTGCGTTATGAATTATGCTATAGATTCCACAAGTAAAGGAAACAGAAATAGGATGGTTAAAGTGAGATCTGCTATAGAGGAACTAGCCAGGATGCATAATTTGAAAGATGTCTGGCGCACTAAACATCCTACTATCCCCGGCTTTACATTTTTCTCAGTCCCACACCAAACTCTCTCTAGAATCAATATGGTTTGGATAACAGCTACTATTCTAAAAAACTGTGAAATAGAAATGTGTCCTAAAGTCACCTCAGATCACAATCCGATACTGTTTGAATTTAAAATCTTGGACCACAAACAAACTATCCGGCAATTTACATTTCCCAGACATTTATTTACTGACCCTAAATTCATCCTTGGGATCAAGAATCACATACAGGAATACATATCATTAAATATTAATTCTACTACTCTTAACTATGTATGGGATGCATGTAAATGTAGCATCAGAGGCTATACTCAACAATATATCTTTCGGGACAATGCTGAAAAGCGAGGGGTAGTAAAATCTGTCACCTCTAACATTCTAATAGCTGAACAACAACTTTCAGACGCTATTATTCAAGGCAAAACTAACTCTAAAGATCTAAGTTTAATACTAGTTTCATTAAGGGCAGCACTAAAGAAGACTCTTAGGGAAAAATATAGCTCTAAACTACATGAATATAAGCTTTCACAATATGAAGGGGGAGACAGGATTGGCAAAATTTTGGCTTATAAAGTAGCTGACAAGAAGGCTAAAACTACTATAAAAACAATAAAAGGATTAGACTTTAAAAATTATAATGAACCAGAGCAGATTTTGGAACAATTTGCCAAATATTATTGCCATCTTTATACCCCAGAGAACACACCTACCCTAGAATCAATAAAACTATATCTAGAAACAGACAAACCTGAAATAATCGATCTAGAAATAACTAATCAACTCTGCACTAAAATCTCTACTGGGGAAATAAGTAAGGCTATACAAACACTTCCCGTAGGCAAGGCTGCAGGAGAAGACTGCTTACCTATGGAGATTTATAAGATCTGTGAACAGGAACGGCTCCCTCTATTTCAGCAGGTGATAGACTCCATGGGGGAATCAGGAATTGCTCCTATTTCATGGCGCCCTGCTAAAATAATTTTCTTTCTAAAAAAAAAAAACAACGGAAGAACAGGGATCGTATAGACCAATTTCATTAATTAACACCGACGCCAACATTTTTGCCAAAATACTTGCCAACCGCTTAGCCCCTATAATGCCTGACCTGGTCAACTGCCAACAACATGGATTCGTGGTGGGCAGAGACACTACTGCCCACGTTAACACTGCGGTAACTGCTTTTGATGTTGCGTCGGTTACTCTTGCCCCACTCGGAATAGTCATGCTAGATGCAGAGAAAGCATTCGACCGAGTGGGGTGGGAGTACCTTTGGGCAGCATTAAGGGCATTTGGCATACAGGGACAATATCTGAGATGGATACAATCTCTATATGAGACTCCAACAGACATAGTTAGCTATCTCGGAAACAACTCGGATAGCTTTCTAATAAATAGGGGCACCAGACAGGGGTGCCCTCTTTCACCCCTGCTATTTGCCCTTGCCCTAGAACCCTTTTTAAATGCGCTAACAGCTCAAGAGCATATTACCCCAATAGAACACGAAGGCAAGTGTTTAAAAATTACCGCCTTCGCCGATGACATCGCCATTTATACCACCGACCTGGTACACGCTATACCTAACATAATTAAGGAAGCCAGCGACTTTGGTGATGTCTCGGGCTATCGGCTAAATGTTAATAAAACTCAAGTGATAGCAAATTACCAACCCTTACATTCAATAATTGGCCTATGCTCTAATGCTACTTACTTAGGGGTGAAACTTACCTCTAATATTGACAACATTATTCCATTAAACTTTGACCCTTTACTTAAAGATATCACTTCCATACTTAAAAATTGGCATAAATACCACTTAGCTTGATCGGACGTATCAACACAATCAAAATGAAGATAGTACCAAAAATACTTTATCTATTTAGATCCATCCCGCTACAACTGAACAAATCATACATTAAGAAAATAGAAAGCATCTGTAGCAACTACATCTGGGGATACAAAAAAGCCCATAGGTCAATGACAGCACTCAAACTATCAATCGAAAAAGGGGGACTAAATTTCCCAGATCTAAAAATGTATTTTGTTTGCCACCTTTATCCAACGCATACGCAGCCTTTTGTCCAAAGAAGCTCCTCTATTCTACCATCAATTCATGCTAGGGGCACAAAGCCATCAGTTCTTATTCCGGGTACATGTTCCTAACTATTACAAGCGAGTTAAATTCAAGACCGCTAGGGCAATCAAAAGAATTTGGGAACAAATTATGGACACTGATAAAATATCTTTTTTTAATGCCGAATTGCCAATATGGGGGAACCCTGGGATGCCAAACATTTTTTCCGACGGTGCTTGTGCCCAATGGATAGATCAGGATATCAACAACTTAGGCGATCTTTACAGTCCGGAAGGCTTGTTAAGCTTTCACACATTAAAAATACTTTATAAAATAAAAGATACCGCATACTTTAAATATATGCAGATACAAGATTTCTTGATTAATAAAATGAAAATTAAAACAGTAGAACAATCAGATATCCTACAATGTATTTACTCCAACTACACCAAATCTCTTATTAGTAAAAGCTACACTCTTTTAAACAAAGGACCAGTGGGTGAATGTGGGAAAATGGCGGACAAATGGGCTAATAGGTTGGGAATTAATATTAACTCTAGCCAGATCGCGGGCTCACTTAAACAACTAAATCGGGTGGTTCATTCTTCAAATTTAAGGTTACAATTTTATAGGACAATCACTCAAATATATTATACACCGCAAAGAATTTCTAGCTGGACTTCTGGCAATATCTCTAATGAACGGACCAAATGTTTAAAATGTAACAAGGAAGCTGCTGGCATAGAACATATGCTCTACCATTGCCCGAAACTCTCGACTTTTTGGTTGGGAATAACTGATGTTCTTAACAAAAAACATATAATATCACCCGCTCTCTTAGCCCACTAAATTTTGTTAGATATACAAGATATCAGTAGCAACTTCAACGACTTAATAACAATAATATTTGCATGTGTCAGATTGGTCATTGCGCGGACATGATATCGAAAGAACCTCCAAGTGTTATGGAATGGTGGTATCTAATGCATGAAATACATACTATGGAGCTTTCATTGGCTAAACTAAGAGGCCCAAAAGCGCTGAAAGGTAGGGAAAAAATATGGGGAACATTTATTAATTAAACCGATGACTTTACTGTGCGACCGGCACGTTAGTTTTTCTTTTTGCTATGTTCCAGAGCTTTGCGAATACTTATTCTGTAATCTCCTGCTTCTTTCTTTTTTCTTTCTTTAAACACAACGATTTAAATTGTATTGTTAACCATATATATATGTACAACCAATGTGATCTCAGTATTGTGCCCTTTTTTTCCTCTTGCAATGAATAAACAATTTTAAAAAAAAACATAATTATTCTACACGTTTATACAAAGCAATACACATATATAGGTACTTATCTAAAGTACAAATAAATCTTATAGACAAAGGGATATGCTGTATTGTTTATGGGTGTTATGTGGGGAAGATCCAACTCTTGAGTAGTTTTCCGAAGATAAGATAGATCAATAGCTTGGAGTCCATGGTCATTCCGAGGTTTCTTACTTCCTTCGATATTTTAGGCGGTGTTCCCAGATCATCAGGCCATGTGGCAAGTGCGTTATAATGTTCCCAACCACCACACGTGAGCTGCTTTTAGGCAATTTGGTTTACGAAATTCATTGAGAATTTTAAAGAATTCTATATTTGCACATTTAGCATTTAGAATTCTGTCTGAATAGTGTTTTTTCTTTGCTTTTTTGATATCTGATTTGTATAAACTGTTAATTTTCTGTAGGCAAAGTTTGTCTTGTTTGGTGTCTGTTTTGAGCCAGGCAGGTTGAAGCTTTATAATTTACTGTTTTATCTCTTCTATCTCTGTATTTCTCCATGGTGCTTGTTTTCTTTTGTTCTCTTGTGTAGTTTTTTGTGGTATCAGGATATCAAAATCTTCCTGTAGCCACTCATATAGTTTGTGAACAGAATATCTTGGGGCAGATTTATGATGACTGGCGCATCCCCAGGGATGCGCCAGTTATCATGCGCCGCTGCTCCGCCACCCATGGTGCGCCGCATTTACAATGCGGCGCACCATGGTACAAGGCATGGAAGATGCGTCACGCATCTCTCGGCGTACGGGCGGCGCAATGCTGGAGTCATGTCGCAAGTGTGACATGACTCCTGCAATGCACAGGGGCCACCCCTACAATGCCTGGTGCGTCACCCTTACGCCTGCTTCAAGCAGGCGTAAGGAATTGACGTAGAAAGTGACTGAGTGAAATCTCATAGATTTCACTCAGCCACTTTCAGGAGGCGTTCCTGCGCAGGAACGCCCCCCCCTGCGCAGGAACGCCTCCTTATGGCGCAGGGCTTTCCAACGTGACGCATCTCCTAGATGCGTCACGTTGTAAATAGGGCGCATTGTTTGCGCCGCCGTTGCATCACATTAAGTGACGCAATTGCGGCGCAAGGTCCTCATAAATCTGCCCCCTTGTTTCTAGATCTCTACTGGATGTTAGTTGTGTTTCTAAGTGTTCCAAATTGAGTTTGTTCCATGGCCGATAGGTGGATGCACATAAGGTGGTTTTAGGTGCGTCGCTTAGTGTTGTTTTATGTTGGAAGGCAAGTAAATGGTGGCTTTACCATGTGACCGGAGTCCTCGTTTGAAAGGTAACTAGTTCTGTATTAGTAAAAATTACATCTACGATGTGTTTAGTGATGTGTGTGGATTCGTGGATGAACTGATGCAGGTTCAGTGCTTCTAAGTCAGCGATGATTGTTTTTGGATGGGGCATATTGAGTCTGTCAAATCACATGTTGAGGTCACCCAGAACGCAGAGGTTGGAGTGTAGTGTTATCAGGTTTGAAACCGTGACTAGAAGTGCATCTGGGAATGTTGGAGGTATGTGAAGGAGCAGAAAGTTACAGGCGGAAGATGTTATAGGATTGTATCTGGTGAAAAGGGCCTCACAATTCGTCAACTTTAGTGATATGTTGTTTGTCTGAACACATCAGCTGGGCCACTTCTTTTTTTGAATATACGATTTTGGGTGATTGTTTGATAGCCTAGAGGAATGACTTCATGCAGGACTGGAGCCATATCATCTGCCAACCATGATTCAGTTATGAATAGTATGTCTGATTTTGCATCAGTGAGAAGGTCGTGGATGTGATGTTTGTTTTCAGAGAGCAATCGAGCATTTTTAGTAGACAGTTTAGAGAACGTGCTTTGGAGATAGCGAGACTTTGTTTTGTAGAGGAGTGAGCAGTATTTCGTGGGCTTGCAGCTGTTGTGTCCTTAGTGTTGGTATTAGGTATATGAAGATAGCAATTGTGTAGCTTTTCTGTATAATCTTTTGCATCCAGCAGGCTAAGAAGGCATTTTGATGGGTCTGCATGTGTAGGTGGTGTAGATGGTGTTTGAGAGTGAGTTAAAAATTATGCAATCACAGGTAGGTAAAATCGCTTTTTAAATTTCAGGAAAGAGATAGCACGAGTCTGCCTCCTTACCACCTCCTGGTCTTTGGTTCTTTTGGTTTTGTCTTAGACACTGTTTGCAATTCACAATGGGTTTTAAATGGACCTGCCTCTTAAAAAATGCTTTCACCCACATTCACATTAAATAAAACAATTATACTAATTACTTAGAATTAATTTACTTCCCACCCCGCACCCATCTCCATAAACCCCACAACCTACACCTAAAATAAACAATATTTACAGAATTAACATATTTAATTATCAATTAAATTATTAAGATTGATTTATAATTAATTAATTAATTTAATTACTTCTCACCCTGTACCCTTAGAAACCTCCCCACCCGCACATAAAATGTATGTTTAAAAAAGTAACACTTTTAACATAATTCATTATCAATTAAATAATTATTATTATTAATGAACAATTAATTATTAAATAATTACAATTAAATTACTTCCCACACTAGTCTGTACCCCTATAAACCCAACAACCCACACATAAGATTTACATTTTTAAAAATGATTACGTTATTAACATAATTATTCACACAAATATATTAATTAAAAATGTGTCAATAATGTATCATAATTTAATTACTTCCCACCCTGTGCCCCTAAACACCTACAACCCGCTATGGTACTAAAAAAAAAAAAAAATACTTACATTAAATTTAATCGCTACAAAAAAATTACAAATACATAAAAAACATAAACAATAATTATGCCCAAAATAATTGCATCATATACATACAAAATATGTACCAAAATTCATAACAATAAATAAAGAATTATATTATAATCAACTATATTTTTGTAATCAATATTAATGACTTAGATATTTTAAAAATCAATATTACTTACCTTAAAATTATATTCTTGCTGACGATATTTTCATGTCACAATATTTTTGACCCAATATTTTTCCAAGTCAATATTACCCCCTCAATATTTTGTCTCAACACCCTCTGGACTCCCCAAGAGCTCCATATTGTCTCCTGTCATCTTCAACTTTAAATGCAGATGCTCAGTGCTCTACTCACAGATAACCACCTAAATTCACCAACATACTGATGATACACAACTTTATGTCAAAGTTTCCTCTGCATCAGACATTCAGTGCCTCTTCATCCAGACCTGAATGTCCAGCGCCTACTTGAAGCGCCACCCAAATGAGACAGAATTCCCGGTATTTGCCAAGAACAAACAAGATACATTTCATACCTGGGTCGCACACAAGATCCTTGACGGCTTCAAACCCCAAATTTTACTGAATGCAAAGTCTCTTGGATTCACTTTGGACACCAACTTCACTTTCAAGGAACTAAGGGGCCGATTACGATGGGGGTAAATCTGCGATCGCCGAGCCGGCGGTGAGGCCCGTCGGCTCCCACCGGCGGACGTGGATTTACCGCCATTGTCCTTAAAATTCCCACCGCGAAATTAGGATGGCGGTGGGAAGGGGAAAGGTACCTCGGCGGATGGAAAGACCGTCCCCTGTGGTCCCGCAAGGCGGGCCTTTTCCGCCCGCCTTGCGAGACCAGGTACAATGGGTCAATGGAGGCGGTGTCGTGCAGGCACCACCGTGGGCATTTGGATGCCTGTCTTTTGCGGCGGAGTTCCCTCCACAAAAAGACAGGTGGAAAATGCCTTGGGGGGCCCGTTGCGGGCCCGCAGTGGGGTGAGGGGGTGGGGTGCTGCATGTGGTGGGTACCTATGGTACCCCCCTACATTTGCATGTACAAGGTGGCAGGCACCGCACGCTGCCTGCCATGTTGTACAAGCAAATGTAAAACATGTGTTTTTACATTGTGGCGGGTGCTGCCACCCGCCACAATGTAAACATACAGGATGCGCCCTCCACTGTTTCGGGCGCATCCTAATTAGTTTTGCGGGACCGCCGCACCTATGGCGGGTGGTCCCTTTTCCACCAGCGAGTCCGCCCGCCATCGTAATCGGCCCCATAGTGCCAAAAAAGCAAAGAGAGCTTGGTACCTTCTCTCTCGTCTAAAGAATGTCGAACCACTTATTCCAGAAAGCGACTTCAGAACTGCTGCACCCTTTAGGAGCACCCTACATGCTGCATCACATTTCATCTGTGGCGTGAAGATGCATGATGATATGGCCTCCATCCTGATGGCACTCCATTGGCTCATCTTGCTCTCCCACACTATCTTCAAAACCAGCCGCATCATTTAGAAAGCTGGCAAGACCAGACCTCCGCTTATCTTGTAGCCACGCCTCCCATCTCTGGTGTATCTACCACAGCCAGGGGACCATCTCAGCACATCCACAGCCAGGACACCATCCAAATGCAGACCTAGAAGTGTGTAAAAAATACAAGACAGCAGGCCTTTTTCGTCTATGCACCCTGGATCTGGGACAACATCCCCGTATCAATCAGGACCGACCCAACGCTGCTCCAATTCAGGAAACAGTTGAAGGATCACCTTTTTAAAGAACGCCATATCTCAATGCATTAAATGTCTAAACCCAGCCTCCTCTGCTCTTATTTAAGTTTATGCTTGCCTTCAACCATGTACAGCACTTCGCTGCCTTTAGACTAGGTTTGTGCTATTGAATTACTGCATACTGACACACATACTGCTAGGCCTCTGAATCAAATGCCTTTTCAGCATCTAAAATTAAGGCCGTAACAGGTAGGTCAGGATCAGTCTGGTGCATCAGGCCAATTTGCAGTCTAATGTGGTGGGATGTCCCTCTTCCCAATAAAAAGTTAGTCTGCTCCGGCAAGCCTATGCTAGTCACATGTGGCCTTAGATACTTAGATTGATGGCATTGCATATAGCTGATATTTTTGCTGCAATGTTTAAAGAGGGGTTTTCCCCCTCGATTTGGAAATCTGCCTGAGTTCTTCCACTTAAAAAAAAAAAGCTAACCTCAATGCTACAGATTTGAACAACTATTACAATATCTTTAGGCTTCCTTTTTCAGCTAAGTTGGTGGAGAAAGTGATGAGTGAACAGTTAGTTTCATTTATTGATAATAACCATCTTTTGGACAACACCCAGTTCAGATTCAGGAAAAATCATAGTACCGAATCCTCGCTGGTGATGGGAACAGAGGAAATTAGAGCAACTTTGGATATAGGAGGGAATGCTGCACTGGTCCTCTTGGCCCCTCTGCGGTTTTAGATAAGGTCAACCATGCTGTATTGGATGACCGTATCCAGAGTTTGGAGATAGGAGGTATTGCACTTGCTCTCCCACAGTCCTGCAGTTTTATTCTGATTCGGTAGCTCTCGTGTTGATGGGACCGCAGTTCCCGCCATACCTGTGAATTTTTTTAATAATTCTGATTTTTGCTCTCAGATTTATGAAACTCATTTGAGATCGCTAGGTGTTTTTTTTTCTTAATGCCATCATATGCATCTTCGGGCTGTGTCAAAGTCCTGGGGGGAAGACGTCCACTTTAGTCCTGAGGCCCTCAGGAGGCAAGGGGACCTCAACCAGCAGCACACCAGGAGGTGCATTTGCAGAGTGGTGGAGAAAGGGCCCGGGCCTCCTGTAATTTGCCAGCTTTTTTTCTTCATATTTATTAGGAAAGGGGGCCACGTTGTTTCCCTTCCCAAGACCATTTTGGGCCCCGTGGACCCCATCCCCCATGGCCAGCCCTTTATATTTATTTTCAAAAAGGGGAGTGTGGCCCGACCGGCCCACACAGGCACCCCTCTCCTGGCCGATATCAGCACCAACAAATGGATTCCAAACTGTAAACCTGACTTGGGGCTGAGTTGGTTCCGGTCTTCCTTGATGCTGTAGTTCTGTTTTGTAGAGGAACAGCATAATCCTACCTTTTTGAATACCATCTTTAAGTATGACCATGAGATATTGAAAATTTCCACTGTGATCTAAACCCAAAAACTTTTGGCCAAGGCACACTCTATGAAGTTACTATAATTTATTAGATTAAATATCTGGCTTTTTGTTCACCTGACCTGGACCTCCCTTCTGCAAGACACACCTGAAATATAACACATTTCCAGGGGTAACACCAAGCCATGGACTTCAAACAAGAGAAGACCTGTGATGAATATAGCCACTCGCAAGTCAGTTAGCATATGCAGGAAAAGTATGCTGTCAGGCAGTACAGACACAGACTATATCCACAGGTGCGCTCCCTTAATATTGAAGATAGAATATCTTGGTATTGAAATATTGAGGATAACATTTTGATATGTACCTTGGCGATCCCTTATCTATATCTTCAAGATAGGTAGATTTTGAGTTAGGAATAGTAAATCTGTACCCTCTCTATTTTCACTTACCTACCATAATTTTGGTCTTCAATATTTTGTCCATGATGTTCTTGTATTGCAATATTTATATCCTGGATATTCAATAGTACGGTTGTTTTTAGGGTGTAACCTCTCCCGTCTACCCATCCTTGTCTTACCACATTCTCCCGTGCCATGCTGCATGTTCTTATAAGGAAAACTTCTTTCATAGGAACAGAGTTGAGCTTATGTGATATGTGGGCTATTCTAGGCAGAATTGTTGCTTGATTTTGTGCCTAAACGGGAAGATGACAACATTTTGTGTATGATAATAATTGGTGTTATTGATCAAGGGTCACTGGCCGTATGGTTAAACGTATACATTATTTAATTTTCCACATTAACAAAATCTTGGTTGTTTCCTATTGTCCTTAGTAGGTCTGTGCAATGAGTAACATGTTTTTAAAAATATTTTAATTAGACATGTTTTGCTCATTGTTCTAAAATACAGCCATTTTCTAATGTGCAATGACAATGTTCTCATTAATGGCAAGAGTGACATATCAAGCCTCAATGGGCCAAGGGCCCTGGCAAAAAGGCGGACATTGAACCAGGACCCTCTATTTCTGTCCTTCACCGGAGTGGTTAGCAACTTCAGCACCTTGAGACCCTCATGGGTGATTTGCCGCGCTTTATAAATGATTGATTGATTGACTGATTAATTGATTGATTGATTGACTGATTGATAGAAGAAGAAAAAATAAACCTCGCCTCCCTGCCAGTCACTTGTGATGTCACCGGCGGTCCGCCCTGTTACATAAGGACAGCTGTCGAGTTCCATCGGTGTCCATATTTTTTCATCCCAAGTGAATAACCAAGGTATCATCATTGTACATTTGACTCTCAGAGGGGAGCAAAAGCAAGTAGTCAAAGTATTTCTTACTTTTAAACTTACCTTGTCAAGTGCTTTATTACTTACGGCCCAGAATATCATTACTATTTAAACTTTGCCTGTTGAGTGTAGTTATTATGTGCCTTTATGTGTGTGACTTTAATTAGGATTCTATTTCACCAGCAACAGGCTTCTCCCTTAGTTACAAAGGCTCTGCCTCTAGTAGGTGTGTATTTTATATACTTTTTCAGCCATATACCCGAACTACAATAACTTCATATAGCTTTCTCAAGATCCTGAGCTTTAAGAAAATTAATTTTATGAATAACCTGACAAGTGCATTGGAACTGATTTTGCTTTGATGTATCAGAGAATAAATGATTAATATTAGATGTTAAAAAAAGAGAATACAGAAAGCATGTGAACCGAAGTGCAGTCCTGGGGTCCTAGTAATCCTTTTTCCAGATATTGCCTATCTCCAGATCGGTGCTAGACAGATCAGTTGCACTGCCTGGAGAGGAGTAGCTCACCTATCTCCTAGAAAGCGGACAAAGCTACAATGTAAAGATAACGGAGGCACTAATTCATAATAATCCTTTCTTGTCAGAGACACAACTGCTGCAGAAGCTTCAACAGCCATTAACTAGTCCCAGTAGTAGCAATGAGACCATTCCAACAAAACAGACGAGTCCAAACATCTCTAGTGCTCACGGAAACAGACATAAGCAGCAGGAGGCCCAATCTGCAAAAGAGCTGGTTTGCGCAGAAATGCACACAAACAAGCAGAACCAACTCTCCTTGCCATCTCGGTTATTGAAAACACACCATCTAAGTAGTCATGAGCTCATGATCTTTAATCAGCATGATGATAAGTATTTTAAAGACAAGAACCTTGATAATTCTTTGACGATGCCACCGCCACAAAGAAGGGCTCGATCAAGGGAGTTCTCAGGCGGACCGGATTTTTCATCTCCAGATGTCCACCGCCTTCAGGAACAGAGAACAAGCTCTCCACCATCAACAGTATGGACACACTTGCTAGACACTTTGGATACCATTGGTAAAGCTATGACTTACCATGCAGATAAATTAGATACCCAAGTGTATCTCCTAAACACGCTTGCCATTTATGTTCAGGGGGTGGAACAAAAGCTGCAAAAGTTTAATGAAATTATCACAAGGGTGCAGGCAGACAGAGAAACAACCTTTCAATCGTATTACTGCCATTGCGCCCAAATAATAGATCAATTAGCTACAGTTCCAACCATAATGACCGAATTATTGGGGGTTATAAGGGCTACCCCTTCAAAAATCAACTCACCAGCAGAGAGATCAAACGAAACACAGAGGGAAGAGGATCAGGCCCGCCTGAGCCCTTGCACGAGGAAAAGGTAGGAGTCGCAGAGATTAACGCAGCCCGAACACCGGGTATTACCAACACACCACAGCAATCAAACACTACGGACAAGAGATACTCCTCGGCAGCTCCACAAGCGGATAACAGTCACGAGCGAAAGGCAAACCAGACAAACAGCATGGCACCTCTAAGCAAGCGAGAGAGAAAACGCCTGAGAAAGGCCAGAAAGGGAAAACAGATAAGACCGGCCCAAAACGTAAACTACACGACGCTAGAGCCAGAAGCGACACAATACAAAGCTAATGCTACAAGCACAACCACTGAGAACGCAAGCCCAGTGGCTCATCCAACCGCATCAACTCAAAAGCCCATCACCTTGAAAAATCTCAGTCAATCAACAACGGAAAATTGCCAGATAGCAAATGTTTACAGCATATTTAAGCCTTTAGGGAAGGGAAAGAAACGGCTCTTAACAACTCAGGCTACACAACCTATAAGAACATCACCCCCACTAGGGCCTAGTATGATGGAATCTACTGCAACCAGCATTAAACGAGTCAACCTGCCTAAGGAGGGCGATAATGAGGAGGAGGAAGTCGCCTGACACCACCGGCTAATGCCATGGATACGCATCTACTAAGAAATACACGTAACGTACAGCAATTTTGTGAAACGTCCTCGAAGCATATTGCCGAGGTGAAACAAAGTGAAATGAGCACAGATTGCAAACAAAGGCTGGACAAGGCCGACAATAACATTAAGTTGGAATTTATCCCCCACTATGTCTCGAGGGGAACTCAAGATATCCTCAACAGAGGCGTACTATTAAAATTATTTAAGGCACTTCCTTCACTGACTCATATAGACACCTGTAATTTGGAAAGTATAGAATTCAGAAACAATTCAGACTTAACGGGCCATGAAATCACTAGAGCAACTTTTTCCGATATTTCCATTGCTGAGCAGATTTGGCAGCAACAAGACGCATTTGCCAAATGGGGCATAGAGAAAAAAAAGATTGCTCTGCCCCGTTACCCAACACCGTTACAATTACCAAACCTACAGAAGGGTATGCTGAGAGGTGCGAAAGGTCCGGATCAACCTAGCCCAAGCAATGACATAGTTCAAACCGGTAGGAAAATTACCATCACCATCGCTCACCCCGCAGCGGACAATCCCCCGGCACACGGGCAGAGGAATCAAACTGGAACCAGTTACGGTACGGCATGAATAAACCCATCCAAAGCATCAAAACCAGCTAATTACTGCAGCATCTGCTCTTGGAATGTGAATGGCCTAAGCGCAAAATTAGAAGATCCAGACTTCTTGGAATTCATAACTCAACATGACCTACTCATCCTCCAGGAGACATGGCAGACAAATCCAACATCAATCGTGGGATATAAAGAGTATCTCAACCCAGCTAAGAGGGATTCCAAATATGGCAGAGCAAAAGGAGGTCTCTCCATCTTTGTTTCGACCAACCTTTCTTGGGAAGTCTCCGTAGTAGATCTCGACACGACCTGGATGTCATGTATCAAATTAGTGGCTACACCCTTTTTTAGCAACATTATATTGAATATTTACATCCATCCCTCATTTAAACAAAAGATGTCAAGGATAGAGAAACAAACAGAAACAATAGCCACCCTTGAACTTGAGCATCCACATGTAAACATAATTTTGTCCGGAGACTTCAACATGAACCTTTTAAATGTCAGGAAAGGAAAATCAACAGGCTGCATAAAACGAAGAAAACGAAGCAACACACACGGTGATAGATGTGCACTCCTGCTGAAAAAACTTTCATTGAGCGCGCTCAACGGACGAGCTCCGTTAGAAGGCTCCCCAGCATACACCAGGGTTACTCAAAAATCAGGCTCAATCCTTGATTACACATTTATAGATCAGGACATTCTTCCATATATTGCAAACTATTTAATAAAAGAGAGAGCTGAAAGTGATCATTACCCCCAAACTTTCACCCTGCTTATAAGCATGGTAAACCCCAAAACACACAATGCAATGTCTCTACCAACGCAATGTTACAATCTAAAACGACTTACTTGGAACAAGGGGAAAATAGATGACATCATGGCTACATGCATTACTCTTCTCGAGAATTTCAAAACTGAACCATTGTGTCCAAAGGCTTGGGCATCCTTCACTCACGATCTAAACAATGAATTCTCAAGAAAAGGTAATGGACGCAAAGGAGGAAGACCAGTAGGGGCAGCTTGGTTCACGAATAGCCTAAGGAAACAAAAAGACTACTAAACAAATATTTAAGACCACTCCAACTCCGAGGCCCAGATCCCTATCACGACATCTTTGCCCTAATTTCAAAAACAAGAAAAGGGCTAAAAAGAGACATCAAGGTGGCCAAGAATGATTATAGTGAAAGTCTCTGGGCGAAACTTTTCTACGCCAGTAAGCAGAGAGACTCTAAGCTGTTCTGGGAAGTTATCAACCAGTTATCAAATGGCAAGAACCGGCACTTTAACTCAGACATAACAGAATACACCTGGAGAGACCATATTGATCAGACATATAACGCCACCCCACTCTTGGGTGCTATAAAGCAGGAAGTTCCCACTTCAGAAACCACGTACAAAACACAAAAGTCAGAATCTTTAGACACTCCGTTACAGATTACACAAGACCAGGTTCTTAAAATTATAAAAAATGTAAGATCTGAGGGAGCATCAGGTCCTAATGGCCTGCCAAATGCACACTTCCAGCACGACTCTCCATTTTGGACTGGCATTCTAACTCCATTGTTTACGTACGCGTTAACAACTGGCTCGATCCCTGACTCCTGGCAAGGAAACATTTTAAATCCTATATACAAAACAGGTTCACGTGCAGACCCTGCGAACTATAGATTGATTGCACTGATCGATGTGGAGGCCAAGATATATGCTGCAAATCTTTTAGCAGATCTAGAGCATTGGGTCAAACGCATAAACCTGATACCGAACACCCAAACTGGATTCCGGCCGGAATGGGCACCCTTACCAATATTTCTGCTGTGACATTACTAGCCAATCAAGCCTACGCAAAATCTCGAACCTTGTACGCATGCTTTATCGACCTTAAAGCAGCGTTCGACAAGGTTCGAGAAAGAAGTTGTGGGCCAAAATGCAAACCTGGGGGGCACCACCCAAACTTTTGGAGGCAATAATCAATCTTTACTCAAACACATGGGTGCAGATAAGGAAAGGAGATGGCCGCACCATAACAAACAAGATCCCAACATCAAACGGTCTAAAACAGGGGTGTGTGTTGGCCCCTGTTTATTCAACATCTACACAGCCGGTCTTGAGAAGTACCTCCAACAAATGCAAATTGACCCACCAAAATTAGGCAAAACACCGATCAGGAGCCTTCAATACGCAGATGATATTGTGCTCCTAGCACAAACACCAATAGGCCTGCAGCGTTCAATGACATAACTAGGATGTTATATCACTTCTGCTCAATTAATAATAAACCTTAAGAAAACAAAGGTATTATGCTTTAGCAGTCATCACAAAATAGGGTCAAAAGGAAAATTCACCTGGAAACTGGAGGAAAAACCAATATCCCAGGTGGACTCATACAAATACCTTGGGTTCCAACTTGACCACTCACTTAAATACAAGCAACATTTGGACCAAGGGAATACTAAAGCAAAACAACTCCTGTATGCTTTCAAAATTTTACAGAAGAAGCTAAAACGTTGCCCAACAGGCCAGTTGCTTAAGATAATCGCAGCCAAATTTTTACCCTCAATATCATATGTCTCGGAAATTATGAATACCAAAGATGCAGCCGCCTTAAATCTAGCCCAATCGAGTTTTTTCAAGCGCCTGTTTTTAATTCCTCGGTACATTTCTCAGGCACGAGTTCGATTGGAATACGGGTTGAAAAATCAGAAACCAGCCAGACAAGCGGCGATGGTAAAATATTATTGGCGGATGAGGCAAGCGGAAGACGACACTTTAGCCCACTGCTGTTGGGAAGAAATCGAAAATCAGGCGAGGCAAAAAAACTCCATTGTAGCAGTCCTAAAAGAATCACTCGCTGATTTACATCTTGAAGAGGCATGGCATACAACAACATCATACTCCGGGTTCAGAAATATGGTGAACAGCGCAATAAAGCAAACTTCGCTACTAACTGATAAAACTGCCTTTGCTAAGAAAAACCATGCATGGGCAGTGATTCAATCATACCAGTTTCTGAAACCCCAACCGTACTTGTCCGAACACTTCTCGCATCACAAAAAGCACTATTTGACGCTGTTGCGGTTGGGTTCGTTCCCCACAAAGGATTTAACCCCGAAATGGAAGTCTACATGGCCTACTAAAGAATGTCGCCTGTGTGAACAAGGGGAAGAGTCATTATTACACCTTTTATGCATCTGCCCCGTGCTATTGGAACCTCGAAAAACAGTTCTTCGGGAGATTTTTAGGATGCACCAATTGAGATTGTGCAGAGCTGCAGTGATACAATGCCTTGGTGGACTGTCAGTTCAGCTGTCATGTCGAGCCATCACCTTTTGGAAAATAGCAGCAAAAGAACTGGACAAAAAAGACAATAGTCAACATGGCAAAGGCATATGAGTGACTGGTCACTCCCTTTCTGCACAGGTATCAAATACTGCTCTTTTCATATCGAACCGCAATGAACTTCTTACAATGTTATCGTTTTAACTGTTGCAGCGATCAAAGCTTACGAAAGGACAATGGTTTTACTTGTCTATATTTCATAGATTTTAACCTTAGTTAATTATTATGTAATATGTGTTTTTCTCATGCTTTTATGATTGTTAACGAAATCAAATAAAAGTAATACTTAATACTATCTGCAAAGTCTTATTCCAGAGATGTTGAGATCAAAACTCATGTTTAAAGTGTCTGTACGCCCTGTCTGGCAGATAAATAATTTGTGGCTTGTGGAGATATCTAAATTAAGTCTTATGTTTTTATGTGTCTACCGAAACCCTAGTCTGTTAGATGCCAGTAACAGTTGATATATAAATAATTTATACTGAATTAACTTTTTGTTTTGCATTCAGTCAATGTTTCACCACTAAATGCACATATAGAACAAGAATTGGCAGAGCAAATACATCTGACATTGGGTGGCCGCCTTATAACTTTGTCAATGCTTGTTTTGTTTTGTCATGGTTTTTGTAAAACCTTATTTAAAGAGAGTTGTCAGGTCTTTGCCTACATAAAAAATGGGTAAAAGCAAAAATATTTTCTCCTCAAAAAAACACAAATTGCCATAGCAGTGCCAGCAGTGCTTTGTGTGCAAATGTGCTCCTAATGAATAAGCAGAGTGCCGTCACTCACAGTGACGTTTCCCACCGGCTGATGTGGGCTGACCCATTACCCATGCTGAATGCTGTAGTGGGTGGAAATAAAATATGAATGACAGAACAACAGACCAATGGAAAAAGAGGGCTGGCTGATAGCCACAGTCAGTGAGTATGTCATATATATGTATATACATAAGCTTTTAGTAAAATCAAAAGGTCTTGGCTAATACAAGACCTATAAATGGATTCCCTATTTTAATTATATTAAAAATACCATAACAGAATAGAGAGAATATCGGTCAGGAAGAAAGGCAAGGACCAAATCAAACATTTAAATGTTTATAAAAAGAAAACAAAGAAAGAGAAAGTGTGAGGGGAAATTGGAAAGAAAACAACCAGAGTCTAGAAGAGTGAGAATTGTGCAATATGGAAGCATCTCTTACTTACACAATACCGAAACCATAAATATTATGATAACAAAATATCTTGTCAAAAATATCGATCATAAAAATATAATTTTTCTTTACATATAATGGTAAGTACAAAGATATCGAAAAAAATATAAACTTTTATAAATATATACAAAAATATTGCTTTTTACTATATGTGTAGTTTAAATATGTAAAACCACAATATTTTAAAATATAACATTATTATGTAAATAAAATATGGTTAATATTTTAAAAATTATAGAAATATCTACTAATTTAAACAAACACACACACATATATATCAAAATGTGTATGGTTATACACACATATATAATGTAAAACTATTTTAACAAATATTAATTTTAACCAACATTATTATTTCATGATTATTTTTAAATTCACCAATGTAACAATTATATATATAGAAATGGCAAAAGACTGTGACCCTTTCTATCTTGGCGTGGATGGCACTGTGCTAATCCTACACTTAAAGACTTTGATAGAAAAGCAGACATTTGAGGTGAGCAGATCTAGAGTGTCGCTGGTGTTGAGAGTGCTCTATACAGGAGCTGCTTTCCACCTAAATTTGAGACCTACCCAGAGTTCTCTGCCTCTTTTTTGCATACTTTATGTGTCACTGTATGCCTGAAGGTGCAACAAATAAACTGCAAACAAAATGTCAAATATTTCCATTTTAATTATACATAAAAGACAACCAATACATAAAATACCTCTTACTAAAAATGTCTTACAAATGACACATATATATATATATAAATGTATATATATATATATATATATATATATATATATATATATATATATCTAATTATATATATTTACACATTTAAATACACAAGCACATAATATATATATATATATATATAAACATAAAAAAACACAAATTAACTACTTAATTAATAAATATAATTCATACAACAGTAGAGAAAGGGTTTAACTCAGAAGGGGCAGAATTTACTGTTCTTGCTCCAGTCTGTGCAACAGTAGGGAAAGCTTTGGACTCGAGAGTGGTTACATTTACTATTCCCACTCCAGTTGTGTGCAACAGTAGGTAAAGCGTTATACTGAGGAGGGGTTACATTTACTATTCCCACTACAGTAGGTGAAACATTAGGGAAAGCATTGGACTTAGGAGTGGTAAAATGTACTATTCCCACTCCAATCTGTGGAACAGTAGGGAAAGTGTTGGACTCAGGAAGGGTAGAATTTACTATTTGCACTCCAGTCAATGCAACAGTAGAGAGAGAGTAGTTCACTTCAATCAAATAATATATTTTAACAACTCTATTAAATAACAAAAATACAAATATTTTAATTATAAGATTATATATCTACATTTTAATAAAAATTAAACACAGTACATAATTATTACTTGTTTTAATAAATGATATCAACTAAAACAAATAATGTTTATTATATTAAAGTACCACACCATATTCTCACAGTCATAACAGCCAACAAATAAAATGTAATTGAAAGTAAAAAACATAACATAATTAACATGTTACAAAATAAATAACACAATTTTTAATAAATGAACAATTATTATTACTTAAATAAATTCCCACCATATACCTCTAAAAACTAAACAACACACTCCTAAAATACAACTTACTAAATATGATAATATCACAACTTACATAATTATCAATGTCAAGGGGCAGGGCATTCCAAAAGCGAGGAGCCAGTACTGAGAATCTGCTGCTACCAAACCGTTTTGATTTGTAGTACCGGGTGACCATCAGGTTCGTGTGGGCTGATCGCAGATTGTGGGTAGTTGTGTATCTCTGAATGATATTGAAGATTAATTCTGGGCATGTGCCATGTAACAAATTGAAGATAAGAAAGCAGATTTTGAAGGTACATCGTTGGAGTACAGGGAGCCAATGTAGCTTCTTCATGAGAGAGGAAGCATGTTGCCATCTGGGCTGCCAAAAAAGAAGTCTTGCAGCCGGATTCTGCATGAGTTGCAGCCTCTTTATCAGGTAAGATGGCACCCAAAGTACAGGGAGTTAGCGTAATCTATGCGGGACATGACCAGGGCTAAAACTATCTGCACCAGGGTTTGTCTAGTGAGAAATCTGCTTCTTTTCCTTATTTTTCGTACCTGAAAAAAAACAGGTAGAAACTATGGTTCCAATCTGAAACTTCATGGATAAGTCACAATTGAGTGTGACTCCAAGGCTCTTAGCTGAGGAAGATGGAGATGGGGGGAGCCCAGCTCAGCTGGCCAGAAATGCGGGCTTCAGGGGTTGCAGAAACCACCTATCAGGATCAGCTCAGTTTTATCTGGATTCAATTTTAAATGATTGCTGTTCATGCATTTATGGATATGCAGCATTGTGGCTTGAATTTCGGATACGAAGTCCGGAGTATTTTCAATGAGAAATATTAATTGCAGGTCGTCTGCATAGTTAAATGTGCTCACATTTCTTTCTCTTAAGGACAGTATAAGATAGAGTAGGTAAAAGTTAAACAGGTGCGGGGATAGTGAAGAGCCCTGGGGTACACCACACCTGATCTTCATATTAGGTGCAGTAAGGTGGGAGAGGCGAACAGACTGGAAACTATCCTCCAAAAATGACCTAATTCAGCTGAGAGCCGGCCCCTGGATACCTGCTTCCCAGACACGATCTACCAGGTTACCATGGTCAACCTGCTGACAGGTCCAATAACACCAAGGACTGAGGGGTGCCCCTGTCTGCGACCCACCGTACCTCATCCAATACAGTCAATATTACTGTCTTAGTTGAGTGTGCAGGTCGGAAGCCTGCTTGTTTGGGGTCCAGGTAGTGCGACAGTACAATGAATGAGCAGAGGCAGTTTGCCACATAGGATTCCAATACCTTAGCTAGGAAAGGGAGAATGGAAATGGGGATGTAGTTCATCGGGGTTAGAGGATCTGACCTGGGTTTTTTCAAAAGGGGAACGATGATGGTTTTTTAAGGCTCAAGGACCATAGCCCTGAGTTAATGATTTTTTCATGAGAGAAACAGCCAGCACAGAATATGCAAAGAAAACTTCTCTTAAACTGTGGGGAGGACAACTATCAGTAGGGGATCCAGATTTAACTTTAGGCAAGAGCTCCAAAAGAGTATCGCAGCTGATTGCCCGAAAGTGGTGGAGGAGACAGGAGTTTCTTAACATCATTGGTAGTGCCTCATGAGCATGGCTAGCATGAATGCTGACTTTAAGCGTGGTGACTTTGTCCATAAACAAGGTATTCAACGCATTACAGAGTGACTGAGAAGGGGTGAGTTTTGTATTAACTCTGTCAGGATTAAATAACTCGTTGACGATTGAGAATATTTCTTTTGATTTATTGGTGGAATTAAGGATCTTAGGGGTTAAGTAAGTGGTCTTAGTAGATTGAATAGATTTTTTGTATTTCTTGAGTTGAGCTATGTAGATGTCTTTTTTGTCAGAAGAATAAATCTGTCCCCAATTCCTTTCAGTTTGGCGCCGAGCTAGTTTTTGAATTTTTCAGTCTTCTGAGAACCAGCGCTGGGCCTAATGACCCCTGGCTGTTTTTATTGTCCTACGAGGCATATTCATTACTAGCTGCTGTAGGCCATGCAGTGATGTTTTTCTCACTTAGGTCAAAAGAAGGATGTTTGGTGGGAACAACATTAGCCAGTGAGCTGCAGAAGGCATTAATGTCAATGTTGTTCCAGCTTCTTGCCATGAGTCCTCCGTTTGCTAGGGGTTTTTCTGTCATCCTATTGTCTCTGATGAATTCTATTAATAAGTGATCAGACCAGGTACAAAGCGACACTGGTAATGCGGACACTGTAAGATTAGATGTGCAAATTTGGTCAAGTATGTGTCCTTTGATGTGTGTAGGGGATGTTCCGTGTTGTATGCAATTCAGTCCACTGAGTAAGTCGGTCAGTTCTGCCGAATGTAGACCACCTGACATGTCATTGTGCCAATAGTTAAAGTTATCGATTAACAACATTTTGGAATGCTTAATTATTAAATGGGCCATATGCTCACCCAATGATTGGGGGAACTAATAATTAATTAATTATTTTAATTAACTTTCCACCAGTTACTCCTACAAACAAAACACTCTGCACCTGAAATATAACTTAAAAATATCTTGATTACACAATTTACATTATTATTAATTAAATAATTAATAATGTTTAAACATTTATTATTAATTACTCATAATTAATTTACTTCCCAACCTGTTCCTGTACAAACCCTACAACTTGCACATAAACTTAACTTAAAAATAAATTACACAATTTAAATAATGAATTATCAATTAAATAGTTAATTATTAAAAATGTATTAGTTATAATTAATTTACTTCCCACCCAGCACCCCTACAAACCCCACAACCCGTTATGACACTAAAAATTGCTATAAACAATTAAATAAAATTTAAAAACATCTAAAGATGTACAAAGTATATTAAAAAATATTAACAATAATAATACAAATAATTTATAACACATAATTCAAACATATACTAAAATACATCATAATTTTTAAATTATATTATAAACAATGATATTTTTGTAAACGACACTAACAATAAAGGGCCATATGTAGGTGGCCAAATACCAGTCGGTAAAGCTGAAAATCGGTAGATTTCGGCTTTACCGACCGGTATTTAGCCATGTGAGATGTACGTATTACCGAATGGCATCCGTAATAACGAATCGGTAAATAATTACCGATTCCTTATTTACCGATCGGAGAACACCGAAACAATGAGTACCGAATCGGAAATAACGATTCGGTAAAAACGCCAAAATGCGATGTAGCAAAAATCGGTATTACCGAATTTGACCAAATTCGGTAATAATGATTCGGTATTTACCACTTATCCTGAGAAGGTGGTAATCAGGTGCAGTGTATAAAAACAGCCTCAAAATGCAACTGTGTGAACACAATGGCGGGCCTCTACCTCATAGCAAGGCGGCTACGCTTGAGAGCAGCTGGAGTGAGGATCTGGATACGGGAAGAGCGGGTGTACAGACTGCGCATCACATTGTTTCAATTGACTGAACCTGAAATCCATGAAAGGTACAGACTGCACCCACACACCATCCTTGACCTAATACGGGACCTAAAACCCTATCCTGAGCATCAGACACCAAGGGCGCACGCAATCCCCACCCATGTCCAGGTACTCTGTTGCCTGCACCTCCTAGCATCAGGAAGTTTCCAGGGTGTGATAGCCGTAGTGGGTGGTGTGTCACAGAGCTGTCTATCCCGTTTTTTCAACACCTTCCTGGATGCCATGATGGACAGATTGGAACATTACATTACCTTCCCCAGTACACAGGCGGAGCTGCCGAGGACAAAGCTGGAGTACTACCAACTTGCGCATTTCCCACACGTCATTGGCTGCGTCGATGGGACCCATATACCAATCTGCCCACCTGCAGCAACTGAATACATTTACAGAAACCGCAAATCCACCCACTCCATCAATGTGCAGGTGATATGTGATGCCAAGTACATCATAACTGACATCGTGGCCAAATTCGCCATACACGTCTGGCTGCTGGTGAATTTGGAGAAGGATACCTACTAGGTAAGTCAATGTGACACACCCTGATGTATACCTTGGCTCAAGCTATTGGTGAGACAAATTAATGGCACTTTCTTCTGTACATAGGTGACAGCGCATATGCCCTCCGGCCTTATCTACTCACACCATATCTCAACCCAACTACCCCAAGGGAGAGGAGATACAATGTGGCACATAGGAGCACACGCAACGTGGTGGAGCGCACATTTGGACTGCTTAAAAGCAGATTCCGTTGCCTCCACAAAAGTGGAGGTGCACGTCTGTACAGCCCCATCAAATGTTGCAAGATTATTGCTACATGTGCAATGCTACACAATCTGGCCACAAAAAAAGGAACAGCAGTGGAACTAACTGACTCTGAGGACGAGGACATCCCTCAGCCAGAGCCCTGCGCAGCTGGTGTTGCAGTTGAACATGATGGGAGACAGAGACGAGCAGAGATAACGTCAAACTATTTCTGAGTGAGTAACGAGACAGAGCCACTAACAGTTTTATGTTATGGTGTTTAATAAGCACACCACCAGTATTGTAAGCATTGTCCATTTGGACATGGGTTACATCACCCATCTAATGTTTGGCAATAGGCAGTGGTCCCTACTTCCTGCGTGTGCACGTTCCCTGGCAACACTGTCTGTAGTGTTAGACTGTTCCTGCGCAGCGCCGTGGTGTTCGCTGCGCCTCCTGCCCTCGGTGGGAGAGGCGTAATGCTACCATGGCTGGTAGCCTCCTCACTGTCCCCCCCTTCCATTGTGGCCACCTTCGCATTCTGCAGGAGCTCTAATGCAGAGGTCATAGAAACTATGCCCCTGGCCACATCCCTGCTGCAATGCGCCATCTCCTCCTGCATGGCGATGGACCTGCGACACATCAGTGAGGTTGCAGTGGCCAGCCGGTTCACGGCCTTGGTATAGGCCTGGAGCCTCTGCCTCTCCCTGCGCCTGCCAAGACGGTCCTGCTCCAGCTGGCTGCAGAGGTTGTCCACAGAGGTTGCTACTCTCTGCATTCCCTCAAACATGTTGTCTCCCATTGCACTGATGCCCTTTTCCATCCTGTGCATGTGCTTGTTAATGTGTGCCACCTCCCTGTGCAGTGATCTCATCTCCCTCCATTGCAGGCGCTGGACCTTCAGCATGTTGCCTTCCAGTCCAGCAAACACACTTTCACCCTGTTCGGATACTTCAGGACTGTCCGGCCTTGCCCTGCGGCGTCTGGATGAACTGTGGGCGCCCTCAGATGGAGTAACAGCCCTCTCCCTGTTGCCTCCCTCATGGATTGGAGTCTGTTGGGCCCCTGTGCCCTCCTCCGACGACTTCTCCATCTGCTGGCGGGTGGCCATGGCATGCCTCCTGCTTGACTGTGGTGGTGGTGGTGGTGGTGATCGTCGCAGTGGGGACTGGGTATGAGGGGATGGCGCCGTTCCCTGGCGCTGTTGTGATGCCTGTGATGGAGGATTTGGTGGTTGTGGATGCGCGGAGCTTGTGGTCCCTGCAGGCATGCTTTCTTCCTCATGTTGCCTCCCCTCTGGCCTGGCTGTCTTTGCTCTGCTCCCGTTTGCAGCACTGCGAGATGTCTCGCCTGTAATTACACAAATGTAGATATACTCACTGCTCTGTCTGCATTTGAATTACATTAAACATCATGCCTACAGATCACAGTGATTGTCCTGACATTGCCAATTACTTTAACATGCTATTGTGTTTGCTAGCCTGACTGTCCTATACATCAGTTCCCTCTAACTACATCTCCCAAAATGCATGGCAGGTAATGGGTAGGACATGGAGTGAAGTGGGAGCCCCTATGCCACTATGGGGGATTGGGGTTGGGGAGGGGGTAGCACAGCATGCTGGGCATGTGTCTTACCTTGTTTCCTTGCTGCTCTGGCAGAGCTGTCTGCGTCTCCCACGCCACTCACACTCTCCGGCTGGAGGGTGGACTCCACCATCAGTTCCAGTGGTGTTGGTGCTGGTGCTCTGTTCTTTCCTTCACCTGTTTTGCCAGCCTGCCTCTGTCTCCCTGCAATCCTTGCTTTCGCTGTCTTCTTGAGGCCGTACCACCTCTTCCTGATGTCCTCAATGGTACGCTGGGTCACACCTATGGCATTTATTTTGTCCTGAATGCCAATCCAGATCTGCCTCTTTTGAGACTCGGGCACATGGAGGGACTGCCTACCAAAAAGCCTGTGATAGTCCTGACTTGACATCCTGGATCAGTACCTCCAGCTGCTTGTCACTGAACTTCAGCTTTCTTTTCCTCTCACTTCCCTCCTGCTCCCTGTCCTGGCTTGCCATTTCAATGCTGTTTTCTTTTTTTGTTTTTGTTTGTAGCTGGGAGGCACTGTTGCTGCTGGCGTCTCAGCTCACCTGCCTGCCTCTCAGTGAGCTCCAGGTCCTGTGCAGCTGCCTGGGTGTGGCCACTTCCTGTTTGGGAGGTGATTTGGTGACACAGGATTGGCTGATTCATTGAATAACGAATTTATGAATTACCGAATCGGTTTTTACTGATTCGGTAATGAATTCTGTAATTCCGAATCGGTATTGGTTTGTCTGTATTTTTTACCGATTTTTAACGAATCGGTAATGTTTACCGATTTTTTATCTACATCGCATTTACCGAATCCTCAATACCGAATCGATAAAATTCGGTATTATGGAATCGGTATTCATGTTTTACCTACATATGGCCCATAGATATTTTTAACATCAATATTAACAACATAAATATTTTTGTAAATTATATTAATAGCATAGATATTTTTGACATCGATATAACTTACCTAGAAAATCGATATTCCTGTCAAAGATAATCCTGCATCATGATATTTGTGGATCATGATATTAAAAATGTCATATTTCTGCATCTCGATATTTTTTGAATATCGAACATTGAATATCTTATTGAGTTTTTCTGATTCTGAATTACTTTGCAAAAAGTCCAATATTTTACAACTGCAATGTTTCTGTATGTCTTCACTTTATTACCCCAAAGACTGGTTACGTTGTGACACGCTATACTGATTACAAGTGAACATTTGTAATTCCATTGAGTCCTATCCAACAGAACCATTGTTTATTGTATACTGTAACTAACCCAGGTTCTGAGGAACACAGGGTAACACCGTACCACATTTCGACGTATACTTCTTTCAGCGTGGTGAGAATAGTCACTGCAGGATCAAGCCACTCCCACATGCGCCTTCAGCAATGTGACGATTGCTTTCTGGGATTTCCTCCACAGTTCGTACTCCTTCACAAGAATGGATTGTTGCTTTTGGATATTAGGCGCATTCCCTATCAGCACGGTTAATATAAGTATCCGTTGAAGAGCCATTGCAGAAGAGATGCAACTATGCTCATGAAATACTCCCAACACATCCTTTAGAACAACCCTCCCTCCCTTTCATCCCTAGATAACCACACAACAGCCTATCGGTCTCTTATACCTCTAAGTACCCCCACTCATCATCCCCATCGAGCACGTCTACTCCCCTCCAAGCTTGGCGTCCTATTGACCAGTCTATGAGCCTCCCCATTTGTATCCACTACATCGCTATGCTACCACTTTACCTCTGTTCCCTATTCCTCAAGCCTTTCATCCTTCTTTCCCAACTCAATACCCACCTTCACATGCTGATCATATTTCTAGCAAATCATGCACCTCGCTCATCCTTTCTGCCCCCTACCCTCTTGGACCACGTCATAATCTTCTCTAATATCCTAGACCTTCTTCCAACCCTAGTCTCATCTCTACCATTTATGTATGTGCATAATAAAAGTTACTAAGATGGTAATCACTATCCAGTAACAATGGAACCTTCCCTCACAGCTTGCTATGGAGCATTTGGATACACTGTAACCAACAGTGTTCGGCAGCTTGCGAGTAGACACAATCTAGGTGAAGTTTCATTGCCAGACCCGCATCAGGAGTAGTACATTGTGTTGTGGACAGACTCCGTTTAAAAGCAGCAATCTTCAACCACGATGACTAGACAGACAGTGTTATCCTGAAGCAACCTGCAGCTTCATCTCATTAGGGTCGAAACGTTGACACACTGTCGGGGTTGCAGAGTACTTTGAATAAATATGGTGCACAATATCTTGACACTTGAGTTTTTCTATGTATATATGTACATTTGGAAATATTTACCACATGCTACTCCACCCCCATGTGACCAATTTACTTGGGTGGGTGGATCTGTGGATGGATCAGAACACACAGGACCATTGTCTGGGCTATAAGTAGTTGACCTGTATTCTGTTCTGGGTATAAGGGTTTGTCCTTGTTGTTATATCGGTAAGTTCTATTAATCTCACTATTATGAAACTTGCCTAAGTGCAAGGAACAGCTTGAAACAAAGTGCTACAATTGATAACTACTGAATTAAACACTAATATTTGGGTCCCAGAGTAGTGTTTTACATTAATGCCTCATTAGGAGTAGTGAGCACCATATAAATTCCAATACAACAGAACACCAATCATCTGACTGTGTGGTTATCAAGTATTGCCTAGTTCCAGCCAACACACTATGAAGAACTATAAAGTGCACTATAAGTGAACACGGGGCTCAAAGATTTGTTCTTAGCATTTCGCCCTAGTTTTCTCTTGCGATCCGATCTGTTGACACACATTCTCAGTAGGTGTCCTCCTGAAATAAAAACATGACAACAGGCCTTTGCATAGACTGGGTTGATTACCCAAGATATAAGTTGTTGTACCGATAGGATTTTCAATAAGAGTTGCCTCACTAATATTCTTTGGGGCGTCTCTCCATGGAATCCTTAAAGGGACCCTATCCGTAAAGCTGGCAACTTGCGTCCCACCATGATGTTGGATATCCGAGTATAAGACCGTTTTGGGAGTTGGGACCTCAATATTTCCATCAGGCGGAAATTAGGTCCCTATGAGAGTGCTATTTGGCCCATCCTGCGATGTAATTGGGGCTTGGGGCACTCCCTCTTGGGTACCGTCCATCCTGGGATCAATAGAGTCAGTGGCCCCAGTCCCTGTATACAGCGAGGGGACCCCGTGACCCATGTGCGTTTCCCCACCCAATGGGTCTACTAACTCCTTAGAGGAGGGCTGGATTCCTTGGAGGGACTGCAGCGACCGGGTTAAATGAGGTACTTCCGATCCTCAGTCCCCCAAACTCCCAGTCAATGCTGTGGGTGCTATAATAGGTTCCCTTGGGTTGCCATCTGCTGGTGGAGTTTTAGGGCCTCCCTTCTCTGTTATTAAATGGACATCTCTCTGGCTTTCCAAAATTTGGGAAAAGTGTAATTTTGACACTTTTCGTTTGGAGAATTGTCTCATTTTTTTGTGTTTCTTTCTCATGTTTTCCCCCTTATTTTTTTGAAGGCCTATTTAGAATATGGTTATTTGAAAAAGATTATGGACCAGTGCCAAAGATCTAAACCTACACTTCAATGAGCCCACTGACACCCAGGCAGCGGTTTCCTGCAAGACCTCGCCACCATCCAACTTAGTTAAAGAGTACATGGCACTACTCATGCAAAGGGACACCTCTTAGATCCCATTTTTACCAAAGAACCCCCAGTTACGGGTCTTGCATCCTCTACCCACTACATGGACTGACCATTTCCTGATCCCAATGGTCCTCACGATCCCTGGCCCTACCGTACCCCACAAATCAATTTCCTGGAAAGACCGGAGCTGGTCTCAGTTAAACTACAAAGACTGGATACTTACCCTTAGTAATACCACTCCCCTCCTGGCCCCTGACCCACATGCTGCCAATTGTAGGATCACGCAATGGATAAACCATTTCCTAGACCAAACCATTCCCAGGAAAACTTTTTCTCTGAAAAGTCCGCCCTATGGTGTTCCCCCACCTCGGAGCTCTAAACAAATTGCAAAACTGTAGAAAAGGAATGGAAGAAGGATTAGGTGGAACATAAAAAAGCTAAATACCGGGAAACAGTTAGGGTCTATCATACAGAAATCAGATCTGCCCACGCCGAGAATTAATGTGGCAACTAACTCCCCTAGGGAGATGTTTAAAATCACTACAGCATTGCTAGAACCCACATCCAACGGACCACCCACTGAACCCTCTAATGATAGGTGCAACGATCAGGCCACCTACTTTGAAAACAAAATAATGGTGGAGGTGGAGGAAAATCCGAACACCCACACCTTTAGAAATGACAAGGAAATTAGCTCCACAACAACTTTTATTGCACTCTTTCGCAAAATCAAATTGGGATCCGGACTCGTTCCTCCCCCCCCCCCCCCCGAATCAGTGCCTTCGGAGCAGAAATCATTTCAAGACTATGCGACTCTGCTTGACATGGTCAACCATTCCCTGGAGAAGGGAATAGTACCCCAGGTGTAGAAACACACCATGGTCAAAGCCATCCTGAAAATGCCCAATCTGAAGCCCTCATGTTGTGGAAATTTACAACCAATCTCCCTTCTTCCAGGCATACGCAAAGTGGCAGAAAAACATGTCAATAGGCATCCTTCGGACTTCATTGAGGCCAGCCTCCTCCTACACCCCACCCAAACCAGTTTTCATGCCAAATATAGCACCAAAACTTCCCTCCTAGCGGTAGTGGAGGATGCAAAGAGAAGACTAGTCAACATGCCATTATACTTCTTGATCTAAGCACTGACTTCGGCATTGTGGACCACTATATTCTCCTTGAGAGGATCTGCACGGCCAGTGTCTCAGGGAAAGCCCTGTATTGGCGCCTTTCCTTCCAAGTACACGATAAGTCCTGCTCCTCTGACGTAGTCCCTGTCACCCATGGAGTCCCGTTGGGGTAATCTGTTAGTCCCACGCTTTTTAACCTTTACCTGCAACCCCTGGCTGACATCATAACGTCTTTCGGTATTTCCATAGTCTCCTATGCAGATGACACCCAGCTGATCTTTTTTTTCTCACCCCTCAGCCCCCCTCTGGGACCATATCTGGAGGAATAAATCAAGTATTAAGCTGAACAGAGCCAAGACTGAATTTATGATATTTGGGATTAATCCTTTTCCTCAACAGTCCCTGGGATGGCCAGAATTTCTAGGCCCACTCCTACCCCCAAAACAGTTATAGAAAGACCGGGGGTATGCTTGCAAAAAACTTCTTGATGGTAACCCAGGCCAACTAACTCTCAGCCAGCTGCTGCAGAACCCTACGTGTGTTATGCAAGATACTGCCTCTGCTCTCCCAGTCTTCGAGGAGGCTGGTGTTCCAGGCATTGATTCTCTCTCGCCTGGAATGCGGCAACTCGCTCTACTTAGGCGCACCTAAGGCAATCATCAAAAAAATTACAGGTCGTGCAAAATGCAGCTGCACGTATGTTGCTAGGAATTCCCAGGCATGAGTCAGCCAGACAAGGTTTGGCAGAAGCCTCCCAGTTGCCTAAAAGAATTGAATGCCAATAGGGTATGAAGATCTACAATCGCTCGCCTGGCTGCTGTTCACACAATTAGAAGAGCCAGAAGTGGAGGACAGTTCTTTAGCCTTAATTTGGCCAAACTTTGGAATTCCCTCCTCCCCTTAAGCCCCCCCTACCCCCTCCCCCCCGCCATGCGATCTACGGACAATGAGCTGTCCCTAAATTTATACTCACCTCCAAATGTCCAAAAGGTTTGAGACGTATACAGTGCAATATCATTATCTGAAAACACTTGCCTTGTAGAATAGCATAAATAACTGTAGATCTGCACTTAATTAGAGCTTAATTAGGAAATCTATTGTCTTTTTTCATCTCCCCAACCTCTCAATATGTACACCTACTGGACTGGCTTTCATGATTGACAGTAGAAAAAATCATCTGAAGAAGGCCTATTTTTAGTACTTTTCTATATTTATAAATAAATACAGACAGGAAAATAAATAGTTTTCTGTCTGTATTTATCTGTAAAAAACAGTAAAAACAGAAAACTGGGAGCCCCAGTTATGATCAAGAAGAGAGCAGGTTAGGGGTAAGATTGAAGGATACGGTACGGATTATTAGAACATTGGAATGTTGAGAGCTCCATTGAAGCCAATGGAGTAGCTCTGGGCTTATAATGACTTGCCTCGGGATATACCTGCTATTAAAGGCCCTCACCCTCATCATAAGCCCGAACCACTTATGTTCAGGGCCTTTAACAACCGGAATAGCCCTTGGCAGCAGGCTAAAAGGCTATAATGTGTCCTGGTTGAAATAATTGCCAGGGTTTCGATTAAAGGATATATAAAGTTTAAAGGGGATGTGTAGTAAACGTCATCACTTTTACATCAATATTTTTAGATCTGGTGTTACCCAAGATGTTTTAATTTTAAATACATTTTCTGTGTATTACACTTCTCTAAGGACTTTCAGCCAGTCCCCTTCATCCATCGTTCAGGTATTGTTTCATTCATGTGTTTCTTCTTCCCACTGCAGCATGAAGCAGGGTGCAATAGGTCAGCCGTCTTCAGCCATTGGCTAATTTCCCTGTGAGTGACAGCATTCTTCCCCTTCACAAGGTGCATATTACCACACAAGGTAGTTCCCTTAAGTGCCACACACAAACACGTCAACGTGTGATTTCTGTGAACAAAAAAATTCGCTTTTGGCCAATGTGTTTTTTTATCTTGACAAGCACGCTGCGCCTTTCCCAACAATAAAGTTTTGCAAAAACTATAACAAAGCAAAACATGCATTGATAAAGCAACAATGTTGGCAGCCATCAACAGACTTATTGGCTTTGCCAATGCTTGTTCAATCCATATTTTCTACATTTTTTATGGGACTTATTTCCACATGAGGGTGGAGTGATGGCATGAAACGAGATGGGCCACGATTCAAACCAGGAGAGTCGGTGCAGTGCTGGGCATGTGTTCGGGTGTTTCTATTTCTGAGAAACTGGAGGCTTAGGGTGTGGATGAATGAAAGAGGCGTGTAAAGTATGTTGACGATGCAAGCCCTTACTGGAAATAAAAGAATCCTAGCACGAACCCGCAAGACCAGCCCCCGACTGCCACCCTTACACACAGACACAGTTCCCTTTGTGGTGTGTGTAGGATTAATCTTTGCATTCGTACAGCGCTTTGATGCCAATAGAGCGCCTCCAGACGCTTGATCTGTAGAAGTGCAAAGTACATGTTAAAAGGGGCGTGAGTCATGTGACAGGAGTGCTAGGTACCTGATCAGTGTTACTTACCTTTTTTTGGCAGATTTATATAGCGCGAAATCGACCCGAAGGTGTTGAGGCGCTTTACATGAGCACCAGTTATGTTACACAATGACACATTTTTTTAGGTCTCGCCTGTCGATGCGCATGCGCATCGAGCAAGCGAGACTATAGGGGCTCATCTACTCTTTATCTAACTTGCAAGGAATCGTGGCGATTCCTTGCAGTGCCCGTGACTTTTAAGCTCAATGCGCATGTGCATTGAGCTTAAAAGCGCGTGCACAGCCGCCCGCATTCCTCCGACACCTTTGAAGTGAAGCTTAGCTTCACTTCAAAGGCCCGGCTTCTTCACACCCACATGCCGCTCTGCCCCGCTCCGCCCCCTCCCCTGAGTCATCCTGCCTGCCCCTTCCCGCCGTGTCGCATTTCTCCTTCCCCCTCCCCTCTCTTCCCTCCAGTTTTTTAGGCAGGTTTTGTACTCGCATTTGCCAAGGCAGTGAAACTAAATCTAGCGCAAATGTAGCGAGGAAAGTGTAATCCTCCATATATTATGTAGAACAGTGCAACCCTCGCGTTCTATTATTACTACAGACAGTACAATATAACAATGAAACAGTGCTGACTGCCTGTTTAACAAAAGCAATATGCTACTTATTACCATTATGAACGGAGGGGAGGGGCATGAAAACCCAATGGAGGCTTCGTCTTGCCTGAGTACTGGCCCGCTACACCCACACCAGTAGTAATAAATAAACAATGTTTCCTATTTTACTTTACGCAGCTCAGGAGAGGAGTAAATCACGAATTATATATCCAGTCCCCGATATTCAAGCGGAGCTAAACAGCGAATGGAAACGCAGGTACCGTCTAATTACTTTTTTGAGAGCTCTGCACCCCAACCGGTTCAAATGTCACAGGAAGTCGTGGTTTCTGTAAACTTCTCGACTTCCTGCGCCAAGGGCACCACGTTAACTACAGCGCAGCTAATGTCGCCATCTGTCAATGGCGTACCCGGATTATCTCCCCTCAGCGCCTAGCGCCACAATGTGCTCCGGGGATCTTTTTCTCGACTTTAATCTTTATTCATCACGCTATCTTTGAATTTACCAACCTTTTTAAGTAAAAGAAAACATCAAGCGAGTCCCCATTAAATTATTATATACCTTTGAAAAGTAACTTTTTTCAGCCTAAAAAATGTGAATTTCTCTTGTTTATCTGCCTCCACACAGAAAATACAAAATAGGCATGTTATATTTATAAAACCGTAGACGTAAAGAGTTATACTCAATTAATGTAATCATTCATTCGACTAGGCGTTTTGTAAAGCGTGTAAGTATCTCCTTTCGGTTACACTAGAGAACTGTATTAGGCAAAACAACGTTGCAAGTTTCTATCGGGGTTCGCAACATTACCACAGCCAACCTTTCCAAGTATAAGGTTCTCCCTCCCTGCCCCACGCCCTCGCGTCCACCAAATATTACGCAGTCTCCATTATGTATCACGTGTCTAATATCCTCATCCAACTTACGGTTTTAAAAAACACCGTCCTGACAGTCACCCAGTTTCCAAGCGCTGTGGTCGCTACTAATCCTAGTTTCAGATTTTACGGTGTTTATGCAGGGAATCCCAGCTCCGCCGCTGGGGCACGTTGTGTGATCCTGTACGACAGTTTCCTTGTCGTAGAAACCCAAATAGTCAAATGGGTTAAGTGCTATTTAAAGACGGGGCCATTCGTTGACATTTCCACCCCCAGCCCAGTGTATCTGTACTGAATATATATCCAGCATTTCAGACTGCATTTCAGAGCTTTTAGAAATGTTTATGGCTTTTTTTTTTTGAAATTCTTTAGCATTGGCTACAGGAAACAAAAATGCTAAAGATTTTCAAAAAAAACCATAAACAATTCTAAAAGCACTAACTCTAATGCTGCGAGACCTATTGCATTTTCAATGCTTGTTCCTTTTTGGTATGCAAGGGGAGATTAAGTGATTTGACTGGAATCACAGGATGTGGAGTTTCAGAAGCCACCCGCAGCGCTCTACAGAACTCCATGATAAAAAACATACATAAATAAATAAATACATTCAGCTGTGTGTGAGTGACAGAGCTGGGGTTGATAAAGGGCGACAGCGAGGCAGCGACAGATTGCGGAAGGAGAACCTGTGTTTATGGGAAGCTCGGGGCGGGGAGAGGTGAGTCTGAGGAACCAGACACTTACAGGAATTAGGCGTTAGTGGAAGTGAAACTGCACGAGGCTTTCAGGGCCCGAGGGAGGGTGTGTTTTAGACCTGTGTGTGAGAGGGTGCTTGGAAGTGTGAGTGACACATCTGCCGAGATATAAAAATCACTGGAAAAAAATGTTGTCACCTTCTTAGGGACATAGATTCAAACAGCATAACGTGTATTTGGAAAGCACACGTTCACCGCGACGGGTATCTTTGCTCTGAATAACAGATGTTTATTGTTACCCAACTCAATGGTACTCGTTTTATCGACCTCAGAAGGATGAAAGGCTGAGTGAACCCTCCGGGAATTGAAACTGTGACCATGAGACAGACTCCTACAGAGGAGCATTAGTCCACTAAGCCACTAGACCCAGCTGTGGGATGTGTTAGTAGAAATCAAGTTGGACTATACTGGGCCCAATTCACAAAAAGACATTTTGATTGTAAACGTACCAATCTGTGATTAGTGCACATTACAAGGTGTGAGTAGTGCGCATTACAAGGAATGGTCAACCTTATGACAAGACACAGACTCGTCGCCTCACAATCAGGATTCCGTGCGAATCGCAGCATTGAGACCGCGCTGATCGCTGCCACAGACAACATCAGAACTCTCCTCGACTGTTGTAAAACTGTGGCCCTGATCCTCCTCGACTTCTCTACAATGTTCGACACCGTTTCCCAACACACTCTCATCCACAGAGTCTACAACATCGGCACACAGCAAAACGCCCTCAAGTGGATCATGTCCTTCCTTACTGGATGCACAGAAAGCATCCAACTGCCTCCCTTCACCTCCACACCCAAGACATCATACCATCGTACCACAAGGATCATCGCTCAGCCCCATCTAGTTCAACATCTACATGATCCCCTCGCTGATGTAATCAGATCTCACAAACTCAACATAATCTCCTTTGTAGGCGACACTCAACTAATCCTCTCGCTCACCAAAGACCCCTCCAAAGCGAAAACCAGCTTCTGCAACGCCAAGACCAATGTAGTCAAATGGACGAGAGACGCCTACTTCAAACTCAACTCCAACAAATTAGAAGTACTGATCTTCAGGAAGAACACCTCCGAATGGGACCACAGCTGGTGGCAGGCAGAACTCAGACCTACACACATACCTACGACCATGCGCGCAGCCCTGGCAACATCCTCGACAGCCAACGGACCATGAAACGACAAATCAACACAGTAGCCTCCTCACCCTCTGCTTGCTTCACCGAATTTTCAGATGGATCCCAAACAACACCAGAAAGACAATCACTCAGGCCCTGTCTTCAGCTTCCTCGACTACAGTAACACTCTCTTTGCCGGAATCTCCATCCAGCTCCTCAGAAGACTCCAGACCATACAGAACGATGCAGCCAGACTCATCCTGGACCTACCCAAACAAACACACATTACTCCACACCTCAGAATGATGCCAGTTCAACATCCTCACACACACTCCTACAAAGCTCTTCACAACCAAAGACCCTCCTACATCAACTACAGACTGAACTTTCATCTGCCTGCTAGACACCAATGCTCTGCCTCACTCACCCTCACACACACACACACACATACCCCTCGCATCCGACACAGCTGCAGCTCCTTCCCCTACATCACCGCCAAGACCTGGAATGATCTTCACCTTCACCCCCAAACCGCACCTTCCCAGGCAGACTTCAGAAAGAAACTGAGACATGGCACCCTCAACATCCAGATACCCTTAGGGGCGACAGTGTTGCAATCTATAAAAGTTGATTGAGTTGATATTCCTCCAACCTAAAAATGGGCAGAGATCTACACGCCAAAGGATAGAGTACATTTCTTTCCATGGTGGGGAGGTGAAAGGATCACTCCCAAACTTTGTAGAAAGGAAAGAAAGGGACATTTCTCTTCACCAAACACAGATTTGTATTATGTGGAATTGGGCACTGGGGAAATCCCAACAAAAATAAATAATTTACATGATGTTCCCGGGATTACACCTGGAAAGATGCAATGGGTGGAGCTTTACAAAGCGAGATGTGCAACGCCCATCGGGCTGAAAGGGCTTCATCTATTGTGCCTTAGCCCGGGCTACTGCAGCTTTTGGGACACATCAAATTGTTTATCAGCTGTGTGCTGAACTGCACCCGAGATACTCTGAGTACCTACCGGTAAGCTTTATTAACATCAAACCAAAAAGCTATTTTATCCTGCATCCCAGACCAGGAAGGGCGGTAGGAATGATGGCTATGAGAAGGAACACAGTGAATCAGTGTAATAAAGCTTACCGGTAAGTAATAAGAGCATTACTTCCTGACCGTATACCAAAGCCAGATAAAATAGTACCATGTGACAATCCAGAAAATGAACAGGACCAAGCTTGAACTGCTACACCCAGTGTAAATATTTGCAAAAACAAAAATTAAATGATGGTAGACTGCACCACTTTTTCAAAAGAAGAGGAAACAAATTAGTTACCCCATTCGTAGTGTATTGTGGGAAATAAAAGAAGTGGGTGAAGCCCATGTAGCTGCTGCACAAATGTCTTTAAAAGATGCTCCTTCAAAGGCAGCCCATGTTGAAGATATCATTCTAGTGGATTTATCTTGCGCCACAGAAGGAAGATGGACCCCAGCTTTTGAATGGGACAGAGAAATAGCTGCTACTACATGAAGATGTTGTAGGTTTTTGTGCCCTTCCTGGCAGACCAAAGGTAA
Organism: Lissotriton helveticus; assembly: GCF_964261635.1. Classification (NCBI taxonomy): domain Eukaryota; kingdom Metazoa; phylum Chordata; class Amphibia; order Caudata; family Salamandridae; genus Lissotriton; species Lissotriton helveticus. The sequence goes on along the minus strand of NC_136070.1, from coordinate 55,758,604 downwards.
TACAAAAAGAGCTTCTGTCTGCCTAAAAGGTGATTTTCTGTTCAGATAAATAGTCAAAGCCTTGTGCAAATCCGACATATGCCACAATAATCGCCTGGCCCGAAGATGAATTAGGAAAAAATACAGGAGCTTTAAATCCTGAGAACAGTGACAAGTTAAAGAAGCCTTGGGTAGAAAGGTAGGATCTAAACTACCTAACCCTCAAGGAATGTTATTACAGGGTCATGAGAAAGCAAAGCCCCAATCTCTCCCAATCTTCTACAGAAGTTATTACCACTAAGAATTAAAACTTGTGGGTGAGGAAAGCTAACCCTACTGATTCACAAAAGTTCAAAGGGCTCTCCCTCAAGAAATTGAGAACTAACAGAAGATCCTGAGCTGGCATAGGGAAGTGGCAAACTCTCCTTCTTTGGGCAAAACTCATTAGGAGACAATTACCTAAACTGTCCATAGGACACACGTCTGATCCCCTAATGGCCCTTATGGCCTACCACTGGCTCCGTAAAGTGGAAAATACCAATCCCAACAAAAAGCCATCACTCAAAAAATCCAAGACCGAATTACTATCACATGAGGCTGTCAGATTCCATAAGAAACGCCAGGAGATAAAATTCCTCCAATACCTCCCATGAAGCCTTAGAGTCGCGGGTCTTCTGGAATTCTTCACTGAGAGAGCAATATCATGGGAACATCCCAGGGCCTTTAGCCTCTGCCTTTCAATCTCTAAGTGGCCAATGTCAGACGGCCGGTCCCCCTCACTGGCCAAATTGCGAAGCTCAGAGGAGATGGAGATGCTTGAAAAATTAGAGGTGCTAGGACTGACTTTTCATCTGGAATTGAAGACCAATTTGTTGCCCCCACGATCACTTCCACCTGGTCTGATATGATTTTCCAGAGAACTCTGCTGAGCATAATCATCGGTGGTAAAGCATATAAGAGGCCCTTTGGCCACGGAGAACCCATTGCATCCGCTGCCTATACCCATCCACCCTCAGACCCCCGGGACAAGAGGAGAGAGCAGTAATCCTGAAGGAGAGCATTATCCTAGGTGGTAAAGAGATCTAACCATGGGAGCCCAGTGTCACCCACAGAGACTGAAAAGTTTGTGGAGACGGGGACATTTCTTTTGAGAGTGGAAAGACTGTCGGCAGGCTCATTCTACCTCCCCGGAAGATAGACTGCAGAGAGAGAGAGTGGAGAATGGCTTCTGTCCTTGCCCCTAACTCCTCTGCCAACATATTCAAGGAAAGGACCATGGAGCTCTCCAGATGGTTGATAAATGACCCCGGTACATGTCTGTCCGTGCCAATCTGTTCCGGCTGATTCTGGACATATGGGGCAAGAGCTTGAAGGGCTCTGAAAATTTCTGAAAGTTCTTCCCAGTAGGAGGAGGTCAGCAGCTCTGTTTCTGACCAACACCTGTGAACTGAAAGATTGGCTAAGGTAGCCCACCGCGCCCCATCGCTGGCATCGAGGACACAACCAGTGGAGGAGGAGGAAAGAGAGATTTTCTGTGTTAAAAATAATCCTGCACCAACTATTACTGTAATAAAGTGCTTAGGGCCTCATTTTTACGCTGCCGGTGCGTCACTTTTTGTGACGCACCAGCAGCGTAAATAATGTGCCTTGTTGCACCATATTTACAAAGTGACGCATCTAGGTAGATGCGTCACTTTGTAAACCTCTGCGTCACATTATACCTGCACCAGGTATAATGTATGCAGGGGGGGCGTTCTGACGCAAGAAAGAGTCATAGAAGTGACGCAGTGAAATCTATAAGATTTCACTGCGCCATTTCTAGGACACAAATGCGTCAATTTCTTACACCTGCCTCACAGCAGGCGGAAGACTGACGCAGGTCCTTTCACATGGCACTTTTGTGACACACTCCAGCAATGCGTCAATTTTGCGCCCTACAGATATCTCAGAAATACTCACGTATCTGTAACTCCTTGCGCCATGATGCGTCATACTGTAAATATGACGCATCATTGGTGTTGCAAGGAGGGCGCAGTGAAAAGTGACGCATCACTGTTTTCACGCAGCGATGCGTCACTTTTCATAAATGAGGCCCTTAGTCTTTAAGATCTATGCCTCGCAGTTCCTTGAGAGTGGGTTCCATTGGACTGGGCTCCAATGGACGGGGTTCCAGTTGGCTAGAAGGTGGTTGATTAGGGGATAAAGATGGAGAAGAGCTCAAGGAACAAGGTGAAAAGATGCTTCTGTATCCCACTGCACGGTTAACTGGGCCTATGCTGTCCCTGAATGTCTTTGTGACGGTGTGTGGACAAAATATCGAAAATACAAATATCGTGGGACAGAATATCGTGTCAAAAATATCGAGGACAAGAATATTGTGAAGGTCATTTATTATGGGTAAGTAAAGTTTTACTATATATACCTCCACATATATGTAATCTGACAATATATATATATCTTCAAGGTACGTAGATCTGGAGTTAAGAATAGTACATTTATACCTATCTGTTTGCTCTAACCTACTGGATATTCTTGGCCTCGATATTTTTGACACAATATTCTGTCCACACGATATTTGTGTGTTCGATATTCTATCAGTGAACCCTTACAACAGGCACAAGAGAAGAGAGATCAGCTTCTGTTGCCTCAGGGGGGGCAGAAACCCTACCCCAAGAGCTGTGCAGAAAGGGTCCCAATGAACTGTAAAGGTTGGGATAGATGAAGATGGGATTTATCCATATATCGTAGAGATCTGTGGTCTTCCAACATCATGTGAACCTGAGTGACTGTTTCCAAAGCCCCAGAGAAAGAAGAACCAATGATTTACCAAACATACAGGAGGGGGAAACCAAAATTCCCTAGGCGTGATGATTACCCACTAAAGGAGCCATGGTCTTTGTGAAGGGCTTTGGGTCTGAAGAAAGGCTGAATAGCTGGATGCAGAACTGATAGTGATCGCCTGCAACTGCAAGTCTCAGGAACCTTTGAGAATCCTGGTGCATACAGATGTGCGGATAGGCCTCTAATAAGCCCAAGGAGGTTAGATACATCCCTGGAAGAAAAAGAAGGATGATCGACTTGATGGAAACCATTTTGTACCTTAAATACCGGACATGGCGAATCGCCTTTTTCAGATCCAGAACTGGGCAAAATTTCCCTGAGCATTTCATGGCAAGAAATATTATGGAGTAACACCTGTGTCCACTCTCTCTGTGTGGATCAGGTACTATTGCCGTTTTTGCCAAAAGATCTGATATTTCCTGAGATAGAGTTTGATGTCAATGAGGCATCTTGGAACAGGAGTCAGACAAAAAAAGTCTTCGGCAGTAGAAGAAAAGTCTATTTTGCATCACTCCGAAATAATTTGAAGAACTAACGAGTGTGTTATTGATGTATCTCTGGAACACTCAGGTGGATTTTGTTCTTTTTGATGTATAAAAATAAGATCTTTTCTATAAATTGGTGTCGGATTTTGTTTGTCATGTTTCTTTCTTAATCAATTGTTTTGGTACTTCTAAATGCTTTGCACTTGTCCCTTTGTTAACCTCATGAGCGCTACCGTGTTTTCCCGCTGTGCGCTAAAAAAAAAAATGGCTTGTTTATGACAAAGCCAGCTCGTCATCCGCACAGCGCAGGTAACGCTGATGACGAGCTGGCTTTGTCATCAGCACCGAAGGGGTTAAAGCCTGACTGCTCACACAGTTGAGCTAAGGTTTTTACAAAGGGGCCTGACTAGACCACTGTGAAGTCATACAACCACTCCACGTAATAAACTGCATTTCCTCACATGACCCCTGCATAAAACCTCGTTTGAACAGGGACAGAATTACTAATTTGGGGATAGTCAATGCATCTGGTAAATACCAACAACCTCATTCGAAGTTACGGGCTAAATTCTGATCTGTGTGCAAACAGCTATTTGTACAGGAATCCGAATTACAAGCTGTGTGATAAATATCACACCCTCACAGTTTACCCCTCATACATTTTGGCAATTCAAACCTGCCAAAAGTTATCAGGGAAAAAGGCTCATTCTGACCGACTCCTTTGTCGGAATTGTTTCCAACCGATTCAGGCTCGGGACTCTGACCAACCGATTAAGATATTTCCGAACATCGTTCGGTCGAACTCCTATTGACTTCAATAGGAGCCTGTGTTCCGACCGGCAACACATGCTCCCACTGAAAATAAGGGGTGATTCTGGAAAACCTTGCACCCTGTGGTGGGTAACCTTTGGTGCCTGCCACTCTATGCAGGGGTGTAAAGAGGGGTCCCATGAGTACTCCCAGGAGGCCTCTGGGTGAAGGGGGGGCCGGCTACGGACCCCCAAAGTTAGTTTCCAACAGCCATTTCGTGTCGGACAGACCAATTCAGAAAGGCTGTCAGAATCCGACATTGTAATACGTCAATCGGCAAAACGGTGGTCCATAGACTTGTACGATTTGGCTCCGACCGACTCGTAGTCTCCAAATGCCGGTCGGAATCGAGTCGGAAAGTCCAAATGGTTACTATCTATTGTAATCGGTCAGTCAGAAATGTTTCCGAGTTGGTCAGAAACATGGGTTCCGACACGGGTTAGGAAATTCCGAATGCCATTCGGAGCCTTTACGACCAACATCATAATGAGGCCCTACGTTTAATTGCCTGGATATTCACCTCATGCTTTATATAACACATGTAAAAAGAAAAAGCCTTAATTCCACTATTAAATGAGCCATTGTAGGGGAAGGGGTATACATTAACATCACAGATGTAAATATATTTTTCTCCACACTTAAGGTTGTGGGGAAGTTATGCTGGCACAGTATTAATATTGATTACTACACAAAACCTGAAAAGACAGCAAATTCACCTTTAAGTGCTACTATAACCTCAACTCTCACCTGAATGAGTATGTTCCTGAGTGTGTAAGACTTTGTAAGATTGTCCAAGAAAGTAGTGGAAGTGAGCCTGAATTTCAATAGTAAATCAATAGTAAATGTGCAAATCTTTGAGTTGGCATGCGGGAGTGACTATAAGATTAGTTGGTTTGTGGTTATCGTAATGAAGGGTTATTGTACATTATCGTAGTACAATCTTAGTAAGCAAAACTGCAGACAGTGGACCACTCTAATTCCAAGCACCAACCCCAATATCTCCAATAAAATATACAAGCAAAAAGTACTGGCGTGCAATTTTCAAATGCCCCCTGTCCCCAAGGGCATATCCAAAAGGATTAGAAGTAATCTGTATTGTTCGTAAATGAAAAAGCACCGCTAGAAAATTAATTGTCCAATAATTCGTTGGAGAGTAATAACTCGTTAGGCCACATGCATGCAGACGCTGAATCACAAATGCTGTTGGAAAGATATGTGGAATTCAGTGTTCCTTTATTAGTCCATACAAACACCAGCCAACGCGTTTCGTTCCGTGACCGGAACTTCTTCAGGGCTGTGAATCATAAAAACATACAAAACCACCATAAGTGCCACAACAAAAAACCCCACTTGTATGCATAAAACATACAAAAGTGTTTAAAAAACAGTACATTTTTGGTACACAAAATGCGACCATGGGACACCTACATCGGTTGTTATTAAAAGTATATATATCCTTTAGGTTAGAAAGAAGAAAATTATTTTTCGACCTTTCTACATAGCCCATGTCACATGTTATTTGACTGTTTCCTTGAATACCAGTTAAAATTCATGCTATAATTATATGTATCAGCATCCTTCATTCCTACTAATTAATTCTGTCAATATAAAATGTGGGATTCAATTAACATATAACACAATGATTTAAAGTGAAAAAAGCACATTCAAGTTCATTTGAGAGAAGTGGCTATTGCTTAAGCGCGTGGAGATTCACACTCAGAAGTCACATAAGAACAAACCAACACAGAATTCACAATATCGTTATGGCAAAATAGCTATACATCAGACAAATAGCAATATACAGTACCATATAATTCATTAGTCAATCGCATTTCTTGATACCTCATTACAAACTGGTTTGTCACATTCAGAAACCCTCTTGCCAGATGTTATTCAAAAAAGATGAATTCGCACCCACGTAGTAGATAATATATGCCACTTAGTCCATACCCTTCATAAAACAACTTGTCCTGTATCCCACTAAGTACCAACACAACTTGCACTGTATTTGAAACTATCCTCTATGCACATGAGAATGCAACAACCTTTTAATATTTCCAAGTCATTTAAGCACGGCTCCTACCTATATTGCTTCCTAGACGCAAGGTGATATTAATTCGAAATCCTCTTGGGTAATAATTTCCTGGCTATTTTCAATCCATTCTTATATATCAATATCCATTAGGAAAAACTTATATGTCTCGTACCATGGCAGGTATTAGCCTAAAGGTGGGATTCAAGAGAAAGGGAATAGACGAATATAAGCAACAGATCTCAGAAAAAACGTTGGTGCAAATCCAAACCAATGTCATTAACCTATATGGACAGAGGGTCCTGTATTGCATGTCCTTTGTAAAACCGCCTACCTTTTTTGATATGTGTAGACTTTTTATCTTCAATTTTGAATATTTCCCTTTGGCTCGATTTTCAATTTCAGTAATAATGTCACAAGACGGTATTTACCTGTGGAAAACAGAAATATATGCACAATATGTGGGTTTTGTATCCATGTGTCAGACACAGGTAAGGACTTGCGACCCACTGGCTCCGATGTTATATTACTAAGCAACAGGGTTCTATCATTATGATATAATACCCTGTGGGCAGTCACCGTCTATACCTGCGTCCTCTATGCACAGGGCAATATCAACAGACAAATGAACTCGCTGCGTTTTTAAACCCCTAGAGTAAACATGCATACAGAGTAAAACATGAGCTCCATTTCAAATCTCTACCCAAGGAAAAAGTAAGCGGCCAAACCGATGTCTAGTGGCGCTGTGGTGATGGTGAGCCCTTTACACTTAGTCAGTGTGCAAGTACCCAAGCCTCCCACCGAACGAGTATCAGAGGCGTATGCACACAGTGTGTAAACTAACCCTCCTAACCAAATAAAATGGCAAGGAGCGAATGTACCAACGAGTCGCCACTCTGAGAGCTCTCATATAAGGTTAGGTAGATTACGCCCGGTCTAAATGCGAAAATCCATGCCGTGCGCCAAAAAGGTGCAACTGAGGATTGCAAATACTAGTTGCACGCATAGCGAGATTACGTGAGAGAGAATCCCGTCATGCGAGTGAGACTATAAGCTGGAGGGGCAAAGATACAAAAATGCACATGTAACACTTACCCGTGTGGTCAATAAACCACCGATCAAAGCTGTCTTCCCGAATCACCAGCGTCAAGCGCGATCCAACTAAGGATAGGCGGCCCGCTCGCCCGCCATTGCGTTTAAACGTGAAACCAATCCGTCACGTGTGTCATACAACAAATCACTCGTGCCCTTTCGCGGATGGCTCTGCGGGAAACGCGCTCCATCTTAGCCTAGTCAAAAGGTGACGGTCTCTAGGTTAAACCAAGACATATTGTGCGCACTCTTGTCCCCTTTTGCGGGAAAATAGATAAATAAATATCCCCTCATTGTGTAATGAAATATTAGATCGGCATATGGGAATAGCTAGTGGCCGTTGATAAATTAAATTAATATGTGCAATACAAACGCCTCGCATTTATTTCGGGCATAAACATAATTCGCTCCAATAGACACCGATGGGCAATAAACAGAGACAGGGCCAGAAAATTATACGTATGACGGTAGAACAAATACGTACCATCCATCAATACAGGAGCCGTGCTTAAATGACTTGGAAATATTAAAAGGTTGTTGCATTCTCATGTGCATAGAGGATAGTTTCAAATACAGTGCAAGTTGTGTTGGTACTTAGTGGGATACAGGACAAGTTGTTTTATGAAGGGTATGGACTAAGTGGCATATATTATCTACTACGTGGGTGCGAATTCATCTTTTTTGAATAACATCTGGCAAGAGGGTTTCTGAATGTGACAAACCAGTTTGTAATGAGGTATCAAGAAATGCGATTGACTAATGAATTATATGGTACTGTATATTGCTATTTGTCTGATGTATAGCTATTTTGCCATAACGATATTGTGAATTCTGTGTTGGTTTGTTCTTATGTGACTTCTGAGTGTGAATCTCCACGCGCTTAAGCAATAGCCACTTCTCTCAAATGAACTTGAATGTGCTTTTTTCACTTTAAATCATTGTGTTATATGTTAATTGAATCCCACATTTTATATTGACAGAATTAATTAGTAGGAATGAAGGATGCTGATACATATAATTATAGCATGAATTTTAACTGGTATTCAAGGAAACAGTCAAATAACATGTGACATGGGCTATGTAGAAAGGTCGAAAAATAATTTTCTTCTTTCTAACCTAAAGGATATATATACTTTTAATAACAACCGATGTAGGTGTCCCATGGTCGCATTTTGTGTACCAAAAATGTACTGTTTTTTAAACACTTTTGTATGTTTTATGCATACAAGTGGGTTTTTTTGTTGTGGCACTTATGGTGGTTTTGTATGTTTTTATGATTCACAGCCCTGAAGAAGTTCCGGTCACGGAACGAAACGCGTTGGCTGGTGTTTGTATGGACTAATAAAGGACACTGAATTCCACATATCTTTCCAACAGCATTTGTGATTCAGCGTCTGCATGCATGTGGCCTAACGAGTTATTACTCTCCAACGAATTATTGGACAATTAATTTTCTAGCGGTGCTTTTTCATTTACGAACAATACACATTATCGTAGTACATGTGTGTATGATAGTACCTTGGGTATACTTTGGTAGAACGACACTCTGTCATTTAAAAATGCGATTCAGCCCATGTTTAATGACTTTTGATGTCATCACTGATCTTGTATACGTTGCAATAAAGTATGGTTTTGATGAAAAACAGCGAGACTCCCAAGACTTTCGATGCCGCTTGGTGCAAACCACCTCTAATTCACCTTAAAATTAGCGATCAAATAACGAGGCAGGCGCTGGTTTTGGAAGGCGAAGAACAGGATTATTTCTCTAGAGGAGAACACCGCATCAGACAACGGGGCTATCGTCAGGAGGTGCTCTAACTGCATCTCTGAGGCTCGGCCTTTTATATGTTTCTCTTGTTACTTTATTGCATGGTCATACATTCCTGGCATCAGTTTATTACACAGTGAAACTTCCTTGGAATCCCCACCTTAAGCTAGTTACCACACATATCCAGCAGCAATTGTTCCCCCAACCCGAATCTTACAGATGTTACAGATGATGATTGATATCTCGCAGCTGGACATTCCGACAGGACCTAAAACAGGTGGGAGCGGTCAGATCAAAGGGGTCAGGTCACTGATTAAATTCCGGCCCCTTTGTTGGTGAAGCAAGTTCTGTCGCTACGTGGGCAATAAACTAGGTCCGTAGGGGTTGGTTAGCGCCTGGGACCGGATTGAGTAGCCAGGTGCAGTGGAGGAGGTTATCAGAGGGGCCTGATCACGCTCAGAGGATGAAAGGACAAGTGGGTTTGGTGTGGGAAGTGGCTCTAGGGTATTGTCATGCTGACATAGTTTTACAACCCCGGTATGTGTGCTCGGGTTCAGTCAGGGCGCGGGGGGATGAGGGTGGCCAGGGTGATACGCAGATGACCAGCAATGTGGGAAATGGCTGCAGAGACTAAGATGGTTGCCGTTTACGCGCTCGTAGGGGCCTTCGTTACACAATATGGCGCCGGCAATGTTCACATTTATCGTCTTATATTCAACAGTCGCCCCTTTGAACATATAGGAGCCAGCTTGTCAGTTTTCGTCAATGTCCATAATGTCTGTACCTCTCTGTCATACATTGCTTTCATGTTTTCGCATCGAGTGTCCAAAGTCTTAGAGCGCAGAGAATGCAAACAAAAAGAACACAGGGGCGGTATACAGTGTATCCACAGACAACAGCCACATATTACTAAGATCGGAACCAAGATGACCATCAATAACTTCCAACCCCATTCCTTTAATGTGCCCCAAAACCAGGTTCCCAGTGTCCAAGTCTCTGGTTCTTGGTGGATTTCGGATGCCAGCCTGTGGAGATGTTCAATTGCTTTGTAGACTGAAGGCGAGCTGTCAGGGATGAAAGTGCAGCAGCTGGCACCGATGATGCGGCATGCTCCTCCACGGTCTGCCAGTACCACATCTAGAACAAGAAGGTTCTGCAAAGCTACCAAACGGACCGCCTGAAGCTCAGCTGTGTTGTTGGTGAGGATGCCAGCTGTGTTGTTCAAGGCTGTTTCTACCGCTAGCGATAGGTGTCGGATGGCTCAGCTGTTTGCCATCGGGCCCCAGAGCGGGACGAGTCCTTTTGCTGCATCAAGGAACTGTGATGCGGCGGAGTCTGCTTGTTCTGTATCTTTGGACGGCCTTTCTCTGTGATGGATTGCAGATGCTGTGTAGGTTGGCGGCAGAACAAAGGCAATGTAGCAAGTGTCCCTCCAGCCTTTTGGGAGCCAGGTGTAGGCTTTGGTACCACAGATAAAGTACATGTTGGGAGATGCAACAAATGAAGGGGGGCCGGCAGTGTTCAGAGTCTTCGTTATCTGGCAAGAGCTGTGACCTACGTTCTTAGTCCCGTGGCCTTCGATGCAGACAAGGCCTGAGACGTTCACCACAGATAGGGCCACTGTCAGTGTTGCGGCAGTTAGTTTCTTCAGATAGGAAAAGGTAGGTCTGGCTGGGTTGTGGTACACCTGCATTTCAATTCTTTCTTTGGCGGGAATGTTCATAGGAAAGGTTGCATTCGAAGTCAGAGGGCAGAAGGGAGCAGAGGTTCTCCCCGTTTTATTCAACCAGAACTCATTGTAAAACTGTTTGATGGTCCCATCGGACATGGCATTGTCTTTGTAGCTCTCTTGCAGGAGCATTAACCAGGCAAGGCAGGATCCATGAACAGAGAAGGGTGAAGGGATGAAAGGAATGGAATGTTCAGTGGCGTGAGGTAGCAACCCACAGATCCAACAGTTCGTGGCATTTGCGGCAAGATTGTGCTGGTGCAATATTTGTACAAAAGAATTGTTCCAGAACTCTTTGCGCCGTTCTCGGAGGCGCGCGACAGTGACACCAGGTAGTGTTCTTTCTTGGTGGTGGGTTGCATGGTGGGTTACATTGTCCTGTAAGCGGGAGCATTTTCTTCAAGGTACCAGATGGCAACAATCAGCAAGAGGCAGGTGAGAGGTGCTGCCACAAGAGTTATTGTCTTTGCACCGTGCAGTTTGGCAAGTTTGGAGTCGTCGCGGTGGTTCTTCGGTCGTCCGGGATCTTCCATCACCTTCAAGAGACTCTACGACTGGCAGGACCACATACTTTCGTCTAGCGTATCTCCCGGTAGCCTTGTAGTGTTAGCTACAGATCTGAGACTTTTGACTCAGTTAGTGGTCTGCTGGTTGGACACTCTCCTTTCGTCGATCTTAAATTGTACCCCTCCTTGGATGGTACCGTGGGGTCAGGAGACTCTGCCAATTCAAGTGTCTCTATTTGTGGATAGCAACTCAGGGCTGGTCGGTCTTTGGTCAGGAGCTCTTCTTGGCTGTTCACTTCTCCGGGGGCCGTCAGTGTTGGAGATATCTTCTTGCAGTGGTGCGCATGCACCCAGTTCTTCTTTCCTTCCACTCGAAGGGCGGTTCGGGTGGTAATTAGGACTTGCCAGGGGCCCGTCCACCTGGGTTCTAGACTTTTCGACCTCTGGAAGTTTTGAATCAGCACAAAGTCCCCAGGCTGGATATCATGTCCTGGGCCCCTGGATACGCCTGGAATGGCATGCAGCACCTGTAGGTGGATAAGAGTTAGTTCGTTTGTTAACTTGTACAGGTAATCAGACATTAGTATGTCCGGGGCATCGTGGATGGAAGTTGGCTTTGGTGCCGCCCAAATGTTCATGGGTCTGCCAAAGACCACTTCATAGGGGGTCAGTTGGTGTTTTGTTGGGGTGGAGCGCATTGATAGCAATCCCAGTGGGAGAGCGTCTGGCCATTTCAATCCAGTTGTGGTGACTATTTTTGCTAGCTTCAGTTTTAGTGTAGCGGTGTGTCTCTCTACCAGGCCCGCAGATTGGGATTGGAAAACGGCTTGGAACTTTTGCTTCACCCCCAACCCCTTCAATATGTTTTGTATAACTTCTGCTACGAAGTGGGGGCCATTGTCGCTTCATTAAATTCTACAAAGGCCATATCGAGGGAAGAATTCTTTTAGGAACACCTTTGCTGTGGCTAAGGCGGTGTTGTCGCTGGTGGGGTAAGCCTCCGCCCATTTACTAAAAGCGCACATGATCACCAGTACGTATTTAAGACCGCGGCACCTTTCTAGCTGGATGTAGTCAATTTGGAGGACTTCAAAGGGATGGTCGGGGACTCCAAACCCTCTCCGTGGCACTACGGTCCCTTTCCCTGGGTTGTGTTGCAGGCATACTATGCATTGCTGTACTAGTCATTTTGCTGATTCTGCTATCTTACTGTTATGCCATACTCTGGTGATCAGTTCGGTCATGGGGGCAGATCCTATGTGTGCGGGTAAATGTGCCATGGTCAATATAGGGATCAGATAGGCATTTGGTAGCAGCCATTTGTCCCCGTCTTTTGTCCTCCGGCAGCCTTCCTCGTCTTTTAGTCCCACCCGAGCCCATTCAGTCAGTTCATCCTGTGTGCCTGTCGTTTGTATGTCCCTTACAGTAGTTCTAGCATCAGTCCATTGTTCTGCTTGTGACCTGGTCACGTACATCCGTGTCGTGGTTCTGTCCTGGGCTGTGGTTCGGGCAATAATGTCAGCTAGTGCGTTTCCCTGGCCAATGAGATTGGTCACTTTCTTGTGAGCCTGGCACTTAATTACTGCCAACTGCTTGGGGAGGAGGACTGCTTCTGTTAATGCTGAGACTAGATCTCCATGTAGGATGGGTGTGCCGTGTGAGGTCAGGAACCCTCTTTCCCTCCAAAGGAGCCCAAAATGATGAACCATCCCAAAGGCATACTGCTATCAGTGTATATGTTGACTGTCATGCCAGCCGCTAAAATACATGCTTGTGTAAGGGCAATGAGCTCTGCTGCTTGTGCGGATCATTGAGCAATGCGGGCTGTCTCTAGGATTTATTCGGGCTGTGGTTATGGCATATGCTGCTGAGGTGGTGCCATCGGGAAGTTTGAGGCACGAGCCGTCTACCCATAGTTCCCCATCTGGCTCTGGAAAGGCAGTGTCTCGGAGATCTACTCTACTCTTTATCTGTTCGTCAGTGAGGGTCACGCAATCGTGCAGTGGAGTCACACCAGGGTCATTTTCGGGTAGAGGTAACAATGTGGCTGGATTGAGAGTGGTACATCGCTTCAGGGTGATGTGTGGTGCTAGCAGGGTCAACTCGTAACCTGTCAGTCATGCGCTAGTCAGATGTTGGGTCTTGGTCTGGTTCAGTAGTGTGTCGACTGCATGGGGTACTAACACGGTGATTGGGTTGGAGAGCACTATTCCTTTGCTCTGGCGTACAGATACTGCTGCAGCTGCCACAGCGCGCAAGCACGCTGGCAACGCTCTAGCTACAGGGTCGAGGGTGGCAGAGAAGTATGCACAAGGGCGATGTTTGTGACCAATTGATTGCGCTAAGACAGACAATGCACATCCCTCCCTTTCATGTGTGTAGAGGAAGAATGGTTTGGAGTAGTCCGGGGTTCCTAGCACAGGTGCTGAACAAAGGGCATCTCGCAATTCTTTGAATGCTGACTGGCATTCGGGTGTCCAGGGGAAAGGTGAGGGGGTGTCTTTGGCTAGGAGGGAAAGAAGGGGTTTGACAATGAGGCTAAAGTTCGGTAACCACTGTCGGCTGAAGGAGGTGAGGCCTATCAGAGAGCGGACTTGCTTCTGATTCTTGGGAGCGGGAGTGTCTAGAATTGCCTGGATCCTGTTGGGTGTGAGCTTCCTCCCTTCTTTCGATAAGAGGTGACCTAAATATGTTACCTGTGGTTTGCAGAACTGCAATTTCTTTCGAGAAACTTTGTGGCCATTTTCTGCAAGGAAGCGTAGGAGTTGGATGGTGGCCGTGACGGCGAGTGGAGTGGTGTCTGCTGCTAGGAGGATATCGTTTACATACTGTATCAACGCCACTCCGTCTGGTAATTGAACAGCATCTAACTGTGTCTTGAGTGCCTGGCTGTAGATGCTCGGGCTCTCTGTGTACCCCTGAGGTGCTCGACAAAATCTATATGAGCGGGATCTTAGAGTGAATCCGAAAAGATAGCGACTGTCTGGGTGAATGGGTATGGAGAAGAAGGCATTTTTGAGATCAATAACGGTGAAAGTGGTAGCAGTTGACGGAATTAGGGTCAGGATGGTGGTGGTGTCAGAAACTACTGGGTACTGTGGTACAACTACTTTGTTTATCTCCCGCAGGTCGATGATGAAGCGGTAGGCTTTGCCATCTCCCTCTCCCTGTCTCTTTATGATCTGTAAAATAGGACTATTACAAACATTGCTCACTACCTCTTCATCCACTCCTGCCTCTACTAGTGACTGTATGATTTCGGTCAAGGCTTTCTCGCCCTCTGGCGATATCTTATACTGGGGTATTTTCGGTAAGGTTGCATCTGGTCGTATTGTCACATGTACTGGGTCAATCATCATTCGTCCTACGTCAGAATGAGCCCTGGCCCACAGATGCGAGGGCAAAGTGCCTAGTAGGGATATGTTTGTCTCAGAAATGGGATACATGTGTTGGGATGGATTATCTCTCGGTGTTGGTGATTGTCATATAAGATGACTCGTACTCCGTCTGGCGAACATCTGATAGTCGCACGGAAATGCTTCAGTAGATCGAGACCCATAATGGCGTCTGGAGTGTTGGAGGAGAGAAGGAACATTGTGTCGATAACATTGTTCTCAAGTTTGAAGGGGATCGGTCTGGACAAAGGGTTGGTGGAGGGCGTACCGTCAAATCCTATTGAGGTTATGTGTGAGCCAGACAAGGGTGCCCTTGGAATCAGTCGTTTGGATAGCGCACTACGTGTTGCTCCTGTGTCTACCAAAAATGGCGACTCTGTGCCCAGGACCTTTGCGGTGACATAAGGGCCTTGCTGGTCAACATAGAGCTCGACTGGATCCCTCCCTTGCCCCTGGCTATCCTATGCAAAGTCATACATATTGTCTTAATCTGTCTGTTGGCACTGGTTCTGTCTAGGGCGGTCAAACGTGTTCACTCTTCCTGGCCTACCTTCGCTAGCTTCATTCGCATACCCTCTTCCACGTCCTCTTCCTCACTGTTCATGTGGTATTTCTCTCATCCCTCTGCCTCTACTAGCCCCTAATAAGGCTGGGCACTGAGATTTCCAGTGTCCGTATTCCTTGCAGAATACACATTGGTCTTGTCCTAAGTCCTGGCGTCGTACATATGGTGTCACTGAGTCATTTCTAGGCGGTTGTACTCTAGGGACATTCTGTTGGTATCCTCCTTTGTATGGTTCCCGTTCTGTATTCACCCCTTGGAGTTGGGGTATCATTACTCTTTCCTTTAAGTCTTTCTTTTTCTTTTCTGTGGCTCTGTCATTCTCGTTCTTCTGATGCTCATAATACTGGGCCATTTGGAGAATAGCCGCTGGCTTAGAGGCTGCCCAACTACTTTCACTAGTCTGTAATTTCTGGGATACCTCCGGTAGTAATCCTTTAACGTAATTCTGCATGAATAAGTGGTGTCCGGTCACAGTGGACATGTCCTGTCCACTGTAGTCAGAGAACACTGTCTCGAATCTCGAGAAATACTCCGAAACATCCGCTTGTGGTTTCTGGCGGCGCGCTGTCACTATGGACCAGTCTATCTTTTTCTCTGGTATCAATGTTTCTACTTTCGGCACTATTTTATCAGGGAGGTCCAATATAGCTTTAACTGGTTTTTGGCCAGGATTCTGCTGCTTGTCTAGTGTGTCGAGTTGTTCCCAGGTATGACCGAACAATTCTGTGTGATTTATCTTCCTAATCTGCTTCCACACATCGGCCGGCAAACATAACCCGAAGAACAAGTCAATGTCTGCAAGTGTCATTATCGTGGACCCCAAAGCGGTACTTAGTTCAGTGTAAAAGGCAGCAGGATTCTTCCGTAAATCTGGAAGAGATTTACGGAATGTCAGGATGTCCTGCCTGTCCCATGGGTGATACACCCAATTGTACACCACCCTCCCTTTAGCGTCCTGGTGGTTTATGTCGTCATGAGTCCCTTGTCCTCTAGGGGGGACCCAATACGGGGCAGCCTCCTTTATCGGCATCATGTTGTCTGGCTTCTCTATTGGGGGAGTTACTGGCTTCGATGCTCTGTCTGCATCTATCCGCCCTTGTTCTACGAGGTGGCAGAATACTTCTAACGTGGACAAGAAGAGTTCTTCTACCTCGCTGTCGTTCTCGTCTCCTATGTCCACTTTTCTATAAAGAGCCATTAGTCTCCCTGGTCCTACATCCTGTTATTTCTCTTCATAGGCAGTAAGTGCGTAGTAGCAGAAGCGCACAATGAAGAATCGCTTGTGGCTCACGTCATAAGAATTGCATATGTCTGTCACATACTCTTCTGTTTCTCTCCTACTCACAAGGGTTTTGACTATCTTGTCAATGTTTGCCCACTCGTGCGTACTTAATCGTGGAACCCTGGGTAACCCTTTTTCTATTGGTCCTATTACCACTAATGTGTTCGTTGACGAGGCACTTGGTGCAAGTGGCTCGATTGGAGCGGAGACGATCGTGGCGTCTCCACTGGTACTTGCTGTTCTTGTTGCTGTACTAGGGAATGATTAGGGGCATAAGAAGGTGGCATGTAGATAATCGGGGGACCCAATAAGAGATTATCGTTTATTCTTTGCTTAGCCGGTAACTCTGGGTACAGAGTTGAAGGCGTTCTAACAGGGCACTGGCCTGATATTTTCGCTTCTTGTTCTCTTTTATTGTTCTCTCTTTCTTTGATATCATCTTCTAACTTTTTACAGTTCTGGTAAGCAGACTTTCGTGTTTCCTTATCCTGTCTGGCTTCATCTCTTTTCTTTCTTTGTATTACTTCTTTTCGCCAGAGACCGAAGTTGTCGAGCATGGCTGGCGTAGTTTTCTTTTTAAAGAGCGCTATTTCTAAGATTTCTATTTTAGCAAGATCGAAAGATCCCGTCAGTGGCCACTGATTTACCCAGTCCTTTCTAGTATATTTGTGCCATAGTTTGCTGTAAGCAACAATGGCTACTCCATATTTGACATACATGACCTTGTTAAGGGTGCCTTCCGGCGGTGCTGGATGACTGACCTCTAACAAACGGTCCAGTCCAAAACAATCAAACAATTTTGAGAAGACAGGCGGTCAAAATAAATATCTCAATAGGTCGTGGACAAAGGTCCGCACTACCTGTCCTTCGCTGCCTGCAAAGAGGGAATAATCTTATTCTACGCTTGTTTGCAAGCAGGGAATACATCAATTACTACCAATAACTTCAAAGAACGGAATACTAGTATTCGAGCAAACAATTTCAATATCACAACCTTACCCGGACCGTTTTGGACAGTTTCTTCGTCGTTCCCTTCCAGCGCCCGTTTGTCCTCTCACTACAAAAAATGCGGCGTTCCTGTAAGGTCCCAGTCAGGACCCCAGGTCACTCGAGAGAGAGGTCCGTTCGGAACCGGTGAAGTTCGGATGATCGGCCGCCAGACGAGGGTCTCTTTCAAGCAGGTGCACTTTCCCGATCGTTGCAGATGTTCACTCCGTCGTTAGGACCTCTCTCACCGGACCCACGTGTCGCTGATGGGCCCCACGCTGGGCGCCAATTGATGAAAAGCAGCGAGACTCCCAAGACTTTTGATGCAAACCACCTCTAATTCACCTTAAGATTAGCGATCAAATAACGAGGCAGGCGCTGGATTTGGAAGGCGAAGAACAGGTTTATTTCTGTAGAGGAGAACACATCGCATCAGACACCGGGGCTATCGTCAGGAGGTGCTCTAACTGCATCGGCCTTTTATATATTTCTCTTGTTACTTTATTGCATGGTCATACATTCCTGGTATCAGTTTATTACACAGTGAAACTTCCTTGGAATCCCCGCCTTAAGCTAGTTCCCACACATATCCAGCAGCAAATGTTCCCCCAACCTGGATCTTACAGATGTTACAGATGATCGATATCTCGCAGCTGGACATTCCGACAGGACCTAAAACATGTGGGAGCGGTCATATCAAAGGGGTCGGGTCACTGATTAAATTCCGGCCCCTTTGTTGGTGAAGCAAGTTCTGTCGCTACATGGGCAATAAACTAGGTCCGCAGGGGTTGGTTAGCGCCTGGGCCCAGATTGAGTAGCCAGGTGCAGTGGAGGAGGTTATCAGAGGGGCCTGATCGCGCACAGAGGATGAAAGGATAAGTGTGTTTGGTGTGGGAAGTGGCTCTAGAGTATTGTCATGCTGACATGGTTTTACGACCCCGGTATGTGTGCTCGGGTTCAGTCAGGGCGCGGGGCGATGAGGGCGGCCAGGGTGATACGCAGGTGACCAGCAATGTGGGAAATGGCTGCAGAGACTAAGATGGTTGCCGCTTACGCGCTCGTAGGGGCCTTCGTTACACAAGATGGCGCCGGCAATGTTCATATTTATCGTCTTATATTCAACAGTTTGAGTAAAATCATGTTGAACGTTGTTAAGCGGGGAATGAGGGGATGATGTTAAGATTACAGTGATATCTTAACTGGTGAAGTGGCTGTCTTTTTAGGTTTTGTGTTTTATGTTGTAGCCCTCTTGTGTTTTATGTTGTAGCCCTCTCAACCTTAACTTCCTCTTAACTTTAGTTTCTCATGGAATTTGCTTGGTTTCTATAAGTTTAGTAGTGTTCAAATGTTGGAGAGTTATATTTATGAAAACTATTATTACACTCAAAGGCACACGTATGAACCTATTTATGGTTGCATATATAAATATGTGTGTGTAATGTGTGGGGAGGGGCTATGGTTCACAAGAAGCGGTGTTTCTCCCCCACTCTTCATTTTAACTGCATTTTATATGTCATCAGTGATGTCATTTAACATGTCATGGATAATGTAATATGTGTGGCCATAAGTAGTGCATGGCAGGGGGCAAGTAACGGGTAGCACAGTAAACTATAACTAGCTAATTTCAGCGTTTTTTGTTTTTAAACAATAGTGTTTGTATTATTCCAGCAGAATGCCACTTTGGGGGGGGTTTCGGTGAAGTTCCAGATTTTTTTTACAATAAGCTAAAATCATATTACCCTAATATAACATAACATGAACCTTTGTTTTTGTAAGTGAATATACATATATATATATCTCTATATATGTGTGTGCGTGAATATATTTACACAATCCCCTTCGAAAGCCTTCAAAGATGACGAAGCTCTGGTGTGTATCAATTTTGTTTATTTTTGTTGTCGATCTCGCATCTACGTGTTTTGGCTGATTAGCAGCCTTGTTCACACACACAAATACAAATTGCATTTTACATCATACATTGCACAGGGGCGGTCGCCACTGTGTAGTTATACTCAAGTATGAAAGTCAGAATTTCCATAGGACAAACATTTTTCGTTTTGCTGATAACTTTGGCGCTGTGAGTCGAGTCTTAATTAAACTTTCCCCAAAAAAGTTCATCCACCTGAGCTCTTACCTGGAAAATTTCAGGGCGATATATCTCGCCGGGATCGAGAAAAAGGCGGTTTCCCAAACACACTTTCCCCACGCAATTTGCGATACACAGAAAACTGCTAAACAGAATTCAACCAAATTTGGCAGAGAGCTAGATCCTTACTCTGTTTCTGTGATCTTTAGTTTGTTGAGCCATTTTAAAGAAATTACGGTCCAAAAAATACCATTTTCTACTGCTGAGGGACTCCCTCAATTAGATTGTCTAGTCATAACATGAGGAGAAATGTTGAGGAAGGAACTACAGGACGTGGATCACATTGAAGAGTCCTCCTGACAATAAAAGGGCAGTTTGCAGTAACATGCAATCTTTGAGGCAGTAAACAATGATTTTCTCATTGACATTTCACACTACTCTGTTAATCACTGCAATTTGACATTTGCACTGTAGTAATAAATCTGTGAATGTGCATTTATTAGTACAGTTGCTTAAATTTACATGAATTTTGGCGACGTTTATTTTCACTATCACCTTCAGAAACAAGGAGCAAAGAAAAAGCACGATAGGTGGCAAAAGTTAAGGTGTGTGTTTTGGGGACTATAAGTGGTGAATTTCGGTGGTTTGTTGCTTTTGAGCCAAAACCGTAACTCAGTTTTAACTATATTTTTAGTAAATATATATAAAACCATTCCAAAATAATCCCCATGCATGCAGGGACTCATGGCAAAAAAGTATTGGGGGTACAACAGAAACAGTAGTGGGAGAAGGAGAGAAACAGCTGAGAGAATGGGTAGAGAACGAGATGATTGGGAGAGGGCAAGTGGAGAAAGAGTATTGTAGCAAACAGGATAGAGCGAATGGATGAGAGAAAGTGGGAGTGAGGGGCACGAAAACCACATACATGTAGATCGGCGAGAAGAGCGAACAAATGAGAAATACATTGGGGGAAAGAGCACCTGGGGCCCTATTACATACTTCTAAAATGTGCGCCCAGCGCAATCAAGGAAAATGTGCCTTACTAGGGTGATCACGATGCCCCCAGGGCAGCCGCAAACTTGCGCTGCCACCAGAGCAGCACATTCATGTAAAAAACTGGACCAACTGCTTTAAAGCCGCTCTGTGTTTTCACAGTGCAGGCGGCAACCTGCCTGCACTTTTAATGGGCATTAGAGAGCCCCTTGCAGGGGGTGCAGTCAGTGCCTGGATCTGCCTGCAAGGGGATGTTTGGGAGGTCCATGGGGCCTCCTACTCCCCTCCAGAAGGCTGCTCAGGGAGAACACTGACAATGCGCCTTCTGACATCTTCTTTGACTCTACGCCCGCGTCTGTAATACGGCATGGATGCTGGGGCAAAGGGGGTTCCCTAATTTGCATGAGGCATGCCTCCATGCAAATAAGGGAATGCCCCCTGAAGATAGTGCTGGCGCTTTATATGCGCCAGGATGATTGGTATTACAGACGGGGCTGCAGAAGCATCTGGGGCCCTTTCTGTAATGCCAAAGTGCCCTGGGGCGTGCAAAATGCCTGTTGCGCCCCCGGGGCACTTTCATAATTCGGCCCTAGATGAGTTAAAGATGGAGAGTAGTTAAGGACAGGGGTCTGCTCTCACAGGTCTGCTCCCATTAAGTTTTAAGTTTCAAATGGCACAGTAAAAGGAGTAACAAATGTTTGTGCATCACCCAGGGAAGTACAAGCACTCATACCAATGAAAACTTGCAAGAAAGCCATGCTCCACTGAGCTGGCCACAAAATAACCTGACAGCAAAGTTGTTGAATGAATTACAGGGAATGAACCAAGCTAACAAATAATTATCAGGAAGAGGCAGTCCCATTTCCCAGTCCATGAACATTGTATACAATAGTGCTTCGACAACAAACAGCTAAAGCTGTCAATCAAAGTACAGCAAAAATCATTCCAGATGGTGGCCAATGCATGCACATGCAGTGGCCTTCCATCGTGCAAGGATTTTTGTGATACTATATATACTATTTCAAGCTGCTTATAAACAATTTGGGCCAGTAAATTAAAAATAAAGTATGTGTGTTATTCTGCCCTGGAAGCAAGCAGACGTGTTACAGTGTACAGGGAGCTACCAGGCTTTTACAAAAAATATTGAATAAATTAATTACGGGCTGCATCAAATAAGCCAATATCAGAAAGCGGTGCTTAATTTGAACCAGTGGTTTCCGGTGCTCGGCACCGCCACTAAATAGCTTGAACCTGCACTTATGGCAGCTGCCACATGGTGGCGCAGTTTGTGTAATTTAAAGATGAGCAGAAAAATTGTTGTTTGTTAACTCAATATATCTATATTAATATAATAAAGAAAGAGCCCAAACCTTTGAGGCGGGTAATCTCAGGAACCACAGCACCAATCACAACACCCAATACAGCGTTGGAAAGGACAGTTGCAGCAGAAGGACATAGGCTATGCAGACGCCCACCATATACATTTAAAAGGTAAAAGAACCGTGCCAGCAAAGTAGTCCCTTGTGGGCGTGTCTGCGTTGTGCTGTGGGCGTGACAAACACTGGGGGCGTGTGGTACGTTCCGCCCTTCATGCCATGTCTCATATCGTGTGCTAATCCCACCCTGCTCCCTTTAAATACCCCGTGGTACAAAAGGGGGTGGTGATGGACGGAGCATCTGAATCAATCAAACACTCACACCCAGTCAAAAGATCTGGGTTTAATCCATCACCGTTCTTTAGCCCACTCTGCCACCCCAGTTCTGACATGGCTATATGCAAATCAGTCTGACCCTGTGCCTCATGGGAACAGTCCAGCCCGAACCGCCAAGCCATGTCTTCTCTGGACCGGAAACAAGCTTCCGAGGACCGATTTCTGGCATTCCAGCAGTCTTCAAATACCCCTGCACCCCATAATCATAACCCACTCTTACTCCTTAAAATACCCCAACACCCTTAAACACTAACCCATCTTAACCCTATAAATATACCCTGTACCCCAAAACCCAAACCTATCCCTAAACCCTAAAAATACCTCTGTACCCCAAAACCCACACCTAGCCCTGAACCCTCTAAATACCCCTGTACCTCAAAACCCAAACCTACCCCTGAACGCTAAAAATACCCTTGTACCCCAAAACCCAAACCTAGCCCTGAACCCTAAAAATACCACTGTACCCCAAAACCACCCCTGAACCCTAAAATAACCCTGTACCCAAAAAACCCAAACATAGCCCTGAACCCTTAAAATACCCCTGTACCCCAAAACCCAAACCTAGCCCTGAACCCTTAAAATACCCCTGTACCCCAAAACCCAAACCTACCCCTGAACACTAAAAATACCCCTGTACCCCAAAACCCATACCTATCCCTAAACCCTAAAACTACCCCTGTACCCCATAACCCAAAACGATATCTGAACCCTTAAAATACCCAAACACCCCAAAACATATACCTCAGTACCCCAAAACATATACCCCTATACCCATACTTACCTTATCCAAACATAAAAAAAAAAACATGCTTTTACCATTCATGCATTTACAACCAATTTTGTTGTAAATGTATGCGTGGTAAAAGCATATAAAATGTAATGCCATGCGTTATAATGGCATTGCGGAGTCATGGTACTTTCGTAATGAAAGTATGCGGAGTGATGGTATGCGGAAAGAAAGTTGCGTAATAATGGGTGTTTACCCTCCCCCGGTAAGTACATTGGTGGCACGGCGGCCCACATCTCCAGCAACATACTCATATTTTTTCACCACCCATTTGAAAAATGCACAGGTCTCTCTCATTGATGGCCAGCACCGACATACACTTTTAGACACACCTCCCGCCACAAGTTCTAGAATTGCGAACTTTACAGCTGGGGAGATACGTTCGAATCTCAGCATCAGCTCAACATCCTGGGATTCCAGGCAAATCGCTTTGTCTCCCCGTGCCTACCACAAATGAATGTGTTCTTCTGTAATGTAAATTGTGCTCATGCCGTGTTGTCGAGTTCGCGCTATATAATATTGGAAGGAAAAATAAAGTAGGGAAACTCGAGTTCACACACTACTGAACGCGCACTCTTAAGTGCATCAGCAGTGCACTGTGATTCGGAGCGTTTCACAGGCCTGTCACAGATAAGAAATGCTATCAAAACGAAATCCTACAAAACAATATACTACTGGCCGGCAGCAATTCATACCCGGACAACGACGGGACGGGCTGCTAGTTATATATATATATATTACCTGCCACCCAAGCCATTCTTATAGCTTTGGCGGCCTTGAACAGTCCGAATTGTCACACTTGTGGCAGTGTGATGGTTAGTAGTTGTGTATGTACAGTGGCACTGTGTGGTGCAAACTGTGGCTGCCTCCTGACGAGGGCCCGGCACATATATATATATATTTTTATTTTTTTTTTACAAATTAAGCACCTAGAAAGGGGTGGATCAAACTCCAACTCTATGTATATTACATGTAACAGGTTATAGACAGCAGATAGCTGTCTGTAAGCAAGACCTAAAAATCAGACATGAATGAGAAGGGGGAGAGTATTACAGATACCACTATATACAGATACTATTTAAATCACAGGCGTATATTGGATTTGCGAATTTCCAATGCAAGACACAGGAAGGTAAAACAATTAAGCAGAATCACACCTTTTTTTTGTTTGTCAAGTGCAGAAGCCGGGATTAGAACCGAGTTCTTTGCAGTTTAACCACTAGACCACATCCTCTCCCTGATAAGACAATGACAAACAGCTTTAGGTATTTTAAAAGTGGTTGACTAGGAAAACAGAGTGTGTGTGAGTGTGTGTATGTATGTGCGGGGGAGTGAGCGCTGAATTCCCCTATGCAGATCTCAGATGAGCCCCAGGTCACAGCATTACACCCATAATGCAGTGTTCCTTGCAAGATACCTTGGTGGGTTAATGTGCCGGCTGCTGATGTCTTTATGTAATAAGAGCAAACTCCGCCTTTCCTCCTTGCGTAGTTGATGAAATGAGTACATAACTAAGAAAATGTTTGGGCGGGTGAGGGAGGAGAGAGACAAGAATGCACAATGAGGAAGAAAGAGAGAAAGGGGTCACGTGGTGGGGGTCTCACTGTCAGGTGCAGGAAGGGGGCGAGAGGAGGATGTTCATTGGTCGGTGCAGGGAGAGGGTGAGAGAGAGGTGTAAGGCAGAGACAGAATGGGATAGGGAGGGCAGTGAGGTAGGGAGTGGTGACGCTGAGAGATAAAGATAGAAGTGAGGCATAGACATACAGGTATGAAGTAAAGAGAGTTGAGAGTGAAAGAGTGAGTGGATGGAGGGGATAGATGGGGTGGCGAGGTGGAAACAAAGCACTGTGATGCAGAGGGGTGGAGTAAAGAGAGGGAGGGTGGAGAGAAGGCGGTGAGAGGCAGAGATGTAGAAAGAGGCAAAGAGTGGTGGAAAGAAAGGGGAGGGTGGGAGAGACTGGTGGGTGGAAATGAGGCAGGGAGAGGTGTTTTGAAAGATGTGAGGCGGAGAGACATGTAGATTAAGATGTAGAGAGAGATAAAAAGATAAAGCGGTGGTAGAAGTGGTGAGGTGTGAAACAGAAAGATACTTTAGGCAGAGAAAGAGCAATGGAGGGTGGTGGAGACAAGCGACAACATGGCAGAGGGAAGTAGAAGGAGGTAGAGAGAGGTGACAGAGGTAAGAAGAGAGCTGGGTAGAGAAGTGAGCTGAAGAGAAGGACGGGGATTGGTGACGTGGAGAAGGGATAAAGGACAGAAAGGTAGTGCATGAGCCAGAGAGATGACGTAGAGACAGGTAAATTAGAAAGAGGGACAGAGATCAAGTGAGGGTCCCTTGAAAGTGGGAGGCCTGGGGTGTGAAAAAGGAGGAGAGAGAACAGAACTCAGGCAGCTGGCACTGAAGTAACCAACCCACTGTGCCTCCCTTCTCAGGACAGCTGTCTCACCCGCTCTTTCACACGAGTGCACGCACGTGCTCTGAATCAAACACACCCTCTCAATCTAACACACCCTCTCACACATACAGTCTCAATCTAACACGCCCTCTCATACACAATCACAATCTGAATCTAACATTCCCTCTCACACACACGGAATCTAACACGCACTCACACACCGTATTTTGAATCTAACATGCCCTCTCTCTCACACACACTCTGAATCTAACACACCCTCTCTAACACATACACACGTACACACTGAATCTAGCACGCGCTCTCACACATACATATGCTCTGAATCTAACACACCCTCTCACACACACACTCTAAATCTAACACGCCCATAAACACACTCACACACCCTGAATCTAACACGCACACTCACACATACCCTCTGAATCTAACATGCCCTCTCTCACACATATACACGTACACACTGAACCTAGAACACCCTCTCACGTATACACACACTGATTATAACACACCCTCACACAAAATCTAAATTTTACACACCCTCTCAGACACACACACTCTGAATTTAACATGCCCTCACCCACATACACACACACTGAATCTAACACACCTTCACACACATACACTGAATCTAACATGCCTCACACACAAGCACTGAATCTAAAACACTCTCTCACACACATGCTAGATTGAGCACGCGCTCTCTCACACACCCACACACTCTAAATCTAACATGCCCTCTCTCACACACTCTGAATCTAACACGCCCTCTCACACATACTCATGAACACACTGAATCTAACACGCCCTCTCACACATACTCATGAACACACTGAATCTAACACACCCTCTCACATACTCTCTGAATATAATATGCCCTCACACCCTCACATACACACACACTTTCAGAATCTAACATGCCCTCACACACATATGCACTCTGAATCTAACACGCCCTCTCACACACACACTCTAAACCTAACACACCCTCGCACATACTCACGCACACACACTCTGAATCTAACACACCCTCTCACACACACTCTAAACCTAACACACCCTCGCACATAGTCACGCACACACACACTCTGAATCTAACACATCCACAATCTGAATCTAACATGCCCTCTCACACATGCACACGCTCTGAATCTAACATGCCCTCTCACACACACTGAATCTAACACGCACTCACACACCGTATTCTGAATCTAACATGCCCTCTCTAACACATACACATGTACACACTGAATCTAGCACGCCCTCTCACACATACATATGCTCTGAATGTAACACGCGCACACACACTCTGAATCTAACATGCCCACAAACACACTCACATGTCCTGATTCTAACAAGCACTCTCTCACACACACTCTGAATCTAGCATGCCCTCTCACACACACACACACACTCTGAATCTAACTCGCCCTCTCTCACACACACACTGAATCTAACATGCCCTCACACACACACGGACTCTAACATGCCCTCACACACACACACACGGAATCTAACATGCTCTCACACACACACGGAATCTAACACGCACTCACACACCGTATTTTGAATCTAACATGCCCTCTCTCTCACACACACTCTGAATCTAACACACCCTCTCTAACACATACACACGTACACACTGAATCTAGCACGCGCTCTCACACATACATATGCTCTGAATCTAACACACCCTCTCACACACACACTCTAAATCTAACACGCCCATAAACACACTCACACACCCTGAATCTAACACGCACACTCACACATACCCTCTGAATCTAACATGCCCTCTCTCACACATATACACGTACACACTGAACCTAGAACACCCTCTCACGTATACACACACTGATTATAACACACCCTCACACAAAATCTAAATTTTACACACCCTCTCAGACACACACACTCTGAATTTAACATGCCCTCACCCACATACACACACACTGAATCTAACACACCTTCACACACATACACTGAATCTAACACGCCTCACACACAAGCACTGAATCTAAAACACTCTCTCACACACACGCTAGATTGAACACGCGCTCTCTCACACACCCACACACTCTAAATCTAACATGCCCTCTCTCACACACTCTGAATCTAACATGCCCTCTCACACATACTCATGAACACACTCTGAATCTAACATGCCCTCTCACACATACTCATGAACACACTGAATCTAACACACCCTCTCACACACTCTCTGAATATAATATGCCCTCACACCCTCACATACACACACACTTTCAGAATCTAACATGCCCTCACACACATATGCACTCTGAATCTAACACGCCCTCTCACACACACACTCTAAACCTAACACACCCTCGCACATACTCATGCACACACACTCTGAATCTAACACGCCCTCTCACACACACTCTGAACCTAATACACCCTCGCACATAGTCACGCACACACACTCTGAATCTAACACACCCTCACACACATCCACAATCTGAATCTAACATGCCCTCTCACACATGCACACGCTCTGAATCTAACATGCCCTCTCACACACACTGAATCTAACACGCACTCACACACCGTATTCTGAATCTAACATGCCCTCTCTAACACATACACATGTACACACTGAATCTAGCACGCCCTCTCACACATACATATGCTCTGAATGTAACACGCGCACACACACTCTGAATCTAACATGCCCACAAACACACTCACACGTCCTGATTCTAACAAGCACTCTCTCACACACACACTCTGAATCTAGCATGCCCTCTCTCACACACACACACACTCTGAATCTAACTCGCCCTCTCTCTCACACACACTGAATCCAACATGCCCTCACACACACACGGAATCTAACATGCCCTCACACACACACACACGGAATCTAACATGCTCTCACACACACACTGAATCTAACACGCTCTCTCTCACACACACACACACACACTCTGATTCTAACACACCCTCTCTCACACATACACACGTACACACTGAATCTAGTACGCCCTCTCACACATACATATGCTCTGAATCTAACACACCCTCTCACACACACACACTCTAACTCTAACACGCCCATAAACATACTCACACACCCTGAATCTAACACGCACACTCACACATACCCTCTGAATCTAACATGCCCTCTCTCACACATATACACGTACACACTGAACCTAGCACACCCTCTCACATATACACACACTGATTATAACACACCCTCACACACACTCTGAATCTAACATGCCCTCTCACACACAAAATCTAAATTTTACACACCCTCTCAGACACACACACTCTGAATCTAACATGCCCTCACCCACATACACACACACTGAATCTAACACACCTTCACACACATACACTGAATCTAACATGCCTCACACACAAGCACTGAATCTAAAACACTCTCTCACACACACGCTAAATTGAACACGCGCTCTCTCACACACCCACACACTCTAAATCTAACATGCCCTCTCTCACATACTCATGAACACACTCTGAATCTAACACGCCCTCTCACACATACTCATGAACACACTGAATCTAACACACCCTCTCACACGCTCTGAATATAATATGCCCTCACACCCTCACATACACACACACTTTCAGAATCTAACATGCCCTCACACACATATGCACTCTGAATCTAACACACCCTCTCACACACACACTCTAAACCTAACACACCTTCGCACATACTCACGCACACACACACTCTGAATCTAACACGCCCTCTCACACACTCTAAACCTAACACACCCTCGCACATAGTCACGCACACACACACTCTGAATCTAACACGCCTTCTCACACATACACACACTCTGAATGTAACACACCCTTACACACATACTCACACAGAAACTCTGAATCTAACATGCCCTCTCACACACATGCTCTTATCTAACACACCCTCACACACATCCACACTCTGAATCTAACATGCCCTCACACAAACACACACTTGAATCCCACACCCTCTCTCACACACACACACACTGAATCTAACACACCCTCTCTCTCACACACACACTGAATCCAACACACCCTCTCTCTCTCACACACACACACACTGAATCCAACACGCCCTCTCTCTCACACACACACACTGAATCCAACACACCCTCTCTCTCTCACACACACACACACTGAATCTAACACACCCTCTCTCACACACACACACACACACACTGAATCTAACACACCCTCTCTCACACACACACACACACTGAATCTAACACGCCCTCCCACACATACACACACTGAATCCAACACACCCTCTCTCACACACACACATACTGAATCCAACACACCCTCTCTCACACACACACACACACTGAATCTAACACACCCTCTCTTACACACACACTGATTCCAACACACCCTCTCTCACACACACACACACACACACACTGAATCCAACACACCCTCTCTCATACACACACACTGAATCCAACACACCCTCTCACACACACACTGAATCTAACACACCCTCTCTCACACTCACACACTGAATCCAACACACCCTCTCTCACACACACACACACACTGAATCCAACACACCCTCTCTCACACACACACAGAATCCAACACACCCTCTCTCACACACACACTGAATCTAACACACCCTCTCTCACACACACACACTGAATCTAACACACCCTCTCATACACACACACACACTGAATCTAACACGCCCCCCCACACACACACACACACACACACACACTGAATCTAACACGCCCTCCCACACACACACACACACTGAATCTAACACGCCCTCCCACACACACACTGAATCCAACACACCCTCTCTCAAACACACACACACTGAATCCAATACACCCTCTCTCCCACACACACACACACACTGAATCCAACACACCTTCTCTCACTGTTGGACCCGGCCTCATGGCGTGGTCCTACCCCTCCCGCATGGCGGGCCCAAGACGACATCGGCCCTCCATCGAGCCACGGTCGGCCCTTGGCACGACCCTACATGAACTACCGACGAGAGCAACCTCCCGGGCAAACCACAAGCTTCCCCCCCTGGAACACGGCGAACCCGGCACGCCCCAACACTGCCGGTCCGACTACCACTCCGGGCCACCCCTACAGGCCCGACTCCATTTTGGGCCCATCACGTCCCGAGCACGTGGTCTCGGCCCCGGCCAAGGCCCCAGAGAAGCCCCGACATCGAGGCACCAAGATCCCCCCAGGTGGTAGAGTGGCCGCTCAACGGATCCAAGAGAAGGGAAGTTTCGATGGCCCTCCAGCCATCCCCGGATGCCTGGTATCGATCATCCTCCGGCCTCCCTGGGCGCTGGCTCCACCCCCCTGCTGGGTGTCTGGACACCACCATCCCGGCCCCTCTGACCCCCAGGCGCGAGGGTCCGGACATCAAAGGACTCCAGTCCTATATCTGGGCCAGCCCCGGAGTAGGACGTCAGTTGTATCCTGGAGTCGAGAGCCCTGCTGACGCTGTCGCGGCTGACCCCGTGAAGAACTCATTACTCTGAACCTGAACCATCTTTGGAGCCTGCTGGCGCTGCCGCGGTCCATCTTCGCTGAACCATCTTTGGAGCCTGCTGGCGCTGCCGCGGTCCATCTTCGCTGAACCCTCTTTGGAGTCTGCTGGCGCTGCCGCGGTCCATCTTAGCTGAACCATCTTTGGAGCCTGCTGGCGCTGCCGCGGCCCATCTTAGCTGAACCATCTTTGGAGCCTGCTGGCGCTGCCGCGGCCCATCTTAGCTGAACCATCTTTGGAGCCTGCTGGCGCTGCCGCGGCCCATCCTCGCCGAACCTGCCTCGAGTCCTGCTGGCGCTGCCACGGCTCGACCTTTCGGAACCCCTCAGCTCGAGGATTGAGAGCTGTGCGCAGGGTATCCCTTCGCCCAACAAGTACTGAGACTGTCCCGCTACCCTGTTCCCTGCTACGAGACTTTACGGATCCCTCGATCCGCTTGTATATATTTCCAAAGATAATCAACCCTTTATACTTGATAAAGCCTAAGAACTTATCCTTGTGTGGTGTCCATTTGTAGTGTTGTGATTGCTCTGCTGTACGATTATAGGAGAGGGCCCTCACCCGGAGGCCTCTCGACAACGCTCGGCCACTTCCAAGAAGGAGGGGTGGACCTAGGGGTGGTCAGTCAGACATCTTCTGCCTCCCCCGGGATCGCCTTTCCAACATTGGTGGCAGCGGTGGGATCCGAGCCAACGCAAATCGAACAGAGAGTGATTCACCCGCTACCGATAAAAACACACTGCGACCATGACTACTCAAGAAACCAGACCGACTGCAGAATTCCGGAAAGAGAAAATGGAAGAGTACAGTCATAAGGAATTGAAACAATTCTGCAAAGACCTGGGCATCGCTACCACTGGCCGAAGCACCAAGGAAGACTTTAAATCGGCCCTGCAAGCATGGGTGGAAGCCGGAGACACGCCACCCCAGAATGAAGATAACCTGGGCCCGAACGGACGCCCGGAGACCAACGCATCCCCAGCGGGGGAAAGACCCGCCAACCTAGACACGGGCCTCCCCCACGAAGACGCCCGAGAACGTGAGAGGAACCGGCTCCACGAATTGGAGCTCGCCCGACTCCGGCTAGACGGAGAACTACAGCTGGCGGAAAGAAAAATAGCCCTCGAGCAGCTACGGCTGGAAGGAGACCTGGAGGAGAAACAAAGACAAAGACCTCGAAGAAAAGAAACTCACGTTCGAGCACGAGCGTGGCTTAAAGGAACTAGAAATCAAGGCCAAAAAGAGCGAGGCCAGCGCCTCCGGGGGCAAGACCTCGCCCCCTCCTGTGGACATGAAGGTGCACATACCCAAGGATGTCGTCAAAGAGTACTATAAGAACAACGACATCCAACAGTGGTTCAAAGCCTACGAAGTAGCCATGACCGCCCATCGAGTACCCCTCAAGGACTGGGGCGCCGGCCTGTGGGGGAAGCGCATCAACGAAGGGAGGGACGCCCTGCTAGAGCTTCCCGATGCCGAGATGACCTCATACGAACACATGAAAACCGCCCTCCTCACTCGCTACGGACTCAGCCCCGAAATGTACCGGCAGCGATTCCGAGACTGTAAAAAGATCCCCGGTACCACATGGGTGGAGTACGTAAACTTTTATAGCAGAGCCCTCGAGGGTTGGATCAAAGGCAGTCATGTCACCACCTACCAGTAGTTGGTCGACCTCATTATATGGGAACATCTTTCCAACAACTGCTTCATCGAACTCCGGCAGCATCTCCTCGACAGTAAACTGACAGAGCCACGAAAACTCGCTGTCGAGGCTGATAGATGGGTGAGCACCCGAGTCCCCCGGAGCCCGATGGGAGACTACGGCCGGGGATCCCCGGGGGAACCACCGACCACGAGGCGGCGGAGGAGGCCAGAGCAGGGGCCGAGACGCCCCCACGGGGTCCTCCCCTACCTCCACTTCGCCAGCCCTGGGCCGAAGGGGGGCCCCTCCAGTACGACCGGGGCCCCGCCCAAACGTTACTTGCCACAGATGCCAGCGGCCGGGTCACTATGCTAATGACCCCCGCTGCCCGATGAACCAACGACCCGGCACCACAGGTGCCAAACCGCCAGATCACGGCCACCGCCCTGGGTGAAGAAAGAGGCGAGGAAGAGGACGACGACCCCGAGCAGGTCGAGTGGGACCCCGCCGCTATGATCTTGGCGTGCCTGGGCGAAAGAGACATGATCCCCGAGCCCCGATCCCAGGCAACACCCAGAAGTACCGCCAATGGGTCAACATTAATGGACACCGGGCCGAAGCCCTCCGTGACACTGAAGCCAGCGTAATGGCGGTCCGCTGCCATTTGGTGACGCCTGAACAAATCCTACCCAACGTCCTGTGCCCAGTACGGTCGGCGGACAACTCCGAGAGCTTGTGCCAGATGGCACGTATCCCCTTCGAATGGGGAGGGGTGTCGGGCATGCTGAAGGTGACCGTCCGGGACGATGCCCCCATGGACTTCCTCCTCGGGAATGACCTGGAAAGTTCTCCCTGGGCCCACGTCGAGCGGAGAGAGCATCTGGGGATGCTAGGCCTTCCTGAGTGGGTCTGCGCGACCACTCGATCCATGACCGCCCGGGCCTCCGCCCCGAACGAAGCCACCCCGCCTAAAGAACCGGAGTGGCCCGCACCTCCGCCGCCCGCCGTCCCCGAGGACGCCGGCCCAGAACTCGGGCCCCAGGGGCCCAGCCATGAAGACCTCACCGAGCTCAGCCACCTTCCCGAACTAGCCCAATGGCGCCAAGAAGGTGGCCCCACCCGCGAGCAGTTCCGTCAAGAACAGAAAATGTGTCCCTCCCTCGAGGGAATCCGACAACAAGCCGCCACACAAGCCGCCGGAGACCCATGGGGGTCCCACTGGGTCTATTGGGACCACGACCTCCTCTACAGCGAGCAGAAGATTGCCGAACTGGGAGCCAGCCGAGTGCTGGTCGTCCCTCTCCGATTCAGAGACTTCCTCTTGAACCTGGCACATGACGTGCCCCTGGCCGGGCACCTGGGGCAGGACAAAACCTACAGCTGCCTGGTGACACATTTTTACTGGCCGAAAATGCGCAACGATGTAAGCAACCACTGCAGAACCTGTCCCACCTGTCAAGCCAGCGGGAAGAGCGGGGGGAAAGTCAAAGCCCCGCTCCGACCTTTTCCCGTGGTAACCACCCCCTTCGAGCGAGTGGGGATCGACATAGTGGGGCCCTTGGACCCCCGCACCTCTCAGGGACACCGCTTCATCCTCGTTCTGGTGGACCATGCCACCCGCTATCCAGAAGCCATCCCCCTCCGAACCATCACGGCCCCCGTGGTGGGCCGAGCGCTAATGGGGATCTTCTCCAGAGTCGGCTTCCCCCGAGAGGTCGTGAGTGATCGGGGCACAAACTTTATATCTAAATATATGCGGTCCCTGTGGCAACAGTGCGGGGTCACATATAAGTTCACCACCCCGTATCACACACAAGGAAATGGACTTGTAGAGCGGTTTAACCGAACACTGAAGGGAATGATCAAGGGCCTAGAAGAGCCGCTACGACGCAGATGGGACGTCCTGCTGCCCTGCCTCCTGTTTGCCTATCGAGAGGTACCCCAGAAGTCCCTGGGGTTCAGCCCCTTCGAACTGT
Organism: Lissotriton helveticus; assembly: GCF_964261635.1. NCBI lineage: Eukaryota > Metazoa > Chordata > Amphibia > Caudata > Salamandridae > Lissotriton > Lissotriton helveticus. The sequence goes on along the minus strand of NC_136070.1, from coordinate 55,723,984 downwards.
TGTATGGGCACCCTGTCCGAGGTCCCCTCAGCCTGGTCAAAGAAGGCTGGGAGACGGCTGTCCGAGATGCTCCACCGGATGTCTACCGGTACCTCCTGACCCTCCGCAACCAGACTCAGAAGTTCCGGGAACTTGCCGAGGCCAACCTTGAGGCCAGTCAGGAGGAGATGAAACGCTGGTATGACCAGAACGCCTTGTCCATCGAGTTCGAGCCGGGCCAGCAGGTCTGGGTCATGTCCCCAGTCGAACCTTGTGCCCTCCAGGACAAATGGGCGGGCCCTTCAAAGTGGTGGAGCGCAAAAGCCCCGCCACTTACTTGGTGGACATGGAATCCCCCCGGAACCCCCTCCGGGTTCTACACGCCAACCGGCTCAAGCCTCACTTTGCCCGCACTGAACTGAGCCTGCTGCTAGCTACAGATGACGGAGCGGAAGACGACTCTGAGCCCCTACCAGATCTCCTGAGTACCACCGAGAAGGATGGCTCCGTCGAAGGGGTCACGCTCTCCTCTACCCTGACCCCAGAACAGCACCAAGACTGCCGGAAGCTGCTGGGGCAATTTGCAGACCTATTTTCCCTCACTCCCGGGGTCACCCGGTGGTGTGTCCATGATGTAGACACTGGGGACAGCCCGCCTGTACGACACCGGGCTTTTCGAGTTCCTGACCGAGTTCGGGCCTGCATTCAGTCCGAAGTTGCCAAGATGCTAGCTCTGGGGGTAGTCGAACCCTCAAACAGTCCCTGGGCCAGTCCCGTTGTCCTGGTCCCTAAAGCCGCCTCCCCCGGCGCACCCCCGGAGCTCCGGTTCTGTGTCAACTACCGGGGGCTGAATGCCGTCACCAGGACCGACGCCCATCCCATCCCCCGGGCAGATGAACTGATCGATCGCCTGGGGGCCGCCAAGTATCTAAGCACCTTCGACCTCACGGCCAGGTATTGGCAGATCGGCCTCACCCCTGGTGCACAAGAGCGATCTGCCTTCTCGACCCCCGACGGTCACTTCCACTTCAAAGTGATGCCCTTTGGCATGAAAAACGCTCCGGCCACCTTCCAGAGACTAGTGAATAGAGTGCTGGCGGGGCTAGAAGAGTTCCGTGCCGCCTATCTGGACGATATTGCGGAATACAGCCTCCACTGGGACGAGCACCTGACACACCTCTGGAAGGTCCTGACGGCCCTCCGACGGGCCGGACTGACAATAAAAGCCAGCAAGTGCCAGATAGGCCAAGGGTCCGTGACCTATCTGGGGCACCAAGTAGGGAGCGGCCAGGTGGCTCTCCTCCAACCAAAGATTGACGCCATCCAGGCCTGGGAGCGCCCGGTCACCCAGACAGCAGTCCGAGCCTTCCTGGGGCTCACTGGATATTATCGGCGCTTCATAAAGGACTATGGGGGCATTGTGGGGCCCCTCACAGAACTGACCTCCAAAAGACTACCACAGAAGGTGCACTGGACCCCGAGTGCCAAGCAGCCTTCGAGACACTAAAGACTGCCATGTGCACCGCCCCTGTGCTCCAGGCCCCCCGACTACAGCCGAGAGTTTGTGGTCCAAACCGACGCCTCGGAGCACGGCATTGGGGCGGTCCTATCACAAGTAAACCCTGAGGGAGTCGACCTTCCCATGGCCTTCATCAGTCGGCGCCTGCTGGCTAGAGAACAACGATGGAGCACCATCGAGAGGGAAGCCTTCGCCGTCGTGTGGGCCCTAAAGAAACTCCGGCCCTACCTCTTCGGCACCCACTTCCGGGTACAGACCGACCACCGGCCCCTGCGGTGGCTGATGCAGATGCGTGGCGAGAACCCAAAGCTGCTGCGATGGTCCATCTCCCTGCAAGGGATGGACTTCACGGTGGAACATCGCCCTGGCAACGACCACGCCAATGCTGATGGCCTGTCCCGGTTCTTCCGCCTCGGCGAGGAGAACCCCCAAGAAGATGGGTGACTCTCCCCTGCCTTCAGCTGGAGGGACGTGTGTTGGACCCGGCCTCATGGCGTGGTCCTACCCCTCCCGCAAGGCGGGCCCAGGACGACATCGGCCCTCCATCGAGCCACGGTCGGCCCTTGGCACAACCCTACACGAACTACCGACGAGAACAACCTCCCGGGCAAACCACAAGCTTCCCCCCCTAGAACACGGCGAACCTGGCACGCCCCAACACTGCCGGTCCGACTACCACTCCGGGCCACCCCTACAGGCCCGACTCCATTTTGGGCCCATCATGTCCCGAGCACGTGGCCTCGGCCCCGGCCAAGGCCCCAGCGAAGCCCCGACATCGAGGCACCAAGATCCCCCCGGGTGGTAGAGTGGCCACTCAACGGATCCAAGAGGAGGGAAGTTTCGATGGCCCTCCAGCCGTCCCCGGACGCCTGGTATCGATCATCCTCCGGCCTCCCTGGGTGCTGGCTCCACCCCCCTGCTGGGTGTCTGGACACCACCATCCTGGCCCCTCTGACCCCCAGGCGCGAGGGTCCGGACATCAAAGGACTCCAGTCCTATATCTGGGCCAGCCCCGGAGTAGGATGTCAGTTGTATCCTGGAGTCGAGAGCCCTGCTGACGCTGTCGCGGCTGACCCCGTGAAGAACTCATTACTCTGAACCTGAACCATCTTTGGAGCCTGCTGGCGCTGCCGCGGCCCATCTTAGCTGAACTATCTTTGGAGCCTGCTGGCGCTGCCGCGGCCCATCCTCGCCGAACCTGCCTCGAGTCCTGCTGGCGCTGCCACGGCTCGACCTTTCGGAACCCCCCAGCTCGAGGATTGAGAGCTGTGCGCAGGGTATCCCTTCGCCCAACAAGTACTGAGACTGTCCCGCTACCCTGTTCCCTGTTACGAGACTTTACGGATCCCTCGATCCGCTTGTATATATTACCAAAGATAATCAACCCTTTATACTTGATAAAGCCTAAGAACTTATCCTTGTGTGGTGTCCATTTGTAGTGGTGTGATTGCTCTGCTGTACGATTATAGGAGAGGGCCCTCACCCGGAGGCCTCTCGACAACGCTCGGCCACTTCCAAGAAGGAGGGGTGGTCAGTCAGACATCTTCTGCCTCCCCCGGGATCGCCTTTCCAACACTCACACACACTGAATCCAACACACCCTCTCTCTCACACACACACACACACACACTGAATCCAACACACCCTCTCTCTCACACTCACACACACACACACACACACTGGATCCAACACACCCTCTCTCACACACACACACACACACACTGAATCCAACACACCCTCTCTCACACACACACACACTGAATCCAACACACCCTCTCTGACACACACACACACACACTGAATCCAACACACCCTCTCTCACACACACACACTGAATCCAACACACCCTCTCTCACACACACACACACTGAATCCAACACACCCTCTCTCACACACACACACACTGAATCCAACACACCCTCTCTCACACACACACACACTGAATCCAACACACCCTCTGTAACACACACACACACACCCTGAATCTAGCACACACTCTCATACACACTCTCCAAAACTAACATTCTCTCTCACACAATACTCACGTAGACACGGAATCTAAAACACCCTCTCACACTCACTCACACCCTCTGCCTCTAACACGCCTCCTCACACACTCTTTCCCTCAGACTCACTCCTTCCCTCTTACACAGCCCCTCTCTCTCGCATCTCCTTCTCCGTGGGGTGGGCGGGGGCGCACTCAGTGCACTGACTCTCTCGGGTGCGAGAGAGCTCGTCCTTTCTCCCCTGTGCTCTCTCCTTGCTGGTGAGGTGCGCTGCACTCTCTCCCCAGGGTGGGCGGGCGGGTCCCTCCTTCCCCCCCAGCAGGGGTGGGCCGGAGCCCTGTGCCGCCCTCTCTTCCGGGCGGCGCGGTGCTGTCTGTCTGTCTGTCCCTCGCCCGGGGGAGGGCTGTGCACTCTCTCTCCCTCCCTGCGCCAGGCGGGGCCGGCACCAGCGCTCTCTCCCTCCCCGGTGTGGGCCGGTGCTCCCTTCCTCTCTCCTCGCAGGGCGGGGCTCTCCTCCCTCTCCAGGCTTGGGATGCTCCCGGCGTCCGCACACTCCCGCCCGGGCTGCGCTCCAGCATGGGATACCGGCAGGGCGCCGCCGGAGCCGCCGACAGCCTGGTCATGGGCACCGTAGGGAGGCGCAAGGACCCGCAGTGAGTGACACCCCTTTACCTACCACCTGTCTCTCTCTCCCCCCCCCATGTCCTCTCTTTAATCTGTGTTTTATATGAACCGGGACTCCCCCACTGGCCCCCAACCTTGGTGTGTGTGTTTGTGGTGTCAGAGTTGTGTGTGTGTCATAGAAGTGTTATAATCACTTGCGCAGCGCTATTGTCTGGCGTGCGCTGTAGCGCCTAGAAACAGTTTTTACAATCAGGATAGAGAGCTAGTACTTTAGAATGTGAGTATCACTGCTCCCCATCAAGGCTTTCATAAAGTATATGTGCCCAATCCTCCCCCCACCCCCGAAAAGGCCCACGCCCCCCAAAGGAGGGTAGGCGCACAAGCTGAGGGGCCGCGCTTGCCGGCTCGTGAAATTACATGAACCAACTGCTTATCGGTACTGTTATTAAAATGATCCATACAGGTGTATCTGCCCCCGCCCTGTGCTTGCGGGGCCCTGGTGAAAGAGGGTCAGGTGTGTAAGAGTGAGGAGCACTGAGACACACGTGCGTGCAAGGATTGTGGGGCCCTGGTGAAAGTGGGTCAGCTGTGTATGGGTGAGGAGCAGTGAGACACGTGAGTGCGAGGATTGTGGGGCCCTGGTGAAAGAGGGTCAGGTGTGTATGGGTGAGGAGCAGTGAGACACACGTGCGTGCAAGGATTGTGGGGCCCTGGTGAAAGAGGGTCAGGTGTATTTGGGTGAGGATTAGTGAGACACACGTGCGTGCAAGGATTGTGGGGCCCTGGTGAAAGAGGGTCAGGTGTATTTGGGTGAGGATTAGTGAGACACGTGCGTGCAAGGATTGTGGGGCACTGGTGAAAGAGGATCAGGTGTATTTGGGTGAGGATTAGTGAGACACGTGCGTGCAAGGATTGTGGGGCACTGGTGAAAGAGGATCAGGTGTGTATGGGTGAGGATTGTGGGGCCCTGGTGAAAGAGGGTCAGGTGTGTTTGGGTGAGTATCAGTAAGACACACATGCGTGCAAGGATTGTGGGGCCCTGGTGAAAGAGGGTCAGGTGTGTTTGGGTGAGTATCAGTAAGACACACGTGCGTGCAAGGATTGTGGGGCCCTGGTGAAAGAGCGTCAGGTGTGTATGGGTGAGGAGCAGTGAGACACGTGCGTGCAAGGATTGTGGGGCCCTGGTGAAAGAGGGTCAGGTGAGGAGCAGTGAGACACACGTGCGTGCAAGGGTTGTGGGGCCCTGGTGAAAGAGGGTCAGGTGTGTATGGGTGAGGAGCAGTGCACACGTGCGTGCAAGGATTGGGAGGCCCTGGTGAAAGAGGGTCAGGTGTGTTTGGGTGAGTATCAGTAAGACACACGTGCGTGCAAGGATTGTGAGCCCCTGGTGAAAGAGGGTCAGGTGTTTATAGGTCAGAGCACTGAGACACACGTGCGTGCAAGGATTGTGGGGCCCTGGTGAAAGAGGGTCAGGTGTGTTTGGGTGAGTATCAGTAAGACACACGTGCGTGCAAGGATTGTGAGCCCCTGGTGAAAGAGGGTCAGGTGTTTATAGGTCAGAGCACTGAGACACACGTGCGTGCAAGGATTGTGGGGCCCTGGTGAAAGAGGGTCAGGTGAGGAGCACTGAGACACACGTGCGTGCAAGGATTGTTGGGCCCTGGTGAAAGAGGGTCAGGTGTGTATGGGTGCGGAGCAGTGACACACGTGCGTGCAAGGATTGTGGGGCCCTGGTGAAAGAGGGTCAGGTGTGTATGGGTGAGGAGCAGTGAGACACGTGCGTGCAAGGATTGTGGGGCCCTGGTGAAAGAGGGTCAGGTGAGGAGCAGTGAGACACACGTGCGTGCAAGGGTTGTGGGGCCCTGGTGAAAGAGGGTCAGGTGTGTATGGGTGAGGATTAGTGAGACACAGGTGCGTGCAAGGATTGCGGGGCCCTGGTGAAAGAGGGTCAGCTGTGTATGGGTGAGGAGCAGTGAGAGACAGTTACGTGCAAGCAGGGGGCGGGGCCTGTGCCGCAGGGTGGACACTGGGAGTTCACTGCCTCCGAAGTGCAGTTTCAGTGCATTGTTGTGACATTGCTTTTCGTCATAAACCCGTCCTGCCCCGAGCACTTCAACGGGAGCTGCTCCCACCCCTCTTACCTTACGGACCAGTCCTGTCCAGTGCATGTCATCGGTGAGCTGGCCTCCCTCTCTTACATACCCCTCCTCCTTACAGACCAGTCATGTCCAGTGTATTTAATCAGGGAGCTGCCCCACTTTACAGAACCGTCCTGCCTACAGACCACCCCTGCCTAGTGCAGGTCACCGGGGAGCTGCCCTCCCTCTCCCTCAGACCTGCCCTGTGCATTCTAACGGTGAGCTGCCCTCACCCCTCTCACCGACTCCTTACAGACCAGCCCTGCGCATGCATCGGGGAGCTTACAGACCCCCTCCCCCTTATAGACAGTACTGCCAGTGCATTTCAATGGGAACCTGCCCCGACCTTCCCCCTTACAGACCAGTCCTGTCCTGTGCATTTCACCGGGGAGCTGCCCCCACCCCTCTACAGACCTGTCCCTCAGACCGGCCCTACTCCACCCATTTCAATGCGGGGCTGTAACTCGCCCCGTGTGACATAGGGTGCATTGGGCTCCAGTGGGCGGAGCTGCGAAGGGCCCTAGGGACTGGACTACTGTGACAGAGGGTGCATTGGGCCCCCAGCCAGTGGGCGGAGCTGCAATGGGCCCTAGGGACAGGGCTACTGTGACATAGGGTGCATTGGGCTCCAGTGGGCGGAGCTGCAATGGGCCCTAGGGACCGGACTACTGTGACGTAGGGTGCATTGGGCCCCCAGCCAGTGGGCGGAGCTGCGATGGGCCCTAGGGACAGGGCTACTGTGTCATAGGGTGCATTGGGCTCCAGGGGGCGGAGCTGCGAAGGGCCCTAGGGACCGGACTACTGTGTCACAGGGTGCATTGGGCCCCCAGCCAGTGGGCGGAGCTGTCGAGGTCCAATGGACAGGCCGACTGGGGACTGTGACCGTGTATGCTGGGCTACCAACCAGTGGGCGGAAATGGCGGAGGCCCTATAGATGGAGAGACTGAACAACTGTGACATAGTGTACACTGGGGGCCCAGACATGGGGCGACTGACTGCTGTGACATACAGTGGGTGGAACTAACCAAGGCCTTAGGGACATTGCCACTGGACCACTGTGACCTGGTGCACACTGGGTCCTGAGCCAGTGGATAGCGCTGACGGCTGTAAACTGGGCTCCCAAAAAGTGCGCTGACGAGGGCCCCAAAGATGAGGTGCCTGGACCACTGTGACCTAGTGAATGCTGGCCCCCAACAAAGCTGTTAGATAGACTGCAAAACCTGTGCTGCATCACTCGCAAAGCCCTGCATACAGGTAAACCAGAATACCTGGCCGCCAAACTCAATAGCGCAGGCCAGTCCAGAAACCTCAGGAGCTCCAGCTCTCTGCTGCTCATCCCGCCCAAATCTCGCAAGCACAGATCTATAGCCAAATCTTCTGCTGGTAACGCTCCCAAAATCTGGAACTCCATTCCTCCCCACATTAGAACAATCTCATTTTCAAAATTCAAGAGGCTCCTCAAAGACCTCTTACTCGACCGTACTCGAGGGATCTGACAGACCCTGGACTGCCCCCTATCTGTCACTCCAGCTTTACCAAAATTCCGAGTCTGACAAGAAGGTCGCAGACCAAGATATCTTCTGGATACAAACATTCTGTCAACAGATTCTGTATGATTGATTTTCAGTCTGCTCACTATTTTATTTGCTGTATATGTTGTGAAGCGATACAAAAGGGGATGATGGACGGAGCGTTTGAGCAAATCAAACACTCACCCCCAGTCAACTGATCTGGGTTTACTTGCTCACTTTGCCACTGGAGTCAAGCAAGCCCGGCTGAAGACGGCTGTAATGCCAGAAACCGCTCCTGGGAAGCTTGATTCCGGTCCAGGGAAGACATGGCTTGGCAGTTCGGGCTGGACTCTTCCCATGAGGCACAGTGTCAGACTGATTTGCATATAGCCATGTCTGAACTGGGGTGGCGGAGTGAGCTAAAGAACGGTGATGGATTAAACCCAGAAAAGTTGACTGGGGGTGAGTGTTTTTATTGTCAACGCTCCGTCCATCATCACCTTATGTTTTTCTTTGTATATGTTGTGAAGCGCTCTGATACCTTTGGTCCAGCTAGCGCTATACAAAACTACAAAAAAAACAAACACTGTATTCAAAATGCTTTAATCCCCCCCCTCCCCCCCCCCAACATCGTTTTTGGCAAGTCGGTCTCCCCACTGCACCCCAGACAGGACCCTTCAATCAGCCAGCCTGCACTCCAGCCTCAGTGAGATTTCAGCTGGCAGGAGGATGGAGATAGATGAATGGGCACCTGTAGCCCTAGACACTGGAGCGCCTTGAAGACCTGTCCGGGAGCGCACCCTCCCCACCCCCAGGTCAGAAAAGTCCTGGAGACATGGCTCTTCAGGCCAGCGCGGGGAGAGCTTTGAAGACATTGCCTCCTACAGAGGTTTATCAGACAGGGACACCACACCTCGCATCTGGTTGGATGCGACCTATACTTGCCTCTTTCTGCACCTTTTGTACTTTTATCAGTTTATGCTATGTTATCTTCATTTGTATAGCTCCTTCTACCATTAATATGGCACCCAAGCTCTTTTTTTATTGTCTGGCTTGACAGCACAGCTATCACCAAACTATTATGTGAGCATCGCTAGAGAGGGGCATTGGCTCCACCCACGTGTTGGGAGCCAGCAGAGCACGTTTTGATTGGGCCGAAATCGTGTGCTTCCACAAAAACGTGCTTGCCCTCCATACAGTTGTGATTATTTTGTTGTTATTCATGTGCCTACACTTGAACTTTCAGCAGCACACACATACCATTGCAATACTATTAAAATGTACAGATTTTATGGTGTTTTTCTCTGACAGCAGCCCATATGGGAGGAGGGAATTCCTTAATCTACGTGGATGTTTAGGTCTGGCTTGAAAGTGCAACTGTCCCCTGACATTTTAACCAACACATTATTTTACAGTTCTTTGCTTCCACACAAATACACATGCATTCCCAGGCTACTTTCTTGCAATGTTTCACCTTACCATACAACATTAATTTGAAGCCAGACCTATTGGCATTTCCAGTGCTTGTTTAATCTGGACATCCTTTTCATATGGTTGTGGGATTTCCATCCATCCGTTGTGTATGGTTGTTTGGTGGCATACGGTTAGTTGATATTTATTAAGTATCTTTTTGGTAATGGTTCATGATAGTTTATGTAGTTGTCTAAAGCACTCATGAGACTCTTTGCAAGGGGCTTGAGTGATTATTAGTGGTCGAGATTAATTTAAGCATTCCATACATCACTTTTTGCATACTATAGTGTGTCGCCCTAAGTGGGACGGGTAGCCCAGACCTGGATCCTGTGCACCCTGTGTTACTGGAACCAAGCTATACCCGGCAGATGAGCCCATAACGAGGGCAGAGTTGGTTGTGTTCTGGGTCAGAGAGGAACTGGTTTGGCATTTCGGACTGGACTGTTCCGATTGGATCAGGGTCAAGATTGACTTCTATAAAGCTGGGTCCAAACTGAGGTGGCATGGTGTGCACAATAACAATGGATTGGAATGTGGCCTGAGTAATTACCAGTAAATGAGATTCATTCAAGCATTCAATCCATCACTTTTTGCACACTTTAAAATTAAGTTAGAAATAAAAACACCACTTCAAAAATGGTTTGAGTGAGGTAAAGGGCATGGGTGCCAACCTCCGAGGGGCACTGTGGCTCGAGCCCCATCAGTATATCGTCTGCCGGGCTCGCGAGAGAAGTCAAAAGCCGCCGGGCTCTGAATGGAGCAAAGTCGCCATCAGTGGTGCTTTCTCTTCATCTCCTGAGCTCAGATTCCTCCAACAGCAGCTGGTGCTGCTACAACTCGATAAGAGGTAGGGTGGCCAATACTGCAATGGCATGGGACCCCGGCCCCTGAAGGCTTTCATTGTGGTGGGAAGCACAGTTTGGTTTTTGCAAGCCCCAATGTTTCAATGGAGGGTACATTTTTGCTTAGCAGCATTGAAGTTCCAACATTTCACACGAAATGCAATATCCGTCCCTTCACCGTTTTACGGATGAATGTTTGATTGCATCCAAGAATCAACGCTGCAAGCCACAAATCAGAACTTGATTTTTTAAAACTTGTTAGAGTTTGCTAAGTGGCTCATTATGGTCAGACCTGGCCTTTGCAGCATCAAAACGATTCATTCTAGGACTTGTGAAGTCTTTAAGGCTAAAAAGCCAAGGTTGCCTGAAGGAACCATACTTGACATATGATCACTTTGACACAATGTTTAAGAATTTCACCAAGTGGCCTGTTTCCAATGCCGTTTCTGCTCTATTTGTATGTAAACCCAAATGCAAACCATGTTCACCTATTTAATGGAAGAGTCCAATTTCATTCACATTGTGCATGAAAACAAGCACTGCCAATGTAATTTGTTTTGATTTTTGAATAGTCTATAGAAATGCTTTTACTAAGTTTCATTAACAGATAAGAGAGGTAAAGCAGGGCTGACAGCTGTGCAAACCTCTCTAACAGACCCAAGCAGATTGTAAAATGGTTGTGTAGTTTGTGTGTGAGAAAACGTAAATGAGTGTGTTGGAGAATCCACGAGAATGTGAGTGTGTGTGATAAAGAGAATGTGAGCGAGAGTGTATTTGTGTGTGAGATGAGATTGTGGGTATGGTAGAGTGTGAGTCATGTGAGAGCATGTCCATGTCAAAATGCTGATGCTGACAAATTGGGGGTACTTTGACGCATAAGAGAGGTGTCTCATGGCATGGGAACACCACTGGCAAAATGGTGGGCATTGCATACGGTGGTGAATTTGAAATATGGGGTATGAGCGTGCACCCACTGCAGAATTCTGGCACTGACATATTGTATGGAATTCTTGGCAAAGAAGAACACCCCTGCTGGTCCCCGCCTACTGGAGGTAAATATTCGGACCCTGCCAGAAAAAGGCTTCCTCAATCCATTGGTCGCATACTTAAATCAGGGTAAGTACTACACCCTACCGTTTCCAAAGATCAGCTGGCACCACACGTAAGTAGAAGTGGCATCAAGCAACGGGGCAGTGTATGAGCAGATGGGCAGAGAGAGTGCATGTGTGTGGGAAGATAGCACAGAAATAGATATTTAGCAATGAAATTTACAGCATCGTCCAGTTTTAAAATCAATAATATTGCTTGCATTTCATAAGTGGATAAAATGCCACAGACCTACCTCTCCTACCAACAATTCTTTCCAGTTTATATTTAAAATTGGGTGATGTTGCCCCGGCTTCCCATGATCAGGGTGGGGGAGGGGGGGGGGGGGGGGGTTAAAAGGTGCCTCCCACACAACTCGCACTGTTTGGATTTTGAGAGCCATCATTAGGTCAAGCCTGGGCAGTGCCTGCGCGGCTCTGCGTTGCATGCTGTATTGAGGAAGGGACTTGAAGATCCACCCACTCTCCGCCCACATTTTTCATTGGCTTGTCATTCTCCACTGTAAACCGTGGCAGTTCATTGGTCAAAAGGCTTAATAGTCTCTCCTTAGTACTGCCTTGTCTCATTTTGGAACCTCCCATGGTGACACCCCCTGTTACGTGTGTTGTTGCTCCGTAGGATTTAATTACAGCATCCAAGCACTATTTTCTCAAATAGCTTTGTCCGGCCTGCTGTTGCATGCAGGACCAGTGGCGTAACGAACCTTGAGGGGGCCCCCCTGCAGGGTACGTGAAGGGGCCCCCTCCGGGCTCAATCTAGAGCCCCCCAGCTGAAGTGCGGTGCTGACGGGGCCCCCTGGAGGGTGAGGGCCCCCCGCGGGGGCTGCAGGGGCCTGTGTTACGCCCCTGTGCAGGACACGCCCTCTCCTAACGCTTTTTTTTTTTATAGCACGCATTTGCAATGCGGCAGGTCTCGCATTTGCGAGAGTTTAAGCTATTGGCTTTGCATATGGCAATGCCTTTTATTTATCTGTTTTAAAAACACATAAATAAAAGGCATTGCCATTTACAATGCCAATAGCTCAAACTCTCATAAATGCGAGACCTATTGCATTGCAAATGCTTGTTTTTAACAGTGAGGTGCAGGAACCTGTTCTGCTTCAAACCCCGAGCGTGGTTACAACTTCTGAGGCCTGAAGGATGGGGGAGGGGCTAAAGCAATTGTCAAGTAAAACCACTGAGCACCTTTCAGGCCTGAGTCTTAGTATGCAGCTTTTACTCTCAACAGCACACACTTTCTTCTTTTATTCTCTATCCCCCCCTTTCATCTCACACTTTTTTAGGTCGAATCTAAAGACAGCGTAAGTTGTTTAAAAAAAAAAAATACGGTTTTGCGTAACATTTTCAAAATGCTTTTTCATGCTACTTTTTTTTTTTTACCAGTCAATATTGCATAGATACGTTTTTTAAAAGTGCTCTCTTGCAGGCACGCGCATGCTGTTGAACTGTGCATACAAGGTGAAAGTCAGTTGCATCATCACCGTTTTTTTTAAGCCATACTGCACAGCTTCATCAAAGCTGTGCAGCATGGCTAAAAAATATTAGAAAAGCCAAAAAGGTCTTTTTGGCGAGACCTGTTGCTTTTGCCTATGCTTGTTCTGTCGCTCTCGTTCACCCCTCACACAAACGTTAGCATCACAGTCGGGTGGAGGGTACTTGGGGGCTTGGATGTTTGAGGGGTTTCGGGCAGTAGCCACCGCGAGTGGGACAGGAGCCCTCCCCCGGACCTAGTGGCATCTGCCCTGCAACACATTTCTGATTGCCACACTGTCCAGCAGAGAACAGCCCAAACGATTTGTAAATTACAAGTTAAGCGAGGCAGACCCGGAACGAGCTCTTTTTATGCTGTATGTGTGGCTGGCGTGGGGTAGTGTGACTCAACAAACGCGCTGCTCTGTTGGTGAGATGCTGGTCTGTTTTCACCTAAAAAACTTGCTGTGAAAGTATACATTGTGAGGTGGAGTCAGCTGTGTGACTCTGGTTTCCGGGACCCGGGCGCCCCCTAGCGCCCGGAGACCGCCGCTCTGTTTTGCGAGAGTAGCGTTGAGCGACAGTGTGGTGAACCATACACAGTGCGCCCCCACAAACGGGATTATCTCTTAACAATGGTTGTTAGTTTTTAGTTTTACACCAGCCCCGGGACCTCACGTCACAACATGAGCTCCGGGTCATGCGTTTTGGAGATGAACCCGATTTTTCAAACAGCAAAGACTACAACTCTTGGCCTGAGTTTCACCAGCATCACTTGCAGTGCCTTAATAGATAGGAAAGTTCTTTGGGACAAGATCAGACGTGCTGCACAGTGTCAAAGGTTTACACGCCCAACAGATGCTGCGTTACAGCAGTCATAAGCTAGCCAATCATTGAATAGCTACGGAGGCATGGTTCATTCAAAATACCTAGCCACAAAACAGATGCTAAGTTTCATTCCAAACAAAATAGATATTGAGTTACAGCTCACACAAAGCGGTTATTGCACAACAACTCACAGAAGTTGGATTATTACTTACAAACAATGTGTGTCATTCACAAGTAATAAGTCTGCAACTTTCTCTTTAGTGGGGATCAAGTCCCCTGATGCAGCACTGTAGAGAAATAGAGCAGTCCAAGGCCTACTCAGGGGAGGTGGTGTGGGAAACTACCCTCAGCTCATTAGTACGCAACACCACAATAAATAATTGTCCAGTCAGTGCCTTTTCTTTTATAAAGTAAAAGTATGTTATTACCCACACACTACTAAATACTACGCCTTAATTACACGTATATCCTTTGGTGACGCGCTCAGAACCGTTTACTCCCCCAGCAAGCTCAGTGCACGCAATCAAAATCTCCTGCAACTATACTAAATATTTTATCACTAAATAAGGGGGTGTCCACATCAATAAACCAAGCCTACTGACTATGGCAAAGCATTAGCAAAAGCAAAAAACATATTCGAACCCACCACTGCAGTCTTTTGCTCCAGAAGCCAGCCCTGTCTCCTTTTGTTTCTGTGGGCTCGGGCTGGCCCAGGCCAGGTGCAGGGTGAAGAGGTGATTATCACATGCAGACCCCCCCGCCCCCCTTTTCTATCCCGTCGAAGGGATCTACTGAGTGGGGAGGCCTGTGATCCTTCCACTGGCTTGTGAAATAATCAACTTGCCCGTATCGAGAGGCCAAAGACCTGGAATATGGCTATGGCTGAGTCAGCGAAATATGACAATTCTTAAAATGCCAAAAGAAGGGCAGTTATCACAAAAGTAACAGTGGCCCTCAGGGTAAATGTTTACCCTAAAATTGATACCTGACAGGTATCTCTGGGCCAAAGTAGGGTGAAACTGTGCCGTGCGCACTTTTACCCATAAGGCATAATGCAGTGAGCACACAGTCTATCGAGGAAGAACTACAGTCTTACAATAGGAATGCCCACTCACGGTATAAGATTTACACCAGGTCAGGACCAATCCCTGAAGGGTTTCTTCTGTGACAAGCTACCTGTGAGCAGATACCGGGCTGACCTAGAGGCTAGGCTCGTGCTCTCAGCCTGTGCACGGGTGCACGCATCTGTACGCATGTGATAGCACGTAACCAGTGCAGAGCCCCTCACCCTAGCTGAGTAGTAGCGGCCTTATCTTAACCTCATTGCTGCAGCTGACGGCCAACGGCCGTCGCGTGCACTACTACCTGTGTAGTGCTGCGCACGTCCGTTGGCCGTCGCGGCCCTGTCCGCTCAATAGAACATTCAGCAGTAGCGCGGAACGTTCGGCGCAGTTAAGGTGTTAAAAGACTGACACGTGGCTGTTGGCACTCTCAGTCCATTTCCACATAATTTATCGAGTGTGAAGCTCACTCACAGTTAAAGTCCTAAACTGGGTACACAAAAATTGAAAGGTTCAGGGGGATTAAATGGGCGGAACCCATTTCCTACACTATTAAATTATAGCTCACTAAGATATTCAATTAGAGAATAGTTCCTCGGTTACACATTTAAGCAAAATGAACCCATTACTTATTATTTATCTTCATTACCACTAGTCACGTGATCCTCGTCACAGTCATCACTAAGTGAAGTGGCACAGCCCTTCCCACAGCCCCCTTTGTCCCCTTCTCAGTGCTCCTCTTGCAAGTCCTTACTAAGCGAGGGTACACAAAAGCTTACAATTAGGCACCAACAACATTATCACTGCTAGACAAATTTATTAACGCAACAAAATAAGCATATAATTACTCCATTGCATCTTAAAATACTCCAGAATCAAGCATGATCAATGAATCTTGATTCAATTCCAGTCCATTGTTGGACACACATATATGTGGTGTGGACCATTTGGCTGCTCTGCAAATTGTTTGTAGCAAAACTCCAGCAGATTTAGCCCAAAAGGTAGACATTAATCTTGTTGAGTGGCCCTGTACATTTTTAGGAACCTCCAGTCCTGCACGTAGATATGCTTTAGAGCTGGCCTGCTTAGCCCAACTACTTAGGGTTGTTGTTATTTTCTTTCCCTTAATGCGCCCAAAGTGAGGCAAAAAGTGTATTTGAAACGTTAAAGTCTTTAGTTTTTTTGCAAATGAATGAGTACGGCTGGCTTAATATCTGAAGAGGTAGGAATACTGTTCTTTGTTCTCCTTCTTGTAACACCGATAACATAATCTCTTGTGCATAACGGAATTATATTTAAATGTGTTGGTCTTGATGTAATGTCTGAAATGAGTAAATCCCAGTCAGGTAAAAATTTCAGGTATCGTATCGTATCGTGGTATATTTGTAGAGCGCAGACCTGTCACCCCAAGGGCATCCTGGATAAATTGAGCCTAAATTTCAGGTACCAATGACCCTAATTCACCTAATCTTTTAGTGATTGCTATTGCCACCAAAAAGGCTATTTTTGATTAAATGCAAACAATGTCCACAGTGTCTAATGGCCCAAAGCTTTCTCTTACAAACCTTTTGAAACCACCAATAGGTGCCTATTTGCATCGATAGCACTGGTTTCTTCATTCAAAAACTTTTTAATAATTAAAAAATCCAGTGGTATCACTTCTAAAATCTCACCTCATTACTGCCCAAGGCCTTCAATTGCGCCCCATTGTGCAGGCAAAGTCGATGGCGCTAAACCTCATAAAAAGTTATCATGTGATTTAGTCTGCAACCTCCAATCTTGACCCTATTTTTCAAAATGTGCCCAGTGTTTGGATTATGCTCAGAGCGGGCAGAGTTTCATCAGAACTTGACTGTCAACTGCAACCTCTTTAACTTACCTTAGGTGTTGTAAGGCAACCCTCTTAATTTCCATGCTGTGAGATGTAAATTCACTAGCTGTTTCTCTAACGGCACTAGAACTTTGGGGGATCCAGTGGAAGATGACAAATTGCCGTATTGCTAGCTGCTCGAGGACTGTAAGCCATGGCCAACAGAGATCGAACAAGAGCTATTAGATACTTCTACCCTCTCTCCCTGAATTTTCCACAATAGCTTTGGTAGTAGAAAGACGTACAGTATCCCGCTCATCAATGAAATCGATAATGGGTCCACTGCCCAGGCCTTTTGATACCACATTTCCGAGCAAAGTTGAGGAAATAGAGCATTGCTCGGCAATATAAACAAATCCAACCTTGGATTGCTGAACAGTTCCACTTCCCTCTAGAATATGATTGGACTTGGATGATACAATACTGACGTTAGTAAGTTGCGACTCAATCAATCAATCAAGAAATTTGTATAGCGCACTACTCACCCGGAGGGTCTCAAGGCGCTTGGGGGGGGGGGGGGGGCGCTACTGCTCGAACAGCCAGGTCTTGAGTTGCTTCCTGAAGGAGAGGTGGTCTTGGGTACGACGGAGGTGGTTGGGGAGGGAGTTACAGGTCTTGGCTGACAGGTAGGAGAAGGATCTTCCTACCATGGTGGCTCTTCAAATGCGTGGAACGGCGGTGAGGGCGTGGCTGGTCGATCGTAGTTGGCGGGTGGGAGTGTAGAAGGTAAGGCGGCTGTTGAGGTACCTGGGGCCTAGGTCGTGGAGGGCTTTGTGTGCGTGGGTGAGAAGGCGGAACGTGATTCTTTTGCTGATGGGGAGCCAGTGCAGGTCTTTCAGGTGTCCGGAGATGTGGCTGTGACGGGGGATGTCCAGGATGAGTCGTGCTGAGGCGTTCTGAATTCGTTGGAGTTTTTTCTGCAGTTTGGCTGTGGTTCCGGTGTAGAGGGTGTTTCCGTAGTCCAGTCGGCTGGTGACAAGTGCCTGGGTGACTGTCTTCCTGGTTTCGGTGGGGATCCATCGGAAGATCTTACGGACCATGCGTAGGATGTTGAAGCACGATGACGAGACGGCGTTGACTTGTCTGGTCATCGATAGGGAGGAGTCCAGGATGAAGCCCAGGTTGCGCGCGTGGTCCGTTGGTTTGGGTGCGCTGCCTAGGGCCGGGGGCCACCAGGAGTCGTCCCAGGCGGAGGCTGATGATCCAAGGATGAGGACTTCGTCTTGTCTGAGTTCAGTTTCAAGCGGATGTTCTTCATCCATTCAGCTACATCTTTCATCCCTTCGTGTAGGTTGGTTCTGGCGGTGGCGGGGTCATTGGTGAGGGAGAGGATCAGCTGGGTGTCATCGGCGTAGGAGATGATGTTGAGGCTATGTTGCCGTGCGATGGCTGCGAGGGGGCTCATGTATACGTTGAACAGGGTAGGGCTGAGTGATGATCCTTGTGGTACGCCGCAGATGACTTCGGTGGCCTCGGATCTGAACGGGGGGGAGGCAGACTCTCTGGGTTCTTCCGGCGAGAAACAAGATGATCCAATCCAGTGCCTTCTCCTGGATTCCGACGTTGCCGAGGCGTTGTACTAGGGTGCGATGGCAGACAGTATCGAACGCTGCGGAGAGGTCCAGGAGGATGAGGACCGCTGTTTCCCATTGTCGCGCAGGGCTCGGATCTCGTCAATGGCTGCGATGAGGGCGGTCTCGGTGCTGTGGTTGGCTCGGAAGCCGGACTGCGAGTGGTCGAGGGATCCGTTCGTCTCGAGGAAGGCGGCCAGCTGTCTGTTGACGGTCTTCTCAATGACTTTGGCAGGAAAGGGGAGGAGCGAGATGGGGCGGTAGTTCTTGAGGTCGGTGGGGTCCGCTGATGGTTTCTTCAGGAGGGCGCTGAGTTCGGCATGTTTCCAGCTCTCCGGGAAGGTGGCGGTGTTGAAGGAGCAGTTGATGATGTCCCGGAGTTGTGGTGCGATGACGGAGTCGGCCTTGTTGAAGATGTGGTGGGGGCATGGGTCGGTTGGTGATCCAGAGTGGATGGTGTTCATCGTGCGGATGGTGTCTTTGGTGCTGACCGGGGTCCAGGCGCGGAGGATGGTGGTGGGGGGCGTTGGTTCGGTGGTAGGGTGCGTGGTCTGTGCGCCGAAGCTGTTGTGTGTCTGCGATCTTGCTGTGGAAGAACGAGGCGAGTGAGTCGCAGAGGTCTTGCGAGGGAGTGATGTCGTAGTTTCCGGCGCTGGGGTTGGAGAGCTCTTTGACGATGCTGAAGAGTTCCTTGCTGTTGTGGGCGTTGTTGTCTGCATGACTGTTCTCTATCTCGGGAATATACATTGCCCTCAAAGATATTAGCAGATTCTTTGCCCAAGAGAATATTACTGTTGCTATTCTCACTAGAGCTGTGTTTCTTGTTCTCCCTTCCATGTTCACCTAACTTTTTGCACCCTGATTATTGGGCCTGATCAGAACCGCCTTTGACGCTAGTGGAGTGCAAACATTTGAAAGGCATACCACATGGTGTTTGTCATTCCAATTTAGCCAATAAACTGATTCTGTTACTGTCCGCTTGTACTCTATCTCCATCTCGTTCAGAGTTGCTCTTGACTTCATCCCCACAAATTCGCACCTGAAGTTATCGCTAGGAGTTTGGATACTGGAAACACATTCCCTTCTGCTAGCTGTGTGGATCTAACTGCCACTGCAGATCATGCTTAACTTTCTCTGACACAAGTATGATCTTCTCATATCCCTGTATTACCTGAAACCAATGAAGGGAAAGATGGTATAACACAGGTTTGTAACAGTGACGAGTTGGGGGAACCACAGTCGTAGTAGTATTCCAAACCATTCTATGGCCGATGCTTGATATATGCTCAATTGTTATGACAACTGATTCGATAGGCACTGCATTACTATTTCTGGAAGCAACACTAGCCCTTGTTTTTTGTGTATCAGAGCAACTTTGAAATACTTTTTTCTGAGTACGTTGAAGAAGAAAAAGGGTTTCAACCAATTAGAACAGTGAACCAATTCCTCTGTAGATATAGCAACAACCCAAACGTATCTACATTGAGAATATTTGGCAGCACAATTCTCACATTTGTATTCCCAGGGAAGTGTTCCCCTTTTGCCACTCCCTTTCCGCTGCATTCGCATTGCAAGAAAAGCATGGGCCATCATAATTCATGGAAATGTTTATAGATAGGGACCATGCAAAAGATTTGGATTTTTGAATTCCCACAGGGAAGTACGGTCCTACTTCAACCTCATCAACCCTTTTGTCTTGTAGGAAATTCCCAAGAACAGAAGACCAAGACAGGTGAGAGCCTTAGTCTCACTTAGGTGCATAGTGTGCATGTACAGTCCAGCGGGGATTCACACAGCAAGCCCTGACAAAGGCCCCAGAACCGAACGGGCTCTGAGCAGGGGCCGAAACATGTTGGCAAATACAGAGCAGGTTTAGTTAAACAGTTACTTTCAACACAATCTCAAAATGTCCTTTTAAACCATATCCCAGGTACCCTAAGAATAAAAGAAACTGATGGGTATACCTGAAGATATTTTTAATAATACACTTACCACCTGGATCCCTGCTTATCCAGTTTTGATTTATCTAAGAACTCCCATTCTATCTTTGGTTGAGTCTGCCAGGGTGTGGATAGTCGCCGATGGTGAAGCATGTCACGATCATGTGAGTGAGGCGTCTAATCTAATATCATTGGATACCCAAGAGGTTCAATGAAAGGATCTATTCTTGCATTCATGACTAATTAATTTATGGAAATATTCCAGTTGTTTTTGTGTGTGACTGAAGACTGAAATTCTTTAAAAAAAAAAAAAAAGAGAAGAATCAGAAATGAGGCAATCATCAAAGTAGGGAAAAATTCTAATACCTGTAATTGTAAATATGCGACAACTGGTGAAAGTATTTTTATAAATACTCTGGGTGAGGGGGACGGGCTGCATAGTAGGGCTCTGAACTGATAATGATGGTTCTGTATTACCGCCAGGTACTGCTGACTTTCCTGCTGAGTCAGTATATGGAAATAAACACCTGTAAATCCAGTGTTGCAAGAATGGCCACCTCTGATATCCGTGGGATTAAGGTGTGCAGGATTACCATTTTAACAGCTGTATAACAAACAAGTTTGTTGACTTTTTGTAAGAATATTGAATCAATCCCACATCCTTTCAGAGCGGATGAAACTAGAAAGCAGAATTATTGCTCTTTTTAGAAGTAAAGATTGCATTCCACCCATCACAGCTTTCCTTTTTACTTTGCATCTGGTTATTAGAGTTGTGATAAACCAATGCTCTATCGGCTGGATTGCAAAGCCTTTACAATAGCCATTTGTCTCATATTAGTACTTGCCATTGTAGATACTTTTTTTTCTATCCATCCTCCCACTGCACTGTCCATGCAGTCAGGACTTGGAATCTCTGCATCACTTGCTTGTGACTGGGCTTCATCAGACATCATGGCCCTGCCTCAAAATGGGACATTTTGGTTCCCAAAAGTAGTGACCTGTATTTTTCTGGGAAAATGGCTTCCTTCATGTAGGTATTCTGAAGAGTACAGTTCCCATAGACCAGTAATGAATCATAACAACCAAAACAATAGAGTTATGAAAAATCATTCAGTGTTTATTCCATTTTTTATGATTCATTACTGGTCTATGTGAGCTGACTACTGATGACGTAAAATTTGGGACTCTATCTGAGCCCTTTTCCTATACCTGTGGGCAGACTGTTTTTCTGTATTGAACTTTTCCTGACTCCCCTGCCTATCTGCTTTATATTTGTATTTTCAGGGGGGCCCTATTCTCATTGGTGGTATTCTGAAGAGAGGCAGCATCTTTCCTTCCTCAGCCAATTTGTTTACCATGTCATTCAACTGCGTATGAAAGAGCTTTGACCCCCAAAACAAGAAGTTGCTGAATTAAAGATCTCTGAGTGTGTTTAATCTTCCGAAGTTTGATCCCTAACCGTCTTGGGGGCATATTATCTAGGGTTGGCGATAATTATCGCCGAGCGCGCTTAGCACGCTTTTCTTTATCGCCCGCTATCGCTGGAATATCTCGCCAAGCTAGGGCGGTATTACCAACGCTCAGCGCTATGGCGATAAATGCGACAGCGGGCAAATGACCAAACATCGCCTAAAAAACAGCGATGTCCCTCCCAAAACGGCGATGATCTTGGTGATAAGGCCCTGTGGCCTTAACCCCATAATCCACCTCCCATGTTGGGTATGCCTAACACGGGAATTTAGCAGATGTTAAATTCCTGTGTTAGGCCAGAGATAGCGTTGTTATTATCATCGCTATCCCTCCTTACTAATATCGCGAAGCTGCCTTCGCAATATTTTCCCATGTTGTTTCTGTCAGCCACGCCCACTTTGCATCTCATTATCGATGCGTAGCGAGTGGTGACAGAAATGGGAGATAAATCAAGGATACACGCGCTAGCGTGTCCTTGTTTATAATGCGATAGAGTTATCGCCGCTTTTCGGTCAAAAACTGCTGCTAAAACGGCGATAATTCTCTTGATAATATGCCCCTTAGTCTGCAACAGAATCTCCTGTAGGTGTTGCTTCTGCCAACGGTGAATCAAACATATCGGACAAGAACTGAGCTAATATTTCCATCTTTCCCAGAATGTCTGTGAGATCGTTTCCCTCTCGTATGTAATTTTACAAGTTCGGAAAGTCTTTCAATATGGTCTGCAAAGAGTAAACCACGTGAATCAAATTTATCTTAGGAGTTTGTATGCCTTTTAGATAGGAGCCTTGGGAATGTTGTCTTATCGTTATCCTTCCACTGTTTGAGTACTATGTTCTTAACAACCTCCTGGAGCGGAAGGTCGGTACGTGAAACCATCTACTGCGCAAAAAAGTCTCTTGTTATGTTAAAGATATTTCTATCGGTCACGACTACTCGAGTGTCCCGGCGCTGAAGCCAAAATGAAGCATAACAAAAAAAAATGTGAATTGGATGAAAAGCAGAATTTTAACCGTTTCCTAAACAGTTTAGGCTCTTGAATACCACCAATGCCTGGGGAAGGGAGTTCCAGGCTTCCGCTGCCTTGTAGGTCAGGGAGCTACCCCCCATTCTTGAGAGGTGGAAACAGGGAATCCCAGCCAGACATTGCGTAGCTGAGCGCAGGTGTCTCTGTGGCAGGTAGAAGCTGAAGCGCTTCTTAAGATAAAGCGGACCAGGTTCGTACAGGGCTGCATAGGCCAGAGTGAGTGCTTTAAATTTACCTCTTTGGACCACGGGAAGCCAGTGCAGGTCAAGCAGATGTTGCTTTATGCGTGATCTTCCTGGGATATTGAGCAGAGGCCTGGCCGCAGCATTTTGAATAACCTGCAGTTTCTTCAACTGGAACTCTGGCAGGCCAATGTATCTATACGGGAGAGGATCAGGGCGCGAGTAACCATTTCCTTGGCTGCCCTGGGTAGAAGGGGGAAAAAAACTACCTGAGAGATTTCAATGTGCCAATGCACTGCCCTGCTAGTTTCTTTATGAGTCTTGAAGCAGAGATCTTCATTAAACCAGAACCCCATGTTTTTTACTGGATGGCCCACAGAATTAGGTAGAGGATAGTCTGCCGGCGAAAGTGATTCCCTAAACTGAGGAGGGAAAAGCCCATATAGAAGAATTTCCGACTTGATCTTGTTAGGGTTTTGCTGGGAATTTCGAAACTTCCCTTTATGCGATGATATTTCCTAGAATTGCCTCCACTGGACGTATTTTCCTTTACGACCCTCCTCTAGGCCCTCAACTAAGTCAGCGTCTAATTTCGGACTCTTTTCAAGTAGTTTTATTGTGGTAGCATTTATTGGCTTCTTTATCAGGAGAGGGAGATTTCTATTCCCCTATCTCTGCACTCCCTTGTGGAGTCCCACAAGGCTCCTCGCTAAGTCCTATGCTTTTTAATATCTATGTAGCGGACTTGGCGAGGATAATAAAGGCCTATGGGATACAGCTTACATCGTATGCAGACGATACCCAGCTGGTGCTGGGTATCCACAAGGATGGTCTCACTGTAGCAGCCAACTTTCAGAAAGCTATGCTTGAGGTCAGTAGCTGGATGGCTCTGAACTGCCTTCGCCTCAACTCGGATAAGACCGAGATCATGACCTTTGGAAGACTCTCCCCTGAATGGTCTTTTGGTTGGTGGCCAGAAAAGCTTGGCCCTCCACCTGTCCCAGTGGAAAAAACCAGAAACCTGGGAGTGATCTTTGATAACAAGTTGGTTTTCGACCTCCACACCAACAAGGTTGTGTCGTCGTCTTTTTTCATTTTGAAAAAAATCAAGAAGCTGCTGCCTTATCTCCCGCCGTCAGCTGGGAAGACCCTGGTTTCTACCCTAGTCTTCTCCAGGATACATTATGGGAATGCACTTTTCCTTCACACCCAGAAGCGTGTCACAACGAAGCTGCAATCTATTCAGAATGCGGCTGCTAGGATTCTTCTCAACATCCCTCGTCGCAAATCTACCACTCTTGGTATTCGTCAGCTTCATTGGCTGAGAGTGGAGAGCCGCGTCAAGTTTAAGTACCTCTGTATTGCTTATAAGGCTGTACATGGCACTGGACCTCGGTTCCTGGTTGAAGCTTTCCAGCTGTATACTCCTAGGAGGCAATTAAGATCGGCCAATATCAGTCTCCTCCTGGCGCCACGCACAAGATCGGTCACCTGGGGAGACAGGCGCTTTCTTGTGGCCACTCCAAAACTTTGGAACCTCTTGCCACTAGCCATCAAAACCGCCCCGAATCTGATGAGCTTTCGCAGGCTCTTGAAAACATGGCTGTTTAATCAGTAAGAGGATGATTTGATGATAGATTCCAGTTGCTCCACAGCGCCGAGACACCTTCGGGTATTTGTCGCGCTATAAAAGTTGCGTAAACAAACAAACAAAACAATGTCTCCAAATGGCCTTTTGAGGAAGAAACTACTACTTCCGTCTTAAGGGCTGTAACTGGCTCTGTAATGTTTTGTTTTCCAGAGCTCTTTCTATGCTTCATCTTGCAATTGGGAGCAGGTCCTCGTGCCAGCTCCCCCGCAACTGTTCTCCTGTCTAGCTTGTCCACAGTCTGCTACCCTCTGATGCCTGTCTACCTGCTGCCCTCCGTTTTGCCTTTTCTGCTCGTTTCTTGCTCTGTTTGGCCTTTTCTGCTCATTTTTATGCCGTTTTACCCAATTCTGTTCATTTTTCTGCCCTCTGGTTTACCTTTCATGCTTGTTTTTATGCCCTTCCTTTTGTCTTTTCTGCTCGCTTCTCTGCCCTGTTTTGCCTTTTCTGCTTGTTTCACTGCTCTGTCTAGCCTTGTCTGCTCATTTTTCTCCCCTCTATTTTGCCCTCTTTTGCTGTGCTTTGCCTTTCCTGCTTGTTTTTCTGTCCTCCATTATGCCTTTTCTGCTCTGTTTTGCCTTTTCTGCTAATTGTTCTACCCTCTGTTTGTGCCTCCTCTGCTTGTATCTTACTCAGTGTTGCCTTTTCTGCTCGCTTGTTTTTCTGCCCTCTGTTTTGAATTTTCTGCAAGCTTGTTTTTCTGCCCTCTGTTTTGCCTTTTCTGCTCGTTTCCTTCACCTGTCACCTCAAGACCTCCGACAGGAGGAGTTGACACGACGGAGACCTCGCACCCCAGCACCCAGATACCCCCAAGGGTGACTGTGCCACACTCTACAAATGCTGATTGATTGATTGCAACAGTAGCCAACCTCGAAGAAATGGCGTGTTTATTTAGAGACTTTAGTAACCAACTCTCATCTCACAAGATGAGAGTTGCAGCTAACAGTCTCTCAGCGCCAGGGCCGGAATGGGAACCAAAACC
Organism: Lissotriton helveticus; assembly: GCF_964261635.1. Lineage (NCBI taxonomy): Eukaryota > Metazoa > Chordata > Amphibia > Caudata > Salamandridae > Lissotriton > Lissotriton helveticus. Next base: position 55,698,737 of record NC_136070.1, on the reverse strand, counting down.
GGCCCGGCAAAGTGCTCGGCCGGCCCCCATTGGGGGTGCGACCGAGCTCTTTGCGGGGGCCGGTTTTCGGCCGATTTTGTTACAAGACCGATTTTATCGCTATGTTGCAAAAAACGGCCCTGTAACAAAAACGGCCCCCAGGGGCCCAAAACCGGCCCCCACCCTTGCGGCGCACCGGGGGATTGCCCGGTGCCGACAATGGTCAGTCCGGGCCTGCTCAGCGCCCAGCAAAATGTCATGCATGTGCATTCTGATAGTGCTGCATCAGGCTGGGAATGCCAACCTGTCAGGAACTTCTGCATGGCACGATGATAGACACAGAGCCTGGTCCCGCCCTCATCCCAGCATGGATGGGGTGAGGATCTTCCATCCTGGCACCTCTCTCGCCCCTGGCTCAGCACAGCCGCACACATAACAAGCTATATACGCATGAAACGTACCTAGCCGCTTGAGAAAGGCATCTGTGACGAAAAACTAGCAGTTCGCCATGTGAGGAGGAGGGGTTTATATACTTTAGAAGAATTCGAAAAAATACTTCAAGCATGGAATTCTTGAAAAAGGGGGCTGTCCGGAGCGTGGAAGGGGAGCCACGTCACTTACAAATGACGGGGACGAGGAGCACTAACGAAGGGTTAATCAATAATCAATAAATGGCTTCTAAATTACAGCTCACACAAGATAGCCCATTACTGAGTAGCCATTGGGCTATAGCTCTCACAAAATACCCAATAGCATCTACATGTAATCCCAAACAAAAGAGCTCTTGAGTTACTGCTTGTACAAAGTAGCTGGAATAGCTCATACAAAGGAGCAACAAAATAGCTAATTCAGTTACACTTTACACAATGTATTCAGTCACAGAATAGCTGCTGAGATACAGCTCACAGGAAACAGAGAATCTCAAAATAGCTCCTTGGTTACTGCTCATGCAAAATACCTGATCACAGAACAACTCTTAGTCTTTGACGGCTACTTTGTTTCAGCTGCAACCGAAGTCACACAAAATAGACACAGAACAGTTCAAACAAAATATTCAATACCGAATGAATTACACAAAATAATTACTGAGAAACAACTCACACAAAATACATAGCGCCTAATTTGAATTTGGTAAACAGGCTACTTTGTCACAAACATGAAGGATATCCCAGCCGCCTTTTTACAAGTGCAATATATCATATGGCCCTTGATAAGGTAGATAGGATACTTGTCACATGTGTGACAGAGCAACGTGTCCATCAATTCTAAAACAAGCCTTTAATCAGAAAATTGCTACAAAGCTTCATCCTACAGAAAACGGCTAAAGAATATCATCCCAACAAAACATGTATTGAGTTACAGGGCACGCAAAACATGTATTTGAGTTACAGGTCATGCAAAACATGTACTGAGTTACATACAGCTCACTCAAAATACCTACAGTGTTGCATCTCACACAAAATAGTCAATCACAGAATAGCTCCTGGGTTACAGCTCTCACAAAACAGTCAGCCACAGAATAGCTCCTGAGTTACAGCTCTCACTAAATAGTCAACCACAGAATTGCTCTTGGGTTACGGCTCTCACTAAATAGTCCACCACAGAATTGCTCCTGGGTTACAGCTCTCACTAAATAGTCAACCACAGAATTGCTCCTGGGTTACAGTTCTCACTAAATAGTCAACCACAGAATTGCTCTTGGGTTACGGCTCTCACTAAATAATTGCTCCTGGGTTACAGCTCTCACTAAATAGTCAACCACAGAATTGCTCTTGGGTTACGGCTCTCACTAAATAGGCAACCACAGAATTGCTCCCGGGTTACAGTTCTCACTAAATAGTCAACCACAGAATTGCTCCTGGGTTACAGCTCTCACTAAATAGTCAACCACAGAATTGCTCCAGGGTTACAGCTCTCACTGAATAGTCCGTCACAGAATTGCTCCTGGCTTACAGCTCTCACAAAATAGTCAACCACAGAACGGCTCCTGGGTTACTGCTCTCACAAAATAGTCAGTCACAGAATTGCTCCTGAGTTACAGCTCTCACTAAATAGTCAGTCACAGAATTGCTCCTGTGTTACAGTTCTCACTAAATAGTCAACCACAGAATTGCTCCTGGGTTACAGCTCTTACTAAATAGTCAACCACAGAATTGCTCCTCAGTTACAGCTCTCACAAAATAGTCAACCACAGAATTGCTCCTGGGTTACAGCTCTCACAAAATAGTCAACCACAGAATTGCTCCTGGGTTACAGCTCTCACAAAATAGTCAACAACAGAATTGCTCCTGGGTTACAGCTCTCACAAAATAGTCAACTACAGAATTGCTCTTGAGTTACAGCTCTCTCTAAATAGTCAACCACAGAATTGCTCCTGGGTTACAGCTCTCACTAAATAGTCAACCACAGAATTGCTCCTGGGTTACAGCTCTCACTAAATAGTCAACCACAGAATTGCTCCTGGGTTACAGCTCTCACTAAATAGTCAACCACAGAATTGCTCCTGGGTTACAGCTCTCTCTAAATAGTCAACCACAGAATTGCTCCTGAGTTACAGCTCTCACAAAATAGTCAACCACAGAATTGCTCCTGGGTTACAGCTCTCACAAAATAGTCAACCACAGAATTGCTCCTCGGTTACAGCTCTCACAAAATAGTCAACCACAGAATTGCTCCTGAGTTACAGCTCTCTCTAATAGTCAACCACAGAATTGCTCCTGGGTTACAGCTCTCACTAAATAGTCAACCACAGAATTGCTCCTGGGTTACAGCTCTCACTAAATAGTCAACCACAGAATTGCTCCTGGGTTACAGCTCTCACTAAATAGTCAACCACAGAATTGCTCCTGGGTTACAGCTCTCACTAAATAGTCAACCACAGAATTGCTCCTCAGTTACAGCTCTCACAAAATAGTCAACCACAGAATTGCTCCTGGGTTACAGCTCTCACAAAATAGTCAGTCACAGATTTGCAATGCTTAAACAAGAGGATACTCCAAAAAGCTATTATTCAGAACATCAGTCATTAGAGCTGTCTCTGTAAAATAACTAAAAGTCGTTTTGGAGGTATGTGATCAAGGGGGTGGCACCTCACTGCCCTATTCCCCACTTTTCATTCCACACCCTCAGTGGTGAACCCCCAAATTGCTAGTGTGTTCTAATTCCCCAAGACTGCGTTGGGTGCCTTCTTCTTGGAAAGGGCGGCCAACTTAGGGTTCTGTGTTTCTGCTAAAAAAGTATCAACAGCGATGCAAGAATTGTTCAGTCTCGGTTTGAGTCAGGGGGGAGTTGTTTCTTCCTTTTTAGGAGTAAGAATGGCTTCAGTCTCACACGGCGTTGTATCTGCACCTTCTAAGAATGCGCGCGCTCCCTGGCAGGTAGAATAAAGCTGAACCCGCGAGCCCTCGTGTCCTCGCGCCGGTGCACCGGGCTCTATCTGTGCAGGATCTGGGCCCATCGCGCCAGCTTCTTCCGATCTCAATCCGTGAACACACATTCTTCTCGGCCTCGAGCTGGTACGTGGTGTCTGTTTTTAATTCACACGTCTGTTCTTCGAGCAGAACATTTAAAAAGACAAGACGCCTCAAACGCAAGCCAGCTCCATGCTAGTGAGAGAGACTGCACAGAAACAAGGTCAGCCTTGGAAGCAGGGCTTTAAGTGGGCCGGGTCCCGCCGGTGCTCAGCACCGGCAGTTCTAAACAGCAGGTGTCGAGACCGGTCCCTATCGGGCTCTCCATTTTTGCCATCACCCTCCGGGTGAATAAAATATATTCATTCTACAGCAATGCCACCCTTCACTGCCTTTGGGGTAACTTCGAAGAGAATCGTTAAAGTTCTTTCACATTCTATCATTTCAGAACTGAAGGATTGTCATATCATATTCAACGAAGTTGCTTGTGAAACGAACAACCGTTGATAAAGCCAATAGGTGTGGCTTGCTGTAGGTGTAATCTCACTTCACAGGAGGCTGCAGGTACGATGACGTCACGGGCCCGTTTGGCTTCTGGCAGCCCGTTCTGCTCTGAAAGCAGCCCTGATCCAGCTGAGTGGAAAGGATGCCACGGGTCCTGGTGCAAGCACGGAAAATGGGCCCTTTGACTGCTGTTGGGGTGATAAGCTGCAATAATTGTCAGGGCTCAGTGCTCCCCAGCCAGGGCTCAGGGTACTGGTGCCACTGCACCTGCTGCACCAATGGTAGCTCCCCCCCCTGCCCTTCGGGGATGTGCCAGGATGGCAATGGGTGGGCCGGTCCTCTTCAACAGAACCCCCCCCCCCCCGCCCCCCTTCAGAACCCATATTGTGCCAGCACTTCCGTCTCCACACAGTAGCACCACACCTGTCTGACCCTGGCTTCCGGGCAGAAGAGCGCTCGGGTCCTGGTGCTCAGCCAGCCGGGTGGGCGAGCATGCCATGCCTGGGGGCATCCCTCACACCCACAAACGAGCACGCGTCCACACATGGGCACTGATATACATGCAAAGACAGATTTATATATCTTAAGAAACAGTGAAAGGTGTGTGCGCCAATGAAACTCACCATTGCAGGAGCTTTCACGCTCCTCTCTGCGGGGGGAACCCTGGAACGCCATTAATTTCCACTCAGACCACCCAGAGCGCCAGGAGGCGATTCTAGTGACAGAATGCGCGCTATAAAGTGCAAGTAAGAAAAAAACACACAAAACAATATATGTGCTGTGGCTGCTACATTTTTAAAATGCGAAGGCCCGGCCGCGCCCAAAAGTACACGCGTGTACCATTTCTGGGCCCTGACCCGCAACGTCAATCATGTAAAGTGACAGGTCTCTGGAGTCCGGTGCGTGCGTGCTTAGGTCCGCGCCTGCTGTCTCTTTTATGCAGTAAGAAGAAAGGAACACTTGAGGGTGTGCGGTCCTATTTTGATAATTGCACACCTGGGAGTTTCCTGTAGAGGTGATTAAAGTGCGTTTCCCGGCTGGAAGGCTGGGACGGATCCCGACTCGCCCTGTGATGGGCTCACACCCACAGGCCTCTGCGGGCTCCAGGTGAGACGGCATTCTCGTTTCACTGCAGCGCCTACAATGCAGCGCGGGTCGTGGGAGGTTGGCGCTATACACGATCTGCGAGCATCGCCGCATTGGCAAGGCGCCCTGCGCGTCACTGTAGCACAGCAACCGCCTCATCTTTACATCTTAGGCAGGAGAGAGGGTTTACCCCCCCCCCGCGCCTCCAGGCCCCACTCTCATCCGCCCTCAAGTGATGTAGTCTCTTTGCGTATGTTTGTTATTTTGCATAGCGCTTTAACTCCTTGTTGTCCGGGCGCTTTTCTCACCCTGAGGTAGAGGTTGTTGGGTGGTGAAAGGCTTGTCTCAAGGCTTGGTTGGTTATCAGGGCACCCGAGAGTGTATGCGAGGCGTGACCACCTCACCCAACTTATTTTACGTTTTTGTAATTTAACACACGTGTTTTTGATTTAATTATTGGAAAATGTTTAGACTAAATACATTTCCCCAGTAATACCCGAGTGCACCAAGTGCCAGTTAGTATCCTGTAACAATTTAATATATTCTAAGGATTTGATATTTTGTGGTAGAAAAATTGTTTAGCTAAAGAAAATATAATGTCGGCTGAACAGCTTTAGCTGTAAATGTAAATGTATTTGAGCTTGTAAAGCGCACTGCTACCCGTCCATAGGTTTCCTGGCGCTGTATAACTCTGGGGAACCCGTCCTGGCTTTCCCTGTGGGATGGTCCCTGCTGGGAGTCCCCAAGGTGGAGCCAGGCATCTCCGGAATTGATGGGGCCGTTGTGGAGATTAGGCAAGCTAATGCCCAGAGTTGCCGAGTGGAACCCCTGATTAGAGTAGGCACCGAAGCGAGAATTATCGAGTCCGCTGACCCAAGTCCACGACCCTGCCGCGTCGGGAATTGAACCCTGGTCCCGGGCCGACTTCTGCTCCCGGGTCTGCCGCCTCTAACCAGTGAGCCACACTACTCCACCATGGATGTCGATTTGCCGAAATTCGAGGGGTAGTGGCATCACATGCCCTTTGACGACTTCGTAGGAAGTGACATAACATATCATCAACCCTGGTAGCACTGGGGGGAGGAGCTATGCTAGCAACCAAGATGGCCGCATAAGCTCCCGGCTCCGCCGACCTCCGCCGGTTGCTCATAAATCCTGACTCTCATCCTGAATTCCCGCTGCTGAAGTGCGCCTGACTCCAAGGGTGCGATCCCGGACTTTCTAGCTGCTCAAATGACGAAGATATGCCGTGCGCCGTTCTCGGCCTAACCCGGAGTTGAAGCCGGGGCCAGTAAAAAAAAAAAATGAAAAAATATTAAAACCAGGGTTAGTAAAGTTAAAAAAGTGATAAATGAATTAAACATCTGTTTTATTTATTACACATATTTCAAAATGGCTGCAACCATATCAGGGATGAAGCCGTCACATACCCAGGAGTAGCCATCTTTGCCAGAAGGCCATCCCGTGCTGCCCAATTACTGCCCCCAGCGTCCAGTTAGTGCCCACAATGCCAGCCGCAGAGCCACGTGAAAAGGAACAACTATGGCTGAAAGGCACAAAGATTGGGTACAGCTTTGGCGGTAGCAGAGCAGGCTTCAAACGTACTCATAGACTCCTACCAGGAGGGCTCGCATTTCACAGAAATAGGCTCAAAAGCCAATAGTGTGCCAAGCCAATGTAGCCTGAAGTGTTCCAGGAGTTGACCCATTTTTTCCAAAATGTGCAGTGGTGGCCCAGTATGTCAATGGCTAGTCCCTATATGAAATGGGTTTACACCCTTATACCAAGAATTACATGCATTATGCCAGTGCCATATATTTACCAAGAATTACATACAATATGCCATTGAATTGTCATTTTCACTCGCACCCTCATTCACGTGCTCTGTTTCACTCACACTCCCTTTCCCTCTGTCTCTCTCTTTATCTCTCTCTCAAACACACACTCACAATGCAGATAACTGTTAAATAAAAGCACAGACCAGAAAAGATTTTAACATTTCGAAATGTTTACCAACAAAGACTTCCTATTTCAGCATTGCCTGTTCCATGAAGATGGTTCGTTCCTGGTGATTTCATTTAATTTGACACATTGGGTCCAGTGTCGTCCCGCATGCCTGCACTGCAGTGAAGCTACCCTGCAGCCTGGGCCTGGAAGGTGCGTTGCTCTGTCACTGAAAACATTGTAACAGTTGCTTTGCAACTGTTTACAATCTCAGTGATTAAAGCCACAGTCTGCTCTCCTTTTAAAATATTCCGTCCACGCTGGAAAACAGATTTCTCTTTTCCTCGTGCCTCTTGGTCACTATAGAGGAAGGGTCCCAGGAACTGGCCAGAATGTGGCATAACTGCTAGGGCGATCGACCTCGAAGCCAGGGCCGGCTCTAGGCTCATGGTGGCCCTGGGCAAGGAGCGTAGGTAGGGGGCCCTGGAAGAGAGGGTCCGGGCGGGGCGGAGTGCGGCGGCCAGTGAAGAGGGGGTGGGGTCAGGGTGTTTAGAAGTGGAACAGAGCCGGAGGCCGCCAAATCCCTGCCAGGGGCCGCCACGCAAATATGTATCCATCCTCAGAGGATTAATATATTAAGGATATATATTGGCGTGGTGGCCCCTGAGGTTTGGTGGCCCTGTGCAGGTGCACAGCTTGCACATGCCTAAGGCTGGCCCTGTCGAAGCTGGGGAACTGGGTTCGAGTCTCGGCAGGAACGCTCAACATTCTGTGATTCTGGGCAAATCACCTAATCTCCCCGTGCCTAACAAAAATGAATGTGTCCGCCTGTAATGCTACTGGTGCTCATGTAAAGTGCTCAGATACCTTCGGGTCACGTTTGCGCTGTATAAAACTCCGCAAAAAAAAAACACAATGCCAGGGGTCGCAAGGGAGAGGCCAAGGGTTACAATTGCGACCTCTGGTGACCCCTAAATGACATCCAAGGCTGTCACTAAAAAACAAGCTTTAGCAAAGCCTATAGGTCGTTCCTTTTGGTCCTCTTAGCTTTGCCAATGGTTTTAGTGATGTTGTACAGAATCCTGAATGCTTTGCTGCATGGTTAAAAATACGAAAAAAAAATATTGTGGACACATACACCGAGCATGTGCACGCCTTCAAAATGACACATGCTTTTTTTTTTCTTTTTGTTTACTGATTCACGTTTGATCAGTAAACAAAACACAAGTGACAAACACAAGAAGAGGAAGCAAAGCCCACACAGGATGGCAAATAAGAAGCAAGTAAATGAGTGACATTGAAGCCAACCAATGAAAAGCAATGGGCGGGCTCCAAGCTCACGGTAAGCTGACAATACGGCTCGCAGCAGACAGCGCATGTGCTGTCTAGTAGGGAATATCTAATAAATCAAGATAGCCCATGTTCATTATGAAATCTAGTGTTAAACAGTATCTTGGTCTGAATTTGTAGCACGTAAGCAGGCTAGGTACCTGCACTGTAAGCACAATCGACCAGCATACATCAACAGACGACTCTGCTACCACACCCCCACCCGCAAGCTCCACTCCGCCGGCCTCTCCCTCGCCACAGTCCCCCGCATCCGAAGAACAGCCGCCGGAAGCATATCCTTCTTCGACCTCGCCCCCAAGACCTGGAACACCCTCCCCACCAACCTACGGCAGACCCAAGACCCACTGGCCTTCAGAAGACTCCTCAAGACCTGGCTCTTCGATCAGTAGCAGCACCCCCCCTCTCCCCAGCGCCTTGAGACCCGCACGGGTATGTAGCGCACTTAACAAGTGTCCTGATTGATTCATTGACAATGCTGCAGAGAAAACCCTATGAAGAAAACACTCACATCTGACTTGAACCAGCGTGAGATGTCCGGGAAGGAGAAGTGTCTTGGGGAGGTCAGAGAACCGAGATACGCGGAATTTCACTTGTTGAGAGATGTGAACATGTTGCAGAGAGTGAACTTAATGAAAGAGAATTAACCATCATTGGTTTCTCAGATTGTGGTGTTTTCAGTACTATCTAGCGGCTGAGTTCCAATCCTCTGGTTCTTATCTTGGTGTGAATGTGGGTTTTCTTAGCACTTGTCATTTGATGTATGGGGTTGATGTTATAAATTCAATCTACAGCTGGGTTTCTTCTTCTGTTTTCATTTACCTATTTTGGATATTTGGTATATGGAGAGCAGGGAAGCCCCTTGAAGAGAAAATTGCTATTGTATTAGAAATATCAGCCATAGGCGGTAAGTGGTAGTAGCAAAGCAGTAGAGGTTACGCAGTACTGTTGGGTCGGAGTTGCAGAAACAAGATTGAGGTGTGGAATGTGAATGGAACTTTACTAGGCAGTGTTTAACAGTTTGTACCACTTAAAATGTTTAAGTTTTAAGATTTAGAGCAACAAAATGATTTGCTCAGAATCTTTTGATTTGGTGGTCAACGAGAAGCCGGGAATAGAACAAAGGCGACTAAATTCCAAGATCAGTAATCCGGCCAGTAGACCGTCAGACCACATCCTGTCTGGAATAGAAAAACTCCACTTTCCAGACTGAACGCTCACCATAACAGAAAGACAGAGAGTACACCTCATCCCTCAAGAAAGCTTCAGACAGAAGCAGGACTTTTCTCAAGGCTGTCAAACACTGTTTCTAGCCATCGCCAGACTCCCAATATCTAACTCGCTTAAGACATCCAGCACAATCAATCAATTCTTCACCAGGAAAATGAACAAAATATCTCGCAGGTGTAGTGTGCGTGCTCACTTGCGCTCTTTGCACTGTCTCCTGGTGGAGTCCCGAAGAAAATTCAAAACCCTGGCTATTGCTCATAGGTCCCTATATGGATTGGGTCCTACCTACCTTAAGAAGAGGTTAGCTTTCTATAACCCTGTGAGACCGTTGCGTTCATCCTCCCAACGTTTGATGCAGACCCCTATGTTCAAACCCCAAAGGCTGGGTGGGAGTTCCTTTGTGCGTAAAGGTGCCCTGGCATGGAATGCTTTACCCTTGGCATTGCGCAGTATGCAAGATTCTGTGATCTTTACAAAAAAAACTAAAAACCCTTCTCTTTCAATAGTGCTTTGGTTTGTGGTTCCTTTTCCCAAGTTTGCGCCGAGACACTCTGTTGAGTATCTGTGCGCGTTATAAATTGATATAACATAACTTCATTGATAAAATAAAGCAATCGACTATTGCCTCTCACCATCCCTTAATGCAGCATACCAAAAAGGACAAGTTTAAAAATGTTCACGCCCACTTATAGTCATAGCCACTTTGAAGCCACCGCATAAGAAGACATAATTCCAACTACAATCATGAAATCACATTCTGGAGATGCAGCCACACCTCACTGCAACATATTAAAGCTTTCATCGATGGATGCACTCAGAACTATATAAACCCGCCAACTCGCCTCTCAAAGTACTGCCCGATCACATGCGTGACCTTTTTTTGAACAAAGATACATAAAAAAGCAGTCAATATCCAGCTGCAGGAACAAAGCAGTACCAACCACGCAAGCCCACACAACTAGCAATCTGGCTTCAAAACACATCACAGACAGTGGCTATTTATTCTGGACAATGTAGTGGGCAATGCCCTAGTCATCACTGGCAACAAAGAATGCTGCCTCAGTGCCCTTTAACGCAGTTGCATGTCTATGGGCCATATGTAGGTAATCTCTATTTACCGATTCTTAAAAACCGAATATTACCGATTTGGTATTTAAGAATAGGTAAATAGTATGTAGGTAAAAATTCGGTAAATTTGACAGAATCGGTAATATTCTGTATTACCGATTCGGGAATTCCCATTCATTCCGATGGGCCTGGATACCCATAGGAATGAATGGGAAGCCATTCCATAGTACCTATTCGGTAAATACCGAGTCGGTAATGGGGGAACAAATTCAAGGGTGGCAGGGTGTCACATTGACACCCTGTTGCACTCCTGAATCGTGCATGTGTGCACATGTGGCACACATACATGCCCTAAAGGCATGTATGTCTGCCACATGGCACTTTTAAAAAAGCACAAAATTGCTTTTTCAAAGGTTTTCGATATTTACCACCAACTTGTAGTAGGTGGTAAATAACGAATCCTTAAATCAAAAATGCACTCACTAGAGTGCTCCCTACATAGGATTTAAGGATTCGGTAATTTACCAATTCAATATTTTAAGGATTCAGTAATTTACCGATTCCTTAAATTACCGAATCGGTAAATTGCCGAATCCTTAAATCCAGCCACCTACATTAGAAAAAGATAAATAATGGCAAATTTACCGATTTTCGGCCGTTACCGACCGATATTAAGCTACCTACATATGGCCCTGTGTATCTACTACAGAAACAACGCGCTACCTAAATATTGAGGGCTAAAATATTACAAAGATAAGTTAGAATGGGTTAGTAAAGATTTACTGTTCTTAACTTCACCTGTGTGTATTATTAAGATACACGTGTTGTTAGGATATCTACATGTAGAGTTAAGTAAAGTAAGCCTACATTTACCTTTATAATGTTATTTTCTTCAATATTTTGTCACAATATTTTGGAATCAGTATTAAGGTTGAATGCCCTTTAAAACCATCAATCACTGACAGACAACCTGTCATCAAGCATGGATGTTAAGAAAACCATACCCCATTACTTAGCTTCCTGCCACTTCAACAGGCATGAAACTGTTCAACTGAACCCTTTATGATCCCCGCAGATACCAGATGGATACAAAGTACCCAAGGTTGTCTTAAAGGATGCGGCTCTCACCTTTTTTTCAACCAATACTCCGAGCCTCTCCGATTACAACCACAGCATCAATAGTGACCAGTGCCCTCAGCTCTACCTCAAGGTCTCTACACGAAGCAGAGAGGAGAGGGGTTGGCCTAACAGCTAGGGCGGTCGACCTCAAATCTGGGGAACTGGGTTTGAGTCTCGGCAATGACGCTGAACATTCTGTGATTCTGGGCAAATCACTTCATCTCCCCGTGCCTAACAAAAATTAATGTGTCCTCATGTAACGCAACTGGTGCTATGTAAAGAGCTCTGATACCCGATTCGGGTCAAGTTTGCGCTATATAAAGCTCTGTTTACATTTTTTTTTTATTTATTCAAAAGTTGTTATTGGTTTTATTATTGGTTGTTTTATTGGTTGTTTTTAAGAAAGCAAAACATATAATAATACACCTTACACAATAAGCACAAATACACCATACACAATAAGCACAAATGAGGTCATAAAAAGAAAAGAAAATAACCACAATGAATTTAGTGCAGACATTGTACAGAGATGATTGCATTTAAGGTGTCGTCATGACAGTCTAGATAAAACAATCTGGGTAATCAGTCAGGCATATGTTGGAATATACGTAGAGCTGTGGGGGCCACCTTAACTAACAACCGAAATACATTAATGTACAGATACATAGGCTATATCGGGGAAATAAAACAAACTTAATTTAAAAAAACAGGATGAATAGCTAATATTGTGTAGCTCCGGGGTTGCTCCATGCTCACCTAGGCCGCTGACTGCCTGTTCAAAACTGCATCCCACCAAGACAAATTCCATCCTCCACCTCGCCAGCTGTGAAAAAGACCACATTTTAGGTACATTAACCTGGACGATTCACACCTCCATGCACTGCTAACGCAACATCTGTTTGATTGAATCGCTCCTTCAGAAACGAGCTCCAATAAATAGCCTCCTGCACGCTGCCAACATCTGGCTTATCAAGTGTCTGTAGAAATATAACCATATTACCTGACCATGATAAATTTACGGTGTCTCCCCATGCCTCTCATCATCCTCAAGACCTTATGGACCATCTTCAAGGCACTAAAAAGTAACAGGCCCCGCTACCTTGCCAAAGAAACCAACATCGCAGGTGGATAGCGCAACACATGAAGCCTTGACACCATAAGGCTTGACATAAAGAGGTGAAAATGGGAAAAGACAAGGAGTTGAGCTTTCTCAAGCTCTTTATCTATGATCTAGAGCAACTTCCTGCCACAGATGAGGCACCGTTCTTCACCCCTTCAATGAAAAAAGGAGCCGAACACACATCAAGGAGCATTTTGCTAATATTGATAAGAAACCACAAGTTCCTTGTCGCCTCTACTCCGAGTCCCCATTCCAAAATTGTTCTCAGTATCGAGTGGTTCTTCTAAGTATGATTATCTACAGTTCTGCGTTACTTCTGAGGTTTGTTCCTCCCCTCTAAGTGATGTGGTGTCTACCTTTATGTCAAAGCTATGATGATTTTTTAATTGCTACCTGAAGTGATGTTTTTTCCTGACGGGGAAGGTGATAGAGCGAGCAATAGGGAGAGAGAGAGAGAGAGAGAGAGAGAGAGAGTGTGTGTGTGTGTGTGTGTGTGTGTGTGTGTGTGCATATGTGTGTGTGTGGTGCACGTGTATTTGTAAGGATTGAACAGACTGTTGCCTCAGAGTGATGTGTGCTTCTGATTATGTGCAAGACACAGTTGTATTATTTGATTTTTTTGTGCCTTTTTTTTTTAATATGAGGAATGTAATCTTTGTATTCTCTTGATGATACGGAATTGAACGCTGAGACTGCAAATTGGAGTGATACATGCTCTTACTGTAAGACTTGTGTTAGTTGTTTCATCTGATGGCTGTGCCTTTTTAGGTCTCAGCTCTAGACTGTCTCGAAGAGACATGTTGTATCTACTTTGGGCCCACAAAGGGTGGGAGGGGGCAGCACAGACCACAGACCAGCTCGTTGGTGTGAAAAAAAGGACGCTTTATTGGAAACAGGTGCACCTTACAAGTATATTCCCCCGGCCTGCGCCGTACAAAAGTAAACCTCGCTAAATATTTTCTTCCTAACGTACCCCCCACCCCCTCCCCTAAACATGGTTCCCCCTGCAACAATTATAAACACAAACTTGCAATTCCCAACTTCCTACCTACCTAACTAGATAACTTCTTGTATCTACCCCAACTGTAAATCAGACCTCGTAAACTACCCAAGTGCTTAGGAAAAACCGCCACTCGAAAGTCATCCTGACGGCTTTCGACCCCCCCCGGCATCCTGTCTCTTTGGATATCTGCGTACCCCTATGAACTTGTCCAGAGCCTCCTTCAATTGCACAATGTACAGTTCCATCCCATACCCAGAGAGGTGGACCCTGTCCTCCCTAAAAAAGTACACAGCCCCATAGAGCAGCTCTGAATGCTCCATCCTACTGAAACCTTCCTTCTCGCAAAAACTCCTCATTTCCCTGTTAATCTTCTTGACCGCCCTATCTATGGCAGCCGGCCGCTCCGCTCCTCTCCAAATCCGCCTAGGGATAAACTCTGACCATATGATATGGCAGCCTAACCACTGGCGCCTTACCTCCAACAAATCCCTCTTCATCTGCTTCACCAATGCCAGGCCCTTGCACTGAACCAATATTAATCCCCCAGGTGGATGAGTAACACATCCGGACACACTCCCCTCCTAACCCACTTATTTAATGCTGGCAACAGTTCATGCCACCTCATGCCCCCCTTTCCTTGCCAATGACATGCAAACAACCCAGGATCCAATCCCAGATTTAAACTCCGGTTCTTATCCCACTCTGCACGTTCCGCCCGAAGAAGTCATCCAGGTAGTACGTCACCGTCTCATTGCCTGTGTGCCAGGAAAAAGCCCACTGCAAGAAGGTACTGAAGCGCTCAAACAAGGCGCACGAGATCGAATACCCCATGGGCAACGCTCTGTCCACAAATATGTCCCCCTCAAACTGGATCCCCAACAGCTGGTGATCCTCTGGATGTACCGGTAGCAGCCTGAATGCCTACGTAATGTCGCATTTCGCCATGAGGGCGCCCGCCCCTACTGAGGCGACTAGCCGTCGTGCCACATCCACGGAAGAGTAATACCCCGATGACAGCTCCAACGATATATAATAGTTTACCGATGTCCTTTCCGGCCACGACAGGTGCTGAATCAGGCGAAATTGCCCTGGCTCCTTCTTTGGCACCACGCGGATAGGAGAGATAATCAAATCCCGAAAGGGCGCCTCCCGAAAGGGGCCCGCCATCTGCCCCTCCCGCACCTCCTTGAACAACTTGTCCCGTACCACCGCCTTGTGCGCATGGACCGATTTCAGATTCTCGGCCCACCTGGCAATCCGCGGACCTTCGTACCCCAGCCGGAAATCCTCCCAGAACCCCTGCCCCAACACACTTGTGTCTTCAGTCCGTGGATAAAACGCTAGGAGGGTCTCCGGCCGGTCCTGCTTAACCAGTGTATGAGCCTTTTCCCAGTGCTCTCATCCCCCCTTTTCCTCCCCTGCCCCCGGCCTGGGCCCCTGACACCGCGGGCTGCTGACTCTGATTACCGCCCCCAACTCCCCAGCAGCGCACCATCGGGTATCGTTTCCCACATTTGGAGCACCCATGCCAAAATCGACAGTACTGTCTGGCACACGCGCCCTTGTTGGAGTCCCGATTCAGAAAAGGGGGTGGTGATGAACAGAGTGTCTGAATTAAGCAGACCACTCTTACCCAGTCCAAAGATCAGAGCTTGATCCATCACCATTATTTAGCTCACTGCCCCATCCCAGCTCAGAACCTGGCTATATGCAAATTAGTCTGTCCCTGGCCCAGTGCATCATGGGAACAGGGCAGACCAAACTACCAAGCCAATTCTTCACCAGAAAGGATACGAGCTACCGGGGACCGGTTTCTGGCATTTCAGCCTCTTCGGCCCGGCTTGCTTGAATCCTGATGGAGCAGTGAGCAAGGGACTCATGTCTGAGTATACCCTGCCACACCTATAGTGGCCAAAATCGATTCAGAAAAGGGGGTGGTGATGAACAGAGTGTCTGAATTAAGCAGACCACTCTTACCCAGTCCAAAGATCAGAGCTTGATCCATCACCATTATTTAGCTCACTGCCCCATCCCAGCTCAGAACCTGGCTATATGCAAATTAGTCTGTCCCTGGCCCAGTGCATCATGGGAACAGGGCAGACCAAACTACCAAGCCAATTCTTCACCAGAAAGGATACAAGCTACCGGGGACCGGTTTCTGGCATTTCAGCCTCTTCGGCCCGGCTTGCTTGAATCCTGATGGAGCAGTGAGCAAGGGACTCATGTCTGAGTATACCCTGCCACACCTATAGTGGCCAAAATCGATTCAGAAAAGGGGGTGGTGATGAACAGAGTGTCTGAATTAAGCAGACCACTCTTACCCAGTCCAAAGATCAGAGCTTGATCCATCACCATTATTTAGCTCACTGCCCCATCCCAGCTCAGACCCTGGCTATATGCAAATTAGTCTGTCCCTGGCCCAGTGCATCATGGGAACAGGGCAGACCAAACTACCAAGCCAATTCTTCACCAGAAAGGATACAAGCTACCGGGGCCAAAATCGACAGTACTGTCTGGCACACGCGCCCTTGTTGGAGTCCCAACATGCTCCCACTGTGGGATTAGCTGCGCCCTCCCCCTGCCCCACACCCTCACAGGTGGGGCGGGCGCGAGTGGTAGGCTGCTGGCCGTATAGATTGTCTTACCAAACTTCACTCCCCATGGTTTACTGATAAGTCTGAGTCGAGCTCCCCCCACTTTGCCTCCGGGTCCGCCACCAAGCGTGCTTGAAACTGTTCGTCATAATGCCACCACGCGTAGCCCCCATACGTGACCTGCACCCGCCGGATCACGTCCATATATTTAAAAAGCGCGACCGCCCGATCCGGGTACTTCTCGCAGTACAAGCTGGTGAATATCAAAAACCCTGCCGACCAATTCTTTATGTTCAGAGGGACCTTTGGCCGCTTAGCCAGCTCCTGTTCCTCCTCCGTCGACCCCTCCTTCGCCGTCAGCTCACGGTGCAAGAGCTTCAAAATATCCACATAGTCCCCTTTCCAAATCTTCTCCTTGGTGGCCAGCGATAAGTGCGCCTTCAGGGGTTTCATAATACCCATATAAGGTAGCTTACGCACTGGTATAATGTGACTCTCCTTCCCTTCCTTACCCTCCTTACTCCCCCCGTCCATCTTACCGTCCCCGGCTCCCGCCTACGCCCGTCTCATGTGGGCCGACCCCCGTGCCTCTCACATACCCCTTCTTCCCCTCCTTTAGCATCCGTCCCCACTGACACCGTACCCCGTTGGGCCCCGACCGACCCACTACCCGCTCTGCAACCTTCCTTACCTGGCGTCAAGGTCAGCGTCCACACTGGATCCCGCCGCCTAACCAGTTGAGCAGGGGGGCCACCAATCTCTCCACTCTGTACCTCTTTTGTGCCTGCAACACACTAGGAACAACATTATTCCGTTACCCCCCCTTCCTGTCCCGCCCCGTCCCTACCGAATTTCCCCCTCCTCTGTGCGGTCCTCATCATTATCCAGCTGCAACATGATCCAAACCAACGATACCCTCACAATCTCACCATCGGCCACCCTCCACGGGCTCCAGCTGGCTCAGTCCTGCCCTTTCCCTACAAGTACATAGCAGCTCCCCCAAATCAACACTTTCCCTCCTCCTCTCCTCATGATACTCTTCAGGGTCCCGATCAACACTGATCCCCCGGCGGCCATCTCGACCCTTCGGGGTGGGGCTTAACGCCCCGCCTCAAGTAGGACGCCATTGTCCGGTCCCTCATAGGAGCGTGACCGCCCGCATAAGGCAGAGCCGGCCCATCCCCTCGGTGGATTGAAGCCGCATGCTGCTCTCCCGAGCAGCTCGCCAGACGTTCCTGTCGTGAAAAATAAGTGGAGTCCAGCATGCCGGGGTTAAAATGCTCCCCCCCCCTGCCAGAGCCACCCGCGTCCCCGACACCACCGCACTCCTCCCCACCCCTGACGAATGACTTCCCCCCTCCCCCCCGATGCGAAGGGGTATCTCGCCATGCCCCCAGATCCCCTACTGCGCCCGCCAGCCCCATCCCCCCAGCTGCCCCCTCCTCCTCCCCCTTGCTCCACACCAGGGACACCAGCTCCCGATGCACGGAAGCCTCCTCCCCCCCTCTCCCCCAATAGCCCCGCACCACCCCTCTGCCCCAGGCGCTACCCCTGTCTCCCCCGATCCCGCCCCCTACCACTGGCCCGACCACTCCAGCCCTCCTGTACCCCCCCCCCGGGCCTAGACATCGCAGTGTGCGCCAGCCCGGACCCTGGGATCAGCCACCCCAGTGCCACCCCTGGCCCCCCTTCCGCCAAATCCCTTACCCCACGCCCCTCGCACCACCCTCCTTGCTTGCTGTTCCCTAAACACACCCCTGGTGTCTGCGGCCCACCCATTCCCCCCGTCCCCCCAGATTCCCCACACCCCCTGACGATGTTCAGCACCCTCCCCCGCCCCTCCCGACCCTAATCCCTCGTCTTCCTCTCCCCCTAGCTGTCAATCAAGAGGGGGGATGCCCACACTCTCCTGTGTGGGGGCATCCCCCCCGCCTGCCTTTACCTCAGTGCCTTTTCCTGCCCCTTCTGGCCCCCGTGCCCCTCACCCTCTCCCACAACGATTCCCCCGCTGGGCTCCACTCGCGGCGCCCCCAGTCCCCTCTACAATCTTCAAAGAAGGCCTCGGGCCGGCCCTACTTCCCCCCCGCCGCCTCAGACCCGGCGCTGCCGCTCCCGCCATTCGGCCGTGCCTCATACCATCCCCGGCCCCGCCCCCCTCCCTCACCCCCAGCCGCGTCGCTCACCGCGTGCCGCCGCGGCCTCACCTTAACCCCGGGCCGCAGGATGTCCATGCGGCCCACATCTTCAAGGAGGCGGAGGGCCTCCACCACCCGGGGATCCACCCAACGCACCCTGGCAGCACCCCGGCCCAAAACCCCCCGGGAGGAGCAGGCCGCCCCACCCAAAGCCCTATTGTGGGCTCCAGTCCGCCAATAGGCTTTCGATTTTTTTGGCTCCATCGTCGCTCCATTATTCGTTCTTCCTATTTGTCCATTACCTGCATGCATCATGGCTGTTCCTGTGTTTAGCCCTCCCCGAGAGCATGGACCAATTACTTTTAAACCTACACAGTGGCTATTTTATGGCATTTTTTCGGGCCTATTTTTTTATTTGTTCGAGTGCTTTTACGAGTGCTCCTGTAACATTTATTTCAACAATATGTGAGATTTTTTGCCAAAATGTGTGTACGGGTCTGTTTCTGTTCAGCGTATCTTTTCCATGTTGCAAACACCCCTCCGCGTCCTCCGTCCTTGTTTACTGGGTGGTGCCTTTCATCGGCCATCGTTTATCTCTGTGTGTGTGGAAAACATGACAGATGAATAGGATTCCTAGAGTCTTGCATTTTTGTTTTTAAATTAACTAACTCACTCCATGGTCATAGGTTCAAAGTGTAAGCATGTTTAGCCATATCACGCATTTCTTAATCATACAATAACAATTGAAAATAAATCACAATGCCCAGTTATTCTATATAAAAATAAACTCTCTTAAGCAATGGGTTTTGTTCTCACATTTAGACCTGTCTTGCAGTAAATTCTGCATGTTACACCTGGCTCATACACATGCATGAGCTATACAAGTAAGCAATAAAGTGTAAACAAATAAACTGACCAATAAACACGCAGCTTACAGCTACCAGTCAATGCCACTTTTCTGCCTCAATCAAGTGCTGCCTTAGGACTGTGCTCCAGGAAGTAGTTTACAGCAGATGTTTCTGTATTGAAGGTGTCTTGTGACTTTGGTGCGTTTCTGAGGCTTCATTTTACTCTATGGAGATAATGCCCTGATGCTGACCAGAAAGCAGCCAACAGCTGCAAGAGCGAATGTTCAGGACACCGAATCACTGCTGGACTTTGGAGATTAAAAACGGGATCAAGATGAGCGCCCCCCCCCCCCACACACCTTTAGGAAATGGGACCCTCTCACTTCACCAGTTACTTCTGCCCAGATTGTCATTAAAGGTGGGTGCAGAATGCATTCCTGTACTTCAGTGCTCACGCAATGAACCCAACCTGGCGACTTCAGAAACGTTAGATAACAGTGTTATGAGAAACATAATTTTCAGAAGACATTTTCGAGACTGTAATATTCCTGGAAAAAAAGTAGCAGATTCTGTTAATATGAAAACTGCTCTCGAGGATACGTGGAAGTGGAGTCCTTGGGAATTAGACTTGGCACTGCCATTTCGAACATTTTCTTCTGACAGATGAAATCTCAGTGCTGGGTATTTTTATGCAATTTCTCCACATAATCACATCTGCTGTAACTAGAGAGCTCAGTAATGCCAGCCGCTGTGTGTGGTTTCGATTTGTAAAATAATGCGCATGAATTACGCTGCACACTGCTGCAGACAAAAGGTGACTTTGCGCTGCCCGCCGTACTGATCGACTCCTTGCAGGACTGTTGGGGACAGACGTATCAAAGGGCTTTATCCATTCTGTGTCTATGGGAAAATGTGTTCATACATATGGGCCTTGGTGACTTCCTTTCAGGGCTTGCACATTTAGTTCACCATCTTCGGAATAAATACACACTCACAGGTCCATCACATGAGCATGTGTAAACGCACACAAAACACACATGCACAGGTAGCCCGATGATACCCAATCGCGCACTAGCACTGTTCTATCAAACAACCATGTGTTTGTGTGTAAGCACACACAAACATGCACACGTAACACACAGCCACAGCTACCCCCTCAAAACGAATAACAGGCACACATGACACATCCGCAACCTCACAAATATCTGGCTAAAAAACATTGATAACGCCAAAGGCTCTCCTGAGTGATACTGTTCGCTTCTGGAAGCATGGTCTGATGTGACTGTGTCGAATATGCCTCTTTTTTTCGCATTCCCTCACCCCGCATGTTGTTACAACACGGTCGTTACAACGATCGCATTGTAGCAATGCATACCATTACCCCGCAAGTCTTTACAACGACTTGCAGAGGGGGTGCTGGATGTTGGAATAGTATAATTTACTATTCCAAGTCCAGTCTGTGCGGACAGTAAGGAAGGTGTTGCATTTTAAGGGATGTTTACCGACTGTTTCTACCTGGTCACGTGGGCTCTGACTTCATCACAAACACTGTACATTGATGCCAATACACAGGGTTGCAGGGTTCTCACTAACAGAGCCCAAGCGCCAATATTCAAGAATCCGAGGGCTGCTCAATGTGGCAGGTGCTGTGCACTGTTCCCAGGGATTCTCAGGGCGCCCTGCCGCTTACCAGGGTGTAACATGAATAAAGGGGCCAGTATAACACTGTCCTACTCTCACAGGCAGTAGAACTGCCCTTCAGGTTCAGTGCTTCCTTATGCTACCTTTTACCTTCCCATTGTTTGTCAACAGCCGCCCCATGAAAGGCTCAACGGTTTGTATGACGGGCACCATTGCAGTTGCCCATGCACCATGTTGCCCGGTGTAAGTACCACTGCAATGCAGGGGCGTAACACAGGCCCCTGCAGCCCACGCGGTGCGGGGGGCCCCTAGCTCCAAGGGGCCCCCTCGGCACTGAACTCTGGCCGGAAGAGCTCCTGATTGAGCCCGGAGGGGGCCCCCCTAAGTAGCGTGCATCGAGGCCCCCTTACTTTTCGTTACGCCAGTGCTGCAATGTGTTACTGCATGCCCTTCAATGTAAAGTGCACATTTCCATCCAGGCTTTCACATTCCCTGGTATGTAAAGCACCACTGCCACGCCTCTCCTCATAAAGTTCTCTGTTACATAACAATTCCAAGCAGGTATTCACATTGCAGTGCTTGTAAATCCTAGGCCATGCATGCTTCCACCAAGCCTTGGATGTGAGACACTATTGTCATGCCAGTTCCACGTCAGCTTTTATGTAAACCATCATGTCTATTCACCTTCACACATTACCCTGCAGGCAAAGAACCACAGCCAGACATGTTTCCACATTCCTTCGTATGTAAAGTAGGCAGTGGGCGGAACTCGCGGAGTTTCACCCCGCGGAATTCTACAGAGTAACATGAAAATTCCTCGAGATTCAGCAGAGTTTCGCAAAATGGCGTAATTAGGCTCGTCGCTCTGCTAGTGCGGATTATTAGTACCGGGAACTTGTTCCGTGCTGAAAATCCGCATAAACAGCACCACACAGCGCACCAGAGGGAGCTGCTTATCAAGTTGATTTTGCTGCCGCTTTCTGACCGCAAACAGTTGCGACCGTGTTGGAGAAATCTCGTTGGGTGCCCTCCTAACATCTAAAAGTCACGCTAGGGAATGCCAAATCTTGCTAGCGCTCTCCAACTTACCATTGGAGAGCCGCACATGAGAAAAATCTCCACCATGCGGCAGGTGGTGGAATTTGGCTGGAACTCTGCGTCACATGTGTAACGCGGAATGTCTGAAATTTCGCCAATTCCACAGGCGGAGGGAAATGTATTGCCCACCCCGATGTAAAACACTATTGCCATGCCTATTCCCACATTACCACATATGTGAGGCAATATTGCCATGCATATGAACACATTATCTCGTATGTAAAGCACTGTTGCTGTGCATGTTTACACATTACCACATGTAAAGCGCTATTGCTGTGCAAGTTTACACATTGACTGATATGTAAAGCACATTTTCCATATGTTTCCATATTATCATTTATGTAAATCACCATGGCCATGCTCATATTGAAAAGGCAGTGCATGTAAAATACCTGTGATAAGAAAACTTCCGTAATGCCTGGATGTAAAGCACTATTGTTTTTCATGCATGGTCCCACATTGCCAATATGTAAACCATTAGTGCGTTTGTATGATTCCCTGTATGTAGAACAATTGGCATGCATGCTCTCACACTGCCTCTTAGTTAAAAATGTATGTAAAGAACTATTGCCAAGCCCATTGCAAACTGGCCTGTAAGTGAAGCCCCGTTGACGTGCATTTTCATGGTGCCTCAAATGTAAAATACCTAGCCAGGCATGTTTCTTTATTGCCCTTTATGGGAACCATGCATTCTGATGGGCATTTCCTCATGAAATTGCTTGGTATGTAAGACACCATTGCAGTGCCATATTGCTTCTCAACCAGGCCCCCTACTCCTTGGTAGCTCAGGGCAGAAAAGGTTGGTAATCCGATTTAGGACTCAAAGAAGTCACAGTGACTTGGCCACCTGTTTAGGTGCACAGAAGAAGAGCGAGCAGGGGGGCAGGTGGACAGGGGCATATTAGGGCTGCCTCACTCCGTGAGCGAAGGCGCAGTGCATAGTAACACTGTTCTAACTAGGCCTGGGCGGCAAATTCCGTTCCGCTTGCGGAATTTGGGTAATTTCGCTTTCCGCGGAGAAGGCGAAATTGCCCAAAATTGTGCGGTCCGCGACTTCGTGAAATTTTTTGCTTGTTCGCGTTCTCAAAATGCGTGTTCGCGAGATATTTCCCTCCGAGCACGCAAACAGCAATTGCGAACAGTAAAAAAGCATCGCGAACAAGCAATTCCGCGGGTTCGTGGAGAATTTTTACCGTTTCGCGGAGATTTGCGTAACGCGATTACGCAAATTCCGCCCACCCCTAGTTCTAAGCACTCACAACACTGCTTCCCCTCTACATAAGTAGCCTGTTCGTGACTGCTGCAGCCAGCCCGGTGGCCCAAGTGATGTGACCGAACCACTAGGGAGTAGCCCACAGCATGATCCTGGGGTGGGCTTCGGGGAATCGTGACCAGTGAAGGCTATCCATCCATGCACGGCACCCTCTCCTGGATTTCCATGTGGCTAGTCCAGTCCTGGCCAAAAGGCATTAGGGTTTATGTACCAGTGGATGGAGGGTGTAGCATTAACTAACTCAGACTCTGTGGTGCGCAGACTCTCACTTCAGAGGTTTGCAAATCCCATGTGCTCTGTGGTTCACAGCAGGTTGAGAGTGTGGTCAACTAGAAGGACTTCCATGAGTGTGATCACGCTTGCCTCACTCCTCCAACCCCGGCAGTGCAGGTGAGAGCCTAAAGAACAGGCATTGGATGCTTACACAAGTATTATATGCTCTCCATGGGGGGGGGGGGCATTGTAGGCCAGAGCGGGTGCAAAGAGTAGTCAGAAGGTTTGTACCAGATTTGATGTGTAAGGAGGAAGTCCACATACATGGGAATATGAAAGGGGTTAAAAAAAATCAGCCACGTTTCTATGTGAACATATCTGTTAAGGACAGGGGTGGGAAAAATCTGTTTAAATGTTTTTTACTAAATCTGCATAGCCGGGTGGAGTTTGGAAATTTTAGATTTCACGAAGTCGGATCCAGTTTCCTCACTCCAATTGAATCGCCATGAAGCTTAGTAAAAGAATCCCCCCTGCCTCCCTCTCGTGATGGTCTGCTCCATGATGCCCTTGCGTGGGACATTCTGGGGCACTAGAGTGCCAGCCCCCCATGGTTGCCAAGTAAGAGATTCCAGGGATGGTCCGAGGTGATGGTGTGTGCTATCGAAAGGTCAAGGTGGCTGGACTCCTCTGGAGCATGGTGGACCTTTCAATCGCCAGATTAAACCCCATGGAGGCCCCTGGGCAGTTGATATTTCGGGCCCCCCCCCTCGCAAATTATCTCCGTATACCCAAAGCACCAACAGAATAACTTTAAAGAGACCAGCTATGAGGTGAATCTGATGCCTCTAGTTTATGTACTTTCATTTCATTTCTTTTTTTTTTTTGGGAGTTTTATATAACGCGAACTAGACCTGGAGATATTGGGTACCAAAGCGATTTACATAGCACCAGTTTCATGACACAGGGACACATTAATTTTTGTTAGGCACAGGGAGATTAAGTGACTTGTCCACAATCACAGGCTGTTCAGCGTTGTTGCCGAGACTCGAGCCCGGTTCCCCAGCTTTGGCGTCGACCGCTCTAGCCGAAAGCATGGTCTTGGACTGCCGGCCACCTCCCCCCTTGAACACCGACTGAATTACCCAACTCAACCAGTCAACACATGGGGGTCTTTGGAAGTCAAGGGGGGGTACGGGGCCCCCCCCCCTGGCCGTATTTATTAAAATATAAAAACAAATCAAAAATTTTAATCAAATAAACATTTCTGACAATTATTAAAATGCACACTTTTCAGAAGATTAGATTGACATCCGTTTCGACATGGTATGATGGGCTAACCTTAACAAATAGCTAGTACAGCGTGTTTCCTAACGTAATCTAATCATCCTGAAAATTAAACTGCATTCTAATATTTTTAATAAAGTCCTACGGCAAGGTCGCCAACCGGTGTCAGATCCTTTTACAGCTGCGCTCTCACGTTGAAGATGCGCATGCGCAACCCAGGGCACGTTACACCCACGTGCGCTCCCTGAACTCCATTTAACCATAACAGGAGGGCCCAGACACTCGCGCACCTTAGTGACGTCATAGTGTTGTGAGGGGTGGCTACCAGCCTGAGGAAAGCGTAGACTCCCTCCCCCGCACCCTTTAAATTACTGGAGATCATATCCTGCCCCTGAAGTTCTGAGAGAGACCAATGGCCCCTCCCGCGGGCGGCCCCTTTCGTGAATGGGTCCGCCCCCCCGTAAGGACCTTAAAATGCTGCTCACCGATTAATGACCTTACCGCCACAGGCCAGGTAGTTAACCGACTATCTGGCCCCCCCCCCAGAACACACCCCTTCTAGAAAGGTCATACTCTCCCTGCAAAAACTTCCACCCATGCCAGTATGTTTCTTATAACAAGCATTGGAAATGCAATAGGTCTCGCACCATTAGAGTTAGTGCTTTTAGAATTGTTTATGGGGTTTTTTTGTCAATGTTTAGCATTTTTGTTTCCTGTAGCCAATGCTAAAGTATTACAAATAAAAAAAGCCATAAACATTTCTAAAAGCTCTAACTGAAATGGTCTGAGAACTATTGCACTGTGTGAGGGTGAGTGAGGGTGAGTGAGGGTGAGGGGTTGAGGGTGAGTGAGGGTGAGTGAGGGTGAGTGAGGGTGAGTGAGGGTGAGTGAGGGTGAGTGAGGGTGAGTGAGGGTGAGTGAGGGGGAGTGAGGGTGAGTGAGGGTGAGGTGTTGAGGGTGAGTGAGGTGTTGAGGGTGGGTGAGGGTGAGGGTGAGTGAGGTGTTGAGGGTGAGGGTGAGTGAGGGTGAGGGGTTTTGGGTGAGTGAGGGGGAGTAGTTGAGGCTGAGTGAGGGTGAGTGAGAGTGAGGGTGAGTGAGGGGGTGAGGGGTTGAGGGTGAGTGAGTGAGGGTGAGGGGTTGAGGGTGAGTGAGTGAGGGTGAGGGGTTGAGGGTGAGTGAGGGTGAGGGGTTGAGGGTGAGTGAGGGTTTGAGGGTGAGGGGTTGAGGGTGAGTGAGGGTGAGGGGTTTTGGGTGAGTGAGGGGGAGTAGTTGAGGCTGAGTGAGGGTGAGTGAGAGTGAGGGTGAGTGAGGGGTTGAGGGTGAGGGGTTGAGGGTGAGTGAGGATGAGTGAGAGTGAGGGTGAGTGAGGGGTTGAGGGTGAGGGGTTGAGGGTGAGTGAGGGTTTGAGGGTGAGGGGTTGAGGGTGAGTGAGGGTGAGTGAGGGTGAGGGTGAGGGGTTGAGGGGGAGGGGTCGAGGGGGAGGGGTTGAGGGTGAGTGAGGGTGAATGAGTGAGGGTGAGGGGTTGAGGGTGAGTGAGGGTGAGGGTGAGTGAGGGTGAGGGTGAGTGAGGGTGAGGGGTTGAGGGTGAGTGAGGGTGAGGGTGAGGCTGAGGGGTTGAGGGTGAGTGAGAGTGAGTGTTGTGAGAGAGGGGTGATGAGGCCTGGTTGTTGTGAGAGAGGGGTGATGAGTCCTGGTTGTTTTGAGGTACAGCTGATGAGGCCTGGTTGTTGTGCGCTCTGTGTATTTTCACATGGCGTTCTACATTCTTAATGGAGTGCCTGTAACTGTATATTCCACTCAGTTATCTCCAGTTGCATCTGGAGATCAACCTGGGCGGACGCCTTAGCTGTGCTGCAATAAACCTGCTTGTCTTCTTATCGTGGATTTGGCATCATTGTAATAAAGTCGTTCACTAAAAGAATTACATGAAATTACATTGGGAGATGAGGGTTGGAGGCGAGCTAGTGAGAGAAAGAAGAGGGCCGGCTTTCTGTGTGGAAATGAACACAGAACTGCAGCGGCTCCACTGTGGCGTCTGATAACAAATATTAAACATTATTTATCAGCATTGGGAGCCATTGAGAATGTAACCAGTGATTAGTGCTTATCTACTTCCATCGGATTTCCATTGTCTGCTGCGCAGCGCTCCTAGAGCAATGTTTTGTGCAGCAGGCGCTTAACAACCCCCTTCCCCATGTGTAAATGCACACGCACTATAACTCACTGCAAAGCGTTAAATGTCGCTTCGCCCAACAAATATTCATGACTTGCTGATTGTAGCGAATAAAGCAGATATAAGGCTGGAGACATTGTAGGCGGTGTGAAAAAGCTATGCTGCTTTCTGCCACGCCTATTCCTAATGCTGACATGACATTTTTCGATTACGGCCCCAGGAACGTTTTGGAACTTTGTTTCCTGTGACCGCAAAAACGCAACAGGCTGTTGAACAGCGGCCACCACTGACAGCTTCTGAATGACAGCAAAGTAAATAAAGAGATGGGCGAGCCGCGCAGAACAAAAGAAAGGCATGCTACCGCCATTATTAAAGATGAATAAAGGCACGCGCCGCCATTGTTAATGATGAAGCTACCCAACAAAAAAAAAAATGCAGTAAAACTTTCATTGAATAATTAAAATGTATCAACACATAAAAATGATCATCACTCCCCTAATTGTGCTACTAGATTGCATTAACCAGTTTCGCTGTCGGTGCCCCTCAGCTGAGATTTCAGGGAGAGTGTGTACCCACTGAAAGAACCTCCAGTAACCTCTTTCTTGTTCGTTCTCTGAGGTTCACGGCACAGGAGGACGTTAGTTACGAAGAAGCTGTGGCATGCAGTTACTGTGATTGGAACCTCTGTGCGGAGGAGCATGCGTGGGCTGCTAAAGGGGGCTGGTGGTGTGAAGGTGGCTTAATAGTCTGAAGCAGTAAGGTTAGGAACACGGATGTAAAGGGTACAGCTACAGGAACGTGAAAGCCAGCAGCATGCTTGCCTGAGCCAGAGAAACACTCACAAAGGGAGGAGAGCAAGCATCTGTATACATTAAAGTAAGGCACCCATGAATTGGGTGCCGCTCTAAGCCAGGGAAACGCTCATTCAAATAAACAAGCGAAAGGATCGGAGACACGGCGGGTAAAATAAACAACAAAAAAAAACGAAGCCGGAGGGAAGAGAGGGGAGGGGGGAGGAGAAATGCGACACGGTGGGAAGGGGAGGGGGCGGAGCGGGTCAAATCAACAAACAAGCCGAAGGGAAGAGAGGGGAGGGGGGAGGAGAAATGCGATACTAGATTGCATTAACCAGTTTCGCTGTCGGTGCCCCTCAGCTGAGATTTCAGGGAGAGTGTGTACCCACTGAAAGAACCTCCAGTAACCTCTTTCTTGTTC
Organism: Lissotriton helveticus; assembly: GCF_964261635.1. Classification (NCBI taxonomy): domain Eukaryota; kingdom Metazoa; phylum Chordata; class Amphibia; order Caudata; family Salamandridae; genus Lissotriton; species Lissotriton helveticus. Next base: position 55,670,452 of record NC_136070.1, on the reverse strand, counting down.
GTTCTCTGAGGTTCACGGCACAGGAGGACGTTAGTTACGAAGAAGCTGTGGCATGCAGTTACTGTGATTGGAACCTCTGTGCGGAGGAGCATGCGTGGGCTGCTAAAGGGGGCTGGTGGTGTGAAGGTGGCTTAATAGTCTGAAGCAGTAAGGTTAGGAACACGGATGTAAAGGGTACAGCTACAGGAACGTGAAAGCCAGCAGCATGCTTGCCTGAGCCAGAGAAACACTCACAAAGGGAGGAGAGCAAGCATCTGTATACATTAAAGTAAGGCACCCATGAATTGGGTGCCGCTCTAAGCCAGGGAAACGCTCATTCAAATAAACAAGCGAAAGGATCGGAGACACGGCGGGTAAAATAAACACAAAAAAAAACGAAGCCGGAGGGAAGAGAGGGGCGGGGGGAGGAGAAATGCGACACGGTGGGAAGGGGAGGGGGCGGAGCGGGTCAAATCAACAAACAAGCCGAAGGGAAGAGAGGGGAGGGGGGAGGAGAAATGCGACACGGTAAACAAAGACGGACATGCACGCGCCCGTGACTTTTAAGGTCAATGCGCATGCGCATAAGCTTAATGCGCATGCGCATTGACCTTAAAAGTCACGGGCACTGCAAGGAATCGCCACGATTCCTTGCAGTGTGGATAAAGAGTGGATAACTCGCAATACTCTCGCCTTGCTCGATGCGCATGCGCATCGACAGGCGAGACCTAAAAAGGGCATTCCCCTCCTCTGTTAAGTGAACCCCGTCCCGCAGGTAGAAGTGCTCCCCCCAAATGCAACCATGAGGGATGGTCTGTAAGACCGGAGTCCTAAATAACTTGTCCAGCTTGTTGTTGACCCTCTTTAACGAGCTATTCAACGCGCTGACTGAGTTTCCCCCTCTCCATTGCATTCTTGGTATCAGTTGTGACCATACTACAACACTACCTGGTAACCGCTTTGCCAGCCAACCCGCTGCAGATATAATTTCTTCCAGGAGGACCCTTCTACCCAGACCTGCCAGATCATTCCCCCCTAAATGAAGTATTACTGCCGAGGGAGGTGTAGTATGTCGTGCTAGTAAGTCCGACATATAGACCCTGAACTGATTGAGGCGGAGCCCCCCCCCGCCATGGAAGGAGACCTTGCACCCCCTACTTTCCACCCTCTGTTTGCCTGAACCTGCAAGAAAAATTTGGTTAGCACGCTTGACATATGAATGCCCCACTACCCAGATGACCACTGTCTTCTGTCTGTCCTCCTGGTTCCTCCATGATGTCGTTAAGTTGCCTTGATGATCCATGGGTAGTTTCCGTCCTGCGTCACAGGCCCGTGAAACTGTAAATAACCAGAAAAACAGCAGGTATTAGCAATACTCAACATGGCGGCAGCTCTCACAACATGTGCAACCGCACGTAGCGTTTATACGCGCTTGAGGACCATCTCCCAATTCTTTGCACACTAGTTGTGGTCAAACCCCTGGCTGTTGCTTCCGTGGCTGCCCCTATCCGGAAGGAGTGTGTCCCAAACTCCTTGTGGTTATAACCAGCTTTTGCCATGCTCATGGCTAGTACCCTCTGGAACTGAAATCTGGTCAAAGGAGTCCCATCCCCATGCATTAGCAGTGACCCCACACACTCCTGCGCCCGCTGTCTTATCAGTTCCTCCACATGTGTCACCGGGCAGCAGGGATTGTTCCTTGCCCTATGCAACGCCAGGCTTTGGCCCCTAGCATCCTGATCAGTTTTAGATTTCCTGATGCTGATCCACATAGTGTCGCCCTTTATGCTGATATCCCGCAGCTGAAGGCCGCCTATCCTATCCCCTTTGTTGGCCGCCACGAGTTCACCTACCCTGAATGCCCCATAGAAGGCTAAAGAGAAAGCAGCTTTAAAGAGGCCCACCTTAGACGCAGAGCTACATGTGTCCGGTAGCGCGAGGAGAACAGCTGATAGACGTTCAAAACCTATAGGTTTCCTAGCATCTGTGGAGGGGGGCTGCATGCGCCGCCATCCTTTCAATGCCTTCTGGGCCTGGAAGCTGTTCGTAGGGTCCCTGCCCCCTTTTGCACGTGCGAAAAAGGAGATAGCGGCCTTGTGCCTGTTGGCTGTCGCCACCGTGCGCCCTTCCCTGTGTAAGTTGCCTAAGTACCCATTGAAGCTAGCCTCCATAGTCCAACTACTCTCCCAGCCCTGTCCCAGAAAGTGACAGTAAGACCTGAACGCCCCTTCGTATGCCGTCCTGGTCTTGGGTGCTAGGCTGGCTGCCACGAGGTCATGTAGTTGGGGGCACCAATTTGCCAAAGAATCGCCGGGAAGTGAGCCGGCGTTGCCTCTGCCTCCGGCAAGTGATCCCTGAACACCTGCATCTTAAAGCGAGAAAGGGCATCAGCTGCATTGTTTAACACCCCTGGGACATGTTTTGCTCTGAAAAGTACATTCCTTGTCATGCAGCACAGCACAATCTCTTTGATCAAGCGTAAAATGAATGGACACCTTGCAGCTTGCTGGTTGATGCATTCAACCACTGACATATTGTCTGACCAGAATATTACCGATCTGTTGGCCAACTCCTCGGGCCAGACTTTCAGTGCCACCCAGATTGGGAAGAGCTCGAGGAAACCAATGTTCACCGTCAGCCCGCTCTCCTCCCACCAGGCGGGCCACTTCTGAGCCACCCATTTCTTGCCAAGGATGGCACCAAACCCAACACTGCCTGCCGCATCGGTCCATAAACCAATGTCCTCCGAGGACACCGTGGGTGCACCCCACAGCACTCTGCCATTGAAATCCGCCAGGAATGCAATCCATATCCGCATGTCCTGGCGCACCTCAGCAGATAGCCGTGTCCGGTGATGTTTTTCACGAAGACCCCTCATGGCCTGTGCAATTGAGCGTGAAAAGGGGCGAGCCACAGGAATTACTCTCAACGCAAAATTCAGCTGCCCCACTGTCTGCTGCAACAGTCCCAAGTTCACTTTCTTCGCTTGCAAGCACAGACCTAGAGTCTGTTTGAATTTCAGGATCTTTTCTACTGGTAATCTAAAACAACCCTCAACAGAATCCAGCTCAATGCCTAAAAATTCGAGGCATGTGACAGGTCCAACTGTCTTCCCCTGCGCCAACGGGACCCCGAAAGAGCGCATGAGCACGCAAAATTCCTGCAATGCTGACGCACACTCCCGTGAACCCGCCGGACCCAGAAAAAGAAAGTCATCCAGGTAGTGCATGACCCACTGGTGACCTGTACGCTGTCTTAAAGCCCATTCCAAAAATGAGCTGAACTGTTCAAAATATGCACATGAAATTGAACAACCCATGGGCATACACTTATCCATGTAGTACTTCCCCTTGAAGGAGAAACCTAGCAGGTGCTGGTCCTCTGGGTGAACCGGGAGTAGTCTAAAGGCTGACTCAATGTCTGACTTAGCCATCAGTGTTCCTGCGCCCAAACTCCTCAGCATGTCCGCTGCCTGATCGAAGGACGCATACTTCACAGAGCAAATTGTATCATCAATAGCATCATTCAATGATGTCCCCCTAGGTGCGGACAAGTTGTGGATGAGCCTAAATTCCCCTTGTTCCTTCTTAGGCACCACCCCCAGAGGAGAGCACACAAAATTCTGCGTGGGAATGACGTGAAATGGTCCCGCTACCCTACCCAAACGCACTTCTTTACCTATTTTTGTTGACACCAGTGTTGGATTGGCAAGGACTGATAGCTGATTTCTACACTGTGGTCTCCCGACATACCCCCCAGCAGGAATTCTAAAACCATGTGTGAAACCCTCTTGCAATAGCCTGGCAGAAGTGTGATTGGGGTACCTGTTCAGCCAGGGGATCAAAGCTGACAACTGAATGGGTGAATGCGCTATTAAGGGGTGGATCTTACTATTCTGGTTTCTTCCTACCCCTGTTTCCTGAACCACTGTTCTTATTGCGGCATGTTGTTTCTGGGTGGGAAGGGTGTCCACATATGTTGCACGCGTGCCTGAACTTACAGGTACCTGGTGCCCTGTGACATGTCCGCCTGTTGAAATCCCAACATACCCCCTTCGCCCCTCCATTTGTTCTCTGTTTTTGGGCCGTCTCCCCACCTGGTGCTGATCGAAAGGGCTGTTGGAACGGCTGCTGCGGCCTGGGGGAGTAACTTTTATTCGCAGCAGCGCTAGTGCTTGCACCTTGACCCTTCTCGAATTGGTTGTGCCATGAGATAGAATCCACCGTGTCCCAAGACAAAGTTTTATTAAATTCCTTGGATTTTCTGAAAGCGATATCATATTCCTTCCATACATCCCCTGGATGATTCTCATGGTACATTGTTATTCTACTCTGATAGCAGTTCATGGCAGGTTGCATTCCCTTAAAGCGTTCGCCCATTACGGCGCCATACACTGCAAAAGCCCTCACCCAGTTGATGATGTTTACCTCCACCCTGAATTTGTACAACTTCGCTCTCCATTCACTGGGCAACAACATATCCTTCTGTGATTTAGCATATTCCCATTCCCTGTTATCAACCAGCAATGAAAAAATATTCACATACTTGTCAGCCCATATCATTTCCTTCACACTTTGTGACACATGCTGTGCTAAGCACTCTCCCCTAGAGGGCAATGTTCCCTCGCCCAGCAGTGGCTGTGCAATCTCCTTACCATTGTTGTCGGGTAACGTTGCTTCCGCGGCCTTGGCACCGCCTCCATCATTCGCTGGACCTGTTTGGGGAGAAACTGGTGCAGGCGGCGTGGCGCCCCTACCACTAGCCAACAATATCTGAGTCACCAATGTTTGTTGCTCCGTTGTAAGGGCTGTATTGACTGGCAACGCACCCCCCCCCTAACCATGGGAGAATAGCCGCCACCTGAGCTGCAAGGTCTATTGGCATTGGCCCCGACGCGGGGATGGGAGTAGGGGCCGCACTTAGGGGCACCGGAGCATGAGGTGGCACGGCGGGTGGCGCTGGCGCTGCCACCGGAATTACATGGCACGATTGGTACTGCCACTGGTATCTGGGGCACCGGGCCTGGGACGGCCAACGGGACCTGGGGTGGCGGGATTGGGACAACCAGGGGTACCTGGGGTGGCGGGATTGGTGCAACAGGAGGTAAACTTGGGCTAGTACCCTGTGGCTGACCCCCCACCCTCTTATTTCTTGCCCGCCTGGGTGGTGTCACAAAGACGCCCCTTGGCTTGGGCGGTACTATCGTCCGCTTCGGTCTACCAGATGGGCCGGCCTGGGCATCCACCTTAGCCCCCAACTCCGCCACAGTCTTATTCAATTTATCAAACTTCCCCCACCGCTTATCCATTGCAGACATTCTGCGCATCATTTTTTGGAACATTAACCCCACATTTGCACTCCCACGCCCCCTTCTTTGCGACATTTTTATGAGCACACTGTGCTCCGTACCTGACCCGGTTGAAAGGTGCCTGAGCTGGATTACACGGAGCTTGGTCCTAAGCTTGTTTCCCTGAAAATAGAAAATACGTTATATCCAATCCAGCAAGCAATACAAGCGGTCAGATCACCTTCCCAACAGCATACCCCCACTTAAATGCTTTACTTCGCGACACTTTGGTCTGGAAAAGTAATATATGAGCACTATCCTAGTTATTAAAACCTAGAACCCAACATTAACTGGCCGGGCACCTTTAGCGTATTAAATTGGTTAAATTGTATAGCAAATCAACTCTTGCACCGTGTCAGGCAATAATTACCACATAAACAGCAGGGCACCTTTAGCGCGCAAGTACAGATAACATATACCAGCAGTGATATGCAGCAATAAATCCCAAAGTCCACAGGCAGGGCACCTTTAGCGTGCTAATTCAGTGATACTATCGACACTAGTCAACTCTAGCACTGTGGTGCAATTGTCTTTCACTAACCAAGAGATTTCCGGCAACAAATCACAACCTAGACAGTCAGGGCACTTTGTAGCGTGTAGCCTCTAATACATTATAAAACAAGTGATATGCGACAAGAAATCCCCACCAGAAAAAAGGCAGGGCACCTTTATCGTGTTAATTTAATAAATGTAAACAACCATACAATTCAAGCACTCTGCTGGCATTTCTTTGCACTAAAAAAGGGATTCTTGGTCTCCCATCCGGCTTGTGCCCTAGCTGTCCCTGCTTCACTCCACTTCAAAGATTGCAGCGTTAAATTGAGACCCGCCTGCAACCGGCAATCAGCACACTGTTCTCTGGGGCTCGCGTACCTAACGACTTCTTTCAAACTTAAACCTCGAACGATGCGCATACAATGCTGTGATTCAAAAACGATTCAGGATACAAACAAGTCAACGATACTGCATGCCTTATTAAAGTATGCCCCTCCAAAGAGCCAGCACTGGGCTCGCGTACCTAACGACTTCTTTCAAACTTAAACCTCGAACGATGCGCATACAATGCTGTGATCCAAAAACGATTCAGGATACAAACAAGTCAACGATACTGCATGCCTTATTAAAGTATGCCCCTCCAAAGAGCCAGCACTCGCAGCGCTGCGCCGGGCTGTTTACTAACCGGCTGTTTACTAAGACGAGCGCCAAACCTTCCTTCCGCTGCCCCCGCCCCGCTCCGCAAAATACCTCGTGTCCTTGTGATCTTTCAACGGTAGCACGGCAGCGCGACTCCTCTCGCTCCTTGTCCCGTTCTCCCGGATTACCGCCTCCGATTCACACGAGGGCGCCGGTCTGGGCTCCACAACACCGCTTGCTCCGCAGCAACCAGGCGCCACACCTCTTCTTCGGCAAGCTCCGATCCACGCGGCGGTCTGGGCTCCCGGAGGCTCCGAAGTCGTACAGCTCCAAATTCCTACAGGCACCTGAAATAAAGAAAAGAAAATTACACGGCCCCACAGTGGGGCGAGGAGCGAGCCTGGGAGCGCGGGCACAAAGAGGCCGCTTCCCGCACTCCCCAGGCTTTTAACCCTTTCGCCGCCGCGACCCCGCCCCCTCGCCCCGGAAGCACACTAGTACTTCCGGGGCGAGGGCGCGGGGTAAGCGGCCCCGAAAGGGACGGGGTTTGGGAGGGGCCGGGCCCCGCCATGCTTGCGTGGGGGCCTATTGGCCCCCCCTTGTATGATGCATCCTCTCTCCAAAGTTGCATTTTGATCTGTTGTCGCGAGCCCCTGAAAGGAGTGGGGCCCATAGGCCTGTGCCTACTTTGCCTATTTGGTAATCCGGAATTGCACCTTTCAGACCTACTGATAGGGCAGCCTTCAATGCCTCCATTCACTTGCTGTACGTAGCAATGACAATACATGTCAGAAATTAAAGCCCACACTGCTGCTCTTTCTCAACAAAATGCTTCCTTGTTGCTAAGTAAGACGTGTTTGGATTCTCCGTGTGTATTGGACGAGGCATGAAAGGCGTCACAGTTCATTCATAACCTTGGCACATTGTCTGGTTTCCAGCTGCAGCAGAGACCTTGCTTCTTCCGAATGACGCGCCTTTCCTTTGAAAGTCTCTGCCTCCTGAGTGACACAGCTCGCTTCTGAGCGCACGTGGGCTCTTCGGGGTCTTCTCACGGTGCGTGTCCGTGCGTAAGACAAGGTCAGGTGAAAACTACCTGAGCAATTGAGAAATAACAAAGCCAGCCTAAGCCCTGAGCCCACGCGACTTCCGGCGCGCAACTTCCGGCACGCAACTTCCGGCACTGTATGAGACCCAGAGTGCAAAGTAGGCCCTCCAGTGCTGAAGCAGGCAGGGCCTCTGACTTAATCACACACGCACACTGTACATTGGTGCTATACACAAGGCTGCAGGGCTCTCACTAACTCCCCAATGCTGGCCAGCCTGTGGTGTAGGGCATGTAATTTGTTGGTGTAATTCGAGAATGCGTACTGATGTAAAGATGTCACTTCGAAAGCCTCGGTTTTCAGATGTACATCATACATTAGAATTGCATTTGAAACTAGCTCATTTACTATATGAAGTCTGTGCCTGGTTCCGTGTGGCGTTAGTATTGTGGTTGTCATACTTAAATGCCTTCATAAATGTCAATGATGCTGCGGCTAGCAGAGGTAAATGAGTAACTTCAAGATTGTAATCGCAGTTTCACCAATGTAAACTAGCCTGAAACCAGTCACACATGTGAATGAATGAATGAGGACACTTGTAGAGTGCAGCTTTCACTCCCAAGGAGCATCTTGGCGCTAAGTAGCGGGTGGGCAGAATGTCAAGGAGAATGGTCTGATTTGATTTGTGAATTTATAAAGCGTCTTGGTGCTGGGTAGATGCAGAGAAACAGGGATCTGCCGAGACTAAGTTCTAACCAGAGGTAAACAGCCAGGTTTTTACCTCTTTCCTGAAGGAAAGCAAAGATGGGCTATTTTTGATTGCAATTGGGAGAAGATTCCAAGCTTAGCTGCATCCAGCAAAAAGCTTCTCCCCCCTCCCCCCCGCCTGACCTGTTTGTATTTTGGCACCTGAATCAGTTTTGCTTGCCTAGATCTCAGAATCCTAGATGGCTCATACAGTTTCAGATGGGTCTTTAGAAACTGAGATCCCATCCCATGAAGGGCTTTATAGGCCAGACACACAGACTTAAATTTTATTCTTTTTCCTGTTTCTGTCCGTCTCCGTTTGTACAGTAATCATATGAAGGATAGAGCTCGGCTATCTGAGTCTGCGAAGATCCAAGTTTTCAATCTTTTCTTAAAGATGACTTCTGACTCCGTGAGTCTCAGAAGACTGGGCAAGTGATTCCAGGCTTTTGTTCCCAGGACCGCCATTGACTTTCCTCCTCTGGACGTCGGGCGGAATCGAGGAGGTACTAATAGATTTTCCGTGGAGGATCTTAAGGCACGTTGCGTTACATATGGTTTAATTCTTGTCCTGAGAGATTTGGGTCCAGTTCGCTTCATCGATCTAAAGATTATAACTGGGACCTTTAAAGAGTCCTCTTTTTTTGTGTATAGGCAGCCAGTGGAGGGTATGGAGGGCTGTCGAGGACGAGGCTCCCCATGGCAATTTCAGTACAAGTCGGGCCGCTGCATTTTGCAAAATCTGTAGCTTTTTCAGACTGGTCTTCTTTACTCCTGCGTAAAAACTATTACAATAGTCCAAGCACGATAAGATTAGATAAGTGCTACTGCTACAGTCTTCCGCGCTATTACCGGAAGGAGATCAAAGATTTTTTTGTGTGTTTTGATCCAGTGTAAGCACGAGTCTGCCATCGACAGCGCCTGCTGATGAAAGGGTAGTAGGTTGTCAAATCTAATCCCTAGATTCTTGACAGTGTCCACTGTATTTGGGGGAGGGGCTGTATCAGTCGGCCACCACCGTTTAGGCGTAAAGATGTTGTGTTTTCCTAACAGCATAATCTCTGTCTTTTGGCTATTACACTTTAAGCGATTGGATTTCATCCAATCAAAGACAGCAGTGAGGCAAAGTTGGACATTTTCTTCTGCAGCCGTAGACTCTTTATCCAAGGTTAGGATAAGCTGTGTATCATCAGTATAGGACACAGTCTCGATGCCAAAGGATGACACCAGGTCTAATAGGAGCACCATTTGTATGTTAAAGAGTATTGGCTCAAGGCTGAGCCCTGGGGGACCCTTGATAGAAGTTGTTTCTCTGAAGATGTGTAGTTACCTGAATGTATGAACTTACAATGCATTAATTTACAATGCATGACTTTACAACCACAGTTTTAACATTGCAACATCCTTTACAACACATTCTTTTACATAGAATGCCATTACATTGCATTTTCAGAAACTACCTTTACAACTCATTCTATTACATCGCATTATACCTTTACAACGCATACCATTACAATGCATACCATTACTTTGTATTTAAGGTAAGTGTTGGATAGTGTAGGGGTAAAAATTACTATTCTAACTCCAGTGAGTGCAACAGTAGGGAAAGTGTTGGTTAGTGTAGGGGTAAAAATTACTATTCTAACTCCAGTGAGTGCAACAGTAGGGTAAGTGTTAGATAGTGTAGGGGTAAAAATTACTATTCTAACTCCAGTGAGTGCAACAGTAGGGTAAGTGTTGGATAGTGTAGGGGGGAAAATTACTATTCTAACTCCAGTGTGTGCAACAGTAGGGTAAGTATTGGATAGTGTAGGGGTACAAATTACTATTCTAACTCAGCTCGATTACTGTAATGCCTTATATGCAGGAATAAACAAGGGCCTATTACAGCGACTACAAATTGTGCAGAACGCTGCGGCTAAGTTTGTTCTGGACGTGCCCAGGCGCTCGTCAGCCACTGCCGCTAGGAAATCCCGGCATTGGCTTCCGATTGAAGCCAGGATCTCTTTTAAGGTTCTTTGTTTGATTTATGGGTCTTTGACCAGGAAGGGGACGGGAGGAATAAAAGACCTGCTGGTTCCGTATGTTCCCTCCATAAACCTTCGTTCCTCCAAGAAGCTCCTGTTATCAGTCCCCCGCGTTCGAAGAGCTAAGTGGGGAGGCCGGGCTTTTTCTAGCCTTGCGCCGAAATGGTGGAACATTTTGCCCTGTGAAATCAAGTCCCTGCCATCAATGCAAGCTTTTAGAAGGGCTCTGAAGACATGGCTCTTTGCCAAGGCCTACCCTTAGTTTTGGGATCTGCCTTTTATGATTTTTTTATTGATAGGTGCCTTGATGTCTCCTGACTAAGTTGCGCTATATAAGTTTTCATTCATTTCATTTCATAACTCCAGTGAGTGCAACAGTAGGGTAAGTGTTGGATAGTGTAGGGGTAAAAATTACTATTCTAACTCCAGTAAGTGCAACAGCAGGGTAAGTGTCGGATAGTGTAAGGGTACTATGCGTTGTAATGGTATGCGTTGTAATGGTATGCGTTGTAATGGTATGCGTTGTAATGACTTGCGATGTAATGCCTGCGTTGTAGTGACATGCATTGTAATAACATGCGTTGTAGTGACATGCAATGTAATGGCTGCGTTGTAATGACATGCGATGTAAAGGATGTTGCGATGTAATGACTGCTATGTAAAGGTAGTGCGATGTAATGACTGCATTGTAAACGTTGTTTCGCTAGTTACCTAGGGTTACAATTTGTCTCCTGTTCTCAAGAAATGATACCAGCCAAGCCAGTGCTATGTGCTGGTTCTTTTTAACTGTTCTTCTGAGATGGTATGGGAGACCGTATTGAAAGCAGCCGAGAGATCCAACAGAATCAGCACTGCCACCTTTCCTTGATCTAATACGAATTTTAGTGTCCGAGGTGTCAAGCAGCGCCAACTCTGTTGAATGTCCTTCCCTAAAGCCTGATTGCCTGGAATCTAACCTATCTGTTTGAAGAAGAAAGTAATTCAACTGACGATTTACTAGCTTCTCTGTTATTTTGCTTAGGCAAGGTAGGGACATCGGTGCTTTAAATGGGCCGGTGCTGTCCGGTACTGAGCACGGGCACTTTTTTATTTTGAGGGAGAGTACTGGCACTTCTCAAGAGTGGTGGAATACTTTTAATTGGAGAGTACCAACACTTCTCAAGAGTGGTGTAATACTTTTAATTGGAGAGTACCAACACTTCTCAAGAGTGGTGTAATACTTTTAATTGGAGAGTACCAACACTTCTCAAGAGTGGTGTAATACTTTTAATTGGAGAGTACCAACACTTCTCAAGAGTGGTGTAATACTTTTAATTGGAGAGTACCGGCACTTCTCAAGAGTGGTGTAATACTTTTAATTGGAGAGTACCAACACTTCTCAAGAGTGGTGTAATACTTTTAATTGGAGAGTACCGGCACTTCTCAAGAGTGGTGTAATACTTTTAATTGGAGAGTACCGGCACTTCTCAAGAATACTTTTAATTGGATAGTACCGGCAGAAACAAGCAGCTACTCTGATACAGAGTACCAGCACTTATATTTTTCCATTTCAAGCACTGGGGGACATCCACCGTCAGAGGGGCGGCTGATCAGTACTAGCGAGAGAAGTAGCTGCTTTGTTATATAATCAAACATTCTGTGTGGCAGAAAACGAATTGTTGATTATGAATTTACTCCTGCACAAGGTTGTAATGATCACACAGGCTCATTACGTATGCAGCAAAGGGGTGACTAGAAGTAATGAGAAGTATTGTTCATAAACACCAACATATGAAGGCACCACATTTATTTCTAACCCCTTTCCTTCCAATATAAATGACCTGTGGAATTCAGTGGCCCTCAGGTGGCAGATAGAAAGAAGTCTGGAAGTAGATGTCTTTTCATAAAATGGATTTCACACTGTAATTCAATATTACATTTGGGTCAGGTTTGCTTTTATATAAACAAAAAACATTACGGTAGGGTAGGACCCGGGGGAATATTTAAAGACCAATCTCTGGGAACGGCCCCCACGAATACAGAACAACAAAGAAGTACCAGAGGGTCTGAAAAAGGGGAAGGTTAACAGTGTATGTAGGACAGGCAGACAACGTAGGACTCCTGAAATTGACCAGTAAAATGTGGTATACAGTGACAACCCGATAGATGGTCAGAGATACCCATCAGTCACCACTCGGAACCGCCCTTCATCATTTGGGATTTTTCAAAACCATCTATGCAGAGAGGTTTTGTTCAGACAGTAAGAGACCAGGATGTAAATGGATCTCTTCCGCTGAGCAAACAATAGTATGGTTTACCACTCCTTGGAACTAGTGAGTGGTCAAGTGTGGTGTGACTGGGAAAGTGCAGTGCAAAAAAATCTTAACGTGAAAAAGTGATAAACATAAAGAGGTGTGTTTAAAATTGGCTGAGGAAGCATAGAAACATCTTTTATTCAGATGATGCTCACTCCGCCAATGTTAAAAATTTGTTAAAGACAGTTTGAAAAATGCGCTGTCTAGAGGTGGAACTGGGTCGACATGTTTCAGCAACAAGTGGACACAATTGTCCTTGCTTTCTTCAGGACCTTTACAACAAATAAATGCTACTGCATCGGTAAAACAAATAATAAGTGACAACTAAATGACAAATATAACAGACAAGTACACAGATCACCTGCGGTATCCAGGTGAAAAGTCTTGTCTTTTTGCTTACAGCTTATGTCGTTCCCTGAAAGGTCAAAACAAGAAAGAGTCACAAGTCAGACAGACTGACTACATACAAACAACCTCACATATAAGCTAGGTCTCGTAGATGTAGACCTTAGACTCAGTCAAACTTATAGTGCTAACTGTGAACACTCAAAAAGTAGTGTAATCGGTATACCATGTCTGGATATATAGTTTATATGCCAAATACACAAAAAAGTGGATCTTACCATAGCTTGTAAGACGTGAAGACCTCACCCCACCTGGCAGTGGCTCAGGAGTAGAGTGAAGCACCGCTCTATGGAACATGAGTAAAATAAATGGAAGCATGTTTTTTTCAAAGTGTACATACACCTACACAGTAAAGAAACCTTCAGGGGACAGAACGTGAACAGGAGGTTCTAATCACGGAATATGCAGAGTCATAAAAACAACTCCACATCAGTCTATCGGGGGCGGTTAATAGATTTAACATGTAGCCGAGTGTCCCCGGAAAACAGACTCCTATATCCGTAACAAAGTGCATACTAAATATTAAACGGAAGTATATCAATCGGTACTCCGGAGTCAACGGAGTATGTCGCTTAAATATCTCTTTCGCAAACGCAGAGGAAAAGTGGCAGTCTTACCTAACCGTCGGTACTTCCTGGCCGGCGTCTGAACCGACTGGGGAGGCACCGAACGGTCGATTCGTGTCTCAATAAGAGGAGAAACTTGATTTGCCGCAACGAACACGTGACAGACTCATCGGCCCTGTGATTGGCTAAATAACGAGCTGAGAATGTTACAACGCTCGTTATTGGTGATAGTACGTTCTCTAGGTAACCACTGTGTTTATACACATAATACCGTTACCGTTCACTACAAACTAACCCCCATGTGTGTCCATAAGGCTATGAGGCTGACCAGGGGAGAAATACCCTTCTTGGCCACAATTGTGGGTTAAATTCCCCTGTTATAGATGGCTGCATCGTAGCCAAGACAAATCGGCAGAGTATACTAGGACACAGCTGTGTCTTGTGTGGGATACGGATGGTATTTATAAAAATTTTACTTTTCTCACAACCAGACAAAATGAATAGGGTAGCAAGTCATAATGTTGACAGGGCTATACGGTAATGTGAGAAACTTGGTGACGTGCCACGGGGTTACAACGCTCATCATTGGCGGTGATGCATGCCCTAGGTAACCAGTGTGTTTGTAACAGTGTCGAGGTCGCTACAATTGGCCCACATATGTGTCCGTAAGGTTATGACGAACACTCGAAGACTTACAGATATTTAAGACTAAAAAGGGGGGAATTAAGGGGGGAAAATCTATCTCCGTGCCAAACCTACTTAATTGTATAACAAGTCATATTATTGACAGAACTGTGTGGTAATATGAAAAGATGATGGTTGACATGGCTGATGTAAAAAGTGAGACTATAGATATTCATGTGCTCACAGGGTGGACCAGGAAATTTCATCATTTAGTCCGTTGCGGTGGGTATCCAGTTTAAGGACCCATCTCTGTTCCCTTAAAAGGAGGAATTTTGCTACATCTGCAGTGTGGGAGGGAATGAAGGGTTGTTCTAGCACAGTCCACTGGAATGCAGTGGAAGGATGATTGGCTTCTAGAAAGTGTGTTGTGAGCTTAGTGGCCTGCCTTTTGCAACGGATAGTGCTCTTGTGTTCTGATATCCTAATGCGTATTTTCCGTGTGGTCATCCCCACATACTTGTATCCACATGGGCATGTGATAAGATAGACTAATCGTTCACTATTGCAATTAGTGAATTTGTTTTGTTTCCAAGGTCGCAAAGTTCCTATATCAATCTCTGTAGTTTTTTTAGTTTGTGGGCAGGCTTGGCAGGTACCACACGGGTGATGTCCTGTGACTGGCGGAAGGTCCCATAGTGTCCCCAAAACCCTAGGTTGTTCTTCAAGGGGTCTTGTGTGCACCAACCCATCTCTCAGGTTAGGGCCTCTCTTGAATGAGAACAAAGGGTGTGGAAGAGTCAAATGTCCAGAATTGAGAATTGGCCAGTGTTTTTTGACTGTTTTCTGGATATTGTTGGAAAGAGTCCCAAATGTATGTACAAACGTGAGTCTTTCCAGTGGAGCTTTAGGTATAGATGGTTCCAATAGAGCTGAACGGTTGTTGTTCATAGCCCGTTTCATTGATTGACGTACCAGCTTGGGTGGATACTTGCGAGTAATGAGCTGGTTGCCCAGAGTACTCGAGTGTTCTTTGTAGGCTGCAGTGGTGGAACAATTCCTTTGGACCCGCAGAAACTGTCCGAAGGGGAGATTCTCCCTTAGGGATCTGGGGTGGACGCCGGCCAGGAAGTACCTACGGTTAGGTAAGACTGCCACTTTTCCTCTGCGTTTGCGAAAGAGATATTTAAGCGACATACTCAGTTGACTCCGGAGTACCGATTGATATACTTCGGTTTAATAATTAGTATGCACTTTGTTACGGATATAGGAGTCCATTTTCCGGGAACACTCGACTACATGTTAAATCTATTAACCGCCCCCGATAGACTCGATAGACTGATGTGGAGTTGTTTTTATGACTCTGCATATTCCGTGATTAGAACCTCCGGTTCACGTTCTGTCCCCTGAAGGTTTCTTTACTGTGTAGGTGTATGTACACTTTGAAGAAAAATGCTTCCATTTTTTATTCATGTTCCATAGAGCGGTGCTTCACTCTACTCCTGAGCCACTGCCAGGTGGGGTGAGGTCTTCACGTCTTACAAGCTATGGTAAGATCCACTTTTTTGTGTATTTGGCATTCAAACTATATATCCAGACATGGTATACCGATTACACTACTTTTTGAGTGTTCACAGTTAGCACTATAAGTTTGACTGAGTCTAAGGTCTACATCTACGAGACCTAGCTTATATGTGAGGTTGTTTGTATGTAGTCAGTCTGTCTGACTTGTGACTCTTTCTTGTTTTGACCTTTCAGGGAACGACATAAGCTGTAAGCAAAAAGACAAGACTTTTCACCTGGATACCGCAGGTGATCTGTGTACTTGTCTGTTATATTTGTCATTTAGTTGTCACTTATTATTTGTTTTACCGATGCAGTAGCATTTATTTGTTGTAAAGGTCCTGAAGAAAGCAAGGACAATTGTGTCCACTTGTTGCTGAAACATGTCGACCCAGTTCCACCTCTAGACAGCGCATTTTTCAAACTGTCTTTAACAAATTTTTAACATTGGCGGAGTGAGCATCATCTGAATAAAAGTTGTTTCTATGCTTCCTCACCCAATTTTAAACACACCTTTATGTTTATTACTTTTTCACGTTAAGATTTTTTTGCACTTCACTTTCCCAGTCACACCACACTTGACCACTCACTAGTTCCAAGGAGTGGTAAACCATACTATTGTTTGCTCAGCGGAAGAGATCCATTTACATCCTGGTCTCTTACTGTCTGAACAAAACCTCTCTGCATAGATGGTTTTGAAAAGTCCCAAATGATGAAGGGCGGTTCCGAGTGGTGACTGATGGGTATCTCTGACCATCTATCGGGTTGTCACTGTATACCACATTTTACTGGTATATTTCAGGAGTCCTATGTTGTCTGCCTGTCCTACATACACCGTTAACCTTCCCCTTTTTCAGACCCTCTGGTACTTCTTTGTTGTTTTGCTTTTATATAAAACAAAAAAAAATTACAAATACAAATATGACTACGGAGTTTGAAGCAGACAAGTGTTGTTAACGAAGGGAAAATGAGAGTGTTAGAAAAAATTGACTTGTGCAAGCAGTGGCCATTTAACATCAGGGTGACTACCAGCCTTTGCTGGGTGTGATCACCACTTACTAATAGATATCCACAATACCTGGAGGGAGTCCGAAAGATGGACATGGGCTGGTCAGGGACAGGAGGACGGGCAACCGGCCTCTGCCACTTACAGAGGATAGAGGACGCAGGCCTGTGCTCAGATCAGGGAAGTAGCTAGTAACCACAAAGGTTACACAGAATTAGTGCATTGCTGTCCAGCGCATGCCCCAGATGTGGGTTGGATCTGGTGTCGTTTCTACATATTTCGTGGGAGTACAGTAGGCTGCAGAGGTACTGGGAGGGGGTCCTGTGGCTCTACGGGGAGCCTCACACCTGAAGTTGGGCACAACGGTCAAGCATTGCCTGCTGGGATTGCGCCCGACCTCCAAAAGAGGGGATACAATGAGACTGGTTCGCTCTTCTAGGATTGATATTGGCTGAGCAGCACTTGGTTATCCATTGGTCGCAACCCAGACCACCTACCATCCTAAAATGAATGGACAACACGTTTGTTTTGGGGGTGGTATAGGAATGACTGTTGCGATAGTACGCACTGACGAGCATGCAGACCGGAACCTGGGAGCCATGTTGGAAAGTCTGGCGGCTGTGAAATCGGTGGGGGATGACTCCCACCCTATTGCCACCTCAGACCTGGAGCCTGTGGTCCGCGGTGCGGCAACGAAGTTTGGAGGGCCCATTGCCGAAGTTGGGAGGGGTGTGGATATAGAGTGCACAGTATGGGGGTGTGGCTGTGCGGCCGCCCCTCTCTGGGCTGGGGAAACGAACCCTAGGATGGATGTGTGCGTGTTGTGTAGACGAATGAGTTTGTAGTTATGGATGGGCCGCACACCTTCTCCCCACCCACCACCCTGGCTCGAAGGCCTGGGGAAAAAGTACTGCCATTGACTTCCCACTATTGCTGCTTACTATTCTAGAAGTTACATGGTTGGTTTAGTCACAGTTTCACACAATGTCTGGGGAGGTGCAAGTAAAGGGTCGGTCGATACTGAGCTGAATGCTGAATTGGCCGATACTCTGACACTTGACAGCAATAACGGGAGACGAGCAGCTGTTGGATCCCAGTGGTTGCTGAAATACAATATCCTGCCCTGTAAGGGGTGTCCCTCGGTTGGTAGCAATGTATCTATCAATGTTGGCTGAGCCATACCGCTATAATTTATACTGTATGAACTCTCAATAAAGACATGTTAAAAAAAAACACTGTCCACATCGATATCCGCCATAGATAAATTCCCAAATGATATATCTGGAATGGGCACATGTGAAGGAGGGTCAGAAATTACTCCACCAGTAGTTGTTGAAGAGATATTTGCATGAATTTGAGAGAAGCAATGAGATGTTATTAGGTCAGAGAGGGTCTATAGATGGTTTCCGTAGAGATTCCTGCTGCGGAGGGTACACATTCACCAGCAGCCAGGGATCTGGAGAGCAGAACGAGATATTCCATACATGTTGGATATATTGTCCCAGATACTCATTGCTGGGACTGAGGGAGAAGGGAGAGCGAGAGTCTAGCTCAGATCTCACCTACCTGCAGAAGGACCCCGTCCGTAGAAACACTAATACCTGGGATTGCCCGAAACGCCCAATATTTAGTGAACCCTTCTTGGATATTTAGTTGAAAATTCGTCAAACAAAACCTCATTCTGAGGCCGAACCGTGTGTGTCTGTACAATACGGTCCCAACCATGAATGCGTCTTAACCACACATTCCTGAAAATTCTGAAGCGGCTACTGATACTGTTTTCCAGCACTGGTTCAGAACTGGTACCAGAGTTTGCTATTTTCCTTCCTGACATTTTGTATCTCACTTAGCACTTATTACCTTATTAAACAAATAACATTGCTCTTGATTCCTATTGTACGGTGTACATCACGTCTTGTGAATTGCACAGAGCTGCATTTGAGTAATATATATATAATATATATAGATGTGTGTGTGTATATATGTATATGTATATATATATATATATATATATATATAGATAGATAGATAGATAGATAGATAGATAGATATATAGAGAGAGATGTATGTGTATATACATCATTCCGTTCTACATTAAGCCTGTCTGATCCCCACTGCATACACTGGTACCATTTATGGGTGCAGCTTCCGAAATCCAACCTTGCATCCCTGTCCCCCACATGTACACACCCGCACTCCCGGATCCTTAAATCAGAACGTTTAATCAAAACAGATTAACTTACTCTGCTGAATTAGGTATCCTGTGCTTCCTAAATGTGGGGAGCATGGTTGCGATATACAATTAATACACAAAAGAGGAAAGAAGCAAGGAACTCTGGGTGGTTCCCAATATTATGTGCAGAGCAGCTCCTTTATACGAAGCAACCTACAGCGCCATCTGCAATCTGTCTGCTCACCTCAAATGTTGGTTTTTCTAGCACAGTCTTTGGGCATAGGATTAGCACAATGCCATCCACGCCGAGATAGAAAAGGACAAAGCCTTTTGCCATTTGTACAGCAAATTTATTCTGCACTCTAAGCCTGAAACGGCATTGTTTGACTTATACTGGATACTCCCTTGTGCCTGAACACAGCTGTACCTCTCTGATGAGCTCTACCTAGAACAAAACACAGGAGCCGGGGGTTGCTTTCCATTCATTCCAGCTTGGCTTGAATGGGTGTATTGCCGCATATCTATTCTTAATTCTCATTTTCAGAGTGGACCATTTTTTTATTTAGTGCTCTTATTTAATGAGGGATGGTTTGCTCAGATGGCCCTGCTCCTGTGGTTACATTACATGAGTGTATTTTAATTTGATAGTAGGTTTCTTGTAGTACAGTGTTTCAATTTGTACAGCCATTGTGTGATTTATAATTTCATTGTTTCATGGTGTCTTAGTAAGTGTGCGGCAGTGTGAAAGTGGGTGTGTAATTGTATATTGTTTCCTTTTTAAATTTTTTATAACAGGTGTTTTATGAGGGAATAATGCGAGTCTTTCATATAGGTTTTTTATGTGATTGTACGTGGATTATCAGCTTGAAAATTTGCATAATTTAGCATTAAAACTATAGCAAAATAAGATGCATTTCCCATTTTAGGTCCCATAGGAAATCGTGTTGTCTATTAAAGCAAAAACCTGTGAGGAGAAAGACACTAAACTTGGCCTGTAAGGACAAATTTAGTCGAAAGAGTACCACTTATATGCTTGGTTTGGTTTAAAATTGGTTCAGTATGTATGTGATTTATAAGTGTTTGAAAAATGTGTTGAAAAAGCATCAGAGGGTTAAAGCTTAGTGGAATCTTGACTGCTGACAAGGTGTTTTTTGATTTGCCAGTAACTTTAGTGCCGTTTGACGAATTTGCACAAAATCTGGCGAACACTTATCATGATTAGCTTACACTGTATGTTTTTAAATCTGTGCAGATCCGTCAAGGAGGGAGCATAGATAATTGGGATCGGCAGGAGGTCCTAAAAGTGTAAATTTGCTAATAACTGTGGCACAAAAATGTCGGCTTATTTATAGGAGACTGAACATGCCAAATGTCTGACAAATTTCACATGGATTTGTCAAATGATTCCACATTTATTAGCAAATTAATCGTTTGGACTTCCCCTTTAAAGTGCACCCCTTCCACAAATTTTAAAATTCCAAGAGTAAGTTAAACATGCAAAATATCTGCCAAATTTTGTGCATATTCATCAAACTGCTCTAAAGTTAAAGACAAATAACAATCCATTTACTACTGTCAAAATAGCTCTAACTTTCTAATCCTTTCAGGCAGTGGTGGCCAGCACGGATTGGGGGGGATGTAAAAAACAAAAAAGAAAATTACCTTATCACAGCCGCGTCCCTCCAGTCTCTCCTCAGTGCCAGGACTCGGCCGGAACCGGAACCAGGAAGCACCCAGGCTTCCCTGACCAATCAAAATGCTGCAATGCCACGTTGTGATTGGTCTGAGCACCGTGGTTCACGCTCAGCCAGGGAGTGTGGACCTGGGCATGTTCTCCACGCAGTCTGTATTACAGCCAGCGAGGAAAACATGCCTAGTGCACATGAATGTTTGGCCGGCCCCAGAGGGCCCCAATCATTTATGCGCACTTGGAGTGGGCAAACCACTCCTCCCCTGCCCTGCTCTGAGAGCAGAACAGCTCGGCCTGCCATGGCTGCAAAGCAGCAGGAACAAATAATATGATAATAACATTCAGTTATTATAATTACATTTTTTCTTTAGTTACACTGCTTAAAAGCAGTGGGGCACGCTACTCCACCTTAGCGGAGGAGTAGCCAGCCAACACATTTTTACAATGATAATTTTCTCAAACAACTGAACTGATTTACATAACACCAAGTGAAAACACCTCCTTGAGAAAAGTTTTGGTTTCATGCCAAGTTTGGTGCATTATTACCCGGTGTTTTCCAACAATGAAGAGCAAAGATTCCCATTGGAGTTAAAATGGTAAACACCGCTTTTCAGTGCCCCTTACCTCTTTTATTTTCATCCCTCCCCCTTGATAAATCTATATGAAACGTGGCATCTAAAATCAGACAAATGTATTAATGAATGTTTTGTGTAGATAAAAGTGCCAAAGTTATTACCGAAATAAAAACAGTCTTTTCAATGGAAACTTTGACCTAACCATAGCTACTCGCTGGCAACAGCTAGTGTGTAATATGTTACATAGTTAGCAATAGCAAATCTGTAGTTATGGGTAGGTTAAAGTTCACATTGCAAAGGCATTTCATTTTTCTTGATCACTTTAGTCGTGGTTGACGAATTCGAACAAAGCTTTCCAAACAAATAGGCCCTGGCACGTTTTGGGCAGATCTGTTCAGTGTTCAGGTCAAAAAAGCAACTTTTCTCATTATAATTCCTATGGAAATGTTTGGTCTCTGAAACAGAAAAGGAGTACTGGAATTACACAATACTTGTCATAAAAAATAGAACTTCACACGTGAAAGATGCTTTGCTTGATGTATGGCTGTTCAGGATTTTTCAAGACATTAGTATTTAACAATCATATCTTGCCTGGGAATCAGTTTGTGGACAACCCATGAGCCCAAATTCAAATATTAAAATCTAAAAGTAGAGATAGCTTTTTCATCTGTCATCCATTTCTGTAATCAGTAGTGTAATGTAAACTGGTAGGGCCCCCCTGCAAAATGTGATGAGGGGCCCCTAATTCTCCCATAGCTCACAAATATTAATTGGTGTTGGGATGAATGGGGACCTCTGAAGGTCTGGCGGACCCCTTGAAGAGTTGCCCCCCGGAGCTGAAGGGGCCTGCGTTATACCCCCTCTCTGGTCTGTTGCCCCAAAGCTGAATCTGCGGACCCAAGGCTCACTGTGAGAGACTGGCCTGGTATATGATGTCCACTAGTGTAAGTGGGCACTCTGCACCAGTCCAGACAACCCTTATGGTGATTTAAGAGGTCTTCGAAAACCTTGGGAAGCTCTCTAAGTGGTAGCTGTGGGGAGCAGCTTTCAGGCTTAGTCCAGAAGGAGTGTAAAGCAGCTTGTTTTACCAGAACACAATCTTATATGTATGGATTAAGTGAAAGAGAACCACACTAGGTATTTATAAAAAATATGTATTTATTATATAATACTCTCTAACACATACAAATATCTCCTACCCGGAGATATGCACAATGCACACAATACTTTGCATAGAAATCACGTAAATAGCATGAAATACACAGTGAACTGGGGGGAGGTGGGGACCAAACCATATGCTAAGAAAGTGGTATAAGAACCACAACTCAGGTCAAGACATTGTCGAGAGGACGTAGAAGTGCTGGGGACCCCAGGAACCGCCCAAGGTGGGTGACTAGAAACCCCACAGAGAGCGTGTGCAGTGTGGGAACACAACCACTTGCTCTGTAAAAATCAACGTATAAGTCGCGGCTGGAGTTTTATATTTTTTATTTTTTTATTTATTTATTTATTTATTTATTTTAAAACCTTTATTCGAGTAAGCAAAAAAGTACAAGGATGGGCCTACAACCACACGGGCCGGCCGCTAAAGAGGAGTAGACACATATCATATATGCCCGCAGAGGTAAAAGTCAATCAACAATGCAATACTCATCACTATTTACAGGACAAAAACAGATTTTATTTATATGAAGAACAAACACACACAAAAAAGGCTAAAGTGTAGTACTGAAGGTCAGCTCAATGGACGTAAGGGGGGGGAACAGCAACAGAAGTACAGTAGCAAAAC
The DNA here is from genome assembly GCF_964261635.1 of Lissotriton helveticus. NCBI lineage: Eukaryota > Metazoa > Chordata > Amphibia > Caudata > Salamandridae > Lissotriton > Lissotriton helveticus. The sequence goes on along the minus strand of NC_136070.1, from coordinate 55,647,493 downwards.
TCTAAGCACTGAGGAGCTCGGGGGGGGGGGTAGGGACACAGAAGTCAGTACAAAAAGGAGGGGGGGGAGGGCCGGAGACACCAGCACAACCCCTATATGAAAGGTTCCAAGAACGCTTGCCTAAGGAGACAGGGCAAGCTCGATAGTGCCCACAAGGGGAGGAGTACAAATGTCGCCACGGTAGTCGTTCCATTGACCCCACACCTTCACCCATGCCCCGGGTCTGCCCCTGGCCACATAGACAGTTTTCTCACGGAACATGGACCAATCCATGTTATCCTCCCATTTCGAGAGGTCAGGGGGCCTGGAGGCCCCCCAGAGTTGTGCAATATCTCGCTTCGCAACCATATAGCCCAGGGTGGCCCATCTAGTCTGTGCCACTGGGTAGTCCGTGGGCTCCCAAACATTCAAAAGACATCGACGAGGTTCCGGACGCAAGGACACACCTGTCACCACAGCCATCACTTCAAGCACGGCCGCCCAATAAGCAGCCACCATCGGGCACTCCCAAAGAATATGTAGGAAAGTAGCACGCAAACCACACCCACGCTTACACAATCCATCGGAGGAAAAGCCCATCACCACCAGTCGCGGTCCCGTCACGTACACCCGATGAAGGATCTTCAATTGGACCAGACGGAGACGAGCCGGAATAGCCACCTCCTTCGGGGAGGAGAGGGCTGATTGCCAATCCTCATCATCAAGTTCTAACCCATCTCCCATCCACAATTCCCGAAGTCGGGTCAATAAGTCGGTCCGATTGTTAATCAACTTTTTGTAGATCAGGGAGATAGTGCTATCAGGAAGATGTTCATCAAGGATACGGTCCTCAAGGGGGGAAGAGTCAGGCGGAATCTCACCAGGAGCAAACACCGAAGCCAGGGCGTGCCTGAGCTGTAAATAACGAAAGAATTCCCGACCACTCAGGCCATAGTCAGCCTGGAGGGCCTGAAACGAACGCACAGAACCCTTAGAGTACACATCCCCCACCTTAGAAATCCCAATCATGTCCCAACGGTCGAAACCCTTGGAAGACCAAAGACCGCCCAGACGTTCTGAAGCATAAAGCGGCGTCGCCAACGTCAAGCGATCCTCCCAGCCCAAGCTCACATTCGCGGCGTGCCACACCGTCAAAGCAGTCAATGTAGGTCCCACAAGATGGCGCCCAGCGGAGCGAGAATAAAGCACTCTGTTAAAGTCACCTCCCGGAAGCTGAAGTTTATCCATTTCAAACGCCGGATTACGACCTGGCGAGAACATAGCGTGATTGATAGCGGACAGATGGGAAGCCCAGTAATATCTCTTAATGTCGGGGAGCGCCATGCCCCCATCATACCACGGGATGGAAAGTTTCGCGAGAGCAATGCGCGGACGCCCATCCCAAATAAGCTGCCTCTGAAGGCTCTCAATCTCCCGAAAATAGGACTTAGGGATAGGATCATAATAATTCTGGAGAGCATAGAGAAACCGCGGCAATGACATCATCTTAAACAGGGCCGCCCGACCCAGGGGAGACAGGGGAAGTTTGCGCCAACGGGCAACGTCCAAACGTAGCCTAAGCAACGGGGGAAGGAGATTACGATCAAAACGAAGGGACGAGTCCAAGGTAACAAAAACCCCCAAGTATTTGAAGCCATCCCTGGCCACCTGAAGAGGAAGTCTGCTCGGCAACGGAGGCAAGACACCAGATAAAACATATACACAGGATTTAGTCCAATTGATGACGAGGCCTGAGTTAGCGCCAAAGGACACAAGAACGTCAAATAAGACAGTTAAAGACTTGCGAGGGGAAGTAAGGTACAAAAGGATGTCGTCCGCATAAAGCGAGACGCGGTCTTCGAAGTCTGGGGCCCAGCGAATCCCTTTAAGGGACGGTTCCCACCGGAGCCAGGCCGCTAATGGTTCAAGAGCGAGCGCAAACAACAACGGGGACAGGGGGCAACCCTGACGGGTACCCCTGCCCAAGGAGAAGGGAGCCGACACTCTACCGTTTACCACAACTTGTGCCAGAGGTTCCGCGTACAACAACTGAATCCAGCTAATAAACTCGCACCCGAATCCAAATTTCTCAAGAGTCGCCCATAGATAGGGCCACTCCACAGTATCAAAGGCCATAGAGGCATCCAGGGACGCCAAAATGGCCGGTTCGGTCAGAAGCCCCGCCCTCGCCATCACGCCGTGAAGGCGTCGCAGATTCAAAGCAGTGTTGCGATGCGGGATAAAACCAGACTGATCCGGATGGACCAAATCCCCGAGAACCGAAAGGAGACGGGTCGCCAAAAGTTTTGCCATAACCTTGGGTTCAACATTTAACAGGGATATGGGTCTATATGAGGAACAGAGGTCACGTGGTTTACCATCTTTAGGGATGACGACAATCGTCGCCAGACGCTGATCATAGGGAAGGATGTTACGTTCACGAGATTCTAGAAACATGGCGCGAAGATACGGCGCCATCTTATCGGGGCGTAGCTTATACAACTCAATAGGCAACCCGTTCGGGCCCAACGCTTTGCCCGAACGGAGCGAACGGATAGCAGTCGCTATCTCATCATTCGTAAAAGGGGAGTCCAAAGCAATACGGTCCTGGTCGGTGACACAGGGCAAAGTGATATCGCGCAAGAGGAGGCGGGAGTCAGCCACGTCCCTCACAGACACGGGAGCATATACAACACGGAAATATTCCGCAAAACGATCAACAATGGCAGTCGGATCAATCACATTCTCACCACTCGCAGACTGAATCACAGGCACCACACGATTAACTCTTTCTTTCTTGTCCAACCACGCTAGGAGTTTACCTGCCTTATCACCCACATCGTACAATCTGCCTTGTTGCTCACGAAACATCACCTTTGCAGCGTCAGTGACCAGGGATTTATATGCAAACTGTTTTAGACCCAGGGCATGGAGTTTCTCAGGCGTGACACCAGAGTCCAACTCGTCCTCCAAAGCAGAGATCTCCCCCTCAAGGTCCACCACCTCCCTCCTCCCGGCTTTTTTGGCTTCAACAATCAAGGAAAGGGCCTGTCCACGAATCACAGTTTTAAAGGCTTCCCACAGGGACACAGCCGAAGGGACCGACCCCTCGTTTTCCAGGAAATATGCATCCATGGATTTGAGCAAGAGGGTACGAGTCTCAGGGGAGGAAAGATACCATGGGTTAATTGGAGCCACTCGGCCCGCTGCCTCTACCCCAACCTCGAAACGAAGCCAGAGCGGCGAGTGGTCGGAAATACCCCTTGGCAAATGCAAAATCTCACGAACCGCCGACGACTGGGACGCGGGCATCAGGAAATAATCCAGCCGAGACAGACTGCCATGAGCCCCAGAATGGAAAGTGTATTGGAGCTGAGTGGGATGCAAAAGTCGCCAGCAGTCCACAAGGCCAAAGGTATCTAGAAACCCACCCAACCACTGCTGAGCCTGCGGAGTATCCCTAGGGGGATGGCGGTCGTGAAGGCCGGAAAGCACCGAATTAAAATCACCGGCCAGGAAGAGAGTACTTTCAGGGAGATCTAACAAAACACGGCCCAAATCAGTGAAAGTAGAAGTCTGTAAACCCAGGGGAACATAAACATTAAAGAGAGATAGGGTGCGGCCCTCATATCTACCCACCAAGACAGTATATCTCCCACGGTCATCTTGAATCACCTCGTCAATTGCCAGGGGGAGGGAGGTTCGAACAAGGATACCCACACCCCTAGATCCGGAGGTAAACCCCGAGTGCGCCACAAGGCGGTAGCCCCATCTATTCATTGCATTACAAACATTTCCAATCAAATGGGTTTCCTGCATGAAAACAATGTCTGGCGACAAACGTCGTATACAATTCAAGACCACACTGCGCTTAATACGATCTCCCAGGCCATTAACGTTCCAGGAAACAAATTTCAACCCTCTACCCCCCATCCCATCCACCCGAGCCAAGACCCCTCATCCACGAGCATGACACCAGAAACAGCAGCAGACACAGGAGCAGTTCGCCTTGAAAACAACACACAAAAAAGAAAGAACTTCCCAACCCCCCTCCCCCAAACTGAAAGGAAACACCCCCCACCCTGCACCCCTGCAAAAAGCTAAAGAGCCACCCCAACCTGCAGTGTGCCTGTCGCCCCATAACCCCTAGTCTACACAAAGACCCCGGAGGAGGAAAGGTCTCCGTTCCACCCGCCCCTGACAAACATCAAGAACGAAAATTATCAAAAGAAAGATAAAATAATCACAATGCAGAGGAACGCCGGTCAACAATCCTGAAAAGGTATTCAAAATAAAACATGTGAACCAAACAGTCAGATCTCCACACCACCTTCGGCACCACCAGGGTGAGCGGCGGATTCAGTCTCAGGAGTACGGTCAGGCAAGGAGTCCAGCCAGTCATTAACAGCATCTGGGCGATCAAAGAAAAGGGTACGCTCATTGTACTCGATCCGAAGTCTGGTGGGATAGAGCATAGCATAGCGTAAGCCCCGATCCCGAAGACGTTTCTTGGCCCCACGAAACTCCATCCGTCGTCTCTGAACTTGTTGGGAAAAATCCGGGTAAAAGTTTACCGAAGCATTCTCAAAGGCCACCGGGCCCTTCACCCGCGAGGCCTGCAGGATAGCGTCCCGGTCTCTATAGTGAAAAAGCTTCGCTACAATGGGTCTCGGCGGGGCTCCCGGCCAAACTTTGCCCCCTGGAACACGATGTGCGCGTTCCACCGTGAAGAACTTCGTAAGGCCGGAAGGGGCAAGATGGTTCAAGACCAGATCCTCAACCAGGAGATCCACCGAGTGGGGTTCAGGGTTCTCCGGTACACCAACCAGGCGAACATTGCAGCGACGTGCCCTATTTTCAAAATCTTCCAGGCGTCGGGTCATAAAGTCGTTCACCCGACGGAGATTTCCGACTTCTGTCTGGAGTTCCGAGACGTCCTTCGTGAGGCTGGACGATTTAATGTCCAATGATTGCACCCTCTCATTCGTCTTGCCGAGATCAGCACGAATAAGATTAACCTCAATAGCCACGGTGTCAAGTTTATGGGCCAAGGCCTCGTACTGTAGGCCGATGGATTCCCTCACGCCCGAGATGGCGCCCATGATGTCCTGTAGGGAGGGCTCCGCCGACTCTTCCAAAACTCGTTCGGACGCTGTACTAGAACCAGGCAGGGCAGCTCCGGGGGACCCCTTAGAATGAGTATAGCGGTCCATGACATTTGATTGAACCGGAGCTCCGCGCAGAGGTGCTTTCGTCTTGCGCGTCTCTCTGTCCCCTCTGCCCGCCATTTTGAAGATGCGTCACAGGACAAGCCACCAGGGTCGACGGGCCCGACACCCAAAGCACAGGATCAAAAGTACACAAAAATGAGGGGCACAACTCGGGTAGAGGTCGCCAAGCCAGCAAATAGTCCGCAGGAAAACCCAACAGCCGATCTGCCTCCAGGTCTCAGCCGCAACTCGATAGTCACACCCGTGGCCCAAGTCGGAACAGAATCGAAACCGAAACTTAGGAAGGGGGACCCACAAGGCCAGATCTCCTGCCGTTGTTGTTCAATTCCAGGACGGCTACAGAACCGCACCCCGTCCCGGGCGCACCTCAAGGGCGGAGCCCAAAAGTTCAGACCATCATATCTCAGGAATAAGAGATCCAAATCAATTTCTGAAAGGTGCCAGGCTGATCAGCCAAACGTCCTCCACACGAATTCTTGCAAGAAATCAGGATTCAGTCAGGATAAAATGCCGGGAGCGGCGAGGGTCCGGAGAGCGCTGTGCTCAAGCGGCCATCTCGGATGCCCGCCAAGCTCCCGCGGCTGGAGCTTTAAAGATTAAGGACCCTTCCCAGTGGACCCTGAAGAAACCCCATGTGAGACAGAAGGTTGGAGAGCCACCGTACCCGTGGATACCCTAGTACCCACGTTATCTACACCAGGGAAGCAGGGTGCATGGGTGTGAATTAGTGTCGGAAACCACCATCAAACCCAATGGAGGACTTCAGGAAAGCTGCTGCTGAAGAAGGAGAAAGTGTCCGATGGAATCTGAAGGAGGATTCTAGTTGAGAGGTACCTGCAAGCAGAGGGGACAGAGTCTGTCACTCAGGAGTGACCAGGAGATCTGGAAGACGAATGCCCACCAATGTCGTGAGCTGCAGGAGAGTTGACGAGGACCTTGACTCTGCAGCTGTGAGGACCAGGTGACGCTGAGGAAGACCAGGATCCATGCACATGCTGTCCCATGTAGGATATCGAGTGCTGGAGGGTTCGGTGTCTGGCTGGAGCGCCAACAAGCCTTGGCAAATGCAATCAATGTAGAAGTCAAAGAAGTGCAATGTCGGGACCAGAAAGGTCCAGGGGACTCGCCACAAGCAGGGGAGTCCGAGCAGGCCCCGACCAATCACGGTAGCCCAAAAGAAACAAAGGTGACCCTCAACAGTACCCACAGCCGGAGGCATTGGAGTCGCAAGAGGACCTCGAGCAGCTCAACAAAAGATACAGGCCACAGTGCAAACAATGCGATGTGGAAGAATACTTTGGTCACTGGAGGTACTTGAGGTTGGGGCTATTTGGAGCCCAAATATCTTGGTGGTAGGAAGCCAACAAGCCTTTGTAACTGCAAGTCGATGCGTTGCACAAGGGTGGGGTTCCTGCAGCTCCCACGAGGGATACTGGCCTCATACTTGGTGAGAAGGCAAGGCAGGCCTCAGGAGCTGTAGAAAACCACCACCTGTGTTGCAGAACCTTACAGAGTCCGTAGGAGATCGGTCAGCTTATTTTTGGTGCCTGCGAATGCAGGGAAGTGACTCCTTCACTTCAAAGGAGATACCTTCAGGGGTCTTTGATGCCCACATGCCTTGGAAGGTTCCTGTATGGTGCACACGCACAGAGGATGCAGCAGACTGGAAGGGAGACTAAGTTGGGCCTAAACGAAGTCCAGCAAAGTCCAGAGTGCCCAGACGGTGTCTGAATTGAATCTTGTCCCACGACGAATCAAGGGACCCACTCACAGGTAAGCCCTTATGTACCCTTAGGAAAGGGTTGGGACGATTCAGTGGAGCCTCCCAGGGGAGGACTTGGACAGGGGGGGAGGTTACCCGCATGTCCTTTGTCCAGTTTCACGCCAGAGAGAGAGCTGGTTTGAACTGGACTATGCACAGGGACATCAAATGTGCCCTCATGAAGACTTAGTGGCGCTGGCAAGCACCCCCACCCGACCCTAATACACTAAATCCTGTCTGGTAGGCGGTCACACCTCCCTGTAACAGGATGCCTATTATTCTGCCTTCCCCTCCTCGAGCTTGGCTCAGGAGCAGGAGGGCAGAATCGTGTCTCTGGTCGGCAGCAACCATTTTGTGCTGTCCGGGTCTAGAAGGCTGACACCGGGAACACTAAGAGCCCAACGGAGGGCTCTTTAGTTCTTGGAATCCTAGCCCCACACCATTTACATTGTGGGGGTATGATTCCAACATTTTTATTCCCGAACATGATAGGATTTGTTGCAGCTGTTTTCGAGATAGTCATTGCGTAATTACGGGCTGCCCGTCTATATTGTATATGGCTGCTTCACTGACAACATGGGAGAATGGACTTCGTAGGCTGTAGTGGGTGTCATGCTCATGCAGGGGCACCCTCTCACATAGAACTAAGCACCCTGCCTTCAGGATTGCAAAGGCCTGCTTTAGGGATGACTTGTATGTTTTAAGTGCAGTGACCCTAGATTTAGTAAACCTATATCTTTAGTAAGTGGTGCTAGGACCATCTTACACGGGCTGCAATGGCAGGCCTATGGTTACAGTTTGAACGGTCTCCCATGGGTGGCGTAATGGGGGACCTCTGGGGTACCTATGCCCTGGGTACCTTAGTACCATATATTAGGGACTGATAAGGGTACCCCAGTATCCAATCTGTGATGTACCTAAGTACTGAACACAACAATTCAATGGACAAAGCAGAGATACTGGGGTCCTGATTAGCAGGATCCCAGTCAGACTAGTCAATAACTGCTTAGCACCGGTCAAAAAGGGGGGGTAACCATGCAGAAGGATCCTACCTTCCTACACTCACTGTTTGGCTTCGCGCATCCGGAGAAAATTATTGAGGCTACCATTACAGTACTTGTGGACTTGATCCTAAAAAGTAAAAAAGAAGAAGCTGTGAGAGAGCAGAAGTATTATCTCCGGATGACCTGGCTCATGTGAGTGGCCCCAAAGAGATGCTACTTAAGTCAAAAGTAAAAGAAAATGCATTTTGTTGCTGTTTCCCGAACCCCAAGCCAGGGATTGCAGACCCCAGCACTGTTCCAAAGATCCATAAACTCTTTCTAGGGGACCTTAAACCCTTGCAAGTTCTTGGGCCCTTGTTCGGCCTTCTACAAAGTTTGCAGAGCTGGTGTTGGATCTGGTGTACTCGAAGAGGCCCAACAATGGTCCATGTCCGTCTCTATTTGCGAATCCAAATTGTAGTTCCACAAACCTAACAGAAAGGAGACCATCCTTTTCTTCGCCACCCAGAGGCTGCGCAGTGGCGATTGGCTGCCTGTGGAGGGATAGGCGCATCGCCTGGCCAAAGGCTTGCAGTAGGTTAGGAACCAGCAACCAACTGCGCTGCCAAAGGCCATCAGTGGTGAGGTAAGCCACCTCAGATAATTTGAGAACAGGGCTTCAGCACAACCCACAAAACAAGGTTAAAATTAGGTTATGGCTATCTTTGTTAATAACATCTTAATATATGTTTAAAAAACTTCAGAAATTTACCCAGTTAAAGTACAGTTATGGTTGAGAATTAAAAGTGAAAAACACTGAAATTCACAATTTCTGATTAGCTCCATAATCCTTAACTCGCACTAAAGCCATACACAAAATGCATTGCTTATGATCTCACAACATTTACACAAATAAGTAGCAATGCCTAAAAGCACAACCTAAATAAATAACAACATATGCTCAAACCAATAAATCTTACTGCATTCAAAGTTGCCTCCTTCATAGTGTAATGGGTAATATCATGTGTAAGGCCACTGCAATTATTCGGAAGGGAAGCACCAAATTATGTGGCAGCGTTGGCTAAATTATGCGGCAAGAAAATGAATATTATATGGTATGATGCAACACATTTTTAGATAGTATTAATGCACTATTTTGTCATTTTTACATACGGTAATTCTGTCTGGGCAAAGTTTTCACCTAGTACCAGTGTAACAACCAAATACAGAAATAAGCAACTGAAAAATGACTAGATATCCTTTGCGAATGGCCATCCACTATACAGGAACATATGTGGACGCGTCTTAAGTAACTTTTGAACCGCTTGGGCTAGAAACAAAAATATTTTGTCAATTTGTGCAGCACGTGATGGATTATGTAGCAAACAGTTCAAATCCAGAATTACGTGGAAAAAAGCTGCGGCTGCAGAATCACATAATTCCATTGGCCCTGATCATTTGTAATCTCACCTGTGAGACTGTATACATTTTTTAATGCAGCTACAACATCAAGGGTGAATCACTTTCAGAACACCATTTGATTGGGCAGATGGTGTGTGCTTCCACCGCAAAAAAGTGCTTCTGTTGCACTTTTCCCCTTCTGTAAAACTTTCTGATCAGTACAGCAGGACTGTTAGTTTTGGGGACAATCAAATGACCAAGTCTACAGACCTGAGCTGTTAATTGTAGAAAGTTATGACAGACAATAGGCTGAATGCATTTATTGTGAAAAGGATATGCAAATGTTAATATCATAGTAGGCAAGTGCTCTGTTTGATGTCCATTACATTCCGACCCCAGCCGTCCCACCCCTGACTAAAGGGATAGAAAATTTGCAGTGTGGGAATCCTTGTTTGGCCTTCTTAGTAGAGATAACATTTTGTTTTGCCATCTGTAATTTTTGGTATATTTGTAAGTTTATGACTGGGTACCTGATGGTTACCTCGTGTCAAGGTTTACGCTCAATACAGAAGCCGGAGTTGGTTACGGTGACAAGCCAGAGATAAAGGCTGAGGGTTCGATCGTTTCACTTATGAAAGCTATATCTTACGTATTATTAAATGCTATGGCAAAGGCAGTAGGCCTGCTTTTTGCTATTGTGGTAAGCAAGTGTTAAAGCCAATAAGCAGTAGAGGGCAGTGCTTAATTTATAAAATAATAAGTAACTGTGCCCAAAGTTTTTCTCAGAAATCCACAGCCAGCACTGACAGATGTAGAGATTGTCAAATACCAATGCTGCATAGTCTTGATTCCACCTCATGCCTCTTTCTTGCATCACCCAACTCTCCCTGCCTCTTTACTTCACTCTTGCAGGTTCTTTTTCGTTCCTCCTTTCTCACTTTGTCACTTTTTTTCTGTCTTTCTCTTTCGCCTCCTTTTGTCTTTTTCACTCTCGCTCTTGATCAAAGTTTAATGAGGAAAAGTAAGCGACAGTCATCGGAAATGAGCGCCGGTGGGCCACGCCTGCAACCAGCTCAAATTAAGCACTGGTTGAGGATGGGTGGTTATTACACTGTGTTACAGGCTGTTGACATTTGTCACAGATTATCATAATGGGCAAAGATGTTGGTGTTGGCACCCCTTGCAACTCCTCTGGGTGGAAGATTAATACTATAAATGATTCTTGTTAAGCCCTTTTGAGAGGGGTTGTATGTTGTTTTGCCAGCTGCAATTTTGTTCATATTTATACATTTATAATGCTGTGCCTGCTGGTTGCCAGTTTATGCACACTTCAGTGGGCCAGTTTTGTTTAAGAAAACCAGACAGTGGTAATGGATGAAGGCCTTGCTGGTGAATTGGGAAAAGCCAAGTCGGATTCCACAGGTTTCATCAGCTTATTAAGAAAAGTGATGACAATAGACCTGACATACCTATTGTGAAAAGCACTTGTTAACCGCATCGATGCGGCGGCTTTTCCCGCTGTAGGCGGCAATTTTGAAATTACCGCGTTACATGACTAGCTCAGTTCGTCATGAGCGCACGGCAGGTTACGCTCATGACGAGCTGAGCTCGTCATCAGCCTGGAAGGGGTTAAAGGCAAAATGCTTTTGAGGGTGGATTGTTCTTACACTGTGTTAAACCCTTTAGACAGCTATTGCGCCACGTGGGATCTCACGGGTGCCGGTAACCCACTCGAAGAAACTGTGGGATAGACAATTTGCACTGAGATAATCCTTCCTACGACTTCTTGGCGGGATTGTATATTGCTTTCACAGCTGTCATTTTAAGCATATTTATAATTTCATTACTGTAAACCTGCCTTGTTTAAAAGCTCTCACTCACAACAGGAGGCCTCACAAGCCAGACCAGTAGCCCTGATTTCAGTGCTTAATTTGTAAAAAAAAACATGAAGTGCCAGGGCCCTTCTCGGAAGGCCACTGCAGCTTGCACCACGTATACCCTGCCAGCGCTGCCAATAGCAGTACCAACATAACACCTAACTATCGCACTTCTTCAAGTGTGACCATTCGGACTAATTCAGGCAATACACAGCTACAACAATGGCAGGAGAGAGTAGTATTTTTAATTTCTAATGTATTGACTTAATAAAGTGTTGTAGTGCTCATCTCAAAATTTTAAAAAGACAGCGCCATTATGTGGTGGACTGTCACTAGAGCCAGTGGTAACAATTAAGTGCCGGCGCCTAGCACCGTAAACCATGGCACAAACTTAAGCACTGCCTGATTTATTTATTAGAAAAAGCCTATGGTAAAGAGAACAAGCCTTTAGCAGTTTATAGTTGTTGTGCTGTGGCAACTGATTGCATTGCAAATGCTTGTTTCATTAGGGTTTAAGTCTCCCATGTGCTACCTGCTTTGCACAACGTGGTAAGCAAGAGTGAGGGGGCAGTGATGGGTAAGGGATGGTGGATGGGGGTGGGCAGACTGACAGAAAGAAGAGGATGGTGCCTGGAAGTGGAGGGCATTTCATGCTTCCCCCCATGCCTTAGAAGAGGGTCAGGCTAGGACCAGGTGGTACAGCCCAGTTTCAAAGCAAATTTCCAGATAAATTCGCGTCCGGTGTTCCAGCAACCGGGAAACTCATATCTGAGAACACTGGGCCAGTTATAACTGGGCAGATGGTGTCCAACTCTACTCAACTTAGAATTGGGGCCTTTGCGTGTTATACCTAGCCGAAAACAACCCGGGGACTTTGCGGGTAACCTAGAATGGTGTACGTTGCCTTTTCCCAGTTCCCCCCTCCATTTTCCTGTACAACATCAAGCTAAGCCAGGCTGCTTTCTTGCACCGCCGGATTCCTGCTTCCTCTGAGTTCTTTAGGGCACCCTTTGCCTCTGAGGCTGGCATGACAGCCACCAAACAGGTCGCATCAGTTTCCAACTCTTCTATTATGATAGGTTTCATCTCCAACACTTGTGCCACGTGACACCCGCATGTTTGGTTGTGAGAGCAGCAGGATTTTAATTTACAGGATTTTAATTTACAGGTTTCACAACCACCGCTCAGCAGGCCAAGCTGTTCGGGCGGGGCTGTAAAAACACCTGAGGCAGTAGTCGCCACCCCTCGAACCTGGAATGGTATTTACCATCTGCTGTTCAGCCTCGCAGCACAATGCGCGTCTATTCAGCAATGCAGTGAATTCAAATCTGCCCCATTTGTTTGGGTGGAGACGAGAAGGGCAAGAAAAGGCGGGCGAGCGGCTCTACCCGTCGAGGGGTGGGCACCCGCTTGTCTCCAGCCGCCCTGCCCTCCCACAGTTTCTGCACAGGGTGGGGCGCTGATGGCCGGGAAACAGAGGGCAGGGCCGGCGAAAAAAAACAGTGCTGGACACGTGCCGGTATAGTTGTTTATGCGCGGGTTGGCGGTGTCTTAATATGAATATTAAAGGCACATTGTTTAGAAAGATATGTTAATTATCTCTGCACCGCCAGGAGAGGCGTTTTAAGGCATGGGCAAAGTGGGCCCTGGCTCAGGGCCCCCGACTTTCAGTGGGCCCCTTATGCAGCCAGTTCTGTTCTGCAGAATCTCACCCTGATGTGCATGGGTAATTCTTAAACAAATAGCTTTTAATACGATTTTACTTTATTTTAATGTGGGGGATGTGAGAGAGTATATTAGGGACATTTGGAAGAGAAATGCTGTGTTTAACTTTTATGCAACATCCATCAGAAAAAGGCTATTATAGCTCAAAACAGGACCTCACTTATTAGAAATGGGATTATTTGTAGTAATATTTGTGAGCTGCTGCTGTATTAAATATTGAAAACACAAGCCACTATCCCTAAATATTAGATATAAACACTTTTTAAATGTGGACGAGTGTGCCTGTGCGCTGTCAGTGACCTGACCAAAGCAGTCATGAAAAATCTGAAATTGAATCTTAAATCCAGCGTTGTTCTAACCAGGGCCCCACAAAATTCGTTTAGCCCAGGGCCCTCCAAAATCCTTAAGATGTCCCGGTCACCAGGCTGAAGGAAACAGCAAGACTGGGTCCTTGGACGTTGTTTCATGAACCGCAAGGGGTAGCGGAAGTGATACCCACATGCTTTGTCCCCCTCATACGACATCACAGAGGTGATACCCTGTCTGCTGAGGGGCTTGGAGGAAGGGAGATGGGTGGACATTACAGAAAGTAAACAGGAAGCTTGGAGTCCTGCCTCTCCCTGGATGACCCCCGGGACCAGGGGCAGCAATGGTATTGAGAGGGGTACAAAAGGGCAAGCTTGGGGTAGCTCGTGATGCTATCCGCTGGCGGTGGCCTGGTGGTAGATCTTTGCTGCCACAAGGTGGCCATATGCTCTGAACAAGAAAGCGGGACAGCCACAGACATAGAAGTAAGACTATCTGTTGACACCTACCATGTACAATGAAGGCATAGAAAACAGCACCCGCCAACACAGAAAAAGGACTATACCACCATACCCAACACACCTATTTAAAAAGACTACATATGCACAAAGGCCAACGTTTCAGGTGCATGTGCACTTCTTTCCGTTTCGTAAAGATTGGACCAGACCAAAAGGATGAGTGGAGAGTTCAAGTTGTCTAACTTAACACCTGAAAAGCATAACCCCCCTTTACTTTGCATTCTGGGACTTGTGGTCCTGTGTTTATATTGGCACAAGTACCAAAAGACAAAAAAATGAAAAAAGGAATGCCTAAGCCTCCATGTGAATTTCCACTAAGGTATAAAGAAAAATATATTCAGGACCCTTTTCTAAGTTTATATATGTAGAGATTTTGAGCAAACCTCTGGAACCTAGATGAGAACAACCCCACTCCCATTCTGTGGTGAGACTCGTGGCACGCTTAGCCGTGGCTGATGGCCTCACTGGACACGGATTCACCTGTCTTTAAAACCTGCTGTGCTGCGTCAGTGAAGTGAGGCAGCGCAGCAGGAGAGTCTTAAAAAAATTCAACCTTGTCCCTGATGAGAAAACATAAGCATGCACTAATCTCCAATTAATGACCGCTGTCACTCGCCCCTTTTTAAAACCTGGTCATAGATCCTGTAAAAGATGCATATGTAATTCGTATGAAGTGCTCTGATGCCCTCGGGTCTAGTTTGCGCTACATGAAACTCATAAATAAATCAATATTCATTTATACTAATAGTGTTGGGATGCCAGGGCGGTCCTTGAAAATCTAGAACTGTCCGGGCAAATCTAGGACGTCTGGTCACCCTAAGGGACGGTCCATGAAAAGAGGTCCTGGACGTGAGGTGGAAAAGCCACCATGCCCTGGGACGAGGACCCTTGGACATTTTAAATGGCCGTCCATCTTCAGATCAATATGAAGTCTGCAGAAGCAGAGGTTGCCTTCAAGGGTCAAGCTAGTTCTTATATAAAAACTAGGTCACAGAAGACGTCCAACATGATCTACATTTCTACCCATGTCCTTGCACCTTCTAACCAAGAGTGCAATTCTCACCCTTCATGAAGAACAATATCCTTGCTGCCATGCTGGATTGTCCTCAGAAGTTGACTGAACTGTAGGTAAATTGAGAGACCTTCAGAAAAAAGTGCTGATGCTGGAAGGCAGGAGAAATTGAGGCACCCAGTCACAAGTCAAGCCCTAACTCATCCTCACCCATTTTCAAGAAGGACCACCCTCTTGGGAAATCTTATGGAATTTTCCATGGGTGAGTCAGTCGCGGTTTTACTGACCTTAATTTAGGTGTGACATTGTCTTTAAGTGGAGCAGGTCCCTCCAGTCTTTGAGTCCACAGTAATTAAAATCTGACTTTGAACCCGCCCCCTGTTGGGTCCTGTATCCACGTCTGTAACATTACAGGCAAAAACAATGACTGCAAAACCCTTGGGGTAATCTGTATCCGCATTTTTACAATTCACAGAATTTTCTTCATTTTGCATTCCCTAAAAATATTTGCGTTTACAGTTGCTGTGTTTCTGCATTTTTTTCATGCAACCTCTGCCTGTTGTATAGTGCATGCAGTGAACTGAGTCGCCGCCATATGTCTGGGTGAGTTCAGATTGTGGGTGGGTGCTTGAGTGGGCATGATTGACAGCACTGAAGCTGATGGGGGTTTGAGTTTCTCAGTGGCTGTCAGTGGGTCATAAAGGTTTTCAGACTATATGCACATCCAAACTTTGGTCGCTCATAGGCATTGATCAACCAATAGGCCAGCAGTAGAGGAAGTGACATCATTCATCCTTTGACCTTAATGATGTCACAGAAGTGATGTCACATGGCCTTAACCCTCATGATATCACAATAGGTGCATTCACTCTTACCCTGACTCACTCATTTGCACTCTTGCTCACTCTTACTCAACTATAATTTCTCACTCTCACTCACACACACACACACACACACTATTCCACATACTAACATGCATGCTTCCACATACACACGCTCTCACCTAAACTCTCACCCACCTGCACACACAACATACATTGAACATTTTTTTTAACTTACTTAAAAGTGCCATTGAAGGTATCTTTCCAGATCCTGCTGCTCAACATTTTATTACATTATTAGTGAATAATAGATTATTATAAAAAACTGAGCAGAAATGGAGGTTGGAGCCTGACACTGGTAATGTGAGTCACCCCTGTGTTCTTGGCACTGATTTCACCACCTCTGAGGCCAGGGGTTGCAAAGTCAGTGCCAAGGGTCACAAGGAGCAAGCCAGGAGTCGCAGCAAGGTGAGCCCTAAATGAGGTCTATTTGGATGCTCTGCAGAGCACACAGAGCGATGCTCACTTACGTGCCATTAGTAATTGTGATTCTTTGGGAAAGTGTGTGCAAGAAGCACACACCTGCAGGACCAGACCAAGGAAATAAAAGCAGCCCTGACAAGAATGCTCAAATAAGCCCCCCCCCTTAGTTTCCTCACTCTGTCTATCTATTCTCCCTTTATTACTCCCTCCTCTCCCTTCCCATATAATTCTCCAGCTACTTTCCTCCCTCGCTGTCTGATCTTGAAGCCCCCCACTGTGCATACTGCAGCTCACCTTCTGGAGCAGGGGGGAAGTCTCAGGGAGACCAGCTGGGGTCCTCAGCTTTCAAAACTGGCCTCCAAGGGGCCCAGCCCACTGGGGAAATGCCCAACAGAACAAAAGGTCTGTCTAGACCCAGAAATTACCAAAGGGAAAGTAAATGCAAGGCTTACAAGAGAGTGGGTGGGTTGTGTGTGGGGGATGGTGAAGTGGAAGAGATAAAAAAAAGTATGTGCAGAAGGCGAGAGTGAAAAGACAGCTCTGAAGAGGAGGGAGATGACGTGTAAGCTAGGCAGATGAAGCCTATTCAGAAAGATGTGGGGTGAAAAAGGGTACAAGTGTCTATCAGAAACTGCAGAGGAAAGTGGTGTGAAGGGGAAATGGGAGTGTATGAGACATTCTGAAGGCCACTACCCCTTCCACACACCTCAGTGATGCTTGCAAGACACATTCTGAAGGCCGCTACCCCTTCAGCAGACCACAGTGATGCGTGCATGAGACATTATGAAGGCTGCTACCCCTTCCACACACCTCAGTGATGCGTGCGTGAGACATTCTGAAGGCCGCTACCCCTTCCACAGACCTCAGTGATGTGTGCATGAGACAGTCTGAAGGCCGCTACCCCTTCTGCAGACCACAGTGATGCGTACACGAGACATTATGAAGGCTGCTACCCCTTCCACACATTTCAGTGATGCGTGCATGAGACATTTTGATGGCCGCTACCACTTCTACACACCTCAGTGATGCGTGCGTGAGACATTCTGAAGGCCGCTACCCCTTCCTCAGACCACAGTGATGCGTGCATGAGACATTCTGAAGGCCGCTACCCCTTCCACACACCTCAGTGATGCGTGCGTGAGACATTCTGAAGGCCGCTACCCCTTCCACACACCTCAGTGATGCGTGCGTGAGACATTCTGAAGGCCGCTACCCCTTCCACAGACCTCAGTGATGTGTGCATGAGACAGTCTGAAGGCCGCTACCCCTTCTGCAGACCACAGTGATGCGTACACGAGACATTATGAAGGCTGCTACCCCTTCCACACATTTCAGTGATGCGTGCATGAGACATTTTGATGGCCGCTACCACTTCTACACACCTCAGTGATGCGTGCGTGAGACATTCTGAAGGCCGCTACCCCTTCCTCAGACCACAGTGATGCGTGCATGAGACATTCTGAAGGCTGCTACCCCTTCCACACACCTCAGTGATGCGTGCGTGAGACATTCTGAAGGCCGCTACCCCTTCCACACACCTCAGTGATGCGTGCGTGAGACATTCTGAAGGCCGCTACCCCTTCCACAGACCTCAGTGATGCGTGCATGAGACATTTTGAAGGCCACAACCCCTTCCACAGACCTCAGTGATGTGTGCATGAGACAGTCTGAAGGCCGCTACCCCATCTGCAGACCACAGTGATGCGTGCACGAGACATTATGAAGGCCGCTACCCCTTCCACACATTTCAGTGATGCGTGCATGAGACATTTTGATGGCCGCTACCACTTCTACACACCTCAGTGATGCGTGCGTGAGACATTCTGAAGGCCGCTACCCCTTCCTCAGACCTCAGTGATGCGTGCACGAGACATTCTGAAGGCAGCTACCCCGTCCACACACCTCAGTGATGCGTGCATGAGACATTCTGAATGCCGCTGCCCCTTCCTCAGACCTCAGGGATGCGTTTGTGAGACATTCTGAAGGCTGCTACCCCTTCCTCAGACCACAGTGATGCATGCATGAGACCTTCTGAAGGCCGCTACCCCTTCCACAGACCTCAGTGATGTGTGCATGAGACATTCTGAAGGCCGCTACCCCTTCCACAGACCTCAGTGATGCATGCATGAGACAATCTGTAGGCCGCTACCCCTTCCACAGATCTCAGTGATGCTTGCATGAGACATCTCATGTGTGCATGAGACATTCTGAAGGCCACTACCCCTTCCACACACCTCAGTGATGCTTGCATGAGACATTCTGAAGGCCACTACCCCGTCCTCGGACCTCAGTGATGAAGGCATGAGACATTCTGAAGTCTGCTACCCCTTCCTCAGACCTCAGTGATGCGTGCATAAGACATTCTGAAGGCCGCTACCCCTTCCACAGACCACAGTGATGCATGCATGAGACACTCTGTAGGCCGCTACCCTTTCCACAGACATCAGTGATGTGTGCATGAGGCATTCTGAAGGCCACTACTCCTTCCTCGGGCCTCAGTGATGCGTGCATGAGACTTTCTGAAGGCCGCTACCCCATCCACAGACTTCAGTGATGCATGCATGAGACATTCTGAAGGGTGCTACCCCTTCCACAGACCACAGTGATGCGTGCATTAGACATTCTACAGGCCGTTTCTCCTTCTGCAGACGACAGGGATGCGTGCATGAGACATTCTTAAGGCCGCTACCCCTTCCGCAGATCTCAGTGATGCATGTATGAGACATTCTGAAGGCCGCTACCCCTTCCACACACCTCAGTGATGCATGTATGAGACATTCTGAAGGCCGCTACACCTTCCACAGACCTCAGGGATGCGTGCATGAGACATTCTGAAGGCCGCTACCCCTTCCTCAGACCTCAGTGATGCATGCATGAGACATTCTGAAGGTCGCTACCCCTTCCACAGACCTCAGTGATGCGTGCATGAGACAGCTCATGTGTGCATGAGACATTCTGAAGGCCGCTACCCCTTCCACAGACCACAGTGATGCGTGTGTGAGATATTCTGAAGGCCGCTACCCCTTCCGCTGACCACAGTGATGCGTGCCTGAGACAGCTCATGTGTGCATGAGACATTCTGAAGGCCGCTACCCCTTCCACAGACCTCAGTGATGCGTGCATGAGACATTCTGAAGGCCGCTACCCCTTCCACAGACCACAGTGATGCGTGCATGAGACATCGCATGTGTGCATGAGACATTCTGAAGGCCGCTACCCCTTCCACAGACCACAGTGATGCGTGCATGAGACATCTCATGTGTGCATGAGACATTCTGAAGGCTGCTACCCCTTCCGCAGACCACAGTGATGCGTGCATGAGACATCTCATGTGTGCATGAGACATTCTGAAGGCCGCTACCCCTTCCACACACCGCAATGATGCTTCATTCACAGTCTCATATTTTCAGAGCTGAAACATTTTCAGTTTTAAATATTCACAACAAAATCTTTGTCGCTACTCATTTAGCTGGGATAAGGTTTATTTCCTGAGTTTATCACCTATCAATATTTACAGGGTTTAGTTTCAATATTATATATAGCGCTGAATAAAACATTTTTATCAAATTCTGCAATAAAATGCACACATTGCTGCTATTGGGTGCAGTTCCTTCACTAAGGACACTTCATAAACAAGAAAACATATTCTCAAATCTAATATCTATGAAAGATGCTAGGTATTTAGGTCACATATCAAACAATAAATATGGGTCAGTATTAATTGCAGACTGATATAGTCTACAATTTGTTCTTCCCTGAGAATTTTGGCCGAAGCTCCTAGTACATCCAAACCAGGTGGATGTCCTACTCCTGTTGTCGTAAAGTCTCCGCAGTGCAGCAACCATGGCCGGATACCTGTTTACATTGGCTTGTTATAAATAATATGAAATTGTCTATACTACTATACTCCTTTTTTCTATTCTATCATTTAATGAACTTCATTGTCGATAGCCAGGGATAGCTGCACATCGATCTCACCTGTGCTACCTCTGGTCTCCGCAGCCGAGACGCTGCTAGAACATCCGACCGTTAAAAAGAACGGCTCACGGCTCAGTCCTTCTCAGGAAACATGACCAGAATATGGAACTCCCCACTTCTGAACTCTGAAAGGGGTCGGCGCTGCAAATTAGTGCCACTACCACGAACAGCGGTGAAAAATCAGTGGCAACAGCGCCATGAGGTGCACAAGAGTGCGCGGCCATTTGAGTTGAGTTTGCTGCCGCTCGAGTAGAAAATCTGTTTGAGTAGCAGCATATCTAGTTGAGAAGTCCCCCCCCCCCCCCCCCCCCGACCGCTGCCACCCCGGTTAGAAACTGACGCAAAGGGGTGCCAAAGCTCACTCGCCAGCTCTCATTTCTAGAGCCTCGCAGGTAGAAAATACCACCACACATTGATTTGCAGAATTTGTCCGGAACTCCGCATAACAAGAGTAACGCAGCATTACGCGGAGTCGCCAATTCCGCCATTTTAGCGAGTAGAATAAATCTGATGCAAAGGCATTTTAGTTAAATACTTTACTAACCTCTCTGGATGGGAGCTGCCCTCCCACCTCTATTGTCATTGACCTGAGATTAACTACACTACCTCCATTATATTCGATTTGATCAGTTGACCATCTGTTCACCGACAACCTATACTACCCGCGATCTCAAACAGTTGAAGTTTTGAGCCTCATGTTATGACATTCTGTAATAATGTCATTAGATGAAGTCATTTTGTGGCATTTTGTAATGGCTTTATGTAATCTGCTATTTTGTAGTTTTGGACTTTATGTAACCTGTGTTTTATCGCAAAGCACCTTATGTAATCGCACAATGTTAAGTTTGGATATTATTTCCAATGTTCTATTGTACATGCATAAAGAAAGAATTATTGTGCCTATTCACTCTAAGGTGTCTTTTGGTGCTATTGACGGATAACTGATGATTTATTGCTAATAGTACTCATTTCATCAATCTTGAAAGGACAAAAGGCAGAGTGGACCTGTTTGGGTTTGAGCAGGTGGTCATTAGAGATCTCTGCCCAGAATGCATTAAGTGCTCTGGTACCAACCACAGGGTAGAAGTGTGTTATACAAATGCTGATAATATAGGACGCATCTCCTGAGCCACAAGACCACCCACATTTTGTGTTGTGTAATGGTGAACGTGATGTGTTGCATGCTGTGTTTCTGCTGCATCCAAATACAGTGGAGGAAGGGTGCACGACAAAAACCGGCCACTAGGTAGGTATGGGGATCGCGAATCACAAAGTCCGTTTTAATGTCCGCTGTCATGAAAAAGCCTTTGATTGGGTGTTCTGGCGACCAAAATGATCTTTGGCTTCTGACGGTCTAGTGGGTAAGGACTGATAGTGTGTAGGAGCCCACTGTTCAATGATTCATTTGAACTACAAGTACCACAATGCAAAGCGAGATAAGCGCAGAAGCAGGTGTAGGCTGGTCTCCTCCTACTTCGAGATCTCGCTTAAGCTGCCTTGTGCCAACCCCAGTAAAAGGTTTAGTGAGTGAACCATAACCAAGTATATAAATCTATCTAGGTCTCACTTCGGCCCTCTTCAAGTTTTCTACTTTATGTTCACAAACTGTTGGAATCTGTAAGCTCGGCCTACCTAACTAGATGCATTAACCCCTTGCGTGCTGATGACGGCCCCCGTTCGTCATGCATCACAGTGCTCGTGTGCTGATGACGGCTGGGGGCCGTCATGAACCCGCCCACTCTTCGAAACGGCTGCACAGGCGCAGAATCGCGGCCGCGCCCAAAGGGTTAATGAATTAAATGAAAGGGAGGACTGGAGCATTGCGTCATTGGTGAGGGGGCAACTTTTATCGGGTAACTTTAAACCAGGGGGGATAAGGCAGGCCCTCCAAACCCTCTATGTGCAGGGAGGTTCAGCATAAATGTCAGTACTCCATAGCAGGAGACTCACAATTTTTCTAACAATATATTATTTTTAATTAATTTCGCCGCTTAAAATGTACTCCATTGAAGCAAGTCGAGGGTAAATGAAGCCCTCTCCCCTATCTTCTCCCTCTAAACTCCCTCTAAGTGGTTGGCACATATGGCTTCCCCATCCCTCAGACGCCCTTCTGCCCCTGCATCAGGCAAAGCCCCTTTGCATTTATGGTGTGCTAGCCAAAGTTATATTTCAGGTGACCCCCCGTTGCCATGAAAAAGGGGGTGCAGGCATAGCTAATTGCCTGAGCCCGTTTATCGAATCCCAGTAGATGAGCAGCGATCGTATGGCTCCCGATAAAATGAGGCAAAGAGGATTGAAAGATGCTGTGATTTCAGTCACCTGGAAATCATGGGGAATATTTACAAGGCCGTTGCGTCACCAGAGCATCACTTTTTCCTACGATCCGGAGGCACAATGCCCCGCTCCATCTTTACAAAGCGGCGCTAAGCCACTTTGAGTGGCTTAACGTCGCCATGTAAAGATCGTACACTTTGACGCAGGTATCTGCGTCAAGGGGTCGGGCAATGGGTGTTGCTGTGGGTGCTCCAACGCAACACCCACTGCTTTTAGATGCGTCCCCAGATTTACAAGGATGTGTAAATCTGAGGCAGTGCCAACAACTAACGCCATTAAAAAGCAGGCATTAGAGCGGTGCAACGAAGAGAAATACTTTTATTTCTCCTCGTCTTTTGCTCTTTCTATGTGTGCTGCATTATAGAAGGAGCATAACGCCATTGATTGATTTTTTTATGTACAGCAGGGTGCCCCTTCCTGCACATAAACAATTACCCCTGCAATGTAGACACCCTTGCACCACGGCACAAGGGTGTCTGCGTTGGCGCTAGGCAACATTTTCTTTTTGTTATGGTGCAAGGGAAAACACAGGGGTGCGCCATATTCTTGTGAATACGACGCATCCCTGTGTTGTTTTATGACGCAGCGCCGCTAATTTGCTTGCAGCGCCTTGCTGCATTATTTCTTTGTAAATACGCTGTTACATTTTACAGGGCTCGGGGCTCTTCTCTGCAGACCTAATTGAAGTGTCACTGCCACCTCCGTTTTGTTTTTAGTAAAAGCCGCAGAAACTCACACACTGAGATTCTTATATACTTAAATATTGTTTCATCTCAGTTTTGAGGTGCACTGGCAGAGTTGTCTGTGTGTCACTTGTCTCCTGTGCTACCTATAAGGTGGAGGTAGGTACACTGTCAGAGATGTGTGTAGATCGTAGTATTGAATTCTAAAGGATGATGTAAATCAGCACTGCTGGCACTAAGAAGGGCGGATGTATGACGTTACAACGCACACTTTTACAACGCATATCTTTACAACGCATTTTTTACAACGCAACATCCATTACAACGCATTCCATTACAACGAAATTTTTAAAACTACATTTACAATGTATTCCATTACAACGCATAATACCTTTACAACGCATACCATTACAACGCATAACATTACATTGCATGTTTGGTAAGCATTGGATAGTGTAGGGGTAAAAATTACTATTCTAACTCCAGGGGGTGCAACAGTAGGGTAAGTGTTGGATAGTGTAGGGGTAAAAATTACTATTCTAACTCCAGGGGGCGCAACAGTAGGGTAAGTGTTGGATGGTAATGGTATGCGTTGTAATGGTATGCGTTGTAATGACATGCGTTGTAGTGGTGTGCGTTGTAGTGTCATGCGTTGTAATGGTTGCGTTGTAATTGCATGCGTTGTAATGGATGTTGCGTTGTAAAAGTTTCATTGTAATGGTAGTGCGTTGTAAAAGTTGCGTTGTAAAGGTTGTTTCCCAAGAAGGGCCATAGATTCAGGGGCAGCCTGGGATGTTACACCCTAATAAATATATTATGTCATAAATTGTTGGGTACAGGGGCTTTCAGTCCAGGTATAAAGAGGTGTCTGTCGGATTTCACCAGGAATTTTTACATGCACAGAATAAAAACTCACACACTCCCTCTATATGTCTAGAAAGAGAGTAAACATTTTTGGGCTATTTCACCCCTACCAGTCCGCATGACTCTCCCTTTCCACTGCCACTTAAGCCCCTCTTGTGGCCCCTGCTTGTTGTATAATGGATCCTGACATTATGGTGTATATTTACTAATATTGTTGTCACAAACGTGACACAAATCGACGCAAAATCTGTTTTTTATCTCAATTTACTTTCCAGCGCAAAACGAAATTCACTTGAAAGTAATGCAAAGCAGCGCGTAGAGCTACTTTGCATGATTTAGCACCAGCGGGCGTTCCATGGGTGGTGCACCACTCGTGCATGGACGTTCCCATGCAGCCACCCATGGTTTTCGAGACAACACCCTATTTACTAAAAAAAAGTACACAGAGTTTTGCGTAAAGAAATAAAGCCCATTTCAAATGGGCACCGTCAAGGAGAAAAGCTTTTATATATTTTTTCCGACTTTGCACGTGTACTGCACTGTCCAGCACACATACAAAGTAGGAAAACTTTGCATTTTGGAAAACCTTGAACCAGGCTGCTCTAACAGTTTTGCTTAAGCATGGATGGGGAGCAGTCATTTGGGTGTCCAAGAACAGGTGCTTGGGAGATGACCAGGGCTGTGAGTGGTGCTGTAAAGAGCAAAGAGGTCATTCTAGGAGGGGAAACATCAAGGGACGGGGTAGACATTTACCTATTCATGCATTTTTATACAGTGTATACTTTACCCAGAGGTGTCAGAGCACTTTACAATAAAAAGAGAAATTGGGGGTGTAGTTGGGGGGGGGGGGCAGGGGAGAAAAGAAGCTCGAAGTAAGATGTGCAGGGGAGAGATTCCAAAGACTGGGGAATGAACACGGACGAGCGGAAAGGGGAGAACTGAGGAGTATTTTTGGTGGAAGAAAAAGCTGGTGGATAAAAAATTTTAAAACAATTAAAGAGCTTCCCCCCCTTGTAGATTTTGCTTAGAATTGGTTGTTGGTAGGCCTGGGCGGTAAATTCCGTTCCGCTCGTGGAATTAGGATAAATTTGTGTTCTGCGGAGAACGAGGAATTGCCAAAAATTCTGTGATCCGCAGCTTCGCAGAATTTTTTGCTTGTTCGCGCTTTCAAAATGCGTGTTCGCGAGATATTTTCCCCTGAGCATGCAAACAACATTTGCGAACAGGAAAAAAGCATTGCGAACGGGTGGAGCAGGCGATTCCGCGTGTTTGCGGAACTCTGCGTGCTCGCGGAGATATTTTACTGTTTCGCGTAGCTTTGGACCACACCAAATACTTTTTACCTCAGACCCCACAAAGCTCTGCAACAGCTCTGGTTGACTCTTGCCAAAGTTTGCTTGTAGACAGCCTCGTTTTGTGTAATGCCACCATTTGCTACCTTTAACCACTTGGATGCTAAGGCACCTGCAGATTTTTACTGTCATTTCCATTGAAATCAATGGAAACTCCATGACGAGCTGAGCTCGTCATGAGCGTCGAAGGGGTTTTAAAATAGGAAAATCCCAGTACAAATCCCGGTCCCTAAATCAGCAGGAAAACAGGGCGAGCCTTCCTGCCTGCTGCGAAGGCCGAGCAGTTTTCACAATCTGTAGTCAAATTACAGAATTACTGGCAGCCTAAAACAGGAGCACCTTGATCCATGTACATAATGTTTGGTCTTTGGGATCCCTCCAGCTCAAATCACTGACCCTTCAATGAATGTGGGTTTGTTCAAAATGACTCTTCACTCTATGTAGGAGCCAGAATTTCGTTTGCGCCAATTGCGGCGTGACTTTGTTAGTTGTGGCTGACTTCCACAGTTTGCTTTTTTCCTCGCCACTGAGTTGTCTTGTTGTCAATGCTTCCCATGTGCTCATCACTTTCTTGTCCCCCCAATATCTCCCTCTCCGCTTTCTTTCTCTCTCCAGGGGGGGTAATGTTTGAATACTCAAAGACAAGCCAAGCCTATACCCTAACTAAGTAACCGGGTGGCGAAACAAGCTCAACCAACCCCCGAATGTCGAATGTATATCCCCCCTGCATTGCTCTGTACTGTTTGTATCTTCTGATATGCAATTTTATATTTTAATAAAACTTTTAAAATAAAAAAAAGAAAAGAGAAAAAAAAAAGACTCTTCACTAATGTCCAACTCACAGCAATATTACATGTGTGCAATAGATGGTTGGAAACATGTATTGTGGCCCTTTAATATATGGATTCTTGCAATACACATATTTAATGCCCTAACTACAGTCTAGTTGTGACAGTACTACTTACCAGTAATATAATAAGTACATGACTACTCTACTGTAACACTGTATTACGTTTGAGAGTTGTGGCATCACATTGCCTACTACCAGGGCTAGCAGACCGCATGAAAGGCAGGTCACTTAGTACAACTGCAACTTCACTTTAACTAAACCAAGAAGGAGCTAGCATATTATTGCCCAGTTAGCTGAACTGTGTTCCCTGTTCAGAGTTTAAATCAGAGTTCCAAAAAAGGGAATGGTGTATTATAAGCAGTTAAATACCCCTTAAGGTAGATAAAAAAGGACTTTGCAAATTGCTTTATAGCTCTGTAGGTTTAAAGAGGACATGCCTTCGGTCTTTATAAAGTGTTGTAACAACCTCGAGAGGTGTCCTGGAGCAGAATGGAAAGCCAGCAGCTGAAGACACAGAGAAGCTCAGCGGTTGAAGAAATCAGATACAGCCAGCCGTGCTTTCAGATGTTTTATAAGATATTGTTCTTAAACTGACTGAGAAGACACAGATGCATGCTGCTCCAGGGTTTAATTGTCAAATAAAAGAACTAATGTCCTAAATGAACCCTTCGAATAGGAGGGAACTTGAACAAAACACAGTGGAGGTCATAGTTGGCAGGTAAGACGATAGGGCTTAGCACAGCTGAAGAAGGCCCTTTGCAGTAAATTTAAACTGTATAGAATGTTCCACTTTTATAGCACTTACTACTCCTGACAAGGCGCTTGACACATAATATACAGCATTTACATACTTCATTTTCAGATCATCTTCAAGTAGGCATTGCTGAACGATTTGCATGTATGAGGGGGGGGGGGAGCATTCTTTTTCAAATGAGTTATCCGGTCATCAAATAAAAAAGTCCCTGCCATATCCTGAAAACAATGAGCCATCATTGCAATAGAAACACTATGAGATGGAATTGTAGACCAAACAGCCAATAGCATGAGGTGAGAGATGTTTACTCCTCGGAAGTCCACTGACTGTGCATTTTTAGAAGAGTACCGACATATGGTCTGGCAGACAGCACCACTATCGGGCTAGACCCAGCCAGGCCTAAAAAGAGGCCACCACTGCCTCCCCACCTCACGTCCAACCAATCAAACACGTCCACCAATCAAAGCACAAGCGAGGGGTGAGACAGACTGTCAAATGTTGCGAAGGTCAAGCAAATAAGAGTCACTCCACTGCCCCGGTCTACAGACCCTCAAAGCAACCACCATATAAGGCAGTGACTTCAAGGGGCTCTTAAGCGAGGCACAAAGGGTCAGGACATCAGGCTCGTCCCTTAACTCAGGACATCAGAAAGGGACATTACACCATGGCTGGGTTTTATACAGTTTAAAATACTTTATTAAGACATTCAGGTCCATTAAAGTGCAAAGTGGAAGAATCGAAGCAGTGTAGAAGCATAAACATTATTCAATATAAAGTGTGTGCAAATAAACAACAACACGTTGAGCAGAGCAAACAATGCGTGGAAAGCATTAAATGGAGTAAGCTTGTAGCATATTATTATTAAGAGTCTGCTAGCTAAAACCATAACGTTTTAGCATTTAAATTGCAACAAAAGCTAGTAACAGGCTATAACATTTAATTGCATATATACATGCACTAGAGATGTACCTTGGCTAGGTATATTCTATACAACTACCAGGTACAGAATTGGACCATTAAGCACATTACCGGATACTGCATTTTCTTTTATTATATGTGTCAAAAATACTTCCAATTGGTTTCAATTCGCAATTCACAGAAATGCCGTCATTCCTTTGAATTATGCAAAAGTGACTAACGGTTGTGGCATTATTCCAATGAATTATGGGTTATGAAACCACTGTTATTTGCTCTATCAATGCCAGTATTCTTTGTGTGCGCGTCTTAAGTGAGTGCAGATAGTGGTATCCTTCACAACAGTGTGGAAGATGGAACAGTTTTCTTTCAAGGATTTAAAGACATAGGCAGAAGCTACAGCCTTAAACTGCTCCACTATCATAATGTCTCCTCTTTGTTTTGATTGAATACTGTTGTAAGGTCATTTCTTGTCTTCCTCCTTTCCACCCTGTCTTTCCTCTTTGTTCAGCTTGAGGATATTTAGAATGTTATATGATGGTGAACAACCTTTAAAACGAAACTATTACAACGCACTACCATTACAACGCGGTCATTACAACGCAAACCATTACAACGCATTGCGCTGGGGGGCGCTCTAGGATAGGGAATAAGTTTAATTTTCTATCCAACACCTTCCCTAGTGTCCACCGGGACTGGAGTTGGAATAGAAAATTATACTTACCACTATCCAGCATTTCTAAGCGCTATGCGTTGTAAAGGTTTGCAATGTAAAAACCGCGTTGTAAAGGCAGGCGTTGTAATAGCCTGCGTTGTAACGTCATACATTCTTATATGATGTCACAGAATGTGGGGTGACTCATGTTAGTCAGTTGACTTCAGGCTGGGCAGAAGGAAGCTGCTACTGGTGGGGCCTTCATACCAACTTACCTACTTGAATAAAGTTTCTTCCTGGAACCACTACCTGGCCTCCTGTGGACTTCATACTACGACAAATACATTGTCTTGTTTACGTTGTAGAATATATGTAACATAATGTCATGTTGCTGTAATGAAAAATTTACCTACCTGCTCTATCCCAAAAACTATATGACGCTATGCTAGCTCTGTGGGTTAATGCACCAGCCGCGGGTCACAGGTTCGACTCTCTCAACCCTTGACCCCTCCTCTCCTGCCAACATGGCGTATAACACCAATAGCAACTTATGCGGTGCAGGGCTCAGCCTGCACAGTCTGCCTTGCGCCTGGTGGAGGGGTCCCCAGGTGAGATGCAGCGTGACGCGTCAAGGAGCTCTACAGCCCAGTAGGCGGTGAGGTGGGCGTAGTTGGCGCGTCTATGGTTCGTGCCCACCTTCACGACCCAGGCATTATGTGCTATTACTGTCACCTGTAGAGCAAGCATCAGTTTCACTTCCTGTTTGGAATGGAACGCAGACGGCGGCGTGTTCCACGACTCTTTACCAAGCGTGGATACCATTAGCTGCAGTTATGACAGCGAAGGCACCCTTGGTGTGCCAGGTGGGCGAGGAGTTACGCACGTAAACCTCTTAAACACACATGGGTAAAAGCAGAGGACACTGAGGACAGGGGAGATGCCAGCACACGGGAGTGGAAGGGAAGGAAGGTGCCAGGGCTTCCAGCTTACCGGTTAGTAAGTTAGATTTCTATGTGGTATGGTGATGTGTACAAGATCACAATGTGAGTCTGTGTGCTGAGCAGAGGCTTACATGCTGAGTTAGGCATTTGAGAAACACCCCATTTACTTTTCAATAAAATTCACCATTTTCACACCTGGTCTGTCCAGTAGTGGGACATTCCCAGAGACCGAGGAGCTTGGACAGAGAACTGTCAGCCTGCCATGTTTTCTCTTCCTCGCCTGTGGGTGTCGTCAATCTCATCACCATCTCCAAGGAAGTGTGCCAGATTCACCAAATGAATGGTAGGGCCCAGGTCATGAGAGCAGCTCCATGCATGCGAAGCGCCAAGCGTGTCCTGCGGCATTCCCCATACTCAAATGAAGGATGCTCCATGGAAAAGGGCAGGATTGAAAGAACTCACCCGGGCCCTAGTGCAATATATAAACAACATATTTATCAAATTTGTTTAGTGCTACCAACCAGTGCCGGACATCCAAGCTTGCCATCCCTTGAACCCTGAACGTAGGGCCATGTTCCAGGAAAAAAGTGGGGAAAGACCAGTGGTTAATCTGAGGCAGTGGTTTCCGTGTACGGTACTGGCACATAATTGTCAACACTGGCACTTTTGGAAGCCTGCCACAAGACGGCGCTGTCTGGCAACTTTTGAGATGGCCACAACAACACTCAATTATTAATTAAATATACATAAAAAATGACCTGCCTGTTGCCCAAGCCATTCTTTTAGCTTCGGGGATCTGCAATAGTCCGAATTGCCACACTTGTAGGAGAGTGATGATTGGTGGTTGTGAATGAATGAATGAAGTAGTTTTATAGAGCACGCATTACCCAAGGGTGTCTTAGCGCTAGGCAAGGTTGGGTTGTGTTGGTACTATCATGGGCAGCGCTTGCAGGGGCAATGTGTGGTGCTCCTGATGAGAGCTCTGTCACTTACATTGGAAGAACCTCACTTTTATTTTGTTTGAATCTGTTTATTAGTTTTTCATTTCACAATACAACGAACTCTCGGGAAAAAAGTCGAACAATAGATAGTGTCCGTCAGCACTACACACAATTGACAGAGGTCGCAAGCAAGGGACAAAAGTCCTAGGTTACAGACGAAGAAAGGTAGGTCTAAATTTCATTCCCCTGAGGGGACACACAGCTCAACGAGGCTCTGCTGGAAAATAGAGGCGCTCTGTCCAGTGACCCACACTGCAGGCCAGCAAGTCCCTCATTAGGAATATAGGTACAGGGTCATTTTTAGAAATCAAAACATTGGAAGGCCCTCACAATCCTATCGAGACCCTTATTACACTTAAAGATGAAATAAAAATGTCTGAATTATATATGCAGGTGAATGTACAGTTTATAATGCATCATATAGGGATCACATGCAGGGATCGGAGAGACTTCTCATCTTGGTTTGTTTATTGGTACTCTGAAGAGGCCTCGTGACTTTCTGAGCTCTATTTAAAAACAAAATAGCATCCCAAATTAAAAACTAAAGATTTATTTGATCCATTGTAAGTCACATGCTGCATACTTTACTTGTATTGAGGAGTTAGAGGTATGAAGGCGTCTGCTCGCTTGGGCAGTTTTAACAAGTTAAGTAACTGTTATGCCTAGAATGTCACAATTTATTTATTTATGGGTTTGTATAGCGCTGGAATCGACTCCCGAAGGAGTATCTCTGCGCTTAGGCGGGAACTAAGGAGGTTATAGGACTGACATGATTAGAAGGAGAGAAACAGGAAAGTTTCTAACAGCTTCCTAAATGTCGGATGTTCCGTACAGTGTCTGAGAGAGTCAGGAAGTTTGTTCCATAGACGAGGGCCTAGATAGGAGAGAGCCTTCCCTCCCATTCTTGTCCTCTTGATGATCGGTACTTCAAGAAGGTTTTTGTTACTGGAGCGCAGGGGACGCAAGGGCGTGTAGGAGACTAATTTCTCGGCCAGGTAGGATGGGCCCAGATCGTGTAGAGCTTTGTGGATAATACAGCAGACTTTAAACCTAATCCGTTGGCGGATGGGCAGCCAGTGGAGTTTTCACCAGTAGGGGGCGCGATAGAGTCCGGGAGGGGCATTCTGAACCAGTCTGGCTGCAGTATTCTGGACTGTTTGAAGTCTGCTTAGCAGAGAGTCATTAGCTGAGATCAGAAGTCCATTACAGTAGCCCAGGCGACTAATGACTAACGCCTGGACTAAGGTCTTACTAGTAGAGTCCGGGAGTAAAAGAAAGACTTTCCGGAGCATTCCGATTATGTGGAGGCAAAAGCCAGCCGTCTGCGCTACTTGTTCTTTTAAAGTAAGAGCCTGGTCCAAACGAATGCCTAGGTTGTTCACAACTAATCTAGGGACGGGGTTGGGGCCCAGATCTAAAGGCCACCATTCCGGGGTCCACAGAAGGGGGGCCTCCCCGAACAGCATTGCTTCTGCTTTCCCTACGTTGCATTGCAAGAAGTTATTTGCCATCCACTGGGACACAGCTCGCATTCCATCAGAGAAGGCTCGTTGGACCGTCCTTGTTAACTTACTGAATGGAAAAAGGAGCTGTGTGTCATCAGCGTAGGAGACAGGGATAAACCCGAACGTCCTTAGGAGACTGGCCAATTGGGGCGACATAGATATTGAACATAGTAGGGCTCAAACAAGAGCCCTGTGGTACCCCCTTGGTCGGTTCCATGGGCGGAGAGTGATAAGGGCCGAGGTTTACACTTTGTAGACGGCCAGACAAAAAACTCCTCATTGATGTCATGGTTGACCCTCTTAGTCCCACCTCCTCCAACCTTTTGAGCATGATGTCGTGAGAAACAGTGTTGAACGCCGCTGATAGGTCCAACAGCACCAGAATCATAGAATGCCCCTTTTCCAGGGACATTCTGATGTTATCAGTCACTGAGATAAGAGCAGATTCGGTGCTGTACCTCTGTCTAAACCCAGATTACGAGGGGGCAAGCCAATCAGTGTGTTCAATGAAGTTCGACAGATGTGTATTGACGTGTTTTTCAGTCAGTTTGCTCAAATAGGGAAGGAGTGAGATGGGACGGAGGTTGGACAATTCTGACCATAGAATGCTGGAATTTTTTTGGATGGGCCTCACCTGAGCAACCTTCCACTCTTGCGGCACAATGCCCTCAGTGAGGGATAGATTGACTAGGGTGCTTAGGTGCAAACTGTCTAAGAAATGAGAGACTGCTTTGAACTTCAGCTTATGTGTGTCTCTGACCTCTCACCTCAGTCCCTTTTGGAAATGCTGATTCCTCTTTGATACCGTCTCTTTCAGGAAGCAGGTGTCTGGCAGTACATGAGCCTCACTTTTGTACAGACAGTACACAGTGTGTCTTGGGCATGGACGTCATTTAGGGAGTCAACTTATGAGAAATTCCCCCGTGGTCACTATTTACTTTAACATGCGATTAATCTCATCAACTTATTTCATTAGCCTTCTGTTCCATATAGGTACAACACCATCCACAATTTTCATTTTATCATTTTATTTATTTTTATTTTTTCTGTAGTGTATTAAAAATATATTTTTTTTCTTTTTCCTATTTTAGTACATTCCTTCCATATACATTAATAACATGATTTGTGATACAGATTGAATCAATTTATAAAAGGTACATTGTATCTTATCAAAAAAGCATTTGTAGTGTCTACCTAAGTCAAAAGTTCACATAATATAAAATACAAAACATCACCCTGCTATATACACAGCAATCACTAGTCACACTAACACAATCATACAAATTCACACTTATACTACTCTCAATCTTCTCCCACTAGGTGATGAGGGCAACTGCATAGATAGGGCCCTATCTATCGGAATATTGACACGTGGCAAGACGACAGTATGCCCCGACACCCTCGGAGGAAACAGGTGGAACTATTGAAAGAGGGATACGCCTATCTGAAATAAAAATTGGGCTGCATACTACGAAAAGAAGACTAAAATACTTGGAAATCGTTCCTTGGATATAAGGACCCATTACGACACCTACAAGAAGACGTCTTGCCAGACAAAATAGACTGAATAAAATAATACTCCGCATTGAGGCTTTATAATAAACCCAAGGATGCAATTATTTACTTATTCACCACAGTGGAAAGGTTCCCTATTGATTTGAGGATATGCAGTTGCCCTCATCACCTAACAGAGACTAGGTACCCTGTATATACACAAAGAGGAAGGATTAAAACTCTTTACCCTGGTCCTGAGGAAGGTGGTTCTATCCCACCGAAACGCGCGTAGACCTGGCGTTTAACTACACACAAACAACTGTGTTTCCTCAATTATAGGATTCGATTATGAGTGGGAGAAGATTGAGAGTAGTATAAGTGTGAATTTGTATGATTGTGTTAGTGTGACTAGTGATTGCTGTGTATATAGCGGGGTGATGTTTTGTATTTTATATTATGTGAACTTTTGACTTAGGTAGACACTACAAATGCTTTTTTGATAAGATACAATGTACCTTTTATAAATTGATTCAATCTGTATCACAAATCATGTTATTAATGTATATGGAAGGAATGTACTAAAATAGGAAAAAGAAAAAATATATATTTTTTATACACTACAGAAAAAATAAAAATAAATAAAATGATAAAATGAAAATTGTGGATGGTGTTGTACCTATATGGAACAGAAGGCTAATGAAATAAGTTGATGAGATTAATCGCATGTTAAAGTAAATAGTGACCACGGGGGAATTTCTCATAAGTTGCGTTGTTTGTCCTCTCTTTTCCCTGGTCCTGAAAGTATCTTTAGAGGGGGTCCCATTATTTATGTTACGTCATTTAGGGAGTCACCAGAGGTCGCAGCTGCGATCCCTGACTTGCCTCTTGCCACCACTGGCACTGCTTTTGCGACCCCTGGCCTCAGAGGTGGCAAAATCATGCCTGGTACACAGGAGCAGCTCTTGCTAATGGGCACTGGTGGAGCTCTACTTTCCTGCTTCTGGCAATTCTTTGATTATACAAATAGTGAATAATTGTATTCACTATTAGTGTATTAAACCATTAGCTGGAATATGACCCTATCTGGAAGCTGAGGGAAGTAACAAAAATGCTGTGAAGTGTGTATTGTGTGCATGCTTGCAGGTGAGAGTGTGTTTATGTGCACCAGTGTGTGAATGGGTGTGAGAGTCAGAGAAAAGGTCAAATGTGGTGTGACGTCACTTCCACTACCCTAGGCATTTAGGTGAATTGAAGACCCGGGTGCTGGGCACTTATTATAGATCACTGGGGCCTAATAACCTGGCACCTGTGGCTCCATGATGTACCTGCCAGGGGCGGCTCTAGGCTCATAGCGGCCCTGGGCAGGGAGCGTAGGTAGGGGGACCCGGAAGAGGAGGTCTGGGCGCGGAGGAGCGCAGAGGTCAGTGAAGAGGGGGGGGGGGCAGGGTGTTTGAAAGTGGAACAGAGCCGGAGGCCGCCAAATCCCTGCCAGGGGCCACCACGCAAATAAGTATCCATCCTCAGAGGATTATTATATTAAGGATATATATTTGCGTGGTGGCCCCTGGGGTTTGGTGGCCCTGTGCAGGTGCACGGCTTGCACATGCCTAGGGCCGCCCCTGTACCTGCAATGATCTGGACTTTTCCCCAGAGCTGGTCAATAGGTGTCCAACGATCTGGGCGTAAATTCTCACATTTGGGGAATAAATGAACCGTTTTAAGACAATGCCAGTGGTTTCCAAATGGCAACTGGCTACGAAAGTTTAAGTGTGTTTGATGATTTCAGTTGTTCTATTTTTTCATTTAAGCAGCATAATCTTCTTAGCTCCCCCCTCTGGACATAAATGGTTCAATGTCCAAAAATCCTTCTGATCCAACTGGAACCAGAAGGAACCATTTGCAGCTAGTCATCTGGAATTCCAGGAGGAAACCGACCTGAGAGCCTCACTAATTAGTAATAGGGAGAAAGCAAGAGGAACCCAAACCCATAGTAAAACTGGTGTAAGTGTAAGTGTGCAAGCTTCACTCAAGCAGACGTGCACTGCTTGTACTAAGATCGTTGTACACGGGCACACTGTAAATGTTGCACTAACACTGTCATGCTTTATGTAGACAAGAGTCACACTTTTAGTATAGTACTTTGGGTACACACACTAGGAACACTGAATTTTTAATGGTGTGCTTAGTGTAGACAAAAATACTGTAAGCACTGCACTGTTAGTGTCAGGCTGGGCCTTGACAGCCACACTGCTATTACTTTGACAGACAAGCTGTAAACACCACACTGGTATTACTTTGATAGACACGTTGTAAACACCACACTGGTAGTACTTTGACAGACACGCTGTAAACACCACACTGGTATTACTTTGACAGACACGTTGTAAACACCACACTGGTATTACTTTGACAGACACGTTGTAAACACCACACTGGTATTACTTTGACAGACACGTTGTAAACACCACACTGGTATTACTTTGACAGACACGTTGTAAACACCACACTGGTATTACTTTGACAGACACGTTGTAAACACCACACTGGTATTACTTTAACAGACACGCTGTAAACACCACACTGGTATTACTTTGACAGACACGTTGTAAACACCACACTGGTATTACTTTGACAGACACGCTGTAAACACCACACTGGTATTACTTTGACAGACACGCTGTAAACACCACACTGGAATTACTTTGACAGACACGCTGTAAACACCAAACTGGAATTACTTTGACAGACTCGCTGTAAACAGCTCACTGTGATTACTTTGAAAGACTCGCTGTGAACACCACACTGTTGTTACTTTGTCAGACACGTTGTAAACACCACACTGGAATTACTTTGACAGACACGCTGTAAACACCACACTGATATTACTTTGACAGACTCGCTGTAAACACCACACTGTTATTACTTTGACAGACACGCTGTAAACACCACACTGTTATTACTTTGACAGACTCGCTGTAAACACCACACTGTTATTTTGACAGACTCGTTGTAAACACCACACTGGTATTACTTTGACAGACACGCTGTAAACACCACACTGGTATTACTTTGGCAGACACGTTGTAAACACCACACTGGTATTACTTTGACAGACTCGCTGTAAACACCTCACTGGTATTACTTTGACAGACACGCTGTAAACACCTCACTGTTATTACTTTGACAGCTACGTTGTTTTTGACAGCCACACTGTAAACACCCCACAATTGCTCTTTACAGTCAGACCGGAAATATGGGCCTTTAAAAGGTGCACGGGTTCTGTTCGTGTTACCAGCAGCGTAGCAAGAAAGCCATGTGACCTGGTGCAAGCAAGGAAAATGTCCCTTTGACTGCTGTTAGGATAGTAAAATACAGCAGTTATCAGGGTTCAACGGGCTCCTCAGGGGCTCTGAGCCCTGGTGCTACTGCACCCGATGCACTAGTGGTAGCTAAGCCCCTGCATGTCACCTCTCATTGCTGGTCCAATTTTTGTCTTGCTTATTTTGTCTGAATGCACAGTAGCAGTAAATGTGCCTGTTCTTAAAAGGTTGCATAGCTCCTGTTCATGTCACCATCTTGATTACTGGACCCAAAAAATGTGCGCCAAACCACTAAGTTTGCACCGAGTAGCTGCTCATCAGCAAGCAAACAGAAATAAGTTCCACCAAACGGAAATGACTGTTCTAGTGCAGGTGGTAACAAACACCTCTACAGGGAATCAACCACAGCAGTACACCTTAGATGCACATTACACCACTCTAACATGGCCTCCACAGTGACAAAGGATACATAGCCTGCTGGCACCATATATGGCTCTATTCAGTGCTCGTTGCAACTTAATAATAACCATCTTAGCCAAGCACTGTCATACATGCCAACATTCTAGAACAGGAAGATGGGGGATTTTGAAACATATATTGGGGGAATTCTTTTTCTCTATTGACTGCTATTGAATCAGAGGCAATTTCAGGTGGTTGAGGGCTAAAATAAAGCAATTTGTGGCTTCAAAAATCATGTCGCCTGTCTGAATTGGGTCCATTGGCATGTAAACAATGTACTATCTTGTACTGTGTGCAAGGCATGGTCAGGATGTTCCCGCATCCTACAGAACGCCAAGAAACCGTTGGGTGTTAGCTGCGCTTTATAAATTCTTTTTACATTACATTACATTTTACATTACATTTACATTACAACACACAAAATAGAACATAACACATACCATCCATCACAGCCAACATTAATGTCCAGATGAGCACTTTGGACAGAAACCCTCACATATATCCAACAAATACCAAATATGTCATATAGACGTACGTCAAAGTAGACAATAGCGCTCACATCAAGAAACACTACGTGAGCACATCCCCCCCCCCCCCCCCCAGCTGTGGAGCTTGGGCATGTCTATAAGCACTCAGGACACATGATTGGTGCGCTTAACCCGCCATACTCATACTCCCATAGTTCATGAATACAACACAACCACCTCACCGACAGTATGTCCAGCACTCAGGCTGAACTGGCTCCCGTCCAGTAAAGACATGGCTTGGCAGTTCGGGCTGGACTGTTCCCATGAGGCGCAGGGTCAAGGCTGATTTGCATATGGCCATGTCTGAACTGGGGTGGCGTGGAGTGCAAAAAAACGATGGATTTAGGGCCCAGATCTCTGTACTGGGGTGAATGTATGACATTGTTCTGCATTCTGTCCATGAACTGTTGTTTTGCATCCGGTCACCCTAGAACCATGCGGCAAGTCACCAAACTGTGTAAAGCTTTACATGGCCATACGAGGGCAGTGCGTGTGTTATACAAATGCCGATAACTAAATGCAACGCAACAATAGTATAATGCTTCATGTAGTGAGACCCAGAGATTAACTGCACCATTGGTTTGTGTTTGGGATGGCAGAGACACACGTACTTACTATAATAGCTACACCGTATCACATGCAGGGTGACCGGAGGGCTTCACATCACCGGGACACCATTTTGCCATTCTCTGATTTCGCTTTGGCATGTGTGTTGGTCCCATTGCTTAATTAAAAAAAATTAACAAGATTACACATCCCAGAATGCACCAGTATATTAAATCAAAGCCCAAAACTGAAAAAGTTGTGCCCCAGGCACATGCACTCGTCTGCTGACCCTACTGACATGCTAGCCACACTATTAACCCCTTCGCTGCGGCGGCTATTCTGCCGCAGCGCTAAGGGGCAGCGGGCCGCGCGGCGCTCCGACGCTTATGACGGAACCGCTCCGTCACACCCCTCGGGCGGGCTGTGCTTGTGACGGAGCAGTTCCGTCATGGCCCCGCCCGCACAATAGAACGCGCCGCGCAGGTGTGAAATCAGCGCGGCGAGCGGGCCATGACGGAACCGCTCCGTCACCAGCACAGCCCACCCGGGGGGCGTGACGGAGCGGTTCCGTCATAAGCGTGGGAGGGGTTAATCAGTGCTTTAAATGGAAAAACATAAGTGCAGGTACTCATCAAATTAAACTGCGGACTAGAGGGCAGGCTAGGAGGTGTGGCTAGGTGGCGGAGGTAGGGTCAAACATTTAATAGGATCCAGATTTTCTTGGTGTGCATGAGGAGACATTTCTGCTATCTTTAGAGTATTCTTGTTGCTCCTACGTGTACAAAAGCATAGCTTTTATTATTTTAATATATATGCAGATTTCCTCTGCAAAAATGGCACCTAAAACCAATTGGATTTTGATACTATATACAATTATGACTAATTTGGGCAGTGAATTTTGGTTGCAAAAAAATGGAAATGTTTTAATTCTGGAAATGTGAGACTGAATTAGACATCAGTAAGGTCTGAAAGGAATAGCGGTCTTTGGAATGTGCCAATCCATACCCTTCTGGCCTTATTACTGTTAGACAGTTACACCCTTTTCTCCTGTCTGAAATCCTCCATCTCGCACATGAACTCTGCCTTCACAACTGTCTTTACTCTGTCCTTCTACATTCTTGCTTCACCTCCCCTTCGCTGTGCCCTTTCACACCCACGGACAAGTGCACATCCACTCACTCTCTCTCTCCTCTCACATCATTATCTTGTGTCAATATTTCATCAGCTGCCTGCCCCCTGCTCACACTTGCCTATCTAATCATCCTTAAAATTGGCAAATATGCATCTATTGCTCTGTGCACTCAGCAGAGAGGCCAAGGATTGGTTGTGTACTTTTGTGTCCCACTGGTGGGCACAATGAGAAGCTCACCCTGCCTTCATCTTAAAGTCAAAGTTATTAAACCTTACCCCACTATGAACACAAACACAAGCCCTCAGCTCACCCAGACACTTAGAGGCAACCTAGTTCACATTATGTACTATTCAAGAGTCATCTGTTGCATGGAAAACCTAACAAAGCACATCAGAAAAATTAAAATACTCTTTAGGAATACAAGATAACTAAAATATGAAAGGTAAATAGAGACTACATTACTGACATTGATTACCTTACAGTTTTATACAGTCAGAATACAGTACAGTGAATATATATAGGGCTCACCACACCCGATGAGGCTCTGAAGCGCTTTATGGCGGGGTAGAATGCTACTCCATGTAGTGTTGAGGTAAAACACAGACCCTACAATTTAACAGGACACTAGTCAGCATAGAAATGCTGCTCCTAATGATCAGCTCTTAGGTCTCCACTTAGCTGCTCCTCAACCCCGAGGCGATCGAAAATGTAGAGGTAAGGGCAAATTGCCACTGGACTCAAGATAGCCTGGCTGATGAGGGTTATGAACCCGAAACCGGTCCCAGGATGCTTGTTTCCGTTCCAGGGAAGACATGGCTTGGCAGTTTGGGCTGGACTGTTCCCATGAGGCACAGGGTCAGACTGATATGCATATGGCCATGTCTGAACTGGGGTGGCGGAGTGAGCTAAAGAATGATGATGGATTAAACCCAGATCAGTTGACTGCTTGCAATGTTCAACACTCCGTCCATCATCCCCTTTGGTTTTAAATATGTCTCAACACCATATCTTACAGCCCTTTCATCAACACAGGCAGTAGAGATGGAGAAAAGAACGTTTACTGAGTTCACATTTATTTATGAGTAAGGCTTCCGGTTTTCCATTTTTACAGATAAATGCAGACAGAAAACAATGTGTTACCTGGCTGCATTTTTTTTTTTTTTTTTAAAGCGGAAAAATATTGAAAATGCTGTTTTTTGTGAGTCTCCATGCTGTCTACAACAGCTGAGCAGGTAGACAGCATGGAAAGTTAAAAAACAGAATAAATGTTCTTAAACACAGGCATATGCTAACATATATTTGTAGAATAACGCTAATATGTGCCTGTGAGTGTAGTCTTTTGTTATACGTGGCTGCTTAAGTTAATTTGCTAAAACATGACCGGCATCCATATATGAGTGCCCATCCAAGAGTTAAATAAACGTGGAAATATACCATTTTACAGCTCTATTTATTCTCAAAACACAAAATAAATATGGATAAATACCAGTATGATGTCTAAGAAATAAATATGGATAAGTTCAGATTGAAATGTTAAAAACAGAAATACCATATAACCGGAAGCCCTATTCATGAGGTACTGGGTACTACTTAGAATAGGTCGCAAAGCCTCATTTGCAAGACTGGACATATTCCACCATCTACTGATGAAAAAAGACTTTGGCCCAAGCAGTAATTAGAGGCGATTCTGACATATCTCAAAAGAGCCAGAAATGGAGGAAATTGGTGGACTTCTGATAGATGGGCAGTTTACAGTTTATTAGAACATTGGAATGTTGGGAGCTCCATTGAAAACAATGGAATGCTCTGGGCTTATAATGGCTGGTATAAGCCTGGAGCACCAGCATTCCAATGTTTCTTTGTTCACAGCTCTGGCTGTGAACAAAGGCTTCAGGGAACCTGAGGGGATTCCAATCCCCTCACACTCCCAAAAGGCTTTGTTTTTTTTGTTAGAACATTCTGTCCTTTAGTGACAGAATGACAGAGTGACAGAATGTTCTAATAGCCTTATAGCCCTTCGTAGATGGGCTATACCCCTATTAAAGTCCCTCTCCCTTGTTAAAGGCCCTCGCCTTCGGCTCGGGGCCTTTAACGCTGGAGAAGGCCTTTAATAGCTGGTATAGCCCTCTACGGCGGACTATAAGGCTATATTAAACAATGCTTCAAAAACGTGTATGTTATAGAGAATGGTTCATTGAAGACAGCAAGCTCCCTTGGCTATTATAAGGCCCAGAGGTACCTTGAAAGATTGTCTGTAATCTGACACACTATACAGGAAGTACAACAACCATTGCTACATTGTGGGGTTAAAAGGATTTTTAGGGATGGGCACTTTATCATATCTGCCCCTTCTTGTCACCTTAGGTTTGCTGTTCTAAAGAGTGGTGTCAAAGAGCACCCAAACTTTATCCAAAGTTGCCCAGCCTCCCCAATGCACCACATGGCACACGTGTGCACAAGAATCAGCTGCCAAACAAGTTGGTAAGACTGACAGTTCTCATTTCAGAGTCCAAAGGGATATTTTAATCTCCCACTATTAACAAATGATTCAGCATTTTGAAGCAGTTCAGGATCTCCTCAAAGACACTAAAACAAAAAGAAAAGACACACACATGTGTGTTGGCTTTAGGCATGGGCAAACTGGGGCCAGTCCCGGGGCGGCTTGCTTCAGATGGTGTCCTGAGCATAGTGATCAAATGGCTTTTTATTCATTTTTGGAGGTGGGCCAGGTACTGTGCTGCACATGGGTTCCACAAACATACAGAAAAGTCTCACCACAATGAGAATGTAAATCCAAGATCAGTCCCCAGTACCTGTTCACTTTTTCTGACTGCTTTTGACCCAAAAGCAATGCTCTTTACTATTCTTAATGTATATGTTTTAGATTTACACCCACCCTGATGAGATACCTTTATATCTCTTTTTGGAACGTGGTGGTCCTGCAAATATTGTAGGCCTTCAGCAGATTCTAGCTATGTGCTTGCTCTGCTATATTAACACCGTGGCTGCTTGAGATATTTGCCTGCTGTGCTGGACCATAATAGAAATGGGTGTGGTCATGACGAGCTCAGCTCCTCATGAGCACACGAGAACTGTGCCTCATGACGAGCTGAGCTCGTCATGAGCACAGAAGGGGTTAAGCAGTTAGTTCTTGGTTTCCCCAGACCTGTGCAGAGCCCACACACCCTTAAGTTTTCATGCAATACAACATGTCCCCTCCCTGCTTAACCCATAGGACCTCGATGCAGGGCGCTCCACAGCGTGCCCCTGTGTGGAGTGGGCCCTGCAACATTTCTGCAAACGACTTGGGCTTGCACCCAGCTTCAGGTATATTGGCAGGAGGTGCTGCATATACTGCGAGCATCCACAGGTGTGTGTATTGAAGCGTCGGTCAGGCATTATCTCCTGGGCATGCTCCCAACTCCCAAGACGGGAACTTGTATGAGATATACATTGGTGCTCCTGGACCTTGTATTAGCTAAGCGCCGCATTGCCATACACTGGACCCACTCTATGCACCCCCCCCCCCCCTCTGGAGAAGAGGAGGGCAGACCTGCGTGAATGGAGCATGGCCGAGGCGTGCCGATTACGACCCGTACGCACTGATGAGAATGCAGAACATGGCTTGGAAATGTGGGGAGATATACTGCAGAGCCTGC
The DNA here is from genome assembly GCF_964261635.1 of Lissotriton helveticus. Taxonomy (NCBI): domain Eukaryota; kingdom Metazoa; phylum Chordata; class Amphibia; order Caudata; family Salamandridae; genus Lissotriton; species Lissotriton helveticus. Next base: position 55,604,426 of record NC_136070.1, on the reverse strand, counting down.
AGAGAGATGAGGGTCAGGGTGAGAGGGCTGAAGCCTCTCCGCAGATAATGGACCTTGCTACTCCCGCACTGACTTTGAAAGATGACCCTTACTGGGCTGACTAGGCAGATGTACAGTCCATGGCTGTGTATGATGCATTTATTTATTTATGTCATTTATAAAGCGCATGAATCACCCCAACCGGGGTATCTCCGCACTGTGACGGCCCCTGACAGCAAAACGGGGAATAATCAGAACAGCGCGTTTTTTAACTGCTTTCTGAAGGATATGTAGTTGGTACATAGACTAAGGTGAATGGGCAACTGGTTCCAATGATTTGGGGCTAAATAGGAGAAGGATTTTCCCCCTAACCAAGCCTGTTTTATGCAGGGCCGGACTGGCCATAGCGTGCACCGGGCTATCCCCCGGTGCGCCGCACGGGTGGGGGCCGGTTTTGGGCCCCTGGGGGCCGTTTTCGTTACAGGGACGTTTTTGCAGCATAGCTGTGTGAGAAGTTGGCCTGATATGCAGTGCTCACTATTCTAGTGATCACTATGTATCAGTCCAAACAACCCTTATTGATGATTGGTTGTAAGTCAACCTTATAGACCAGCTATCCTAGTAGCATGGATACGAGCAGTCTAAGGCTAAGACTCTAGAGGGCGTGTTAAGCCAGCTGTTTTACCATCACATTACCCCTTGAACACCCAGTGAAAGGACACCACACAAGTGTTATGAAAATAAACAATGTATTTATTAGAATCACAACAACCCTGTACTCTTTATGAGGACAGGGTGCTAAGCACACAACAAAACTCTTACGAAAATACTTAAGTTAGCACGTTATACACAAATGCCCGAGGGGCACGAAAAACCATATACTCTAAAAGTGGAATGCGAAATTACTAGCAGGTAAGTACAGTACTAATAGGCTTTGGAATCGCTAGGACTTGACTATAGAATCGTTAGACTACTTCTAGGAGGCCTAGGGGACTCTGGTGCAGAGTGTGCACTCTCACGCGGGATGCGGGACAAAGTCTATGGAAGCTAGTAAAGGCAAAGTTAGTGTTTACGGGCGAACCCGACCTGGTAGGGAGAAAACGACAGTGGATCCTGACCCTAGGATAGTGAGGCTATGCTGGGACACCGAAGTGCCGAAGTTACCTAGCCCAGGGGCTGCAGCTGCATAGGTCTGAAAAGACGTCGGGAATCTCGTTGCCGGACCAGGAGCCTGGAAGAAAGAAGTTGCTGGCAGGCGACCAGTGAAGGAAAGTTCGATGGATCCAAGCCTGGATCAAGGAAGAAGAAAACCCGAAAGCAGAGGGGACCAAGTTCTTGAATCACTAGCCAGTGATTAAGTGGGCACCAGGATGGCACCGGGCGAAGTCACCGCAGTCAGGTGAGTGGGCGCTGCTGGGCTCTGCAGTCTCTCGGACCAGGAGGCGTTGTCGGCGACCAGGATGGAGGTGCGAGCTGTCCCACGAAGGTTCTTGCTGTCGACGTCGCTGGACCCAGGATTGGGCAACAAGTCTTGGCAAATGCAAGGCCCACGCGGTGGACCTAAAATGGCGTCTTAGCCGGACCAGGAGGGTCCAGGGTACTTCTCCGATGGAGGGAAGCAAGGGCCAGTCTGGAGCAACCAGACTAGCAGCAGTGATGTCGTCGGGCGTCGTTCAGAAGGCCACAAGCCAGCGGGCTAGTAGCCAAACAACGCGGTGAGCAGCAAAAATCAGAAGGGCCCCACGCAGATCGTGGAGATGCTGGGAGGCTGCACTTCGGTGCTGGAGCTGCTCAGGGTCGGGGCTTCTCGGACCCCAAAGCACTCACCAGGAAATTACCCGGCGGGCTTGCTGTGCAGAAGTCGTGCAGTCTTGAAGATGGCCGGTCCCTCGAGGTCTCGTCACACCCACGAATCTCAGCGTGACTGATGATGTAGGTAGAGGTCAGAGGTGCCAGGGAAGCCGGTTCTCGTCGAGCTGGGCAGTCTTGATCCGGAGGAGAGACTTGCAGCAGACCGCAGTGTTCTTTAAGATGGTGCCTGCGGATGCAGGGTGACTACTCCTTAGTCACAAGGGAGAAATCTTAGGAAGAAGTCTTGAGTTCCTTTCGTGGAAAGTAGTTTCAGGATTCAAAGATGATCTGATCTGGAAGGGGGCCAGTCCCTACCTTTATCTGGGAAAAGGGGGCTGGCACGCGACTAAGTCCTGCCCTATGGGTGGGACCAGGAGGGGGGTGGTTACACCCACTTCCTTGGCGGGCTTTTCCCCAGCACAGGGTCTGGAGTGTCCCTGGAACTGGTTCCAGCCAGCCTATGCACAGTGAGCACCGGGGTGCCACGTGCAGTCACCTTCCTCTAAAGCCCTGCCTACCTACAATACACAAAACCCTGTCTGGGACGGTGCTGGCACCGCCCCTGGCAGGAAACCCTTTGTCCTTATCTCCTGCTCTGGGAGGACTCCCAGCAGCAGGAGGGCAGACTTGTGTCTCGGTGGCAGCATCCATTTTGTGGATGCTAAGGCTCTGTCTGACTTTTAACCGGGTTATAGGTTACATGCATGTCGTGTCCCTCTAGAAGGGTGGAATGCTAACCCCGTCGCCAGAATTGGCGAGGGGTTAGTATCCCAAGTCGTATGACACCTTACTCGACATGTTTTGATAAAGCGATACCAGAGTTGGCATTTAACCGCGAGGATTATAATGCACTTAAGAGTATATGGTATGCGATATCATGGAAACGGCTAAGGGATAGATCCCGAAAGCTGCAGACAGGCTCAGCTCATGCCAGAGCACCATCTCACACGATTCCAAGCACTCTGCCTTCAGGATTGTTAAGGCCTGCCATAGGAGTGACTGATAGGAGATCTGTGTGTCCATTTTAGGGTTAGATATAGGTATACTATATCTAAAGCAAAGGGTGATTACACCACCTTGCCCCAGCTGTCAAGCAGCCAGTTGTGTCAGATTTGGATGGCCAGCCAGGGGTGGCATAATACATGCTGCAGCCCCTGGTAGGCCCTGGGTACACCTATGCCCTGGGTACCTAAGGTACACTGTACAGGGACTGATAAGGTGACTCAGTATCCAATTTAGATATGTACCTAAGGTACATGGAATCCATTTTACAGAGAGAGCAGTAGGCCGGGGGCCCTGAATAGCAGGGTCCCAGGTCAACTAAGTCAGAAAACCAGCAAAACACCAGGCAAAAAGTTGGGGGCAACCATAGTCAGGGATCTACCTTCCTACAAGCTGCAAAATCATCCCTGTAACAAAATCAGCCGAAAACCGGCCCTGGCAAAGAGCTCAACAGCACCCCAACCCCCGGAGGAGGGGTGTAGGGGGCCGGCCGAGCACTTTGTCAGGGTCGGTTTTGGTTCCCAGTCCGGCCCTGGTTTTATGCGAGGCACAAGAAGGAGATCTTTGGGCCCTGAACGGAGGGTCCTGGAGGGGGTATATCGGACCAGTTTGTCTGTAAAGTACATTGGTCCCATGTTGCTGAGGGCTTTGTAGACCATACAGCAAATTTTGAATTTGGGTAGGAAAGTTGAAGACTTGGCGGACAGCGGGGTGGGCCAATGACTCGGAGTGTGAGTACGGGGGATGAAAGAGAGCCGGTTCCTCACACACACACCCTAAATGGTATCACGACACATCTGAAACGATATACCTTTATTTCAGCTGACAGTGCTGCTTTAGATGGCCCCCGGGCACGTTTTTCACCTGCCCCTCTCTCAGATGCAGTACCCCTAGGAAATTAAGGGGCCTTGCACCCGTCCATGCCTGTTATTCTGTCTGCTGCTTGCACATCTATTTAGTTCTTTATTTATTTATTTATTTAGTGTTTTCTATAGCGCGAACATGACCCAGTGTAGGGTATCAGAGCACTTTACAGTAGCGTTTCAGCAAAACGAGAACATTAGAGGAAAAACCAGTCATTACTGTTTTACACTTCAGTAAAGCATATAAACATTTATACAGTCAGTATTTAAATTACCACGGCGCAGCTAAATAACAGGATAAACTTTTGTACCATCCCACTCCAATATAGTCTTATGGGAGAAATTTGCTCATATAGTACGATTTAGCTTCCTTTTTGAAGGTTACGATGGGTGTAATTCTTCTGATGTTTGGTGGGAGTGCATTCCAAATTCTCTTTGCTGCTACTGAGTTCTCCTTTTTAGGTTTTGCTGGCAATGCGTACGAAGTACGCATGCGCTAGCAAAATCCTTATGTTTCTCTGTTGGGTCGGGTATCCCGCCCCCTCCTCGCCCCCTCCTCCCATTGGCTAGCTCCATAAATGGAGGCTAGCCATTGGGAGCCGGATCTGTCCGTCAAAGGCCGGACCAGATTCGGGGGCGTTCCCGTGATTTTTTCCCTCTCCGCCTCTGCGATGTTGTCATCGCGGCGATGGGCGGAGTTTCGTTTTTTTAAAATTGTGTTCGTTTTTCCTATTACGCGGCCGACCGCCGCTGGAGGAAGTCGAGGTGAGTGTTGCCGTTCCCTCCCCCTCCCCGTGTGTCCGTTCCGCCCCCCCCCCTCCCCGTGAGTCCGTTCCGCCCCCCCCCCCTCCCCGTGTGAAAGTGGTTGCCTCACCCGCCTAGCCGTGCGTCCGTGTGCAGCTCAGGTCGCAGTTTTTACAGTGCCCGCCCCTCAGGCGTTCCCTTGACCCAGATGGCAGCGCTCCCTGCGCTTCCCCTATGGCTGCAGGCTGATCTGCAAGCCCTCCGCTCTGGCCAACTGCCTGCTGAAGGTGCTCCGGCGGTTCTCCGACCCCGACGTGGCCTGCTGGCTCTGGAGGAAGTGGGCGCACGTCCAGACCATTTACCACCAGCTTCTGCCCGGGGACCGGCGGCTGGAGTCCGCCAGGGACCACCTGCAGCTGCCGGATGGGGGGATTGTTGCACTGGATTTGGGTCTCACTCTGGCCTCAAATGTGAAGATCTTTTTTAAGCAAAGACCGAGCACAGTTCAGAGGGGTCACAGTGTGCCCACAGATTACAAGGCAGGGGTCAAGTGCCCTCGGAGGATGCGTCTTCAGACGGGGGGAGCCTGGCGAGGGGCCCCTGGGAGGGCCCCTGGCGGCCGTGGGGCCCATCGCCCCCCCTCGGGCCGGGCAAGGGCCGGGTTTGACTGTCTCCCCCCTTCATACACTCGTCTTTGCAAAGTAAATATCTTTGGTTTAAATGTAAATATCCGGCCTCCGAGCCGTGTTTGGCATCTAAGGCTCTTTCGCTGCTTCTCTCACTCGCCCGTTTCACAGCAGCACATGAACAATTCCAACATACATTTTATTAAAGAACTTATAGCAAGAATTCCATTATGGATGCGTCTTCAGACGGGGGGAGCCTGGCGAGGGGCCCCTGGGAGGGCCCCTGGCGGCCGTGGGGCCCATCGCCCCCCCTCGGGCCGGGCACGGGCCGGGTTTGACTGTCTCCCCCCTTCATACACTCGTCTTTGCAAAGTAAATATCTTTGGTTTAAATGTAAATATCCGGCCTCCGAGCCGTGTTTGGCATCTAAGGCTCTTTCGCTGCTTCTCTCACTCGCCCGTTTCACAGCAGCACATGAACAATCCCAACATACATTTTATTAAAGAACTTATAGCAAGAATTCCATTATAAAGTGTCTTTCGGCACCACGGAGGCCCGACGACCCTCCCTGACAGAGAAGGAGTGTTTGTCGTTGCAGCCTCATCTTGAGTTATGTTTTGGGTCATTTATGTCTAGAGATGTCTTGAAAAAAATACTATTGTAATGGGTAAAAAAAAAATCGAAGGCAGGCTTTGGAAGGACATTAGGTTAGAGGGGGAAATGGTTTCCAAAATGTATTTATTCATTGAGATTTAAAAATAATGATAACAACAAATGCAGATGTGTGCGAGAACTGAGTAAAATATGTTTTAGTCATATGCATCATCGGAGTGTTTGTAACACAGCAAACAGGATGCAAAGAACGAGGGCGGTAGATACAAGGGGCTCCCCGTGTCCTGGGACTGATGCGACCCCCGTGCTGACACTCAGGGTACCAGCTCTCCTGCTGTCTGTGGGCCTTCAGCTGCTGATAGAGTGAGTTAATATTTGTACTCGGTCCTGGGACTGATGCGACCCCCGTGCTGACACTCAGGGTACCAGCTCTCCTGCTGTCTGTGGGCCTTCAGCTGCTGATAGAGTGAGTTAATATTTGTACTCGGATAAGGCTGCATTCCTGGTAAACAAGACCAGTATATGGATGTCCGAATTTACACCCAACATCTACCACACAGGAGTTGTCCTAAAAGATAGAGGAATTTTAAATTCCTCTGCATATTACTTACTAGAGGAAAATGTGGGGTGTAATACTTTCAACAGCTGTGTACCTGTGGTTAAATGCTCTTGTATGGAATCCCGAGTCTCCTACTCGATTTAAGTTACAGAATGCAATAGGTCTTGAATTTACACAAGTTTAAGCTATTGGCATTGTAAATCACAATGCCTTCTATTTATGTTTTAAAAACGAAAACAAAAATAAAAGGCATTGTCGTATGCAATGTCAATAGCTCAACCTCTCATAAATCCGAGACCTATTGCATTGCAAATGCTTGTTTTCATGGTTTCCTGCTTATGCCTGTGTTCACCTTTGGCGCTCGTAGCTGCTTACATTTTAATGCAGCATTTATCCCATGTTCTGCATGCCCACCCTGCGTCGCTGTTTCTTCTTTTTGAAACTTTCATAACAGTGCTGGTCTGCCAGGTTTCCGTGGAGCGCTTCCCTATCCCTCACCCTTCCTGCCTCGTTACAATACCACTGTGCAGCTGCGGCTGTAAATCTCACGACTATCTTGAAGATATGCCATTTCAAGTAAATAAAGTAGTAGAAACAAAATGTGTACACTGTAAAATCGTAACGAAAGCAAACAATGCGCGCTGTTTATGTACAAAACAGATGCATCCACTTGCAGTATGTAGCGAAATCAAATTAATATTTAACCATTAGCAATACCATTAGTATACGATGTGCTCAAAGAATCGAAGACTTTCACATAGCTTAAAAATGTGCTTGCCAGTGCTTTCTGCAATTGAGCTTTTTACAGCAACATTACATAGCAGGCAATATTTTAAGGGGTAGGCCATATTTCTGTAAAGGGCACTACAGTTAGAAAGTGTTGTCCTTCTTCACTGTTCTTGCTTATAGAACTCCAGCAACAAGTACCAAGACGCCCAAGTGACGTCATGGTTCTAAGGTCCCGCTGTTGAGCAGACGGAACCAACCTGTTTCTAAAAAGTGACAGGAGGAACGCAGCACGTTTACACATTTGCAGGCAGCGTCGAGGTGTTGAGATGGTTCAGCTGAAGTCTGTGCGTAGCAGTCAGGACTATGAAGCGGACTGCAGTGGTATGACCGAGGTGAGCTCTATAGCAGCACAATTACCAACAGATTGGCGGGGAGCGCGATGTTATGCACTCGCACTTCCCAACAATCAGGGGAATGCACTTGCGCGGGCATTCTGTTTATTTGTACAAGTAACATTGTATAGTGTCACAGGGCTCCCGACTATATTGCCCACCTCCAGAGGCCGCGGCGCAGTGTGAGTAGCTGACCGTCGGTACACATTTACTGTCTGTCCTTGTCCTTGGTTTTGAAAAGAAGAGAACTTCCGCTTTGCCAGCTAGCGTCGGTTTCTGCTGAGCTGGGAGCCTTCTGAATTATTCGGACCACCCTGTAGCCCCATCTGAGGCCAGGAGCTTCCATCTGCCCCAGACTCACCCTAACCCCCGCTGATCTTAGTTCTACTCTACTTTTGTTACACTTCACTTCTACATGTAAAGATGACACCGGTAGTACTGCCGTGTACGTCAAGTGTATACAGTTCATTGCACATGATTCTGCTGCAGACCTTGTGCTTCTAACAGACGCAGTTTCCCCAATCTCATAGAAGGAAACACTCTAAAGTATGCATGTACGCCGTTCTCTTATAAAAAGTGAGGAAATAGATATTTACATTCCACCATAAGAGTTAGTGGTGCAGCATTTCATACTGGACGCATGGGTGCCTGTGCTAGTCCGAAAATAAAAGAACAGACCTAAGGAGGTGCAAACCCCCTCAGGAAGTTTCTCTTCTTCCATTATCTACATTTTCTCTAGTTTCCCCGTGCAGTTTTTGTCCTTCTATAATCTTGAATCCACTCTTCCCTGAAATGTCTGTGGCTGCTACCTCTTCCACCTCAACCTACTATACTTCCCTTCCCTGCTTCCGATCTCTTGCTCGTTCTCCCGCCTCTCCACTGCTGTCTCTATACCCCAACATTTATTTTGTGAGGTCTTGGTCTCTTCTGTCTTATTCTTCTGGATATCCTATCTCTCTCTTACCTTCTACCCCCCTGTCTCTGGACCCTACCCGCTCCTACAAAAGGTGTTTTTATCTTCGTTGAGTTTCCCAGCTCTCTCACCTTTTCCCCCTGAAGACTCTCTGTACCCCACTCTCTCTTCCGTGTAGTGTCTCTTCTTTGTCGGGTATCCCACATCTCACTGAGTCTAACGCCTCACCCCCCAGTAGACTGTCTCTATACCAAACCCTCTCCTGTTGAAAGTATTTCTTTACCGTCTCAGTCTGCCAGCAGTCAACAGCCTCTCATACTTTCTCACCTGCACACTGTCTCAGTTACACGTTCTCTCCCGTCTCACACTCTGTCTTCCTTTACTGTTTCTCACTCTTTCTCCCTGCCTTTTGTCTGTCTCCATAACCTCTAATTATCTTCCCTGAAGTGTCTTTTCTCTCCAGTCGAAGCCTGCCAAGAACCACAAACATGCGTCTCTCGCTCTTGCACAGTGCCGGACTGGTCTGTCCTTTGCTGCTGCTCCACACTTTCTCTCTCTGAAGCATTTGTTGTCCCTGTCTCAGCCTCTCATGTTTTGCTTTTCTGCCTGTGGTGTCTTTCTTCCCTGCATTCGATCACTGTCTCTGAATACACCCACTTCCCTCTCTCGCCTGACTTGCCCACTCAATCCTGCTTCTAAAATTGAGCTCTATGACATGGCACCAGGGCTGGCCGCATCATAGCATTTGGTTTTTAAAAACTGTACTTTTAGGCATAGTTATTTCCCATTGGGATTCATGCTTGATTTCAAAGTAGTAAACTAGAGACCTGGCAGGCAAAATTACTTTTTATTTACCTCAAAATCAAATATTTCTTGACAGTTTTTTTCTGGATTGTCAGATGTTGCCTCTTTTTCATCAAACAAACATTAGCTCATTGTTTTGGCATTCATGACATCCAGTTGCTCGAGCTATCTTTGTTTCACTCCAGACTGGTTTGTGACCACATTGTTTAGCTAACTATTCAATCCCTGGTGGCACAGCACCTAGGATAATATGCTGTGTGGCTAGACACTTATAAGGTTCCAAAAGCGAGACCTATTGGCTATGTCAATGCTTGTTCTACTTCCAAGTGCACACCTTTATATGAGACTTCTTCAACAGTGCAAGGAAGATCAGCGGAACCAACACAATGACCGCTAGGAAGACAAGCTGATCCTCGCTGTTCAAGCCAAAGACTTACTCAAGTGGGGTCTCAGAAAAAGTATCTGTTAAAAGGGACTAATTCCAACCAGAACCTTCCTTCTGAGACAATAGTGACAGATTCACTTCTGATAGATGTGGTAGCCCAGCTACAAGACTTATTACAGGAATTGAGGTCGAAGAGACTGCAACTCTCATATAAATGTGGTAGAGTTTAGAGCTGTAACTATAGCTTTGAAAGGTTTTCATCCTTCCATTCCTACAAACAGATTGTTGATCCAAACAGCCAACACATCTCAAGCAATACGGCATTGGCTTCTTATAAGACTGCCAGGCACTATACCTACCAGGTCTCCTAAATTGGCAAGCAGATCTGCTAAGCATATATTACAATGAAAATCACTAGTGGTAGCTAAGTGTAAACCTCATTCAAAATATGTTGTCAGGAATGAAGTTATCCACAAATTGATCTTTTTGGTACCAGACTAAACGCAAAATGCTCAAACTTCATGTCAAGAGAATGCTGCACAGCAACGGCACTGCTTTATATAATTACAAAAAGATATGGGCACAGCCAATATCCATTGCACAGGCGCAAGCTATTGGCTATGACAGTGCTTTTTAGGTTTCGCCTGTGTGTGTGGGGGGCTCTGTGTGGGTGTGTGTGTGTGTGTGGGGAAGGGCTCTGTGTGTGTGGGGGGGGGTCTCTGTGAATGTTTGTGTGTGGCATTTGCGAGAGATTAAGCTATTGGCATTGTAAATGACAATGCCATTTATTTATGTTAAAAAAACCGTAAATAAAAATAATGTCAAGAGCAATGCCAATAGCTCTAACTTTAACAAAGGCAAAACCATTGCATTGTAAATGCTTGTTTCTCTTTATTAGAGGCTACTGCTCGCCACCAGTCGCCGCCAAGTATGTATTATAGTTTTTGATTGTTATGTTGGTTTCTACTGTGCATAATCTCTCTCTATAGGAGTTGTTCTGTATGTCACACAAGATACATATGCCCAGCGATGGAGCTTCTGAGCGGAGCACATGGGCAAACATTCGGGCCGCGGTGATATCCTGCATCGCTTATCTGGAGTGTTCGCCACTTTGTGGCTCTTTATCTATCTTCATTGTTTCACGGACTGATGGGCCAACATGTGATGTGATATCTGTGCAGTATTGAAAACAAACAAGTTTAAAAACAAATAAAAAACCATAGCACCTGTGTTTGTAGTACTCCGTGGGCCTGATACAAAGAAAGGACATTTCCATATGCTAAAACAAAAATCTGTTATTTATGTAGCACTTACATCAAACTCACACAACAGTGTATTATAAATTTCCTGTCAATCTTTCGAAATTGGTATTTACTCTATCGACCTTGGATGGATTAGCTGCTGAAACATCTTCACCAGGTTTCAATTGTGAGACCTGCACATCACACACAGATCTTGGCAGAAACTACTGACCTTGCTAAGGTGAGCTTCCTACTGCATCAGGCAGGATAAGAGCCAGTCTGCTCATCGGACTGCACCAGGAAGACAAAAACCAGCCACCCAATCTCACTGTACCAGGGAGGATGGGCGCATGTCCTTTCTTTTCACTGCACCAGGCAGAAGGAGTGCCAGTCTCCCGAACACATCATACCAGGAGGACTGGAGCCATTCAACTTATTTCACTCTACAAGGAACCAGCAAGGGCTCCTCCGCTATGGTGTAAATTGTAAATAAAAATTGATATGTGTATAGCGCACTACTCACCCGCAAGGGTCTCAAGGCGCTTGTACGAATACCGCTGTGGAACCCATCCTGGCTTTCCCTGTGAGGTGTCCACTCCTGGGCACCCCCAAGGTGGAGGCCAGGCATCCTTAGCGTTGTGGGGGCCGTTGTGGAGATTAAGCAAGCTATTGCCCAGAGTTGCAGAGTGGGACTCCATGATTGGAATAGGCACCGAGGCGAGAATTATCAGGTCCGTGGAATTTTGAGCCCAAGACCCGCCGAGGCGGGGAATTGAACCCTGGTCCCCGGCTAGACCTCTGCATCAGGGTCTGCCGCTCTAACCATTGAGCCACACTTCTCCAGGAGTGTTCTTACACTGCTGAAAGGCAGTGGACAGAAGAATAAAAAATGACAGTTAAACTATTTTATTATCATTTTATTTTTCACTTTCAGTCGTGGAGTCTAGGGCAGGGTGGCGGGTCAGTGCGATACCATGTTGCAGCGTCACACAGCAGGAGAGGAGGAGTGGTAGGCACTGTAAGTGTGCATATCCGTTTGGCCGGCTGTCTTAAGACGGCCAAACCAACATGCGAGGCCATACCCTGGAGATAGCAGTGCTCAGGGGGCATAGGCTCTCAGCCATTGCTAAAGCTTGAAACTGGCCCGCTCTGCCCAATCCCAGAGCTTCTCTCATGCTGGGAGTAATAATATGAGAGCATCACTGGGATTGCGTGGGGAATCTGGGAGCTTGTGGTCATAGGGGTTACAGTGCCGGAAGGAGAGGAACAGCGCAGGGGCAGAAGATCAAAAGATCAGACCAGGTGCGGTGAAAAGGCAAGTTTACATTTCTTTATTTTATTATTTCTCCTCCACACTGATCCCCACCCCCCACATCGGATTGGCAGCAGCGACCATTGCAATGAAGACAGAAGCCAGTCCCATGCGCCAGCACCAAGGTTGCCACCAGGCAGTTTTCTTCTGAATTTTTAGGTCCATGCCACTAAAAATATTGGGAAAACCAGAGAAACCCGGAATTTTTTCCTTTTGAAACCTAAACGGATGAGTAAAGGAAGAAACCAGGTAACACTTTAACATGTCTTTGACACTATCTAAAATGTTTCAGAAAGCAAACAGAGATATAATTGCCATGATATGCAACCATACTGACCGCTCTAGTCAGTGCCTGGTCCCTTTTTACGTTTCTTATTTTACCCCTCTTTCCTTTTATAAATCCCTCCTCACTTCAAGTTTGGGGCAAATGCCAACCGTGCTACAGAGCGGCAGCCACATGCAGCGGACATGATGACCGGCCCCAATACTGGACCAATCCAAAGTCCCTTAAAGCCCTGACCTCGCGTGATCCGTAGGGATCCTTGTGTGTGCTTGAAGGCAGAGCAGGACTGGGAACAGCAACCAGCCCTGGCAGATTGCTGCTCGACCGGCCCCAGGAGCGGGAGGGGGGCTAGCAAGAAGCACCGCTCCCAATTTTGTTACAGGGAGCTGATATTGCAGCCCTGCTACAAAACCGGCCTCCAGTGACAAAACCGGACACCACGGGCACAAAACCAGCCCCCACCCCTCCGGGGAAATGCCCAGTGCCCGTTACAGCCAGTCCGGCCCTGCTTGAAGGATCAGGATTGCATTTGAGCAGGAAAACATTCCCGACTCACTCGGTCTTTATTGGCTCACGTTTTTTTTTAGTTTTTTTTTTTTTTAGCAGAGTTATATAGCGCAAACTCAACCCAAAGGTATTGGAGCGCTTTACGTGAGCACCAGTTACGTTACACGAGGACACATTCAATATGGAGCATAGAGGGAAACAGAACCCTGGTCGCCCTCCACTCAAAGAGTTATAAACAACAAAAAGACCAGGATCCTAAGACTACAGAAATCCTAATCTATGGTATTTCCTATTGTAGTCCACATGAAGACTTGTAGTTTTCTACATAACCCTCATTATACTCTAATAAGTAGTGTGTATTACTATATAACATAAAACCCTTTTAGATACTTTGTTGACAGTTTTTAAGAAATCAGGGACTCTTAAGGCGACATTCTCAACTCTTCCAGTCCCATACGCACAATTCTTAGTGTAAAAAAATGTGAAAAGGGTGAAATGACCCCTCACGGGCGCACCACCAAGCGGATAACTGGCAGGTACTCACCAGATAAGCCCATTTTTGTCATCATTGGCGTTCATTAAGCCCAACAGAAAAGTGTCCAAAGAAAAATGTAAAAGGTGTATAAGTGCGTGCAGTGTAGTGAAAAAGTAGATCGCACCTCAGAGTGTGACAAATAGTGATTAAAATTGAAAGGATTCACTCAATTCACAACAACTTTATACTTCTTCTAAGTGAACCCACTCAAACTTAAAAAACAGCATAGGATGCTATATATGCATACCGCTGTCAAATGCCATTTGGCACAATAGGAAATACGATAGATTAGGATTTCTGTAGTCTTAGGATCCTGGTCTTTTTGTTGTTTATAACGTTACACGAGGACACATTAATTTTTTAATTTTTTTTAAGAATCCTACTGCAAGTCTGATCTTGGCTAATGATGGCTGCCTGGCGATGGCCTCCTCGACAATCCAGTTTGGTATTCCTCACTGGGTTCTGCCTGGAAATGCCCAGCCCTCTTTTTTCTTATGATTTGGGCACCACAGAGCATGGCTCTCTTTAAAGGGACTCCCTTCCTTCCAGCCACACTGCAGCATTGAGGGTGACGTCATGCCTCATGCTTTTAGTAGTGGCTCCTCACAGGAAAATGGTCATGATAGCGTGCGCCGTCCACGCCCACAACACCGTTTTGCCCAAAGCACTACATCCCCAAGTGAGTACCAGTACTGCCCTCAGTCCTAGAGAAGTTCTGGCACTCAAAAAGGACAAAATATCCGAAAAAGGAGAGAACTCTGGGTAGTTCTCAAGTTTAGGTGGAAAGCAGCTCCTGTTAGAGCACTCTCAACACCAGCGACACTCTAGATCTGCTCACCTCAAATGTCTGTTTTTCTATCAAAGTTTTTAAGCATAGGATTAGCACAGTGCTATCCACGCCGACATAGAAAATAACAAAGTCTTATGCCATTTATACAGCAAAGCCTTTAAGCATAGGACTAGTACAGTGCTGTCCTTGCCGAGCTGTAAAATGACAAAAGCCATTTATCTCTCCAGGCACAATATTACAGCTTTGAATTGGTAAAATACCAACTCAAGCCAACCTGAAATGAGTAAAAGCAACCCCGGACACAGTGTTCCACTCTAATTAGAGCTCTTCAGAGAGGTATAGTTTTGTACAGACACAAGGGAGCACCCAGTATTAAGTCAAAACAAAACCCTTTCAGGCATAGAGTGAGGCATGCCTGTATAAATGGCAAAAGACTTTTTCATTTTCTATCTCGGCGTGGATAGCACTGTGCTAATCCTATGCTTAAAAACTTTGATAGAAAAACAGACATTTTGAGGTGAGCAGATTTAGAGTCTCGCTGGTGTTGAGAGTGCTCTAACAGGAGCTGCTTTCCACCTAAACTTGAGAACTACCCAGAGTTCTCTCCTTCTTTTTTGCATAATTTATGCGTCACTCTATGCCTGACAGTGTTTTGTTTTGACAAAATATCCGAAGCGCAGGTACTCAGTACCTGTGAGTACCGAAACTGCCGCTGCTATTAATACTACACTTTCTCTAGCTAGGCATGTTGAAAACATTACCCGCTAGCATTGTGTCTGTTTACAGAAGGCAGGGGTGGAAAGCTGAACCTCCTACACAGTTTCTGCAGTTTGCCTAAATAGAGGACGGTGGACGAAATAATTGTATTTTACCTCTCTCTCTTATAAAATCCTACAACTAAATGCAGTAAGGAAATTCCTTTCCTCTCTATAGTTTACTTCCCTCTCTCCTATGTTCCCAAATCTCGGCAAGTTGGAAAAAGATCAAAGTAACTGATGTCTCACTAGTGTTATCAGACCTTGGTGTGATCTGATAAGTGCAGCCAGATACACACACACAGTGAGAGAACCGCGATCCCTGGCCCATGTGTGTATTGTAGGTAGGCACAGACAGAACAGGAAGTGGTTATCGAGGGACTGCCTGTTAGGTGAAATGTTGCCTCGCATGGTTTCCGGTCACGTGACAGCGCGCCCTTCCTGTCAGCCCCGCCGTCTGGCTGCCATCCAGCTCGCAAGCCACGTACATGAACTGATTAGAAGTGACGCGGTCATTCGTCGCTTTTAACACTCCTGTAACTTTTTGTTGACCTTTCATTTGAAACTCCAGCCCTTCAGAAATCTCCCCAGACCGACCCCAGAAGACCAGTTCGAGGTGAATTCTGACGACACCCTCCTCCTGGCGCACAGTGTGATCTTGCTCAGCGGCGTAACATCAGGGAGCAGTGTTTTGGGGTGTGACACCCCCTCAATAAATGCACACTTGGCTTGGTGGATGGGTCTGTGGGCCCAGAATCGGGTCTCCTGTGTTTTTCACACTTGTTTAGTTGGGAAATGTGGGATTCACACCCCCTGAATCTCGCTGACGAAGCTATGCCCGTGAGCCTGGCCTGCTTATTGCTAGGCCTGCAGTGAGCCCTTCGCATTTCAGAGATTGAAACTTGCACACCGACAGCCTCAGCTCAGCAGGCGAGAAACGCTGGAAAATCAAATTTTTCATCTCCTATGTAACATCAAAGCACACCCTTCGTTCTGTTTACTCTAAAAGGGTTTCAACCAGAGCTTTAATTTTAAGTGGGATGAAAAAACTGGGGGGTCTCTCAAAGGGGCGTGGTCAATGTAATTACGAATGTGACTTAAAAAATGTAAGCGAAAAATCTATGCTTGGCGTAGTGTGCCACCTGACTTGTATTTTGCTGCTTATGTGATTGCATCCAGATATATATTACAACAAATAACATATACCTACAGCAAACCAAAACTATTGGCATTGCCAATGATTGTTAGTTGCATAAGCAATAACTATGACTTCATTGAATATAATATGACAATCATTCAGTTGTGAAATTGGGGCTGTGAAAGAACTTTAACGAGTCTCTTTGTAGTTACCCCAATGGCAGTGAAGGGTGGAACTGCTGCAGATTTAAGACTTTTTTTCACGGGGATGGCGGGTGATGGCAAAAATGGAGAGCCCGATAGGGACCCATCTCAGCACCTGCTTTTTAGAACTGCCTGTGCTCAGCACCGGCGGGACCCGGCCCACTTAAAGCCCTGGTTTCAACTATTGATCATGTGCAGCCATAACATACCAGCATATTGAAACCAGTAGGTGTGAGGTTTAGGGGGGAAAAATCGAGGGACTTCAATAAATTCATTGATTTACGTTGAAGCAAATGGAATTGCAGGTGGGAGCCCACTAAAAGGAATCCAGTTTTGGCTTAAAAAATCAGTAGTCTCCCGCCTGAATCAGGTCTGTTGGGGATGCATGTGTCTAGGTGATAAAACTTGTGATGTCATGATCTACAGAGACTGTTAGACAGAAGGCTGGAGGTTGACCTGAGACACACAAACCACATGTTTTGAAAGGTTGTAAGTCAAGTCAAGTCATAAAATTTATATAGCGCACTACATACCCAGAGGGTTTCAAGGCGCTTAGGAAGGGGAGGAGGATTATTTGTCAAATATCCACGTTTTAAGCTGCTTTCGGAACGCTAGGTGATTCTGGGTGAGGCGAAGGTAAGAGGGGAGTGAGTTCCATGTTTTGGCAGCCAGGTATGAGAAGGATCTGCCTCCCATGGTGGTCTTGTTGATGCGAGGTACAGTGGCGAAGGCTTGGCTGGAAGAGCGAAGTTGGCGGGAGGGGGTGTAGAAGGACAGTCGAGAGTTGAGGCAATTTGGTCCGATGTCGTAGAGTGATTTGTGTGCGTGGGTGAGCAGTCGGAACGTAATCCTCTTATTGACGGGTAGCCAGTGGAGGTTTTTAAGGTGACCAGAGATGTGTTCGTTGCGTGGGATGTCTAATATGAGCCTGGCTGAGGCGTTTTGGATTCGTTGTAGTTTCTTCTGGAGTTTAGCGGTGGTACCTGCGTAGAGGGTGTTTCCGTAGTCCAGACGGCTCGTGACTAGAGCGTGGGTGACTGTTTTCCTTGTTTCGGTGGGGATCCAGCGAAATGTTTTTCTGAGCATGCGAAGAATGTTGAAGCAGGAAGAGGATACGGCGTTGACTTGTCTGTTCATTGAGAGTGAGGAGTCCAGGATGACACCTAGGTTCCGTGCGTGGTCTGTCGGGATGGGTGCTTTTCCGAGGGCTTCCGGCCACCAGGAGTTGTCCCATGCAGAGGGGGATGTACCCAAGATGAGGACTTCTGTTTTGTCTGAGTTCAGTTTCAGACGGCTTTGTTTCATCCATTCGGCGACTTCTTTCATTCCTTCGTGAAGGTTAGTTTTGGCGGTGCTGGGGTCCTTGGTGAGAGATAGGATCAGCTGCGTGTCATCCGCGTAAGAGATGATGTTGAGGTTGTGTTGGCGGGCGATGGCTGCGAGGGGGCTCATGTATACGTTGAAGAGGGTGGGACTGAGTGAGGATCCTTGCGGTACGCCGCAGATGATTTCAGAGGCCTCGGACTTGAATGGTGGGAGGCGGACTCTCTGGGTTCTTCCGGTGAGGAACGAGGTGATCCATTCCAGTGCCTTTCCTTGGATTCCGATGTTTCTGAGGCGTTGTAAAAGGGTGCTGTGGCAGACTGTGTCGAAGGCTGCGGAGAGGTCGAGGAGGATGAGGGCGACTGTGTCTCCATTGTCCAGTAGAGTTCGAATGTCGTCTGTTGCTGCGATGAGGGCGGTCTCAGTGCTGTGTTTGGCTCGGAAGCCAGATTGTGAGGGGTCGAGTGAATTGTTGGCTTCGAGGAAGGCGGCGAGCTGGTTGTTGACAGCTTTCTCGATGACTTTGGCCGGGAAAGGAAGAAGCGAGATGGGGCGGTAGTTTTTGAGTTCGGTGGGGTCTGCTGTTGGTTTTTTCAGAAGGGCGGTGAGTTCAGCGTGTTTCCAGTCTTCTGGGAAGGTAGCGGAGTTGAAGGAGCAGTTGATGACGTCTCGGAGGTGCGGAGCTATGACGGAGTCTGCTTTGTTGAAGATGTGGTGAGGGCATGGGTCTGTGGGGGATCCAGAGTGGATGGAATTCATCAGGCGGATGGTGTCCTCAGTGGAGATTGGGTTCCAGGCGTTAAGGGTGTTAACGGGGGAAAGATGGTCCTCTGATGGTAGGGTGGGTTGGCTTCCGGGTTGGTTATCAAAGCTGTTGTGGATGTCCGCAATCTTGTTGTGGAAAAAAGAGGCTAGGGAATCGCAGAGGGTTTGAGAGGGGGTGATGTCGTTGGAGTTGGCTGATGGGTTGGAAAATTCCTTGACGATGTTGAAAAGTTCCTTGCTGTTGTGGGCGTTGTTGTCAAGTCGATCCTTGAATGCTGTTTTCTTGGCTTTTCGGATCAGTTGATGGTGAGTACGGATGGCGCTTTTGAAGGCGTCCTTGCTGCTGGTGGATGGGTCTTTTTTCCAGGCCTTTTCAAGGGAGCGGCACAGTTTCTTGGACTTCTTGAGGTCATCGTTGAACCATGAGGACTTCTTGCTGCCAAGTTTGTGTTGACGTATTTTCAGTGGTGCTAAGGTGTCAGCGGTGTTGGATAACCAAAGGGTGAGGTTAGAGGCGGCTTCGTTGGCGTTAGAAGAGAGGGCTGGGGAGGTTTGAAGGAGCGATGTGGAGATCTGCTCCGTGGTGATTTTGTTCCAGTTTCTTTGTAGAGTTGGTTGGAGGTGGATGATGGGTTTCGGCTTGTTGTAGGTGAAGTGAACGCAGCTGTGGTCAGTCCAGAGGAGATCCGTAGTGTGGCTGAAGGAGACATGGTTGCTGGAGGTGAGGATGGGGTCGAGTGTGTGACCTGCGATGTGGGTGGGGGAAGTGACCAGTTGTTTAAGTCCGAGGTTGGCTAGGTTGTCCAAGAGGGTGGCGGTGTTGCGGTCGTTGGTCTTTTCAAGGTGGAAGTTGAGGTCCCCCAGAAGGATGTAGTCTTTGGAGGGGAGCGCGTGTGGGGTGATGAAGTCCGTGATGTCTTCACTGAATTTTGCGCGGGGTCCTGGTGGTCTGTAGAGGAGGGTGCCTCTGAGTGTGGTCTTGGGGTCGATGTGGATCTGGAAGTGAAGGTGTTCGGAGTTAGCGAGGTTGGCGTCAGAGCTGGTTGAGATGCGGATTGATTTCTTATGGACGATGGCGATTCCGCCTCCTGTATGGTCGGTGCGGTCCTTGCGTGTGATCTTATAGTCCTCAGGGATAGCAATGGCGATGTCAGGGGCGGAGGAAGCGTTCATCCATGTTTCCGTTAGGAAGGCGACGTCAGGAGAGATGGTGTCTAGTAGGTTCCAAAGGTCAATGGCGTGCCTGTGGACCGAGCGGGTGTTAAGAAGGATGCATTCTAGGTGGTTGGGGTCGGGAATCTGTGTTGTGGTCGTAGCGGAGATGTTGTCGGTGCCGATGAATTTGCAGGAGAGGCAGGAGAACGGTCCATGGGTGCGTCCAGGAGCGGCTTGGACGCAGTTGGGGGCGCGACCGGGGTTAAGGGCTAGGAGGGTGGCAGCATCGTAGGTAACGCGGGGGGGCTGGGCAGCGCGAGGACCAGGGGGTCTGGCGCTGGGCGCGGTCCAGGCGCGGACGGGCGTAGACGGGCTTACCTTTGGCGCGGATTGGGCGCGAACGCTGCGCGCGGGAACTACTGTCATATATGGATGGTGGAGGGGGAGGGGCGAGGGCGTCTCAGCTGGGAGGCGGGGCGGGCCAAAGACGAGCACAACAATCAACAAAATGGAGGCGGGGGGGGAGCACTGCAAAACGCGCAAACCGAGTGGAATTGCACTTTAAGAATACAATCGAAATGCAGGCAAGCTCAGCGGCGACCAGGTAGGCAGTAGGCACAGACAGCAATGCAGCCGTGGGAGCAGAGCGGCACAGCGCGCAGACAGGCTCGAGTTAGCCGAGTACTAATCAATTACAAAGCAAGTTTGCTCAATGGCGATCTGCAGGCACAGGCACTCAAAGCAGTTCCAGTTACACAGGGCAAAGCGCTACATACGATACCAGCGACCTTGGAGGGACCCTGGGGAGCGACCACTCAGCTCTGGGAAGAGGAGCTGATTCCTGGGTCACCAGGAATCGCCATGTCGGGAGGACTTTAGGACCGTAGGCATTAGCCTAAATAGAAATGTTTTATTACTGAAGAATTATATTTTTATATTTCGGACACTGTACACATCTTGAAACAGGAATTTTCGACGTGATTTAACCCATTTAGCCTTGAGAAAGCCCCGGCGCAAATCGCCAAGAGGGGGCGAAACACGTGTCGGCTGTCCTTGTCGTATGAATCAAAATAAAGAAACCTTGCTGCAAACAGAAATGTCTCTGTCCTTCATATTACGAGCTGGAAAAAACGGATATTAATCCTGGCAAATTAAACCAATCTTATGTGGAGATCACACTTACAACCTTTCAAAACTGTTTCCCTAACCCTGAAGCCCAAGAGGTCCAGAGCTTCGAGTGTGTCTCCATCCACCAACTAACCACACTTATTCAAGTGTTGTCTAAAGCCTTGAAATCCTTGGGCCTTTGCTACCTTATCTACACAAACCACATGTGCTTTCAGCTCTGGGGTCATAGAGCAAGAATTTAGCAAGAAGCAGATGGACAACGTTTCTCGACTCACCTTCATATGGGTGCTGCGACTGTGGGGCACGTGTTGCAGCCTCTTCCATGCAGTCTGTGATATCATGCCGGTCCTTCCGGCTTCTGGCTGCCCAGAGCTGGAATAAACTCCCTCTAAGCCTCCGGATGGAACCATCCGAGATGAAGTTTAGGAAGGATCTTAAAACTCACCTGCTTTCATGCTAATAACGTTGTACTGATTTAGGCCGATGTTTCCCGGCTCTGCTTCCTCCTCTTAACTCAGCGCGGGGACACGCCGGTTGGCGTAACCAGGCGCTTTATACATTCTTTATTATTATTATAGATGTGTGTCGCACGGGTGCTACAGTTGTTCTATTTTCTGCATTCTGCAGTCCTGTGGTGTGGTTGTGTGTGTGTGTCTGATCCAAGCCCACCTCTAAGTGATCCTGGTGTTACCATCGCATGTGACCTGCTGCCCCATTGCTTATACACTAGGCGTGCCATATGCAAAAAAATAAAAACCTTTCACTCTCTCCAATGCACTACTCTGTCCCACCCTATACCTCTCTCAATGTATCCTCTACTGCATCCCAAACCTCATTCTTCTACTTACATCTCCAAAATAACCCTTTCTAGACTCTTTCCTCCTCTATCCCTCCTGACTCACCCCAAACCTCTTTCTAAATTCTTCCCTCATGCACCCCTCCTTGGACTCATCCCAAACGGCTTTACCTACTATGATCTGCTTTATCTGTTTCTAGAGAATCTTCCCTCCTCCTTCCCTCCTTTTTACTCATCCCAAACCTCATCTTACTACTATGTACTCTACACCAGTCCACTCTTCACTACTCCACTCCAATACACGGCACTCTATGCCACTCCACTCTTCGCCATTCCACTTTACGCCACTGTCTTCTATGCCCCTAACATGCTGGTGTGCAACATGGCTATAACACATTGGCAAAACCAATAGCTCTTGCATACGCGAGACACATTGGCTTTGCCACTGCTTGTTTACATAAGGCTTCATACCACACTGCTGCTGGATCTAAGCTCTGTAACTGACAGATGTTTCTATTTCCCAGTCTAATAGTAACCAATGGATCCATAGTCCTATTATTCAAATAGTGATAGCAGAGCCGGTCAGAACAGACTTGCTTGGGAAATGTTTTTGGAATAGGATAGGTCAGGGACAGACATCCCCTGCTCTACATGTTTCAACAGACACCCCCTCTACAGACCTCATCAGACACCGCCTGCTCTAGCAGCCTCACAGACACCCCTGCTTTAGAGGCCTCATCAGACACCCCCCTTCTCTAGAGGCCTCGTCAGACACCCCCTGATCAGACACCCCCCTTCTCTAGAGGCCTCGTCAGACACCCCCTGATCAGACACCCGCCTTCTCTAGAGGCCTCGTCAGACACCCCCTGATCAGACACCCGCCTTCTCTAGAGGCCTCAACAGACACCCCCTGATCAGACACCCGCCTTCTCTAGAGGCCTCAACAGACACCCCCTGATCAGACACCCGCCTTCTCTAGAGGCCTCATCAGACACCCCCTGATCAGACACTCCTCTTCTCTAGAGGCCTCGCCAGACACCCCCTGATCAGACACTCCTCTTCTCTAGAGGGCTCATCAGACACCCCCTGATCAGACACTCCCCTTCTCTAGAGGCCTCATCAGTTACCCCCTGATCAGACACTCCTCTTCTCTAGAGGCCTCATCAGACACCCCCTGATCAGACACTCCTCTTCTCTAGAGGGCTCATCAGACACCCCCTGATCAGACACTCCCTGATCAGACACTCCTCTTCTCTAGAGGGCTCATCAGACACCCCCTGATCAGACACTCCTCTTCTCTAGAGGCCTCGCCAGACACCCCCTGATCAGACACTCCTCTTCTCTAGAGGGCTCATCAGACACCCCCTGATCAGACACTCCTCTTCTCTAGAGGGCTCATCAGACACCCCCTGATCAGACACTCCTCTTCTCTAGAGGGCTCATCAGACACCCCCTGATCAGACACTCCTCTTCTCTAGAGGGCTCATCAGACACCCCCTGATCAGACACTCCTCTTCTCTAGAGGGCTCATCAGACACCCCCTGATCAGACACCCCCCTTCTCTAGAGGCCTCATCAGACACCCCCTGATCAGACACCCACCCACCCCTGCTCCAGAAGCCCCTCCCCGTCGCCACGGGCCCGTGAAGCTTTCCTACGTTCTCATTTGCATATGAAATTACTCTGTAACAGAGAGTGTCTTGTTTGTTCCCTCTCTTGCCGAGTGGGAAGGAGGGGGTTATCTCTTCCCCTGGAGGGAGGGAAGCTCTCTTATCTCTCGTGCAGCTGATTTTCCTTTCCCTTCTCCCGGCTGGCTCCCCGGCCCTCCCGCGCCCTGGCTGATGCCCCCCTGCTCGCTCCTCACTTGGGGTCTCTCTCTCTCCCGCAGGAGGCCCGCCACCAGCGGCAGCACCATCCCCAAACTGGCCCTGGAGCTGAAGCAGATCATCCACTGCGCCTCGCACCCCAAGCTGCCGCAGGTCACACCGTGCAAGATGGGCGCGCCGCCGGGACAGCTGGCCAAGGGGGCCAGCCTGGAGGAGCTGCTGGAGTCCTGCATCCACTCCTTCGGTGAGTGCCTTTACCTTCCCTCCTCTGACTAGGATGCTATGTGACTTTTATAGCGCTCTTCTCGCATTGCTCTGGTTTCGTAGCACTGTGGGGTTGCTGGTGCGTACGCTGCCGGGTGGGTGAGGGGTTTCCTGTCGGGAGTGTCCAAGTGCCGTGTGTGTCCCCCTGTCTCTGTTCTCCCTTGCCTGACTGCTCCTGCTGTCCTCCTCCGTGCTCACGTGTTAACCTCTCCCTTGTGCCTGTTTCTCCTGTCTGATTCTACCGAGTTCCTCATGAGTCTCCCTCTGTCTGTCTAACCCTGTCTCTCTCTCTCCCTCCTGTGTCCAAATCTCCATGTGTCTGTATCCTAGGAGACTTCAGTGTGTCTCCCTCTGTCTGTCTATCCCTGTCTTTCCCATATCCACGTCTCCCAGTGGCTGTATCCTCTGAGACTTCAGCGTGTCCCCTCTCGGTCTATCCCTGTCTTTCCCATATCCAAGTCACCCTGTGTCTGTATCCTCGGAGACTTCAGTGTGCCTCCCCCTCTCTGTCTATCCTTGTCTCTCCCGGGATACCCCTGACTCTATCCCCTGTGTCCTCTGGGTCTTCAGAGTGTCTGTGTGTCGCCCCTTGGCTGCGTCTCCCTCTGTCTGTCTATCCCGGTCTCTTCCGTGTCCATGTCTCCCAGTCCCTGTGGCTGTATCCTCCGAGTCTTCAGTGTGCCTGCCCTTGCCTGTCTCCCTCTGTCCTTGTCTCTCTCTCCTGTCTCCCTGGGCCTCTCTCCTCTGAGTCTTCAGAGTGTCTGTGTGTCTCCTCTGTCTGTCTATCACTGTCTCTCTCCTGTGTCCATGTCTCCCATGTCTGGGCCTCTCAAAGCCAGAGGTATCTCTGTATCTGCACCCTCCCCGGGCCTGTGTGATTCCCTGTGCCGGTCTCCACATATCTGAGTTATTCCGGAGCCTGAATAGTTCTGTGCCTGTCTCCACATGGATTTGTTCTCCATGTCAGCATCCTCGAAGTCTGAGTCTCCCGGAGCCTGAGCCTTCCGGTGCCTGTGCCTGAGCATTCCGGTGCCTGGGCCTTCCGGTGCCTGAGCCTTCCGGTGCCTGGGCCTTCCGGTGCCTGAGCCTTCCGGTGCGGGTCTCCACATATCTGTGTTCTCAATATCTGAATTATACCGGAGCCTGAGTCTTTCTGTGCCTGTGTCGCCTGGCTGTCTCCACATGTCTGTGTGCTCCATGTCTGTACCCCAAGAGTATCCACATGTCTGTGTGCTCCATGTCTGTCCCCCAAGAGTATCCACATGTCTGTGTTCTCCATGTCTAAGTCTCCTTAAGCCTGAGCCTGCCAGGGTCGTATCTAGAGGTGTGGCGCCGCGGCCAGGGCGACTGACGCTGGAATCTGGGGACCACGGTTCGATCCCATGCTCTGGCGGCAGGTTAGCCCAGCACCATGTGACTCTGGGCAATAGCTCGCTTAATCTTCACGACGGCCCCCAGCGCCTAGAGACCCTTACGGGTGATTGTGCGCTTTACAAATGTGGACTTTACTTTACTTTATCTAGCAATGGTGCAGCAGGTGCAGCGGCACCGGAGCCTAGAGGTCTGAAGAGGAATCTTTACCTCGATACGTAGCTGTTTTACCCCAAGCTTGCTTTGGGGCACTGGCCAGTTGTTATGTTGTAGGGGTTGTACTTTGTAGTAGTGTCATGTGGTGTGTGCTCAGGTCTTTAAGTGGAATCAAAAAACTGGAGGGGTCTCTCGAAGGGGTGTGGCCTGTGTAGTTAAGGGCGTGGTCTCAAAACACCTCAGTAAAAATCTGTGCTTAGCATAGTGTGCCACCCGACTTGTATTTTGCTGTTTCTGTCACTGCATCCAGATATATAATACAACAAGTAACATTACACCTACAACAAGCCAAGACTATTGGCTTTGCCAATGGTTGTTAGTTGCATAAGATAAATAAGCAGCAACAATGGCTTCCTTGTATATAATATTGAAAATGCTTCGGTTCTGAAATGCCGAGACTGTGAAAGAACTAGAACGCGCCTCTTTGAAGTGACATCAAAGGCAGTGAAGCGTGGCACTGCTGACGAGTTGAGATTTTTCTCATCCTAAGAGTGAGGTTAAAAATGAGAGCCCGACAAGGACCTGGTTTTTAGAACTGCCGGTGCTGAGCACCGGTAGGACCCGGCCCAATTAAAGCCCTGGTGGTGCGGTCCGGTGAGGGTATGGTGATGACTTGGTGTTGTGCTAGCGTCGATGGTAGCAGGGTGTGAAGTGTTGTTGTGGTGTGGTAGTATATGTTTTGTTGTGGTACGCAATGCTAGGCCGTGCTGCGCTTTGGTAAAACAACACTAGTGTGTATGTAGCGCTTGTTCCCTCCGTATGTACAGTTTCATAGCACTCTAAAGAAGAAGTATGCATTACCAAGGTTCAAAGAGGCAGTCTGAGGGCCGCAGCCCATAACCTGGGACATGTGTTTGCTGCACTTAGGCTCCCCACTCACCTCCCCCTCCCCCCACACACACTAGTTGCCAAGTTAGGAGGAGGGGCAGTGTATTTTAAGAATGGCATTTTAAGAGGTCATTGTATCAGAAGAACGCAGGCGGGTGTTTAAATAAAGCAAGTACCCTGCCAGCGCCTAGAAACAGTTCGGCGCTACACGCTGTATTTCTTACTATCTAGCTATGGATTATTTTCACATTTTAGAAACAAACACAGCCTGTTAGGAAAGTAGGACATTAGGCTCTCTTGTAAGAAGTACAGGGTGCCAAAGGATGGAGAAATGATGCTCCCCCACGACAAACAGTATGGAGGGATATGGTGTCTGGCCTGGGTGAATCACGGGGGTCTGTTGGCGGGGGGACTGTGGGGCAGAGGTGTTAAATTAAATCAAGGTGCGCGAGAGGGTGAGCCTGGGGGGGGAATGCTGGGTAAAGAGGCGAAGACAGAGAGGAGGATAGCCAGTGTGCCAGGGGCCCTGGTGCAAGGGAAGAAATGCAACAATCTGGTTTTAGTGGGCACCTCGGATCTCTGGGCCCGGTGCGGCTGCACCCGCGGCACTAATGAAAGCACAGCCAGTGGGTGAAGAGCAGAGCGCGAGGCACGCGCGGGTGAAGGTGACTAGAGCAGAGGCGGAGGGAACGGGAGGAACGCTTGGTATTCTGCCCCCTGTGTTTTGGTCGTCAGTGCGACACATACAGCATCTTTCTGGGATTCACTCGACAAGTGTTTCTGTGAGAAGACTTCCAGGAAAATACTGGACTAAATATTACATTTACAGCGCACTAACGCCAGTGATGAGGCCTCCTGGCGCTGCCCGCAGCTGGAGAACCAGAAGGCTGGTTAGTGACAGTACCTTGGTCATGTGATGTGAGATGCCCTTTCGGACACTCTCTAACTCCCCCCTCCGCCCCTCGCTCCTCCGCCCGTCTGGACAGGCAGAGGGTGTCATTGGGTCTATTGACATTCCAGACACACCATATGCCTACAGCCACGAGGCCTGTACAGACAACTCCCCCCCCCCCCCCCTGAGCCCAGTGACCCAGAGAATCTCCAATCCCCACCCCACATACAACTACAGTCCACATGAACCCGGGCACTGGCTGCATGCCAAGTGTCACGCATCAAGCGTGACACTACGCATTTTAGCACACTGTGCCATACCAGCAAGCAAAGGAAAATGGTATGGATTTGGCAAGTGTTGGTCTGTGGGGATTAAGGATCGCCATCCGCAGGACTCTTTAGCTCCTCTCTGGCATAGAGTCTCTTACCACCTTCCCTTGTTTTAAGAAGAAGAGGGCATGATACTGGAAAGAAGAGGTATGGGTCATACTGGGAGGGAGGAGAAAGAGACCGACACAGGCACTTGGGAAGGGGAAGAAAGATGCACGTCGGAGGAGAGGGAATTACAACAAAGAATGGAAAGTTGAAGAGCCATCTGGAAAAGTTTGGAAATTGAACAGCGACGAGAAAGAGTGAGATGCAAATTAGGAGTAAGGTGGGAGGAAAGACGCAAGAATATGGACACTATTAGTTTCATCTCTGTACAGCAGGTCACAAGTCCTTAAAAAAAGAAGTGGGGGGACTCTCTGAGTTAGGTAGTATCACAGGAAGTGACATCACGGCACGCAACATCACAGGAAGTGGCATCACAGGCCTGCAGTCTCAGTGGAGAGGCCAATGATTGCAGGGACAGAGCGCCTGCAAAACACCGTAGAGCCCGGACCCCCCAGCATTTTCCCCGCCCCAACCTCATGCAATCCCACAATCAACTAGCCAGAGTGTGGGTAAAACGGCCATGTTTAATAACTTTCAAAACATTCATAAACATGACAAGACAATTTTTTTAAAATTCACATTTAAAAATTCAAATATTCACACTTTTATTATGTACAAGTATTATAACTGTTCATAACCACCAGTTATGCAATCACTACTTACTCCAGCACCAAGGGGCCCTCTGGCTTGCTTCCCCTATCTGAGAACCACGCAAGGCGCAACCCACCTGCGTCCTTGAGCAGTGAGCCCCCAGGCCTCGGTCCTTGTCCGTCATATCCACCCTCTACCACCAGGCTGCCAAGGAGGCTCGTGTGACCTGGCGCCCTTGCCTCCCCAGCCGGTGTCCCCATTCCCTCTGTGGAGAGCTTACCATCTCTCCCCTCAGTGCTGGCCTCGGGAGTATGTAAGCAAGCCTCCCGTTAACCCTGCAAATCAATGTTCTGTGGCCTCATTTCCACCACTAGGGTGACCAGGGCCCACCGGTCCTTCACCCTCCCCACCTGCAAACAGAGCGGGAAAAAGAGGGAGAACAGTGGTGTCCCTAGGGGCTAAATAGCCCCCCCGGCTCCACCCCTAATTCTCTCAGCTCCGGCCAGATGTGCGTCATCCGTGACCCGGAAGCACTAATTTTGTCCAGTAGCCAACCGGGCTACTGGACCGAACTATGGGGGTGTGACGTGGATCCGGGGGGGCCGGGCCCTAAGGGCGCGCTCGCCGAGATCTCGCGCTTTTCATTTGAGTGACTGGCTCTCCCACTAACTAAATCTCTTGCTCGGTCCAGCTCGGTGATGCCCTCTGTCAGACACACACTGGAACTCCATCAACTTTTCGATCCAAAGGTTAATCAGTCACCCCCCTTACACTCCAACTCGCATAATATTTTCTGCTTCGAGTCACTCACCCCCTCTAATACTGTCACTCTCTCTTACTCACTGTAAACGTCTTTTCCTCCATCCTCTTCCCTCCACTCACCAAGAATCAGCCCAAAACAAGTCCTGAGGCGCATTGGGAGGGCGGAAGTGCAGTGGTGAGAGGGAGTTGATGGGAGAATCGAGAGAGGCAAAGGTGAGGGAGGTGGGCATTGCTTAATTTGAGCTGGTGCTTTCCGGTGCTCAGCACCAGCACTTAATTAGTTTCCGATGCTCGGCACCGGCACGTAATTGTCAACACCATACTTAGTACAGCCTACCACATGGTGGCGCTGCTCATCTAATTTAGAGATGAGCAGAACAACGCTTGTTTGGGAATACCATATACATTAAAAGTGCTAATACCTGCCTCCCCAATCATTCCTTTAGCTTTTGGGACGTGGAATAATCTGAACTGTCACATTGACATGCGAGAGAGATGGTTAGTGGTTGTTTTGGTAGCGATGACCGGGGCAATGGGTGGTGCAAGTTGCTGTGGTCTCCTGGTCAGAGCCTTGGCACTTAATATTTTACAAATTAAGCACTGGAGGTGGGGTTGGTGATTGAAAAGCAGGGATATGAAGAGACATCGAGACAGGAGTGGAGATGGACAGTGACCGGCAGTCCGAGAAATTTCCGTATGCACACGGAATCACCTGGAAATGCTTGTTTGGTGCGCTCTTATCACGATCTCTAGGAGCAGGGTGGACGGCGTCCACCCTGTAAAACTAGGGTGGGAACCCCGTCCACCTGCATGTACCCCCGACTCGTGCCCTGGATTCCACAAGATATAAAAACATGAGGCGCGTGAGACCTCACGCAGTGCACCTGCGCGCTGGATTTACTGCGTGACTGGCTCCAGGAGCTTCTGCCTTCAGCATCGGAAAGCATCTCTTTAAACTTGCGTTCTCTGTTCCCATTGAAGCGCACTCACCAGGCGCTAGAATAAGAAAACACTGCACGATTTATTTGATAGGCACTCACCTTTCTTCCTTACAGAGACAGGAGCAGTGGGAACCGAATAACCGCAATCAACCAAGCGCTATAATTCTGCTAAGTGGAGAAGCGCTGTACATGAAGGTGAAAAAGCCCCCACGCTCCAGCTCTACCATATGCTTAGTTATCCCGCAATGCATGTCAAGTGCAGTTATGAAATGCCCGACACAGCGGACGGTTTCACAAAGTTTGGTGCGCGGCACGCTTTATCATGCTTTGGATGAGCAGGGCAGGGTGGACGGCGTCCACCCTGGAAAATAAGCGGGGGTACGCCGTCCACCCGCGTGGTACTCCGACTCTTGCCCTGCTGTACAGTGTGTCTTTAGAGAGATGCTGGAGCAAGGAGGGAGTGTGAGAATGAGAGAGGGACTAGACATGAAGGAGGGACTAGAAACCACGAGGAGAGGTGGAACAAAACAAAACAATAATACAGCGGAGAAACGAGAAAGCATAGGGTGCAAGGAAGCAGAATCTTCCAGGAGAAAGGTGCAACTATCCATGAAAACCAGGTAACTTTAAGCAGGACTGACGTCATGTGCTTTAGACCTTTGTTTTGAAGGTGTGTTGCATTTCCTATTAATACCCGAGTCTCTTTTTCATCGAGATTGGTTGAAATTCGTGTTGCTTGAATGACATTTGGTTCGGTGGTATGCACTTTGAGATGTAGTGTCCTAGCGTCCATTTATGACACGCTGCCAAGACCTGTCCATAATCTGGAGGTCACTGGATACAATCCTGGAAGGGCCTACTCTGCCTTTCAGCCATCTGAGCACACGAATATTATTGTTACTGTATTGTATCATTTCTATAGCACTTCATGTGATTAAGAAGAAGCCACCCGCTGATGTCCTTGTGAAATGGATGGCTTAGTGCTGAGCATTCATCCAACGTTATCATGAATTCTTCCAAATGTAGCTTTCCTTTATTTCAATCGAATTATGTTATCAGAATAGTATGGTTTCACTGATAAGGTAAAGTTTGCACGAAACACATTTTGCAAAAACATGGTACACAGATCAATTTGCAATATCTAAAATTGTGTGTGTGTCCATTCCTCTCTCTAGAGGTGGGGGTGAAGTCATAAGAAGTGACAAGAGCATGACGTAGTTGTCAAGTGGCCCTAAGGGTTGCATGACTGACATCATCCACCAGTTACGACTCTAAACCCAGGATCACTTTGCATTCTGGACTGTTTTATGGTAATTTCAAAATCATTATTTTATACAAAACTATGCCTTTTGTGGTAATGAGCTTATTACATGTCAATTAATGTTTTATTCTGCTTGTTATGGATTTTCACTCATAATGTCACATATATGACATTACAGTGTCACACATAATCACATCAAAAGCATGGAAAGGTCACTCGTAGGCAAACACAAACCTTGCAGCTTTGCTGCACCTTGTTCGAAAATGCCCTCCCCCCATATCCATCATCTGATCTGGGCACTGAGTGCCAGGGTCACAGTCAGTGCTTAATTTGTAAAAGAATAAATGCCGGGGCTCTCGTCAGGAGGCCACTGCAGACTGCCCTACAGACAGCCCCTGCCAGTTGCCAATGACAGTACAAACCCATTTACTATCTATTACACTCTTACAAGTGTGACAATTCATACTATTCCAGGCCCTCAAAGCTACCAGAATTGCTTGTGAGGCAGGTATTATTCAAAGTAAATGTAAATTGAACTAATAAACGGCTGTAGTTGTGCTAATACCTAAATTATCCAGACTGTGCCACCATGTGGCAGACTTTCATAAGCCTCGGTGCTGGCAATTAGGTGCTGGTGCTGAGCACCGGAAAGCACCGGCTCAAATTAAGCACTGGTCACAGTGGTCCCTGGATGCTCAACAGATCACTTGTTCACATAAAAGAAATTCCAGAGCCTGGTGCATGTACAAAGAGATCACTCCCTCACCTCCTTCTGCCTTTCTGTACAGAGATCTGGAGTCTGGTGCTCACTGCACCTTCTACTGACCACCTGGCGACTTGTAGGGCATCTCAGAGACGGCGGACTATACCGTGAACAGTCGTGGCTGCTGCCAATACGCAGTGGCGGGGCAGCAGCGACGTAGAGGGGATTAATAATAAAAAAGACATACCCAGTGCTTTAAGTGGGATGAAAAAAATGGGGGGTCTCTCAAAGGGGCGTGGCTAATATAATTAAGGGCATGGCTTAAAACACGCAAGCTAGAAATCTGTGCTTAGCATAGTGTGCCGCCAGACTTGTATTTTGCTGTTTCTGTCATTGCTTACAGATCTATGATACAACAAGTAACATTACACCTACAACAAGTCAGGACTATTGGCTTTGTCAATGGTTGTTAGTTGCATAAGCAGCAACTATGGCTTCATTGTATATAATATTGAAAAAGCTTCGACTCCAGGACAATGTTGCTGCTCCTGAGTTTCAAACAGGGAAGGGAAATCCAGAGAGAAAATGACTCTCTTTAACCCCTTCGATGCGGATGACAAAGCCAGCTCGTCATGGGCGTTACCTGGGCTACGCGGATGACGAGCTGGCTTTGTCACAAACCGCGCGTTTTTCAAAATTCAGCGCACAGCGGGAAAACCCGCTAGCGCGGTGGCGGTTAAAGGATTTCCCTTGCCCTACAACGCTGATCTGGCATGACATCATGGCGTAACTTCTCCACTAGTGAGAAGTGAGCAGTGTGAGCAGTGCGCATCGATGTGCCTGCTGTCACAGCAGTCTGGAAAAAATGGACCGCCTGTGCCAGGTCAGACAAAACAGAGCCCGATAGAGACCCGTATCGAGGCCCCCTTTAAAGAACTGCCGGTGCTCAGCACGGGCGAGATCCGACCCACTTAAAGCCCTGGACATACCTGATGCTGCCGCCCGCCTCGCGCTTCAGTTCTCCTCTGCTCTCTAGCTACCCCCGGCAGTCCCTGGGATAGACTCCCCATCCAATCCAGACGCTGCTCTCATGCCATGAGACCAGCGCCAGGATCAGCTTGAGCAGGCTGTTTTGATGCTTGCTCAGGCACGGTGAGTCTGTGCTGTTTCTCCACCCAGCTGTAGAATGCAGCTGGCTTGAAGAAACCTAAGTGCGCATGTTTGTTTGGACGTCCTAAGACGGCCGGCCAAACTGACATACGTACTTAGAAGTGCCCACACCTCCTCCCCATCTGCCACCCTCCCTACACACACATGGCTCAGCCAGCGTCTGAAAAACAAAATTATAATAAAATATAATTTTATTTTATTTTTCGGCTACTGGCTCTGAGCCAGCGAGGTGACGATCTTCCACCATTGCGGAGGAGCCGCCACTGAACGTGAAGGTCCTAAGCCAGTGGTTCTTAACCTGTGGTCCAGGGAGCCTGGGGGTCCGCCGAGCCTACTCAGGGGTCTGCGATTACTCAGAAAGTTAAATAATATTAGTAGATTAATTAGCTGTATACAAAAAAAGCAGCAAAATGTACAGTTGACAAATTTAAAACGTTCTGTAAATGGGAAGGAATTTGAACTTGGAGGCAAAAAATGACCTTGGTCTCCTCGAATTAATTTGTTGGAGCAGTGCAAGTGCATCAAACAGAATATAATTATATGGATGAGTGACCTCAATTGAATTTAGAAATGCTCCATCCTTCCTATTAAAATGTGATTTTTTTTAAACATATTTGTTTGTGATTTAACTAAAATATTTCATAATTTGTGTATTTATTTGATAAATG
The DNA here is from genome assembly GCF_964261635.1 of Lissotriton helveticus. Classification (NCBI taxonomy): domain Eukaryota; kingdom Metazoa; phylum Chordata; class Amphibia; order Caudata; family Salamandridae; genus Lissotriton; species Lissotriton helveticus. Next base: position 55,571,110 of record NC_136070.1, on the reverse strand, counting down.
ATTGTTTTTGTGTATTGTTTTGCTGCTCAAATAATCGAAAATGCTTAGGCCAGGGCCCCTGGCTTCCAGTAATGACTCAGTGGGGGTCCCTTGGTTCTAGTAATGATTAAAAGGGGGTCCTCAAAAGTCAAAAGGTGAAGAACCATTGCTCTAACCTATTCTGGGCACAGGCCAGTGTATACACCGCCTGCTGCATGGACAGTGTTCCAGAGCTAGGAGGCATGCACAGAGAACCTGCCCCCCACTTGGGAACAAAGACACGGGTCCTGTGACACTGACAGCGCCCCCTTCTACATTCTGTGCTCTTCTGCACATTTATCAATCATACAGAACAATGAAGGCACTCTGAGATGTGGGCAATTTAAACACTCCTAATAATAAGTAATCCACGAGGGACGCTCTGTACTGCCTGCTCAAATATTGTTTGTACTTCTTGAAGGGTTTCCAAGTGTTCTCAAGATTGTGCATTTTGTCCTTCAGTACCGGTGGTAGCATTTCCATACTGTAAATATGGCCGATGTTTGACCATCATAGGCCGGGGGGCATCCTGTTTCCAAAAATGAGTAGCTGTCAGATGAGTTTGCTACTAGTCGGGGTGTGCAGTGGGTGGATTGGGTTGTCGCCATGGTGACCTGGGAGCATCCCCGTTGCATCTAACAGCAATTTCACACCTGTTGCATCTTTTACAAAGGTCGATAATTCTGCCCAATAGCAATTTATCCGTAGACAGGACCACCAGGTATATAGAGACATGAGCCTGAACTGAACCAGAGTCAAACACCAGCGCTTTAAGAGTTTATAAGTTTTCTAATTGGATTGGGTACATATATACATCTTCGTAGCCCTTAGGCAACTGACCCTGACTTTCCTCAGAAATACTTCCTCGATGTCCTCTTCCCTTCTTTGCAAGTAGTAATGCCTGACAGGAGTTGGACTGGCTCCAGGCACCATCTGTAGGGGGTGACTTGTCTTCTCATGAGGAGACCTGCGTAAAGATGGTCTCTCGCTAGGTGAAACCCCTGCTCCCCCTCATGGGTCTTACATCACTTCCCACCCAGCGCAAAGTCTGGAGCAATTTATAGTTCTCTCTGTAGGAAAGTTCTGTTGAGTTCCTTCCACTCCGCCCTTGTTTTGAGCTCCAGCCTGGTGAAGAGATGCCCCCCCTACGCCTTTGCTGGGCGTGTCCTGCCTTCTTTAGAAAAAGTTAGTTAGTTGCAGGAGGAAGTCCAGGTTCTGTGTTAGGGTGGTCAAGGAAGACCACCCAGACCACCCCAATAAACTAGGATGAGGGTCTTAGTTGTGTAGAAAAGGGTATCAGGATCGGGCATATGGCACTGGGGTGGCCATAATAGACAATGTACAGGGATGGGAGAGTTGGACTCTTCAAGCGCCAGCCACGGCTTCGTTTCGTCTGTTGAATGGATCTGACAGCCACCACAGAATCTATAATGTCTTGGAATCCTATACGCCCCCCACCAAATAGTTTTTTTTAGAAGAGTTGATTTTTTAACTTTTGATTACTTATTCCCATGTGTGAAATGTAGCAGTCGAGATAGGATATCTTTTAGCATGTTTTTGGAGAATTTTATTAAAGGGGTCTGTGCAACGTATAAAAGGCGGGGAAGAAACTTCCTCTTGATACTGTTGAAGTGGCTGAACCACAACGGGTCCAGTCGGCCATGGGCTGAAAGGCCCTTAAAAGGCATTTCCAGCAGTGTTTGGACATTACTGGCGTAAAGTGAGACGTTCCAAGAAATCTTGACTTCATGGTATTGTAGGAGTCCCATCGAATATTAAAAACCTACCCGCAATAGTTACGGATCTGAACCGTAAGTGGGATCAGCAATCCCCATCAACTGGGTCCAAAAGTTTATTTTGAACCCAGCTGCCTCAGAGAAAGGTTCTATCGCTGCCACTCTGTCAAAAACTGAAACCTATGGATCCTCCGGGAAACATAGGCCATCATCAACAAAGAGGACCCGCTTGTACGTACCATTCTTTGTTGTGAAGCCCCTTATCGCCTCTTTCTCTTCTTATCTTTGTACCAATCACCCTGTGGCCAGAGCAGTGATCCGTGGTGACAATGAGCAACCCTGTCTCGTCCACCCGGTGAGAGAAATCGCCTGGGAGGGTTCTCTGTTAATTTTGATCCCCAGGTAGCGGGGTGTTTAAAATTGAACCTAAAGAAGACGGTCTTGGTGAGCACCCTATAGAAAAAGCGCCAGTTTACTGGGTCGAAGGCCTCCGCATCAAGTGAAAGGGTCGTTGGAGCTTTGGTTTTTGTTGCCAGGTCGATTACATTTATCACCAACTTAGTACTGTCCCACATATCTCATCCCCTAACAAACCCACATTAAAATGGAGTGATCAATTTTAGTGAGACCTGGTATAATCTGTTCACTAATATTCTTGTGAAGATTGTTGCCTTCTTGTTGAGGACTATAAGGTGTTTAGAATTGCATAGTTTGAAGTCTTTACAGGGCTTTAGTAGGGCAATAACAGTTGATTCATTCATGGAATAGGTGACACGCCCCCTCACCTATATGTTTGTATAATTTAGTTGGTGGATCTGCCAAGAAATCCTGGAATGCCTTATAAAATATTATGGAGAAGCCATTCAGGCCTGGAGCCTTGTTCCTTGGCCTACTGTGGATCGCCTGCTGTACCTCTAAGGGAGATATGGGCTGAGCAGGTCTGGAATAGTTTCTTGTGGGTATTATCGGAGGAATGTAAATGTACAGGAATTTATATAGCACAAATCACCAAGCGGTTTCTAAGCGCTTGCTTAGGGAACCCGTCCTGGTATTCCCCTGTGAGATAACCCCGGCAGGGTATCCGCAAGGTGAAAGCCAGGCATCCCGCCGCGAGGGGCCGTTGTGGAGATTAAGCAAGCTATTGCCCAGAGTCGCAGAGTGTGAACCCGTGAATCGAGTAGGCACCGGAGCGAGAGTTGTCGAGTCCATGGACATTTTAGGACTCAAGACCCCGCCGAGCCGGGAATTGAACCCTGGTCCCGGGCTGACCTCTGCTTCCAGGTCTGCCTCCTCTAACCAGTGAGCCACACTTCTCCGAATGCATTGTGTCTTGATTAGCGGAGTGTAGTTTTTGGCCCTGATACAAAACAAGATAATAATCGTAGAATTTGTCTTCCGTTCAACTCAGCGTGCTCCCCTCACTTTTATATAGATGCTAGTTTGGAATGCCTGCAGGTTGTAGGCCAAAATTGATCCATCTTGGCTTCCTGGACATAATATCATTGGCCGGTTTAGGGCACTGTTTTGGTGATTAGGCCTATTAACATATGTTCCAAGTCCCCCCTGTGCTTTATTCAAGGCTGTACAGATTTTAGGCTGGTTATTCAATTTGTATTGCTGTTCTTGTAAGAATATTCAATTTTACCATTTCATGTTTTCGATCTTTATTACATTTCTGGATGTTTGAAGTATGTGAGATTAGTGTTCCCCTCAGAAACACATTGACAGCATCCCAAACCATTATACGCCAGAGTTCACCTGTCATTCTTGTCAAAATAGTTCCTCATGGTAATGTCTCTAAAGGTCACTTCATTGAAGTTCTATGCCTGAAGGGTAGGAGGCCCTGGCATCATGAGTCCTGGTGTTGAGATGCCTGCAGAACGGTCAGACAATACCTTCGGCCTAGTGTGGCAATCTAGTGTGATATCGAATGCCAGTCTGTTCCCAAAGGAAAAGTCAATCCTGGAGTGAGTTCTGTGAACTCTAGTGTAAAAGTAGTATTCCCTCCTATTTAGGTGCAGAATGCACCAAACACGCAAAAGGCTCAGTGCCTCGATCCCTCCTGCCAACTCTTATAGTCCATGGTAAGATCCGGATCGGTCGACTGAGTCGACCATCTCCATAGTGAAATCTCCCCCGATCAGTAGACCACTTTGCACAAAACAATCTATATTATGGAATATGTCCGTAAAGAGTTACTTCTTGTCTGCACTAGGCCCTTATATTGATCATACAGTGATTTCTAATCCTTGCTGTGTGCCCCATATTCCCACCATCCTACCCCCAATCCCTTTTCACCAAGTTGTGCCTAAAGAGGAGATCTTTTCTCAATAGTACAGCCACTCCCTTCGTTTAATTCATGGCGGGGGAGTGGTATTACCTCGGGTACCAGAGACTCAGTTTACTTTCACAGACTGCATGCTATGCAAAGTCTCCCTGTTATATTCCTAAAAACCTGCATGAAAAATATGACCTTGACTTAATCATTCAATTTTTTTCCTCCCGTATAATTTTAAAGTCCCTCTCTTTCCCTTCTACCGTCTGCTTGCCTCCTTTATATCTGGACTACTAAACTGCATGCCTATCCTAATGTCTTTCTTTGGAACCATATACCTGCAACCTAACTATTGATTCATTCAATCAACCTTTAGCTTTTCAGATAACCCTCCTCTTACGATCACACCCAAGTCATTAATGCACCATAAAGAAACTGGAATAAATGCATGGAATAGTCTATTTAAGAGCACAAGACGAATTCCAATAACAAATAAATTGACCAATAACTTTGGGCTCCTGAGTAGCGTGCCCGCTTACCATAAAGAGCTTCAACGTCTCTTCAGGGGTAGTAAGCGCTATATAAATGCAATTTCAATTCAGTTCAATACATTGTGGTGTTTCATGTGCATTTCCTGTGACCGCACAACCCAAACCATGTCGTAGAAGAATTTCAAGACTGCTTGACGTTTAATGGGTGTATTTAAGCCCTGGGCATCAAGAGAGGACATTTGTAGATAAATTGACGTGGCCTGCCGTTGTTCTAGGCATGATATTTGAAAATCTAATCTGAAAGCCTACTTTGTTTATGCTAACATTGACCCACGTTTGGATTTTGGCCCTATTTCCACCCAGAGGCAGCCCTTCTGGAGTCACTTGTTGTCGAAATTGACAACCTTTACGTTGCCTCTCCCCACCTCGCTCACCAAAATCAACACAGCCTTAGCTAACAAATAACCAAGAAATGACCAACATAAAAACTGGAATAGAGCTTCAACCTGTATGCCTGGGGTGCCAGGCCAATGTACGTGTAGCCTCTGATCTCCCTGTAACCACAAGACCCAGAGGAGACCTGGTGTAAGGGAACCAGAGGCACAGGTACTGGGAGCCGGCAGCCTCCGGCATAAACTATTAATCACAAATGGGGCAGCTCCCAGCTGCATGTCCTAGATGCTACAGTTTCTTATAATGTGAGTGTGGGCATCTCACAAAAAGTGAAGGACTGGTTTCACACACCACCTGGTGTCATGCTTCATCATTGACCAGTCCTCGCCCTCTAAACACTTTGTTTGATAGAGGGCGGGCATACACCTGATGACAGGGATGCACTTCTAAACTAAGTGGGGACCCTTACATACATTATTTAGTGACCTATGACTGACACGATTGTTGCACTTCTAGCCACTCACATTATAAGAAACTGTAGCATCTAGGACATCCAGCTGGGAGCGACCTCATTTGTGATTAATAGCCTGTGATCTCCTACACTAGATGGGACCCTGGATAGCCCCAGGAGAGGGTGGCCCACCATAAAGGACTTGCTTTGTACCATCATAAAGGTATTGTTTTTGTACCACCATAAAGGACTTGCTTTTGTACAAGAGATTAAAAGTGTTGGGCTGTTGTAAGCGGATGACTCCTCTTTTATCATCTCTTTGTTCATCAGCTAGAGTAAGCTCTGCGACCTGGTCGGTCGCCCATCCTACACTTCGTGGTGGTGTAACAGTCTCAGCCAGTTCTGGCATCCTCAGGGATTTTCTGCGTTGCTTCTCCTGTCGGAGGCGATTTATTGCTAACGAGTTCAATCCTCGTCTTTGGTAGCTTGGTGTGGCTCCTTAGTTGGGTGTGACTCCTTCCCAGCTCTCTGTCTTGCCTTCTGTATTTCCTTGCATCCCTTTGGCAACAAGGCTTTTTCAATCCATGTGAGCCTTCTGACCAGGGCTCGAGTTGGGGTACCACGCGGGTGGACGGCGTCCCCCCACTTATTTTACCTGGAGCTCGATAACTATAAACTGCAACTGAGTGCAAGCCACCTTTCATGACGTCACTTCCTGTCATGACATCAGCGTCCCCCCACTTCTTTTTTTAGGACTTATGCCCTGCTTCTGACCATACCTGCTCACCATCTCTTTCCCTTGCGGGACCCACTGGTCCTTCAAGGCCACCAAGCATGCATGCTTCCTCAGGATCACATATTGGCTGTGCTTTGCTGTTATAGGTAAATAGGTTGTGGACCGGGTATCTCCACCAATAGGATATCGATTTCTTGTGGACCGCACCCGTGGTATATCTGAAGCCTTTGCACTTTGCCACTCTCATGAATGCCACATTTTGAAATCTCAAAATCTTGCCCGCTCCTCCTGCAATCTCCCCAGAAGACATCTCTTCCAGTGCCCTCGCTCCTGCATTATTGTCTCTTTCAACCTCAAAAAATAACTCTTGTGAGCACATCAGGTATCAGCTTATTCTGAGTCTGATACACGAAAAGACCCTGTGGGTTCTTCATGTTCGAGCTACGCATTATCATTTTCAGATAAGATGCAGCGAAAGAAGTCCTGAATGTGGAATTCCAAATTCCTTGATTGTGCCACAGTGCACCTTTCAAAAGGTGCGCCTTGCGCAAACAAGGGAAGTGCGCTGTATTGGAAGGAGCCTGGGGCAGCGCATTCAAGTGAAATATAGAGCGGCTTTGAAGCTGCTGCTCCGTGTTTCTCTGTGCAGGTGGCAAACCCTTCCCTTTTAAGAGGGGAGAGAGATCACCTTGCAGGTGGATGCAGTGAGTGACAGCACCCACCTGCAAGGGGATGTTTGGGGGAAAGGATCATGGGACCCTCTTGGCCTCCTCTAGAGGGCTTATATCAGGGGGCGCACTGACAGTGTGCCCCCTTTGTGGCGCACGGTCAGTGCCTCCTGACAGCTTCATTGCCTTTGCGCCCGTGTCCCTGTTTCTGCACAGGTGCAGAGGTAAAACGTTTCCCTCAATTACATGGGGCCACGCCCCCATACAAATGAGGGAACACCCACGTGAGATGTTATCTGTATTACATAACGGGCCGTTTTAGCATCTGCAGCCACTTCTGTAATACCAAAGTGCCCTGGGGGCGCACAAAGTGAGCACAAACGCTGGTTGGGCACCGGAGAACGTCTGTAACACGGTTATAGCTCGTTAACCAAGCTGGGCCCTGGCCTCTGACCGAATCCGCAAAATCAGCGTGAGAATGTACCAAACGCAGTTAGTGCTTAGAAATGTGCATTACACACATGCACACACTGATGCTCGGTTACATACGTGTGTTGGGAAACTTACTGGCCATCCCAGTATATGGTCACTATTTCTGAATATATAATGGGTACAGCTGACCTTCCACGACTAGTTATGGCTGCACCCTGGCTAAATAGAGTTGGTAAGTAACCAGCTTATGTGAGCCCTTGTTACTTTTTATTATTTTGTTAACCTTACAAATATAGTAATTTTTTTAAGTCCTATGATGTGGCCTTGAGGCCATAGCCTCTTGTTCCTCAATACCCAATGTATAGACATCCAGATGCACTGTAATTATCCGGTAATTCCAGGTGAATGGCACAACTCCTTGTCGCACCTGTTGTCACCTGGGAGATGCTCTCTCTGGGCAAACGAGGCTCATTTTGCCGCGTAGCAGATTTGAGGAACCCCGTGCACCGCATGGCAAAGATTATTGAATTACTGCTAATTAAGTAGAGCACAGGCTGACTCTGCGGAGCACTTTTGTAATGTAAACAAAATAAAAGCTAATGTGTATAGATTCATGGGTTAGAGTTGCTGATGAGGAAGAATGAAAGCACTTTAAATGCTTAAATAAATGCATAAACAAAGAGGCAGGCTGAGGGAGCCTCACATTTATGGCTCTGCATAAGCCTGTCATCACTAGTTGTACTAGCATACTTCGTACATTCACTTATAAGACCACCGGGTAAGAAATCCCAGGAGGGGCAATAGCATGTGGCCCACATGAGGTTGTGTACCGGAGCCACGCGTGCCTTCACATTGCAGTAATTACAACGCAGGCATCTTTACCGGGCTGCCTTTATCACAAATTTTTTTTACCACACGTATGTCTTTACCATGCATGACTTTCCAATTAAAATGTAAGTATTTTACAGGTAAATATAAACCCTTTATATCTATGTGTAAAGGGTTTATACTTACCTGTAAAATACTTACATTTTCACTGTAAAGGCATGCACAGTAAGAATTTTACAGGTTAGCATAAACCGTATATATATGTATGTATATATATTATATGTATACACACACATATATATATATATATATATATATATATATATATATATATTCTTCACAAAATGCCTCAGCTTCAAAAGCGCACTCAACGTATGGCCTGCCATCCGGCTTAATAAGTAACAATTCGCTTCGTACTTCACATTTTATTTAAATTGCCTGACGCGTTTCAAGACATCCTTGTCTCTTCCTCATAGGCTGTTTGTGGAATTCACGGAGCCCTCCTCTTGCTGATTGGTTAACAGCATGCTGACAGTTCACAAGTAGCCCCCAATTCGGCTGCACTGAGTTAATGTCACAAATAAAGCATGCTGGGGTTTGTAGTTCCTTGGAAACATTAGTTTTGTTCCCTAAGTGGGTTCCGTGACAAACCATTTGTTTCAAACTGTAATTCTTTTCCTTTTAGTAAGGTTGTGAGTTACGGAGCGATCTTCATCATACTGGCCTCACGTGCTGTGCAGGTTTAGGAAATGTTCCATCCCTCAGCCTCTCCTTTTCAGGGGACGGTGCGCTTTTCACGGCAAGGCGGCCGTGTGGAAATCTTCTTCACAAAATGCCTCAGCTTCAAAAGCGCACTCAACGTATGGCCTGCCATCCGGCTTAATAAGTAACAATTCGCTTCGTACTTCACATTTTATTTAAATTGCCTGACGCGTTTCAAGACATCCTTGTCTCTTCCTCATAGGCTGTTTGTGGAATTCACGGAGCCCTCCTCTTGCTGATTGGTTAACAGCATGCTGACAGTTCACAAGTAGCCCCCAATTCGGCTGCACTGAGTTAATGTCACAAATAAAGCATGCTGGGGTTTGTAGTTCCTTGGAAACATTAGTTTTGTTCCCTAAGTGGGTTCCGTGACAAACCATTTGTTTCAAACTGTAATTCTTTTCCTTTTAGTAAGGTTGTGAGTTACGGAGCGATCTTCATCATACTGGCCTCACGTGCTGTGCAGGTTTAGGAAATGTTCCATCCCTCAGCCTCTCCTTTTCAGGGGACGGTGCGCTTTTCACGGCAAGGCGGCCGTGTGGAAATCTTCTTCACAAAATGCCTCAGCTTCAAAAGCGCACTCAACGTATGGCCTGCCATCCGGCTTAATAAGTAACAATTCGCTTCGTACTTCACATTTTATTTAAATTGCCTGACGCGTTTCAAGACATCCTTGTCTCTTCCTCATAGGCTGTTTGTGGAATTCACGGAGCCCTCCTCTTGCTGATTGGTTAACAGCATGCTGACAGTTCACAAGTAGCCCCCAATTCGGCTGCACTGAGTTAATGTCACAAATAAAGCATGCTGGGGTTTGTAGTTCCTTGGAAACATTAGTTTTGTTCCCTAAGTGGGTTCCGTGACAAACCATTTGTTTCAAACTGTAATTCTTTTCCTTTTAGTAAGGTTCTGAGTTACGGAGCGATCTTCATCATACTGGCCTCACGTGCTGTGCAGGTTTAGGAAATGTTCCATCCCTCAGCCTCTCCTTTTCAGGGGACGGTGCGCTTTTCACGGCAAGGCGGCCGTGTGGAAATCTTCTTCACAAAATGCCTCAGCTTCAAAAGCGCACTCAACGTATGGCCTGCCATCTGGCTTAATAAGTAACAATTCGCTTCGTACTTCACATTTTATTTAAATTGCCTGACGCGTTTCAAGACATCCTTGTCTCTTCCTCATAGGCTGTTTGTGGAATTCACGGAGCCCTCCTCTTGCTGATTGGTTAACAGCATGCTGACAGTTCACAAGTAGCCCCCAATTCGGCTGCACTGAGTTAATGTCACAAATAAAGCATGCTGGGGTTTGTAGTTCCTTGGAAACATTAGTTTTGTTCCCTAAGTGGGTTCCGTGACAAACCATTTGTTTCAAACTGTAATTCTTTTCCTTTTAGTAAGGTTGTGAGTTACGGAGCGATCTTCATCATACTGGCCTCACGTGCTGTGCAGGTTTAGGAAATGTTCCATCCCTCAGCCTCTCCTTTTCAGGGGACGGTGCGCTTTTCACGGCAAGGCGGCCGTGTGGAAATCTTCTTCACAAAATGCCTCAGCTTCAAAAGCGCACTCAACGTATGGCCTGCCATCCGGCTTAATAAGTAACAATTCGCTTCGTACTTCACATTTTATTTAAATTGCCTGACGCGTTTCAAGACATCCTTGTCTCTTCCTCATAGGCTGTTTGTGGAATTCACGGAGCCCTCCTCTTGCTGATTGGTTAACAGCATGCTGACAGTTCACAAGTAGCCCCCAATTCGGCTGCACTGAGTTAACCCCAGCATGCTTTATTTGTGACATTAACTCAGTGCAGCCGAATTGGGGGCTACTTGTGAACTGTCAGCATGCTGTTAACCAATCAGCAAGAGGAGGGCTCCGTGAATTCCACAAACAGCCTATGAGGAAGAGACAAGGATGTCTTGAAACGCGTCAGGCAATTTAAATAAAATGTGAAGTACGAAGCGAATTGTTACTTATTAAGCCGGATGGCAGGCCATACGTTGAGTGCGCTTTTGAAGCTGAGGCATTTTGTGAAGATTTCCACACGGCCGCCTTGCCGTGAAAAGCGCACCGTCCCCTGAAAAGGAGAGGCTGAGGGATGGAACATTTCCTAAACCTGCACAGCACGTGAGGCCAGTATGATGAAGATCGCTCCGTAACTCACAAGCTTACTAAAAGGAAAAGAATTACAGTTTGAAACAAATGGTTTGTCACGGAACCCACTTAGGGAACAAAACTAATGTTTCCAAGGAACTACAAACCCCAGCATGCTTTATTTGTGACATTAACTCAGTGCAGCCGAATTGGGGGCTACTTGTGAACTGTCAGCATGCTGTTAACCAATCAGCAAGAGGAGGGCTCCGTGAATTCCACAAACAGCCTATGAGGAAGAGACAAGGATGTCTTGAAACGCGTCAGGCAATTTAAATAAAATGTGAAGTACGAAGCGAATTGTTACTTATTAAGCCGGATGGCAGGCCATACGTTGAGTGCGCTTTTGAAGCTGAGGCATTTTGTGAAGAAGATTTCCACACGGCCGCCTTGCCGTGAAAAGCGCACCGTCCCCTGAAAAGGAGAGGCTGAGGGATGGAACATTTCCTAAACCTGCACAGCACGTGAGGCCAGTATGATGAAGATCGCTCCGTAACTCACAACCTTACTAAAAGGAAAAGAATTACAGTTTGAAACAAATGGTTTGTCACGGAACCCACTTAGGGAACAAAACTAATGTTTCCAAGGAACTACAAACCCCAGCATGCTTTATTTGTGACATTAACTCAGTGCAGCCGAATTGGGGGCTACTTGTGAACTGTCAGCATGCTGTTAACCAATCAGCAAGAGGAGGGCTCCGTGAATTCCACAAACAGCCTATGAGGAAGAGACAAGGATGTCTTGAAACGCGTCAGGCAATTTAAATAAAATGTGAAGTACGAAGCGAATTGTTACTTATTAAGCCGGATGGCAGGCCATACGTTGAGTGCGCTTTTGAAGCTGAGGCATTTTGTGAAGAAAATATATATATATATATATATATGTATGTATATGTTATGTTATGTTAATTTTTGTCTTTTATAGCGCACGGCTACTCCATAGAGTGTCCCGGAGCTTTTGATAAAACCAATCACAGAGTAACACAACACATTAAAAGCAAGGTGAAACAGGGAACAGAAACAGACTACTGGGCAAAAAGCCAGGTTTTAAGGCCCTTCCTAAAGATCAGCAGATTGGAAGTGCTGCGAAGTGCCAGAGGCAGCGTATTCCACATCTGTGGTGCCAACAGCCCAAACGAGCGGCCCCCAATGCGGGCCCTTTTTACTCGAGGGACCACCGCAAGAAACAGGGATTCAGATCTCAAGGATCGGGTCGGATGGTAAAAGGCCAGCCTCTTCTGGAGATATTTTGCCCCGACGCATGGAGAGCCTTATGGGCCAAGGTCAAGGCCTGAAACATTACCCGTTTCCGGACAGGCAGCCAGTGGAGCGACTGCAGGAGTCCCGAAACTCTGGCGCGCCTATAAAGGCCAAAAATGGCCCGCGCAGCCGAGTTCTGGACCACCTGGAGCCGTTGCAAAAGGTAGTCAGGCAGGCCAAGATACAGGACGTTGGAATAGTCCAATCTTGAGCCAATTAAGACCTGCACCGTCAACTTCCTGTGATCTACTGATAACAAAGGAAGAAACTTACGCAGCATCTTAAGCAGGCCAAAACAAGTTCCCGTAAGACCAAGAATCTCAGATCTTAGCGCCAGGCCATTATCCATCTTAATTCCCAGATTCTTAACTAACTGGGACGAATGTGCTGGAGGAAACATGTTGACCGGCCACCATTCCTGCCAGTCTGGATCATGAGGGCAGCCGAAGAAGAGTACCTCAGATTTATCTGAGTTGCATTTGAGGCTGTTCAGCTGGAACCATTCGAACACCGCCCCAAGGCACTCACGGATACTCTCACCATCAAACTCATCTCCTTTCCTACACGTAAAAAGGAGCTGAGTATCGTCAGCATAGGATACGATCTGGGCCCCATAGGACTCCGCCAGTGCCGCAAGAGGGGTCATAAAGATGTTCAAAAGCGTCGGGCTCAACACAGAACCCTGTGGAACTCCGACTCCCAAAGGCGGCATCACGGCAGAGCTGGGTGGGGCCCAGACCGTTTGTCGGCGACCAGCCAAAAATGATCTAAACCAGCTAAGCACCGTCCCCCTCAGACCGATCTCATGGAGTCTGATGAGGAGACCCTCATGGGGGACGGTGTCAAAGGCCGCCGACCGGTCCAGCATGACGAGCATGGCTTTGCCTCCCGAATCCCGCACCTCTTTGATAGCCTCAGACACCTCCAAAAGCGCCGTCTCGGTGCTTAGATTGGGGCGGAAGCCAGATTGAGTGGGGTGCAGGAGATTGTAAGATTCCAGAAAATTGGAGAGCACAATATGAACATGCTTCTCCAGGATCTTCGCCAGCGCCGGGAGGAGAGAGATTGGCCTATAATTGGCCAAGGCCTCCGAGTCAAGACCAGGCTTCTTGAGAAGGGGAATGACCATCGCCTGTTTCCAAGCCTGCGGGACCACCCCCCGACTCAAGGAAAGATTCAGGAGCGGGTTCGCCAGCGGATTTATAGCATCGGCCATTTTCGCAAGGAATTTGGCCGGACAAGGGTCAAGAGGCGACCCCGACTTAAGATTAGCCATAAGTGCCAGCGATGAAGAAATCGAAATAGATGGAAAAGCCGCCAGAACTGGGCCCATAGAAGGCCGAGAACCTGACCCATCCTTAAAGCTCCAGGGAACTTCAGATACCCTCAGAGGAAAAGAGTCCTGAATCAGTTTGATCTTGGTGGTGAAAAAATCGGCGAGAGCCAGGACCCAAGAGTCCGATGGAGCGGCCAGAGTTGAATTAGTTCATGCGGCTGTGAATTCCCTGACTATTGTAAAGATCTCCTTACAGGAATTAGAGGCCGCCTCTATCCTTCTTGCAAAGTAGCCCTTTTTCTCCAGTATGATGTCCCGATGGTAGGCCTTGACCGCAGTCCTATAGACAAGCCTGGCCGCTGGATCATACTGAGAGCGCCAGGCCCTTTCCGCCACCTTGCACTGCCTACGAGAGGCCGACAGTGCTTCGGTGAACCAGGGGGCAGGAACCCGTTTCGAAGTTAATCGGGGGGCCATTGTGGTAAATAAATAATTAATTACCGGTTCTATTTTTGACTATAATTAATAAACAGGTAGCTCAATAAATAAGAGTCAAGATTCGAGGTAGCTGGAGTTGACAGGCTTTAATTAAGCATAAAGGACTGGAACAGGACAGCCTGTACGGGAATGGGATGGCAGGGGCCCGGAAGCTGCCGGGGCAGGATCTGGGAATGGCTAGCAAACTTTTAATAACAGTGCACAATATTTATAGTTAAACAAATACATTGTATTCAATACAGTAGGCGGAGTTTGTAGCAGTCGCGAAAGATAAGGCATAAAGTGGGTGTAACAAGAGGTGTGTACAGGGCGTATACATAGACATGTGATGCAAACGTAACAGAATATGTCATAAACGGGGCGGAAACATGGAGGGGGCTACCTGAGCAGCTGGGACCTCTAACCTAGTGGTGCGCGCAAACTGACAATGACGTGTTACTAGAGAGAACTGGGGGCTATGACTTCTGTGCTAGAAGAGGAGACGAAAGTCTGGAGGGTCAGAGCGACATGTACCCAGGCATATCTAGTATCTGTTGTTTAGAGTACATGTTGATAGAATCCAAAAGTTATCAGGGCAAAGGCTAACAGACATTAAGACTGGTGCATGCATAATTCTACATGTAGTGTGTGTGCGAGGAATATTCTATGAATATTAATACAGTATTTCTCTTACATGGAGACATAAAGGCTAAACCATGACGGAAACTATTGATGTGATTCAGTAGCTTAGGAATGCAGAGAAGGAGGGCTGGACTGATAACTAGAATCATAACATACTCTTGGCAAACTGGGAGGCAGAGCCAGGCCGAGCCGGGCACTGCGTGGCATGAAAGTAAGTGAAGGGTCAGGGATACAGGTGGGGGCTGTATCGCTCCTCGGAGAGGGTTCAGGAAACAGGAGCTGAATCTGAGTCCGGGCCCTTTTGAGGCCTAGAAACGGGGACAATTCAATGAATTAACGTGCACACTGTAAAACGTGGCAACGTAGCTTTACATAGGCCTGATATTCGTTATATTTACGAAAACTGGAAACTGGCATACTAGAGATGGACACAACTGTAATTGCGTCTTTAATCGATCAGAGGGGAATACATGCATATCGATCATGCACATATGACATAACATGGGGAACACGTAGGCACATATAACATGGCAAAATTTACTTTTCCACATTCCCTCCTTGTGCCCTACGTTTCCATCAGGAAACATCAATATTCATGATACCATCTATCACTTCATATAGCATCATTTGCTCGTCTCGAATTGTCTTGGGACGGGATTTAGGACTAGGAATACAAGAGGTAGCACAAATGCCGCAAATCGCAGGGCCACATTGTATACAGAGGCAGCAACTGAATATGATCATTACTGCAATACCTAGAAATGACAATACTTTCCATCCCCAGGCAGATATGATACTCCAGAGCCAACCGGACCATGTCCAGGTGCCTGGATTCTGGTGTAACTGATGGGCAATTTTATGAAGTCTGGTTATAGCTGAATAAACAGACGGCGCGTTATTAGGAATGAAAATGCAGCAACTAGATCCGATGACTCTACATGCTCCTCCTCTATCGGCCAGTATGACGTCAAGAACGAGACGATTTTGGAGCACGACAAATCTCATAGCAGAATGCTCTTCGGTTAAATTACCTAGAGCAGAAGTAGTCTCATTCACTACTGCTTCAAGGGTTCTGGTTAACCTACGTATTAACTTACTATTCTGGACAGGTCCTATAAAGAAGAAGAAACCTTTATTAAAGTCTTGATATTGTTCTAGAGTAGTTTCAGTTTGATCGACAATTGGGGACTCGATCTCCCTTCTATGCCTGACGTGTACTAGATGTGTGTTTCTGTGATAATCAGATGGGGCTAGAAAAACTGGTGGCAGTAGGAAGGCAATGTAACATGTTCCATCCCAATCGAGGGGCAGACGAACATATGCGGTCTGACCACAAACAAAATAAGAATGACGTGAGGTTTTGAAAATAGATTTCCCACTGGCACTATACTCGACAGTAGTAATACAATCACTATGTCCTACATGTGCGGAACCATTATTTCTGACACATAATTCGCCTTTGACTGGTAGTACTGAAATAGCAGGTAAGTCTGGAGTAGTATCAGACTGAACATTCAGGACCATAAAATTCGAAGAATAATTACCTAAATTATAAACTTCATTTTCTAGATCTAACCCTGTTCTATGGGGGAGACCTTGCTTGTCTGGAAAACATGTTCTATTCAGAAAGGACATATCATTTGAAGATGACGTTAACATGGACCATGCTCCACACGAACCATTATGTGAAAACGGATAGGGAAAGAGTGGCAGAACTCCCTTCGGTGTCTGGAAAGGGGGGAGTCGACCACACACCCAACAATTAGTGGCATTGCTGGTCTGGTGTGAATAGTGTAACATTCTAATGAATGTATTATTTCTCATAGCAAGACGATAGGATAACTCGTGAGGAGGCAGATCACTAAATGTGTGCTCTACTGTAGCATTAGAAAACTTATTTACATGAGAAATTGGAAAACATAAATGCAATGCATAACTTGTGCAGGTAACCATTAAACTTAGAAACAATATAAAACTTAGAAAAACGATACATCTTATAGAGTTTTGACTAACTCTCTCACTATGGGGGTCTATCTCATACATGTCAGATACCTGTCTAACCGTTTCACCCGAGAGGGACTTAGACAATTAAACTGGCTGACTTATTTTACTAGACCGGAGTTTTAACTTATACTCCTGCTGCGGAGTTTTCTCTAACAGAGGAACTTTCAGTTCCGGATTTAGATTAATGTCTGGTTTAGAGTCTGGTTTCAGGCAGTCTTTAAAAATGGAACAGTCTTTGGAATTGTCATTAAAAGTCTTTTTCCGGACTCCATGAAATTTCTTGATATGCGACAGATGGACCCAACCCTTGCGGCCTTCCAACTTCACGGCCGTGCGGGTGGTCAGAAGGACTAGTCTCGGCTCCTTCCAGCGAGGCTCCAGCGGACTTGAACGATCAAAGTTCCTGACCAGTACTAGGTCACCTGGGATGACCTCATGCGGTTTCACTTCGGTATTATCTGGAAATGCAGCGGCAACCTGTGAACGACAAGAGTGTAGGGCAGACATCAAGGAAGCAAGGTAATCTGTCAACATATTACTGGAAACATCTGTAATACTGCGGGGTCTAGGTGTACCCCACATGTTTGGGGGGCGGCCGAATACGACCTCATAAGGGGACAGACCTGATCTGGAGTGTGCGACCATGCGCATGAAGAATAAAGCAACTGGCAGGGCAACTAGCCAGTCTACACCTTTCTCTTTACATGTCTTGGCAATACGGACTTTCAGAGTTTGATTATGTCTCTCTACGAGACCGGCTGCTTCAGGATGGCGTACACAATGGAACTTCCACTGGTACCCTAACAAAAGGGAAACATGCTTCATTAACTCAGATGAGAATGGCTGGCCGTTATCAGAATACACGACCCTAGGGAGTCCATAACGGGGGAAGAATTCACGAACCAACTGCTTGGCAGTGGTCGCTGCTGTGTAATCTGGAACTGGATATGCTTCTGTCCACCTGGACAAAGCGCATACAACTACAAGAACATACTTGAAACCTCGACATCGCTCCATCTGAATATAATCCATCTGGAGGACTTCAAAAGGGTGGTCAGGAGGTTGGAATCCACCTTGTTCCACCGGGACACTTTTACCTGGATTGAACTGGCAACATATCATACAGGTACGGACTTTCTGCTTGGCTGCAGCTCGTAAGTGCTTGTTGAACCAAAGGTTCTGAATACTGTCTAACATGGCTTTTTCTCCTAGATGTGCTGGACTATGTGCGGTATTGATAATGACTTGAACCATAGAGTCGGGGAGAAACCATGTGGCTTTTCCCTTCGTCACCCATCCCTGATCTGTCTGGACCCCTCCTTGTTCGGACCATTTCTTGATTTCTTCAGGAGTAGCATGTAACTGTATGTCTATGACATCTTGTGTAGGATCCTTAACTGTCATACAAGTAGTCTGTTCTGGAATGCATGTCTGTGTCTTGTTAACTGGAATGTCTGGTGTCTGAGCTGTAAGCTTGGCTGTTCGATCTGCTAGATCATTACCTTGGGAAATGATGTCAGTAACTTTCGTATGTGCCTTGCACTTCATAATAGCGATAGATGTCGGTAAATGTATTGCATCTAACAGAGCTTGAATGAGGAGACCATGCTGAATCTTGGTTCCATGAGAAGTCATGAAACCTCTCTCCTGCCAGAGTACTCCGAAGTCGTGTACAACTCCGAATGCGTAACGTGAATCTGTATATATGTTTACTTTCAGGTTCTTGGCACGTATGCAGGCTTGGGTCAGAGCAACTAGCTCTGCTGCTTGAGCAGACAGGGTGTCAATACGGTGTGTTTCGATAACTTCAGTGTCAGTAGTCACTGCATACGCGGCTACTAGTTCTCCTGTACTTGTTCTCATACATGAACCATCCACATAAAGTGTCAGGTCGGGATTAGGTAATGCAATGTCTGTCAGGTCTTGTCTTGGCTTGGTCATAGTGTTAATGACTTCCGCACAGTCATGCGTGGTAGGATTTGAAGTAACTGACGGTAACAGTGTAGCAGGATTTAAAACGTTGCAGCGTCTGATTTCTATGTGTGGCTGGAACAGTGTCAGTTCGTAACCTGTTAAACGTGCAATGGTCAAGTGTTGAGTCTGTGTTCGGTTTAAAAGAACTTCCACGGAATGTGGAACTTGTACTGTCAGGGAGTGTCCTAATACTATGGAATCACTTTGTCTGATAGCTAGAGCTGTGGCTGCAACTGACTTGAGGCACGCAGGCAAAGCCTGGGCTACTGGATCTAATGTGCTCGAAAAATAAGCACAAGGTTTGTACTGTCCTGCTTGATCTTGTGTGAGAACAGATAATGCAGTACCATCACGTTCTGTGACAAAAAGTGTAAAAGGCTTACTGTAGTTCGGTGTAGCTAGAACAGGTGCTTGGCATAAAGCTTTCTTTAATTCATTAAAACTAAGTGTATGTTCAGATGTCCAAGGGAGGACAGTCAATACGGCTGCCTCCTGTGTCGTTAACTGTATCAGTGGCTTGGCTAGAAATGCATACTGAGGAATCCATTGTCTGCAGTAAGAAGTGAGGCCAATAAAAGCACGTACCTCCTTCTGTGTCTTGGGCTGTGGAAGACTCGCTATTAACTGGATACGGTCTGGTGTCAACTGCCTACCCCACTTGGACAGTAAGTGGCCTAAGTAGATCACTTGCTGGACACAGAACTGGAGCTTCGAAGGGGACACCTTGTGCCCCTGCTCGGCCAGGAAATACAGAACCGTAAGTGACGCACGCTCGCAGTCACGTTCAGAACGGGCTGTGATCAGTAGATCATCGACATACTGGAGCAGGGCAGTGTCAGCTGGCATGTGAATATTGTCTAGTTGTCTTTTAAGTGCTTGACTGTAAATACTAGGACTTTCTGTGAAACCTTGAGGAGCTTGTGTGAATTTATAGCTCCTTCCATTTAAACAAAAACCAAAAAGGTACTGGCTGTCTGGGTGAATGGGAACACTGAAAAATGCATTCTTGAGGTCTATTACAGTAAAAAATGTAGCTTCAGAATCAATGGCTGTTAATAGGGATGAAATATCTGGGACTACTGGATACTGGGGTATGATACATTTATTAAGTTCTCGAAGGTCAATCACTAATCGATATACTGGAGGTGCATTTGGATCAGTACGTTTCATGACTGGAATGATAGGAGAATTACATACATTGGAGTCAGTTTCTACGACCACTCCATGAGCAATGAGCTCGTCAATAATTTTGGATAAGGCTGTTACAGCCTCAGGTGGCAATCTGTACTGTCTGATCCGTGGCAGGACTATACCTTGCTTGAGAGTCACACGATGGGGTGTGATTTGCATAAAACCTACATCAGTTGGATCTTGCGCCCATAAATGCTGCGGAACATTGGACAATCTTGGATCAAAATCTCGTAATACATAGTGACCTTTAAAGTCCCTTAGAAACAATCGGACCCCTTCTGGAGAACAGCAAATTACTGCACCTAATTCTTTCAATGTTTTAATGCCTAACAAATTTTCTGGACATGATTTCGTAAGTAACAAATCAGTAGTTCGGGACAATGGACCAACTTCTAGAGAAACTGGTTTGGAAATCTCGTTAACAATGGGTTTTCCTGAAAATCCAAGGGAAACATTTTTAGAGCCTGAGAGCGGAGCCCCTGGAACCTCGTCATGACTGATAGTAGTCCTACTTGCCCCTGTATCAATCAAAAACTTTCTGTCTTTCCCTAATACTTGACTGTGCACATAGGGACCCTCTTGATCTACAGGTATCTCGATGAGAGGCAATCCTACCTCCCTCTCTAGGCTGTTTCATGAATACTGTTGATACTCTGGATACTCTGTCTGGGCATACTGGTACATCTGTTGTGAAACATGCTGTGTTGCAGCAATAGGCTGCGGTGCTGGAACTGTCTGTTGTGCATTCTGTGGTGACTGAGAAGTCGGTGAAACTTGTTCTTGTCTAGGAGGACGTGGTCTTTCTTTAGTCTTACCAGTTGCTATGTTGTGTTTCAGAACTGCACACTCGTTTATAAAATGACCTGGCTGTTTACAATAATTGCATGTCCCTTTAACGGGAGCTGCAGAATGACTGGCTTGACTCGGACCCCTCTTCTGACTGTCTTGTGGAACAGATTGTGCAACTAGTACCTTCATTTTCGTGTCTTTCATACGTCTCCTTTCATGTTCTTGCTCTTCCCTGATTCTATTCTGGTGATACTGGAGCATCTGGAGCATCTGTGACGGGGTACTAGCTTGCCAAGTACTTTCGACTTTCAAAACTCGATTTTTAACTTGTGGACTTGAATTCTCGACTAGTTTAGTAACAAAAAGATGAGGGTATGACTCGCTACCTGTCTTTAAACCACTGTTAATTATAAAACATTTTTCAAATCTAGAATAAAAATCACTAGTGTCTTCATCTAGTTTCTGTTTACAAGCTGAGATTGCATCCCAATCTTCCTTTTTAGTGGCTAATAATCTTGGCAAAACCTGAATCAATAACTCGGGCAATTCTTTACATTTGTCCCCAAGACCGGTACCTGGTACTCGTATTTTATCTTCAGCTTCTAGAGCTGTCCAATCAATCTTTTTCTCTCCCACCTCCCATTCTTTTTCCTTGAGTTTCTCATATACCCCTGCGGGCAACAGGACCTTTAACATTTTAATAATATCTGGATACGTATATTCTCCCATACGGAGCATGTCTTTTAATTCTCGATGGAACCCTGCTGGATCTTTGTCGTGACAGGGAATTAATTTCTTCATCTCTAAGAGTTCCATCTTGGTGATAGGGGTGTAAACAAATACTCGTTGCATTTCACCACCCGCTGTCCTAACTGGATGTACTTCTCGTAACGGATGCTGTCTGTCTATATAGAATGGTTTACTGTCTGGAGGTGAGACATGAACAAAATGCGGATTCAGAAACGTTCTATATTTGTGGCGCTGTTCTAAAATGACACTAATTAAATCTGTACCTAAACCTTTCCATTTATACTGGAGTAACTCGTTCAGAACATCATGTAACGGACCTGGATCAGAATGCTGACCCTCATACAGTGTAATGAGGTGCTGGATCATATACATACCCACCAGTCGCTGCTCGGCTGGGGGCAGTTTCAGAAACATTTGTGCCACTATTTCGTCTGGAAAAGTGGTAGAATCAGTAATCCATCGGACTGCTGATCGGGCTAGTTCTTGTTCATGCATGGTACTAAGTTCACTATAACCGATTCGTGATTTCAGAATGTGATCGGTAGCTTGAAATACTTGCTCGAGAGAACCTTGTTCTGGTGCTGGAGGAGGAAAAACTTTCTTGTGTTCTAGGCGTGAATGTCGGTCGGGAAGTCTAGATCTACCTACATACGCTATTCTGGTAGGATTCTCGTCTTCTACTTCTTCAGTATCAGTGTTGTCTTCTTTCTCGCTTACTTGTGCTGCTTTACGATTGTCGTGTAACCTTATTATTTCCTTACGAATTTTCTTGTACATACTCTCTATACTACTGAGTGTCTTGTGTCTACCCTCGGCTATATTATCACTCCACCTTGTCAGGACTTTCATTTCGGTCGGATCTTTAGTCGGACAATCTTGTTCCCTTATTAAACAATTGATTAGAAATTTTAATAGCATGAGCTGGGTCTCAGCTTTCCTTAGAGACATGATTTCGCCAATACTTTCTGGATCGTCTCCTGTACGGATGAAACGATATATTCTGTCTAGATCTTCTTTCATATTCGGTAGGGTGTCCAAATATTCGGTCACCCGTCTTACACGCAATGAATATATAACCATATTATCATCGCCTGGGACTGGATCATAACGGCATTCTGTAAGAGCTCGTTTGATATCTGCAACGGACTGATATTTGGGCGTACGCTGTAACGCACGTTCATGTAACTCGACTAACGTTACACGTTTGTGTGGCGGCGGGGTACCAGGAGGACCTCCCCCCGCGGCCCCTAAACTGGAATCGTCGACTGATACTCTTCGTGCTGGCAGAGTGACCGATGTAGCGGGAACTTGTACTATGGGCTGGACCGGGGGTACCGTAACAGGTGCTGCAACGGGTGCCCCGGTGGCTGGAGGAACAGGAATTACATTATTTACGGGAGCTGGCGGAACAGGATTTGCATATTCTGGGACTGTATCGTCCAAATAGGACGAGAGAAAAATATCAGCTGCGGTCGGTTTGTGACGTAGCTTAATCGGAACTAATGGCGGCGGAAAATTACATGGTGCTTCCGGGGTTGCTTTTGGCAAGCCCTCGGCAAGAAGAGGATACATACCCTTAATGAGGGCATTTCTCTGTCTGTCTGACTGTTCGGCTTTTACTCGTTCACCTATTTCGATTAATTCCCTTTCTTGGGCTCTTTCTGAGGATTCTCTACTTAATTCTGACTTTCTGATTTCTTTTTCGGTTCTTTTATGAGATTCTTTGCGCCATAACTCGATGGCATCTTTCTGGGACTGTCTGGATTTCTTCTTCCATAATACTTCTTCTACTCGCATGATGCACTCGGCATCCCATGTACCTGATACAGGCCATCTATATTTCTCTTCTAGATCTTTAGTATACTCGACCCATAAATCTAGATATAATATGGCACTTATGCCATGCTTATGATACATAAAATGACCTGGACTGTCCCTAGGCGGGACAGGAACTGCTTCCTCGAGCAGACCTTTTCTAGTTTTTAACTGACGTAACTTCGAGAACAGAGGCATAACTAGGCTAGAGTCTGGACACAGTACAATACACGATAAACACAATAATAACTTTAAGAAAACAAATCACTCATACCACGACATTGAAAACACATGAAATAACATTTAAAATAACAGTTCGGACAGAATACTACCTGAAATACTGAGAACAGAACACATGAATTTCTCGAGAACAGAACTGACTAGAATTACTAGATGTACTGCTGAAACAGTACGAAACTTACCGGTCCCATAAAGAGACACGTCAGGACCCGCATCCACCTAAGTGGACACTTCGTGTTGGATCTGTGTACCCAAACCCACGGACCAGAGACAAATTAATTGACCCTGTCTAGATACTACCCCAGCAACGGTACTCACCGGGCAGCAAGAACGGAAGGCCTCGGACTGGACTGGACTGCTACGACGACGGACGGACGAACTTCGGACTTCAGTTACAGGTGGGCCTCCGGATACCTCGGACCTTGGACTCTCGGCTTGGGCTCTGGTCGGGACTCGCCGCGTTCCTCCACCGCCTCGTCTGGACGCTGGACCGCAACCTCCGTCTCCTCCGTGGGCCTGAGGGATACTTGAAGCAGAAATATCTGCACGTGCACGGTATGGTTCCGTCACGGCTGCAGAGGATCAGGGGGCCTGCATGGCTTCTCCGGCGCGTGGGGAAAGGGCAAGTCCCTATTCGGGCGCCATTATGTGGTAAATAAATAATTAATTACCGGTTCTATTTTTGACTATAATTAATAAACAGGTAGCTCAATAAATAAGAGTCAAGATTCGAGGTAGCTGGAGTTGACAGGCTTTAATTAAGCATAAAGGACTGGAACAGGACAGCCTGTACGGGAATGGGATGGCAGGGGCCCGGCAGCTGCCGGGGCAGGATCTGGGAATGGCTAGCAAACTTTTAATAACAGTGCACAATATTTATAGTTAAACAAATACATTGTATTCAATACAGTAGGCGGAGCAGTAGGCGGAGTTTGTAGCAGTCGCGAAAGATAAGGCATAAAGTGGGTGTAACAAGAGGTGTGTACAGGGCGTATACATAGACATGTGATGCAAACGTAACAGAATATGTCATAAACGGGGCGGAAACATGGAGGGGGCTACCTGAGCAGCTGGGACCTCTAACCTAGTGGTGCGCGCAAACTGACAATGACGTGTTACTAGAGAGAACTGGGGGCTATGACTTCTGTGCTAGAAGAGGAGACGAAAGTCTGGAGGGTCAGAGCGACATGTACCCAGGCATATCTAGTATCTGTTGTTTAGAGTACATGTTGATAGAATCCAAAAGTTATCAGGGCAAAGGCTAACAGACATTAAGACTGGTGCATGCATAATTCTACATGTAGTGTGTGTGCGAGGAATATTCTATGAATATTAATACAGTATTTCTCTTACATGGAGACATAAAGGCTAGACCATGACGGAAACTATTGATGTGATTCAGTAGCTTAGGAATGCAGAGAAGGAGGGCTGGACTGATAACTAGAATCATAACATACTCTTGGCAAACTGGGAGGCAGAGCCAGGCCGAGCCGGGCACTGCGTGGCATGAAAGTAAGTGAAGGGTCAGGGATACAGGTGGGGGCTGTATCGCTCCTCGGAGAGGGTTCAGGAAACAGGAGCTGAATCTGAGTCCGGGCCCTTTTGAGGCCTAGAAACGGGGACAATTCAATGAATTAACGTGCACACTGTAAAACGTGGCAACGTAGCTTTACATAGGCCTGATATTCGTTATATTTACGAAAACTGGAAACTGGCATACTAGAGATGGACACAACTGTAATTGCGTCTTTAATTGATCAGAGGGGAATACATGCATATCGATCATGCACATATGACATAACATGGGGAACACGTAGGCACATATAACATGGCAAAATTTACTTTTCCACACCATCACGGGGGCCTGATCGTTCAGCCTATCCGTGAGCCACACCTGCAGGGCCTCTACATCCCTCTCCAGGTCTCCAGAGAAAGGGCAGGGATGATCACAAGATGCCTGAACCAGCATTGCTGGAGTCACCCGATGAAAGGCCCTGGGGGCTCGCCCCAACTGTCTAGGAGCGGTACTAGATGGCTTATTGGTACCTAGTACAAAAAATTTCGCCAGGCTATGGTCCGACCAAAGCACCGGCAAAAGTG
Source organism: Lissotriton helveticus (assembly GCF_964261635.1). Taxonomy (NCBI): domain Eukaryota; kingdom Metazoa; phylum Chordata; class Amphibia; order Caudata; family Salamandridae; genus Lissotriton; species Lissotriton helveticus. Next base: position 55,545,665 of record NC_136070.1, on the reverse strand, counting down.
ACCTGACCTCAATGGGGGACGTGGAGAAAACCTGATCTAAGGTATGACCCCTTACATGCGTTGGTCCAAAAAGATAAGGGGCAAGGCCAAGGGGAGCCGTAATCTCCATCAGCTTGATCACATCAGGGTCCAGACACTCATCCATATGGAAGTTAAAATCTCCAGCCAGGATGCAGTGCTCCGCTCTCAGAGCCAGCGCCGAGATGGCCGACTGAAGCTCATCGAAGAAAGAGCCTGCCAGTCCAGGGGGCCTATACACTAAGAGCCCCTTGGGGGATTGATGCGGCGACAGAGCTATAGAAAAAGCGAGGGCTTCAGATCCTGAGATGGTATCCATGGGAATGATGGTACAGGTGGCAGACTTATTCACCACAAGTGCCACACCCCCGCCCCTCCCATCCTGTCTATCTTGTCTAAAGATATTATAATCGGGGGGAATAGCTACAGCTATATCGGGATTAGACGAGTCCTCAAACCAGGTCTCGGTCAGCATCAGACACAGCGGCTTTTCAGCGGCCAGCAGATCGTAGATATCCTGCGCATGCCTGCGTGCAGATCTAGTATTAAGAAGCAGACAAAGATGCTTCGGACTGTCCGCCTCCCTACTCGGCAAAGTGACCGGGGCATAGTCTGGTACCCAATCACAGCCAGGGCAGCGTCTCTTACCCTTATATTGACCCGGGAAGACTGTGTAGCAACCACAAGGAAAGTTTTGCAAAGCCCATAACTCAGATGACGTATAGGTAGTCCTACTAACAGTAGGATGGGACAGTCCAGGTGAAAGGGCCCCGCCCGCTACTCCGCTCGCCTCCGGGACGCTGACGGGCGCAGACGGGCTGGACTCTGGCGTGACTCCGGCGGTGATACGGCGATCCCGCAGCGCGTGACCGCTGCGCGTCAGCATGACTTCCTTAAGAGGAGGTCGAGCGTCCTTGGGCGCTAGAGCGTGTACTGCACGCCCGGCGTCCTTCCCTCACCTAAAATGGCCGCCAAACTGCCCAACTGCCGAGGGGCAGCAACTAAAGGACCCAGGACCCGCAAAACGCGGTGATTTTCCAATTACAATGCAGGTATGAGGAGCGGCGGTTAAAAGCAGGGGAAAACGAAATAAAGTATAAAACAAATACAAAAACGAAGGAGTTTTTAAAACTGCTTGTAAATCAAGCAAAATGCCCCACAAAGCGAGCAATGCGGTGTGACCGCTCTGCTCAGGTCAGATGTTCAATAGATCAGCAAGACCGAGCCCTAATCTTACCTTCCTTAAGAGGAGGTCGAGCGTCCTTGGGTGCTAGAGCGTGTACTGCACGCCCGGCGTCCTTCCCTCACCTAAAATGGCCGCCAAACTGCCCAACTGCCGAGGGGCAGTAACTAAAGGACCCAGGACCCGCAAAACGCGGTGATTTTCCAATTACAATGCAGGTATGAGGAGCGGCGGTTAAAAGCAGGGGAAAACGAAATAAAGTATAAAACAAATACAAAAACGAAGGAGTTTTTAAAACTGCTTGTAAATCAAGCAAAATGCCCCACAAAGCGAGCAATGCGGTGTGACCGCTCTGCTCAGGTCAGATGTTCAATAGATCAGCAATACTTAGATCAAAACTTAAATATATATATGTATAGTATAAACCATATATATATTTTATACTTATCTGTAAAATTATACATATAAGTTCACAGGCAAACATATAAATGTGTGTGTGTGTATATATGTGTGTATATATATAGATATATAGATAGATAGATAGATGGATATATATATATATATATATATATATATATATATATATATATATATATATATATATATATATATATATATATATATATATATATATAATTATCTTACCTTATTATCCCACAGCCCTTAAACAGACACCCACCGTCAACCCTAATAATCCCCTTGCCTTCCATAAACCCATACCCACCCTATATGATACTTACTGGCAAAATACTTATATTTGCGTTGTTAAGGCATGCTTGGTAAAGGCATTTGTGGTTCCATCACCATTGTAAAGGCTGTTTCCCACATGATGCTATACACTTAGGGGATCTGCCAAGCAATAGCTGCGTTGTCAAGAGTTGAGGTTCAAAAGATTGTTATTGTGTGTGTGGGTTCATCAAAGCTTCAGAATTTCAACTCCATTCCACCGTGAGATTTGAGTCCTCTACCTCGTCTAATGCCTCATCTGCCCGGGTCGAATACTTAATATCCAATATTAATCTCTAGATTGTTAGGTCTCCGATCAACACTCTAGTTCTGGGAACGCTGGACTGCTGCAGGGACTAGCCAGATGAACTTACCCATTGCTTCTGCTGCCCTTTGGCAAAGTCAGTGGTATAGTCACACACACTGCTCAGTCTCCCCAGAGCCCCAAAGCACAGTACTGATGTCTCCCCCTAGTGGCATATCTCCCTTCTATGTCTCTGAACTTCTTGAATGTCGCGTCCTTGCTCACGGACATTCCAAACGGTCTCACCTCCCCAAGCTCACCCCGTTCATCCTCAAGGTTTCTGTCCTTCAAGTTACTCAGACCCTCTCTATGGAATGTCCTCTGAGCCAATTTCCTGCTTTAAACAGTTCAGGGGAGGTCTAACACCCCTCTGTAGAAATCTTGAAAATGTTGCCTGCTCACCATTTCAGCTAGGAGCAGCGTTCACCATCAGCTGCGTTCTCTTCATTGGCTCCCAGTGGTGGATAGAGTTAAATACAAATCTTTGGTCCTGACGCATCGTGCTCTCCACGGGCTCGGTCCTCGCTATCTGCAGTCGGTTCTCTTTTTATGTTCCTTCGCGAGCTCTCCGATCCATGACCCTACGCCTTGCCCTGGTCCCACGTTTTAAGTTTCAGAGGCTTGGGAGTAGCTCCTTGGCTGTGAAGGCTGCAGTGGCCTGGAATGCACGTCCTCTTGTCCTGCGATCCATTCAGGACCCCGTGGCTTTTAAGAGGAAATTAAAGACTCACCTCTTTACCTGTTAGCTTCCCCGTTCCCCCCTCAGGCATCACGCCAGGGCACTCAAGAGTATCTGTGCACATTATAAATATAGGTAACATAACATAACATCTCTGCACGAGCTCCCCTCAAAGTCCTTCTCGCCCGCCTACTTGGGAGTATCCAGAATCGATTGTGGTAAGCAATCTAAGGTGTTAGTCTGTGTTATCCTGCATTGAAGGCTTCAGGTTTCAATCAATCGATCAAACTGTATTTGTATAGTGCTACTAATCACCTGTGAGGGTATCCAGGTGCTAGGTTGCTGGGCTCAGTCAAAAAGCCAGGTCTTGAGTCTCTTCCTCAATTCCGCCAGTGAGGGTGATGTCCGGAGGTGGAGGGGAAGGCCGTTCCAGGGCTTGGCGGTGAGAAGAAGGAAGGGCCTCCGCTGTAGCTTCGGCGGATGCGCGGTTTCAGAATGACTTGGAGATGAACCATTGGATTCATGCCTGCGGCCGAACTAGGACTTGAGATAAACAATTTGTAATATACTGATGCCAAAACTAGATTGCAGTGGTATCTATACAGGGCTGGACTGGGAACACAAACCAGCCCTGGCAACTATGCCGGACCGGGGCGGGGGGTGGTCGGGTTCTAGCAAGAAGCAGCGCTGCTTCCGCTTTAGCACTGCTTACGGTTTTGTTATTGGGGGAGAGTGATATTGCAGTAACTGCTGCAAAACCGGCCCCCAGTAACAAAACTGGCCTACACCTTTTCAACTTCTAGAAAACGCCAGTGCCCACTATGGCCAGTCCGGCCCTCCATCTACAAGTGGTTTGCGTATCAAATACATATGCTCTAAATCATTGTGTAGTCTTGTTACCGTCCCACAACTTATCTCTATATCACAAAAAGATCTCTATGCACCCAAACGTTGACAACTACTCACACGTACCATCAGTGGTACATATTGAGACTATCGGGTAGAATTACTCCCAAATTTTCAAGAAATACAATACATTAAATACCATATACCAATTACACTAAATGATTCTACACAATGACGCAATACCTCAAATATTTAAAGTGACCATTCAGTGAATGGTGTAACAATAGATATCACAATCCAAGCTGGCATTGTCAAACAAAGCAACTTTCTGGAAGGCTTATTGGGTTGAGAGCGGTGCAGGGCTGTATTAAAAGAGCTATTCATTCCCTCTACACTGGGTGACACCCTTAAGGTGCTTATATTACAAGAAATCAAATACCATAGCGAATTGACCAAGTAGCACACGTACACAAGAGCAAGCATTTCTCTCCATAAGACTTCTGCAATAAATCCTGGTTCCTACTGCAATCATCCGAATGTCTCTATATGTAAAATGAAGTTTAGCCTCGTAGGATACTTCCTTGAGCCTGAGTGGGGCTGGTGTAACAGTTTGTATACAGGCTTAAAATGCAAGGTCTGTGCCCTCCTTGGATCATGAGCTGCAATTGTAGAATTTCAGACCTTCAGCTTTCGATGGCGGCTTCTGCTTCATGGTTCATTCCCACAGATACACCTGATTTCAGATAATAATTCTCCTCTCTGGACAGCAGGGTTCCTAAGGGTTCAAATTACGGCTGAAATAATTTCTGCTTTGTGATCTTTACTAGACGTAACCATCATTTTAAGTTTAAAATGCTTTAATAAAAGAAGTAAACAATGTAAAACATCAGTACAAGTCAATAGTAGGTGGGTAACAATGACAACTAATCGAGTGATGAAGAACAATAATAGCAAAGTAACCCTATGAACTAAAACCAAACTTAATACAGGTGCATTTTAAAAAGTTTTTTGATAAAGAAGAGAGAAAGAAAAAGAGAAAGAAGAAAGAAGAAAAAGGGAAAGAAGAAAGAAGGAAAATGGAGAAGAGAAAGAAAGAAGAAAACAGAAGAAAAATATAACAACAATCTATCATAGTAAAAGACTTTACCATCATAACTCTCAACTTTTATATTACGGTATTAGGCGAGCTTTAGTACCGTCTTCAGAAAAGGCTGTTGAAGTATCCTATTGTGTAAGATATTTAACCCAATTATTGCGCACCGACAGTGTTTTGGATGGCTAAGTCCCAATATAGTGTTGTTAAGTACAAGTGGAACTAAAGAAGGTTTCTAAGTGACAGGAAGTAGATACGTGTCCACCAGTCAGTCACAGCAAAGGTGACTCACTTAACATCCACAAGACGCCGAGCAAATCCATTTCAAGTAATCTCATCAAACTTATTCTTAAATTTGCAGATGTAAGGTTAGTTGTTAGCTTGATTGGGCACCGTTTTTCCCCAGAGCACAGTGCCATACGTGCATTGCAGTACCACTGTCCGATTCCTGTAGATGCAAAACTGCGCTATGAATGCGAGTGACGTCATGTAAGATAAAAACCTAATTTCCACTAGACAGGAATCAGGAGGTCTGTAAGGATATTATTAAAAATGGAATATAAGAAAATAGCTGATTAAGAGGTTCCCACTTTCACAGTTTTATGTTCAGTTCCATCTGCACTAGGTTTTTCTTTTTATTGAATATTTTTATTGGAATGTGTAATAAATAACAAGATATTTCCAAAGGAATAACGCTGAAATCAGTCAAAAACAAGAACAAGTTCAATATTATGGCATAAACGAAAACAAAATGCAGAACTTGAAGTTTTTCTACCCACATCAAGCTTCCCACACAACAATTAGAACATTTACAAACATAATGTCATGTTACACCCCATGAACATTGTGTCATCTCACTCCAAAGTGAGTGGGAAGGAAGATACAAGAAGGTGGCGGAGGGAACGCACAGCGAAGGAGGGGCTGGTGGGAGAAAACAAAGAGGGTGAGATGAAGAGGCGCGTAGCGAGATACGCCGGAAGGAGCCAGCAGGAGTGGACAGAGAAGGCTAGAGTTGTAAAGTAGTCCCTCATGCAGTTCAATGCAAGCACTCAAGTGGAGGCGGAAGAATACATACTCCTATCCAATACCTCACTGGGCTGAGTCACAATATGATTGACAAAGCTTGAAGCCAAGCACTGAAAGAGGTGGGGTGAAGAGAGCCAATAGTTGAAAGCAAAGGACTCACAGCCCACTGTGAGTAATGTAAGCAATAGTCTGTGTCGAACCCAGACCTAAAAACCTTCTGCCAAAAAGCCAGAACATATAAATTATGAATCCGAGAGCCAGGTGGATTCTTTTCCACATCCTCCGCATTTATTCAATGAATAAAAGGGTCAATGAATACATGCTGAGTAACTCTTAAATAGTAATCTACCTCAACAATGCACTGGCCAGGCGTGTTATCAATGACAAGTTTCCAATGTTTTCCTTCAGTTGCTGGAATCACTGTGCAAAGATGCCAAAAAATATATAAATGCTGTGACAGTTTTGTTATTGTGGGGCATAAAAAGAGATCAAATATTCCATCTCTTGTATTGACTAACCTTATGGGACCAGGAGGTTTCAGTCTGCAAGTTTTGAAGCAGCATCATAAGGCCTTCAGACTCCTCCATGGTCCCTGGTGGTTCATGTTCCAAAGACATCCTTTCCCTTGAGGTCTTTGTAGACAATGGGAGGTGGAGTGGGTTCGAGGGTCTCCTCAATACATTTAAAGATCCTCCCTGGTTTGGCAGAATATTTTCCAAGACGTGTCAGCAAAATATTTGGTACAAAATTCGCCTGCTTCATTGATAAATCTGCTGTGAAATTGAACAATAACACCCTCAATTCTAAAAGTTGGATTGTAGCTGGTATTTTTCAGATTCTCCAAATATGATTAAAACTGTGCAAGTGTTATTTGGTTTTATGAAATATAAGTGTAAGTCAAGAGAATGTGGCTGGGCAGCATCAGAAATTCGAAACCTAAGTTCATTATGTCGACAGGGGCATTGGTTGGGCGCCGTCTTTATATACGTAAGATCGAAAAACTGGAAGAGGTCACTTAAACTGTGGTGGCGGTGCATAAGAAGGAAGTCATACCACGATATATTTAAAAAGTAAAATGAAAGAGCATGCATTTTAGGGGTTAATGCAGCACCCCAGGAGTAACGTTTGCAGATGGAGCCAGTGGCAGAGTTTTTTTAAAATTTTTTTGAGGATGTTGCATTACTATAGGAAGTAGTCAATTTGCATGGGCAACTGAGCCCTCTTTCTGCCCTAGCTGTATTTCAGAGGTACCTAGATGAGCCTGTCTAACCCAGCTCCCAGAATAGCAGCTATTGGGAGATCGAAGCGTTGGCTGGTGAAATGTCGCCTTCCTGCTGTGCCTCCTCAGTAGGCCAGGTACCTTTCAAAGTCCTTGTTCCTTTGGTCAGACATCAAAAGCTTGGTCCATTGGTGTATAATAGATTTGTGCTAGCAGGCTTTAGAGTGGAAAGGTTCAAACAAAGATTTAACAATATTAAATGTTTATAATCTAGTCCATGGCTCAAAACGTTTAGACGCTATTGGCACAAATACCAGGCATTTATTAAGCATCTGGGTAATTGGTGTGTGGAGCGGAGGCATGTGATGGATTATCATTCTGTTGTTAGAGCGGTTGAGGGGAGCTTAACTGAGAATGCAATTGTGTGTGTGCACTCTCCTTATAATCATTCCTTCATCATTGGTCGTCTTCTTTCGTCCGACTCCAACCTCTTTAACAACCCCCACCAATTCCTCCTCTCTGCAAAGCCACTGTGTGCCTCGTCACCTCCCGTTTTCCTCCCAAACCATGAACACTATGGGCCCGATTCACAGAACTAACTTAAGACAAAATCCTAAACGTACTAATTTTGGTATTCACAGAAGTTAGGATTTTGTCTTAAGTTTGTCTCAAGACAGACTTAAGACAGACTTAAGTTAGTATTTTGTCTTAAGTCTGTCTTAAGTCTGTCTTTAGTCTCTTTAGTCTGTCTTTAGTCTCTTTAGTCTGTCTTTAGTCTGTCTTTAGTCTGTCTTTAGCCAAAATCCTAACTTCTATGAATACCAAAAGTAGTAAGTTTAGGATTTTGTCTTAAGTTAGTTCTGTGAATCGGGCCCAATGCCCTTTATTTCACTTTTCTAACTTCTCTAATGTTCAAGCAGTTGACACATACCTTTCTTCTTGGCTTCAACAGCATTGCTTTCATCTCCATTTTTACAACCCCTGGCAGGTCGCTGTAATACTCTTGTTAATGCCAGTTTCTAGTTTTCTTTCTTTTCCCTTTTCTGCATACATAATCTTGATGTGACCGGGCTCTACTAATGCACTCAACCCTTGTTAAATGATTTTTTAATGCTAGTTCATGCTGGGATGCAGAGACCTATTGCTGGCGTTATTCCCTTCATGCCAGGTGGCACTTGCTGCAGAGGCAATTATTTATTTACTCACAAAGAAGTTTCGTATAGCGGTTGTTGATACCACAGTTAGTAACCCTCCCAAGTGCACTGTGTTGGTCACTACTAGCCATCTCCAATCGGTGGCCAGTATTCTATTCTTGACTGAAGTAGTCACTAATGTAAAGATGATGGTGTTTGTTAGCAGTTCAAGGTAGTTTATTTATTTATTTTTTTAAATATTTTATTTATGCATTTTACTTTTCATTGTCAGAAGTAGCTCTCGTCATTGAAAAAGTTACAGACACGTAAACTAGACCGCTAGTAAGATTTTAGTCCCAGGTGAGTGGAGCCAGGGCACAAAAACCTTCCTCACTGGTGCAAATGAAGGTATGTTCTTCCCAGTGGGGGCGATCTGACGTGCTCAGGGTGTGCATATGTAAGGTGCAGCAGGTAGGGGGGTAGGAGGAATCAGCTAAGTTTGACAGGTGCATGTGAGCAACAGCAAAATAATTATTTCGTCGAAAAGGCGCTCAGTTCTCGGAACACGCGGGGTAGCAGGAGGGGGCACAAAGGGATATATCTTCTGACATTTTCACAATGATTTTTTTTTTAGGAAAGACTTCATCTGACAGCCGATAAACGCTTCCATTAGGCTCGTTTAACAACGCTAAAGTGTTTTGCCGCAGAGCTGAAAGGGAGACCCCGATGAATGGCGCCCATTGTGCGCGGGGCCCGGAAACCTCATGAGATAGATTTACATTTGCATTTGTAAAGAGACCTGACTTTTTGCTTTACAGTTTAGGTCCTGAAGAACGGCACACCTTTTAACCCTCCAATGTTTGTATGTTAACCATGCTTAAAACGATCTCCACTGTCTACAGTGTCCCAGGGGCCCTCGTCGCCAATGGCTGATGCCAGTGTTGCCACCAGGGAACTAATGCATGATCAGTAGGTCAAAAACAATGAGAGATTGAGTGTTTGTAAAGAAAAGAAGGTCCCACATTTCCCCAGACTTAAAAGCTCTGACCTGGCTAATGCTTGAAGCCAGAATTCATCTAAAAATACTGTTCATGATGCATAAGGCCATACATCATAATGCACCCAGCTACCTCGCTCAGAAATTGACGATCTCTGGTGGGACTAGATCTTCAAGAAGTGCTGAAAACCTACTACTGAAACCTCAAAGATTCAACAAGAAGAAAACATATAAAAGAACCTTCTCTGGGATGGCGCCCAGGATATGGAATACACTTCCCCCAGAAACTAGACTGAATGCTTCTTCCGCATCCTTCAAAAAGGAAGTCAAAGCGATTCTCATGACAAAATTCACCTGATCAGACTAAAGAAACTCTGAGATCAATCATACCCTTACTAGTAATCCTTACTATGACTAAGGTTCAACTAGACAGCCTAGTCACTCTATCTGCCCTCACCTGATTCAACGGGTATGTCCCGTTATGTACCCTACTGCTCTTCTTTGCACGAGGTGCTATGTATTAATTAATTAATTGTGGGTTTCTAGAGCGCTAGAAACGACTCCTGATGGAGTTTCTCTGCGCTGTAGACCGCCGGGGAACCCGTCCTGGCTTTCCCTGTGAGATGGTCCCTACTGGGTATCTCCAAGGTGAAACCAGGCATCCCCGGCGTATGTGGGGGGCCTTTGTGGAGATGAGGCAAGCTAATGCCCAGAGTTGCCGAGTGTGATCCCTGGTTAGAGTAGGCACCGAGGCGAGAATTATCGAGTCCGCTGACCCTGGTCCACGACCCTGCCGCGTCGGGGATAGAACCCTGGTCCCAGGCCGTCCTCTGCTTCCGGGTCTGCCACCTCTAACCAGTGAGCCACACCACTCCACTATATGTATACGTGATCTACCTGCATTTTGTACCCTATGGCTTTCCTGGCACGAGATGTTATGCATACGTGATTTACCTGCATTTATTTGTTTGTATAATTATGCATATTTATTGTAAAGCGCTCTGATATCCGCAAGGATCATGTTCGCGCTCTATAAAACCTTCAAAATAAATAAATAAACTCAGCGTCTGCCCATACCTTGTACTGTAGGCCATGGCCAGTTCGGACTATGGTGATGCTCAACGTCACCAACAAGTGAACCAGTGCTGTCACCTGCGCTGCCACAATATTACTGCACTTGCAGAGAATTCCTTTTTGGGGGCATGGATGTGCATTTTAATACAACTGCTTATTTCAGAGGCAGAATTTCATATCTACCATTATCCATTCCTCACAAAGGAGCTGTAAATAATTGTTTTACTATGCAATTTATCAGATTTTATTTGTTTCAATATGTTTTAATAAAGTATACAAAAAGTGAATACTGATTTGCATAATGCTGAGTCCAAACCGAGGTGGCATGGTTTGCAAAATAACATTGGATTGTGATGCGGTCTCGAGTTAATACCAGTAGCTGAGATTAATTCAAGCATTCCATCCATCACTTTATGTATACTTTAGTGTGTCACCATAAGTGGGACGAGTATGCCCAGACATGATTTCTGTGCACATTGTGCCATAGGAACCAATATGTGCCTGGCTGATGAGCTCTAATAAGGGTGAAACCTGTCCTGGGTTACTTGTGTTCCAATTCAGGGAGGACCGGGCCTGGCTGTTCAACTGGAATGTTCCCATGAGTGTCAGGCTCAAGACAGATTTGCATATGGCTGGGTCCAAACTGAGTGATGAACCATCCAGTGCATCCAAGCTAAACCTGGCTGATGAGCCCATAATAAGTGCATAACCAGTCCTGGGTTGCATGTGTTCCGGTTCAGGGAGGACATAGCTTGGCAGTTTGGCCTGGACTGCGCCCTGCTCCCGTTGGAGCAGGGTCATGACTGGTTTGCAAATAGCTGGGTCCAAACTGAGGTAGCATGGTGAGCACAATAATGATGGATTGGGATGCGGCCCGAGTAATTACCAGTGGCTGAGATTAGTGCAAGCTTTACATCCATCACTTTTTTTCATTGTTTAATTTTACAAGTGTGTATATTTTTGAATATTAGTGCCCACAAAATAGGGCAGTGGTCATTTTAATTGTTTTTAAAAGTTTATATTTAATTATATAATAATAGATTGTAGAATTGTGCCGATATAAGTAGATGAAGCACAGTCTGGGGTAACAAGGGGCAGTGGAAGCATGCTGTGGCCCTTATCCAGCACTCTGAGGCCTTTGCGCTGCATCTTGGGGCAATTACTGGGCATCTTCTCCGGCACTTGCTGTCATTTAACACTGGTGTCTCAGGGTCTGTGCACAGCCGGCATACTCCCATGGTGGGTGCACTGCACTCTCCAGGGGTAGGAAGACGGACAATCATGGTTCACTTCCGGGGTTGGTGGAGGATTCAGATCGTGTCACCCAGTGATCTTACATAATAATCTGGATATCCAGTCATACTTTTTATGTTTAAAAAGAACAATGTTTGCCTGTGGTGGACGCCTGGATACTCTTGGCTGTCTTGGAGATTTCAAGTCTCATTTCTCTTACTGTTGGTTTTGGTCACATTGGCTGGTCAGTGATTGAAAGGGGACAGAGAGATTGTTATGAAGTATCAGGCATGCTATGACACACCTGCCCTTTGTCCTGGTTTCTTAGTAGCTCTAGGAGCAAGAGGGAACAACTTGGAGGGTTTGAGCACAGGCAGCTGAAATTCTCCCAAAACATCCCAAAGTAGCAATGTTTTAAACACTCATTGGCACAACTCTTAAAAGTGAACCTGGGTTCACACCACTTAAGTGAACTGGTACAAAGTCAGAGTTCCATGTTCAAGTTAGCAGCCTGATGCTGTTGTAGTCAGTGACAAGGGGCACTGGTCATACCACGAGGGACCAGTGCGTCGCACCTTTTTCACAGTCCGGCCCCTTTGCCGCCTGTCCAGAGTCCAGCCCCTTGCTGCTAGCTCCGACACCAGCTCCCTAGTCAGTGTCCAGCTCTTTCCAGAGCCGTTTCCCAAATCAGGTACAAACTCACCTGTGCCGCGAGCTTCCATTCTCCAGGTGAACCCAACACGTAGGTCCATGGTATTAATCTACAGGGGTGACTGTATGGGCATTGATTACACCTCATTAGTACCAGTTAAACACCCAAATATAAGCATCAGAAAGGTGATCAGACCAGCTTGGCTAAGGGCCATTTACTGCACGGCAATACGTGTTCCTGCATGTTTATTTACTTTTGAACCATTTGAGTTTCAAACTATTTTTTTTTAATCTGCAGATTGTGCGGCAGATGATGGATTATGAGGCAAATGCGGCAAATCCACACTATCACTTTCTAGGAAAAGGTTTCACTGTATTAGTACCACTTTGACACCCAAATGCAGAAATAATCAACAGAAAGGTGACCAGCCAACCTTTGCGAAAGACCTTACACTGTGCAACAAACCGTTTTGTCGCATTTTTAGTGATTTGTTTGAGTTAGGTACATTTTTTTTATTTTTGCTGAAATCAAGAAGATCGCTTGTGTGCAGGGCAAGGAACCATGACATACTGCATTGACGTGGAGGGCTGCGGTTCATATACTCTGGCTGTGTTAGAAGTAATATGTACAGGTTTGTGGTTCACATATAGGATCAGAACATACTGGGTTACTTTGCAGCATGTTCAGGATTATCCTTGCATATTGAAAATGGATGACGGTTGTACTGGGCCCATAATTATTGTTGTGAAAAGTTGCAAAGGTTTTCCTCTGACAACTTCATGAGGGTTTTAAAGAACTTTGCAACCTTGGTACATTTCAACAAAGGTTGCATAGGTCTGAAAAAACCATAGAAAAGGGCATGCGTGGGTTTTTCCATGTAGCCTCTCATCTGATCTCACACATAACAAGCAGTTGCAATGCAATAAGTCTTGCACTTTCGAGAATTTAAGCTATTGGCATTGTTAATGACAATACCTTTTATTTTTGTTTTGATAATTAAATCATAAATAAATGGCATTGTCATGTACAATGTCAATAGCTCAAACTCTTGTAAATGCAAGACCTATTCAAAGAAGCTGCAGCATTTGTCCCGGGCTGCTTAGAAAGTGAAAGCCTGCCTGGCCTGCTGAATCTTGCAGGAAAGCATGTGTGCCTGCAGTAGGAGAAACTATTTAAAGAAAAAATAGTGATTACAGACGGAAAAAGACACCCCATGTAACAACCGAAGTAAAAGGGCCAGTCCTCATGGGATGTTACAGATGAAGACAAGGCGTCACTAAGGAGGAACTAACAAGCCTATTAATGAATCAGAAGCCAGCTTTTACGAAGGACAATGACACAAGCCAATGATAAATATAGGCGGAGCTTCTATTCCATACTCCAATACAGCATGGCTCGCAGAGCAGCGCATGCGCTGCCCAGGCTCGACCTAAAAAACAATGTTTTGTTGGAGAATGTTCTCCCAAAAATATTTCGTGAGGTAAAAAAACTCCACCAAAAACTTTTTTGCAAGACATTTCAGCTGCTGACAACGTTTTGTGACGGTGACAAACTTCTCAACTTTGTTGCAAACGTTGTGACGTCTATTAACATTTCCAGGACTAATCATAATTTACCTCACTGTCACCCATATCTCCCAAGCCCCGCCAATGAAAATATTAAATGATTAAGCAGAGGTAATTAAACTATTATATTAACATAACACAATTAGAATGAGTATAAAACAAAGATGAAAGGCACATACATTTATGTTCTCATTAGTCTAACCGGTATCAAAGTATTCATAGAATAAAGACAAAAGCAAGCATATCTCGTCTCTAGTTTACTTTCAAATTCATACAATTGCGTAATCTGTTTATTTCTAGACTTTTTTTCCTCATAACTTTCCAATTGTATCTTCTTCTTTTGTTAGCTTCTAAAGCACCTAATGTCCACTCACAAGACATAAATAATGAATGCGTGTTTCATATTTCCCCTTATCAAATCATATCTCACCTTTTCAGATCTGACCTTGAGACTGTTCATCTGTATCTCCATACCCTTGTAATCAATAAAATTCATGAAAAGATAGGTACACATATACATACATGAAGGAGGGGGGATTTGGGTCGGCCCTCTTCATCCATTGGTATATCCAGCTGTCATTCACATTTTGCTTATGCCCACCACAGCATACAGTACAGGGGGAATGGGCCAACCACTTAAACAATTGGTCCTCTTGCACTGTGATTAACAAAATTCCCCAGATAACTTGCACATCAGCAAATCAACCTAAAAAGAAGTGCACTTCAGTGCCATGGATAGTAGGTCAATATTTTACTTTGGAAATGTTTTTCCTTTCCATTATGTATCCTTGGATGGTCTTGGCCACACACCGCTTTAGCTGTCTGATGGATAAGCCTATTGTTTCCAATGTCCACGGTGTAGAATTTGGCACCCCGTTGTCCTGATTTCTTCAGCCGGTTGTCTTGTATCCTTCCACTGCTGACATTGCTTGCATTCGGGAGCTATTTTGATTTTGTTTTCAAAATTCCATGGGAGTGTATGTGTTTTCTTGCTCGCTCCTCAGTGCGCTGCTTTTCTTCATTAAATAGTGTCCCAGTTTTCATCAAATGACGAAATCTGATGCAGTCGTAAGTGTTCTGATTATTTAGTAAGTGCATTCCATCAGCAAACTTTGCTTCTCCTTTCTACACCAGTGGTTCTTTTTTTTTGTAACTTTTTAATATATAGAACAAAATGAAACAACACATCAAACATACAATCAAGGCAATACAGTAATAATAAAGCCATTAGGTCTGTGCTCAAGGAGGACGGGAGATACATAATCACAGGAGAAAAGATTCTTTGAATACAGATGAGGGGAGGGCGCCAAAGGTAGAATTGCATATGAACAGCACAATATACCACAGCTAGAAGGAATGTGGTCAGGGCGACTGGGGAGGACTAGGAATAGCAGTGAGTGGGGGCGTACAGATATCTCCACGGTATGAGTTCCACGGGTTCCAAATCTTCCCCCATTTTGTGGGCCTGCCTCTTGCCATATACACTGTCTTCTCTCTGAACATGCACCAGTCCAGATTCTCCTTCCAAGCAGTCACTGTAGGCGGCCTCGGGGACCCCCACAACTGTGCAATATCCCTCTTCGCACCCATATTGGCCAGAGTCACCCACCGAAGCTGCGACACGTCATAATCATTCGGACCCCACACATTCAATAAACATTGTCGGGCTTCCGGCATCATCACAACACCCGTTACTTCATCCATCACCTCATGTATACGTTTCCAAAATCGCACCACCTCAGGGCATTCCCATATGATATGGAGATAGGTGCCAAGGAGACCACACCCACGCCTACACATGCCATCCGTGGAATAGCCCATATGGATCAGACGGGGATCGGTGACATAGATTCTGTGGAGGATCTTGAGTTGGACCAGATGGAGGCGGGCCGGAATCGCCACCTCCCTGGGAGAGGAGATCGCGGACTGCCAGTCCTCATCATCCAGTTCAATACCATCAGCAATCCAGGCTTCACGAAGGCGATCGAGCAGACTCGATCGGTCATTAATCATTTTCTTATAGAACAGCGAGATGGTACTGTCTGGCACATAACCGTCCAGTATACGATCTTCGAGGGGGGAGGAATCCGAAATAACACTACCCACTGGCAACACAGAGTTCAGAGCATGGCGCACCTGGACATAACGAAATGTTTCCCTGTCACTCAGCTTATACTCTATTTGCAGATCCGAGAAGGTCTTCGCCCCTCCTTTAACCCAGAGATCACGCACTTTACTAATACCGATCGTGTCCCATTTATCAAATCCCTTCGTCTTCCATAGGCCACCCAACTTCGTAGAGGCATAGAGCGGAGTTGCACCAGTTAATTTATCACTCCAGCCCATAGCCGCCGTTGCGCTATGCCATACCCGCACGGCTATAGCGGTGGGTCCCGAGAGTTGTGAACGGGAGGGTCCCGAATAAAGCGCCCTGTAGTAATCACCACCCGGTAGCAGCCACTTATCCATTTCAAATGCTGGATTCAACGCCGGGCCATACATCCCGTGGTTGATGGCAGCAAGGTGGGAGGCCCAATAATACCTACGAATATCCGGGAGCGCTATACCGCCATCATACCAGGGAAGTGTCAATTTTGGAAGAGCGATGCGTGAACGTCCGTCCCATATTAATTGCCTCTGCAACGATTCTACTTCCCGAAAATATTTCGACGGGATGACATCAAAACTATTCTGAAGTGCGTATAGGAACCGCGGTAAGGACATCATTTTAAAAAGGGCCGCACGCCCTAGGGGAGATAACGGTAATTTACGCCAACGCGCTACATCGGAACGCAACCTTTGGAGTGGGGGGAGTAAATTACGTTCATAGCAAACCGCCGGATCCAACGAGATAAACACACCCAAGTACTTATAGCCAGACTGCGACAACTGGATGGGACAGCCCCGCAGCAGACGAGGGGCATCCCCCGCAAGTACATAAACGTAGGATTTCAACCAATTAATGATAAGGCCCGAGTTCTTCCCGAAGGAGTTAAGCACGTCAAACAATACGGTGAGCGATTTTTGGGGAGATGTAAGGTATAATAAAATATCATCTGCGTATAAAGAAATGCGATCTTCGAATTCCGGCGTCCAGCGTATACCCTTCATCGAAGGTTCCCCCCGTAGCCAAGCGGCGAGTGGCTCCAACGCCAAAGCAAAGAGTAGCGGGGATAACGGACAACCCTGCCGTGTGCCCCTCCCAAGCGTAAAAGGCACGGAGACACGGCCATTAACCACCACCTGTGCCAGTGGCGTTTCATACAGGAGTTTGACCCAACCAATAAAACCAGCGCCTAATCCAAATTTGGCGAGTACCGCCCAAAGATAAGACCATTCGATTGTATCTAAGGCCATCGTGGCGTCCAAGGACGCCAAGATGGCTGGTTCACGCAGCGTCAGGGCCCTCGCGAGAACACCATGCAAACGTCGCAGATTTAATGCCGTGTTACGGTGCGGGATAAAACCCGATTGATCCGGATGAATCAGGTCGCTAATAACCGCAATCAAACGATTGGCAAGCAGTTTGGCAAGGATCTTGGGCTCCGCATTTAAGAGCGAAATAGGTCTATAAGACGAGCAGCGAGCCCGTGGTTTACCCTCCTTATGGATCACCACAATAGTCGCAAGACGCTGATCTCTGGGGAGGGAGCCACTGTTTCGCGCAGCCAAAAACATATCACGGAGATAGGGAGCAAGAATATCAGGGCGTAATTTATACAGTTCAACAGGAAGGCCATTGGGACCCAGAGACTTGCCGGAACGAATGGAGCGTAGCGCGAGAGCCACCTCATCCACCGAGGGCGTGGCATCCAAACAGTCACGATCCGATTCCGACAAACATGGAAGTGTTATATCTCAAAGCAACAACTGCGAATCCTCCTCGGGCCTGTCGGACACCGAAGTATAGACCTCACGAAAATAATCAGCAAAGCATTCAACAATTTCAACAGGGTCCGTTACACGCACACCACCACATGTCTCAATCACCGGAACCACTCGACTCACTCTCTCCCGTCTGTCCAGCCAGGCAATCAATTTTCCTGCTTCACCCACATCATATAGCCGTCCCTGCTGTTCCCTACTCATCGTCTTTGCCGCATCAGTAACCAAAGTTTTATATTCTAATTGTTTAAGGCGGAGGACATGTAATGCTTCTCGAGACGCCCCCCGCTCCAATGCAGTCTCCAGGTCTGTGATTTCAGTCTCGAGCTGAACAATTGCCTCATTCTTACATTTCTTAGCACACCCCACCAAAGACAATGCCTGTCCC
This sequence comes from Lissotriton helveticus, assembly GCF_964261635.1. Taxonomy (NCBI): domain Eukaryota; kingdom Metazoa; phylum Chordata; class Amphibia; order Caudata; family Salamandridae; genus Lissotriton; species Lissotriton helveticus. Next base: position 55,527,644 of record NC_136070.1, on the reverse strand, counting down.
CTGATCACAGTCTTAAAAGCTTCCCATAACGAAACAGGCAAGGATACAGAACCAGCATTCTCAGTAAAATACAGATCAAATGATTTAATCAATTCAGTGCGAGTCTTAGGGTGAAGAAGATACCAGGGGTTAATCGGGGCTACCCTCTAGGGGAATGGTCTGATATACCCCGGGCCAAGTGTCTAATCTCTCCAATCGAGGGGGACAGGGCAGCCGGTATCAGGATATAATCCAATCTAGAAAGACTACCATGAGCTCCCGAATGGAAAGTAAACTGTGTTTGCTCTGGATGCATTAGTCTCCAACAATCTATAAGTCCCAATGTTTCCAGGAAGTCACCCAACCAGGCTTGCGCAGCAGGAAGATCTCGGGGTGGATATCGGTCTATTCTGCCAGAAATGACGGAGTTAAAATCACCACCCAATATCAAAACACCCTCCGGGAGACCCAGAACCATCCGCCCCAGGTCCGTAAACGTTGTGGATTGTAAGCCCGGGGGGACATACACCGACACCAACGAAATAGGTTTTCCCTCCCACCGCCCAACAAGTGCAACATATCGACCCCTGGCATCAAGGATCACATCATCAATCTCGAGGGGGAGGGAAACCCTAAGCAAAATACCCACTCCTCTAGAACTAGATGTAAATCCGGAATGGGCGGCTAGACGATAACCCCGTCTATTAAGAGAGTGACAAGTATTTCCTATTAAGTGAGTCTCTTGTAGCAAAACGACATCAGGCGAAAGACGCCGCAACAGCTGCATAACCACCCCTCTCTTTATCCGATCACCCAACCCATTCACATTCCAGCATAATACCCTCAACCCCCCATCCAGAACCACAATGAACTCCCATCGCAAAACGAGCATCACACCAATGTCAAAGATAATGAAAGTACCTTGCCTTGAAAAAGAAAAGACAAACAATCCCAAAACATGTCCCACCCTCCCCCCAAGATTCCCAACACAACTCCCCCCCCCCACCCTGCACCGACTCAAAAGCCACCCCAATTTGCAGTGTGCCTGTCACCCTAACACTTACAAACAGAAAACTAATCTACACAAAGAAAACCCCAGAGGAGGAAAGGGTCCCGCCAGCCCCGCTACCCCCCAAAATACGAATGGAATGATCAAAGAAGTCAGTGAGCCTCAGCTGGTCACGTGGAATAGTGTTCCGGACATGGGCACCATAATCATTCTCGGTCCATCAGTCCCCCCTCAGCACAACCAGCATGTTCCTGGCCAGCACGGCGAGCAGGCAAAGTGTCCAACCAATCACTCGCTTCCTCAGGCCTGACAAAGAAGAATGTTCGATTGTCATATTCAACACGCAGCCGGGCCGGGAATAACATAGCGTATTTTAGTTCCATGTCTCTTAGTCGCCGTTTCACCCCTTGAAATCCCATTCGTTGTTTCTGGACCGATTGAGAAAAATCCGGATAAAAGTTCACAGCAGCGTTCTCGAACTGCGTAGGGCCGCTCGTCCGTGCCGCCTGCAAAATAGCGTCGCGATCTCTAAAGTTGAAGATCCATGCAATAATCGGACGGGGAGGAAAACCGGGCTTCGCCTGTCCCCCTGGCACTCTGTGTGCACGTTCGATGGCAAAGAATTTGCTCAGGCCTTTGGGTGCAAGATGATTAAGAATGAGGTCCTCCACTCGAAGATCAGTGGCGAGTGAACTAGAATCTTCCGGGACCCCAATAATACGCACGTTGTTGCGCCGTGCGCGGCCTTCAAAATCCTCCAAGCGACGAGCAAAAAAGTCATTAGCAGATCTAAGGTTGCGCACTTCTGTTTGCAAGTCGGACACATCCGTGGTAAGGCTGGATGTCTTTAGGTCCAATGACTTCACCTTCTCGTTCGTCTTGGCCAAATCAGTTCGAATGAGGGTAACATCAATAGCCACCGTGTCCAACTTCAGAGCCAAGGCTTCATACTGTTGGCCAATAGAAGACTGAATACCAGTAATGGCGCCCATCACGTCCTGTAACGTTAATTCCGCCAATACAGCAGGATCGTCGACAGCCTCCTCCCGGGTCTTAGGTGCACCACCAGGGGATCCTTTAGAAAGTGTGTAGCGATCCATGACGTTCGTCTGAGTTGAACCTCCACGGGTGGTGGTCTTGACTTTCCGTTTCTCACTCTCAGGCTTGCCCGTCATGGCGAGCCGGGTACCCCGGAGGAAGGCTTGGGATCTGGTCAAAATGGCTCCTTAAAAGTCACACACGAGAGTACAGGAGGCGAAGTTGAGCCAATTTGAGTCCACAGCCAAACAGTCGCTAGCTCGAAGCTCAATGAGCTGGCATCGGAGCTCGTCCGATCCACAGACACACCGCAGATAGAAGACAGTGCGCTGGAGAAACGAAACCGAAAGTGAAGTGAGGCTGTGGTCTGATCCCCTCAGGCCGTTGTTGTTAAATTACGACCTGGGCACTGCTACAACTCAAGGTCCAGGCTGTTCCATGGAGAAGGCCGCAAAGTTCAGGACGGCAGAACTCGGGGACCCTGTGTCCGATTCCGACCCAAAAACCTGCTAGTACATCAGCCGGGTTGTGTCTTCAAAGACCTTCCAGCAAATCAGGATATTATCCAGGATAAATGCGGGAGGCAGCGAGGGACCTCGGGAGCCCTGTGCTCACGCGGCCATCTCGGATGCCACAGGTTAAGAACCACTGGCCTGCACCTTTCTGTTACTCAAGAAGTGATTTGTGTAAGATCACACATTGCATTGAAAGAAAGTCATGAATTAGTCTCTGGCATTGAATCGCCAAAGAGCACAGGACTTTCCTCATTCTCTAGAAATATTTTTGACGTTGACATTAATTTCCTTTGATATATCTTTTATTGTACAATTCACTCATTTTCAATACAGGTTTCCTGTGCCGTAACTTTTTGTGCAGTTTTAGGTCGGACCAATAAGCAACTTAGCCTCTCTCGCTAGCCGCAGGTTATCAAAATCAATAATGAGAATAATGCATACATTTACATGAAGGTACTATCTGTCTGAGCTCTTCATCATCTGTATATTAAAATGTTGCTTACGCCCACCACAGCAGAGAGCGTGGGGGCAACGGGTCAGCCCACTTTATGTCTTGGCTCTCTTGCACTGTGATTGACATCATTTTGCTTTATCTTATGAACAAAAGGGCCGAAAAAGGAGTTCATCTTTAGCTTGTTTTATTAAAAAACTATGCCAGCCACTTTTAAATTGGAGCGTTTTTAGTTTTCACCTGCACAGAGCTAACACTGTTTTTGGGAAATCTCTTGTAAACCAAACAAAATCTTAAAATGGCCGGAGACTCCACCTTTTACTTACCATTACTTTCCATTGGTTGGCTTCCACGCCACTCTGGTTTCCTTGCTTCTAATTGGTTACTGCCTCCTCCTCACCTCTGACTTCTGCCTGGGGCTTCGTATTTGTCCCTGCCGTGGAACATGGACCACGCCCAGCTTCCTGTCTGCGGCCAGTGTCCTTCCACTGACCTCAGGCTCCTAGAGTTACTCATTTTTTTAAAAACTTTTATACAGGCACTCCTATAGAATGCATATGTCTGCAGTCCCTCTCCCTCACCCCTGCCTTCCTCTCACTGTCTGTTCTGTTTTCCTACCCCCACCCTCCTCCCACTATTTATTTTGTTTCCTTACCCCCACCCTCCTCCCACTATTCATTCTGTTTCCCTACCCCCACCCTCCTCCCACTATTCATTCTGTTTCCCTACCCCCACCCTCCTCCCGCTGTCCATTTTGTTTCCTACCCCCACCCGCTATCTGTTCTTTTTCTGCACACTCACCCTTCTCTAGCTGTCTGTGCTTTTTCCCCACTCCATGTTATTTTTCCGAACCCCGCCCTGCTCCGCTGTCCATTCTTGGTTCTGCACCCTCATGTTGCTTAACACCCCTGCAACCCTCACACTGTTTTCAGACGTATTGTACAGTAGAGCAGGCTGCTGTGCAACATGGCTCTTTACTTTAAGCCATGTAGCTTGTGCTGCTGTGCAGAATGCAAACAAACATTGAAAAAGCCAATAGATCTCGCATAGACAAAACCCACTGACTTTATCAGTACTTGTTATACTTTTAAACTTTTGATTTCTATTTCATATGCTTGTAAAGAATGGCTTACTTTCTAAGACCAGAACGATTGTCTTTGCCAATGCTTGTTTTTGTGTGTGTTTTTTTTGTTCATGTCTCCATTTACAGCATTGGGTGTGCTGTACTGATGGACTGTTGCAACTGTTTTCCCTACTTTTATATATTTTAGTTAATCACTGTTCACCAGCCTAGTGAATAGTAATGTTAAAGGGCCTTCCTAAAACACTATCGCCATATTTTGAGTCCATTCAAAGGTTTTTTTGTTTAACAACTGATAAAAATGCAAAAGTATATGTACACTCCAAATGTTAAGTAGAAAAGATCTTTATATTTAAGAATTAAAACCTTGAGACAACACAGAAAAGGCAGGAAGGTGGGCTTGAGTTTGTGTTCGGTTTGTGCTTTCAGCTTTAGGGACTTGATCCCGCAGATCTGAAAATGCAAACCCTGCACAGCAATTGCTACATTTAGCAACCATTTTTTGCTACACACAAGCCAAGCTCACCACAGAGGCAAAGCGGTGTAGCATCTCACTTGTCTTCAACTCAGACTTACTTGCAGTCAGGTGTACCGTTGCCACAAAAGATAAGGAAATGGTAAAGCAGGCGGAAAGGAACGACCTGCGGCTCAGCTGTGCGGAGCACAATGCTTCCTCTAGTCATGCAGCAGGTCGGCGAAGGCTCGCTCTGTCCTGTTGTCAAAAGCTGCCTTTTCAGAAACTTTTCACAGTTTGGGTAACCCAGAAACCTGCAAGTTGTTCTTTTAGCTGCTATTCTCATATTCCTCTATGCTACTTTGTTTAATAGCGGAGTTTACAATTGTGTCACTGTTTTGCTGTCTCCATCAGACACAGTTTGGGCCTGGCTTCATACTCCACTCTCACAACTTTTGGTGATGTCAAGTTGATGCACATGTAAAGGAAGGTTTTTAGGTCTAAACTTAGAGACATTGTTTGCTTTTTTTTTTAGCAAGCGCGACATAATGAAATCACAAATAGAAAATGCATGCATGTGTAAGTACACAGAGTGGATTTGGGGGTCGCCCTCTTCATCCTTTGGTCTGTTCAATTGCTGTTTACATTTACCTTCTTTATAACCAAGGGGAGTACAGTTCCTAGAGGGGGGGGGGGGGAGGAATCAAAGGGAAGATGGGAAAGACAAAACTTTTGTCATGTTGCCCTCGCACACCCCCAAAAGGTGTCATGCTTCATCATTGGGCCTTGCTCCTCGTCGGGCCGGCGCTGCAATGCTCGCCGGTCTCACCGTTTCCGGGGCTCTTTGTCGGAGATCTTTTAAGGAAGCCGTTGGGTGCGTGTGGATGTGGGGGCAGTGGAGGTTGAGTGTGCACAAAAGTGGTGAGTTAAAATAGGTCAGGATCAGTTCTATAGTCACAAGCTTTAATGGTTATGGTAGTTCCTGCCTAGATAAAAATGTGGATGCCCAATGGGACTGTAATGTTCCCGGAGGGCAATCTCTAAGGTGGGGTCAACATGTTTCGTGCCTGGTTGTTCCGAAAGGAATCAATTGGCACTTCTTCAGGACCTATGTGAGTGTAGTGCACAGATATAAACAGGCTCAACGATTGTAGAAGGAAGCCTGGTGTAGGGACCTAGTAGTCCTGGACTGGGCGTGGTAATGCCCAAGCGGCAGGTACTAAGGCCAGACTGGGTTTGTAGAGGAGCACGGTGTTGCTCCACACAGAAGGGTGGCGGCAACTTGCTGTGTGCCTACCCTCGCTCCAATGCCCCGCACGGCTGTGGGTCGGCCCTCTTCAGCCATTGGTTATTTTGCATGACGCTGTTTTGCCTGATTACTTGTGTGTATCTGTTTAAAATAATGTGCACTTTACCATTGAACGAATGCTTGACTTTGTCAATGTTTTTTTTTCATTTCTTAATGTTACATTTTTTTTTTAGTCTTCCCTATGTTTTCAGTTTACTGTAATTGAAAGCCTATAGTTTATTTTCTTTGTGGCAATAACAATAATATTTTCCTGTGATAACCATCCCTGCCTGTAGACAAATCTAAGAAACACTTATACTGTTCTATTAAAATTATATGTGGGTATTATTATTTTCTTATTTAACAATTGTATTGCAAATATATGGCTGTGGTGTTTGGACAGTGGCATGATTTATTTTTTTCTTCATATTATTTTTGTGAAATATGTTTGCAATACAGCCCAAAAAATAACCAAGTACCAGCTTGCCTCAATCTGAGTGAATGGCTCTGCAAATGTTTGTTATATATAGCCTTTGATAAGAAGTGAACCAGTTTGTAAGCGCTTGCTCTTTATTTAGGGAAGGGACCCTAGTCTCAGGGATATAAAATAATTTGCCCTGCATCACATATTTTGGACAAGGCATGAAGCACCATGGATTTAAAATGTATTTCTAATGTTTCTGCAATAGTTAGTGTGGACAATGACCACATCTCCTTATTTTCTCAGACATTACCACTCTTTCTGCTTCTTTTGTAGTTACCTCCACACTCCGGGTTTGCTTTCCTCAAATTTTAGATTACATTTTGAATGTTGGGGGGGGGGGTAGGACGGTTGGGGGTTCTCAGCGTCAGGCTGACCTATAATAAACTGGGGAGATGTCTTTATTCAAGCATGGAGCATTAGGAGGCTCGTAGAGATGGGGCGGGTTCAGTCTTGGGGATTTGATCTACTCATTGTGCATGTGAAGGGCTAGAAGATAGCATTGGGAATCATGACACTGTATGTAAACACCCCTCATCCCAAATTCTTGCCATGTGTGTGCATGTGCAGACGCACTTACACTCGTGGTCATCACAAGCTGAGGGCAGCCAGGGCACTTTTCTCTAACTTTGTGCTTTTGAGGGTCCCTCCTATTAGTGATTTGCCTTTAAGAGAGTTGTGAGGTGGTTGTCTCCTCTTACTGATGTGTTCTCCTTCTTCAGATGAGTTGGGTGCTGGTTGTCCTTCCATTAGGTTTGACGTAGAGTGATTGCCCCCTCTAAGGCCAGTTACTCTTCTATAGATGATTTCTGGGACGCTGCTCGCGTTTGCAAATTATTCCTTTGCAAAGTAGCCCCAAAGAGAGCATTATTGTTTGAAATCTGAATCCTTTGTGCCCCCCAAGATATTGAGGGCTATTGTTTTCTATATATTGGTCTTTCTTTGTTTTTCTGTAAATTGGTCATCTCCAAATTCCCTAGTCTCTGGGAAGGCCCAGCTACCTCATAAACAGATTACCCAGTCCAGCAGGGGTCAGGGGTCACAGCTGGGTGTCCGTGTTCTTGCATCATAATTCGAATGGACAATAGACCAATCATCATTCGGGGTCTTTGCATTGACCCCTGGTGTGCGCGTGCGTTAGTGCACGTGCGCCTGCACGATTATCAGTGTTACTAGCACGTAATGCAGCCCTGGCTCGGCCTAATTGGGAGCTGAACGCGAGCGCAGACCCTTACGAAACAAACGCCTCCAGAAATAACCGCGCTAATGACGAACAATGGCGGAAAAAAAAAAAAACAAGCATTTACTTGCCAATTAGCACCTCCCTGTTCTTGCAAAAAACCTCCCGCCTGTGTTTTGCGAGCACTTGTGTCTCGGGCGGGACCAGAATAGATGGAGTTGGTTAAGTAGGGCAGCGGTGGGCGGGGCTTCAGAGCAGGCCCCGCTCCGAGCCGTGGAGGGAGGCAGCCGGCTGCCAATGTGCGCAGACCTCAAAGATGGCGGCCGCAGCCATGCGGGCGGCACGTGGCAAGCACCGGTTGGTCACTTATTGGTGAGTTTGGGCACATTGGGCTGGATTTCCTACAGCAATGCGTTTGCTGCTCAAAATCCACTTTTCAAAATTGTTGTTGCAGGATGCATATATCAGTTGACTCAAATACACCTTCATGGACACGTGAGCCAAGTGGCCACGTGCTATCTGTGGCACTATAAATCAGTTCTATCGTTTTATGCAACAATATTTGAATTGCTGTGATTTATAAGCCCAGATTTATGCTTACTAAACAATCAGGCGTCGCTAGCTGTATTGGTCGTGGCACAGGACTACATGACAATCACTCAGGCACGTTCGAAAAATATTTTTCCAGAGGGAGATTAAAAAAAAGCGCTTTGGATTATTCGCCTGAGCCTCTCACACTGTGCACAATTTCACACTATGTATAGTGCCATACACGGGAAATGTGCAGCCTTGAGTCACATGACCGGTGCAACAGTTAAACCTAGGCCTTGCGTGAATATCCAAATGTTTATTACTCTTGTTTTGTCAATAGTGAAAACATGTAAAACTTTCTTCACGTGGAGTAGCAGAACTCTATCCATACTTTTACACTTATCTTTGTTAATCAGGCCCAGAGTGGGCAAACTCGAGCCATTCCCTTTAAAAAAAAATCAGAGAATCTAATCAAGCTGTTCCCTCCCAAAACAAGCATTGTCAGTGATGGCTTTAGGCATTCACTAAGTCATCATCCATTCTCTGTGTCACTTAACTTATCTTAGCACCCATGTGTCCATTCATCTACCCGCTTGCTCATTCTTGCATTCATTCGCTTACACAACCAGAATAAACTCACACACAAACTCTACGACATATGCAAAATAAATTGAAAGTAACAAAAATAAACCATTCTTCCACCTCAACATGCCAGACACATACTTCCAATAACAAATGCAATTAAACATAGCAGTTAGTGACTGCCTTGCAATGATGCCGTACATGCCGTTTCATTGTTTTGAAGTACCAGCATTGCCGCCATGTTTTGAACCAATGTGCTGGCCATCTTGGAATGGTAAATCAGGGGAAACGGCCTTCACAACGTGGGCAGAGCCACACGTGCCGTTTCCCCGCAAACCCAACCACGTTTTCCCTAACCACTCATTTGCCTTAACCACAAATATGCGTGGTTAAGGCAGTACACGGCCTAGATGCACGAACAGGCGGGCATTGGAAGAGGAAGGAACTGGAGAGGTCGCAGACTGGTAAGTGGGGCCAGGTTTAGGGGAGTGCAATGGGTAGTTTTAGGGATGTGGTGTTTTTTAGGGCTCAGGGGGTGTTGGGATTTTTATAGGGCAGAAGGCTAGGTTTTAGGGCTCAGGGCGGGGGGGGGGTTGGGGTAGTTTTAGGGATGGGGTACTTTTAGGGCTCAGGACTCAGGTTGTTTATAGGGCAGGGGACAGGGTTTTAGGGCTCAGGGTGGAGTGTCTGGGGTGTGATCTGTACAATACATCTCTTTACCGTCGCATGCCATATGAAATTAATGGAAAGGAAGCAGCTTCCTAGCACTGACTTGGGAATGAATGAATGAATGAATTGTATCTTATACCGCGCTAACTTAGCCCAATGGGCGTCAAGGCGCCTAAAATAAAGAAACAAGCCAGGTCAGACAGCAATATCTCATTGGTAGGCTCTGATGAAGTACCAAGTTTTAAGGGCCTTTTTAAACAGGTCAATGGAGGGAAGGGTTTTGATCTCCATCGGAAGGGAGTTCCAAAGCTGAGGAGCAGCAACAGAAAAAGCTCTCGCTCCCCATCTTGTCAGCCTAGCGCGGGGCACTACCAATTGGTATAGCCCGGCCGATCGTAAGCATCTCGTGGGTACATAGCGGGTGAGCAGGGTACCAAGTGCATCTGCAGGGCCAGCCGCAAGTGCTCTATATGTGAGACATAGGAGCTTAAAGGAGATTCTAAACTGGACGGGAAGCCAGTGAAGATCTCTCCTAGCAGTGGTGGCAGAAGATGCTATGGGAAGGGCCAGGACGAAGCGCGCTGCGGCGTTCTGTACAGTTTGCAGTCGATGGATAAGGCCCTTGTTGGACTCCATGTAGAGAGAGTTACAGTAATCAAGCCTGGAGCCAAGAAGAGCAATCGCAATCTGTTTGCGCGCCTGGAAAGAAAGATAGTGGAGAATTCTTTTTAAGATCTTGATGACACCCCAGCAAGTGGCCACTGGAGCTGCAGTATGCTTCAAAAAGAATGAAAATGGAGGTTGAGAGGGAAAGAAATGAGGGCAAAATGGAAAACTGATGGACTGGCCCACCAGTCCAGGCCCTGAAGCATGCTCGTTTTCAGGTGGGTGGGTGTGCGTGTGATTAGAAAGATGATGTCACTCAGGGGCAATAGAGCCAATGTCTGAAGTGGCTGACCCATTGCCGCATGCTGAATGTTGTCATGGGTTCCAGCGGAGGGCTTCAACCACTAGCTCTATTGCTTTGGCTGTATTGCCCTGTGAGTGACTGCATTGTTCTGATTTCATTTCTTAACTTCTTTTTTTTTTATTATGTGTTGATTACCCCTTCCGAGAACCCCAAGGGAGTAGAAGGATGTCACTGAATACATCTTGCTAGAATTTCTAAGGAAAGCTTGACAGGATCAGGAAAAAAACATACATAATCATAAAGTACTTAATATGTACATTATATATTTTATGTATATTTTTTTCTGTACTTTGCATAGTGCTATTTTTATTTTCATAAGAACTCCATTCATTCAAAAGGGACTAATAAGGGTTGTCAAAATGATCATTTCTACCCACAGCGTTTGTCACACGGGATGATGAACATCTAAACACTGGCATACAATGGTAATCTGTAATATTTAATGTAACAATCTCCTGTCTACAACCTATAACACAGCATGATAACAATCCTCCATTAAATATCTATTGGCTTCTAAAAGTGCTTTTTTCAATAAAAAATAAGCCAAGCCTGTTGCCATAGTTAATAGATTTTATAAGAAAGAGATCAGACCTGTGGGTTCAGACATAATTTTTACCAGTGAACCAATCAGGCCCGTACCCATCATCATTGGCTTATCATTATAATCAACTCAGGCCCACTGTATTGACCGTAAGCTTTCAAACAAGGTAACACCCAGGTACACAGTTACAGAAGTAGAAATGTTAAAATTTCAGTTATCAAATCTACATTCTAGGTCTCCTAACAGTGCCTAACAAGGATTATCACAGTGCATGTCTTCTATCCCCATGGTTTGTCAGAGTGGATACCAACCCTAAAACCCTTGCCTACTATGTTAAACTGTGAGAATCCATGTAATGAGTTACATCTCCGAAGATTTCAGTAGAATGATTTCAATCTACCCTTAAATGCCTATTGACTTTAACATATCCTTTTCACAAAAAAAGAAGTGAGGCCTACTGACTTTAATGTAACTTTTCATATTAAACAGATCTAGCTTATAGCTTTGGTCTTTGGTTTGCCATTCTAACCAACAAAGCCCTGCTGAATTGGACATAAGCTTTCACACCTGGCAACTAGAGAAGAAAAACACCATAATTATCCAAATATCTAGGTGTTTAATAGCATCACAGTGGTGTTTGTGTGACCTTAAAGGGCAAGCTCTGTCCATCACACAGATGTGTGTGACCTAAAGGTCAAACACAATAGTATTGATTGAGAAAGAGCCTGTCTCTAACAACTGGATAAACCAATGGTCACAGCTGGATTGCGAGTAAGCACCTTTAATGTGGAAGCACCTAGGTTTTGACAAATCAAAAGCTGTACACAGATGAACCAACATCACAGCAGAGCCACAGTCTTTCGCTGTAGTAATCTTGACTTTTTTCATTTTTTTTATCACATAAGATCTGCCATCAGCTACGCTTTTAAAACAGACCTAACATTTCCCATTTTAACTGTGTTTGAGAAATTAATGTTCAAATATTGTGTTGGGCTGGGCATGAAGAGGTTAAATTTTAACCCCTTGCCTGCTCATGACGGAACCACGGGCGGTGTGTGCTCATGATGGCGTGGTTCCGTCATGCGGCTGCCGCTCCGCCCACGCAGCCTTAATTCCCTGCCTGTGCAGGCGAATTAATGTGCGGGCAGAGTCGTGACGGAATCACGCCGTCATGAGCACACGCCGCCCGTGACTCATGATGGCGTGGTTCAGTCACGAGCACAGCGGCGCCGCGCTCAAACACCCACCCCCCGCGCCGCGGCGAAATTCACGGCCAAGGGGTTAAAGATATCTGGACAGTTAATTCACAGATCCTGAGGGGATTCGCAAATCAAGTTAAAAAATAAAGACACAGCATTGGACTAGGGAACATTTTCTGCCATCGTCCCTTACAGTTATAAGAAACAAGGGAACCCGAAGGTAGTACACTAGGTTGATTAAGACCATCGGTAGCGCGTTAGTGTCAGGATATCCCGTGTTCGCTCCGATCCCCGCCAAAGATGCCGCGCCCTGCGATCCTGCAACCGGCACAACTCGAGCCGTGATCTGGACGGTCTCCTTGACTAAAACGCGGGATATCCTGACACTAACGCGCTACCGATAGTCTTAATCGAACCACTCCTCCCGACCTGAACTACCTTCCCCGCCTTAAGGATCAGCCTTGCATGAAAGGCAACTGTTTATAATTCCAAGACAAACATGATTTATATATTTGTCCTGAAGATGATGCCAATTATCTTGTTTTTCGGCATCAAAACGTCGTAGACACAATAGGATCATATGTACTGAATATGCTTGTGAATGCTATGTACAATTGTCACTCAAACTACAATCAAGTCTGTTCACTGATCATAAGTATGCAGACCGATTTGCTCGCTCTTGCCTATACTTGTTGTTTTGTCTTGTTCACTGTAGGTCACGGGCTGTGCCCCCTTGATATTATTTTCTGATTTTGTGCATCGCCAAATAAGTTCCTGTCCAGCTGAACAAAGGACATAAATACTATTCAAGTTTGTGTCTATTCTTATCTTGATCCCCCAAACTACTAGGGTCCACTGTTTTTTGTAATCGTCCCTTACAGGCTCACAAATCCGCCTGCGGTACTCTGAATTCGTCATACTATGAATGGCAGGCCAACACAGAAAAATTATTTTGTGGCCGCCTTTACACACATGGCTTACTGAGCACTGTCTTGGAGGGGGAAAAAGAGGCATAAGAGCCCAGGTGAACTTTCCCCCGTCCCCAGGCCTAATGTGGGGGAAGGGGTGGAGGTAAAGGGACCCCCTGCCTGGCAATAAATAAATACGCAATTATTTTTTTCTTGGCATTTGCTGGATTTGTGACTCATGGACTTTCCCTGGGTCCCACGGACTGTCCTGAGGCCTCGAAAATAGAGGAATCTGGTTCTGAAAAAAATACTCGGGAGTATGGGTGTGCTTAGCCAATGGCCACACATGCAGTTTGGATTCATGCAGCGGGTTGAGAGCAGGGTCTGGCGTCATTCCAGCCCCTGCCGCCAACCTCCGCTGCGTATGGCTAAAGTCCATGGACAGAGGGGTTGGTCACCCGTGACAGGATTTGGGCACCTCAGCCAACCCTTGCTGCACCCAGCTGAAGGCCTTGCACAGTAGGATTTGTTGCCACTGTAGGTTAGAAGCAGGGCCTGTCTGTCTGTGGCCGACCCCCACTGCGCTCAGCTGAAGTCGGTGTGCCGACGTGGATAGCATGCTGCAGCGGATTGTATAGGGTAGCTGCCCGAACACAAAGCTTTGCTAGCCAACCCCACTGTACATAAAAAAGCCATGCACATCAGTGTTTGAAGACCAGTAGAGTATAGGGAGTAGGGTATATCTATAGACCAGTCTCTGTAGCCAACCCGCACTGTACACATCCAAAGGTCGTGAGCAGCGGAAGCTGGCTGCCCATGGCTGGTTGGGCACAGAGAACTGTTGCATGTTGTATATGATCTAAGGGCCCCAAAACTTAATTGAAAAAACAAATCAAAAAGTGAAGTTATGGTTAGCTTTGGTTATAACACATCAACACATGTTTTTAAACCTTAGCAATTCACTGAAAAAAACACAGTTAAATTGGAGTTATGGTTGCAAATTAAATCCGAAAAACCCCTGCAATTCTCAAGTTATGTTCCCAAGTTCACACACCAAATGCAACGAATATGACTTCACAGTAGTCATCCCAATAAGTAACAGCCCATATTAGCACAGAGTAATTAAATAACAATATATAATCAAATCAATAAATAATTATACATTCATAGCCATCCCTTCCATAGTGTTAATGGTAATAGGATATGTAACCTCATCTGTAGGATTATTTACATTTGTAATTTGATTTATTACATCAATGGTGAAGTTAAGAGCATTGCATCTGGTGTGCAAGTTACGGTTTGCCGGTCTGTTGTGCGAGTTATGGATTGTGTATCTAACCAAAACGTGCATATTTTGGTTTTAATTCGCAATCATAATTCCACTTTAATTGTGTTTTCAGCTACTTTCGAGGAGGTTTTTAAACCTATAAAAAAGTTAAACTAACCATAACTTTTTCAATGAATATTTGTGTCAATCTCTATTTGCACGGCGAACACAATCTTGACATACTGGTAGAGTGCAGGCCCTGCTAGATTAGATTCTCAAATATATTATTAAAGAGATGTACTGTCTTTAGGTGTATGGAGTATGTTTCACAAAGCTCACTGAAGTTGGGTTTAGGAGGATAAAGCTTGAGACCACGTGGGGTCTCTCTGTGCTGCAACCGGTGGGGATGCGGGAAGACTAAAGTGACCTGATTGCTCTTTGTGCCCCTACATTCACTTTCTGTAAACCCTAGACCCAAGTGATGCATACCCTCAGCTCCCAACCCCTCATAGTGACCCAAGCTCAGTACCTCTTAGAGTGTCTCCTCCTTCTGGACATCCCTTGCCTCTCTTGCTTTACAGTGTGCTGCCTGTACCACACTGGTGCCTGTTCCTCCGGAAGGCTATTTCCCTGGAGCTGGACACAATGCTCCCACTGGGTTTCAATGTTAATCATTTAAGGGCCTGATTATGAATTGTACAGAGCGGTGTGAATGAAAAGCTACTTCTGGAGTGTAAACAGTTACCCAAGGAGGGTGTCCCGGTCCCTGGGTGGGATGCTGCATATACGAACTATAAGTGGTCTGTTTTCCCACACCCCCATTTCCCTTGTGCTGGAGCACCAGACTCCATTTTACTGGCCAGCTGTTATTGTTTTGAAGTTTTGTGGCCCAGCTCTCTTCCCTGCCCCTGCTATGGCACCAGCCAGCAAATAATGTTTACCCAAGCCAGGCCACATCTGCCCCTACCTAATGCACAATACCCACCCTCCTACTCCTCCTCACTCACATTTACCCCATGCTCAACAGATACTAGATCTGGGAATTCATCTTCATTGAATTTGAAGTTCCTTGCACAGTAAGCCCTCCAGGGCTAGCCTCACACACCGTCTACAAAGCGCCTGGATACTGTCATGGGTGATAAGCGTGCTATAAAAACACAGATAACCTAACATAACAGAATTTTGCCCCAAATAAAATGTATTCACACAGTTGTTTTCCATTCCTCGAGGAATAACTCATGATTGCTGCATTTAAGTGCACGGGTTCCGCCCTGAAGCTTAATTTCCTGCCACACAGTAACTCCGCATCTAGGGGCTGAGCGACCATTGGTGCAGCAGATGCAGTGGCACCAGGGTCCAAAGCTCTGAGGGTTCCATTGAACCCTTATAATTGCTGTATTTACTACTGCAACAGCAGCCGAAGAGGCCATTTTCCTTGCTTGCACCAGGACCCATGGCATCCATGTTATGCTATTGCCTAAGTCAGCATCACTTGTAATCCAGAACCTTAGCCTGGAACATTCTGGTCCTCTAGCCACCACTAGTAGAGGGGTGGGCGAGAAGGCTAGGCGGAAATGGCATCTGGCAGCCCAAATCCAGTTGTGCCTGATCAGCAGCAGGCCTTCTCTTCCCTGACACCGTGGTGTGCAGCCCGCAGAAGGCTCTATTCCATTCTTCACACCGGTAATGAGTTGCTTGCATAACACACAGCGAAGAGAAAATTGCTTTCGGAGCTCGGTGTTAGGTTTTGCAGTTGTTATCGTTCTTATTTCATCACAAAAATAACTTGCAAATTGCACCTCGTTTCCCGCCCCCTCGGTGTTCATTCGATCAGCGCCTCCCTGCGATGCTAAATTTAAAAAGCAGTTCTGCGATATTTTTCGTTCTGCCTTTTGGGTTCTGTTTGCTCCATTTCACATGGTTTTAGATTGAAGGCCTTCTTTAGATGTTGGCAGACGGGTTACTCTATCACAACGGTGACAGATATTACAGCCTATGGGATTTATATTTCGGCGGACGGGACATCCGTCACTGTTGTTTCGGGGTAAACTGTACCCCAATATATAAATCAGGTCCTGCGTCTTGCTGGTTTCACCTGAACCAGCATAGCAATGCTGAAAGGCAAGACCACTGGCATTAAGCACATCTGCGGCATTAATGTTAATTACCTCCAGCTGAAACAGATCAAAAGTTCCAAAAAACACTGCACGTGGACTGCAGTGAGGGTCCCAAACCTCTCACCATTCACATGTTGATTGCTGTCTTAAGTCTTTAATGAAGTACGTTTTCCAGTTTAATTTCCAGGGTCCATCCATGAGCAGTTCATTCAAATATTTGCTTTACATTCTGGGATTTGTAGCCCTGTTTTTTTTTTTTTACCTACTAGGCAACATAGTGTTAAAGACTGTATGTGGGTTTGTATTTTTGCGCATCAACAGTGTGAAATATGCATTTACGCACACAATTACATATGTACAGACTGTTATAATGTAATTTCCTATGAGGCACATTTCCTATGATGTGCAGAAGCACGTTTTTTTCTAATGTATGTTAACCCCTCCCGTGCTCATGTGGAGCTCAGCTCGTCATGAGGAACGGTTGCGGGTGCTCATGACAAGATGAGCTCGTCATGACCCGTGCGGCGCTCACACGCGGGGATAATTCTCCCGCTGTGCTGAGCATTCCATTAAAATGGGTGTGGTCGTGACAAGCTCAGCTCGTCATGAGCACAGCGTCACCGTGCTGCAGAACGAGCCAAGCTCGTCATGAGCACCGGGGCACTGCGCGCACCCCGGCCCCCAGCACAGCGGGGAAATTACCCCCGCGGCAAAGGGGTTAACTAGGTCACATTTCTGTGCAAACTCCATTTTGTCTAAGATGGAAATTGTCTCTGCCTCTCCCCACAAGGTCCACAGCGCATAATCAAAATGTAATGAATTACCTTTTTTTTTTTTGCAGAGTTTTATATAGCGCGAACTAGACCCGAACTGAATCAGGTATCGGAGCGCTTTACATAGCACCAGTTACGTTACATGAGGACACGCATTCATTTTTAAGCACGGGGAGATTAAGTGATTTGCCCAGAATCACAGGAGGTTTTTGGCGTCGTTACCGAGACTCGAACCCAGATCCCCAGGTCCGAGGTCGAGCGCCCTAGCCGTTACTTACTATCCACTATTATTATTCAACTTCTGATAAACCTTACCCAGTTCGGTTTTTTCCATTTACAACATGTTGCATTTTCTTCAACGTGTTCACTGAGATCTATTAATTCACATAACATGCTTTTGTTAATGTATCTAATTCTGTTAGAGTATCTCTGGATTACTTTAGCATAGAGGGTGCTGACTAATTATCTATGAAGTGTGTTACTTTGCTTTGGTGATAAGACAATATGACGTTTATTTTTCATAAACCTAGATCAGCTGATGAAATGATTAATTCACAAACACCACAAAGAAACTGCAGACATTTTGATGTAATATGCGAAAATAATGCATAAAAAGTCCTCGTTTTTTGGGGGGGGGAGGCGAGCCAGGAGCATTCTTGAATGCTGCTAGGGATGCTGTCGTGATTTTTCTGCCCATTTGATACTTAAAATAATTTCAGATCTTTGCATACTCTGTGCAACTTTGCATTGAGTACCTTCTTAGAATAGGCTCTGTAACAATTTATTTTTGATTTTTTTTGCAATAAAACCCTTTAACTTTTCATCTAGAACTCAGTTATTGAGTCAGCCAAATCAATCTTAAATTGGAATTTTTTAATGACTTGTATTTTTCATGATTTCGATGTGTTGATGGTGCCTTAATGCAGGGACACATTGCCTCATGAAATGGACACTCAACACAGTCTCCAATCCAGTGAAATGTGAGAACGCAGTTTGAGGTAAATTTTGGGGTGCCCTGTTTTTGGGGTGCCCTTTTGCTCCCACAGCAGCACTACGAATCTCAGAATGAAAAGGCTGTGAGCCCTCAAAGGTCTTTGGTACCAGGCAGAGTTTGCGGTCTGGCAGGCAAGACCTAAAAACCTGAACTCACTCAAGAACATTAGAGACTAGAACGCTCTGGTCATTGTTTGCATCTACAATAGAGTGAGTTGGTTAAATACTTTATTGTATAGCAGGACAAAAAAAAGATGGATGTAATCCAAATACAGTGGTAATAATGATTCCTTCTTGGGGCTGTGTTGGGTTGGAAAGCACTGACTAAGCCTGAAACTTAGCTCTCAAAAAGGCATTTTATAACCAGGGTGTCCAGAATAAGAGAGGCAACTTATATTACAAGAGGTTTGTACTGGAAAGGTGTGTTTGCAGTTAATACTTTCCTCAAACCATTTTACTGTGATAGGTGGACAGGAATGTGCCAATAAAATGCAGTCCTGTCCTTACAAGCAAGACAAAACCCGGTATTGTTGGTGAGTAACAGTTTGAATACTGCCTGCTGAATGAGAATAGTTTCTTTTCTCAAGCATTAGAATTATTTTTGTATCCGTGCTCTGCAGGTTAAAATGTTGTCACAACAGCTTGAGGACAACGGTATGGAATATGCTGCCTAATTAGCAATATTAGCAACAATAATTTTCTATATAGTGCTTTTTTCTGTCCTTTGCCTGTCTCTTGAGTCTGTAAATAACAGATGTTTCTGTTACCCAGTTTATTGGTACTCGTTTTGCTGACTTTAGAAGGATGGTACTCTTAGTTGGCATTGCAAGGATTTGAACCCGAGATATACCCTACACAGCAGACGTTAGCAGCGAGTGTTTAACTCACTGCCCCTTCACTCCTTAATCAACAACCTGCGAGTGCGCGATAGGTGCAGCATTTTCTGCTATGACATTCAGTAGGGGCTCGGCTTTGCTCCTAAAGGTGGGGTGTCACTGAAAGTGTGCCCACTCCTGTGGTTCTGGCCAGCTCCTGTTCATTCATGCCAGCTATGTAGAAGCTGACAGTTGCTGAATGGTGGTTGTAGGGTGCAGGCCTTATTACCAGCATACTGGGTTCCTATGTAAAGTCTGTGGCGTATGGTCTGTCGAGTTACCTGTGTTTGGTTTATGTGGGACCAAGAGATTGTGTGCAAGGTCAGTGGTGACCAGTGCTTAATTTGTGCCGGTGTTTTCTGGTGCTCAACACCACCACTTATTTGTAAACACCGGAATCTAACTAATGAGAATCCACCACATGATGGCGCTGTGTGTTTAATTTTAAGGCAAAGTTCATTAGTAGAACATTTAACAGTTTAATTTATCTTTAACAAACAATAAACCTCGGACTCTATCCTGAAGTTTAACGTGACATGTGTTGCACTAACTGAAATGGACCTATGAGAAGTACCTTGGACCCTGGCACTTATTGTTTTGCAAATTAAGCACAGGTGGTGTCCACAGTGGAGGTCTGTCGCAAAGAGTGGTCTTCCTGCAAGTTGCCTCCTCCTTCTGTCGATGTGGCCTGCTGCATGCACGTTGTCACTTTGTTCCATGGGTTAATAATGGAGTCTTCTTTCGGGCAGCAGAACAAACAACACATCTGCCCCTTTTCTAAGCCAGTTTTCCTCCACTGTATCGGTAACATCCCCTTCCTGTGTTGCACAGTGTCTGTTGCCTAGCAACCACGAGGTATTGGCCATGGATGTCTATGGACAGACATCAAAGAAAGTCCAGGAACGTGATGCAAAATTCCAGCAAAGATCCTCCCTTCTGATTGGCTCTGTTCCTCGCTGTGGTCTAGAGCTTGCACATTCATTGGTTACGGCATCCAGCCACCATCCTCAAATTGTGATGCGGGGGAAAAATACTGCCTCCTTTCAGGCAAGAAGTTGTCATTCATCCAGACTTCCGTCAATCAATCAATCATCGGGCTTATAGAGCGCACAGCTACTCAGTGAGTGTCCTGGCGGTAGCCAGGCCTGTAGATACATCATGTACAACAGGCTATCTGCATGCATTTTCAAACAGCCAATCCTTCAAGTGACATTTAAAGGAGAGTTTGTCCTCTATTGAGTGAAGCTGCAGAAGGAGAGAGCTCCAGGTGGTCACTGAAAGAACAAAGCCCCACTTTTTCCTCTTTGTCCTAGGGACCACTGCCAACAGGGCATCTGTAGAGCACAGAGGGTGGTCCGGATGATACAGCTTAATCCTTTCCATAAGGTACCGAGGCCCAGAATGGTGGAAGGCTCTGTGAGCCAGAACAAGTCCCTTGAACCTCACTGTATCGTTGATGGGAAGCCAGTGTAGTGCCTTAAAATACTGTTGCATATGACTTCTTTTAGGCGCTTTTAAAAGAAGCCGAGCTTCTGCGTTCAAGATACCCTGCAGTCTTTTCAGTTGGTATACAGGTAAGCCTCAGTAAAGGGCATTCGCGTAATCAAGACGTGATGTGACAAGAGCATCAGCTATCATTTTCTGATAATGCCCAAGTAGAAGATAGAGGAATTTCTTCATGGTTTTTAGATGATTATAGCACATGCCTACAACATCACTTATCTGAGTGTTAAAAGAAATTTCATTATCGAATTTACCCCGCGATTCCTTGCAGCAGTGGTAGGGGCAGGTAGTGGAGGTACTTGGCGAGGCCATCAATACCCCTATCATATCTGGGTGGGGGATGAACTGAACAGTAATATCTCAGTTTTACTAGTGTTGCACTAAAAATTGGGAGCATTTTTGTCCCATGTGAGGACAATCTGAGTGTCATCAGCATATGACATGACTTGCACGGCAAAGGTTTCGATTTGTACCGCAAGTGCTGTTATATACACGTTAAACGAAGTAGGGCTCAAAGCCGACCCTTGCGGAATGCCGAACCCTGGGGGCTTCAGTTCTGACGAGTAAGGCTTAATCCAGACCTCCTGACTGTAGTACCAGAGGAAGAAGCTGAGTAAATCTGAAGCATATCCACTGACAACAAGGTTTCCTAATCAATGACGTAGGGCGGAGTGGCGATACCAAAGGGGATGACGGACGGAGCGTTTGAGAAAATCAAACACTCACCCCCAGTCCACAGATCTGGGTTTAATCTATCACCATTCTTTAGCTCACTCCACCACCCCAGTTCAGACATGGCCATATGCAAATCAATCTGACCCTGTGCCTCATGGGAACAGTCCAGCCCAAACTGCCAAGCAATGTCTTCCCTAGACCGGAAACAAGCATCCTGGGACCGGTTCCGGATTCATAATCCTCATCAGCCAGGCTATCTTGAATCCAGTGATAGAGTGTTGACCGGGGTGAGTGTTGGATTTGCTCAAACGCTTCGTCCATCATCCCCTTTGGTATCGCGTAGGGCGGAGTGGGGCAATATCAAGCAGCTGATCGATCCAGGAGAAGCAGTGCCACTTGCTTCCCCAGGTCCACTGCCAACTTAATGGTATCCGAAACCTCAACCAGAGTGGACTCTGTGCCGAATCCTGGTCTGAAACTAGATTGGGAGGAGGGTAG
Organism: Lissotriton helveticus; assembly: GCF_964261635.1. NCBI lineage: Eukaryota > Metazoa > Chordata > Amphibia > Caudata > Salamandridae > Lissotriton > Lissotriton helveticus. The sequence continues at coordinate 55,506,067 of NC_136070.1, read as the reverse complement.
TAACTGATCTTGTTCCAGCTATTTGGAGGGTTGCTTGTTAACCCACTTTTCCAGAATCTTGGAGAAGGCCGGTAACAGTGAGATAGGGTGGAAATGATACAATACTGACTTATCTGCTGATGGTTTCTTTAACAGGGGAACACGTTTTTCTTCCTTCCAACAGCTGGGCAATGTAGTCGAGCTAAGGGAACAATTTAGGAGAAGGTTGAGGGTGGAGTTAATAGTTTTACAGTAGGCTGCCAGAATATGTGGTGGGCACGGATCATCAGGTGATCTGGATTCAGAGACTTTCAGCGCTTCTTCCCAATCGGACAGGGAATGGGGCCTTAACTCAGGTAGGGAACATACCAAGGCTGGTAAGCTGCAGCTCTTCCACCCCCAGAATGTCTAGTGGTCTATTTGTTCCCAAGAGTGCCTCCACAATGCCACTGATTTTGTTGTCAAAGGAGTCTTAGCTGTGAGCAAGGCTTTGGATAAGGTTAGATGGGCATTTTAAGTGCTTCTGGATGAATGAATATTTCCACTATTTAAGACATCTCTGGGCATGCAATCGGAGTCTGCCACCTTCCTGGCAAATAGGTCAACTTGAGCCAGATGATAGTCTTCCAGTAAACATCTAATGTTTTTAGTCTGCTGGACGGTAGGCTTTCCTCCAACTTCTTTCTAGTCTCTTGCAGAGCTTACGTTGATTCCTAAATTCATCATTGATCCAAGAGGCAGATTAGCATCTGCTCTTAGCTATGCCTAGTCTCACTTTCAGTGGCACCACCACGTTTGCCACATATTGTAGCCAATCATTGATCACCCGAGAGTCAGCCTCAATATCCCCACATTCTTTAGGGATACTAGAGCAGAGAGTGGCTGTCATCAGTTCAGTCTATATTTTAGACCATTTTCTGTGGCGGAGGGCAGATATGGTTCTTCTTCCTCATGAGCTCTGTTCTATGTTCCATGTAAAATGGACCTTGGAATTGTCCATTTAATCATTCAAAAGAATGTCTAGGACTTGTATCTGACCATTCAAAAAAGTAGGATCAAGAATATAGCCAGCTGTGTGGGTTGGACACTTTACTAGCTAATTCATATTCGAAGAGGACATTGTTTTGAGGAGTAACCAGTGAGGATCCAAAGTATTATCTAGGGCAAGAATCAAATATCCCAAAAGAGTGAAGTTGGAATGTTTGAGAAGGTCCTTGGATAGGCATTCGTCTAAGGATGCTAAGAATTCTCCCGCATAACCAGGAGGTCAGTAGGCTACATTCCCAACTAATGTTTTATTAGCAGATAAGGAAAGACAAAATCCAAGAGATTCTGTCATCAGAAGCTCAGTAACCTCAAATGAGGCTCATCTGAGGGATTGTTTGAAGACCACCACAACCCCTCCTCTTCCTCTCTTATCTACCCTGTCGCGGTGGAGCATACTGTATCCTGGTGGAATCGCCATTGCGCTATACGGTGCCGATCTCTCAGATACCCACGTTTCCATGTAGAATCTTTGTAACTGAAACCTGGGCCAGAGAGTCGCTTGTTCCTGACCTGGTGGACACCATTCCAGCAGGACTTACACTCGGCAGACTCAACAGGATAAGCCGGGTAGGGGGAGGACTGGCAATTATTCATAAAACTAAGTATTCATGCCTCATGGAGCCACATCCGACCTGCTGTGAAGCGCTACACTGCCAAAAAAATAACGCCTACCAACTCATTTTCTGGAGTCCGAGTCTATAGACCTCCTGCACCTAGATCTGCTTTAATGTCTGAGTGCACGCACCTAACGGATTCTTACCTAGAAAAACACAACCTCCTGCTCCTAGGTGATTTTAACTTCCATCTGGAAGACCATAAGCGCAAAGACTCCCCGGCAGTCCGGGATATGACATGTTGTGGACTCTCAAAATGTCGTGTATTTCTATAGGTTCTGATTCGATCCCCCTATTCCTGACCCTATTCTGGTTAAACTTACTAGCTAGTTAACTAACAGTCAGCCCATGAGGCAAGAAATCCCCCATGATGCAGATACCGTTATCTGACGCAGTCACACTACGGCACAGGAACGTGTTATCTGATTAGGTCATAACGCTTGAGATCTAATTAGACAAGCGACATTCCTCCAGCCCCTGATAAGGCATACGACGTTCTCATAACAAATCAAACCTATGACAACCTGGATAATCCGTGCGGCCATTGTTTTGATTTCACAGAGAACTTTAGTAAAGAATGTGCTAACGAGCAAGTCGTATGACATCTTTATTGACGTACCTATGTCCATCCTTACGTCAATCTCGGCACCTTTAAGGTATAAATATTGCCGACCTTGCCCTATGCAAACACACGCGTGGTGACAAGACGGAGCAGCCATACTTGCCGAAGCCGAGAGCAGAAGCAGACCCCGCAGGCAGCAGCCCCGCCTTCCTGACGCGCTGAGAGACGCGCTGCTATCTCAAGCCGAGAGACCCAGCACCGGCGCTTCTGGGCAGCCCTCGCAGGCAGCCTGGAATATCGAGAGCAGAGAAAGAGATACCATTCCTCATTCATCCTAAATTCCAGGTACAGAACTGAATAACCCCTCCTAGAGAATTCTTTAGTTATTCACTTGGCAAAAACAAACTTAACTTAAACTGTAACTTTCTATTCCCGCCCACGCATTAGACTTAGGTCAGGTACACGGGGTAGGCGTATTTAGAAACACCAGTTGAGTACGTTTAGTCAAATGTATATGTGTATGTAAATATATTTTAATCATTTTAAACATCATATGGCTCAGAAACCATATCAATGTTTTTACAGTATTATTTTATACTATTGCTTCTAATGTATGCACTTTACTTAACTATAAGTATTGCAATAATATCGATCCATTTCTCTTGTACGAGAAAAGAGACTGATCAATAAATAACATCTTTTATTGAACACGCCCGTCTCTTCCTTTTCTCTACATTCTGATGAGACTAAGAATGCACGTACTGACTGAGTAAAATAATTGCCTTGTGCTCACACGACTCTCGAGATTGACTCTTGATTAGGGGAGAGCAAAGTTGTCATGTTCTATGGTTGTCAGAAACTAAATCCCTTCTTGTCTAATCAGGGGAGTTCATCCTTCCTTGAACATTCGAGAAAGTTTCTAGCGAACTCTGAGCTTAGCTGGCAAACCCAAAAATTAAGTCTAGTATCGACAGTAGTAGACCTAGTTAACGTCTGGCCTAGGCCTTTACTGCTGTAGGTACTATTCCAATGCGCAGAGCCTATTGGGAAAATAGGAGCTACACTACATGGCGCCCAACGCGTTTGGAAAGGGCGATAAAACTAACGTAAGACATTTAGAGTAACTCAGTCGTGCTTTCTCACTCAGACCCCTTTTTCCAAATACTCCAAAGACGTCTGGAGTGGGTGAAAGGTTATTATATCCTCCAAAACCTCGCAGGAGGGAACTCCTATGTATGGTTCTTGGTCTAGTCAACGTTGAAGGATAAAACAGTTCCAAAATATTGTGCATCTAATCTCTGTTTCCATAAAGAAACCTGATCTGCAAATAGACATAATACCATCCTGTCTGTAAAATGGGAGACAGTGATGGAGAAAGAGAGGCAATTAGATTAGCTACTGAAATAGCAGCAGCTGATACTACAGCACTCGATGCAGACCCGGATATAATACTCATCCAGGTCGCCAAAAGGAGAGCTATAACTCTAAAACTTATAGAAAATGGACTGACACCTAGAGGTGGTACAGTCATATTCGTAATCGAGGCACACGAATATCGGCAGACAGAGGTATACTATACATGGATACATTTTCCAGCAGCAAATGCTGTAACAAAGTACTTCCACTATTACAAAGTAGAGGAACCTCCTAATGAGTACACTCCTTTCGAGGAGGTGGAAGTACCACTCAAATTCCAAGAGCATTTGCTCTTATTTGATGGCGCCCTAATACATAACAATCACATTACAAGGCTCGGTCCTTTAGGAAGACCAGGAGCAACGTGGCCGGTCCTAGCCGGATACACACCACATCCAGACATCGAAAGAATGCCTGCAGCAGAGCTGTTAATACAGCTAAAACAACTACTAAAAATTCACAGACAATTAGTTCAGTATGTAATGCGGACTTCAACAGTTCAGCCAGCGATTAAACTTCCACAGCTGACCCCTCACCAGGGGAACACAAATAAAATTACACCACAGAACATCCAATCCTGCCTAGGTAAAGTTCCAGCTAAACGGGAACAAATACCATTCTGGTTGGCACAGAAAATTACCCAAATAGAGGCGGTGTTTCCTGACACCACCCCGCTGGAAAAACACAGGATTCTGACTATATGTCTCCCAATGGGAATCGCACCACACATTGAGGACTGTGACACTTGGGGTACAGTCTTTGCTTCCATCTATACAAAAACGCACGGTGTTCCATCCATTTCGGTAATACCAGATGTGCTAAAACAAATTCAAGATGAATACGGTCCAGAACCTGCTTTAACTCTTGGTATGAAATTACTGAAAGACTTCAAGCAAGTCTCGGCTATATTACTAGCCAACATAAAAGGTGAAGCAGCAAACGTGGCGATCCGCCAGAGGTTAAAAGAGACAGATATAGCAGACCAACCAGCTGAAATTGCCAGAATCATAGAAAAATCCTATGAAGAACTAGGCAGAGATAGTCTAGGTGGAATACCAGCAAAACCGCAACTGACTACAAGTCCCGAAAAAATATTTTTTAATAGTAATTCACCAAAAAAGAACTGGGATGGAAATAAACAATCCAATCCTAAAGAAAAGAAATTCCAGTCCAGAGGAAGGTCTCCTAGGCGAAGAGAGAAATCTCCAAACCCGAGACAAAGGTCACCTCAGAGTGAACCCTCTGGGAATAGATATAACCTTAGAAATAGGGATAATATTAAAAAACCTGATAGATATCAAGACATTGATACACGTCCCTCTCAATCTTTTCAGAATTCCTCGCAGAAATCGGAAAGAAGAGGACGATCAGAAGAGCATGCCAAGTCCAAAGACAAGGAACCTGCTCAACTGAAAAAGAAATCACAATTTCCAAAAAAGAAGGTAGCCAGTATCAAGGTAGTTAACAATGCCGAGAATACTGAGGACACAACTGAAAAACGGAGAATGGGCTCAGACAATGCTAGACAGCGCAGCAGAGGTGAGCATAGCTCGCAAAGTCCTTATGAATCATCTGGAGACAGTGGACACGAATGAATACCTTCAAGTGGAAACTGCAGATACCAGAGTTAGCAAGCCCCACAAGATATACGAGATAACATTACGTATAGAGGGAGATAAGACTAGGAAAATAAGGGGACTATTTTGGGATAACCTATCCAAGGGCTATGACATCCTTCTAGCTGAAAAAGACTGGCCACCAGAGTTTGTCAGGGAGTGCCCTCATGGCGAAGAAGTAATTATGCCTGCCTTCTCGAATCAAATACCGATTCATAAAAAATATACACTTGCTAGAAAGTGGGCAGTGGCCTTAGCACCTGCTTTATATAAAAATCATGTAGGATGGGATGAGGATTCTCCTCCTCACAAAGTCCAGTTAAAATCACAACCTACTGCACAAAGGCAGTACCCAATTAAGCAAGAAGCTAAAAAACAAGTAAATGAAATACTAGATCAGCTAGAATACCAGGGGGTGATTGAAACTTGCACCTCACAAATGAACAATCCTTTGTTTCCGGTATCCAAACCAGACAATTCATATCGTCTAGTTTTGGATTACCGACACCTTAACACATGTTGCAAAACTTTTGCAGTGCAAAACTCACACAGTGCTGCACTAATGAATAACATAGTGCGCAAAAAATACAAAACAACCTTGGACATCTCCAATGGATTCTTTTGTCAAAACATAGCACCGGAGAGCAGATATTTACCTGCATTTTCAGTAAATGGCACTCAAAAACAATTCTGTCGGTTAGCCCAGGGGTACAAGAATAGCCCGGGGGTATTCTCAGCGAGAGTAACAGAATTACTACAACTATATGATGATGAAGCATTATCTTATGTCGATGACATTTACTTAACAGATGATGACTTGGAAACTCACTTGAAAAGAGTGAACACCATAATACTTGGTTTCGCTGCAGAGGGTTACAAATTCAACTTCAAAAAGTCCAGAATTGCCCATCTGAAAATCCAGTACGGAGGATATGAATTATCAAGTATTGCCTGGTTAACAGTCTTTTAAGAACTAGAAGAATTAAAAAATCTAAAATATGAAAAAACGTATCCTCTGCCAATCGACATTCTGCCTCTACGACATTACGCCTGTGTAATCTATACAGACGGACATGCTCAACCCTCCGTTTGGGGAGAACATGCATACAATCCCACATGTGAGATTACAAAAGAAGTGTGGCACGGAGGTAAACTAAGACCTCTATTAACAAAATCACACTCAGTAGAAACTAATTCAGAACTACAAACTGAAATAATAGCTTTGAAAATGGCGCTAGATAATGCGGATCGCGAATTCCCGACGCTTATAGTGTCAGATTCATATTTCTGCGTCAAAGCATATAACAAGGATTTGCAGACATGGATTCAGAACGGTTACAAAGATGACACAGATGCACCAATAAAGCAGAGATTGCTCTGGGAACAGGTAGCTCTTTTGAAAAAAGAACTACCAAAGACTCACGTGACACACTCACTGAGTCATCAGCGTGATGGCGTTCACGTTGTAGGGAATTCATTGGCTGAAACAGCCGCAGCGGCAGCCAGTAAACCGGCTCCCGTAGATCGAAAAAAGCGTACATTAAAATACATTGACGGCGAAACATTGCTGGCAGTAAAAACGTCATCGAAAGGCGACTGCTCGGCGTTACCGATCAACTATCCACTCAATTACACATACATCATAGATGCAAACTCCATTCCTTTTGCTCGAATCCCTGGAGTGGGGGATAGAGTGATTCCAAACATGGACAGGAGAAACTTGTTAATCGCAGACGCACATATGGGCGAGGGTCTCAGACACCTTAAATTAAAAGATTCTCTGGAAGAATTATAATCACGGTACTGGTGGCCAGGCATGAGCCTGCACTACACCATGTTTGTAAAAAACTGCCCAAACTGCAACAGAGATCGCAGTGGGGAGAGAAGCAGTTTAATACCTCGTCGTATCAAGGCAGATAACATCACCACTAAAAAGAATGGCTTGCGATTAACATATACAGGCTAGTTCCCACTTATAATGTAGATCCACAACACTCGGCTGACGTCCGGACTGTTATACAAGATTTGCGAGTCTAAATGGCATATACGCTAAGAGCATGCTACGTTCGACCAATTTTTTTCCTTTTCTCAGGCAATCCAGCCTGGGGGGGGAAAGAATGGCCAAATGAGCACAGCCCAGCGGGAATCTTCTCACTTCCTTCCTGAGGGTATGGGATGGTGTAAAGAAAAAACCAAGACAGAAAGCAATCTATAATAGAAAGGATATTAGGTTCGGGAGCTGGGTGGGTCAAACATCTAATAAGTGTCCAACGTAGTCTAAATAACTTGCCAAGAAATTCTCTGAAGGGATTCAGTCCGTACGAATTATTATTCGGAACTAGGATGTTGATCTCTGACCTTGATAGTCAGACTTCAGTGGTAACAGAAAAAAGCTTTGATGTCAAAGACCGTTTGGCTATTTTGCAGGACTTAAACAAAACAAGAAAAGACCTGAGCAACATACAGTTGAAAGAACAGCCAACGACCACTGAAGAATCACCACCTGTCCCAGCAAGACCTGTCTGGATTCCAAAAGTCGGGGATCTAGTCAGGGAGAAGATCGCGGTAAAGAAGGAATTTGGGCCTTCTTACAGAAAAGCAGTTCCTGTATTGTCTGTCAACGGGACAAGATCAGTTGTACTACCGCCACTTGCTGGAAAAAAGGAGAACCGAGTTGTATCCATCGACCTGGTAAAACCACAACATGTGGCCGATAACCAACAGTAGGCCAAGTGGACTCCCAATAAGTAGCAGAACACCAAGGTTTGCTACCAGTACAGAGGTCCTATCAAAGAGGCTCATCACATTCGAAACGCCTACAGAAGAACAACAAGGACTATGCAACAATGCAATAGAACTTAGACCTCTGAAAACCCAAATAAAGACATTTAGCAGAGACACACCAATCTATACAGAAGTACCAAGTGAAAATGCGAGAAACAAAAATCCTGAACCAATTGGAACAAGTGACAGAACTGCATCCGGTTACTTCATCAACTTCGATGATTCCTCTGAAGGCTTCAGCGAACAAAAGACACAGCCATCATCAAAATCCTTTAAAGACAAAGCTAAGGAACTTTTGAAACAACTGAAAGAAACATATCTAGTTTCTCCATGGATTGAATTTTGGGTGGGTTTTGGTGCATTTATCCTCATACTTTGGCTCATCATGGTATTTACCTTGGGACGCTTCATTGAGGGAAAATATGCTAAAATGGACACAGCAAGTCAGAACATCAACTTGGTCCTCAAACCACACACATCTTCACACGTCGAGAAAAGAGAACTTTCTTCAGAACTTTCTTCAGCCAACTTCACAGCAATTCCAATATCTGGTGGGGTAGCCTGGGACAACACTGACTATGAAATTTATGGTCCGGTCGAGATCCTGAAATATCCACACCAAATCAAGATCTCCTTGAGTGACTTTGCTAAACCAAACTCATTTGCTGATGATTGGGACTTTGAAAGTATAAACAATATGATGTCTGACTTAGTAATGTCTGCTAAATTTACAAAACATGATTATTTGCAGGGTTCTACAAATTATGACAGCATGTACTGCTATAACCATTATGGTAACCATTTCTTGCATAAATCTGCACAACCTAGAAATGTTTTAAATTTTAATCAATGGGAACATTGTGCTACACCTCCAAAAGGGAGCTCTAGAACCGTGTATGGCAAATATTCATATTTTTCAGGTTTTAACATAACTAATGCTGAAACATTTTATTACAAATTGTCAAACAAGACAGGGATGAAAACCATGATAACCAACACAAAATTGATATATTCAGATTCTTTCTTTGAAAAAATGAATACTTTTGGATTTGATTATTGGGACAAACATGTTGATTTGAAAAGTGTTTGGGGCACAAAAGAATGGCAAGTACAGGGTTTAGAAGCTTTGTTTAGAGCCTGCATGATCCCAGAACAAATGATATTTTTAAATGACACCGTTCAACAAACCACCTGTCTTGGCTTAGCCAAAATCAAAGATTTAAATAACCTGTCTATTCCAAAGCCAGCAATGTTTAGCAATAACTCTGAAACAGATGAAGAAATAGACATAAACCATATACTTAACCAAAACAGAACACATCCTGATTGGAAACAATGGTTGATCTGGCCCACAGATACAAATAACTGTCAAGATAGATTCCTGAATAAAACACAGGGTTTCAAAATGACCAGGCCAGACCCTAGATATCCTCAAAGACATCACCCAGGGATAATAACAACCTACAGTGTGGGCAAATTATGCCTTCAATGGCTACAAACTTCCACACTGCCTGAAATTAAGCAACACCTAACTTTACTTACTGATGGTGCTGACTTGCGTGATTTCATAATGGGACCACGCAAACAGCGTCAAAAGCGTTTCATAGCAGCCTCTGTATATGCAGCATACAATGAGGCCTGGAAGGTTACTCAAATTGAGACAGCAGAGAGAATACGGGAAATTGACCGTATTAATTTGGAAAAATCACTTTCTGTAGTGGACAATGGGTTAATGACTCTGTCCTCCAGAATTTTTTCATTGGACAGCATTGTGTCTTCAGCAATCGATATATTATCGCAAGACTTACTGTTATTACAACATGGTCAGTCACAATTGCGTTCTATTGTACAGCTTGGCTGGACGTTACAAAATCTGCGTTCAGGCTATGTGCCTTGGCGTTTAATCAACACAACGTCACTATTCCAAATCTTTAACCTTACTGATAGACAGATCGGTATGGCGCAGAAGGGTGCTGATTATACAATCTTGAGCATTGAAAAACTAGAAAGATTACCGTTGACAATGTCAGAACGACCTGTCAGTGAATGGATAATCCACGGAATCATAAATATTCCAATCTCAACCTTCAGGTTTCAATACTGCCAAAAATATATACAGGCTGGCATGTACGAGAAATTGGGAAAGGGGTACCTTAAAACAACATGGAACCTGCCCTATTCACATGCATGTGTCAGTAACAAAGGACAGAAAGTGTTTCTTAGTGGCAACAATTGTGCTATGTCACTAAGCGGCACGCTTCTGTGTAACGGTATTAGTTTGCACGGAGCCTGTGAAGGGAATTCATACAACCTTTCATGTCACCAGCAAGGCGCACCTGCAACTGAAATAGAACCATTCTTTCAAAGACTCTATAATGGGAGTTACATTCTTATTGTAGACCGCAGATGCTGTAGTCTTATGCCCGGGACTCCTTATCTCGTCACTACGACGGCGAAGGTCAAGTGCTGTGGACGTTCTTTGTTTCCCAGCTCCTTTCCAGACAGGGAGGCAAGGGCATGGCCCGGTCTGAAAATTACTTCTATTCGAATAGACACTTTAAGCAGAATGAAAACAGTGCTTCTTCAGACGCCTACAAGGCTCACGTCATCTAAAGAAACGTATGATCTACAAGTCGCAAGGACGACTGCAGAGATACATACATTATTATCAACTAATTCCCCCGTACATTTCGCGGAAATTCTGAGCGAAATCCTAAATATTTCTGATACCGCTGGGGTCTCAAAGGTATTTAAGACAGTATTTTCGATGGCATTAACACCATTCAAAGCCATACTGGGTATTTTTCCAGACTTCGTCCATTCGATTTTTGGCGGACTTCCCTTGATCCTGGGACTAATTGCAGGAATCCTATTCCTAGTCCTTATTTTTCGTTATGGCAACCCATGTCACAGATCAAACTCTCGCGACAATGGAAGATACGATCCTAGCCATTGGATACCGGGACCGGATATCAAAAATCCTGGGACTATCCCGGCTTAGAGACCTAAACATGACTTGGTTTCTATCATTTCGACCAATGTGGCAAAGGTGTGTTTTACCTGTACTAAGGTGTCTGCTATGCGGAGAAGAATGCGTGTTAGACACCTGTCTGACGCTACAATCGGATGCGCCGGTGGATGCAGATACACTGTTGGTTCCTACCAAGGTTCACGCACTGTGCTGCCCTCAAAGGCTGCCAATTCTGATGACGGCATTCCTGGAATCTTCACCACTGCGATTGAAGAGTAGTGAAGTTCAAGATGAAAGCAGCATCGAACAGGTACGACCTTCTGTCAGCAATGCAAATCAGAATGTCAATGGAGACAATCATGCGCATGAATGCATGGTTACCCCTATTTCCGACTTAGAGGAACTTTCCCATGAAGCTGTTGACAGTTTTTTCGAAAGCCTGAATGATATGATGTTCTCTCCGGAACAGAAATAGAGACTTTTGAGTAAAACTCGCACACGGCGTTCCCTGAATTCGGCCTTCAACTTTAAAAATAAAGTCACATGAACAATTACAATCCAGTTCACGGACAGCAACTTTTTTCAGCAAGCCCCTAAAATATTTTTCTATATATTTTTTCCCGGGACACTGATTTTCTGCTTAAAGTAAGAGACTATTCCTAGAGAACTAAGATTTCTATTTTAGATACTTTATAGACTTTATAGACTTTAGCTGCCCGCTGGTATGTTCGCAATAGATTTTATGTGATGAAATGGTTTCGACTTTTTTTCTGTATAGCCATATTAAGAGCCATTTCATGTGTATTTCTCATATACCAACAAGCAATAATACATAACAATGCGTGTTTACTTTTGCATTTAATTCATAGCTTAAGTGCATACAATATATATGACTGCAATTTTTCAGTATATTTGAAAATTTCGAAATGCATTTATGTATTTTGGGGTGGTAAGGTATACACTATACTCTATAGTATGTTGTACTATGTTATACTATGCATAGATTAGTAGATATGACCATAGTTAGCGTGGAGTGGGTGTCGTGTATTTCTATAGGTTCTGATTCGATCCCCCTATTCCTGACCCTATTCTGGTTAAACTTACTAGCTAGTTAACTAACAGTCAGCCCATGAGGCAAGAAATCCCCCATGATGCAGATACCGTTATCTGACGCAGTCACACTACGGCACAGGAACGTGTTATCTGATTAGGTCATAACGCTTGAGATCTAATTAGACAAGCGACATTCCTCCAGCCCCTGATAAGGCATACGACGTTCTCATAACAAATCAAACCTATGACAACCTGGATAATCCGTGCGGCCATTGTTTTGATTTCACAGAGAACTTTAGTAAAGAATGTGCTAACGAGCAAGTCGTATGACATCTTTATTGACGTACCTATGTCCATCCTTGCGTCAATCTCGGCACCTTTAAGGTATAAATATTGCCGACCTTGCCCTATGCAAACACACGCGTGGTGACAAGACGGAGCAGCCATACTTGCCGAAGCCGAGAGCAGAAGCAGACCCCGCAGGCAGCAGCCCCGCCTTCCTGACGCGCTGAGAGACGCGCTGCTATCTCAAGCCGAGAGACCCAGCACCGGCGCTTCTGGGCAGCCCTCGCAGGCAGCCTGGAATATCGAGAGCAGAGAAAGAGATACCATTCCTCATTCATCCTAAATTCCAGGTACAGAACTGAATAACCCCTCCTAGAGAATTCTTTAGTTATTCACTTGGCAAAAACAAACTTAACTTAAACTGTAACTTTCTATTCCCGCCCACGCATTAGACTTAGGTCAGGTACACGGGGTAGGCGTATTTAGAAACACCAGTTGAGTACGTTTAGTCAAATGTATATGTGTATGTAAATATATTTTAATCATTTTAAACATCATATGGCTCAGAAACCATATCAATGTTTTTACAGTATTATTTTATACTATTGCTTCTAATGTATGCACTTTACTTAACTATAAGTATTGCAATAATATCGATCCATTTCTCTTGTACGAGAAAAGAGACTGATCAATAAATAACATCTTTTATTGAACACGCCCGTCTCTTCCTTTTCTCTACATTCTGATGAGACTAAGAATGCACGTACTGACTGAGTAAAATAATTGCCTTGTGCTCACACGACTCTCGAGATTGACTCTTGATTAGGGGAGAGCAAAGTTGTCATGTTCTATGGTTGTCAGAAACTAAATCCCTTCTTGTCTAATCAGGGGAGTTCATCCTTCCTTGAACATTCGAGAAAGTTTCTAGCGAACTCTGAGCTTAGCTGGCAAACCCAAAAATTAAGTCTAGTATCGACAGTAGTAGACCTAGTTAACGTCTGGCCTAGGCCTTTACTGCTGTAGGTACTATTCCAATGCGCAGAGCCTATTGGGAAAATAGGAGCTACACTACAAAAACTTGTCATGACACCCACACATGGAGCAGGCCATAATTTGGATGACATATTCTCCAGCGACTCTTGCCTAAAAGTCTTCAAGGTCCTAGCGCTAATCTGGTCCGACCACCATGAGTTCCCCTTCTCTCTTCCCTGGTCTCATATAGAAGAGGGTCCTAACTGTGTGAACAGCAGAATCCCTAAAAGAATCTAGAATGGGCTCTCCTTAAAACTCTATCCCGGGCCCTAAACAGCTGCCAAATGACCAATCATGAGGACATGGAGCTTGCAGATGTTCATTTCTCTTCCTGGCTCACTTCAGCTATCAATACTGTTGCTCCCATCAAGGAAATCTACACATGAAGGAAGCTGCCAACTTCCCTCTGGTTTACTGAGAGGCTTAGACTCCTAAGACAGACTTGTCGTCGCCAAGAACAAGCTTGGCTTTAAAGCTATGACCCTCAGGAAAGAACGACAGAAAAGAGTCGGTTATGGGTAATTACAAAGACCCCAATAATGAAGAGAAGTCCCTCTACTGCACCAATAAGCTTGAATCCTCGCCCTCAGGCTCCTTCAGCACAGAAGTACCTCAGGATTTTAGTAATCAAATGAAGTTTTTTTCATACTAAAATTCTAACTATCTATAAAGAACTTGGGGCCAGATGTAGGTAGGCTTTTACCGGTCGGTAACGGTCGAAATCATCCGTTACCGACCGGTAAAAGGCTTTTCCTATGTAGGAGGCTATTTTACCAATTCAGTAAATAACGAATCAGTATTTACCGATTTGGTATTTACCGAATCATCATTTACCGATTCGGTATTTACCGAATCGGTAAATGAGATGTAGGAAGCACTGTAAACTGGGCTTTAAGAATTCGTTATTTACCACCAACTATTAGTTTCTAATGGGTGTGTAGCACTGTGTAGCCACCCACATGAGTAGCCCTGCAAACATGTCTCAGGCCTGCCACTGAAGTGTCTCTGAGTTCAGTTTTGAAATGCCATGTTGTCCAAACTTTCCCTTTTACTACATGTAAATCACTACTAAGATAGGCCCAAGGTAGCCCCATGGGCAGGGTTCAGTGTATTTAAACAGCAGGACATGTGCTGGTGTGTTTTACATGTCCTGATAGTGAAATACTGCTAATTTCATTTTCACTATTGCAGGGACCATCTCTCCTATAGGTTATCATTGGAGCTGCCATGTAACATCTTACTAGTGTAACTTCCAACTAGGAAGAGATAAAGGTTTGGAGTTAGTGGTCCCTGAACACACAATTAAAAAATACATCTTGTAGTGAAGTTGGTTTTTAGGTTGTGTGTTTGAAAATGGCACTTTTAGAAAGTGGGCATTTTCTTGCTTTACCATTCTGTGCCTCTGCCTGCCTGTGGAATCGACGTCTGAGGGAGGGTGACAGTTGGGATATTTGTACATTCACTGTAGACAGTCGCACAAAGGGAGCTTAGGTGTGCCCTGCATATTCTGATTACCCATCACCAGGCTAATGAGCCTTCCTGAGGTAGAACAGTGGGAGGAGTTGTCACTGACACCTGAATAGGGCTGTGGCTGTCCTCGCACAAACCTGACTCCACCCTCCTGTAGTCTGTCTGGAGCCAGGTCAGGAAAAGACAAGGTCTTGTGCACTACAAAGACTTTCCTTCGAAGTCTGCCTATTTTAATGGCAGAAACTGGTATAAGTACTGGAGCTGTGACACCATAACTTCAGAACACTTCTGGACTCAGAGGAGATTCTGCCTAGAAGAACAGCTGGATGTTGTAGGAGGGGGAACTGCCACCCTGCTTGTTGTTTGCTGTGCTGGCCTACTGATTGATGCTTCTGCCTTGGGCAGTGAAAGGACTGTACTTTGCTTTCTACATCCTGCTTGCCAAGGTTCTCAAGGGCTTGAGTGTGCTTGCCTCCTGTTAAGAAGTCTCAGGGCCAGCGAAGCCTCCACTTGCAGCCCTTGAACTCCTCTGTTGGGAGTTCTGACCTGCCACGTGTTGCCAATTACAGTAATGGACCCTTGGAGGTGGCTATTGCTGCAAAGAACCAAGAAAACCCACACTTCGACCTCCAGCACCTGTTTTTCCTGCCCCAGCACCGTCGTGCAGTTGAAAAACCAACACAGTTCTGCGGTTCGACCGAACAATCGATGCAGTGCCTGCCGTGTGCCTCAAAGATCACCACAGCCCGAGTCCTGAGCACCGTGTCACTGACATCCGTGGCACCCGCTCGGACTCCAGTGTTGCTGTGCGGTAGAACAAAACGACATATCACCTGCTTCGTGACTGTGAAATTGACACAGCTGCAGTTCTGCTACATCGACCCATTGTGTCTGGATTTTCAACGCATCATCCCAGTGGACCAAGTTCTTTATCGACGTTTCCCAGCAGTGAAAAACCAAGGCTGTGTGTCCGAAGATCAACACATCACCTCTCCTCATAGTAAGGAACCAACGCATCACCTCCCCTGCACAGCAGTATGGAACCGAAGTATCCCCTCCCCTGCAGGGCAGTAAGGAACCGATGCATCACCTCCCCTGGGAGTAAGGAACCGATGCATCTGGCACCTCACCTCCCTTGTGTTTTTTTCGTCTTTGATTTTGACGCATCACAGGTACTATGTGATGAAAGCGTCTCATCCATAGTTTCCGATGGACTGGACTATTTTGAACCTTTTAAAAGTGATATCTTTGCTTGTGTGTGTTGAATTTTTGTCGTTTTGGTCTTGTTTTATTCAGATAAATATTGGTTATTTTTCTAAACTGGTGTGGTGTCCATTTGTAGTGTTTCACTGACTTACTGTGTGTGTTTGTAGAAATGCTTTGCACATTGCTTCTGAGATAAGCCTTACTGCTTGTGCCAAGCTACCAAGGTGATGAGCAGGGGTTATCTTGGGTGTGTAATTTCCTTACCCTGACTAGAATAAGCGTCCCTACTTGGGCAGGATGCGATCCACTGCCAACTAGAGACCCCCATTTCTGTCTCAACTTGCTGATGGATTATCAGAACTCTCAGGAAGGTGTTTCCCTGTATCCCTCTCTCAGCACTGATCCAGCGGGCTATAGAAAATATATCATAAACTACGCTACCCAATTTCATAACCTATAAACAAAATTCTAAACTATACATGGACCCATTTATGAACCTGATATATTTTTGGGCCTACTGAATCAGGTGGTCAAATAAATCTATATACACATTATTTACAAACTATAAACATTTTATACATTTGCAGAAAGAATATTGTCATTAGAATAAAACCCAATCATTTAGATGACCACTATAGGCGACGTGATCTAGCTAAAGGTAACCTATACTTCTAAATAACCAAGACCAGCTTGTTTGTCAAAAGTAAGATTTTATTTTCTAAATTATGGTATATAAGTTGTAAGTTTTATAATTGAATTTTATTAGCATTAAAGTAAGTATGATGGTAAGAAATAAGAAAATTACAATTTAAGCAATTGAATCAATTTAAAGAAATTATATAAAGTTTAGCATTTCTAAAACCTATTTCCCTAACTGAGCTAAATAGACAGAAATTAAAGTAAAGTTCTTTGAGGATTCTTACGTGCTCCACGCAAAGTCCAGCAGCACATCACCCTCATCGGAAAGTCAGAAAGCAGCAGCCAGCCCAACCCTAAGGGCATGACTTTTTATACCTTTCTACGCTAACTAAACTAGCAAAGGAAAGTTTTCAGAAATACTCGACGTCCCATTGGCTGAGAGTGACAAGTGACATGTCACCCGATTCTTAAAAAGTTCCACAAAATCATGTCTTACAAAGACCATTGTCTCTTCCACGTGAAGCCAGAGGCTTCCTGCGATTGCAACTTTGTTTTAAGTCATCCTCGCAGCTTCCATAGTCTTACAGTGCAACTTCCGCGGATGCCAAGTTAAGGACTGACAAAAAGTTCACTTTCGACCTTGGCCATGTCCGACAGAATGATGTCAGCTCATCAGTTTTTGCTTTGTGAATGCAGCTTCAATAAACGTTTTAATTCAGAATGGGCGTCTCGTGACTTTCTGCAGAATTACAGATCAGCTTTTATTTTGCGGCTCAAATAGCTAGGCCTCAAAAAGCAGGCAACTTATGATTTCTAGTATAAAACAAACACAAGAAAAGTATTAATGTAAGAAATAAAGTATATTCTGTATCCACCCCATGGTTTACTAAATAATTAGCCCACCCGATTAATCAAAATGTTACCTAGCCATTGCAAACAAATAAAGCAGCGTTTATATTTACCAGTCTCCGTTTTTCTATGAGACCCATATGCACCTAGAATAGTAGAAATGACATCACACAGACAAGAAAAAGCAAAACAAGCACATGCTTATTTTAAATATGCAGCAGTTAGTGATGACAAAAACGAAAACAATAAATTATTTTATTATTTTGCACGAACAAAAAGATGCAACATTTATGCACGTTTATGAGCACACATGTTAGTCCCCCCACGTGTAAAGTTTAATCTAGGTTGTATTAGCACGACATATCACAAATCATTAATAATTTTATTCATGTTATGGAAATGTGACTTTGCGAGTTTAAACAAAATTTTGTTTTCTATCTCGCTCCATCAACTCCCTCATCTGGTGATTAACAAATCACCACACCAGCACTCAAAATTTTGGTAAATTTAATTTATAAGAAATCGATTCAAATTCATTGTATTAGTAAACCTAAAAGTCTGTTTCAGCATAATCCTTGCAATTAACATGACGCTCTCTATGTAACTCCTGCAACTCAATCTCCCTTTCCTCTTCTTTTCTGAGTTTATAAATTCTCTTCTTTTCTCTTAAATGCTTCTTTCTTTTATGCAACAGACAACCTACTTTAGTCAAAATAAAAATGAATATAATTATAATCAAAGGTGCCAGAATCTTGCCAAGAATTGAACTTCCGATATTATGAAACCAGTTTTTAATTGCTTGAAACCTTTTTGAAAGCTTCCCTGTAAAATCTTCTTCTTCTAAAGGAATTATTTCAGAATGCATTTGTGTAATATTCTTAATATACATTTCAATATTTTTACTTTCATCCGGTATATATGTACAGCAATGTTGGACATGTAAAATGCCACAGACTCCTCCCTCTTTTGCTAGGAGTATGTCTAAAGCAAGACGGTCTTGAATTACCATGGATCTAATTGCAATAACTTCAACATTCACTAATTGAAATCCATCAGCAGTGTCAGTTGACAATCTATCAACTATAGTGGACAATTTTCTGATTCTCCCTGCATTTAGGGTTATACCAACAAAAGGTATTACAGCTTGGAAAATATCTCCCAGAACTTCAGTAAAAGTTTCTCTTTTAGCTCTATTTACATAATTATGGATTTTAAATAATCCTTCTGAATCTCTGTCAACATGAAACACTTTAGGAAAAACAATTCCCACATAACAAGTTCCATACCAATGGTCTGGAAGGTTGTAGTAGGCTTTGTCACCACAAACAAAATAAATTCCAGGAAAGATAGGATCTTTTCCACCTTTAAATCCCCAACCTCCCATAATCTGATAAGTATCTTCACAGTTGCTTGCACCTACAAAATAATTATCAAAAAGTGTGTTATCTCTTCTAATGCAAAGCTTTCCACTAACAGGTTTGTCTATGTGAATTGCAATATTTTCAAGCATTTTGCCATTTAGTTTCTCATCCTCTTTTTGCCAGAATGATGACTTAGTCTGCTTGACTAATTCATTTCTCTTATAAATTGCTCTTCTCTCCTCAACCATATTCAGAAATTTCTTCCCTTCAGCACTTAATTTACATGTTAGATTATTCTTGTAAGCATACTCATAAGTGAGTTCGTTAGTAACAAGGAAATATTCTCTTAATTGTTTAGCTTTCTTATGCTTATTTAAAGCATTATCAATTTTAACATTAGCAAAAATCTCATCATAATTTGAATAGTAATATTCTAAACGACCAGTTTGATAAAATAAACTAGTTAATACACTACATGTAACAGCATAAGTGAGAGGAAGCATATTATATGTTACTCCCTCAGAAACAGAAGCGGGTAACTTAACGCATACATAACAATCCTTTGCATCCATTACCTTTACATATTCACTCAAAAGCTTTGTGAAAGTATTGCTTGAAAAATCACCTATTGATTTATCTTGATGAATGTTAGGCTGATGATCAATTACTTTTGCAGATGCACTATGTTTAGTTTGGCTAACCAGAGCTTTGCTTGTTATGTTAACTTTGTGTAATTCTCTATTCATTTCTAAAGGTATAATCACAGCTAGTACCAACCAGAGCAGAACTAAAATGAGCAGACATACCAGAGTCATCTTACAGCATCTTTTAAAAACAGAGCATTTTGAAGTGCTCTCCTTAATGTAAGGCATTTTTAGGTTAGTTTTAGCCTCAAAAATAAAATTAAAAATAAAAATAAATTTTAAAATTTATATACACCCCCCTTTTAAAATATTTTTCTTTTTATAACCCTAAACAAGATTTCTTCGACCTTATGTCATACATAAGTTTTCTTCTACTAGACAGTTTTTCTTCGACCTTGTGTCAACTAACAGGATTTCTTCAGCCTTATGCCAATTTAATAAATTTGTACTTCAATCATTGTCACTAATTTCTTGGATTTCGTTTTCTTCTTCACTACTATCATATATGTCAATAACGGGTGGAATTACTAAGTAAGTCCACTCAGGAGACTTGTATTTCTGGTTTGGTCTAATTATTCTCTTCCCTTTTCTTGATATCACTTCTATTTTTCTTCCAACTCCAACCTCTTTTCCAGGACTCTTTTGACTACTGATTTCTTCAACTTGTTCTATTGGCTTTTTGATTAATCTGACTCTCAATCTTCCACCAGGCCAGTAGTCTGCTTTTCTCACGTACTTCTTCTTTGGTTCAGAATTATTCGATTCTGATTTCCAAGTCCTTTTCTTTCTGCTTTCACTTCCACCTTCCACGTCACTTTCCTCAGTTTCGTAGTCTGAAATTTCAATTGACTCAGGAACTTCTCTATACGGCAATTTCACTCCTTCAGGAACTTCACTTTGTCTTCCATCACTGGTACTCGGTAATTCGATCTCCTCCTCTTCCTCGATTACCTCTAGCTTCCCAGATTTCGGATTTTTGTTCCTTACTTCAGAGCTTGTTCTCTGCCTTTCGATACTCTCCTGGTCTGAAACTTCTTTTGGTTCAGCTTCTCTGTCTTCAACATAGACAACCGAATCCTCAGTTATCTTTCCTTTTAACAGATTCTCTTCACCTTCAGAATCTATTTCAATTATTTCTAAGTCTTTTCTTGTCAGATTTCCATTCACTGGCACAGTTTCCAGATGTCGACTTTCTTGTCGATCTTTAGAATCTGGAATTACTTCACCTTCTGTTCTGTCTTCTGCTTCAGAATCAGAGTCATCTGTGGTATCACTTTCAACATCAGAATTCTCAGGAGTTGGTATTGGAATAGTATGACTTGGATGAATCCAGCGCTTCAATCCTCTGCACTTTACAGCATTAGTAGTGATCAAGATTACCTGCCTAGGTTTCTGCCATCTAGGAGATAGACAATTCCTCCTCCGATGTACTTTCGTTCTGACCCAGTCTCCAGGTCTCAGATCATGTGTCAAAACTTTGTCATTTGATTGTGCTTCAGTTCCCACCTGATTAGACACAGAAGTTACCATATCAGATAACCTTTTACAGTAATCCAAAATTGCACTGTCATTTATGCTCAACAGTTTACCTACAGGTACAAAAGCTTGCCTCATAACTCTTCCCATCAAAATTTCATGAGGACTCAAACCTGTCTTTTTATCTGGTGTACTTCTTATTGACATCAAAACAAGTGGAAGAGCATCAGTCCACTTAACTCCTGTCTCTAGACACATTTTTCCAATTCTGTTTTTGATAGTTCCATTTATTTGTTCAACTACACCTGATGCCTCTGGTCTGTATGCACAGTGTATTTTCTGCTCAATGCTCATAGCTTCGCAAATTAACTTCAACAGTTTATTATCAAAATGGCTTCCTCCATCACTCTCAATAGTGACTGGAAAACCGTACCTTGGGATTATTTCTCTGAGCATTAGTTTTGCTACTGTAATTGAATCACAATGTCGTGTAGGAAAAGCCTCTACCCACCTTGAGAACAAACATACAATTACAAGTACATATTTCAAACAGTTGTGTAAGGGCATTTCAATGAAATCTATTTGTAACCTGGTAAAGGGACCACCCTCTCGACCAATTATTCCTGTCCCCACCACTGATTTTCTGTTTGGATTCATTTGTTGGCATGACAAACACCTTTGACAAAAAGATTCTGCAATGGTTCTAAATTTGGTATTGAACCATGTTTCTTTAAACAGTCTGACCATAGAATCTCTTCCTAAATGTGCAGGACCATGATATAATCTGGCCATGTCAGAAATCATGCAATTTGGTAAAACTACTCTCCCATCTTTGTAAACCCACACTCCATCTTCATCACGTTGTCTACAATCTGATCTTAACCACTGGTCTTTTTCTTCATCATCTGCTTCGTTTTGTAAATCTCTAATCTCATTCCATGTTTCTACAATAGTTGTTAGCATTAATGAATTTGAATCAGTTTCTGTACTTCTATTCCGATTGTAAGAATAATTTTTCCTTGCGCAGTACTTTGCTGTTTCATCTGCGAAGGCATTTCCTTTGGAAATATAATCAGTTCCTCTAGTGTGTGCTGCACACTTGACTATGGCAATTTCTTTTGGCAATTGTATTGCTTCAATTAATCTTCTAATGAAAACTGCATTTTTAATTGGTGATCCTGTTGATGTCATGTATCCTCTCTGTGACCAGAGTTGTCCATAATCATGCACAACTCCGTACCCATACTGACTATCAGTAATGATGGTAACTCTTATATCTTTTGATATTTCACATGCACGAATTAAAGCAATCAATTCAGCCACTTGTGCTGAACGAACTCCTTCAAGACATGATGCCTCTTCAACATCTTCGACTGTACAAACTGAGTATGAAGCTTTCAAGACACCTCCTTCGGATCTTAAGCATGAGCCATCTACAAAGTAGACAAAATCCGATTCAGGCAAAGGTCTGTCTTTGATGTCTTTTCTGGGTTTAGTGCAGAATTCCATGACATCTAAACATTCATGTTCTGTCTCAATGTCATTAACGATTTCTGAATCAGGCAGTAATGTAGAAGGATTCAGATTCAAACATCTTGAAATCGAAACATTATCTGCTCCTAGTATGATTTTCTCATACTTTGTCAATCTGCTACTTGTTAAATGTTGAGTCTTACCTCTTGTCAGTAATATTTCAACTGAATGAGGCACAAAAACTTTTACAGGAAATCCCATAATGATTCCTTCACTTTGTTCGAGGCTGATACTTGTAGCTGCAACTGCTTTCAAACAACCTGGTAATGCTTTTGCAATTGGATCAAGAACTGCAGAGAAATATGCAATAGGTTTCTTTAGGTTTCCATGTCTCTGAATTAACACAGATAATGCACATCCTTCTCTCTCACTGCAATACAGTTCAAAATCTTTCTCATAATTTGGCATACCCAAAGCAGGAGCTTGGCATAAGCTCTTTTTCAAGTTTTCAAAAGATTCCATCTCAACATCATTGAGAATAATTGGATCTTTTACATCTGATTTGGTCAGTCTTTGTAGTGGTTTCGCAATTACTGAAAATCCACTTATCCATTGTCGACAGTAACCTACCATTCCCAGGAACATTCTGACCTGTCTTTGTGTTCTTGGCGGTAACATTGCTTGAATCATTTTTATTCTCTCGATTGTTACTTGTCTTTTTCCCTTTGCAATTCTGTGACCAAGATATTTCACTTCCTGTTTGCAAAACTGTAGTTTTGCTGGAGACACTTTATGTCCTTCTTCTGCAAGGCGATTTAACAGAATTATTGTGTCTGTTACACAATTTTCTCTTGTCTTTGCAGCTATTAACAAATCATCAATATACTGCACCAACGTAGACCTACCTGGTAAGTCTAAATCTTCTAATGATCTTTTTAACAGTTCGTTAAAGATTGAAGGACTTTCTGTATAGCCCTGAGGGATTCTTGTCCATCCAAGGGTCTTACCTTGGAATCTGAAAGCAAAGATTTCATAACTGTCTGGGTGTAGAGGAACAGTAAAGAATGCATTGCAAAGGTCAATGACTGTGTACCATTCAGCATCATATGGAATCTGAAATAGAATTACTGCTGGATTTGGAACCACAGGACAACATGGAATAACAATTTGATTAACCTTTCTCAAATCTTGTACGATCCTAAATGTTCCATTAGCCTTTTTAACTCCCATAATTGGTGAATTACAAGAGCTACTCTTCATTTCTTCCAATACACCTTGCTTGATTAATTTTTTAATTACAGGTGTAATACCTTCAATTGTCTCTGTTTTCATTTTATATTGTGGAGTGTTTGGAAATTCTATTCCCTGCTTCAATGCAATTTTAACAGGATCTACGTTTTTCATCAGACCCATCTCATTCCCAGTAAAATCCCATATCTCAGATTTCACTGTTTCTTTTAGCTCTTCAGGTAAATCTTTTTCTTCAAATGCAGGAAACAATTTTGTTTCTTCTGCTTCCATCATCATCATTGTCATTCTGTACAAACCATCTTCCTCCATTGTTTGTAATTCAACTCCTTCAGGAGAACAATATATTCTGCAATTCATTTTACATAGGATGTCTCTGCCTAATAGATTTACTGGACTACTATTACAAACCACAAATCTGTGTTTGTCTCTGTAATTTCCAATTTCAACTGGTACTGGATCAGTTAAGTCTGTTTTAATTTGCTGATTACTTACTCCGACAACTTGGATGGTATCCCCAGAGAGAGGTAGGTTTTCAATTTCCACTGATCTAACAGTAGAACGGGTAGCACCAGTGTCCACTAGAAAAGTGATGTCTACATCATTAACTTTCCCGTTTACATAAGGACCAGACTGGTCAACCTCAAGAGTGGCTCCAACAACACACTCTTCCTCCTCTCTCGGGCACCGTCAGCAATAATCATCAGAATCACTGTCTTGGCTTTCTGTCAATAAAAATTGTTGTGAAGCATTTTGCATTTGAACCCTTTGCTGCTTTTGCTGTTTTTGTGGTTTTATTACCTGTTCACATCCCTGAAATCCCACGTTTGGATTATATTTTTGAACTCCCCCACAATTCGGAAAAGGTGGTTGTGGCAACTGGTCTTGACGATTATTCACCTGTTGTTGTTGCTGTTGTTGTAATTGTCGCTGAATATTAAATTCATTTAACCCCTGTTGCATCTGTAGCTGTTGCTGCACGTTAACACCATTCTGCATCTGTGGATTCAATAAGGGATTCTTTAAGTTTCTAGGAGGATGAGGACACTCGTCCCTCCAATGTCCAATTTCGCCACAATTAAAACAAGGTAATCTTTGTTTCAGCTCTTCTATCTTTGGGCTAAATTTCTTTTGGAAATTATTACCTTTAAACTTTCCTTGTATCTGGTTCGTATTTCCAGTTTGAACAAAATTAGTGTTCTTATTTCCCATGCTGGCAATCTGTTGCTCAGCTACCTTTACCTGTGCCCACATGGCTTTCTCCTTTAGCTTCTTCTGTTTTACTTCTAATTCATCGCTACAATATTTTGCTTTTCTCAGAATATCATCAATAGATAGTGCTTGCCATCCGACAATACTAGTTCTGATCATTTCTCCAATTTCAGGTTTTAGTCCATAAACAAATCTATAGATAAAATGACTCATGTCTTTCTCATCTAATTTCTCATAACCACTGTATTGTTTAAAGATTAACAGTAGCCTTTCATAAAAAGAATGAACTGATTCTTTTGTTTCCTGCTCTGTTCTTTCTATTTTAACCCAATCAACTTCCTTGGGTGGAATTTTGTTTTTCATCCAAACAATTACTTTCTCGTAAAAATCCATTACGAGTGGATTTGGGGCACCTGTTTCTTTGATTCGCTCAGGTTCTGTTTTTGGCCAACTAATAGATATTTTACATTCTGTCCAAAGATCAGATGGAACAACAATGTCAAAAAATCCATCCAAATCAATCCACAGAACTTTTGACACTTTGATAAATCTATCGACTTGCCTGTACCACTC
The DNA here is from genome assembly GCF_964261635.1 of Lissotriton helveticus. Taxonomy (NCBI): domain Eukaryota; kingdom Metazoa; phylum Chordata; class Amphibia; order Caudata; family Salamandridae; genus Lissotriton; species Lissotriton helveticus. The sequence continues at coordinate 55,480,557 of NC_136070.1, read as the reverse complement.
AACAGGTTTCTCTCTTAATTTTGGAAAGTCATTTGTGAATAACAGAATGTCTTGTCTCGACCATGGGACATGAACATATCCTCCACCTGCAACTTCTCTCATTGGAAATTGTTTTGACATTCTTTCTAATCTTTCATCTTCCTTCCTTTTAGTCCATTTCACTCTCCATTTGTTCAGTTCTCCTAGCTTTTTGATATAGACAATTAAATCTTTAATGTGAACTATTCTTCCCATTGAGTTCAAACTCTCAATGTCGCTTTCTGAGAAATCTAATCTGTAATGTTTTGCAAAATTCTTTTGTTTACTCACATCGATTTCAAGTTCTGCAGCTAGATCCTCTAATTGATCATATTTATTTTTCGTTTTCCATTGAATACTTTTGCAAATGAATAATAGTTCATCATCCCGATAGTAATTTAAACTATCTGGGCCAATTGTTCCAATTATTAATTCTTCTATATTTGCTTTTAATTTGGCCACATCAAGCTTTGGTGTGGTTACCCTGACTTCAGGACTTCCTACATCTGACATAGCACCCATTGGTGTTTTTGGAGATAAATCCTCATTGAAAGTTAAATCAGGCATTCTCGATCTAGAAGTGTTTAATTCTGTCAAATCTGAATAAAATTTTTCAGCAGGCTTTTGAATTTCTGTATTTAAAGGAATAGTTAATCCAGTTTTGTTTGTATTTCTTTGATCAAATACAGGCTGAACAGGACCTATTGTTACTGGAACCGTAACAGCTTCCATGCCTTTTGTCATTCTTTTGATTAATTCTTCTTTAGACCTTAAGTATTCATTATAATCATCATCTTCAACATTTCTTGTTTCTCTTGTATAATCTTTTGGAGGTTCCCTTGCTCTTGGAGTCATTGAAAAATGTCTACCCTCATTTCGAGCATTCTCAAATTCTGGTCTTCTAGGAGTTTCAGTGATTTCACAATTATTTGGATAAAGTTTAGGAGCTTCATTAATTGGAGGTGCACTCGGTGAAGTTTCAGTAGAAACCACCGGAGTAGACCATGATCTAGGAGGTCTCAAAGGCTGATTAGGCTGTTTCTTTCTAGCAGTTGTATATATTTCTTCCATAACTGCATCCTCAGATTCACTTTCCATAGATTTCCCTGTAGGAGAACCCATTACCATTTCATGAATTAAATACAATCCTTCACTCATGTTTCCCTGTCTCCACATTCGTAATCTATCTTCATGAGTTTCTCTTTTCCATGATGGATTTTTAGAAGGTCTTTTAATTCCACTAGCTTCTCTTTGTAACTGATACATTTCATCTTCCCACTCAACTAAAGCTTCAAATTGAGTTGGTCTCGGTTTTGGAACAAGAGCATTCATTTTCTCTCGTAAGTTTCTTAAAACTCTTACATTAAATGAACCATCATCAGGCCAAGCCAAAACACCATCGTTTTTAGTATAACGTTTCCAACTGTCGAACCATAAGACAGTATGATATCCGTATTCACCTTCCATGTACGCTGCAGGTGTTTTATACTTATGAAGTAGTTTACCACCTCGCGTTTCGATTTTCTTGTCAGGTGAAAATAAATTCTTAAATTTCTGAAATAATGTTGTCTTTTTCTCAACATGTTTAAAATGATAACTCATTTTTAAAAGTAAAATTTAATTCACAAAATCGTTCGTAAAATATTTCCGGGATGTTCCGCAAACAACCAATCCGTGCGCGAAACACACTAACAAACCAATGGCAGTTGAGCTACGTCAGTTTCCTGCTCAACCAATAATTTTGGAGATTTTCCTAAGGACCAATCAGCTCACAGGCCGTCAGAGACTCAGGAGCCAATCAGAATACAGCTTGTGACGTAGGTCACCCAATCCCAGCGCGGCTCTGTGACGTACACAGCAGCTGCGGTTTCTCGCTTCTCACTCCTGGCGCTTACCCCTCCTTCACAAAATCTTTTCACAGCGCCATTTTAAGAACACTTTTCAGTGTAAATTAATTTTTAACAATGACTTATAAAGACAACATCTGTTCGTTTCACTAATTAGGATAGTTTACATACATTCAAGTATCCACACTTCGGAATAGACGGCGCTATTCACACTAAGGATAATATTCAATTGTCAGTAGAGTAACCTTACCCCACCCTTCAAGCAAGTATAATTATGAACTCGCTTTGCTCTGAACCCACCGCGAAGTGAAAGTTCTAATAGTTCCACTTGAACATAAAATACAACTCAAACTCGCACTTTTACACGGAAAATTCCCTAAATTCAAACACACACGAAATCCGTACAGGACTCTCACCTGTTTATAGAAATCATGCACCGTTAGCAAAATAACGACGTTATCCGTACAGGACTCTAACCTGTTTATAGATATGAAACATGTACCCGTACAGGACTCTAACCTGTTTATAGATAATCATGCACCGACGCTAATTTACCCTTCACTCAAGCTCGGATATAACTAATACTCTCATCACAGTGAGTTTTATGGAAGGCGCTTTGTCCCTATTCTCATGCTGCTTTGATTTCTTAGAAAACCCTCACTATACAAGAATCAGACCTAGCCCTAAAACTGTGCTGCTCGGCGACAACACTATGGTACACGGCGATACCTCTTGTGATACTCGGCGATATCACTACAAACGAACAGATGGCTTGCGTGACTAATTTCTCGCCACACAATCTATACCGGTATAGTTTACAGATAGGCACGAAAAACGAACTTAACAAGTTGTTAAAACATTGATCCTATTTTCATACCATGACGCAATCCTTAGCAACCAACATGTTACCTTGGATACCGCTTAGCAACCATCAATTTCTGCTACCAGATAATTGATCCAGCGGGCTATAGAAAATATATCATAAACTACGCTACCCAATTTCATAACCTATAAACAAAATTCTAAACTATACATGGACCCATTTATGAACCTGATATATTTTTGGGCCTACTGAATCAGGTGGTCAAATAAATCTATATACACATTATTTACAAACTATAAACATTTTATACATTTGCAGAAAGAATATTGTCATTAGAATAAAACCCAATCATTTAGATGACCACTATAGGCGACGTGATCTAGCTAAAGGTAACCTATACTTCTAAATAACCAAGACCAGCTTGTTTGTCAAAAGTAAGATTTTATTTTCTAAATTATGGTATATAAGTTGTAAGTTTTATAATTGAATTTTATTAGCATTAAAGTAAGTATGATGGTAAGAAATAAGAAAATTACAATTTAAGCAATTGAATCAATTTAAAGAAATTATATAAAGTTTAGCATTTCTAAAACCTATTTCCCTAACTGAGCTAAATAGACAGAAATTAAAGTAAAGTTCTTTGAGGATTCTTACGTGCTCCACGCAAAGTCCAGCAGCACATCACCCTCATCGGAAAGTCAGAAAGCAGCAGCCAGCCCAACCCTAAGGGCATGACTTTTTATACCTTTCTACGCTAACTAAACTAGCAAAGGAAAGTTTTCAGAAATACTCGACGTCCCATTGGCTGAGAGTGACAAGTGACATGTCACCCGATTCTTAAAAAGTTCCACAAAATCATGTCTTACAAAGACCATTGTCTCTTCCACGTGAAGCCAGAGGCTTCCTGCGATTGCAACTTTGTTTTAAGTCATCCTCGCAGCTTCCATAGTCTTACAGTGCAACTTCCGCGGATGCCAAGTTAAGGACTGACAAAAAGTTCACTTTCGACCTTGGCCATGTCCGACAGAATGATGTCAGCTCATCAGTTTTTGCTTTGTGAATGCAGCTTCAATAAACGTTTTAATTCAGAATGGGCGTCTCGTGACTTTCTGCAGAATTACAGATCAGCTTTTATTTTGCGGCTCAAATAGCTAGGCCTCAAAAAGCAGGCAACTTATGATTTCTAGTATAAAACAAACACAAGAAAAGTATTAATGTAAGAAATAAAGTATATTCTGTATCCACCCCATGGTTTACTAAATAATTAGCCCACCCGATTAATCAAAATGTTACCTAGCCATTGCAAACAAATAAAGCAGCGTTTATATTTACCAGTCTCCGTTTTTCTATGAGACCCATATGCACCTAGAATAGTAGAAATGACATCACACAGACAAGAAAAAGCAAAACAAGCACATGCTTATTTTAAATATGCAGCAGTTAGTGATGACAAAAACGAAAACAATAAATTATTTTATTATTTTGCACGAACAAAAAGATGCAACATTTATGCACGTTTATGAGCACACATGTTAGTCCCCCCACGTGTAAAGTTTAATCTAGGTTGTATTAGCACGACATATCACAAATCATTAATAATTTTATTCATGTTATGGAAATGTGACTTTGCGAGTTTAAACAAAATTTTGTTTTCTATCTCGCTCCATCACACGCAAAGCAAGGGGCTCTTGCGTTGATCTCATCCAGGTTGGACTATGGCAAGACGCTTAATTTTGATATTAGCAAGACTGATGTGGCCAAGTTACAACTGGTACAAAATGCTGCAGCAAAACTGATTCTTGATATTCCTAAATATCGATCAGTCTCAGCAGGGATGTCTTAAGCTCCACTGGCTACTTGTGAACAAACGTATTGTCCTCAAAGCTCTATGCCTTGTTCACAAGGCATGGGCAACATTGGGCCTGGGGATCATAAAACCAAGTTTCAATGGTACACTCTCCTCCAGACAACTCTGGCTTCAAGCCATAACCACGTGACTGTCCCCAAATTTAGAAAGGCAAGATAGGAAGGCAGAGCTTTCTTGCTGGCAGCGGCCAGGTGATGGAATTCCCTTCCCCAATTCATCCCTAGCCTCAAGTCCCATACCCCTTCCCGAAAGGCTTTAAAAACTTGCCTCTTCAACCTGTAAGGAGGTTTCAAGGTCATCGAACACTGAATCCCATTTGCGGCTGTTCTCCACCCTCCAGGACTAACTGTTATTAGTGCCTTGACGCCTTTGTGCATTTGTTTGCACTCTATAAATCATTTTCCATTCATTCATTTATTCATTCATTCATTCACATCAAGTTGATCATCTTTTAGGAGTTCACTAATGTGTAGGGTATTTTTATGCAGGGATCACATATTAATTAAAGCAGCACGTATTTCTAATTACTTTCCTGGCCCATGTGTAGCACAATGTCTTAAAAAATAGATCCCTTTGGGAATTCTACGTTACACACATCACTGTTTGTTACTCAACTCACAAAACCCATATATCAGCTTATTAATAATCACTCAATCACAGGAGCTTCATGTATTAGCCAATTAGTCAAATGTAGAAAATGTTTATTTATTTATACATTCCAAGTTCATTATAACACAATTAAAAACAGATAAAACACAGCGAGCGAAAGACTCTAAATTTAAAAACAAAAGTGCGTGAAAATCTGGAAGATCAATATTCACATACAGGTTAAAAACTTTGTGGGACTAAATCTTACAAACAATGCTGTCCCTAAAGGGGCAAATTATCTTTAAAAGTGACCAAGAAGCGACGCGTTTCGTTGGTCTCACAGGTCCAACCACCTTCTTCAGGCTTTAAAAATGACACTAATCACATCACAGCACTTTGAATATCTTAGTCTGGGCGTGTGATACACATACGGGGCCAAAAACTCCCGATCTCCAAACTTCCAGGGTAGTTTTCCTCAAAGATTTCAAATTCCCATAAATAGTTTGTGGAGAAAATACCGCTGTCGGAGTCAACGGTTTCACGGTCGGATGCAAATTCCAGCTTCAGGATAAACTGCTTCTTCGAATAAGATGTCCAACCTCAAATTTATATGCGGAGCACTCAATATGTCTATCGTCTTTTAATAGGACTCACAGACAACTGGGATTCAAAAATCTGCACGTCTACAAGTGTATCCTTTTGATGTGCAGCACCCTCATGACCATAGGTGGTATCCGTAGACCTGCTCTGACTTGGTAACGATGTAGAACAACTGACGCATACTGGGGAAAGGGCGGTTCCAGAGTTAAAGCCCAGGCTGTGGCATTGAGTGCCAGTGCCTAATGAAAGGAGCTCCGCTGAGGAGTAAACCAGCCGTTGCCTCTGATGGAACAGAGAACGGGCAGTGAGGTTGGGGCTGAGCGCAGTCTGTGTGCAGACAGGCTTACCTCAAGCATGCCTTTGGTACACCAGTGGCGCATCCACGCACCGGCTTGTTTTAAGTAGGCTGGGAACAACCCCCAACCAAACAACTAGACTGCTGCTTGCCTCAAAATGGCGGCTCTAAATGGCATTAGGTGAGTCTCCCTGTGCCTGAAAGGGAGTACCCCGTAAATGAGTACACCTTTAATAAAGTGCCAAACGTTATTCTTAGCCCCAGAGAGGCTGCCCCCAACACCTAAAAGAAGACGAGCAGTGATCTCTCTGGCAGATTGCAAGACGGTGCCAGAGAGAAACTGTTAAAATTCAGTCATTTTTGCAGTGCGCAGCATCATTTCACTAGGCTGTTAGAGATGAGGCCTGATTAATTCGGCTATGTTATCTTTGTAAATTGATGGTGCGCCAGATATTCACTCAGCGGATTCACACTGACTGACTGATTGATGAGAGATTCAATTGGACTATATCAGATATCTTTTGGATTAGGAACCTTGGGCCATTATTTACCGACCTTGGGGTTGCACCACTATAGGTTGCCCTAGTATTTCTTCTCTACCGTCCTGATGAAGACCTGCATGCACAGGCATAATTTACCTCATGCAACAGTCGGGTCGAAACGTCAATATTGATCACCAAGCCTGGATTGAATATAGAGGTCCTTGTGAACTGGGTGTAAGGATTGAGCTACAACCACTTCTGAACTATGGATCATTGCCTTTGAGCAGAGGTTTTGCTTTTTCAGACAGGTATTATACATTGGCTAAATCTGAGTTACTTGAGCCAGTGCTGTATAATTTAAAATATATCCGTCTGTGGCACATTTTTTTCTTTTTTCCTTATTACTTTGCACATGAGCACTTTTATGAACACTTTTCTACACATTCTTTGGGACAACCTTGATACAAATGTCTTATCAAAATTTGTGCATTATTAAAATGCTTTTGAAAAAATAAATTGAATTTACTTTTCAAAAAAATCTTACGTGTGTTCTTTCCTGTGTCTCTCTCTCACCACTATTATAATACGTGAAATAATATTGTATTCTTCCTTTGAAGAAATTGCCAGTAGGACCACACTGTTGTATGTACCATAGGTTAGCCAGGTCCCGTGGCTTACCTTGGGTTACCCCATTAGATTATAATGGCTTGCCTCAAAATGGCGGCACCAAATGGCGCGAGGTGAGTCTCCCTATGACTGAAAGAGTTCAGTGGGACTCTAAGTTCCTATTCCGATAGGCCGTTTGTCAGGGGCAAGACATTGTTGGTGGCTGTTTATCATCCAGGCTAACATCAGGTGTAGATTACAGAACAGCCGGCGTTGTATACAGAGTTGGAAGAAGACATTGGCTTGCTCAGAGGGATGGAAGGAACAGACCCCTGACCAAGAGGACAAGGAGCTTGATACAGCTGACTGAAGCCTGCCTGTTGGACGCCTCAAGGAGCAGAGACATTAGGAGGCCATGGTTACCTTGCTGACCAGCTGTCCAGAATAGCCACTGAAGTGACTGCAACATCAGAGGCTCAATCCATGCTTTGAGTGTGATAAGCCTGCCCCATCCTATCTATCCGGTACCCAAATCCAGGCTCAGAGGGAAAAGGAGAGTTTTCCTATTCACCCACAGTGTCCAGTTTGCTGAAGCGGTCCCTCTGCCGTAAGAACCATTTTACCGGTTGTATTAACACGTTAAAAGTTAAATTTGAATACTGGTCGTGAAACCCAGTTGAAAGTAGACAGGGTTGTCCAGTGGGTGCCACTACCAGGTGAAAGTCTTTACCATGAAGCCAGTCTAGAGAAATCTCCCCCTTGCGGTTTGGTACCCGTGGGGGACTTGGCGTAGGATGCCCATAGCAACCAGCCGCCATCACTCCAGCAGAATCGTTGGACAAGTTACGTCCCTAACTTCTCCCCATGTCCAGTGACCTTGCCCAGGACATCGGTTTTTCAATAGGCCGCCTGTTTCTTATGTTTTTACTGATACCTGCACGTGTTTTGCGAAAAGAGGAAGGAAGAAATAGGCAAAGCTAGGACGACGCAAGTTTCTGAAACTTCGACACAGTTCACAAGGCAGGAGGAGGGTTTACTTGTTTATTTTTTTTTTAGCACGCGGTCAGTTCCATTTTCTTGCAGGTCATGGAAAAGCCACATAGAGGCTGATGTAACCCCTAGATGTCACAGTGTCAGGGTGCTTCCCCATGTTGGTTACTAGTGACAAGCGGCAAGAAGGGCAGATGCAGTTCAAACTTCAGCCAAAAGGCTTTAAACGAAAAATCAACCTACGACCAATGGCTCAAACAAGCTAAGCCGTCTCTCCTTGCTTAAGCCCACTTAGATCATTCCAGTACCGCAGAAGGCGGTATTACCAGCCATGAACATTTCTGATTTCTGCAAACACTTTGCACCCTCTGTAGGTCACCATTAAGAAGCCAAAACGAAAACAGCCATACTTCCCTGGCGAATGAAATACTTTGATCACTAACATAACAAGGATTGGCAAAGACAATAGGTCTGTGTTGGCTGCCAGCCTTTTGGTTTTGTCAATGCTTGCTTTTATTCTTCATGGATTTGCAAACCTTTATTGTTTGGGTGGTGGTGGCAGATCCTTCTCCTTCCTGGCTGCCAAGACCTGGAACTCACTCCCCACCCACCTCCGCCTTACTCAGAATCACACCTCCTTCAGAAAAGAACTGAAAACTTGGCTATTCGATAAACAGTGATCCCCTCCCCCTAGCGCCTTGAGACCCTCTGGGTGAGTAGTGCGCTTTATAAATGCCTGAACTTGAACTTGGGAAGCTGCCAGACTCTCACCAAACTAAAAAAAAAAAGTCTAAAAGCAAAACTATGTTTTACTCTCAAAAAGCATACAGCACCAGAGTAGTGACTGGCGCTTATGGGTAGTACTTTGTGTGTGTGAATGCCCTCCTTGTGAAAAGACAGAATGTCATCACTCCACTGAAGTTTGCCAATGGCTGAAGTGGACTGGATGATTGCCACATGGTATATGTTGCGATGGGTGGTAGCAAAATGTGAATGACACAACAACAGACCAATGGATGAAGAGTGCTGGCTTAAACTCCTTATAAATAAGTATATTATACATATAAATGTGGTACAATCAAAAGGTCTTGCTAGGACTAGATCAAACAAGCACTGGCATAGCCAATAGGTCTCGCCTTTGGGGCCTTATAAGTGTTTAGCCAGAGCTATTGACTTTGCCAATGTCTTTAAGCTGTGCTGTCGGAGAAGTGTGGCTGCTGTGCAGCATGCTGAAAAGTTTTAAATAAAAAAGTGTCAGAAGCATTTTGTTCACTTATATATGAAAGCCATTATGTACAACTGAACGACCATATTAAAAAAAGTATTTACAATAAAAAAGTCCTCAGTTTTCCTTTGTTCTTGCAATGCTGGCAACTTGTTTCTGCCTATTCCAATGGTTGATTGTTAAAGCTTTTTTTTTTGAGGGGGCATAAACAATCTGAGGGTGATGGTCGGGAACTAGTACCTGTATTATAACACTAGCAGCGGCCAGACGCTAGGGGAGAATCAACAGACGCCAGATTCCGAGAGCAGGCTGAGGTGGTGCTGAGTGATGCTGAGGTGGTAGTGGTGGTAGTGGTGATCTGGTGCGGAGACGATGCTGAGGTGATGCTGAATGATACTCAGGTCTTGCTGAGTGATGATGATGTGGTGGTGTACTAGTGCAAAGGCGATGCGGAGTGATGCTGATGTGGTGCTGAGTAATACTGATGTGGTGCTGAGTGATACTGATGTGATGCTGAGTGATACTGATGTGATGCTGAGTGATGCTGAAGTGGTGCTGAGTGATACTGAAGTGGTGCTGAGTGATACTGAAGTGGTGCTGAGTGATACTGAAGTGGTGCTGAGTGATACTGATGTGATGCTGAGTGATACTGATGTGGTGCTGAGTGATACTGAAGTGGTGCTGAGTGATACTGAAGTGGTGCTGAGTGATACTGAAGTGGTGCTGAGTGATACTGAAGTGGTGCTGAGTGATACTGAAGTGGTGCTGAGTGATACTGAAGTGGTGCTGAGTGATACTGAAGGGGTGCTGAGTGATACTGAATTGGTGCTGAGTGATACTGAAGTGGTGCTGAGTGATACTGAAGTGGTGCTGAGTGATACTGAAGTGGTGCTGAGTGATACTGAAGTGGTGCTGAGTGATACTGAAGTGGTGCTGAGTGATACTGAAGTGGTGCTGAGTGATACTGAAGTGGTGCTGAGTGATACTGAAGTGGTGCTGAGTGATACTGATGTGGTGCTGAGTGATACTGATGTGGTGCTGAGTGATACTGATGTGGTGCTGAGTGATATTGTTGTGGCCCTGAATGATGCTGTGGTGGTGCTGAGTAATATTGTTGTGTCCCTGAGTGATGCTGCCGTGACACAGTGTCTTTGCTAGTTACAGTGGTAAAGAACTCCCTCCAAATGTGCACAAGTGAATAACTAATGCTGATATTTTGAAGCACACAGCTAATGTTACCTTGCCCTGTGGGATAATTTAAAAAAAATAAAATTAAGAGTGCCCTAACCACAGAGTGAATGGTTAATTAAAAAAAAAGAGCTGTGCATGAGTGAATAACTAATGCTGATATTTTAAAGCAACGCGGATATTTTAAAGCACATTCACTAATGCTGATATTTTAAAGTAATGCGGATATTTTAAAACACTCGCCACACGTGTGCTAGTCACAGTTAAAGAAAAACCCGAAAAGAAGCCGTAAATCAACTGTCTGTTTAGTGTGCGAAGAATTTTGGCAAGCACAGTAGTTTGTTGGGTAGCTTTGTGTGTGTGTAATGTCCAGGAAGCATTCAAAACAAGGAGGCACGTCTGGCGAGGGTGTGGAATGTGCGCGCGCTGTAAGGGTGCCCGCGAGCAATGCGCTTAATGAGCCATGACGATGGAGGAAAGCCAGATGGCGCCTGTGCGCGTAACCGTGCGCGTAACCACACGCTTTAAGCCACACAAAAAGCATGTGGTCAGCTTTTTGAATCCCCCTTACTAAAAGTATTGCCAGAGCTACGCATGTGCTGGCTCAGGCGAGACCTAAAAAATGACAATTAGGTAGTAAATTGGTGAAATATGCCCACAGTTGACCTCTGTGAGTAACTTTCAATTTTCAGCTTCCCATCAGGGCAGGTCAGGCAAAGACTTTTTTTAGGTTGGCCGTATAAAAAAAGAGCATTGCGTTGTCTGTTGCGAGGCATATTGTGGCTTATCAAGAACATGAGGGGGCTTGGAGACCACCCATTGCTTAACATTGGTTGACTTTCCTTGTCACTCTTATTTCCCTGCTTCTTATTTGTGCCACAGCTTGTGATTCTTGTATTTGTCCCTCCCATAGAGCATTGCCTCTTTACAATCTCATTGCCTGATTGGCATCACTGCTTTCAAGCACTACTTTGTTTATTTTGTCGATTAGAATACGCATTTATTTTAGCTTTCTCGCTGGTGTATGTCTCTCCCCCCCTCTGTGCTGCTCCCTATTGCCTGACTGCTTCTCGCTGCCTCTACCTCTTGTGCTCACCCATGTGCTTCTCTCCATTACTTCCGCCCTCCACACGCTCTGTGTGGCTTTTTTCCAACCCCCATATTGCTCTCTTGCCCGCCCTCCCCACCAGTTGTATAACATAAGTCCCCGCGGTGCAGGGGCCCCCCCTCAGCAGAAGTGTTAGGTGGTGGGCCAGGGAGTGGGGCCCCCATTCACCCCTGTGTTGTTTTGCAATCCCTCCCACTATCCTCCGTGTTTCTACGCCCAACCTCCCATGTGTTGCTTTCACCTCCCCTGCCCGCCCGCTTAAAAAAAAAAAAAAAAACGTTCTGCACATTTTATTTTGTTTTTGGTTGCCAGTGCGAGGTCACTCCGAATTTCAGTAACCAGGCACTCTACAAATTTCTAACATAATAGAACATCCAACTCGAATCGTTTAAGAAAAAGAAAAACATCGCCTGCATCATTCTGTAGGTGTGAACATACGTGTTGCGCGCACCTACAGAATTACATGGGTGGCTGTTAAAAGATTTTGGGCCTCATTTTACAAGCTTTTGCGCTGCCAATACGTCAACTTTTCCCATATTAAAAGTGACACACAAGTGGTGCAAAGGCCTTGTAAATAAGCCCCTTTGTTTTGCTGCAGAGCATAGTGGATGCTGTGCAGCATGGTTAAAAACCATTGGCAAAGCCAACAGGTTTAAAAAGCAAGACCTGATCACTTTGCCAGTGCTTGGCTTCCTTTAGGGGTGGATAAAAGGAGTTATGTGGTACTGCCATGCATTGATGACGAGCCGAGAGGTCATTCAGTTTTCAGTGTTTGCTATAATTGGTTGCTGTTACTTTTGCATGAGAAGATGCGAGTGCGGAGGTGAAAGGTGGAGCCGCTTGGATGAATTAACCTTGCATTTCTTGTCTTCCAGACTCGGAGGGGAACCTGTGCCGGAGCGGGCCTCTGCTGCAGATCACCGTCACCATGCACCGCTTCCTCCTCCCGTCCACAGACCTGATGTGCCGAGTCAGCTCGCTATATCCTTCGCAGAAAGACGCATGCGCCGAGGCCTCGGTCAGCTGGCCCATCTCTGCCCGACGGAGGCCTCGGCTGGTACCCAAGGCAGGACCAAGGCGGTGCTCCTTACATTTCCTGTGTTTGTTTGTTTCCTACACATTCCATCCATCTTCTCTGTGTCTGGGTATCTTAAGGCAAGGCCGCATAGCGTGGGACCAAAAGGTCCGGATCCACTCCAGGGGCCTCATTTATGAAAAGTGACGCATCGCTGCGTGAAAACAGCGATGCGTCACTTTTCACTGCGCCCTCCTTGCGACACCAATGATGCGTCCTATTTACAGTATGACACATCATGGCGCAAGGAGTTACAGATACGTCAGTATTTCTCACGTATCTGTATGGCGCAAAAGTGACGCATTGCTGGAGTGTGTCACAAAAGTGACGCAACTCCAGCAATGTGTCCTTGCCCCATGTGAAAGGGCCTGCGTCAGTCTTACGCCTGCTGTGAGGCAGACGTAAGAAATTGACGCATTTGTGTCCTAGAAGTGGCGAAGTGAAATCTTATAGATTTCACTGCGCCACTTCTATGACCCTTTCTTGCGTCAATACGCCCCCCTTGCATACATTATACCTGCCGCAGGTATAATGTGGCGCAGGGGTATACAAAGTGGCGCATCTACCTAGATGCGTCACTGTGTAAATATGGCACAACAAGGCACATTTTTTATGCCTCTGGTGCGTCACAAAAAGTGACGCACTGGCGGCGTAAAAGTGACGCAAGGGCTCATAAATGAGGCCCCAGGTTTTCAGGATATCCCGTAACAAACATTTACATCCAACAAGTCGCTTTATTGCGTTTCACTGCCTTGACGAAGGCCTGGAGCCTTATCACTGCACCTGGTGACATGTGATCAGTTGCCTCTCCTCTTAAGTGAAGTTTTACAAACCTAAAAACGGAATAGTTGGTAGTTTTGCAGATTTTCTTGCTCTGATAACCCCCATTTTTAGGAGAACGGGATGGCAAATATGGCTGCTACTGTGGTGGACCTGCGAGTTTGGTTCACGTTCATACAGCGCTTTACTGCCTAAGCTTCTTGGCACGACGGTAGGTACACACGCCCAAAAAAGAATACTAAACAGATATTGCTGGGTAAAGAGAAGGTTTTTAGCTCTTTTCTTGAGGGCAGTGAGCAAGGCTTAGGGAGGAAGTGTTCTTGTTGTTGTAGCGCACCAAAGGCCTCATTTATGAAAAGTGACGCATCGCTGCGTGAAAGCAGCGATGCGTCACTTTTCACTGCACCTTGACACCAATGATGCGTCATATTTACAGTATGACGCATCATGGCGCAAGGAGTTACAGATACGTCAGTATTTCTGACTTATCTGTACGGCGCAAAAGTGACGCATTGCTGGAGTGTGTCACAAAAGTGACGCAACTCCAGCAATGTGTCCTTTCACATGGGGCTAGGGCCTGCGTCAGTCTTACGCCTGCTGTGAGACAAGCGTAAGAAATTGACGCATTTGTGTCCTAGAAGTGGCGCAGTGAAATCTTATAGAATTCACTGCGTCACTTCTATGACCTTTTCTTGCGTCAGAACGCCCCCCCCCGCCTACATTATACCTGGCGCAGGTATAATGTAGCGCAGGGGTTTACAAAGTGACGCATCTACCTAGATGCCTCACTTTGTAATTATGGTGCAACAAGGCACATTTTTTACGCTGCTGATGCGTCACAAAAAGTGACGCACCGGCGGCGTAAAAGTGACGCACGGCCTCATAAATGAGGCCCTTAGTGTTTAATGAAATTACAATAGGACAACAATGCATAAACAAGGGGTAAAGACCTTTGAGCTTCGTTCCAAATGTATGCAAAAGTTAACTTGGATCTTGAAACTTTATTAAATCCACCCGGTGGGAGCATGGAATAAGTGTTGAGGAGGCTTCACCCTCTTGAAGGTTCTAAGCAGGGGCGTGGCTTCCATTGGTGCATCAGGTGCAGTGACACCGGGACTCAGCGGCTTCAGGGGCCCTATCGATCCTGGCTGTATTTTACAATTCAAACAGCAGCCAAGGGCGCACTAGGGCACACGACAGACTTGCTACGTCGGTCCAAAGTATACAATAGGAAAAACAATACACATCTGAAATACCTCTTTTTAAAAAAAAAAAATGAAAATTTGTCTAAAGGTTTCAGGGGCACACTGTGGGGAAAATGACTATATCTGCCAAAGGAGGGATGAAACAATGCCACATCTGGAGTATTTCATCACTTTGAAAGTGGCTGCATCTGTATTGGAGGAACATCACGTGACAAGTGGTCTGTTCCCATTTATAGCTGTGCCGTACATAGGTAACAAAAGAGCTCTCGGGGGAACGGGTTGAAAGAGGCGGCTGCGCTGTTCAAGGGTCCTCACAGCGCGTGAGAGCTCGCGACGTGCCCCGATCGGAGCCACGCGCATCTCGCTGCGGTAAACAAGCGCAGGACATTATTATTGACGGGCTGGGAGCAAAAACAGGCTTTATATAGAACTGAGCTATGGAAACCGGTGCAGACGTGTTTGAATGCATGTATAAAAATACGTATTTATTTATAAAGTACTTAAATGTGTGTCTTTAACGTGTTTGTGTTTTGAAGAGAAAAAAACAAGGGCCTCATTTATGAGGCCGTGCGTCACTTTTACGCCACTGGTGCGTCACTTTTTGTGACGCACCAGCAGCGTAAAAAATGTGCCTTGTTGCACCATATTTACAAAGTGAAGCATCTAGGTAGATGCGTCACTTTGTAAACCCCAGCGCTACATTATACCTGCGCCAGGTATAATGTATGCAGGGGGGCGTTCTGACGCAAGAAAGGGTCATAGAAGTGACGCAGTGAAATCTATAAGATTTCACTGCGCCACCTCTAGGACACAAATGCGTCAATTTCTTACGCCTGCCTCCCAGCAGGCGTAAGACTGACGCAGGCCCTTTCACATAGGGCTTGCCCCATGTGAAAGGACACATTGCTGGAGTTGCGTCGCTATTGTGACACACTCCAGCAATGCGTCACTTTTGCGCCATACAGATACCTCAGAAATACTGACGTATCTGTAACTCCTTGCGCCATGATGCGTCATACTGTAAATATGACGCATCATTAGTGTCGCAAGGAGGGCGCAGTGAAAAGTGACGCATCGATGTGTTCACGCAGCGATGCGTCACTTTTCATAAAGGAGGCCCCACAATTTATGTGCGTCCGTGAACATTCATAAATGTATATATTTAAACCATACATGTAGTGCGTGTTTAGTGCGCACGAACAGTAAATGTGTGTGCATGTGCTGGTTGTGTGCATAAGAGAAGTCATTTCTTAGCAATCATCTTTCGACGTTGGTCCACGACCAGTTCTTAGATTCTGAAGAGTGATGTGTCTCTGCCATAGCAGAGTTCATTCACTGGACGTCCAGGAAGGCCTCCGCGGGATGCTATAGGACCTCTAAGCATCTAAAATATGTCCTCTTGATGGTCCACATCTTGAACATGCACCGTATCCTAACAATGCCCACCTGATGCACCGCGTGATGCAGGTGCCCAACAGGAACATCACATCTTGGGTTTGCCTGCCGGCCCCACCATCTGGTGTAGATGCCCTTCTAATAGAATGCATGTTAAGGATGCCCCCCAGAAGCACCGCCTCTTGAAGATGGCCACCGGAAGCAACACGTCTTCCAGATGCCCACTTGGTGCATTGCTTCGTGAAGATGCCCACCAGAAGCACCAGGTCTTTAGCATGTCCACCTGAAGCACTGCGCCTTCATACTGAGCTTCGGCTGCTGTGTATCTTCAAAGATGTCCAACCAGAAAGTCCACCACTTCTTGGTGGTACCCAGCCAAATGACTGCATCTTCTATCTGATTGATGCACGGCATCTTGTAGAGGACCAGCAGAGGCATCACATCTTGAGGATGCTTCTCTGTACCACCTGATCATGTAGGGGCTCTTCTGATGCTCTGTATCTTCAAGATGCCTCTCTGGCTAATTCACTGCATCTGTAGGGGACCAGCAGAGCATGACATCTTGAGGATGCTCGTCTATCACCAGATCATGTAGATGAGCCTCTGACGCACTGCATCTTAATTATGCCCACCAGAAGCACCACATCCTGGAGATGCCTGTACCCAGACACCTTGTAGATGCTCCTGTGATGCAAATCATCTTGAAGGGGGGCATAAGAAATACCACATGTTAAAGATGGCCACTTGAAGCACCACAGCTTGTAGATTCCCATATCTCATATTATGCACGATGTCTTGAAGTTGCTTTCCTAACCCACAATGTCCTGCAGGCAACCACAAGCAGAATCATATCTTGTAGATATTTAGCTAAAGCACCACATTTTGAGGTTTATCATGTGAAGCACCGCAACTGAAAGATGCTGCCCAAATCTTCGCCTCTTCTATAAGGACATTTCGATCACTAAATCCGTCTTCAAACCTACACCTAGTGCAAAGTATTCTAAAGACTCTCACCTGAAGCTCCCCTCTTTGTGATGCACCCTGAATGTGAATATTCCACAACTTTAAGGGTATCACCTGAACCACCTTTTATAAAATACTAGCAGCCCATCCCGACGTTGTCCGGGCTTGCTGTAGCCGACGCCACTGTACCTTAACACGCTCCAGCCGCGAACGTGTTTTTCCAGTGTTCGCTCCATCCCCGAACGTGTTTGGCTGCTCCAGCGTGTTTGGCCGCTCCAGCCTACGCCCCTGCAATATGCGAACATGTGTGTTCGCTCCATCCCAGCCGCGAACGTGTTTTTCCGGTGTTCGCTCCATCCCCGAACGTGTTTGGCCTCTCCAGCGTGTTTGGCCGCTCCAGCCTACGCCCCTGAAATATGCGAATGTGTGTGTTCGCTCCATCACCGAACGTGTTTGGCCGCTCCAGCCTACGCCACTTAGACGCACAACATCGCGTCAACGTCCAACGCCCACAACAATGCTAAAGGACACGCCCACTCGTATTGGAATGCTAGTCCCACACAGAACGCTTCTCTTTTGCCGAATCCCACAACGCACACGCCCACAACGGACTACTTTTCACAAAACGTTCTTTTCCCCTTCTAATGTATATGTTGGGCTGCTGTATAGCCTATGACCATCTGCTGATATTGTAGTTTGCAATGCTGTATTGGGTGTTCTGATTGGTGCTGTAGTTCTTGAGCTTACCCGCCTCAAAGGTTTGGGCTCTCTCTTTATTATATTAGTATAGATACCATGTTGAAACGTGCATCCTCAAGAGAACCACCTGAACCCCACGGCTTGTAGATTCTCATTTATGATGACTTTGCCCACTTCCGACATCATACCGTAATGATGCTGTGACAAAGCAGTTGAAATGCATCTTTTTAAAAATGACCCTGTATTTTCAAGATGTCCTTCTGGAGTGCCTGCCATGCACCTTCTTGAAGATGCCCCCCCTAAATGGTGCATCTTGAAGGTGCCCAGCTGAACTGGCACATTTTAAATATATATGGCTAGCAGAAACACTGAATTGTCCAGCCAGCTCTGTAGAACAAAAGTGTAAGTTACTACAAAAAGTACAGTTTGAGCATACCGAAAAGTATTAAACCAACTAAAAAGGGTAAAGTTACTCAAAAGCATCAGCTACCTTTGTGAATCAGACCCTCTTCCTTCATCGCGAATTTGAAGGCAGGGTCAACTGTTCAGGAATTGTAGAGTGAGATCTGTGCTACAGCCCACTTGATGCACTCACAGGTGTAAAATTACTCGTAACTTTGGGGCTGTACAGAGCAAAGCCAAGTGTCCCCAAAGCGCTGTCCGAGAAAAGCCACCAGTCGTAATTTGAGCCCCCGGACAATGTTGCGTGGACGCATTCATCTCACCTCCTCCCATTAGCAATTTCCACTAACTGGGTAGGGGACATAATGGGCAGGCAGGAGGTAAAAGCATTCAGTGCCATTCTCTGTTCAATGTATTAAACTAACCCAGAGGTCTCTTCACCATGGTGGAGGACAGGACGAAGTTTCTGCTGGAGACGTAGCTCACAAATTGAAGTAAGACCCATTGCACCCAGACCAAGAGATCCAGATTGACTAACTTTCATGAAACCGAGCACTGCATGGAAGACCCCAGAAATGCGTTAGCGTAGAGCAGAAAACAGCACAGCCGAGATTTAGATAGAGTTCCCTTCTTATGCAATGTGCAAAGGCAAGCCAGCAGTGTCAAGTCTTGTATAACCTCTGTCGGTCCACCCTCTGGTACAAATTCCTACGCCTACACGTCAGCACAGGGTCAGACATGTAAGATATGTGTTTTAGAGTAGAGGATACGTCACATGCAGGTGAATCCGGCAATGCGCCGTTGACCCCTTACTTGCACCTACTTGGGGCCTTATTTATGAGCCCTTGCGTCACTTTTACGCCGCTGGTGTGTCACTTTTTGTGACGCAACAGCAGCGTAAAAAATGTGCCTTGTTGCACCATATTTGCAAAGTGACGCATCTAGTTAGATGCGTCGCTTTGTAAACCCTGCGCCACAGTACACCTGCATAATGTATGCAGGGTGGGTGTTCTGACGCAAGAAAGGGTCATAGAAGTGACACAATGAAATCTCTGAGATTTCACTGCGTAACTTCTAGGACGCATATTAGTCCATATCGTACGCCTGCCTCACAGCACGCGTAAGACTGACGCAGGCCCTTTCACATGGGGCTTGTCCCCTGTGAAAGGACACATTGCTGGAGTTGCGTCACTTTCGTGACAAACTCCAGTAATGCGTCACTTTTGCGCCATACAGATGGGTCAGAAATACTGACGTATCTGTAACTCCTTGCGACATGATGCGTCAAACAGTAAATATGACGCATCAATCATGTCGCAAGGAGGGCATACTGAGAAGTGACGCTTCGCTGCTTTCACGCAGCGATGCGTCACTTCTCATAAACAAACATAGCTTCAGCATGTACAGGTTGATCCATCGCTGTTGCTGCTGCAGTTTGCACAGATTGGTTCTGGTTTGTGAATCACAAACACCAGTGCAAACCTCTAGTAAACCGGAGCCAGTGTTTTAAAATATCTTCAACAGGCATCTCTCATCATGCCCCTCCACAGAAGCAGCGCCACTTATGCTGAACCGGCACTTCGAAAGCTTTCCCGCTCCAGGGGTGAAGTGACACCTCTCAATGATGTCATTGCCCTCCCATGAAAGAAACGTCCGCCGTCAAGACTAACACCAAGGCACACATTGTTGGACAAAGGCCATCTACATGGGACTCAGATAGGGGCGTCGCACCCCCTCACCTTACTCTGCTTTCTTTTTTCATTCGCTTTTTCCTTTTTAATTGGCACACCAGTGCATCTTTTATCAAGCAAAGAAGCTTACAAACACAGTTTTCTGTATTCTTTTCTCTTACTGTAAAGATTTTAATTAATTGTACAGTTAATAAAATTCATTCATTCATTCATTCACCTCTCAATGATGCTGTACTCTAACCTCCCAGTTCAACATATAGAGCAACCCAGTAATCCCTCAGGAGACTGGGCACAAATGTATACAAACAAGCATTGACTCCTGAAGGAGTACTTTGTAAAAACAGTTACTTAGTGAGTGGATTGGTAAATCTCACATCCGACCCTCCAAACAAATTAATAGTACATTGGATTATTTGCATTAGTTGAACATCTAAAAATAAATTATAAAAAAAATTATAAAAGGCGTACTTCTTTCCCTCTTAGTGTAACAATTATTTGTATTTATTCAACAGCAATACAACTTTAATTAGGGTCAATGAAACAGCGCAAGCCCCCTTTACCAGCATAGGCGACCACCCAACAAAACAATGAATATTCTAGAAACCCTCTGAGCCCTTTACTTGCACATGGGTTTTAAAGTCCACTCATTGGCATCTGTAGTGGCCAGGCCGTGCCTCGACAAGAATATGTATAGGCCCTTTCTAGTAATTGTATTTTACGCTTAGTCACCATGAAGCTTCAAAAGATGGAATCAATTGAAAGTGTCTATCCAGTAACCTCTAGCGTTTAAATTTACATTTCTTTTAGGTAGGAGCTGACCTGAGAACCCATCTTTCATTATTTAGCTGTCTGTCCCGCCTCTTCAGTGCAGGACACGCCCGGCCTGGTTCACAGCCTGCACGTTTGAGTAAGTTTGACTATTTTTTGGTTCACAAACTACATTTTCTAGTAACTTATACTTTTGTACTAAGCGCCTCATTTATGCCGCCGTTGCATCACTTTTGTGAGGCAGCGGTGGCACAAATCCTGTGCCATGGTGCGGGGTACTTACAACGTGACGCATCTGGGAGAAGCGTCACGTTGTAAAGCCCTGCGCCACATGTAGGCGTTCCTGCGCAGGGGGTGGAGGGGGGGCCGTTCTGGCGCAAGAACGCCTCCTAAAGGTGGCTGAGTGAAATCTACAAGATTTTCTCAGTCACTTTTAGGCCCATGCTGCGTCAAACCCCTGTGCCTGCCTGAAGCAGGCGTAAGGATTGACGCAGCTTTAACTAGATAGGGCCCCCAGAGCATTGCTGGAGTTGCGTCGCGCTTGCGACGCAACTCCAGCAATGCCCCACTTTTACGGCACAGATGCGTCACACATCTGTGCTGTTTTTGCCCCATGGTGCGCCGCATTGTAAATGCGGCGCATCCATGATGGCGGAGCTGTGGCACACAATAACTGGCGCATCCCTGCTGATTTGCAGGGATGCACCAGTTATTGTAAATATGCCCTAAAGTGCCTAAGGACAAAAGTGTAAGTTACTAGAAAAAGTACAGTTTGTAAATACCTAAAAGTATTAAACCAACTCAAAAGTGTAAACTTATTCAAAAGCATAAGCTACCTTTGTGAATCAGGCCTTCTTCCTTCATCAGGCAGTTCAAGGCAGGGTTAACTATTCATGGATTGTTATATTTTAATAGAATGTAAAAGAACAGTTTAAATAAAATAAATGTAAAAAATCTTGGTAATACCGTTCCCAATAGTTCACACTCAATTTGACCTCTGGAGAGGGCCGAGCTCCTCAAAGGGTACTATCTCACACATTCTTGAGCTCGAAGCACAATTAAACCAGCTTGGAGAATGACAAAGCCAAGGAGAATGGCCTGGGACAAAAAGAAAGGGGAATAACTCCAGAAACATGCAGTGAAGTGGCGTCACAATAACAACAACTTTATAAAAGTTCACTTTTGAGTCTTACTTTTCATAAATATTCCTGTTTTAAAAGCCCTCCTGTTTAAGCCCTTTTGATTGGATATTGCCCAGCTCCCTCTGAATCTCACTTGGCAGCTATCTGTGCGGTTCTCTAGGCAGCCATTCCCCTATAGTTACTCTTGCAGCAGCAATACTGGTGACTCCCTCACAGCACCCCCAGCAGACGAAGGTACAATTATGCAACAAGCATTGGTAAAGCAAGCAGGTCCATGAAACCTATGGCTTTTCCAATCCTATTTTTAAAATCATAGATAGTGCATGAATCCACAGAGGCCATCTAGGAAGAGGATTTGGTAAAATATTACAAAATAACTTAAAAGATTACCACTGCAAATTCGTGTCCATCCACAGGAACCATGTTTTAATAGATTTTATTTTTAACAAATTACATTCAAAGTTGGCTTACTGTCTATGCATGTGCAAGTGGAGCAGCTATCTGTGAATGCATTTTGTTGTATTACCTAAAATCCTGTTCAAAGATGGCCACTGTGGAAGACTTTGCATCTGCGGTAAACCTCTTCAAATGCAATTTGTTTGAATTAAGCTATTTCCAGATCCCCACCATGCATGCATGGACCACCATCTTGAAATGATCAAAACATTTTTTAAGATGGGCCCCTTCTGAAAGCTCAGCTGACATTGAAAATTTGGCAAGGGGTCTTGGAGCAAGACGACACTGGGAGGGAAAGGGAGGTAAAAACGAGTGTGACGGGGCAGTAAAACAGAGTTGGAAGGGGTATCAGAGAGAGAGAGAGAGAGGGAGATATATATATATATATATATATATATATATATATATATATATCTGCTCCAAGTACTCCGTAGTATCTAACTACAAAAGACCAGCACTCACGGTAGCGAGCTTCAGTTTTTATTATAGCTCACGGCGTTCAGACGCGTTTGGGCATTCGCCTTCGTCGGTGTTAACATGGCGCCGCTGAAACGGCCGTCTTTTATGTTCAAACATCAACATTCATGGACACAGTAAAAGGACAACAATGTCAAATTATGAGCGCCATCTTAGAGTGGTATAATACCTCACCTCAAAATAGCGAGATAATCAAAGTCAAAATACCATCAAACTCATAGATGAGTTAATGTCCCTCCAACATTCATCAACATGTTAAATATGTTAAATACGTTGCTTTCATAAAGCCCTGAATGGGCTACTGTTATTTCATTAATGACGTAAGCTATCCACAATATCCATGAATGTAAACAACCCCTCGTAAAACTCCACATTCCCAAATTTTCAAAACATTTCATCTACAAATTACAGTTCATCTACAAATTACAGTTCATCTACAAATTGAATCCGTCTTAATTAATTGTCCCCCAAATGTACTGCCAATTCCTCATGAGAATTCAGACCTGCAGGTGTCTTGGTGTTCAAATCAATAATATATCTAGACTCTAACCTTCTAAGAGTCGTCAATCTGTCACCCCCCCTGGGGTTCTGCGGTACGTGGTCTAAACAAAAATAAGTCAGAAGATTCCTGTCCCCATTGTGCAAATCTTTAAAGTGGCGGGCCACTGGATATGTGAGGTCCCCATTGTTGATAGCTCTGGCATGCTCTAAAACTCTGATTTTCGCAGGATGAATGGTACTCCCTACATATTTTAATCCGCACGGGCACTGTAAGCAATATACTGTGTACGGAGTAGTACAGGTCAAAAATTTGTTTATTATTCTAGGCTGCCTCAGTCCTGGTACCTGAAATGAGGAGACTTTCTTGCTGCCAGCACAGGCCTTACACTTTTTGCAGGGATGAAACCCCTTTAGGACATTCTCAAAAGCCTTTGTCTTTTTCTTCTGCACGTAGCTGTTAGTTATGCTATCTCTGAGGGATCTTGCCTTACGATAGGTTATAAGGGGTCTTTTCGGAATATCCATTGCGATGACTGGATCCATTTGTAGAAGTTTCCAGTGTCTGTTAAATATGTTTCTCAGTTTGGTGGCATCTTGTGAGAAGGTGGTGATCATTCTAAAATTATTGACTCTATCTTCCTCACCTCCTCCTTTGTTGCTCACCTTCAGGAGACTTTCTCTAGTTACAGTGTCTACTCTTCGCTTGGCACCTCCCAAGACCTGGCTGCTGTACCCTCGTTCTCGAAATCTGGCCATGCTTTCAGCTGCATATTTCTCATAATCTATGCTCCTTGTATTGTTTCTCTTAATTCGGAGCAATTCTCCGTAGGGGATACTATTTTTTAGTCTTGGAGGGTGTCCACTGCGAGCATGCAAAATGGAATTTGAAAGCAACGTATTTAACATATTTAACATGTTGATGAATGTTGGAGGGACATTAACTCATCTATGAGTTTGATGGTATTTTGACTTTGATTATCTCGCTATTTTGAGGTGAGGTATTATACCACTCTAAGATGGCGCTCATAATTTGACATTGTTGTCCTTTTACTGTGTCCATGAATGTTGATGTTTGAACATAAAAGACGGCCGTTTCAGCGGCGCCATGTTAACACCCACGAAGGCGAATGCCGAAACGCGTCTGAACGCCGTGAGCTATAATAAAAACTGAAGCTCGCTACCGTGAGTGCTGGTCTTTTGTAGTTAGATACTACGGAGTACTTGGAGCAGTCATAGAGGCGGGGGCACCACCCGCTTAAAGGCACCCGCTCGTGAGTGCTGGGAGTTTGGTGCACCACACAGGAGCAAGATATATATATATATATTTATTCCAAGGACTTACTTGGGAGGCTACATCAAAACACTGTGAGACCAAAATGGTCCAGGGTGGGGAAAAATGCAATAGGGAAGAAAGCCATTGAATCGGGGGCAGAGAAGTGCCATTAAAAAACCAAAGCCATCCAGGCAGGAACCAAGGAGCTGACTCCAACCCCACTCGAAGTACCTGTTAAATATCGAACACTATAGGGCTCAAACAGACAGCAAAACAGCCTGTAACCAAGACCTTTAAAAAGGAAATAATTCAGATTGGGCATGTGGGTACACTATCAAATGTAAGGAAGGAGTACGTATTCTGGAAATTTTGATAAAACTCAAAAAAATACTGTGTCTAATACTTCTCTGGCTTTTCAATCCATGTCACAACCCCAGAACGCAGAACCTGAATACAACAGATACTCTTTCAGATAATTGTGTGATGTGTGTCCCCGCCACGGTAGTCTCGGGGCCTCCGGTTAGAGTCGCACGTCACATTATGTTTTTTTTTTTTTTAGGTTTTAGGTAGAGATGGCATACGCTGTCTCACCAGCTTCTTCTAGTCAAAAACCTGCATCATTAAACATGCATATATCTATCCTTAATGGGCTTTGGGTCACCCTCTTCATCCATTGGACTTCTCAGCTGTCATTCACATTTTGGTTCCGCCCACTAAAGCATAAGGCATGGGCAACTCAGCTATTATATTATATTGGCGTTAGTTTGCTTGAATAAACTTGAACTTCCATCTAAAAATCTAAAAAGTACATGTCGGTGCCAGAGCTGGTGGGCCAATACTTGGCTAATGTGTTTTTTCTTTCTATTCTTTATCCTTTTGTTTAACCAACTCGGTTTGTTGAAACTTTGTTTTCTGGTTACATTAATTTAAAGGCAATAGTACTTTTTCTTCGCACCACTAAGAATCCTATTTTCCTAAGACTTCCATTAAAACTAAAAGGGTTTCTTCACATTTTCTAAGTACATCTTCTTGCCAGGAAACACAGATACTCTTTATATCACAGCAGATTGCTGCATTTTTGTCACCGAAAATCTTTATTGCAAGTATACGTCTGTCATGTTTACGGAGCATGTTTCCCTGTTATTTGTTCTTTTCATGGCATATGCTTGCTATACACTTCTATAAAAAAAATATTAGCCAATGCAACTGCTTGCCTTGGTTGGACCTATTGGCTTTATCAATGGTAGTTTCTTATTATTGTCAAATACATATTGTTATGATTCTAGTGTACAGGCAACTTATTTAGAGGCTTGGTCCATGCTTTAGTCAGGTAGAAAAAGAAAGAAATGCTCATACACTTAACACTTTAAAGAAGTGAATCTTTTTAACACAGAGGTAGCCATATTTCTGAACCCTAACCAGTTCTGTAGGCTGGTTTGCAGTTTTTGAGCCCCACTTCCACTGCTTGAACTTTTAAGTGTAGAACCACACCAGGCACACTCCTGTATCCATTCTTTTGTGCCCTGCTACCTATCTCTCTCTGAGTGTAAATGAAGTACTTCGACAGCATACGGTGTGCAAACCGACAAGTAGGCTCTTCGCTTATAAGGAGGATGTATGTTTCTAGTCCTCACATGTAGTCCAACAAGCTGCATCAACTGAGGTGAGATTGACCTCAAGTTGCTTACCCTGACCAGTGTGGCCTGTCGGTTGACGTCATCACAGTGCGCCATGGCTTACCTTTCCTTAACAGACACCCCACGTACGAGGAGGCGTCGGAGAAGAAGCTGTCCTCCCGCTGCCTGAAGATATGCTACTTCGTCAGGTAGATGCTTTATTTCTCTTTATTATGCATTTGTATTGCTTGATATTTCTCTTGTTATGTTTGTGTATTATCTCTTTATTTCTCTTGTGGTGTGTGTATCTCTTGACATTTCTCTTTGTAATATGTGTTATCTCCTGATATTTCTCTTTATGTGTGTATCACTTGATATGTCTCTTTGTGTGTGTATCACTTGATATGTCTTTGTTATGTGCATCTCTTCATATTTCTCTTGTTATGTGTGTGTATTACCTCTTGAGATTTATCTTATGTGTGTGTGTATCTTTGTATTTCTCTTATGTGCGTGTAAATCTTGATATTTCCCTTTATGTGTATCTCTTGATATCTTTGTTATGTGTGTGTATTATCTCTTGATATTTTTCTTGTTATGAGTGTCGATTTTCTCTCAATATTTCTCTTATATGTGTGTATTATCTCTTGATATTTCTCTAGTTGTGTGTGTATATATCTTTTGATATTTCTCTTTGTGTGTCTCTTGATATTTCTCTTTGCTATGTGTGTCTCTAGTTATATGTGTGTATATCTCTCTTTATGTTAATCTCTTGATATTTCTCTTTGCTATGTGTGTGTATAATCTCTTGACATTTCTCTTGTGATGTGTGTATCTCTTGATATTTCCATTTGTTGTGTGTGCTATCTCCTGATAATTCTCTTTGTGTGTATCTCTTGATATTTTTATCTGTGTGTACATATCTTGATATTTCTCTTTGTTATGTATGGGTATTATCGCTTGATATTTCTCTTGTTGTATGTATATTTCTTGATATTTCTGTTATGTGCATCTCTTGATATTTCCCTTTATTATGTGTGTGTATCTCTTGATATTTCTCTTATGTATATGTATTATCTCTTGATATTTCTCTTTGTGTGTGTATATCTCCTGATACTTCTCTCTGTGTGAGTATCTCTTGATATTTCTCTTTGTGTGTGTATTTCTCTTGATATTTCTCTGTGTATCTCTTGATATTTCTCTTTGCTATGTGTGTGTATTATCTCTAGATATTTCTGTTGTTGTGTGTGTATATCTCTTGACATTTCTCTTTGTGATGTGTATATCTCTTGATATTTCCATTTATATGCATGTTCTCTCCTGATATTTCTCTTTGTGTGTGCATATCTTTATATTTCTCTTAGTTATGTGTGTGTATCTCTTGCTATTCCTCTTATGTGCATCTCTTGATATTTCCCTTTGTTATGTGTGTGTATCTCTTGGTATTTCTCTTGTTATGTGTGTGTGTGTATCTCTTGATATTTCTCTTTGTTATGCGTATTTCCTGATATTGCTCTTTGTTATGTGTATCTCTTGATATTTCCCTTTGTTATGTGTGTATCTCTTGATATTTCCCGTTATGTGTGTGTATCTCTTGATATTTCTTTGTGTATCTCTTGTTACTTCTCTTTGCTATGTGTGTGTATTATCTCTTGATAGTTCTATTGTTGTGTGCATCTCTTGGTATGTGTGTGTGTGTATCTCCTGATATTTCTCTTTGTTATGCGTATCTCTTGATATTTCTCTTTGTTATGCGTATCTCCTGATATTGCTCTTTGTTATGTGTATCTCTTGATATTTCCCTTTATTATGTGTGTATATCTCTTGATTTCTCTTTTGTGTGTGTATATTTCTTGACATTTCTCTTTGTGATGTGTGTATCTTTTGATATTTCTCTTTGCTATGGTTGTGTATTATCTCTTGATATTTCTGTTGTGTGTATCTCCTGATATTTCTCTTTAATATGTGTTTCTCCTGATATTTCTCTTTATGTGTGTATATCTCTTGATATTTCTCTTCACGTGTATCTCCTGATATTTCTCTTTATGTATGTGCATCTCCTGATATTTCTCTTTGTGATGTGTGTATCTCTTGATATTTCTCTTTATGTATGTGCATCTCCTGATATTTCTCTTTATGTATGTGCATCTCCTGATATTTCTCTTTGTGATGTGTGTATCTCTTGATATTTCTCTTTATGTATGTGCATCTCCTGATATTTCTCTTTGTGTGTGTGTATCTCTTGATATTTCTCTTTATGTGTGTGTATCTCTTGATATTGCTCTTTGTTAGTGTGAGTATCTCTTGATATTTCTCTTCATATGTGTGTGTTTGTGCACTTTTCATTATGGTGAGCATGGCAGGTATGTGCCCCGAGCTGGAGCTGCTGTTGGACTTCACACGTCAGCTATGGGTAATTCCACAGACCTTGTGTAAGATCACACTCCCCATGGGGACGATGCACATCTCTTGTAGTAACACGTACTGTCTCTAAGACATCACATGCTTTCTGTGACTCCACAGACCCTCTGCAACTTTGCAGACGCCCCTCTTTGACACCTCTGTTCCTCTGTGACATCAGACCTCTATGACATCATACACTGTCTTTGACTCCACACGTCTTTTCTAACATCACCGACCACACTTTATGATATCACATACCATCTGTAACTCCAGGGGCGTGACATCACAGACGCCCTGTGACTGCTCAGCCTCTCTAAATCCACAGGCCCTCTGTAGCACCGCACTCCCTCTGACGTCACAACTCCTCTATGACATCAAAGTGCTTCTACAGATCCCTTGTATCAGTGGATTCTCCTTGAACTCCACAGACCCTCTGTGGCATCTCCACTCTTCGCAAACAATACCGACCTCTGAATGTGTGCAGCATTCTGTGCCTGCAGACTTTACCCACCAACAGACCCTCCATATGACAGACCCTCTGTAACATAACCGACCCCAGGCAGATGCCCACTAATGCCACAGACAATCTGTATCATCTAGTCACAGGCCTTCTGCAATATTGCAGACCCTTGGGACCTGCTCAGGCTGTCTGCATGATGTGATTTAACATATTTAAACTGATATAATGCATTATGTTTGCAACTGCATAGGTACATTTTACATGTAGACATTCGGAAGAACATATGAAAAGCTAATTATGTCGTTTTTCGTATACTTATATTTTAAGCGCTCTGGGGTGAGCTGAAACTGCTGTAATGGCATGGCGCCTGCCTATGATAAGTGAGCGTGTGAAGAAAAAATGCTATTCTCTACAGTGTCAAATCACTGAATTCATAATAAGATGATCTTAAGTAGAAGAGCGTCACGCGCCAAAGCTCGCAGCTTTACTAATTTTAGACAAAACCAAAGGGGATGATGGACGGAGTGTTGAACAATGCACGCACTCACCCCCAGTTAACTGACCTGGGTTTAATCCATCATCATTCTTTAGCTCACTCCGCTACTCCAGTTCAGACATGGCCATATGCAAATCAGTCTGACCCTGTGCCTCATGGGAACAGTCCAGCCCGAACTGCCAAGCCATGTCTTCCCTGGACCGGAAACAAGCTTCCGAGGACCGGTTTCTGGCATTTCAGCCGTCTTCAGCCAGGCTAGCTTGAATCCAGTGGCAAAGTGAGTAAGGGACCCAGGTCTGGGCATACCCTGCCAACTTAGGGCGAACAAAGCAAAACCAAAGGTGATGATGGACGGAGTGTTGAACATTGCAAGCACTCGCCCCCAGTCAACTGATCTGGGTTTAATCCATCATCATTCTTAAGCACACTCTGCCACCCCAGTTCAGACATGGCCTTATGCAAATCAGTCTTGACCCTGTGCCTCATGGAAACAGTCCAGCCTGAACTGCCAAGCCATTTCTTCCCTTAGGGTAGTGAGCTAAAGAATGATGATGGATTAAACCCAGATCTGTTGACTGGGGGTGAGTGCTTGCAATGTTCAACACTCCGTCTATCATCCCCTTTGGTTTTACTTGCTAATTTTAGGATCAATAAATTCACTCTTGGATCACAAGCTTTAAAACATGTACAGACAAAGCCAGGAGGCATGACTTTGGGATTGTTTTTTAAAAGTAATTGATGTGCATCCTCTGTTTAATGCAGGAAAACAAACTACCAACTGGCGTTTAGGCACAATATGCAGCGCTTCCTAAACTCATGCCATATGCAGGAGATCTTCTAGGGCATAGTCTCCCGATACAATAGACCTTTGTAGGAGAGTAGGGTCTGCAATCCTATGATCACCCAGATTTTTGCTTTTTGCTTCACTGGTTTACGACGTTCCCTGGCTGTGGGCCTGCTAATCAGACCCACAGCCTAGCTGTTCTCTCTAATCCAAATTGTACCCAGGTACTGAATTGGCACTGGGCCCTCTCAAGTCCCTGTACCCAGGGCTGAGGTGCACCCAGAAGTCTCCCAGGGGCTGCAGCATGTATTATGCCACCCCTGGCCTGACTAACTAAATCTGACACAACTGGCTGCACGACAGCTGGGGCAAGGTGGTGTAATCACCCTTTGCTTTAGATATAGTATTCCTATATGTAAACCTAAATGAACACACAGATCTCCTATCAGTCACTCCTATGGCAGGCCTTAACAATCCTGAAGGCAGAGTGCTTGGAATCGTGTGAGATAGTGCTCTGGCATGAGCTGAGCCTGTCTGCGGCTTTCGGGATCCATCCCTTAGCCGTTTCCATGATATCGCATACCATATACTCTTAAGTGCATTATAATCCTCGCGGTTATATGCCAACTCTGGTATCGCTTTATCAAAACATGTCGAGTAAGGTGTCATACGAATTGGAATACTAACCCCTCGCCAATTCTGGCGACAGGGTTAGCATTCCACCCTTCTAGAGGGACACGACATGGATGTAACCTGTAACCCCAGTTAAAGTCAAACAGAGCCTTAGCTCCACAAAATGGATGCTGCCACCGAGACACAAGTCTGCCCTCCTGCTGCTGGGAGTCCTCCCAGAGCAGGAGGCAAGGACAAAGGGTTTCCTGCCAGGGGCGATGCTAGCACCGTCCCAGACAGGATTTTGTGTATCCTAGGTAGGCAGGGCTTTAGAGGAAGGTGACTGCAAGTGGCACCCCGGTGCTCACTGTGCATAGGCCGGCTTGAACCAGTTCGAGGGGCACACCAGACCCTGAGCTGGGGAAAGACCGCCAAAGGAGAGGGGTGTAACCACCCCCCTCCTGGTCCCACCCATAGGGCAGGACTTAGTCGCGTGCCAGCCCCCTTTTTCAGGATAAAGGGAGGAGCAGGCCCCCTTCCAAATTAGATCATCTTTGAATCCTGAAACTACTTTCTTCAAGAAGGAACTCAAGACTCTTCCTAAGATTTCTCCCTTGTGACTAAGGAGTAGTCACCCTGCAGCAGCAGGCACCATCCAAGCATCGCGGTTTGCTGTAAGTCTCTCCTCCGGATCAAGACTGCCCCAGCACGACGAGAACCGGCTTCCCTGGCACCTCTGACCTCAACCTACATCATCAGCCCAGCTGTGATCCGTGGGTGCGACGAGACCTCGAGGGACCGGCCATCTTCAAAAACTGCACGACGCTTGCCCAGCACGACTTCTGAGGAATCCTCACGTGAGTGCTTTGGGGCCCGAGAAGCCCGACCCTGAGCAGCTCCAGCACCGAAGTCCAGCCCCCCCTGCATCCACGAGATCTGCGTGGGGCCCTTCTGCTCTTTGCTGCTCACCGCGTTGTCCAGGTCACTTGCCCGTTGGCTAGTGGCCCTCCTGACGACGAACTTCGACGACAACACTGCTGGTCTGGTTGCTCCAGACTGGCCCTTGCTCGCCTCCAACAGAGGAGCACCCCGGACCCTCCTGGTCCACTTCAGACGCCATTTTGAGTCCACCGCGTGGGCTTGAATTTGCCAAGACTTGTTGCCCCAATCCTGGGTCCAGCGACGTCGACAGCAAGAACCTTCGTGGGACAGCTCGCACCTCCATCCTGGTCGCCGACAACGCCTCCTGGTCCGAGAGACTGCAGAGCCCAGCAGCGCCCACTCACCTGACTGCGGTGACTTCGCCCGGTGCCATCCTGGTGCCCACTTAATCACTGGCTAGTGATTCAGAACTTGGTCCCCTCTGCTTTCAGGTTTTCTTCTTCCCTGATCCAGGCTTGGATCTCTTCGAACTTTTCTTCACTGGCCGCCTGCCAGCAACTTCTTCTTCAGGCTCCTGGTCCGTCAACGTGGGTTTCCGACGCAACTTGAACCCTATGCAGCCGCAGCCCCTGGGCTAGGTAAATCCAGCACTCCGGTGCCCCAGCATAGTCCAACACTCCAAGTGTTCGGATCCACTCCCGTTTTCGTCCCAGCTAGTCGGGTTCGCCCGAGAACAGTAACTTTGTGAGTTCTAGCTTCCATAGACTTTTTCCTGCCTTACGCGTGAGAGTTCCCACTCTGCACGTGGCGTCCCTAGGCCTCCTGCTCCTAACCTGAGTGTTCAGTATTGTAGGCCTTGCGTTTCTAAAGCCTCTGAGAATCGTTACTTACCTGCTAGTAATTCGCATTCCACTTTTGTAGTATATGGTTTTTCGTGCCCCTAGGGCATTTGTGTAAATTGTGCGACTTAAAGTATTTTCGTAAGAGTTTTGTTGTGTGCTTAGCTCCCTGACTCATAAAGAGTTCAGGGTAGACTTGTTATAAATAAATACACTTTATTTTCATAACAACTTGTGTGGTGTCCTTTCACTGGGTGTTCAAGGGGTAATGTGATGGTAAAACAGCTGGCTTAACACGCCCTCTAGAGTCTTAGCCTTAGACTGCTCGTATCCATGCTACTAGGATAGCGGGTCTATAAGGTTGACTTACAACCAATCATCAATAAGGGTTGTTTGGACTGATACATAGTGATCACTAGAATAGTGAGCACTGCATATCAAGCCAACTTCTCACAACCTTAAAGAAAAATGGATGGTTCCCACTGAACCGACATGGTACCTGCACCCTCCCAGTGCCATTATGTGACACTCCATGAACTGGACCTACTTCCTCACGAATACTCAAAGGTTAACAACCGCCACAACCATCTCATCCCATTTGCTCTGCAACCATTCAGGTACAGAAGAGCCCTCAGCCTGATGATGACCTTAGAATCGAGTCCACATGAGTCGAAACACATCGACATTTCAACAAGGAGGACTTGTTAATCGGTTCCCATTGACTAGAACCAGCAGTGAATTACTTTAGAGCCCTGAAACTAGGCTTCTGTATTGGGCATTTTGTGCCTCCTTGATGGTGGACTGCCCATGAAAATTGTCGTCCATGACCCAGGCCATTTTGTTCTAGATCATTTATCAAAACAGACAACTGATAACAATAAAATCCACAAGGTCCTTATTATCTTAGACAATAAACTACTTAGCTCACAAATACTGAATATCGCAGACGGCTTCTTTCCAGAGGAGAGGTGGGAACACACAAACACAAAGTGCCTTACGTGTTTAGGTCTTGCCTAGGCAGCGCTTGCACTGTCTCTTCGAGACATGCTGTATCTAGGATATGAGTTGAGTGCCTGTCACAACACACGTCCTGCACACTCACGTATGGCAGTTATTCAAAATAAGCATTGTCTGTAAATTCGGTCAGAATCGATGGTCTAGGAGAGGTTTTAAACAAATGTTCTTTATGTTCCTTGTCTCCCTGTTCTCTTACAGGCTTATAATTTAGGCAAAACATTGTCAGTCCTGATGATGATCCTTCATTTTTAATGGGATCGAAACGCCGTCGACAGTTGATGTAGTTATGCACTAGTTCTCCATCGTGTGACCCAATTGTGTTGTACTACATGAGCACAGCTAGATTGATTCTGTTACTTCATTAGCGTCTCACTAGTTTTCTAACTTTGCCTGAGATACATTTTATTCTTGTAAATATTGTTTGTCATGTTTTATTGTTTCGTGTACTAGATGCAGGATTGCGTCCCACTGTATATTTGTGTGCTCTGAAATCTCCTTTTTATTTTGTATTGATTAATAAACAGGGTCCGGCTGGACACCTTATCATTATAGCGCAGATTGTGGCCTATAATCAATTCAAGTCCCTACATAAAATTGTCAAGGAACTTTTGTTGCTTTTTAAAAAAAAAAAAAAGTATCTAGGATATGGGCTTGTTATTTTAATGCTTTTATTTGTTTAATATTTATTGGTGATAAGAATAGCTGTGTTTACACATCACTCTGTGTAATTCAGTCTTGCGTTGAAATGTGTTATGTACATAAAGTAATCACTCGAGATAAAGAAAGGTGATTGATTCCCATTTTCAGACGTGTTTTGCCGTGTTCTTATACTGAATTAAGAATAGAAGTGTATGGTGATAGGGTGAATTGTTTTCTTTGTGGGTGAACTCTAATCACTACACTGTACGTTAATGGGTTTGGTGCTGCAGGCAAACAAACTGAGTGAGCTGCATCATGCCTCTCGCCTCATATTGACGTGTAGATGACCCAGAAGTTGTAATCAATGGTAAATACAGACAAACAGTTTTCATTGAGATTTGAAGTGCATCAATTCTGTGAGACATTCATGGTCTTAGCTTGCAGCATCCCAGTATCATGACATTTTCAGTGTTGTCCTACATTCCGGAAGCAGCTTTAGGTGTCCAAACTCTGACTTCAGGAGGCAAACCACTAAAGTGAGACAGTGAGGGTTGAGGTGTAACACCCTTCCTGCCTGTTGCCTAAGCAAGTTTCCTGCTTCAATGCACTGATATTTCCATGAAATAACAAAACTATGGAAAATCATTCCCATTGGCATGTCATATTTCTCACTCCACATATGAAAGAAAGGTAGCCTGCACAACTAGCCACTCTGGCCATTGAACGTTCCCGGAGACTGGGCTAAGAGTACCTGAAGGTGAAGTTTTGGGATTTTGTGTTTTTTTGGCAGATCTATCCTAAGTGTGCCCCGTTCCGTGAAACACATGTATGGAGTTCGAGTGTATCTTCCTCTCATGTGTCTCCTAGCGATATCAACTTATTTTTGTCTGCCAGGTCATTCTCTATTCCTGGAATATGTTCGGGTAGGAGATTCATCAATTTTCATAGCACCCAGACGAATGTCTCCCATGCTATTGTTGGCAGGCGAAGGGAGGCTGTCCCTCTCTGCTCCTGTAAGTAATACATCCTCATCATCGTATTGTCTGAGATCTTGATTCACGCACACGTCTCGATTATGTTTTACTTACAGAAGCAGGGAGTTCATTCACGTGAGCTTCTATGTGAGATGCATGTACTGCAATGGTCCCCTGCAGCCAAACAACTTCAAATGTTCTGCTCGCCATATGATTGTGCTTGTTCCTATGTTATTGTGCAGAATCCTGGCGGTACCAGTTCTAGATCTGCCAAGACCCAGTCATTTCTGACCATTCCAGCGAGATCCACTCCGGAAGCGCCTCATGGGGAACCAGTGGCATGCAGAAGGCCATCCCGGCAGGCAGTTAAATGACCTTCCTCACTGTCGGTGGTTATCATGGCTTGTGCATCTCTTGCCACAGTCAAATTTGTAGTTTCTCCTAAAATATTTTGTACCTTTTGTAGCTGCGGATGGAATTTTGGTTCAGACGGTAGAGCAGACGTCTGGGTTGCTTAGTCTGAGCCTGGCATTGATGAAAAGTCTTCATCTTTACCAGTAAGTACCAGAGCTGTGGATTCACGTTTCAGGCTTAAAGGCCTCCAAAAACAGTCATTTCTGGACACCTCGAGAGCGGACTAGATCCTGCTAGGGAGCAGAACGAGCTAATAATGGTTGCCACGTACCACGATTTGTAGGTCCTGCCGATGACCTGCATGCATTAGTATGTGGACTTATGCATCCTGGAGGTCAAGGGGCCCATGAAGAAGCCCTCTTGTGGTAACAGTATGACATCTTAGAATGTCATCCTCTTTCAATATAGAATTGGAGCATGTCTGTTGGTCCACATGAGATCCAAAATCCGTCAAAGTGTTCGATCCTTTTTTTTTAAATGAGAAAATAGACGGCGTAGAACACAGCTTGCCTCTCTGAAAAAGGCACTTGTTTAATGCTGGCATTGCACAATAATGACGAGACATCCTCCCATAAGCGAGGGAAATTATCCTGGTTGGTGTTAAATTTGCATGTGGGTGGTGACGTGGTAGCTGCTCGCACTCAATTCTGAGGATGCCTTGATGGTCACTAGCACCCACTTATCTGAGGTTATTTTTTCCCATTTAGGGGGGAAAAACTAAAATTTTCCCAGAATCAGTCTTGTGTGATCAAAGAGACCCCGAGCTTCATGGGATCAGGACCTCAGGGACCGGAGAGCCAAATTCCGCGTCACCTGGGCTGTGACTCTCTATACTCCGGGTGCCCTAACCGAATATCTGAATCCGCCCCTCCCAAACCATGCAAAGTATACACAGACGAGAATTACACTTTGATCCTATTCCCCTAAGGTTCTATTGACATGGTTGCAAGGATGGTGAAGGTGACAGGTGATGTAGATGGTGGGGACAAACGGAAGAGTCCTTAATACGTGTGATCTGCATCTGCGAAACTCTAAAACCACTGAAGTGCCATTGGCTTCGGCTGAGTTTTCAAACTTTCCATTCGAGGACATGTTGGACCGCTGTCTTAACTTGCTGAAAAGGAGAATCATGTCAGCAATCCAGGTGTTTTCTTAAATTTATGGAACCAGGGATTGGTAATGTACAATGTTTATGATTGCTTTTACTTTGGTAGCCATTATTGCACAAAGCACCTTGACCTCTAAGGCCGCACGCTACCGGCTTGGATTACTTTTGACCAGTTGGTGTCAAACTGTTGAATCAGAATAAGGATAATGTCCAGATCGCGGACTGGCTACAACCTGTTTAAAAAGAGAATCATACCAGCTGGAAAATGTGTGTGTGCCGCAACTGGTCATTTTGAAATGCGTATGATTGTTTTTATATAAGTCAGTCGATGTTTATTTCCACTGAGCTCTTTGATTCCTAGGGCCATACCCAATCTAGCATGGAGTACTTTTAGTTAGCGGTCCCCATGGCTAATGTTCCGAGTGAGGCTAAGGTGGAAGGGATATGTCGTACTTTTTGGGATGGAGCATTTGCGGCTCCAAAGGGGACTTCAAACTTGATACCCTTTTCCTTCCCTTCTCAAAACAGTGTTTTATCCATGTTTTGTTATTTTTATATTTCTCCAGATGTAGAGATTTTGATTAATCGAGTTGAGATGTCATTATTTTATTTAATCAAGGAGAAGGGTATTGAAATGATTGCCTTGTAATGAAGGAACCTCAGTTTGGAGATCCCCTGACTTAGAATTCTCTATGTCCCAAAAGGCACGTTTGATATTGCTGTACTTGTGGTCACTGCTGTTGTTGCTGAATGTTTGATGGCCCTGGTTTGGCGGCCTTTGTTCTGTGGCTGAACATGTCCACTGTGGTCCATATAGGGGCAGTTCTTGTTCATGGCCTCCATTGACTCTGCCAGTTTTTCTCTCAGTTCACGCCAATCTTTGGACAAAAGAGATGTTCTTCCTTGATAGACTTATTTAAGACATGCATGCATTTTAACTTCAGGGTGAAACCTCATACTAAGGCATACATGGCGGTGCAGCAGGATTTTTTTCAGGCAGCGACTACATTTTTCAACTGCATTGAATGCACAGCTAATGCTTGCTTTGGCCTTGCCTTCTTGCATAATTTCCTGTATCTTTTTCTGATATGTCCCTAAAAGGTGTTGAAAGATCTTTCGTAGCTTCTCCAAGTTAAATCTTCCATAATGTTGTAGCTAGGTCTGGAAATTGGCCTTCTAGCCGCACCTGTGGCAATTCTACATCACATTGTATTTGTGATCTTTTTAGGTCGAGCCTACCAGAAAGAGCAAACTGTCTGGTTGTGAAAGCTGTTGTGAGCTTACAGTGAGCTTAAAGCCCACCCATTGCATGCTATTGATTGACTTTGGTGTCACTCTCTTTCACTTGCTTCTTATTTCATGGCTTGCTTTGTCCATCTTGTGTTTGTTCCTCCCTTGGACCACACCCTCGTTATTTGTGTCTTTCCAATTATCAGTTTTAGGGAACTACTTTTTTCTTTCTGCTTAAGCAGTTCAGAGAGCGCATGTGTTTTCCAGCTGTCTACTTCTTATGCTGTTCTCCCTCGGTACTCGGTGTTTCTTTCATTCATCCATGTGCTTCAGTAGTAGCCCTTCCACTTTAGAAATGTTAGCACTTTTGGGCTAATTCACTTTGTGGATTGTTTTTTACTGATCTATCTCAGAATGTTAAATAAAATAAAAATCGAGTGTGCATCTCATGCATGCATCATGACACATACACGTGTCACCGTTGCATAATGGTGCCTTTTTTTTTTCGTTTTTGCTGTATTGCATCACCATTGTTGCCAATTCTGTACAGCATGAACAAAAGAGACTGGTGAAGCCAATAGGTCTCAAAGGTGACATCTATTTTGGTTTTGCCAATGCTTGTATATCCAGGGAGGGAGGGAGGCACCCATAGGCTGTGACCTGAGTAGTATCTAAGACCATAGAACTGACTCCCACAGACTCCCACAAACATACCTGTGGCCTTTAGGTTCAGCTTTCTGTTTTCTTTCTACACCGCCAGTCTTATCTGATGCAGCCAAGGTATCTTTTACCGCCCTTAGCACGGGCTTCCACTCGGCAGATAGTGGTTGGCTCTTTCACTTCTGCTTGCAGTTTCCATTAGACCGACATCTTCCTCTTTTTCTACCTGCAGAGTTACATTGTGATGAAAAGCAGTGCATTGCATCGCCTCATGATACACAGATGTTTCTCCTGCTGCTGAAGGTCACATTGGGGATGACTCAATCCTTACCCAAGTGGGGAATCCACCTGGTACTTTTTCTGAGCATCACCCTCTTACCTGCCCTTTTACTTTACTCGTTTCTGGGTTCCCTCATCTTGGTCTCTGTCAGTGGATAGGGCCATATGTCGTGAAGGTGGTGACATATC
Source organism: Lissotriton helveticus (assembly GCF_964261635.1). Taxonomy (NCBI): domain Eukaryota; kingdom Metazoa; phylum Chordata; class Amphibia; order Caudata; family Salamandridae; genus Lissotriton; species Lissotriton helveticus. Next base: position 55,441,494 of record NC_136070.1, on the reverse strand, counting down.
CCTCAATCCTCTAGAAGTAGAAGAAGGTACAGCATCTTCTCGGGAACGCTTTTTGGTGAAATTGCCGCCTTAGGAATATTTTTATCACAAATGTTTAAAGAACAAAAAAATCCCTAAAAAAAAACATAAACTTGGCTTTTTGTATGGGGCAAGGATTGGCGTGCACTTGCCATACAAACTTCAAACCTGGTGAGCCAAGACGCGGACAGAAGCATCTGAAGAGCAGATGATACAGAAGAAATGGCGGCTTCTATCTTCTGTAGCATCCATTTGAAGATGGTTTTGTCAGTGCTTGCGCCCGAGTGCTACAGGGCTCCTTGCAGACTCGTTTTAGTTGTATAAAAGTCCCTCATGCATTCCAGAAGGGGCGGAAGGACACACCCACACAGCCAATAGAAAAATAGTGAAGCTAAAATATTGCAGTGTATTGATCTAAGATGTGATTGACAATGTCTCAAGCTAATGGCTGAAGAAGTAAACAGGCCTTACCCAAAACCCCTTAACCCCTTGGCCGCGGCGGTAATTCTGCCGGGGCGCTAGGGGGGGGGGGGCGCACGGCGCCGCCATGCTCGTGATGGAACCACTCCGTCACGAGCCGCGGTGGCGCTGTGCTTGTGACGGAATGGTTCCCTCATGGCCCCGCCCGCCTAATAGAACTCTTAGTGCAGGCGCGAAATCAGCGCCACGCAGGCTCGGCGGCCGGGCCGTGACGGAACCATTCCGTCACCAGCACAGCACCACCCTGGCTTGTGACGGAATGGTTTCGTCACGAGCATGCAAGGGGTTAAATTTAGTATAGAATACAATATGTTTGCTATGAATGATGCAAGCCCTATAGAACTCAAACCTAAAAAAAGAAGTGCCTGCCCACCAGGTGGGGTCACTGGGGTAGTCGGGCATTTCCAGCCAAGGCCAGCAGGCTGGACAATTGAAAGAAGTGAACATTTTTGGATGTTATACGTGGTCTTTTGAATGACTGATTTAATGAAAAGGTGTAATCTCATGGCAGGTACTGGATGACCGAGTTTTGGCTCATGTTCAAAACGGACGCTCCTCTGAGAGAGACGATGGAGAAATTCAAGGACCTGGTGAAGGCTCGTGACGAGGCGATGAGCCAACACCTTATTGACACCTCCCAAATGTAAGTTTGTTATATTGCTCTTTACATAAGCAGTGGCCACACCTGCTGCTACCTTTCCAATTTATTCTGTCTCCTGTTCACATCTGTCTCCTGGGGTCCAAAGGGGAGACTTCAGTAAAAAGTGGGAAATACAGAGCTAAACTTCTTGTAATTCTTATTTTCATATCATGAAATTTCTTTTTTTCTGGTCTTTTTCTTGTACTTTTGCTGTATCTTGTGCTGGAACACCTTGTGGGTGTGGCCTCCCTGGTTCTTATGGTGAAGAAGGGGAAAGGGGGCTAACAATACAATACAAATGTCACCATATTATATATGAAAATAAAGGATGCCGATTCAGATTTCTATTTTGACATACTGGAGCTGGATGGTGCTGTTGGGAGTAAGGCATAGTTTGAAGGTGTTGGGAGTTAGCGTTTTTTGGGGTCTGATGGTTTGGGGCTTTACGAGATGTGGGTATGATACACATGTTCACATGTATGAGGGGTGTCTTGTGCTCTCATTATTTTCTGTGTGTTCGCTCACAAGCCCCTTGTTTATTTATTGATTTATTTATAAAGTTTTGTATAGGCTGTTTAAACATTTCTCATATGTATGTTGTGGGGGCCAGCCTCAATGTTATGCATATTTAGTGTCTGTTTGGGTGTCTCCCATTTTCAGCCTCTTGCATATTAGTCAACAACTAGTATCCAGGAATTCAGGTTCAGTATCTATTCAAAAAGATGTGTAATGACTCACATCACACACAGACACAAGCTAATATGTGTTGATTGCATGTTCAGTCCAGTCTGGAACATTAAAACCCCCTCGTGCAGCAAAAATCAAAAGGAAAAACAACAGTTTTCTGTATACACTTGAAGTTTGAGATTAGAAGAAATAATGTGTGGTGATCAAGGGCATTTTATAGTCCTTTGTGCATTGCAAGGCAAGCATTTCAAAGGAAGCGGAAGGATACACCAAAATAGCCAATAGCATGAGGTGAGAGAGTAATACTCCTCTGGGTCCGGCCAAAGCCCACTCTATGTATAGTTTAAAGAACTGATAACAGTAACTCGTGCAGGCAGCTGCACAGTCAAACAAGACCTAACACAGAGGTTTCAGAGCTTACCAGAAACTGAAACCTGGGGTTTGACAAGAGAGCCCAGGTGCACTTGAAAAGCAGCAAAACAATTAAGCAACGTTAAGCCCCGTTTGCCCTCTGGTTCACCTCGCTGCCATCTACTAAATAGGGTGAACAGCAAAACACACAAGATGATGGACGGAATGTTGCACATTGGCAAAACATTCTCCCCCAGTCATAGATCTGGGTTTAATCCATCGTTATTTTGCTCACCAAGCCACCCCAGTTCAGACATGGCCATATGCAAATCAGTCTTCACCCTGTGCCTCATGGGAACAGTCCAGCCCGAACTGCCAAGCCATGTCTTCCCTGGACCGGAATCAAGCATCCTAGGACCAGTTTCTGGCTATCAGCCGTCTTCAGCCAGGATAGCTTGACTCCAGTGGCGTAGAGAGCATGGGACCCACGTCTGGGCACACCCCTCCCACATAGGGTGAACAGAAAAACAAACAAGTTATGTTTAAAATGAAGTTTGCTTTTAATGTATAGACAGAAGAGAGATCCATATGTGTGATCCGACCGTCAGCCATGCCACGTTGCGCTCTGTTTCTATGCACCCAGCCTGCACTGATAGACTGCGGTAGGTTATGTAAAGTAAAGGACATTTCGAAAAAAAACATTCTGCTGTAAAGTATTTCTTCAGGGTAGCGGTGCCTGCTCTGTTGTCATGAAGTCCGTTTCTTGCTGCAGCAGGGGTGGGGGCGTAGAGACAGGGCACAGAGTGCACGCTTTGCACAGAGGATGCACACACTGGTGCACACGACCCAACGTGTGACCAGACCCAGTATGATGACGTAGGTTAAACGCCCAAATGTACCCTGCAGGCTGGCTCACGCCCCCAATGTTATGTTTTGGGTTCATAATCCGCCCCTGGCGTAAGGGGCGTGTAGTGTGGAAGTCATGTGACCGCCGATAATAAAGAAAGGCTCCGCACGCACGTACGCCATTCTGAGACGGGCGCACGGAGAGCCAGCAAGTTATTTCCCGTGTCTGCATCCTTTATTCCTAGGGCCACGTGTCAGGCCTAGTGCCGATTAGCTAAGTTGGTCCAACCTGTCTGAAGGACACAACAATTGGCGACGAGGGTGGCTGCTGGATCCTCGCTGGGTGAGAGTACCTGCCTCCTGCCCCGTGTGGCGGCCGCGAGCCTGTCCCTCGGCTCGTGGTGCTCGTGCCGTGCGGCGGACCCCACCTCCGCGCAAGCGCGCCTGGGAGGATGGCGACGATTCCGCCCATCGAACCCTTTGTGGTGGAGGGGGCGCCCTCAGCGCTCGCTCCCAAATGGAAGGAGTGGGTGGATAGACTACTAGTGTTCTTTGAAGCTACGAAGACGCACAAGGAACAGAAACGGGCCATGGTGTTACATCTCGGCGGCAAGGACATACACTCCATTGCTCGGACCCTCCCGGAGGCGACCCCCAGAACTCATCACACGCTGATTAATGCCCTCAATGCCCATTTTGAGCCCATGGCCAATCAAGATTATGAACGATTTGTGTTTAGACAAGCGCGCCAGCTGCCCGAGGAATCGCTGGACACATATCACACCAGGCTCAAAAGGTTGGCGCTCACGTGTGGGTTTCAAGATACCACTGAGGAAATTCGGGGGCAAATCATACAGGGATGTGCGTCGGCCAAACTAAGGGAACGGATTCTGGAGGAGTCTGGCAAGCCGCTGGCGGACATCCTAACTCTTGGCCGCACGAAAGAACTCTCCAAAGCTAGGGCTGCGCACATGGAAGCTGCGTTGCAGGCATCGGTCAAAGTGGAACCGGTCAACAAGATAGACACACACGCCCACCAAGTGGCCCAAGAGACCGCCCATTCAGGGTGGAGCGTCGGGACAGTCATGTGGGTATTGTGGAGGTCCGCGACACCAGATGGCAGAATGCCCAGCACGGGGCAAGCGGTGTTCGGGATGTGGCCGGCAGAATCACTTTGAAAAGGTGTGCCGATCGAAGAACTTCCGTAAACCACGCCCCGCTGTGCAGGCCATAGTGGAGGGGGAACAGAGTCACAGTGACATGGATGATGACGAAGAAGAAGAACGGTCGGTGCACAAGGTGCACATGATTGGCACCGCTGCCCGCCGCACCAGGCCCCTGCCCCAATGCGCCATACAGGTAGCGGACCAAGATCTTATAGCCGTGGTGGACACGGGCGCATCCATAAACTTGATGAGTGTTTCCCTCTACAGGACCATGACCACGCCTCCAGCACTGCGTCCCACCCCCATCACTGTCTTCGCGTATGGGCAAGACACCCCCCTCGAGATTAGAGGAAAGTTCAAAGCGGTAATCCGCCATGGGAACAAGACGATCAAAACCAATGTCTTCGTGTCAGAAGAAGGCCAAGGCATGCTGCTGAGTTGCAAAGCGGCTGAAGACCTGGGAGTGGTGACATTCGCCTTCGGGGTCCATGAGGAATCTGTCCAACATCTCCTCATGGAGTACCCGGACCTTTTCGAGGGCATTGGCAAGTTCAAAGGCCGAGAAATTCATCTGCACATTGACCCAACGGTGCAGCCGGTGGCTCTGCGACACCGCCGCATTGCGTTCCATCTACGGCCGCTGGTGGAAGAAGAACTGCACAAACTGGAAGCGGCAGGCATAATCGAAAAAGTTTCGGGTCCCACCCCATGGGTTTCGCCCATCGTGGTCACCCGGAAACCGAAGCAACCCGGAGCGGTCAGGATATGCGTGGACATGCGCCTCCCGAATGCTGCCATAAAACGGGAGCGCCACATCACGCCCACCATAGATGACCTCATCGGAGAGATGGCAGGTGCCCGTTGGTTTTCCAAGCTGGACTTGCGGTCAGGGTACCACCAGTTGGTGTTGGACATGGAGTCGCGCAACATCACTACTTTCTCCACTCACATCGGCCTTCGAAGATACACTCGCCTCAGCTTCGGAATCTCCAGTGCAGCGGAGGTGTTCCAGAATGTCATCCAGGAGCTAATCGCTGGAATACCTGGAGTGATAAATGTCAGTGATGACATAATGATACATGCCCGCACCATCCCGGAGCACAATCAAAGGCTGGCCCAAGTGTTTCGGAGACTCAAAGACGCAGGACTAACGCTCCACCGAGAAAAGTGTGAATTCCTGCGGGACCGGCTAGGGTTTTTTGGTTACGTCTTCTCAGCCGAGGGCGTCAACCCGGACCCGGATAAGGTGAAGGACATTAAAGATGCGCCACCCCCGCAGACCGTTACTGAAGTCCGGAGTTTCCTGGGCATGGTCAACTATTGTGGCCGGTTCATCAGAGACTTGGCTAACCTCACGCTCCCCCTGCGGGACCTCACCAAAGACTCCACTCCCTGGCACTGGGGGCCTGAGCAAGAGAAAGCTTTCCGAGACATCAAAGAGTCTCTGTCCAACAACACCACTCTCGCTTTCTTTGATCCCCGCAACTTCACGCTTATTGCTGTGGATGCGGGGCCTGCTGGACTGGGAGCGGTTCTCATGCAAAGGAAGAGAGACGACATCGACTGGACGCCTGTTGCTTTTGCGAGCAGATCTCTCACGGACACGGAACAGAGGTACTCGCAGATTGAGAAGGAAGCGATTGCCATTCATTGGGGGTGCCGACATTTTCACCTCTACATATATGGCAAGCCATTCACTGTGGTGACCGATCACAAACCCCTGCTGTCCCTGTTTGCGGGAACCTCATCCAAACCCCCGCCTCGCATAGAAAAGTGGCTGCTTCAACTGCAGGAGTACAACTGTACAATCGAGTATCAGCCCGGAGCCAAGAACCCGGCAGATTATCTGTCCCGACATCCCAGACCAGCCACGGCTGAGGAGATGGAGGAAGCTGAAGAAACAGAGGCCTATGTCAGGTGGGTGGTGGCGCGATCTTGCCCTCGTCCCATCTCTCTCAGCGACATTGTGAGTGTCACAGCGCAGGACGCCTGCCTCCAGAGGGCCAAAGAACTTGTTCACACGACTAACTGGAATCGGGCCAAGGAGGGGTGGAAGATGCTCACGCCCGAAGCTCAGAAAATAATGGAGAGTCTGTACCATGTCCGAGAGGAGCTCAATGAAGATGAGGCCGGATGCCTTCTGCGGGGGCATCGCTTGGTGATACCCTCAGCCCTCACTGATCAAGTCATACAGTTAGCGCACGTAGGTCACCAAGGCATGGTTAAAACCAAGGCACGCTTACGGACAAAGGTGTGGTTTCCTCTGATGGATGACATGGTGGAGCAGGTGGTGAGGGCATGCGCTGCGTGTCAGGTGACGGGGGAAGCTCCTCGGGAAGCCCCGATTACCGTGGAACCTCGTCCACAACAGCCATGGGACAAGGTCAGCATGGACTTTGGCAGTCTCCCGGATGGGAACTACACGCTGGTCATGATTGATGACCATTCCAAGTATCCGGAAGTGGAAATAATAGCCAGCACCAGCGCAGAGTGTGTGATCCCGAAGGTAGAGAAGATTATTGCCACCCATGGAGCTATGTGCGAAATCCGCACAGACAATGGACCCCCATTTCAAGGACAGGAATTGGCCACCTATCTGTCATCTCTGGGCATTCGGCATCGACGCATCACTCCCCGATGGCCACAAGCGAATGGGGAAGCGGAACGCTTCATGAGGACCCTTAATAAAGTGATTCGCATTGCTCATGACAAAGGACAGTCCGTGGAGATGGCCATTTTCACGTTTCTTCGCAGCTACCGACAAACCCCCCATTCAACTACCGGGATAGCCCCGGCGCATCTCCTGATGGGCCGGATTGTACCTGATTCCATTCCTCACCACCCTCAATGGGCCCCTGCCCCCGTGAATGAAGAAATAATTGCCCGCAAGCGAGAGACTGCATTTGCTAAAATCAGCCACAAGAGAAGAGCCATGGTGACACAATTCAGCAGAGGAGATGTGGTGCTTCTCCGTAACAGGGTGACGAGTGGAAAGTTTCGTTTGAATTATGAGAGAAGACCCTGGCGAGTGGTTGGTGTTAAAGGAACACGCATCACTGTGGTCCGCGGAAGGGAGACTGTAACCAGGAATGTGTCGCACTTTAAACATTTCCATGGGGGTTTGCGCGCCTTGGATTCACCACCTCTGGTAACAGAAACTGAAACTGCCCAGGACTTGCCAGGCAGGGAGCCGACGCCCAGTCTCGAGATCACACAGAGTAGCACTCCGAGGGCGGTGATCAAGGAAACAGAAGGCGGTGCGGAGGCCCAGGAAGGGGTGTCAGATCCGGAGGAGCCCGACATGGAGGCGCCTGAGACCGGCTCCGCCCCAGAGACAGACTGTTCAAGCCAGAGGGGCGTGGATCAAAGGCTGAGACGTAACCCGACGCCTTCCTGTCGACTACGCGATTATCTCACGTAAGACTGTTCTATGTATCGGAGTTAAATACAATGTTCCGTAATGTGTCCTACGGGTTGGGAGCAGTTTTTGAAAGTGAACTTGAAGTCTATGAAGATTAGTACAATAGACTACCCCTCACGACGGAAGGGTGCAGCTGTCTGAGAATTATGTTTTGAGTTTTTCTTGTTTTAGGAGGAATGTTATGTTTTGGGTTCATAATCCGCCCCTGGCGTAAGGGGCGTGTAGTGTGGAAGTCATGTGACCGCCGATAATAAAGAAAGGCTCCGCACGCACGTACGCCATTCTGAGACGGGCGCACGGAGAGCCAGCAAGTTATTTCCCGTGTCTGCATCCTTTATTCCTAGGGCCACGTGTCAGGCCTAGTGCCGATTAGCTAAGTTGGTCCAACCTGTCTGAAGGACACAACACCCATGAATGAAGGGCTAGTGAACTCTGGACTGGAGGCGCCTGGACCCAACTTGCCAGTCCTTGCGAGAGATGGGTAAGTGCCTAAGGCCATGCCGGAAGTGGGTATGCATTGCAGTGGAGATGCAGTGCACCAGCACTATGATTTCAGAGCAGAACAGTGCCTGACGTCCCAATGGGGCCTTGAAATCCTCGAGGCGCCTGAGGTGAGGGCGAATGCGCAGAAAACACTTGTGCAACGATGACACCTAGCGGCTGGCCAGAGTGTTACAGTGGATGGAAGGTTAACGTACTAATGTAGTCTGGCGTAGAACCATATTGGCCACCATAGAACAACTGTATTAAACAGTGACACGAAAGTTAGTTATTAATATAGCGCCAAAAGCATAAACCATAGAGCGAGCACAACTGAGTTAGATTATAGCATCGCCCCTGCATGTACTGCCGGAGTGAGCAAAGAAACAACTCATGGGCGTGCTAGTCGGTGACCCCAGAAGGAGATTACGTTAGCATTCCATTCGTCTATTTGTTTGTTTTCTGAGAGAGGGGCCCCAAGGTAGACGACGGGTCTGCACACGTGTGAGTACATTAGCTCGCTGTGCCATAAGACTCCAGCGCCACCTGTCGGGTTGCTCCCCTGCAGAAAGGGTCTGGAAGTTTGAGATGCACGGTGCCTATTGGAGGAGACCAACGCTGATATTTACATATGCTTGGCTCCTGCCAATCATGCCACAGTGAATAAAAACAAGCATTTGCAATGCAATCGGTCTCGCCTGTGGGACCTTATATGTATTTAGCTATGCAGCACATTAGCCAGGGCTCGAGTCGGGGTACCACGCTGGTGTACGGCGTCCCCCACTTATTTTTTGAGGACTTGTGCCCTGACATTAGCCTGGGTGCTGAAACATCTACTGTTCTTTAACATGGAGGGAAAGTAAGCACCAAACTGTGTGACACGCCAAGTATGGAAACCATTGGAGAGAAATATTGCCTTTCAGCATAGTCCAAAGCTCTGTTTTTAATATAAAATCAGGGCCTTCGGTGGTCATATCACTGAGAATACAAATTTGGAAAATATATTATTGTCTACAGGTGCTCGTGGAAGACAATTTCTATGGACTGGAATCTAGAAAATGCTAAAGTGATTCTGGTATTTTACTGACCTCTGCTTGTCGTTTTCTATCAAGAAAGTTAAATAGAGGCAGTTGCCGGAAAAATAAAAAAAAGAAAGTCCCTCAGCAGAAAGCAACTCTGATATTTTACTGACCTCTACTGGTCGTTTATCTACCAATACAGTTAAATAGAGGCAGTTGAACAGAAACAAAAGTCCCTAAGGGGAAGCAGACAAGTCCTAGGGCTGATCTCCAAAGCCCACAAAGTACATACACATATAAGTATATACTAAAGCAAATGCCAGATGTCTCAAATGCTCGACCTAAAAAGATGGATTGGAATGATTGCCAGAGTAATTATCAATGACTGAGGCTAATTCAACCCTTTTTAGTGTTGTTAATAATGAGTGAGCCATGCTTAATGAAGAGAGTGATTTCTGCTTCCCTAATAACCCTGCCCTGACCCCTGAAGTTCTACTGATCATTTTCCTACTTGGACCACAAATCGACTGACTAACTCTCAGAGCTCTATAATGCATTAATACCCAAAGTGAGTCTCTAGGTGCTACTGACGGGTGTTGCTGACCATTGTTTTGATTATTGCCATGGTAACCTTCTCATTGTCCCTGCTCCCGCCTCTTGTCTTGCAGCACGTCCCGTGATTGGCCGTGGAAGCTGACGCAGCGGGTGAAGTCGAACAAAAGCAAGAAGCGCAAAGTGTCCCTGCTCTTCGACCACCTGGAGCCGGAAGAGCTGGCCGAGCACCTCACCTACCTGGAGTTCAAGTCCTTCCGGAGGATTGCCGTGAGTGAATGGCCGTCCTTGTAGACTCGTGCCTGGGCAGCAGCCCGGGGCTAGGTCTTACAGATTGAGATGTGTTGAACCAGGCAAGCAGGATCCTCTGGAGAGGCACTGGAAGTCCTAGGTCCTTGTAGCAGCTTTACTCCTGGGTGACAGACCAGGGTCTGGTCTTGTAGCTTGATGTGGCCCCTATGGCAGCTTTATTCCTGGGCGGCAGCTTCTTCCGGAGAGGCCCCTATGGCAGCTTTACTCCTGGGCGGCAGCTTCTTCCGGAGAGGCCCCTGTGGCAGCTTTACTCCTGGGTGGCAGCCACGGGCCAGGTCTTGTGGCTTGAGGTTTGTTAAGTCAGGCAAGCAGGTTGTTCTGGAGAGGCAATGGATGCACGAGGCCCCTACGGCAGCTTTACTCCTGGGTGGCAGCCTCTTCTGGAGAGGCCCCTGTGGCAGCTTCACTCCTGGGTGGCAGCTTCTTCTGGATAGGCCCCTGTGGCAGCTTCACTCCTGGGTGGCAGCTTCTTCTGGATAGGCCCCTGTGGCAGCTTCACTCCTGGGTGGCAGCTTCTTCCGGAGAGGCCCCTATGGCAGTTATTACCCCTAGGTGGCAGCTTCTTCTGGAGAGGCCCCTGTGGCAGCTTTACTCCTGGGTGGCAGCTTCTTCTGGATAGGCCCCTGTGGCAGCTTCACTCCTGGGTGGCAGCTTCTTCCGGAGAGGCCGCTATGGCAGTTATTACTCCTTTGTGGCAGCTTCTTCCGGATAGGCCCCTGTGGCAGCTTTACTCCTGGGTGGCAGCTTCTTCCGGAGAGGCCCCTATGGCAGTTATTACCCCTAGGTGGCAGCTTCTTCTGGAGAGGCCCCTGTGGCAGCTTTACTCCTGGGTGGCAGCTTCTTCTGGAGAGGCACAGGAAGCTCGAGGCCCCGGTGGCAGCTTTACCCCTGGGTGGCAGATTCTTCTGGAGAGGCCCCTGTGGCCACTTTACCCCTGGCTGGCAGATTCTTCTGGAGAGGCCCCTATGGCAGATGTACCCCTGGGGGGCAGATTCTTCTGGAGAGGCCCCTATGGCAGCTTTTCCCCTGGGTGCAGATTCTTCTGGAGAGGCCCCTATGGCAGCTTTACTCCTGGGTGGCAGCTTCTTCTGGAGAGGCCCCTATGGCAGCTTTACCCCTGGGTGGCAGCTTCTTCTGGAGAGGCTCCTATGGCAGCTTTACTCCTGTGTGGCAGCTTCTTCTGGAGAGGCCCCTATGGCAGCTTTACTCCTGGGTGGCAGCTTCTTCTGGAGAGGCCCCTATGGCAGCTTTACCCCTGGGTGGCAGCTTCTTCTGGAGAGGCTCCTATGGCAGCTTTACTCCTGTGTGGCAGCTTCTTCTGGAGAGGCTCCTATGGCAGCTTTACCCTTGGGTGGCAGCTTCTTCTGGAGAGGCTCCTATGGCAGCTTTTTCCCTGGGTGCAGATTCTTCTGGAGAGGCTCCTATGGCAGCTTTACTCCTGTGTGGCAGCTTCTTCTGGAGAGGCTCCTATGGCAGCTTTACTCCTGTGTGGCAGCTTCTTCTGGAGAGGCTCCTATGGCAGCTTTACCCCTGGGTGCAGATTCTTCTGGAGAGGCCCCTATGGCAGCTTTACTCCTGTGTGGCAGCTTCTTCTGGAGAGGCTCCTATGGCAGCTTTACTCCTGTGTGGCAGCTTCTTCTGGAGAGGCCCCTATGGCAGCTTTACTCCTGGGCGGCAGCTTCTTCTGGAGAGGCTCCTATGGCAGCTTTACTCCTGTGTGGCAGCTTCTTCTGGAGAGGCTCCTATGGCAGCTTTACTCCTGGGTGGCAGCTTCTTCTGGAGAGGCTCCTATGGCAGCTTTACTCCTGTGTGGCAGCTTCTTCTGGAGAGGCCCCTATGGCAGCTTTACTCCTGGGCGGCAGCTTCTTCTGGAGAGGCTCCTATGGCAGCTTTACTCCTGTGTGGCAGCTTCTTCTGGAGAGGCTCCTATGGCAGCTTTACTCCTGTGTGGCAGCTTCTTCTGGAGAGGCTCCTATGGCAGCTTTACTCCTGGGCGGCAGCTTCTTCTGGAGAGGCTCCTATGGCAGCTTTACTCCTGTGTGGCAGCTTCTTCTGGAGAGGCTCCTATGGCAGCTTTACTCCTGGGTGGCAGCTTCTTCTGGAGAGGCCCCTATGGCAGCTTTACTCCTGTGTGGCAGCTTCTTCTGGAGAGGCTCCTATGGCAGCTTTACTCCTGTGTGGCAGCTTCTTCTGGAGAGGCCCCTATGGCAGCTTTACTCCTGTGTGGCAGCTTCTTCTGGAGAGGCCCCTATGGCAGCTTTACTCCTGTGTGGCATTCTGGCAGCCTGGGCTGATCAATCCTGGGTAGAGTTGACGCTTTTCTCATTTTCTAAACTCCATTTATATTAGGAAAGTAAATGTAAAACCTAGCACAAAAGAAAAATAATTACATTTGCAATATATTGTTTAAGGATTACAATTAAGCACAAGTATTAAAACTAGTAAGTTAAAGCCTAAAATGTGTATTTTTAAAGCGCACATTCACCCATTGGCTTCTCAGCACTTAATAGAACTTCATTGTTACCCAACTCCGTGGTACTCAGGAGGATGAAAGGCTGAGTAGACCCACCGGGCTTCAAAGCTGTCACCATGGGGTCAAATAAACACCCCTGCAGTCGATACATTAGCCATCTGAGCCGTCAGACCCGGGTAGCCAGCTGCTAATGCACAGGCTTGAGTGTCATTTTAGCACGACCCAAAATAATCGGACTTTATCTCAATAAATACGCACACAAAAAGACTGGGAGGAGAAGGGAAGGCAGACATCTTCAAAAGTAAAATAAACTCTGGAGGTGCAGATGAGACCCAAAATAACATAACATAACATGTATTTGTAAAGCGCAAGTTCACCCAGAAGGGTATCCATGCACTGAATAACACCTATAGCTTTTTTGTTACCTAACTCAATGGTTCTCATTTTATCGACCTCAGAAGGATGAAAGGCTGAGTGGGCCCACCAGGATTTGAACCTGTGACCATGAGGTCTAACACAAGGCCCTACAGTGGACTCATTAGTCCACTAAGCTACCGTACCCGGCATCTGATGTTTAATAAAGACATTTGCATGCATCAAGTTTCAAAAGCATTATTGATGTTAGTATTACTGTTATTTTCATCGATCTTAGCGTCATTTTGTTTAAATATTATCATTGTTATTATTATCGTTATTATTATCAATATTGTTAACCCCTTCGCCGTGGCCCAAATTCCGCGGGGGCGCTAGGGGGTGAGTGCAGCGCTTCTGTGCTCATGACGGAACCACGCCGTCATGAGCCACGGGCGGCGTGTGCTCATCACGGCGTGGTTCCGTCATGACCACGCCCGCTCACTAATTCGCTCGCACAGGCGGGGAATTAGCCCCGCGTGGGCGGAGCGGCAGCAGCATAACGGAACCACACCGTCTGGAGCACACGCCGCCCGTGGCTCATGACGGTGTGGTTCCGTCATGAGCACGCAAGGGGTTAATAATATTATTATTGCCATTGTTATTGTTATCATTAAGGATATTTTTAGGGTGGCTACCTCAAAAGGATTGCCTTTAAGCACAAGTCATCGATGCTCGTGCCAAAGGGGCTGAACTCGTTGTTTTGTTTGCTTCTGATCTGGATTAAAACAAGCCAGCGCTGACAAGTGGAACCTTCTGGTGGAGTTATAGGGGCAGATCTTATTGATGAGGATACGGGACGCTTAGCGCCTGATTACGATCTTGGCGGACAGGGTTACTCCGTCACAAACTTGACCGATATCCCGAACGCCAAATTACAATTCCATTACTTGTAATACTGCGGATCGGATATCCGATATGCTTATGGCAGAATATATAATCCGCCAATATCGTAATAAGACCCTTATGACCTGATTAAGATCTTGGCGGACGGGCGTCTGTCACAACGGTGATTGATATCCCATCCGCCGAAATCAAGTTTAAATACTTTATTCGACAACATTGTCATAAAAGCTTTCAACCCTATCTAAGCATAATAAATACTAATCTAGTAGTATAAAAAACATATTCAATAACATGCAATATTGCTTTGTTGGCGAATAAAAAAAAACTTTAAAATTTTAGGCATTAAAAGTATCATCACAGTCCAAAGGAAGTTCATGTAGTTCATGGGGGTTTTAAAGTGCGCGTGCGTATTATCCAAGCCCATCCCAGGAACTTGGCGACTGCAATTACAAGTTGAGGGGCACAGTTTGATTTCAGGACCCTGTAAGCCTCGAGACATCTCCTTGTGCCCAGGTTTTTGCATGCAGGTTTCAGCCATCTGCTCCTTGGGGCAGCGTATAATGGACATACGAATAAAAAGTGCAAAAGATCTTCTGCATGGGATTTGCAATAAAAGCATGTGCTGACGTTATCAGGGGACCATTTAACAGTGAAAGCATTCAGGGGTAGGGTGCCAACTCTAAACTGGAAAAACAATTTCCTATCTAAAGGCTTGGAGATCAAATCCCAGTACAATTCAAACATAGGGAGTGTTTTTATCTCTAAGAACTGGGATGTCAAGGCAGGGAATTGGCTGGAAACCAATACGGCATTATTTATCATTTCCCAGTATAGCTTTTTTAATGCATTCTTGGAAGGAAAGACATCTGGGTCGGTTTCAGACCACAAGTGTTCAAGGTGCAATTTTTGAAGTAGTTTCCTCACCTCTTTTAACCAAACTACTTTGTGAAAAGTGTCAGAATTGTCAACATCCAATAAGGCAGCAGCATAGTGGCTCAGTTCCGGAGTAGTTTTTATACGCCTCCAATATAGGAGGGGGCGGAGTCTAATCATGTCCTCAATCCTTTTCCTCCCCAAATCATACAGGAGAGGAATGGTGGGGGTACTCTGTGGGACTCCGATTAAGCCTCGCAGGAATTTATTTTCTGCCGCTGATAAAGCCTTCAAATTGGTGAAGCCCCAAAGTTCTGACCCGTAAAGACATGCACCCAGCACTTTCATGCCGTAAATTTCCAATGTTGGCTGTAATGGTTTTGAAAATGAAGTTTTATGCTTCTTTGTTATTGCCCCTGCCAACTGATTATATTTTAACATTACAAAGTCCATATGAGATCTCCAATTCATACAAGCGTTCATAGAGATGCCTAGATAGGTAAAGGCGTCAACTTCTTCTAAAAAGGCCCCATTGTAGACCATTTTCCCCTTGTATTTCTTAGAGGGATTCAGGTTCATAAATTTTGTTTTGGATGTATTTATTTCTAAGCCTCGGATCCGGCAGAATTCTCCAAAGGCGTTTAGTGACTTTTGTAGGCCGCTAGGAGTCCGCGAGACCAGCAAGGTGTCGTCCGCGAACATGAGTACTGGAACTCGCTTCCCATCCAGTAATGGAGCATCTGTCGGAGTTTGCTTCAGAAAGTCCACGATACCGTTTATGTAGAGGGAGAATAGCGTGGGAGCCAGGACACAGCCCTGCCTTACTCCTCTCTCCACAGGGAAGGTTTCCTTGATCTCCCCCTGGATTCCCCACCTTATCCGGGCGTAGTTGTTCTCGTGGAGTCTTACAAGCAAAGTTAGTAATTCCTGGCTTATTCCTAGATCCCTTAGAACACCCCAAAGTTTTTGACGGGGAACTAAATCAAAAGCGGCCTTCAGGTCAACAAAAACAGCGAGCAGGGGACCATTTAGCAGGGTGACGTTCTTCCAATATATAGTTAAAAAGTGAAACACTTGGTCAACAGAGCTGGTTAAAGGGCGAAATCCAGCTTGATAAGGCGAAAGAATGTCCTTGTCAACTATCCAGGCTTGTAACTTCTTTTGAACCAGCCTACCCATCAATTTTTGGGCGCAGTCGATAAGGCTGATTGGCCTGTAGTTGCTTGCTAGAGCCTTATCTCCTTTTTTGTAGACTGGAATGATTTCTGCTCCTTTCCACGTTGAGGGAATCTTCGCCCCCTGTGCGATAGCATTCCCAAGCCATACAAAATATTTGCACCAGCTGTCTCTGTCTAATAGGAAAACGTCAGCCGGTATACCATCAATGCCTGGTGCCCTGCCTCTGGTCACTCCATCCATTGCCTCATGTACATCTTTTAGTGTGAATGGTCCATTGGCATAGAAGACCCTTTCTGGGGGAAGAACTACCTGTTGTCCTATACTATCAGCGTATTGGGGTTTGAAGAAGTCAACCCAAGACTCTTTCGGGACGTGATTTTTTGGGCATTCCGCTACACCCCCTGAACCCCATTTTAATATGGCCCAGAACTCTTTCTGATGTTTGTCAGCACAAGCCTTCTTCAGTTCTAACCAGAAATTCTCATCCCATTGCTTTTTTGCCTTTACCTGAGTTTTTCTATATTCATCTCTGGCTTTCAAAACTCCCGTTTTAGACCTAAGAGCATTACTAAGGTTATGCCTTGCTACTCTACATGATTGGTCATACCAACCCTTTTTTATAGGTTGTCCATTTCCCTTCTTCTTCTTGCCAGCCTTCAAAAATAATTTCTGGAGGTTGGCAAAAAACTTTGGCTGTGACTCTTCAATTATCTTTATAAAATTTCCATCATTCATTAAAACCTGCAATCTGGCAACTTCATCAATAACTAGCCCCTCTAGGACCTGCCTATCCTCTGCATTGGCCACTAAAGTTGCCCATCTAACATGACGAACGTCGTTTGTTAAAACAACGTCTGAGGTCATAAGGTTCCTAGCTAAAATTTCTGTCATGATTTTTTGTTCAAGGTTGAACGTTAAGGACAGAGGGTTGTGATCACTCTCCAACCTGGATATGACCTGCATATCGATCACTTTGTTCCAGACTCTAATGTCTATCAGAATATAATCAATTCTACTGCTTGATCTAAGATTATCAAAGGTATGTCTACCGTGAGGATCAGAGGGAGTACGGCCATTTACTGCCCTCAATCCTCTGGATAGGCATAAACTTTTCACCTGAATAGCTACTTGTGACCATTTTTTAACCACTGCAATGTCCAACTGGGGGATACCCCATTTCGTATCTTCTTCGTAGGTCAAATCGTTGTCCTCACAGCCTAGAGGTTCAAATGTTGTGTTTAGGTCGCCTCCTACTAATATATTGTACTGAGTGGATAACTTCTCTAGGTCCGCATCTAGAGCAGCTATTATATCTGAGGGTATTCCCCCTAGAGTCCCCCTAGCATAGATGTTGTATATTGCCAGCTTGCAACCATCGTTGCAAGTAAGCAGGATAGAAAGTAGGTCTCTGTTTGGAATAAGATTTTGCTTAGTAGTACATTGCAGAGTTTGCCATAACCAGATGGTTAAGCCCCCTGAGGGGCGTCCCCTTAGATTCTTCTTCGCGGGCACATAAAAGTTCAAGAATCCCTGGCGGAATACAGGAGACACTGACCATGTCTCTTGTAACAATACAATGTCATAAGAATCTATAAAGTCGTACCATTCCGGGGTCACAGTTTTATTTTGGATACCTGCAATATTCCAAGAGATAATCTTGATGGGGCTTCCTCTTTCCATACTCCTCTTATTTAAGGGAGTAGTCAGGTTAGGGGAAGGTTCATCAGATAGGGACCTTACTTCAATCAATATAATACCTGGTTGAGCAGCTAATGTGCTGTTCTCCACTGATTCAGTGGTACAACCTCTAGGATCGGGTGTCCTGCGGCCTGTTTCTTCTACCATGGTAAGACTAGGGTTCCCATGATGAACCTCTATAGTCTTTAGATGCCCTACACTCTTCTGGCTAACCAGTCAATCACATTGGCTTAATCCTGATATGGCAGAGAACCTATTTTCTAACGTAATTCCCCAGTTACTTCTATTTGGTGGATATTTGGATTTTCTAGTGATGGTGTTCCATTTAGTTTTTAGTAACGTTGGGTTTATGGCATTTCCCCTTTTTGTGTAAAAGAAGTCCAACGTTAGTGGCACAATTTCTGTTGATCTTCGCTGAGGGGGGTATATATTAGCTAGAATGTTAGGTAGGGCTTCGGGATCTGAGAGGTGCAACACCACGCAATCCCCCCTAAACTTTTTACAGCCACCTCCGATCCATTCGACCCTTCTAGCTTTTACTATTTCTTGTGCCAGTTGGTCCCTGCCTCCTGGCTTAAAAGCCATATTCTTGGATAGCCAATGGAGTGATTTATTTATCAATGAGGGGATATTCTCTTCTTGCCCTGGTTCTAGTTGAGGAACATTTGCTAGAACCAGAATTAATGGGGAAGCTTCTACTATTAGTTCTACAGGACCCCTATCCAGGTTCTCTATTTCGTTGGTATTTATGTTAGCGGGCCCTGCTGAGTCCTCAACCCTCGGGACTGGATTTATAGTTCCTATCCCTTCTCCCCCTTGACCAGGTTGGTGTGTGGTGTTATGAGAAGTGCTTGCGACACTACCTGGGCAGGCTGTGGCTTTAGTATTTTTTGGGTCTACCATTGTCAAATTTGTATGGGCTGGCCTAGGTGTTTCTATTATAATTTTTTGCAGAAGCGATCCCAATCTAGTGACCTCTACTGTGAGCGAATCAATTTTGCTTAGAAGTGGTTTGGTGATCACTTTGATTTTATTATCTATAGCATTCAGTAGCTTTTTGAATTGATCTTCGTCTAGATGGATTCCCCCTCCCCCTTTATTCTCAATATCGTCACCATGTTTATCCTCTGAGGCAGCCTCAAGACATTTTTTCTCCGATCTAAGTCCGCCCCTTTTAGGTATATTTTTACCCTTGTTTTTCGTTATTCTGGGGGCTGGCACCGGTGTAGGGGCTTCCTCCTCTAGGGTATTACTTCCAACGTCTGTAGTGCAGTCGGAAGTTGTTTCATTAATTTCAACTAGAAGTTGGGTCAATGAGTTGGTATCAGGTATTTGAAAAACCTCATTGCTAATATCAAGTATTGAGACTGGTGGAGGAGTATTGCCAATAAGCATATCCGGAGAATAGCTAAGACCCAATGAGGACCTCCTATCTTGGTTGATTTTGGCAACTTTCTGTACCATGTAGGTTTCAATAGTATTAATTGGAGCAGAGGATGCTTTGGGTTTAGTCATATTAGTATCAACAAAGGCAGTCCTTGGGGTATCAACAATATGAAGATCCCGCCGGATACAGAAGTAATAGGGTGGCAACACTTACTTAGTAGAGATTGAACAGCGTTCTTGGCCCTGCTCCTGCCTCTTTGTGCCGATGAGGGCCGTAGAGGGCCCGCCCTTTGCCCGGGCTTAGCCCCGGGCGCTCCCGCGCGCGACTCGCGGGGGCGAGGGGCGTTCCGTTCTTTCAAGCGCCTCCGGGCGCTCGTGCGGCGTCACTTCCGCCGCCGGGGCACCTGGGTGTTGTAGTCTGGATGGTCGGTGGAGCGCTGTAGAAGTGAGCGCTGCTAACGCTGGCCGTTTCCCTCACGGCGTAGTTTAGGTGCTGGAGCGCTGAAAAAGGCGAGCTAACTGCTGACCTAGCTGGCCGTTCACCTCACGGCTTTTGGAAGTGTCCCACAGGAGCTCCGGGCGCTCCGTTCTTTCAAGCGCCTCCGGGCGCTCGTGCGGCGTCACTTCCGCCGCCGGGGCACCTGGGTGTTGTAGTCTGGATGGTCGGTGGAGCGCTGTAGAAGTGAGCGCTGCTAACGCTGGCCGTTTCCCTCACGGCGTAGTTTAGGTGCTGGAGCGCTGAAAAAGGCGAGCTAACTGCTGACCTAGCTGGCCGTTCACCTCACGGCTTTTGGAAGTGTCATCCGCCGAAATATAAATCCCATAGAATATAATGGGCTTTATATTTCGGCAGACTGCATATCCGTCATCTTAGTGACGGAGTAACCCATCCGTCGAGATCTAAATCAAGCCCTTAGTCTTCATTACATTTAAATAGAATACAGCGGCCTTTAAGTTTCAATCTTCCCTCCAAGGGGGAGCTCTTCTTGCAGGTGAGACATCTCCTCTTTTAGCACTGCTGACCACCGTACCCCAATATTTACAGCTTTTTGCAGGGATGCTAACTCGTCCTTGCTGATCCCCTACATTCACGTAGCCCAGCCTGGCAACCCCTCTGCTCCAAACAAATCCCTTGAAATTTAGAGGTTTTAAATGTATAACTTTTTCAGGCATCTTATATGAAAAGTGATATTTTTATGGTGGTTTCATCCTTGGTTTGGGTAGAAAGAGTATTTGATGGCCAACGGACCAAGTCGTTCACTTTCTTCGTTGAATGGCAAATTTTCCCAAAAAGCGCAGGCCCCAGAGGTCTTGTTCCATTTTATGTATCCAAGACTAGGTACAAAGTAAAAATGATTTTGGTTTTGCTTGCGTTTAATGCAAGGAGGAGTTATTCATTCATGCGGCATTCTTTTTTAGCTCCCGATTAGCAGATCCACGCGTGAGCTGCTTTTTCCCCAATTCGTACCTCACATCTATCCATTTAGAGGATTCCCTCAGCCTCAATACTACATCCTTAGCAACTATGAATGTCCGCATTGATAAATTCCTGGTGTCTCCATGGAAACAGAACAGATTTGTCTAAATGAAACAGATGCCGATTACTGTCACTAGTTGAAGTCTCGGAAGATGTCAGATCAAAAACTATGCTTTATTTATCAACCAAATGTGTTCGGGGGGGGGGGGTTACTCCTAAACTAATTGGCCACATATGCCTGAAAAAACTGACTTGCAATAGTATAGCCAAGAATGGTAGCATGATGTCCTGAGTACATGGAGCTGGGGGGTAGCAAAGCTGTTCTGAGGGCAGATGGTGACCTTACCTGCCTTGCGCCAGATTTCTTCCCTGGGCCACATGGAATAGCCCTGTTGCATGTTAGTGTGGGGGTGTGCAACAGATTAGCGTATCAATCAATCAATCAGGATTTATAAAGCTCAGCCAATCACCCACGAGGGTTTCAAGGCACTGGAGTTGCTAACTGCTTTGCAGTGCTCTGGTCATTTGAACAACCATCTCTCGAGTCCTTTTCTGAACTCCCAAAGTGATGCAGCGTTCCTGAGGTCCAGGGGAAGGTCGTTTCAGGCTTTGGCCGCGAGTTGAGAGAAGGAGAGTCCTCCGGTGTTGGGTCGGCGGATCCGGGGGGTGTCTGCGAGGGAGAGGGAGGCGGATGGCAGGTATCTGGTTGGTTGGTGGAAGGTCATTCTTTTGTTGATGTATGCTGGTCCTTCGTCGTGCAGGGCTTTAAGCATCTTGAGCTTGCATCTCTTCTGGATTGGGAGCCAGTGTAACTTTTGAGGTGCCAGGTGATATCAGATGAGTAGCATGCCACTGGGGGCACTATATTTTGGTACAGTTATTCCTTCTGCAAATCTGATACCTGAACCTTATTTCTATTGTATCAGTGGTGTAGCCATTAGGACTACACTCCCACAACGCATATGGGGCCAGATGTAGGTAAATCTCATTTACCGATTCATAAATACCGAATTTTACCGATTCGGTATTTATGAATCTGTAAATGAGATGTAGGTAAAATTTCGGTATTTTTTACCGAATCGGTAAGATTCGGTATTTACCGATTCGGTAAATACCGAATTGGTATTTGCTATTGAATCCTATGGGCCTTGAAGCCCATAGGATTCAATAGCAAATATCGATTCGGTATTTACCGAATCGGTAAAAATACCGAATTGCTAAGGGGGACAGGGTGTCACTTTGACACCCTGTTGCACCCCTGTAACTGGCTTTTGTGCCATGTGGCACACAGACATGCCCTTAGGGCATGTCTGTGTGCCACATGGCCCAGGTGTACATGCACAGATGTGCATGTACACAAGAATCCGTAATTTACCATGCAATTGTATTGCATGGTAAATGCCGAATTCTAAAGGCCCTGTAGCACTGTTAGAAATGCTACCTACATCTCAAATTACATATTCGGTATTTTTACCGAATGGTAAATTTACCAAATCGGTAAAATTTACAGAATCGGTAAATTTACCGATTCTGTAATTTTACCGATTCGGTCAGTTTTTTGTGCCCCTACATCTCCATAGCCCTTTACCGGTCAGAAACGGCCGAAAATCGATATTTTTGGCCGATTCCGACTGGTAAAGGGCTACCTACATCTGGCCCCTGGTTCTTAAATTAAAGAGCAGGACTTGAGCATGGTGACCCCGGTGACAGGAGCAATGATTGGACAGTCACACTGTGGCCTGGGCTTAGCCATGGGAATGCGCCAGCTTCACGTCTCAAAAACAAGGCCACAACTCGTCATGAAAAATCAGTCCATTTCATGATGCTTCCAGTCCTTCGCCTTTATTTACCAGATTACTGAATTCTGGGACTTGTAGTCTTGGCTCAGTTCAGAACATCACACATGAAAACATTGGTTTCTACACTCCAGATGTGAGTATGGCTGAGCCCCAGTATACCGTATGTACAGTTCCCAGTGTACAGCATGTCTCTACCCCAATGTACATTATACTATCCATAAGCCCCATTATGCAGCGTGACTCAGCCCCACTGTACAGTATGCTATGCAGCGGGTCTCAACCACAGTGTTCATTAAGTTTGAGCCCAAGTGTACAAAAGTTGGCCAGGTCACAAAGACATTTTGGAGTGCGTAAAGTAGTATACTTGTAGCACTCTTTTCCCTATGTCTACACGCCTTTATGAATTGGTCCGAAATGTCCAGCTCCATATTAGCAAAAGTGTAAAGAGGGAACAGTCCTTTCTATTTGTACTCACTGTATATAAAAATACAGCCATCCCTGTGTAGTGTGAAGAATGCGTTCACACAAGCTGCATTTTCAGTCATGATAATCGATTATCTCAGTTACACTCGCTTTGATTTCTACTGGTGGAACGCGCTCAGATTTATTTCCACGTATTAACAAAACATCCACTTTGAACAACAACTTAATACGATAAGAATTCAATTCTAAATTTCGAGTCTGACAGCATTCATAACAAAAACATGTGTTTCATGGTGTGGCTTTGCTCAACCCTATCTCAACGTTTGTACGGGCTGGTACAGGAGAAAGCGTGCCTGGAATGAGGTCCTCCATGGTGAATATCAACATGCAATCCTTTGAGGCCACTTTATCGATGAGATGCGGCGAAAATGGAATGGACTGGAGCGGTCTAGGCCTGGGAGTAGTTCGCGGAGTTTTGCTACGCGGAACTACGCAAAGTTACAAAAAACCTCAGCGGAGTTCCGCGAGTGGCGGAGTGCAGTGCGAACGGCAGTTTGTGCTGGTATTCCTGCTGCTCGTGTAAAACTTCTACCTCGCGAACTTACCGTTTGCTCTTGCAAATTTACCGTTCGCAATCATGAGCGGGGGGGAAAAAAACGCTGCACATTGCGAAGCAGAGTTTTCTGCACTCCGCGAGCTCCGTGGAGTGCAGAAAACTCCGCAAAGTCCGCGAATGGAGCGAAGTTCACCGTCCAGGCCTAGAGAGGACCCATTGGTATATTGACGCTTTTTACATGAGAATCCATACCAGATAGAACTGACAACTGATTATAGTTAAGAATTCATTCCATGTCGTAATTGTGTATGAATATTCCCTGAATATTCTTATTATATTCCCATTTATATGTTTTAGGGCCAATTCCTAAAAGCATGTAAGAATACGGGAAGGAGCCGTGTGTTACCTACTCCAAAATGCCTCTGTGAATAGCCTCGTATGTCTAATGCTCTCCTTGTCTCTTCTGCCCACTTTAGTTCTCCGATTACCAGAACTACATCGTGCACAGCTGCGTGAAGGAGAGCCCCACCATGGAGCGGTCGGTCGCGCTGTGCAACGGCATCTCCCAGTGGGTACAGCTGATGGTGCTCAGTAGGCCCACGCCGCAGCTCCGGGCCGAAGTCCTCATCAAGTTCATACACGTGGCCCAGGTGGGACAAACTTACTTTACTGCATAATTGTGAATTCTCTGCCTAGGCATCTCACATCTACAGGTGAATTGACCTATAGGGAGATCTGGAGATTACCCCAAACATGCCTGCATGGGTAGGGTGGAGTGAGTCGCGTGTATCCTTCCTGTAGCTTGGATCGTTGAGCTTTTGTGGCCAGCAAGATAGATTAGGGCCTGATTTAGTTTTCGTGGATGGGTTACTACGTCACACCGGTGAGATATATCCAATCCACCGAAATATAAATCCCATAGGATATCATGGGATTTAAATTTCCGCGGACTTGATATCCGTCACAGTTGTGACAGAGTAGCCCGTTCACCGAGATCTAAATCAGGCCCTGACCCAGCATAACTACACAATAATACTAGAGCTGAAAGCCTCAGGTAGGGGGTGAGTTATCCCCCATTGATGCTCAGATCAAGTCAGCAAAATTCTGTGCAAATGTCCCTGATAATCGCGTAGGGAGACACATGGATTTGTAATGCATTTTTATGATCAGAGATCACATTAATGTCACATTTGAGGCTCCTCTGATACCCTTAGGAGTAACCCTGGGCGTAGGTCGTGTAGTAGCGCTATGCGTAGCCACGCGAAGTGCACTACGCGAGCTACGTGAACTGCGTAGTGCACTGTGCAAAATGCTGTTCGCACTGATTGCACAGTGCCGGATGCTTGTCCGCACTGTGCAATCAGTGCAAACCGCATCTTGCACAGTGCAAGCCGTCATTTTTTAATCGCTCGAGTAGATTTCCACTCGAGCGGCAGCTTTCTCAACGCGGGCTGGTAGTTTCTCATCGCGAACGGTCACGAGCATACGCGACCACTTGCAATGAGAAACCTAATCTCCCCGCGTTGAGAATCTCACGGGGAGGTTTATTTTCCACACTCGCGATCGGCAACTTGATGTTGCTGATCGCGAACAAGGAAAAAGTCTCGCCGGGATGTCATTTTGCTAGCTCACGGTCACCAACTTGACGTTGGGGACCGCGAGCAAGCAAAAAATTACCGCTACGCTACGCGTGTTTGCACTGTGCTACGTGCAATTTGCATAGTACGAAGTATCGCAAACTTTGCAAACTACGCGAGCATAGCGTAGGACTTCGCTCAGGGTTACTTAGGAGGTGAGATTGATAATATTCCAATGTCTATATTTGATCAGAAAAAGACATGTCCTATTTCTATCCTATAAATGGCACACCGTTCCTTCTCACATTGGTAAGATTGATACATTTGAATGTCTGTTATTCCATTGCCACTTCTAATTCGAAATAGTTCACGTAAACGTATAGTTCTGTTGATCCCCGGATATCCTTTAAGATATTACAAGCAACCTAGTCCATTATATTGATCCACATTACTTTAATGATATATTTACTCACCTACATTTTTTAAGCGTAACATTGGTGTTTTTACCCCTGTGTTTATATGGGATGTAAGCATGTTCCCTTACCTTTAACAATCAAAGCATTATTCAATTTAGTGTTCTCAATGTTAATACTGAACAGATGTACCGCGTGCACCCTCTTGTCTGACTCGTGCCATTCCTTATGCTGTGCATATGCGTGTAACCTGTAACATGTAATCTGATTGTGTGCAAAGTCACCCACTTGGTTGCATGGGTACAATATATTAAAAATGCTAATAAATAAACCAGACAGTGGCTAAATATATAGTTAATGACAATCGTGTTAGTACCATTGGTAAATTTTAGTCTCAGTACTCAGAAGACAAGTTGGCCACATTTCTATCTCATTTATTACAAGTCATGAAGTCTTGCATCTGTAGGGTTGGTCACTTTTGTTTAGTTATGGTTAGAAGACCAATAAGCAACACTTCTAGTTTAGTTATGATGCACCATCAATTCTTCTGCTTGAAGGAATACTTTGGTGTTGAGGTTCTTGAGAAGTTAACCACATTGTTGTCTCATTACTGACTCCTGATGAATGAATGGTTCTGTTGGAAGAATTGGCAGACGTTAGAATTTACTTATGGTCAGAAGACAATTTGCCCAGATTCATGCCATATTAATAGCACCTCGTGTATCCTCTGTTGGTAAGTTTTGTGAACTTTAGTGGCCGAAGCAGGCCAACTGGCCACCTTTCTATCCGGTTCCTGGTGCGTCTCACTCACGCTCATCCTTGAATCTTCTCTCCTGCAGAAGCTCCACCAGCTGCAGAACTTCAATACCCTGATGGCCGTGATTGGCGGGCTCTGTCACAGCGCCATCTCCAGGCTCAAGGAGACCAACTGCCACGTCCCTCATGAAGTCAGCAAGGTCAGTGCCACAAGCTTTCCTCTTTCCAGTCTTGACTCATGCTTTGTTTGAGCCTTTGGAAGAACAGGGAATTGTGAGCTTGCACACCTAGTACTTGCGTATCTAGGGAAAAATATATATATATATATATATATATATATATATATATATATATATATATATATATATATATATGTGTATATCTATGAGAGTATGTGTATGTGTTCTTGTGTATGTGTGTGTGTATATATATGTTTTGTATATAAATCCATCATTTTATTTATGGCCCAGTATGTGCCCCTTAACATTCTTCTCTAGGGCTGCCACTGACACCAAGCGTGAACCTGTCAATTAAAACACAACAATAAAGGTACACAGACAAAGGGATGCTTGAGACACCAACATGACAAGCTCACAATAATAATGCGAGGGTTCACAGAACATCCTGTTGGTTAATACATAGACTAAGGGGGTTATGTGCAAAGTGCCGGGGACCGGTGGAAATCCTTCTGGGCTGACTCCATCTTTAATCTTACCAGAGAGAGTAAAATGAATACCACCAGGGTGGCAATGCCACCAAATGTTACTTAAAGTGCCACATGGCACACTGTGAAGCCAGCCTTGTCCCATTTCCTGGCCCAGTTGGCCATAAAGTGTGGCCTCCATGTTTTCTCATTAATTATCAAACCTCAACTATTCACTTGCGTGAGTCCCCTGACTCTTTGGGGTCCAGTATCGCTATGCCCGAGAGGCACATGGGCATCGCAGGAGAAGCGTGCCTGTGCCCAGGCTGAGCCAGTAAGGCAATGGTTAGTATGTGCTCGTGTGTTTTGGCCATCAATGCACTGCAAAGGGTACACGAATCTCTACAGGATCCTGCCAAAATGCTTTTGGTACAATAGTACTCTGCCTGGCTTGGAAAGATGGCCGTTCATGCATGTTCATTTTTCCTGACTTTTCCTATGTTTTCCACCCAGACTACTAGACCGCCTGTGAGCCTACTGCAGGGCGCTGTCATTTTTCTACTGATCCCAGCTCCTTTGAAAATAAAGTACACCAAACCTGTTCCCCCAACTCCAAAGAGGGCGCAAGTGTCCCCTCTAACAAGGAGGCGAGGTGGCTGGTAGTGGTAGCAGAAAACCTATATTTCCCAAGTTGCATGCTTGATTAAATGCACCTGCATGTCAGGATTAACACAAGACTCCATGTCACAGGGAAGCCATCTTTTTAACCTAGCACGTACCACATCGGTGCATTCTGGGACTAGTAGTTTTTCTTTTGTTTAATTAACCCTATTGGAGCACCCAAAACAGTGATTAGGGAAAGGCCAGACCAGCTTTGAAAAGTTACCTTCTCTTACTATGGAGTCCTATCCTAACTCTGCCGAACGGGTTCACGCGAGTTCACCAGTCTTCGACGAACTCACCAGTGAGAGCAAAAGATATGAAAAAGGGGAACTGTGATTTTCAGTTTGCTATCAGAAGGTAAAAGTGAGAAGTCACACACGAAAGCAGAAGGATCTTACTAATCAAAATAGTACACGGTTGCAGGCTTCATAGCAGAAAACAACACTCCGTGATCTGTGAGCCACCGCAGTGCTCAAGATCACAAACATGTCAGCGTGGGAGCCGGGTATGAACTTAGAACCTTTTATTCCGAAAACAGTTTATTCTTCCCCGCAATAACCTTGGATCATAGAAAGACTCCTGGAAGCTGCTGTGGTTCATTTGCTGAGACAGACTTCAGGAAAAGGGAATGGAGGGTTTCCCTTCAGGGCTTAAAGGAAATGCTCTTCCCATAGAGAGTGCTTCGGGAAAACCGATTGGGCTTTTAGGGACTACAAAAAGCAGAAATACCTCAAATTGGTAACCAAAAAAATTAAAAAGTTTTTGTAGACCAAAGTGTGTCTGCAATTCCACGTCCGACTGTGGGGTCACAGAAGTGTTCTTAAGCTGGGTGATGAAGTCTGCATCCTCGGAGTCCCTTCCACTTCTTGTACTCCGTTTAAAGTCTTAAATCTATAGCTTTTGCTCTTGTTTTAGCACCTCCGTCCATTGGGAGCTTTGCGCTTCCGCACCTTGGGAGCTTTGCACTTCCACCCATTGGGAGCTTTGCCCTTCGCACTTTGTCCCATTGGGAGCACAACACTTCTTCAATTTGGGACTTTAGCACTTCTTTCCATTGGGAGCTTAGCACTTCTGCCCATTGGGAGCTTAGCACTTCCGCCCATTTGGAGCTTAGCACTTCCGCCCATTGGGAGCATAGCACTTCCGCCCATTGGGAGCATAGCACTTCCGCCGATTGGGAGCTTAGCACCTCCGCCCATTTGGATCTTAGCACCTCCGCCCATCGGGAGTGTAGCACTTCACACTTTTGCCCTTTGGGAGCTTAGCACTTCCGCCCATTGGGAGCTTAGCACTTCCGCCCATTATGAGCTCAGTACTTTCGCCCATTGGGAGCCTAGCACTTCCAGCAATTGGGAGCTTAGCATTTCCGCCCACAGGGAACTTAGCGCTTCAGCCCATTGGGAGCTTAGCACTACCGCCCATTGGAAGCTTAGCACTACCGCCCATTGAGAGCTTACCACTACCGCCCATTGAGAGCTTAGCACTTCCGCCCTTTAGGAGCTTAGCACCTCTGCCGATTTGGGAGCCTAGTACTTTCGCCCATTGGGAGCTTAGCAAAGACTGGGTTGCTTCTGTTTTATTTTCTTTCCAGCATGCAGCTTGCCTTCACCTCTTAGCTGGGGTTCACTGTCAGTGGACAACAGTGTTCAAGGGGTAAAAATAATGGAAAAACTGGCGAATAAACTGTTCACCCAAGTTTCCTTCATTTACGCCTGCAGTCCTAGTCGGTTGCAAAAGCACATTTAGTGCCCATAACTAATGTTGATTGCACTCTGTTTTTGTACCCGTTACTATCTCTCGTATAAACGGCCCCTAAAGAGCCTAAGAATGAATATATAATTACTGAAATGCTATAGTAAATCTCAAAGTCCAAACAATCTTGTTTCGTGAAGGGATCACCTCTGGCCTCAGGCCTCTGTTTTCGAGCTGGTGCCTCACATTCACCTGCAGAGCCCTCTGCGTTCCTCTTTCGTAGTCTGTCTTCCCTTTTCTTGTATCGCGCCTGATTCTAATCTCCATGGACAAACATGTACTGCGAATAAAAGGAGAGCATCCTTTATTGTGTCTGCACAACCTCAGGGGTGCTCCAAGTTATCCTACCAACATTATACTGACCACAGCAGCAACACCACATGTGATCTAGATATGTAACATGGGTGTGGGGGGGTCTCATAGGTAACAAGCGGAAGTCCTCCTATGGAGAAAGCACACACTCACAACATGTATGTATGTATATACTATTTTGTATCTAGACAAAGGTAGTCAAAGACAGCCTGCTGAATAATATGTATTGATAACACAACTAAGAGAATTGTTGAGCAATTGAGGGGTTGGTATTGTACTTCCTTGAATGCTTTTATGTATAAAGTTATCATTTGTTTATTCATCTATTACTCTTCCAATAACTTCTGAAGTTTTCACTCCAGAATCAAAGTACATCAGAAGGTGAAGGTTTTACTCATTATTGGTTCAATACTTCTAATTTTAAATAAATTGCAGCAAAATGTTGCAGTTTCTTGGTGAAAATCGGTATGCTCGCAGCATCTGTGGTTACTTGCATCTGGAGCTTAAACTCCATGGGTCTCTCTGCATGTGCCCCTCTGCTGATCTTAATATTTATTCCCACAGTTAACAATAGCGGTGGGTCCTGTTTACCAAAATAGTTTGCAATAATTGGGGATTACAGCTTCAGCCCTGAGAATTCCCCAAGAACTGAAGTTCCTGGGTAAAGTAGTAATTCCAGATCCAGTTTCCAAAATAATCCCTTATTCTCCCCTGGAGTGTCCTCGTGACGTTTTGGCTGCCTCACCGGCTAAAATCAATCCGGGTAAGCACCAGATCTGTGTTATTTCATCAGACCTTGCAACTCCTGGGAGGGCGCGTAACTCTGTCCCCAGCAACAGGGAGAATTTGTGGCACCCGTAATGTGGCCCCTGGTAAGAGGACTGTGGGACCATCCAATGGGTTTTTCTAGTACTCAACAGTACTCAAGAGTGGCTTTTTTTCTCACTTCTTGCCTTCCCCATACATTCAACCTCCAGGTGCTGAATGAGATGACGGAACTCCTGTCCTCCTGCCGGAACTACGACAACTACCGACGGGCGTACAGCGAGTGCACGGGGTTCAAAATCCCCATCCTGGGCGTGCACCTGAAAGACCTGATCTCGCTGCACGAGGGCATGCCGGACTACCTGGAGGACCAGAAGATCAACGTCCCCAAGCTGCACTCGCTCTACAACCATATCAACGAGCTGGTGCAGTTGCAGCAGGTGGTGCCGCCGCTGGACGCCAACAAGGACCTGGTGCACCTTCTCACGGTGAGTCAGTGGAGCGGGGGCCACCAGGAACCGGCCTCGATGGCCTTCAGGTCCCTTCATAGAAAGAGCTCTGCTCGCCAAGGCTGCCCCAATTTCATGTTTGTTAGCTCTAAAAGATTGTAGTGAAAGTTTTTCTTAAGCAACCAAGACCAGTAGAGTGAATCACGCCTTGACATATCATAGGAAGAGTAGTAAATAGCTTATTTAACGATCCCTCAACGAGTAAACCCCCATGATGACCGGGGAAAGGGTTTCGGAGGAGGGAAGAGTGAGGATCAGAAAGTTATAAGGAGGAAAATGGATAAGAAGGAAGTGAAGGAAAGAAACTTGGTCTTTATAAATCAAAACAAAATCAGAACTTTCCCCAGGCCCATTACCTGTCAACAAGTTCTGTAACAATCATCGAGGTTCGGTTTCGGTTTTTGAATTCTAATCTTAATGTGATTTTTGTGTTTGTCACTAATTTTTTTTGTTGTGTAACACCTTTGCCGTGATTTCGCGACAGTGGGACACTTCCGCAAAATGGGCGGGGCCGCGTCGGCCGTTGGCCGACGGCAGCACTAGCAAGGGGTTAATAGAAAGGTGGGTGTTGCCTACATCCATGTAAAACAGAAAGAAAGGCAGGTTTTAAAGACTGCAAAATCTACAAAGCAAGGGTCTGATGTACTAACAGGGAGGGTGCATGTAGTTGGGGTAATTTATACACCGACTATTCACGACCTCCTTGTCATTATACGGTGAGTCTACATATTATTAGATGTCCATGCGGTCATAAGACTAGTAGTCTCACAGGCATGCTGACAGAACTGCAAAATTCTGCACTAAAATATTCAGTTAGCCATGGTTTCATTAAGAAACTTCATTTATTATTGCTTCACCATTTCAGTCACAACATGCTGCATATTCCATGTGCTTGTTGCAACGTTCATGCAAACTTAGTCATTGTGAACTCAGGGCCCGATTCACAGAACTAACTTAAGACAAAATCGTAAACTTACTACTTTTGGTATTCACAGAAGTTAGGATTTTGTCTTGAGACAGACTTAAGACAGAATCCTAACTTAACTCTGTCTTAAGCCTGTCTTAAGTCTGTCTTAAGACAAAATCCTAACTTTTGTGAATACCAAAAGTAGTAAGTTTACGATTTTGTCTTAAGTTAGTTCTGTGAATCGGGCCCATAGTTTTCAATGCGTCCACTCCTATATCCATTTGTCCTTTTATCCCTCATGCATTTCGGACTGTTGTTCTTTACAAGGGGGTTATTAATCCTGCACTGTAGCTTCAAAACACATTCTCTTAAAACTGAGAGTTACTCTGAGTGAAATGTGATTAAAAAAAGGATCGGAAATTTGTGTAGTAGAAAGTAGATACACGTCACGAGAGGTGCCTGTGTACCAGTGGAGTCTGAGCATTTAATTCACTCAGAGTAGCTCAGGTAGCACCTCACCCACTCTCTTGGATACAAATGCTCCAGCATTTTGTTTTCACTTAATATCACAACAATATTATTTCACTTAATATCAGAACCTTTGTTCTCCTCTATCCTTCTGCTATCATTCCAAATCCAAATAACTGACTAACCTATCCACCACTTAAAATGTACTTGCATGCTTCACTATACTAATTCAACACTAATCCTCTATGGGTCCCAGAGTAGCGTGCTACTCGCCGAAAAAGCGCTTCGACGCATCGTATCGGGTAGTAAGCTCTATATAAATGCAATTACAATACAATGTTTTCCTCACTGATTTAAAAATGCCATCATTTGAGCAGGGCTTGCATGCAAATGTGTTATCAGACCCAGACTAGATTTGTTCAAATCTCACTTGACCACTTTAGAGATATTTGTGCATGAATCATGCAGTATAATCCATGCAGGAGAGCTACGTGCCACGAGTGAGACCTCATCTGCATGTACCATGCAAAGCGGCATCAGTCCTACTTCACGTAAGATTTTATTACGAATGCAGTGAGCATCATTATGGAAGGTTTTGATTCCTCTGTGGTAGAAGCCTGGCCGAGAAGGACTACACAAACTCCCTGGTACCCTTTAGAGCACACTACTGCAAAAGAGACAGACAAAATACTTAAGTTGCCTCCATTGTGTGTCTCCAGTAAGGAGGATTGTGTATCTGCAGAAGCAGGCAGCAGGAATGCATTGGTATTATGTCTGCACCCGTGCTTATGCTGCCCCAAAGCGAGACTCCACACTGCTTAGAAATGTATTGTGAGGTCCAGTGTGGGATGGACAACATTGCGGTGGTGACACTGCTCTTGTTAACCCCTTCACTGCGGCGGCTATTCTGCCGCAGTGCTAAGGGGGCGGGGCGGCCGCGCGGCGGGCTCATGCTGGTGACGGAACCGCTCCGTCACCAGCAGCGGTTGCGCTGTTCTCGTGACGGAGCGGTTCCGTCACGGCCCCGCCCGCTCAATGGAACGCTCAGCGCAGGCGCGGAATCCTCGCCACGCAGGCGCGCCGAGCGGGCCGTGACGGAACCACTCCATCATCAGCACAGCGCGACCGCAGCTGATGACGGAGTGGTTCCGTCACCAGCAGGGGAGGGGGTAATGCAGTCCCTCTTCAAGGCTTCTCGATGACTCCTGAGAACCAGACAAGCTAAATGCTTCCTCACTATCTGTGTGTGCCCTCTCTCTAGCCTAGCTGCTGCACCGGTACGGTCCGATGCTTTTTGCAATGTATTAAACCCATTTTGCGATTCGATAACAGGCTAACAAATCACAGATCGGGTTGAGAAACCCATAAGTAAAAATTTTTAGAAGGGGTGCATTTAGGGAGTCCCTTCCAAATAGTAATTTGATATAATATGCATCAATGTTTTGGAATTTTACAGACTTCCAACATGGGTAGGTGGTAAGTATCTACCCCTTCCCCTCCTTTCCTCTACAATTACATTTGCTCAGTCTGCCTTTCATTTCTGCACTCTGTCTTGGTCTCCCTATCAGTTTTATTTGATGGCTTCATATGATACCTCATCATAGCTGCCAAAATCATGTTCAGATTGAAAAAACACGAACACGTCTCTACCTGTCATTAATAGGTGCGACAACTCCCTGTAGCCAAGAGAATTGCGTTCAAAATGTAAAACATCTTCTATAATCATGGACTGAAAATTCTCTCTTGTGATCTATGTCCCCAGATGTAATTTAAGAACCAGACAGACTACCTGCTGGTCTAGTTCTCAGCAGTGCGTGTCTTCTGTCTGGAGGCTGCCATCAGAAACAGGTGGCGGGCCAGCATTACCATGGTGATTCGTGCCCTTGTTAATACTGTCTCCTGCCAGGCTTGTCACAGACTGCTGGGAGCTGGACTAGTTTGGAGTTTGTGTAAACTGGCTGCTTGGATTTCTGCAGAGAGCTCACTGGATGAAGGGACTCCATACCCATAGTCATGCTGTGACCTACTCGTCATGCGTGTTAAGAGTGGTGATAGTGGCGTATCAAAACTTGAGGGGGCCCTCCTCCCAAACTCACCACCTACCACTTTTGCTTAGGGGGCCCCCGGGAGTTCAGGGGTCCTCCGCACTGCAGGGGCTTATGTTACTCCACTGAGTGTTGATATGTGTCAATACCTACAAAGCTTGACTTTGTGGTGTTCTCAGTGGCAGCCCTCTGCACCTCCACGGTGAGCACCAAGATGCTCACCACTAACCCCACAGTTCCGACGTGGAAAATCCACAGCGCTGGCATGTTTTCGGCGGTCGCCTTTGTGTTCCAGCCTATGAAAAGGATCAAAACCTGGATCTGTGAATCAGAATTTATGATTTTCTTGTGGTGTTCATGCTGTGTTTGCAAGGCCCCCTTTTGGAACCCATCTCCTCACCACTTAGACGTGTCACCTGTGACTGCAGGTGAATTGCGAGCTTCCCGTGGGTTCTCCGCAGGCAGTATTCACACCTGTACCTGTGAAAACCGCTGATCAATGCTCTGTGACTCACAATCAGGTTGTTATCAATGGGGGGGAAAGAAGGGAGGGAGGGAGGGAGAGAGGGAAAAAAACTAACATGATCTGGACATTGTTTCCAAAAGTGAGTTGTTTTTCATTTTTTCTTTTAATAGTGAACAATCACTTTAGATTACAGGGTACAGTTGTTATGGGTTTTCAGAAATATTTCCTGGTGGATTGTGCAGCAAAGAGACAGATAACAGGTTTTTGGGGATGTGTCTCAGCTAGTCTTCATTCCTCTGCTTCTGTAAATTATTTTATGGTAATTAGGGTGATCCATGCATGCAGATGATATCATTCAAGTTTAAAGTGTGGTTGGAGACAGAGCAAGTGGTTGAGGTTCACTTCTAGGTCTGATAATGTCCCACAGATTTGAAGGATGCTAATATTGATTTTCTCGAAGATTTACAAATGAATTGAATCAATAAGTTGAAACAATATTTGAGAGTGTCGCTGCACACAGAATCCTGACTACTCGTCTTGTCTTTTCCAGCTGTCTCTCGATCTGTACTACACCGAGGATGAGATCTACGAGCTGTCTTACGCCCGGGAGCCGCGGAACCACAGGCTGCCGGTGAGCGTCATCTGCGTCATTGTTTGTGTTCATGAAGAGGTCTTCTGTCCCACTCAAACACAGTAGAGTTGTGCACCTTGTAGTCAGTCATCCTTGTGACAGTACAGTATCATACATGTAGTCTGTGCGGCTCTTGGCTGGCTCATGGCTCTCAGGGCAGTATAGTCTTTAATCAGCATCCTGTATGACTGAGCGCCATCCCACATGAAGGTGTAAGCACCTCCTGGCCCTGTCCATGTTCCTATGGGCGGGATATTGTTTAACCACCATAGTTTGTGACAGAGCACTGTCAGACATGAATCTGTAAGTACACCCTGACACCATCCATGCACCAGAGGACAGTATCTTTGTTAACTCTGCGCTTTATGACTGAGCGCTATCCCACATGAAGCTGCTGGTACTTCCTGTCCCATGCATACACAAAAAGAATGTATATTTTTTAACTGCGTCCTTTATCTCTTCTTCACCCTTTCCATGCACCAGAGGACAGTGTATTTTTAAACTGCGTCCTTTATGACTGAGCACTGTCACATGATGCTGTACCTCCTCGTTGCCCTGTCCATGCACCAAAGGACAGTATATCTTTAAACGCCGTCTTTTAT
Source organism: Lissotriton helveticus (assembly GCF_964261635.1). NCBI lineage: Eukaryota > Metazoa > Chordata > Amphibia > Caudata > Salamandridae > Lissotriton > Lissotriton helveticus. The sequence goes on along the minus strand of NC_136070.1, from coordinate 55,405,892 downwards.
GACTGGGCGGTGTCACACATGACGCTGTGGCTCCTCTTGGCCCCTTCCATGCACCAGAGGACAGTATATTTTTTATCTGCGTCCTTTATGACTGAGTGCTATCACACATTATGCTGTGGCTGCTCCTGGCCCCGTCCATGTACCAGCGGACAGTATATTCTTTTAACCGAGTCCTTTATGACTGAGCGCTGTCACACATGACGCTGTGGCTCCTTTTGGCCCCGTCCATGCATGGAAGGACAGTATATTGTTTAACAGCATCTTTGGTGACCGAGTGGAATTGCGCATGACCCTATCGCACCTAAAGGACGTCCTTTGTGAAAGAGGAGCAGCATACGTGTTGCCCCAGTTACCACATGCCTTGACCAAGCCCCTCCGTGTTCTGTATTTTATAATTGTCTTTTGTAGTACATCATTACAATACAGGAAATGAGAGGTACCTCTCAGCCCTGTCCACCCGTCTCAGTGCTGTGAATAGCGTAAGCAGCATCCTCTATGATTAAGAACCACCACACATGTGGCAGTAAGTCCTGTCTATGCACCGCAGGGCAGTATATTATTTAATCAGCGTCCTTTATTACAGAGCACTAACACACCCATAGCAGTTGGCTCCTAAGGTCCTTCCATGCAATTAAATGCTGTATATTGTTTAACAGCATCTTTATGGAAGAGCACATAAGACTGTAGGTACCTCCTGCCTCATCACACTCCTAAAGCCTGTATATTGTTTAATCTGCGTCCTTTATGACAGAGCGCTGTCACGCCTGAAGCTGTTGGCTCATACAGCCCCTTCATCCAATTAAAGGCTTTATATTGTTTCACAGCGATACCAAAGGGGATGATGGACAGAGCGTTTGAGCAAATCAAACACCCCCAGTCAACCGATCTGGGTTTAATATATCATCATTCTTTAGCTCACTCCACCACCCCAGTTCAGGCATGGCCATTTGCAAATCAGTCTGACCCTGTGCCTCATGGGAACAGTCCAGCCCGAACTGCCAAACCAGGTCTTCCCTGGACCGGAAACAAGCATCCTTGGACCAGTTTCTGGCTAATCAGCCGTCATCAGCCAGGCTTCCTTGAATCCAGTGGCAAAGTGAGCAAGGGACTCACGTCTGAGCATACCCTGCCAACTAAGGACTGTTCCCATGAGGCACAGGGTCAGACTGATTTGCGTATGGCCATGTCTGAACTGGGGTGGCAGAGTGAGCTAAAGAATGATGATGCATTAAACCCAGATCAGTTGACTGGGGGTGAGTGCTTGCAATGTTCAACGCTCCGTCCATCATCCCCTTTGGTTTTGTGTATTGTTTCACAGCATTTTTATGGCAGAGCGCTAATGCACATAAAGCTGTAGGTACCTCCTGCCTCATCACACTCCTCAAGCCTGTATAATGTTTAATACGCGTCCTTTATGACAGCGCTGTCACCTGAAGCTGTTGGCTCCTCCCAGTAATTAAGGTCTGTATATTGTTTAATAGCATCTTTGACAAAACTCTAACATACATGAAACAGTAGGTAACGCCTTTAGGCACATGCACAGGGCCGGGAGGTACCTACAGCTTCACCAGTTATAGCGCTGTGTCATAACAGACACTGATAAAACAATATACACACTTTAGGTGCATGGATGGACAAAAAGGTACCTAAAGCTTCATGTGTGACAACGTTCCTCCATAAAGGACACTATTAAACAAAATACAGCCCTTATATGCATGCGCGGGCCAATTGGTGCTTACAGCTTCATGTGTGATAACACTCGGTCATAAAAGATACTATTAAAAAATATACAGTCCTTATGTGATGTGCATGCAAGGGGCCGGGAGGTATAGCTACACATAGGATAGCACTCTGTCATAATGGACACTTATTAAACATTATACACCCTTTAGGTGCATGCACGAGCCAGAAGGTAGCTACAGCTACGTGTGTGATAGGGTTGTGTGATAATGGACACTGACTAAAAAACGCTGTCGACCCCCTACAACAAAGGACTCCTTGTATTGTTAAAAAGTTGTCATTTAGGAGTCTCTACTTTCTGTTGTCAATGCAATGTATACATTTTAAGTCACCCTCACTCACCACATCACGCTTGTTGTCACTTTTTTGTGAGCACTTGAGCTATATTTTCATATTGCTGAAAAATAATATATAAAATATGTGTTGCATAACTCCCTTGAGTCCCTGTTAAGTAACTTCCATATTGCTCCTTCTGGCATTAATTACCCAATATGCCTAGGCATATTGATTAACACAACCTCTAATGCAATTGTTCATGTCTATTTGGACCATATTGGCCACTTAGGAACCATTGTTTTCTAAAACATAATAGTTACCCCTGGTTCTAGTATTGGGGTCCCCTTGTTTATCTTACCACGTCTTAAGACAGACAGAGCACTGTTATACGTGTAACCCAGGTCCCATAAAGCCATGCTCCTGAACACACTGCTGTATATTTTGTAATCTGTGCTCTTAAAACAGACAGATCACTGTCTTGCATGTACCTTAGTTGCCACCTGGCCCTGCCCATGAACACAGTAGTTTATATTTTGTAATCCATGCTCTTAATACAGACAGACAGACTCGGCAATCCTTGACGGCGAGATGGAATAGTTCAATATAATTTGCGCAGATGGAATGCTCATATCAATTAATGGTTAATACGGGACTCTATCAAGTACAACAAACAGAGTTTTAAAGCCCAATATATGCATATAACATCAAGCAACAAGTGGTCTGACTGAACCACTCATCAAAGGGTCTTTGTTATATATATGAACAATATATGAATGCTATATCCTGAAGATGGTCTTACAGATTGGCAACATAAAAGACGAAACTTGAACACATCAATCCATTTTTCAACCCACTAAAGAGACTTTGTGTCCAGGAAATTCATGTTGTATACATAGGCTGTTTCCATTAAGGTTATATTTTGAAATACGTCTAAATACATTAGTGACATAAGAAAATATTTTGTGTGATTTTGGCTTCTGTCACCCCTGTATATATGAGTTATACATGTACTATTAAATCTCTAATTTTGAGTATAAATTTGTACAAAAAAAAACACACAGTTATGCTTCTTTTATTGTATGAGATTTATTCACCATAGATTTGGTAATTTACGCTAAAATTTATATTTTTGATGCTAGTTCTAGAGCATTCAATCAATCATGCCATTTGTATAGCGCACTACTCACCCGGGAGGGTCTCAAGGCGCTTGGGGGGAGGGGTATGCTACTGCTCGAACAGCCAGGTCTTGAGTTGTTTCCTGAAGGCGAGATGGTCCTGGGTCAGCCGAAGGTGGATGGGGAGGGAGTTCCAAGTCTTGGCAGCCAGGTAAGAGAAGGATCTTCCTCCGGCGGTGGCTCTTCGGATGCGTGGTACGGCTGCGAGGGCGAGGCTGGTGGACCGTAGCTGGCGGGTGGGCGTGTAGAAGGTCAGGCGGTTGTTGAGGTACTTGGGGCCCAGGTCGTGGAGAGACTTGTGTGCGTGGGTGAGGAGCCGGAACGTGATCCTCTTGTCGACGGGGAGCCAGTGCAGGTTCCTCAGGTGGCTGGAGATGTGGCTGCGTCGGGGGACATCCAGGATGAGTCGGGCGGAGGCGTTCTGGATGCGCTGGAGTCTTTTCTGTAGCTTGGCTGTGGTTCCTGCGTAGAGGGCGCTTCCGTAGTCCAGTCGGCTGGTGACGAGTGCCTGGGTGACAGTCTTCCTGGTCTCGGTCGGGATCCAGCGGAAGATCTTGCGAAGCATACGCAGGGTGTTGAAGCACGATGAGGAGACGGCGTTGACTTGTCTGGTCATCGAGAGGGAGGGGTCCAGGATGAAGCCCAGGTTGCGTGCGTGGTCGGTCGGTTGGCTTGGGTGCGGTGCCCAGGGCTGGGGGCCACCAGGAGTCGTCCCAGGCGGAGGGCGAAGATCCCAGGATGAGGACTTCCGTCTTGTCCGAGTTCAGTTTCAGGCGGCTGTCCTTCATCCACTCGGCGACGTCTTTCATCCCTTCGTGTAGGCAGGTTCTGGCGGTGTCGCGGTCTCTGGTGAGGGAGAGGATCAGCTGGGTGTCGTCGGCGTAAGAGATGATGTTGAGGTTGTGCTGGCGTGCGATGGCTGCGAGAGGTTTCATGTAGATGTTGAAGAGGGTGGGGCTGAGTGAAGATCCTTTCGGGACGCCGCAGATGACTTCGGTGGCCTCGGAGCGAAACGGGGGGAGGCGGACTCTTTGTGTTCTTCCGGCGAGGAACGAGATGATCCACTCCAGTGCCTTCTCTTGGATACCAATGTTGCTGAGGCGCTGGACTAGGGTGCGGTGGCAGACCGTGTCGAATGCAGCGGAGAGGTCCAGGAGGATGAGGGCCACTGTTTCCCCCTTGTCGAGCAGGGTCCGGATGTCGTCGGTGGCTGCGATGAGGGCGGTCTTGGTGCTGTGGTTGGCTCTGAAGCCGGACTGCGAGGGGTCGAGGGATCCGTTCGTCTCGAGGAAGGCGGTCAGCTGTCTGTTGACGATCTTCTCGATGACTTTAGCAGGAAAAGGGAGGAGCGAGATGGGGCGGAAGTTTTTGAGATCGGTGGGGTCCGCTGTAGGTTTCTTCAGGAGGGCGCTGATCTCGGCGTGCTTCCAGCTCTCCGGGAAGGTGGCGGTATTGAAGGAGGCATTCACATATAATGCTTAAAAGAATGATGTTGTTTGCTAAATAAAATCCCTTATAGGCATCTGCACTCAAACTTTATTACCCAAGCCTACAAGGGTAGCCCGATCTTGATCAATATTTAAGACGGACAGAGCACTGTTACTCATGTAACCCAGGTCCGACCGGACCATTCTCCTATTTTCTAATTGGTGCTCTTAAAACAGACAGAGCGCGGTCACATGTATAAGCCAAGTCCCACCTGGCCATGGTCCTGAACACAGTAGTGTATATTTTCTAATCCGTGCTCTTGAAACAGAGCGCTGTCACACATGTAACCCAGGTGTTTCCTGGCCCTGCTCCTAAACACAATGGTGTATATTTTGTAATCTGTGCTCTAAAACAGAACGCTGTCACACGTGTGTGACCACCCGCCTATCCATGCCTCCCAGGCCTGTCAGTTCTGTAGCCAGTGTCCTTTATGACAAAGAGCCACCACACATGTAGCACAATGCACCTCTACACCATCACACATGTAGCACCCAGCACCTCTACCCCATCACACATGCAGCATCAAGTGCCTCTAAGCCATCACCCTTGTAGCACCAAGCGCCTTTATGCCATCACACATATAGCACCAAACACCTCTAGGCCATCATACGTGTAGCACCAAGCACCTCTATGCTATCACACATGTAACACCAAGCACCCCTACGCTATCACACATGTAGTACCAAGCACTCCTTCGCTATCACACAGGTAGCACCAAGCACCCCTACACTACACATGTAGCACTTATCACCTCTACACCATCATACATGTAGCACCAAGTACCTCTACGCCATCACACATGTAGCACCTAGCAACTCTACGCTATCACACATGTAGCACCTAGCACCTCTACGCTGTCACACTTGTAGCACCTCTACGCTATCACACATGTAGCACTAAGCATCTCTACGCCATCACACATGTAGCACCAAGTACCTCTACACCATCACACATGTAGCACCAAGTACCTCTACGCCATCACACATGTAGCACTAAGTACCTCTACGCCATCATACATGTAGCACCAAGCGCCTCTATACCATCACACATAGCACCAAGTACCTCTACCCCTTCACACATGTAGTACCAAGCACCTCTAAGCCATCAAACATGTAGCACCAAGCACCTCTATACAGGTCCACATGTAGCACCTAGCACCTCTACGCTATCACACATGTAGCACCAAGCACCCCTACGCTATCACACATGTAGCACCAAGCACCCCTATGGCATCACACGTGTTGCACCAAGCACCCCTACAGCATCACACATGTAGCACCTAGCGCCTCTACACCATCATACATGTAGCACCAAGTACCTCTACCCCTTCACACATGTAGCACCTAGCGGCTCTACGCCATCACACATGTAGCACCTAGCACCTCTACACCATCACACATGTAACACCAAGTACCTCTATGCCATCACACATGTAGCACCTAGCACCTCTACACCATCATACATGTAGCACCAAGTACCTCCACGCCATCACACATGTAGCACCTAGCACCTCTAAACCATCATACATGTAGCACCAAGTACCTCTACGCCATCACACATGTAGCACTTAGCACCTCTACGCTATCACACATGTAGCACCAAGCACCTCTACGCTATCACACATGTAGCACCAAGCACCTCTACGCTATCACACATGTAGCACCAAGCACCCCTACGGCATCACACGTGTTGCACCAAGCACCCCTACAGCATCACACATGTAGCACCTAGCGCCTCTACACCATCATACATGTAGCACCAAGTACCTCTACCCCTTCACACATGTAGCACCTAGCGGCTCTACGCCATCACACATGTAGCACCTAGCACCTCTACACCATCACACATGTAACACCAAGTACCTCTATGCCATCACACATGTAGCACCTAGCGCCTCTACACCATCATACATGTAGCACCAAATACCTCTACCCCTTCACACATGTAGCACCAAGTACCTCTACACCATCACACATGTAGCACCAAGTACCTCTACGCCATCACACATGTAGCACTAAGTACCTCTACGCCATCTCACATGTAGCACCTATGCACCATCATACATGTAGCTCCAAACACCTCTATACCATCACACATGTAGCATCAAGCACCCCTCCGCCATCACAATTGTAGCACCAAGCGCCTTTTTGCCATCACACATGGAGCACCAAATACCTCTACGCCATCACACATGTAGCACCAAGTACCTCTACACCATCACACATGTAGCACCAAGTACCTCTACGCCATCACACATGTAGCACTAAGTACCTCTATGCCATCATACATGTAGCACCAAGCGCCTCTATACCATCACACATAGCACCAAGTACCTCTACCCCTTCACACATGTAGTACCAAGCACCTCTAAGCCATCATACATGTAGCACAAAGCGCCTCTATGCCATCACACATGAAGCATCAAGTGCCTCTAAACAATCACACATGTAGCACCAAGCACCTTTACCCCATCACACATGCAGCATCAAGTGCCTCTAAGCCATCACCCTTGTAGCACCAAGCGCCTTTATGCCATCACACATGTAGCACCAAGCACCTCTACGCCATCACACATGTAGCACCAAGCGCCTCTACGCCATCAAACATGGAGCATCAAGCGCCTCTAAAAAATCACACATGTAGCACCAAGCTCATGTACGCCATCACACATGTAGCCCCAATTGCCTCTACGCCATCACATATGTAGCACCAAGCGCTTCTACGATATCACATATGTAGCACCAAGCTCCTTTACGCCATCACACATGAAGCATTAAGCGTCCCTACGCCATCACATATGTAGCACCAAGCCCCTTTACACCATCACACATGGAGCATGAAGTGCCTCTACGCCATCACACATGTAGCACCATGCTCCTGTACACCATCAAACATATAGTATCAAGCGCCTTTATGCCATCACACATGTAGCACCAAGCACCTCTACACCGTGATCATGCAGTAGAGGGCTGTACATTTTGTAATATGCGTCCTATTTGACATAGGCTATCACATATGCACTAAAATGTCACGTATCCGGTCACTAATCCTGTATTTCAGTGTGATAAGATTTTTGTTGTTGATTTTAATCCTTCTGAATAAACAGGTTTTTATAACAACAAAAGAAATATGCCCTTACAGAAGCCATGCCCTCTGAAATAGGATGAGGCGTCCCTCATGTAGGTGCAGGTCACTTCACAAACATACAAAAGCCACGTGCCGGCCACATCCACTTTGAGTCACCAAAAACCAGAGGATTCCTAAGTGACATCACAAATCCTTTGACAGCCAATGGCATCACAACGTTGATCCCTCATCCCAAACTCAGCACCCCAATAGCCTCTTACTGGCTGCTGTGGGACGTGGGGTAGGGCAAGTAGAGAAAACTATGCAAACTAAAGAAAGCCACTGCTTTCATGACCTCTGAGGTGAGAGGTAGTAAGGGCCGGTGGTACCAAAGCGGGAGCCAGGAGTACGAGCTGCTACCGCTAACTGACTTCCCTGGCAGAGCAAGGGCCACTGGAAGATGGGAGGGGGGCTGCATCACTGGAGCTAAGTTGCCTGTCTGCCTTTTGCTGTGCAAGGAGGTCATTGCATCCATGTAGAATGCAATGGAGTTTAACAAGCAGGGCCACAGAACCATTTCTTATATATACCGGTGTCACATGGTAAAATCAGAGGGGCTTCTCCCTAACATTAGCTCCTGATCTTCTCTCCGATCCTGGAATGTATGTTATGGTGTTTTTTTAACTTAGGGAACAGAATAGTGGATTCACCTCTAATGTGAATATTTCCTTAAAAAAATATCCAGAACATGCAGCTTATATTCCAATTCGCCACTTGGATTGCCTACCAAATCTATGTTTGTACCATGTAAGGGTTTTGTAAAGTGCTGGAATCACTCTCGTAGGGGTATCTCCGTGCCACCATAGAGAGGGTACAGGACAGACACAGATCAGTCCTGGAATAATTCCGTCTTCAGAAGTTTCCTGAAGCAAAAAAGACTGGGGCATTTGCGCAAGTCCTCCGGCAAGGTGTTCCAGTATTTCGGGTCAAGGTAGGCAACAGTTTTCCCCCCTGATCGTATTTTCCTGTAGCGGGGGACCACTAGCAACCCTTTACCTTCCAATCTGAGTCGACGATTCGGACAGCAGAGCTTGAACTTAATTCTCTGCCGGATCGTGAGCCAGTGGAGTTGTTTTAACAATGACCCTGGGGAGGTGCGAGGCGGCATTTTGAGAGCCAGTCATGCCAGCAACGTTTTGTACAATCTGTAGTCTGCTGAGAAGGGATTCGTTAGCAGGCGCCAATAAAGCGCGGCCGTGCACCACAATGCACCCAACTACCTCGCTCAAAAGTTGTCTATATCAGGAGGTTCGAGATCCAATAGAAGCTCAAAAAATCTACTCCTGAAACCCCGTAGATTCCGGAAAGAGAAAACCTACAAGCGCTCCTTCTCAGGAATGGCACCCAGGATCTGGAATGCGCTCCCTCCTGAAACAAGGCGTATCTCCTCCACTGCACTCTTCAAGAAAGAGGTGAAAACCATCCTTCTGGCCAAGATCTCCTGAACCTTATAGGTGTTGGATCAGAGACTCTGCATTGCCTTGTGTCAATGCTCACCTTGTCCTTTGGCACTATACCTCTACCTGATGACTACACTAAAACACTGGTATAAGCCTTCCACACACCCAAGTTGTACCTGAACACCTCTGTATTGGGATCAATGACTTGTGCCGTCTCATATTACTTGTTTACCTGACTGTATATTGATATGTTTTATGTATGTTATTATGATCCTTTCGTGTTGGTGACTACTACATTGTTCCCACTACCTCTGTTCATTCCTACTGCCCCTACCTTGTCATTGTGAAGCGCTCTGATATCTGTAAAGATCTTGTTCGCGCTATATAAAACTTTGAATAAATAAATAAATAAATAAAGCATTGCAATAATGCAGGCGGGCAATGATCAAAGCCGGAATCCGAGTTCTACGTACCGAACAAGGCAGCCACAGGAACACTCTGCGCAAAATACTCAGGGTATGGTAGCAGGTCCCTGCAGTAGTCAACAATACATCCAAACGTACCCCTACATTTTTTTGCCACTGTAGTAGTAGGAGAAGGGGCAGGGCCGAACACTGCAGGCCACCACTTAGGGGACCAGGACGCTTGAGCCGAGCCAAACAGCAGGATTTCGGTCTTAGCTGCCTTCAGCTGGATAAAGAGTTCCGTCATCCAAGCTGATATGGATATCAAGCATTGGAAAAGTCAATAGGTGTGGGTCTGCTGTGCAAACGCATGCAGTGTCCGCACCTTAGAGCAAAACACATGGGAGTGCCCTAGCAGCAGCGGACAGCGAGGAATTTACCAGTAAAGTAGTTCCACCTGGAGTTCAATGCCAGCACTCTAGTTGAGGTGGAAGGATCTACCCAAACAGCCTATAGCATTAGGTGAAAGATTAATACTCAACTGGGCCGAGACAAGACATGGTTGACAAACTCTCAAGCCAACGACTGAGAAAGGTTTGCTGCAGAAAGCCAGTTATTAAAAGGGGCGGACCCAAAGGCTATTAAATACAAATAATAGTCGCACTATCAAACCAGACCTAAAAATGAGAAGGCAAAATAAATAAAATACCCATGTTAAGTGCTATAGAAAAAATGAGCATGTTCTTCCACTGAATGATAATTGTGCGTGTTGTAAAGGTCATAAAGGCTACGAGTTGTCAGGGAGAAAGAAAGAGAACCAGTTCACGCCATGGACTGAATTTTAATCCTTTAAAATCAATTCACTCAAGAAGTTCCTCTTAAAGTAAGCTATAACATCAGGAATGTAAAAAATGAGCAAGGTATGTTTCAAAGCAGGCAATCTCTGATAATTGTCTCCTGTTTATTTCCACTCAGCCCTTGACGCCTTCCAAGCCACCAGTGGTTGCAGACTGGGCGTCAGGAGTCGCCCCAAAACCAGACCCCAAGACCATCAGCAAGCACGTGCAGCGAATGGTGGATGTGAGTATGGAGAAGATTGCGGAAATACAGGATTACATATAAATGATTTTGTAAAACAGTCTCCAAGTCAATCACAAATCCTCAAGCTCACCTTCTAAAGCTCATAGGCAGGTCAAACCTAATCCAAAGTAAGCCTTGAATTTACATTTTTCTTTATCTACATTTTTTTCAAGCACTTTGATGTTTTAGAAAGTCTGTTTTAATACAGTCAGTACTTCCTGGTATTGAAGTTGTGAAACCTCTGCAGCAAGATACTTTTATTGGGGTAACTTGTTTCAGATAGTTACAAAATTGCTGGAGATATCTCTCCTTGCACAAAACTATTGGCAAGATTTGTCACCTTAATTTGTGTAGTAAATGTCCAGATTCCTCATGTTAGTCCATCTGAAAAGAGGACGTTACTGCAGCAGCAGAGAGAGTGATATTAGTCGCAAACTGCTGTGGCGTGAGTCATTTTCATTAGTACAAGAGAGTCAAAGCGAAACATGACGCACTTCAGCAGCGCAAACAGGATATCTGGCCATGGGGGATGTTTGAGTCAGAGCAACTGGGACCAAGTATTCAGAGTCACAGTCAGTAATTACTTATTTTGAGGGACTGAGTTATTAAACTTACTTTTCACAAAATACCAAATTGTATACATAATACAAGTATACACAACCTTGTGCCCAGAGATGTAAAAGTCAAATCTGTTGCTTCTTTTAATATTTCTAACCTTTTTGGGTGGTAGTATATTCATCTGGGAATTTTAGATTTACTATCATATACATTCTGAAAGAGAACAGCACATTGAACCATGCAAAAATGGAAAGATTATACCTGGAGTAATACACAACTGTCTTAATAGAGACTCAAATCTCTTTAGATGCAAGTCATTTGTCGACCTTGCTATATAGCTAGCTAGGAACTATCAGGATGTATTTTGGACAGTATAAACATCATAACACAAATCCTGTGCACACGTGTGCATAGGACTTGTGTTGTATCTATTTTGTTGCGCCGTTGCCCACCCCTACAGAGGTTTTGGTGTCTCCTCTGCCCTAGTTGCACCGTTCTCAATTTGTTGCTTGTACCCATACTCGCCGCTACCAGCACAGGCGCCACCATTTCTTGTACACTCTAACACCCTGCACGGAACCCACAGTATAAACATCATATTGAATTAACCAGAACTTGGTACCTTCTACTGACTACACTGCGGTAACTCCAGCTATACTGGAGTGCCTCATAAGGAAAATAAGTAACTGGTCTCTACAAAACTAAGGAGCAAGACTGTGCTCTGAAAGAACTTTATTGGGTGCCAGGAGTACAAATAAATACAATTAAGACTGTTCTGGCCAGGTTTGAAATTCTACAAGGACTTTCGTGTAATCTACTGTCAGGAGGTGACACTACATAACCAATCAACGCCGGGCATCAAATAGAAATAACCTTATCAAGGAAAAAAGATGGAGCTGAAGGTCGTGAAAGAGTAGATTGTATCGAAATGTATGTGCTGTGCCCAAAGCAAGAGTAAAACACAAACAGAAGCCTTACTACCAGAGTAGCTATGTAGACTTGCAAAAAAGGCATGAGGGATCTTTAACAATACGAATGAGCACGATGAAAGGAGACATAGGTACTTGATGGTGAATGAATAGCATGCATACAGTTGACAGTGAAAAGGGAACAAAAGATGTGCATTAACTATGATATAAATTGTTATTGGTTATATGGGCCCGAAGACCGGAAGTGGCGAAATTATTGGTCGGGTGACCCGCGCGCTCTATCAGTTACTAAGACCTGCTCTTGAGATCTCTGTTAAGGCTATTCCGTTTCAATGTTTTCATCCAGTCTGTCTTCAAGAACTATGACCATGACCAGGATGGGTATATTTCGCAGGACGAATTTGAAAAGATCGCAGCCAGCTTCCCTTTCTCCTTCTGTGTCATGGACAAGGACCGGTAAGCGAAAGATCAATGCTTCATGAACAAATAGATTAGTCTGTTGAATAATCTATACTTTCTGTACTAGTCACTCCCTCCTGAAGGCTGGTCAGAGCAGGATGAAGGCACAGAGCCATTCACATACCAGAACTGTGACTTTATCCATCTTTGTGTCGCTGAGTTTTTCATTGTAGTCCGCGATATTATAGTAAATGTTCCACTTTACCCTGCTCTAGACACCTGTCTGAATCAGGATCTTGTATATGCATCGGTCCCAACAAGAGATGTGGGACCATTCCTTCACAATTTTAAGGCAATTCATTTGTGCACAAAAATGCAGAATAAATTGCTGTAAGTTCATTCCCTTCTTGCCTCATTCAACTTTTGTCGAGCAAGAGACACAAAGACCGTGACAACACCAGATAGACCTATCCATCTCCTCCTCTGAGGTACCACCCCATACAGAGGCTTCATCCCCTTCTCTATGTTTCCAACTCCATCTCAGCAGTTCTATCTGCTCTACTGAGGTTCCAGCTCTACCACTGATATTCCATCACTTTTCTCAATTTCCACCAGTTCCTCCAAGGTTCCACCTCTCCTCTAAGGTTTTTCAACATCCTGTTTCCACAAACTCCCCCCTTAGGTTCCACCTTCCCTCTGTGAGTCCATCACCTGTTCTCCAGTTCCATCTCCTCCCCTAGGGTTCTACCTGACCTAAAGTTCTGTGTCGTTTTTCTGAGGTTCCAACTCCTTTTTTTTATTTATTTTTTTAGTTTCATTCACCTGCATACCTCCTGTTGGTTACTATCTCATCCCCTGAGGCTCCATTTTCTGCTCTTCTCTTCCATCTCCTTCACTGCAATCAACTCCTCTGTTTCCATCTTCTGCTCTATGCTTCACTCTTTGTTTATGAGGTCCATCACCTCCATCTCCTGTTCTCTGCTTCCATCTCATCCTCTGTGGTTGCTCCCCTCTCCTGAGTCTCAACCTATTCTTTGAGTTTCTGTCTCCTGCTCTCTGCTTCCATCTCTTCTTCTGAGTTGCCTTCACTGCCATCGCCTCTTCTGAGTTGCCTTCACTGCCATCGCCTCTTCTGTTTCCATCTCCTCCGCTGTGATTCCTCTCATCTACTGAGATTCCATCTCCTGCTCTGAAATTAATTTCCTGATTTCATCTTCTTTCATCACCTCCTCCGATTCCATCGCTTTCTCTCTGCTTCAATCTCCTCCTCAATGGGTCTTTCTCCTTTAAATCAGGTTCCATCTACTACTCTGAAGTTCACCTCCTCCTCTGAGGTTTCATCTCCTGCTTTCTATTTCCATCACCTCCTCTAGTTCCATCTCCTCTGAGTCTCCCTCTCCTTCACTGAGGTTCCCTCATCTTCATAGTTCCTTTCCTGTTTCCACCCCTTCCAGTGGGGTTCCACCTTCTTCAAGGTTTCATGGCCGCCTCCTTGTTTCCGCCTCCTTGTCTCCATCTCCTTCTCTGAGGTTCCTTCAGCCCCTGCTCCTCCTCTGTTCTGCCACAACCTCATTGGTTTCAGCTCCTCTGTTTTTCTTTTTTTGCAGGGAAGGTCTGATCAGCCGGGATGAGATCACCGCCTACTTCATGAGGGCCAGCTCGATCTATTCCAAACTGGGCCTCGGCTTTCCGCACAACTTCCAGGAGACCACCTATCTTCGGCCCACATTTTGTGACAACTGTGCTGGATTTGTAAGCCTCAGCAGATATTTCCCATGGGAAGGGGGTGGTTGAACCATGTGGTGAATGGGGATGGGAGAAATTGCTAAACACCATCTATGCAAACCTTTGCGGTCTATTCAGTTCATGCAGCAAACGTTCACTGGTCTTTTGTGCCAGCAAGCAAGCCAACGGTTGCCCTTGTATACCAGTATTCAAGCCTCCAAGGGAGGGACATTTCATCATTCATTTTTCCTGTAAATATTTTCAAGTAGTGTATTGGCAGTGGGCTTATGTAAGCATTGCACACAGTAGATATGGTACCGTTATTGATACCCCTTCCATCAAAGGTACTCCACTGGTAATCAATGTTGACTCACAGGCCCTCTGCCTTCAATATACGCACTGGTACATATGGTTTGTCTGCAGTGATGACCCCAGCACTGGTGCTGTTCTGTAATGCTTGCCTTGTCAGCAGTACAGTACCTGTAATCATGCCATTCAGAAAGGATGGCAAGCCTGGTCATCAAAGAGTCAAAACGGGTCTGACGCCAGTTGACAATCCGAAGTATGCCACTGAAACTCATTAACAAGAATAGTTGGACTAAGTGTCCCCTGCTCATACTAGTTCTCTGGATACTTGGAAGCATTTCACTTTACAATAGCAGTTAATTACAAGTGCTTTCACTCTGACTATCCGCACTATATGCCTGCCCTCCGGCTGTCACGTAGGGAAGGCACTTTATATGTCAGAAAACTAGGGCTCAAATTTATTAATAGTGTGTGCCAGGCTTGCTATACAAAAGCGATGCAAACCCAGAGCAAAATGTTGTGGTGGGATTGACTTTTCAACACACATTATGATTGTGTTAGGAAGTTTACTAAAGTAATGCAAGTGTAACGTGTTTATATGGGCGTTCTATTGCAACCACTTAGTGGGTTTGATGCAAATCTCTATCTACTAACATTTGTAGAAAGGGGGTTGTCCCAAAAACAAATTCCCTCGAGGCAGGTGCAATAGTGGGGCACGTTTTATAACTCTCCATATTTTTCCAACTTTGCATGTGTGCTGCACTGTACAACACACATACTATGTAGGAAAAGTATTCAGTCAGTCAAGAAGCTTTTATTCGATATGCAAGATATCTTATAAGCGTACACAAAATACAGTAAATACAAAACTAGAAAAGACATTATTTTAAAAAACAGTATTTAAATGTACCTTAAAAGGGATAAAAAGACATATGATGTCAAGATAAATTAGCTAAAAATGAATTAAACCACAATTGACAATCTCTTGCATCGGATCAGCCAAGACTGCTTTAAAAATTTGGCTACACCACAAACAATGGGGGGGGGGAAGTGTCCGTCATTAGGATGCGCAGGGCTACTAGATAACTACTCGTGCCCATATTGCGACAAAGGGGTTTAAGCCAAAAACTCCCATACTATGTAGGAAAAGTATTAAAGAATAGTTTTTGCACTGGAAGGGTGTGCTTCCAGTAAAAAAAAAAACTATCTTCACAGAAAAGTCATACCCTTGCACTATCGTGTAAGGGTCTGTGCACTGGTGCACGGCAAAGTGTGCCAACGAAGGAAAATCGGGGAAAAGGTGCCATACCTTAGTAGATATAGTGCTGTTCTGCTCTCCCTTCCATGCAACACAGCACTGCATTGCATAAAAAGTTGGTAAATCTGCCCCAAGTTTGCATTGTGTTATAAATGTATATACTGCCTAAAAGCAGTCTTGTAAATTCACCTCAAACATCGGCTAAAGTAAATGGAACCTGCAGAGCTGCTACTATTTAAGAAGCTCTTGTAAATGCTTATGATGCCAATAACTGCTACTGCAAAATATTTCCTAACGCAAATGTATGTTTTTATGTTTTTCAGCTCTGGGGTGTTATCAAACAAGGATATCGGTGCAGAGGTACGTTCGTGCAGTAACAATTGTAGCTAGCAACTTGGCTGCGGGCACTGTTGAGTCTGTGTGTAGTAAGACAATAGTGAGCTGTTCATCTCTGCCAAGAAGAATTCAAGATTTAGAATGTGATGGTAGAGGACAGACACTATGTCAGTCTAGTGTAAAAACCCTAGGAGCAGAATGTTGACCTAGCGTATCTCCACCATGATCTCCAGGCGAATTGAGCGTATCCCCTAGGAGTGTAAGGCTAATCTAGCACACCCTGCTCAGAGCATTCAGCAAATTGAGTGCATCTCCCAGGAATTCCAGGATAATCTTTGGCAGTCACCTAGGAGAGCCATGCTAATGGAATGTACTCTGGTACAAGCTGGTCTAGTGAATCCCTTTTGGAGTAACAGACTAATATTTTTTATTTCCGAAGCGTAGCAGAAAGCCAAACTACATTCTCCTTCGTACTGTAGCTCAAAGTAGTGCATTCTTCGAGGGACAACAGGTTAAACAGCATGTTAAACTGGTGCATTGCCCTGCCAGCAGCAGCCAATCTTGGGCATTCACCTAGGAGCAGCAGGCTAATCTGGTCTATTGCCTAGGATCACTAGACAAAGCTCGAGGCCTGACTAGCGTAGTGCTCATGGACCAGGATATGTCACCCGCTTATCTCTCCCCAGTGCCAATACACCTTTGGGTATAATGCGCTTTAGAAATAGAGCATTGAAGCAATCAGCAGGCCACTGCAATGTATTTCCTGAGAAGGAGCAACTGTACCCCAATCAGAACTCCAGGCTAATCTAGTGTATACCCCAAGGAGCTATGGTATACTTGTAGGAGCTAGGATATACCCCTAGAAGCTAGAATTACCCCTAGAGGTTATAATTTACTCACCGGAGCTCTGGTATACACGCCAACACTTGGAAACAGAACAGAAGATACAATAAAACTAGAGGATATTATTTCCTCTTTAACTCACTTGAAAAAATTGGTAGTCCTTCATTTAAATAGTGTGTTGGCATAAATGCAGTAAGGCGAAATTTATTTGAAATTTTAAAGGTAAAAATATTTTAAAAAGGCAAAAATTGGTAAATTTTACTGCGGTGTTGCTTTGTTAATATAAGTATACTAGTATAAAGAATGTCCACCCTTTTTGTCAAATTTCACATATCGGATTGAGAATAAGTGCTGCTCTTGAGCCATGCAGACAGTGCCAGGAACGCGTAGTAAACCGGGTCAAAGGGCCCTGTTTACTTTCTGTCGTTTTTACTCCTAGCTCTCACCCCTAACTCATCAGTAGCAAATTCATCTGTCCTGGTTCATACAGTTTGGTCAAGTTTAAAAGCCTGTATTAGAGCCTCACTGAAGTAAACAAAAAAAGTGATGTATGGAACGCTTCAATTAATCTCAGTCACTGGTAATTACTCGTGGCCGCACCCCACTCCGTTGTCTTTTTGCCCACAATGCCACCTCAGACTAGACCCACCATATATACATCAGTTTTGTTGCTGGTCCAATAATGCAGCCTGAACTACCAGGTCTTCTCTGAACCGGAACACAAGCAACCTAAGACCAGTTTCACCCTAGTTGGGTCTCTTCAGTCGGGTACAGCTTGGTTCCAGTAGCAAAGTGAGCACAAGACCCATGTTTGGGCACAGTCATAGCACTTAGGGCATCAAACGGAAGAAAAAAAGTGATGTGTGGGATTAGAGCCTCTGTCCACTGGTACCAAAGTTAAGGGTCAAAGCTGCTACTGCAGGACATCTTCACACCAAACTGAGAGTGCCCCTTATCTTTACCTTTCCACAGACTGCGGCATGAACTGCCACAAGCAGTGCAAGGAGCTGGTGGTGTTCGAGTGCAAGAAGCAATGCAACGGCTCCACAACGCCGGAGAACAGCCCCAATTCAGGGATCACGGCAGCGGTGCTCTGTCCGGCGGGCATGAAAGGGCTCATGAATGGTGAGTGCCAGACAGTGCATAAGAGGGGTACACAACATTGCATTGCCATCAGGGATTTGGGGGAATCCAACATGATGAAAGCAACAGTAACGGTTTATAAGACCAGCGTGTTTTTTACTGTATTTTATTTAGTTTGTCTTTTGTTAAAAAGCAGTGTTGTAAAGAAGGTGTAAAGTGTTAAAGGGTAAAAAGATGTAGAGATGTATTTTTCAATCTATGCCTGAGGCGCTTGGGCTTTGGAAAGCAGGTGGAATGAGGAAGCAGGAGTCTAAAGTAGTCCATGGAAGGATCAGCTCCAGGTGTTCTGTGCAAGTGCCCCAGGCCACTTCACACTTAGGCTCAGATTCAGAAAGGTTTAGAGTTGGGTTAGCGTTACTTTTTCAATGTTAACCGTTTTGGGATTCACAAACCAACGCAAATAAGGTTTGTATGGAAAGATAACGCAAAGCAGCGCAAAACACTGCTTTGCATTACCTTGCGTTAAGGGGGTGTTACATGGGCGTTCCCATTCTACCACCCATTTTTTTTATGCTAAACCCGATTCACTAACATTAGTGGAAAGGGTTTAGCACCAAAAATTAATGCAGCTGAAAAGCAGGCGTTAAAAAGAGAAATGTTTACATTTCGTGCCTTTCCAACTTTGCATGCGTGCTGCATTGTACAGCACACATACAAGGTAAGAAGTGCTTTTGGACATGTCTCGGAATAGTATTTTGTCAATGCAACCCAGGTATTTGCTGCTGTATTTCCATATCGAATAGTTTCTTACCTGTCGGTGTAGTTTTGCAGCTTGAAGATCTTTCTGGATTCACTATGCTGTGCATTATTCTGTTGTCTAGTGGTTGGGTCCAGAATCGTAGTCTTTTCTTTCTTTCTTTTTTTTTT
Organism: Lissotriton helveticus; assembly: GCF_964261635.1. Lineage (NCBI taxonomy): Eukaryota > Metazoa > Chordata > Amphibia > Caudata > Salamandridae > Lissotriton > Lissotriton helveticus. Next base: position 55,386,839 of record NC_136070.1, on the reverse strand, counting down.
CTTTTCATAGCCCAGGTGGGTGTCGACGTCCCACCTTTTGGTGTACTTCCTGTGACGTCGGCATGCTTCCTGCGGAAGCTCCCACCTTTGGGCGCCATCTTTGGATTCTTTTTTCTCTTGTTTTTGTGTTCTGCCCGTGAATTCTTGGCAATGTTTTCAAGTTCTTCCTTAGAGTAAATGCTTTTTCACGTTATCCCTTCAAGTGTCTCTTTGTATTTTATTCTTTGTATTTCCACCTTCTTCTTCTGCCTCATCTTCCTGCCAGAGGTGGGTGGGTTAGCTAGTGAATCCAGAAAGATCTTCAAGCTGCAAAACTACGCCGACAGGTAAGAAACTATTCACTTTGCAGCGTGAATCTTTCTGGATTCACTATGCTGTGCATTGATTTTGTAGCGGTTTGTTACGTTTGAGGCGGCTGGGTGGAAGATGAGCGTTGGTTGTTAAAAATATGTTGAAGCACCTTTTGTCCTACTTGTGCTTCCTTGTTCATTTGTATATCCATGCAGTAGTGCTTAGTGAACGTGTGCACTGAAGCCCATGTTTCCGCCAGGCATATGTCCTGAATGGGTGTGTTGGCCAGGAAGGCTATTGTTGCTCCCTTTTTCCTGGTAGAGTGAGCTTGTGCCCCTTCTGTCAGTTCTTGCCCTGCCTGTTTGTGGCAGAATTGTATCGTTTGTGCGATCCATCGTGCAATGGTGTTTTTTGTTACTGGTCTACCTAGGAAACTTGTTGCGAAGGACACCAAAAACTGCTTTGTTTTCCTGTGTTCCTTCGTTCTGTCCATGTGCTGCATTACTGCCCTTCTAGCGTCCAGTGTGTGCAGTGCCTTCTATGCACTTGTGGACGGTTTTTGAAAGAAGCTCGGTATTTGTATCGTTTGGTTCATGTGGAACCTGGACACCACCTTTGGCATGAAGTGTGGGTCCGTTCGCATTACCACCCTGTCATTGTGTATTTGGATGTAGGGTTCTTGCAGTGTTAGCGCTTGCAGCTCGCTTACCCTGCGCAGTGAGGTGATTGCCACCAGAAATGCTGTCTTCATTGTTAGCATTTGTAGTGTGGCCTTATGGATGGGCTCAAAGGGCGCTTTCATAAGTTCTGTTAGGACTAAATTAAGGTTCCATGCCGGTGGTGGCATCCTTTTTAGGTGGTGCGATCCTTTTTGCCCCTTCCAGGAATCTACTTGCGATGTAAAGAAGCCCCTTCCTGTCTCTCCTCTTGTGTAGGCTACTATCGCTGCTAGGTGTACCCTCAGCGAGGATGAACTCAGTTTTGCTTTCATCAGGTGTGTGAGATGTCTATGCACCGTTGATTCCTTTGTCATCTTTTTGTGCAGTTTTTTCCTACTGCACCATTGCGTGAACCTCTTCCATTTTGCCGCATAGCACTTTCGTGTTGTAGGTCTCCTTGCCTCTCGCAGCACCCGCAGGGTGCTCTCTGGTAGCCTTAGATGTGCAAACTCTATGTCCTCAGGAGCCATACCGCTAGGCTGACGCTTTCTGGTTCTGGGTGCAGTACTTCTCCGTTCTGCATGGAGAGTAGGTCTTTTCTTTTCCCGAACTTGTGGGGTGGCCCCTGTGCCATTTCCATTATTTGTGAGTACCAGGTCTGCCTTGCCCACTGTGGTGCCACCAGTATTAGTGTCATGTTGCTGGTTCTGCACTTGTTGAGCACCCTGGGTATCAGTGGTATTGGGGGAAAAGCGTAAGCAAATGTTTTCGACCAACTTATCCATAGGGCATTCCCTTGGGATCCTTCCCCTGGTTGCCTGGATGCGAAGTATCAGCATTTTGCATTCTGGTGTGTTGCAAATAGGTCTATAGTCGGTGTTCCCCACCTCCTGAATAGCCTTTGCATTTCCTGTGAATTTAGCTCCCACTCATGAGATGCTGATGCCTGTCTGCTGAGCCAGTCTGCTTCCACATTGTCATTCTCTGGTAGGTGTATGGCTAGCAGGTCTATTTTGAGTGGGATGGCCCATCTCCATATCTCCTGTGCTAGGTTTGAGAGTGGGGCTGATTGTGTTCCTCCCTGTTTGTTGATGTAGAACATCGTTGTCTGTTTGGATCAACACTCTCTGGTTGTACAGTTTTTTCTGGAAGGCCTTCAGGGCGAGGAACACGGTCTTTAGTTCCAAGTAGTTTATGTGCTTGACCGCATCCGCTGGAGACCACAGACCCCTCACCCTGAGCTTGCTCATGTGTGGTCCTCATCCCATCTGGGATGCGTCGGTGGTGATGGTCACCGTTGGGGTTGGTGGTGTTAAAGGCTTCCCTTTTGTTATGTTCTCCTTGTTCCACCACGATATCTCCTCCTACACTGTGTGCGTTACAACCACTAGATCGTCCCAACTTCCTGTAGCTTGTGACCATGGTTGTTGCAGCCCTTCCTGGAATGGTCTCATGTGGAGCCTTACATTTGGGACCATGTGTATGCAGGACGCCATCATGCCGATGATCCTGCTTGCTATCCTCACTGTCAGAGTTCGCCCCTTCTGGTAGAGGCGTGTCTCCTTCAGCAGGGCCAGTGTTCTCTTGTCGCTGGGGAACACCCTGCTCTGTATGGTGTTGATCTGTGCACCCAGGAAGATCTTCACCTGCTCTGGTTCCATTGAGGATTTCCCCCAGTGAATGGAGAATCCTAGGTTTGTCAGTGTTTCTGTCACCCGCTGTGCGTGTTCTTTGTACGTCCTGTGGGAACTTGCCTTTATTAGCCAGTCGTCGAGGTAAGGGTATACATCGATCCCTTCCCTCCTTAGGTGCGCTGCCACTGCTACGAGGCATTTGGTGAAGACCCTTGGTGCGGATTTTAGTCCATAGGCTAGGGCTGTGAACTGGTAGTATTCCTTGTTGATGGTAAATCTTAGTAGATGCTTGTGCCACCTGTTCATGGGGATGTGCAGGTAGGCATCTTTGAGGTCTATGGGGGACATGAAGTCTCCGTCCCTTATCTGAGGGATGACCTCATGTAGGGACGTCATTTTGAATTTTTGTGTCTTTATGTACTTGTTTAAGAACCTTAGGTCCAGGATGGGTCTTAACGTTTCGTCCACTTTTGGTACTAGGAAATAGGTTGAGTACACTCCCCTGTTCCTTTCTCTGTTTGGGACCGGTTCGATGGCCTCCTTTTGGAGGAGTAGCGTTAGCTCTCTTCCTGAGTGCGCCTTTCTTTTTGGTTTTCTGTTTGGCGGTCTCTTTTCCAGTTCTATGCAATATCCGAACCGTATGATGTTGAGTATCCATTTGTCTGTGGTTATCTGCTTCCACTCCTGGAAGAAATGACTTAGCCTGCCTCCTACTGGTGTTACATGTTCGTTGAGGTGTGGTTTGTGCAACCCTCTCTCCTTGGCCTTCTTGTGCTCCACCGTCGGAGGTGTTGTGTGGGTGGGCACACTTTTCGGGGTGGAGTCATTTTGAGGTGTTCTGTTGGCCCCCTCTTCTACCTTGCCCACGTCCATTCGTCCTCCCGCGAAAGGACTGGCCCCTCGGCTTGTACTGCCAGGTTTGTCCTTGCTGTCCCTGCTGTGCTTGACTGTCGCCCTGTTGGGACTGCTGGAATGTCTGGTGTGACATTCCTGGCTGGTTTCCCCCTCTTTCGTTTGGTCTCCGTGTCGCGGTACCCCTTCTCATCCTTCTGAATTGTAAGGCCCCCATGGACCTTGCAGTTTCGCTCTCTTTCTTGAGCTGGGTGAGTTTTTCATCCACCGGTGCCCCGAACAGTGTCTCTCCGTTGAACGGGGTACTCAGAATGTTGTTCTGCACTTCTGGCTTGAAGCCTGAGATCCTGAGCCAGGCCTTCCTTCTCTCTGTGATTCCGAACATCATCAGCCTGCTGGACGTGTCCGCCCCATCCAAGGCTGTTTTTAGGCAAGAACTTACTATATTTTTCCCCTCCTCCACAGGGTGTGAGGCTCTTTGTTGGTATTGCTCTGGGAGGTGCTTGAGCAGTTGTCCGATCTCGTCCAGTATTTGGTACTGGTGCCTGTTCAGTAGGGCATTTGAGTTTGCTATGCGCCAGTGCACCGCCGCATTTCTTTCTATTTTTCTCCCAGTTAGGTCTATCCTCCTACTTTCCTTGTCTGGTGGTGGGCCTGATGCTGTTGGGACATTTGCCCTTTTCCTGGCGGTCGCCGCTATAATGGAGTCCTCTGTGACAGATCCCTGGATGTAGGGGGGGTCTTTAGAGGAGTGTTTGTACTTTTTCTCCGTTCTAGGCGTGACGGACCTGCATGCCATAGGGTCTTTGAACGCCTCCCCCCCTTGGTTCATGACACTCTGAAGCATGGGGAGAAACTGGCTCCTTGTTTGAGTGGGGAGCAGGGTCTCTAAGAGGAAGTCTGCCTTTGGTCTTTCCTCATCTAGTTTGACTCCAAAAGCTGTTGCCGCGTTCCTGATGACCATATTATATGCCCCAATGTCATCTGGCGGCAAAGGCCTCGAAGGATACGTGTCTACGGGCTCTTTTGGGCTTTCGGTGTCGAGGTCCTGCCACTCCAGGTCCTGTGTCCCAGAGGATGCCGAGCCGAGGGTCATCCGCTGGTCATCGTCGCCCTCCTCCTCGTAGTAGAGGCCCTCTTCTTCTAGATGTTCCTGTGGTTCGGAGTTTTCGGCGGCCCTTCTGCGTCAAACTCCTTCTTCTTCAATTTCGACCATCACCATCTTCGGTTTCGACAGAATAGTGAACCTTTTCATTTTCTCGTCAAACTCTCTTTTCCTTTGCAGGATGTTATCCATTTCGGCCTCGAGCCGTCTCTTCTTTCTCTCCATCTCGGCGACCTGTTCGGCTTCGAGTGTTTCGGCCGATCTCTTCGACATGGTCGTCGACGTCTAAGCGGACTTCGGGTCCTTCTCTTTCGAAGTCGAGCGGACTATTTCGGGGATGTGTTTCGACGACCTTGGCTTTTCGATGGTCTTCACCGCCTGGGAGTCCTTTTCGAAGGATCCGCTGGGCTGTTTGTCCTTGGGTGCAGCTGCGGCCATCGAGATTTTCAGCGCCAATGCTCCTTTCGAGGACTTGGACTCTGTTTTTCGAGAGTCTGACTCAGACATTCGAGGATCTGTCGGGGTTTAAGGGTCGACGTCTCTCCTACCTCTTTAGAAGTTTTCTTATCGGTCTCTACGACCGTGTAGTCATCGGCTTCTCCGGCGATGTTGTCCTCTTCGTCGCTGGAGTGGCCCAGGTCCCGAAACGACGGAGGTTGGCCCTTGCCTTGCATGTTGTAGTTGGCTCTTCTTTGTCTCTCTTGAGCCCGGAGTGTCTTCGGGGTGAAGGCGGAGCAGGCGTTGCAGTCTTTACTCTTGTGGTCATCCGGTAGGCAGAGGTTGCAAACCGGGTGCTGGTCCTTCTGCGTGTATTTGTGGTGGCAGTTACGGCTGAATTTAAAAGGTGTCTTGTCCATTCCTGCGCTCAAGGGGCCCCACTGTGTTCGCATTCTCTGTTGGACGTCGAAGTTCTCGAAGTTCTCCTTCTTCTTCGTCGTCCCGGCTTGGTGATCCTGTTCCTCGTTGTCTTCTCCAATATTTTCCATGTAAAATACGTCCTTTTGCGTCTTCTTTTCTCCCAAAAACTCTGGAGCCTCTCGGTGACGATCCAGACCCAACGGCGGAAAAAAGAATCTTAAGATGACGCCCAAAGGTGGGAGCTTCTGCAGGAAGCGTGCCAACGTCACAGGAAGTACACCAAAAGGTGGGACGTCGACGCCCACCTGGGCTACAAAAAAAAAAAAGAAAAGACTACGATTCCAGACCCAACCACTAGACCGCGGAATAATGCACAGCAAAGTGAATCCAGAAAGATTCATGCTGCAAAAGTCCAGGCATCTACACATTGTTTACCAATGTGACACAAGCACCTACTGCTGTAAGTCCATGTGTCCACAGGTCTACACGCAAGGTCCAACATAACCCAAGCATCTCCCTCTGAATGTATGCGAGTCCAGAGGTCTATGCGCGGTCTGTCAATGAGACCAAAGTGTTTCCTACTGTATGCCCACGTGTCCGGAGATCTCCACACTGCCTGCCAATGATATCCAAGGTTTTCCTGCTGTATGTCCACGTTTCCCAAGATTTCACTAGGCTTTTGCTGTCTTCTGTTGTGCCCAAAGCTTCACACATGCCTCTCCCAAGTGTCCGACATCACCCCATTGTCTACCTGGCTGTCAGTCAGTGCAAGCTCAGTACAAAGCCAGCGTTAGTGTCTCTCGCCTGTCTAGGCAGATTAGAATGTACATTATTTACAATGTGGTGGGACCCTTTCTGTATTTTCAACAAAAGACTAACTAATGTTGCAGACTGAAATAGCACATATTACTAGAGGTATCTCAATTCATAATGTTTACTATAAAATAGGCATAACTTTACCCTGTATGAGCTGCTTGTCAAGCCTTGCTTTGTTTACACTACACAGGACCCGAGGAGGGATCATTCACATTCCCCGGCGGGGACAGAGCCGGTGCCAGTGAAGCCGCAGAAGAGTGTCAAGACGGGACAATCGTGTTGGTCGGCAGCTCTTCACCAAAGGTCACCCTCACGATAAACCTTGCAAACCTCGACAAAAGCACCCAGACTGAACATGGCTTAGCCGGCTGCAATACTCCAGTCAGGCACTACGTACTTCACCACAGAAGGGCGTACGCCAAATGGGACAACAAGAACTCTACTCGCAATGCAAGGAACCAAGATGGTGCCTCATCACCAGCGCATCAGGAAGAGGACCAGGTACCCTCAACTCAAACTATTTGGGCTTCTTCATGGGAAATGTGTGCATGCATAGGAATGGGCATTACCTGGTTTCCGTCTGTCTGTCCCAAGTCCCCATGAACCCCAGGGAGCAATCATGGCCATGAGGCTGACCACAAACTCCCTAGAGTAGTTTAAAAAAGCCTTAGGATATGGAAGCAAACATAAATATGCATAAGGATGCATTCTGGCAAACTAGTATGTAGTGGGCTGGCCCCACATGTTCAGGAGTCCTATGTAGACGCTGTAGACGTGGCCAGGTAGAAGTAGATGTAGTTTAAGTTCTTAGATGTAGCTACAATAAGCCCCACCAGGAGCAGCCTATTAGTTGCTCAGCCCATCCTCAACTGGCCACACTCACACACAGGCACCCAAGCATCCCACTCACACTAACATTCTAACCAGAACACTCACATTGGCTGAGCAGCTAGATGCAGAGGAGTGAAGGAATATATGTACAACCCGAGGATACTACATTATCCTCTTCCTCTAGATATGAAAAACAAAAGAGAAAATAACAATGAAGAGAAAAACTATACACAGTAAAAATATACAATCGTAGCAAGAAATCTGTAAACGCAGGGATTTAGGGTGACATCACATCGCGAGAGGGAAAACAGACAACTAAGAAAAGAAAGAAGGAAGAAAGCGATAGAGATAGAATAACACTATCCTCCTCCTTTAATAATGAACAAAAAAAAACAAGTAAGTAGTAAATGAAGAGCTCACATACTACAAATGAGCAAGACCAACATGACAGAAGTGAGGGGAAAACAGAACCCCAGACTGGAATACAATGGGTGGAACAACACCCAATGAAGTACTTCTCACGTGAGAAGACTGACGATAACACAATACGCCACCCCTCATGTGAAGGACACTATGGGACTAAAACCCAAGTGAAAAAACAAAAAATTGGGACAACATCCAAATATACAAAATACGTCATATGGGACAAACACCCAAGGACTAGTGCAGCATAGAAATACAGATGCAGCACAGTGTGGCATCAACAGATGACAACCCACATAAATGACAACGTGCATAAAAGTGAAAGGACTGACACTCAACACCAACATAACAAAGATGGGACTGACACCCACCTTAAACAGAAAATGAGGCTATTTCGCCAAAAAGTACATTTTAACCCCGCACTGGAGGGCAAAAACATAAACAGCCACTGATTACCTTCTTCTCTGATGCACTGTATACGTTTCCTATTGCAGCTTTGGCTTTTGTTGTGACTTTGTAGACTTTAGAAGAGGCGGAAACATAGGCAGCTTGATGACTATTACCAGCTGATGAGGGTACACGAATACAAACACAGCATGCCTGGTCTTGGACTGTCTGGTGTAGTGGACACCGGTGGGGCAGACAGGCGTGTTTGACCGGTTTCTAGCTTGACTGGTTTCTTTTCCTTAGTTAGTTGAGTCTTGTTGCTCTTCATCTGTAAAAGTCGTGGGTTCTTAGCTCCAGATCGTCGCCATAAATGTAGTGGCTGGCCCCACATGTTTAGGAGTCATAAGTAGACGCTGTAGACGTGGCCAGGTAAAAGTAGATGTAGTTTATTAAGTTCTTAGATGTATATACAATAAGCCCCACCATGAGCAGATTTCTAGCTGCTCGGCCCATCCTCAACTGACAACACTCATATACACCAGGCACCCAAGCATCCCACTCACACTAACATTCTAACCAGAACACTCACACTGGGTGAGCAGCTAGATGCAGAGGAGTAAAGGAACATATGTACAACCCGCGGATACTACATAGTAGTAAGTCACATACGCATGTTGCTCTGAGTGATGAGGAAATAGAGACAATTTCTGAGAAGTGAGTGACTCAATGTTTGTAGGGCTCAGGAGGACCCATCACTTCAGTAAAATAAAAATTTCCTAGGCAACAAGTTTCCTGACGATGCTCAGGTTAAAGAATATACCGTGAATAAATGTAAGCCTCTGTTATCTTTTGAATTGGACCCATCACTTCAGGCAGTGCAGGACATATGATCAACTCTTCTTATCCTTAGCAGCCTTTCAGAGATCATGGGAGGTGAGAGCTAGGTCCACTGGCCACTATTCTCCTTCTGTATGTAGCTTGCAAACTGCATCACTCGCAAACCTATACATTGGCTATATCAGCAGACTTGCTCTAGCACTCAGCACATAGTAGGATCACCCCTACCGGGGCCCTGAGCAGCTCCCATATTCGAGGCTAGTTAAAGGTATTTTCGACTCCGCCTTACTCTCTTTTGACATCAAAACTCAGAAAGACTATACCTGGGCTAAGACCAGCCACAATCCTGCTAAATTGACCATAGTCTGTGCTTCTGTTTCCTATAGCATCCTTGTACACCCTCATCGAGATCGGTATATCGTGCTGGTCCACCAATCACAAAGCCAGCGATCCATACCCATGCACCACCTTACAACCTTCACCCCTCCATATGCAGCTTAAAATCTCCCTACCACATTTTCAATGAATGCTAACCCAAAGTGTGATGTCCTTCTCCCTAGGAACAAGAGACTCTCCGGGCGCAGAATGAAGTCTTGAAGCTCCAGCTGCAGGAAGCCCAGAGGAGAATTGAGACCCTAGAGACAGAGCTGACAAACCAGGCCCTGGAGAGTGTGGACCAGACCGGTGGCTCCTAGCCTGGGAGCTGGAGGGAACAGAACCTTAACTGAAGCAGAACCTGGGTGCCAAACGCACGGTGACCAGGACACATGCTGCTGTATCTAAGCTACCCTCATGGAGACACGGCTCCTGGCCACTGAGTGCATTTATGGTGTTGTGTCCTGCCCTGCGGGCACTTTTAATATCCGCCAGCCTGTGGTTTGCCAAAATAGCCATGTTCAGTGGTTCACCAGTCTACAGGGAAGGATAAAACAGACATGGAAAATCTGTAAATCCCTGAAAAGGTGGGAATGGCAGTGGACAGTGTTGGATCTGCCGAGGTGTACAGCCAGGTCATTAGGGGCAGTCAAGAGGCAATAATTGACATTGGACTATCCATCGGCCAGGGACAGTACCTGAGCAATAAACTGCAGTGGAATATTCCATGAAGGTGAAACGATTGTGCAATTAATGGTGAACGCAACAGCTGCGGTGCAATGGACAGTGATGCAGTTCACGCGCAATGGACGTTACTCATGGAATCATGGATGCCAGTGGCCTGCTACGTGGCTCTGGTGCACAAGATGCAGTCAGTGTTATCAATGGAACAGCAGCCGTGCAACGGCTCACAAAGAGGTGACAGCCTGGTGCAACTAGTGTTAGTCATGGAGCAGAAACAGTGCATTATATCATAACAGCTCTGTTCTAGTGCAATGAGTGTTGTGAAAGAGTAATAGTGCAATAGATATTTGGAAGGGGTAGTTCTGGCTAAAACAGAGCAGATGTGGTGCAACAGGTGTGGTCAATGGAAGAACAATGGTGCAATGTGTACACTGGTGCAATGTGTGTTATCATTGTTACACACACGCCAGTGCAATGGCTTGTATGAGTACAATACCCTGGGTGCAAACATTGTTATTAATGGCGAAACTTTGGTACAAAGTGCATATTGAGAAGTGGGGCACAAGTACGATTGATGTTCTTAAGGGGTCGTGCTTGTGCAATAGGCGTGATCTAGGGGTAGTACTGCTCGTGCAAGGGTTGATCTGAAGTAAGAATACTGGTGCAGTGCGTTTTATGACGTAATACTGTTGGCGTAAATGCTGTGCCACGGGGTAGTGCGGTGCAATGGGTGTTGGACTAGAACAAATCTTTTTGATGGTGTTTTAAATAAATAGTGCTACTGTAGCAGGTGCTAAGGGGTAGCCCTGGTGTAATGGGGGCTATGATGGAAAGTGATGGTGCAGGAATTATGAAGAGGCAGTGCTGCTTCAAACTGTTCTCTTTAGCAGCACAGACGTGGTAGTGTCATGAAACTGGAGTGGTGAAGGGACTGCGTTGGTACAATGGTGTGATGGGACAGTGCTGGTGCAATGCGTGTTATGATGGTGCAGTGTTATGGATATGGGAAGCAGGAGTGCTGGTGCAGCGTATGGATGAAGGACCAGTACTCATACCATAAGTATCTGACTATGAAGTGAATGTTACCAAGGAGCACTAATGCTGCAACAAGTGTTATAAAGAGACAGTGCATGTTCAAAATGTGCCTTGACGAAGCAGTGTTAGTGCATGGTTGTTCTGCAGTAGCAGTGCCCGTGCCCTTGGGTGTCTGAAGAGGGAGTGATGGGGTAATAATTAAGAAAGAGCAGTGTTGGTGCAATTAGGAGTTTCACAGGGATGCAGCCAGAGCAACGAGTGTTATGAAAGGGCAAAACAAGTTGTGAAATGTAGGAACAGTCCTGGTGCAATTTGAGGTATGAAGGGACAGTGCTGGTGCAATTTGAGGTATGAAGGGACAGTGCTGGTGCAATGCGAGGTATGAAGGGACAGTGCTGTGCAATGCGAGGTATGAAGGGACAGTGCTGGTGCAATGCGAGGTATGAAGGGACAGTGCTGCTGCAGTGTGCCTTACCAAGGAACTGTACTGGTGCAACACGAGGTATGAAGGGACAGTGCTGTGCAATGCGAGGTATGAAGGGACAGTGCTGGTGCAATGCGAGGTATGAAGGGACAGTGCTGGTGCAATGCAAGGTATGAAGGGACAGTGCTGCTGCAGTGTGTCTTATCAAGGACTGGTACTGGTGTAACACGAGGTATGAAGGGACAGTGCTGTGCAATACGAGGTATGAAGGGGCAGTGCTGTGCAATACGAGGTATGAAGGGACAGTGCTGGTGCAATGTGAGTTACATAGTGGCAGTGCTGGTGAAATGCGTCTCATTAAAGAACTGTGCTGGCGCAATCCGAGTTAAGTAAGGGTAGTGCTGGTACATCGGTACTTTGGATGGGGTTGCAGATGGAAGGTTTTTTTTAAGGGGCAGTGCATGCAATGCGACGTGTGAAGGGACAGTGTTGGTGCATTGCGAGGTTTGAAGGGACAGTGCTGTGCAATGCGAGCTATGAAGGGACAGTGCTGGTGCAATGCGAGGTATGAAGGGACAGTGCTGTGCAATGCGAGCTATGAAGGGACAGTGCTGGTGCAATGCGAGGTATGAAGGGACAGTGCTGGTGCATTGCGAGCTATGAAGGGACAGTGCTGGTGCATTGCGAGGTTTGAAGGGACAGTCTGGTGCAATGCGAGGTATGAAGGGACAGTGCTGTGCAATGCGAGCTATGAAGGGACAGTGCTGGTGCAATGCGAGGTATGAAGGGACAGTGCTGGTGCATTGCGAGCTATGAAGGGACAGTGCTGGTGCATTGCGAGGTTTGAAGGGACAGTCTGGTGCAATGCGAGGTATGAAGGGACAGTGCTGTGCAATGCGAGCTATGAAGGGACAGTGCTGGTGCAATGCGAGGTATGAAGGGACAGTGCTGGTGCATTGCGAGCTATGAAGGGACAGTGCTGGTGCAATGCGAGGTATGAAGGGACAGTGCTGGTGCATTGCGAGCTATGAAGGGACAGTGCTGGTGCATTGCGAGCTATGAAGGGACAGTGCTGGTGCAATGCGAGGTATGAAGGGACAGTGCTGGTGCAATGCGACGTGTGAAGGGACAGTGTTGGTGCATTGCGAGGTTTGAAGGGACAGTCTGGTGCAATGCGAGGTATGAAGGGACAGTGCTGTGCAATGCGAGCTATGAAGGGACAGTGCTGGTGCAATGCGAGGTATGAAGGGACAGTGCTGGTGCAATGCGACGTGTGAAGGGACAGTGTTGGTGCATTGCGAGGTTTGAAGGGACAGTCTGGTGCAATGCGAGGTATGAAGGGACAGTGCTGTGCAATGCGAGCTATGAAGGGACAGTGCTGGTGCAATGCGAGGTACGAAGGGACAGTGCTGGTGCAATGCGACGTGTGAAGGGACAGTGTTGGTGCATTGCGAGGTTTGAAGGGACAGTCTGGTGCAATGCGAGGTATGAAGGGACAGTGCTGTGCAATGCGAGCTATGAAGGGACAGTGCTGGTGCAATGCGAGGTATGAAGGGACACTGCTGGTGCATTGCGAGCTATGAAGGGACAGTGCTGGTGCATTGCGAGCTATGAAGGGACAGTGCTGGTGCAATGCGAGGTATGAAGGGACAGTGCTGGTGCAATGCAAGGTAAGAAGGGATATTGCTGGTGCAATGCAAGGTAAGAAGGGATATTGCTGGTGCAATGCAAGGTATGAAGGGACAGTGCTGGTGCATTGCGAGCTATGAAGGGACAGTGCTGGTGCAATGCGAGGTATGAAGGGACAGTGCTGGTGCAATGCAAGGTATGAAGGGACAGTGCTGTGCAATGCGAGGTATGAAGGGACAGTGCTGGTGCATTGTGAGTTACATAGTGGCAGTGCTGGTGAAATGCGTCTCATTAAAGAACTGTGCTGGCGCAATCCGAGTTAAGTAAGGGTAGTGCTGGTACATCGGTACTTTGGATGGGGTTGCAGATGGAAGGTTTTCTTTAAGGGGCAGTGCATTCATGTAGCACATTTCAAAGAGGCAGTGCATGATCATGGAGGGCTGAGAAGTAGCAATGCATGTGCACTGGATGTTATAATGGTGCAGTCTGATGCACTGGGTACTTTGAAAGGAGTGGATTCTGTAGGCGCTTTGAAGAAACCGCCTGCTGCAATGTGTGCACTGGGTGCATGAAGCAGCGATGCTGAGGCAGTAGGAGGAGGGGGCGGGAGATGTGCTTGTCCATCAAGTGCATACCGAGCCAGTGCTAATGCAAAGGGTGTTATGAATGTGGAGTACAGGTACAGTGGGTTGTTAAGGGCTAGTACTGGGGTTGAGAGTGGAGCAGAGTTGATACAGTAGGTAAAAAGGCAGTGAAATTTGTAAAGGTGTGTTCTTGGTGCAATGGGTGGTAAGAAGGTGCAGTGAGTGTGTGGGTTGGGCTTTTCGAAGGGACAGTGCTAATAAAGTGGGCTCTATTAAATGGGAGTGGGGGATATGTTGGAGCGGTGCTTGTGCAAGGCATGCATAACAGCTGTATTTTTACATCTACAAGTAAGGTATGAAATGGCACAGTTGCTGCAGTAGAGGTAATGAAGGGGCAGTGCATGTGCAGTATGTGTTCCGAAAGTGCAGTGTGTGTGCAGTGGATGTATGCATCTTCAGTACCTGTGCACTAGGTCTTATGAAGCTGGAGTCAGTGTCTGTGGGGTGTAACGAAGGGGCAGTGATGGTATAATTACTTTAAAATGGCAGTGCAGATGCAGTGGAGGGTACTTTGGTGCAGTGCTGGTGCAGCAGAGGGTATGTTGGAGCAGTGTCAGGGCAGCGGAGGGTATGTTGGAGCAGTGGAGGGTATATTGGAGCAGTGCTGGTGCAGTGGAGGGTATGTTGGAGCAGTGCTGGTGCAGTGGAGGGTATGTTGGAGCAGTGCCGGTGCAGTGGAGGGTATAATGGCGCAATGCTGGTGCAGTGGAGGGTATGTAGGTGCAGTGGCGGGTATGATGAGCAGTGCTGATTCTGTGGAGGATATGTTGGAGCAGTGCTGGTGCAGTGGAGGGTATGTTGGAGCAGTGCTGGTGCAGTGGAGGGTATGTTGGAGCAGTGCTGGTGCAGTGGAGGGTATGTTGGAGCAGTGCTGGTGCAGTGGAGGGTAATTTGGAGCAGTGGAGGGGATGTTTGAGAGGTTCGGTGCAGTGGAAGGTATGTTGGAGCAGTGCTGGTACTGTGGAGGGTATATTGAAGCAGTGTTGGTGCAGTGGAGGGTATGTCTGAGCAGTGCTGGTGCAGTTGGTACAGCTTGTGTTAAGAAAAGGCACAGCCGGTGTAGTAGATGTTAAGAAGGCGTAGTGCATGCGCACTGGGTGTTCTGAAGGGTCAGTGTTATGTGGCATATTTGTATAGCATGCTCTCACTCTAAAGCCTCTTGGCGCTAAGTGATAAGGAGAGATGAAAATGGACAGAAAAACTAAGTTGGAGTCACAAAGAGACAAGTCTTTAGTTTCTTCCTACAGTGGTGGTGGGAAGAAATTGATTTCTTTGAGTCAGTTGGCACAGTGTTTAATAGCTTAAGTGCCAAAACTTTGCCACCAAGGGGATTTGTTGAAACGAGGGATAAGCAGATTAGCAAAGATAGAGTGCAGCGATCATGGAGGCAACTATCTCATAAGTTTAGATTCAAGAAATCTGGGTGTAATGCCATACACATGGTTTTAAATATATTCATGTTCTGCACAGGCAGCCACCTCTGGGCTTAGGTTGATGTAAAGTGGAGGCAGAATTGCTGCTCTTGCAGCTTGGTCTAGAGGAGTCTGGAATCTAATAATATCTTGCTTAGAAGTACCTTCATAGAGGGAGTTGCAGTAATCAATTCTAGATTCAGTGGTGGCTGCAACTGCTGTTCTACCTTCTTCCAAGAGAAGAAAGCGAAGTAATAAAAGTAGTGTGTGGTACTGGTGCTACAAAGGGTCAGTACATGATAAACAAGAGCAAGGCGCGTCGCCATATTTGAAGAAAAGCAGTTTTGCAGCGTGAATCTTTCTGGATTCACTATGCTGTGCATTATTCCGCGGTCTAGTGGTTGGGTCCGGAATCGTAGTCTTTTCTTTCTTTTTTTTTTTTTTTCGTCACCCAGGTGGAAAAGTAGTTCTCTGAAACAACACATCTTGAATTGCAGCGAAACGAAACTGATGTTAGGAGGTGCTGCTCTGCCAAAAACTGAAGTGACGTTCCTTTATGTGAACCACTTAGGATGCTACAACCAAGAAAGACACTGCAGTGAACCAATCACAAGCAGCAGGCGGGATTACACCCCGTATAGTGTTTACTTCAGGTCTTCCAGACAGCGCATGCGCGCTGCCTAGGCTCGACCTAAAAAGGACAGTGTTGGTGCCCCATCACCAAAACTCCTGTGTGTAATGCTCGCTATATTCAAAATTGTGCATTTCCTGACTCAAGATCTCCATTGTATTTTATGTATGTGGGCATCTTCCAGGGAACCATAATTCGCACTAATGTTTAAGTTATTGACATGAAAATGGAACAAAGGATTAATACAAATGTTTAAGAACATCAAACCTTTCCAGAAAGCTCAATATATTTAAAACTGAACATCAAGCATACTTGATGTATGGCGCTTTGAGTAAGAGACGTTGCCCATCTCATATGGTATTCATCCTTTAGAGTGTCACACAAGTGTTGAAATCCATAACCTTCAGTTTATTCTCTCAACTCACTGAGCTATCTTGCCATGTAGAAATGCCTGCGTTCTTGTAAGGCATGTCGACATTTTAGATGAACTTATAAAATTGTGTTAAATTCCCAACAGTCAAGTGAGTTACATACGTATTCCATGGAAAAAAGCGTAGTAGTCAATATTGTGATATCAGTAGGCTTAGGGGAGTCAATGATATTTTTGTGCTTTCTATACATTTTGTGCTACATTTATACTTTGACCAAATAGGAAAGGGTTGTGTTTGCTAGTATGTCAAAATAGTTCACAACTATTTCAAAACAGGATAAAGGCCAACCATGTGCACACGCTTTAGTCATTCATGCAACAGGATATTTGAAACTAGGGTTAAGACAACTGTGGTCTTTTTACAGTCTGCTATTTTGATACTATAATATGTTTGAAAAAGGAGTTCAGTAAAAAAAAATAATAATAATAATAATTAAACCACGCATTCGCAAATCTCCGATCAGCGCGACTGAAAGGGGACTATTTTATAACGAACAGTCGGTGAAGCGGGTGATTTAACACAGCACTTGTAGATACTTTGCCAAAGGGTATTGGGTTAATCGTTCTAAACATTTAAACTTAAAAAAATGGTGTTTGAAAATTGTATTTCAAAAGGCATGGAGCTTCAATCTTTATAGGGCACAGCTCAAACTGGTGCCACTGCTCAGCTCAGGGGGACAGTATGCCCCCTAAAAGATGTAAGATTTCAGTTTCGAAGCATGCACACCCTAGTTCATGACCAGGCTCTGCAGACCGGTGAATGGTCAGACAGCGAGTACGTCACTTGAATTTTCAGCCCAACCCTTTATGAACACATAACAAAGCAATGGTTGTGTGCTCACATCTGTTATGCTTAAGCACAGTGACAGGGGCCTCCTGATATCTGCAGGCTCGGGTCCCACATCCATGCTATTCATGAGACCAGTCAAGACATGTATAGGATTCAAACACACGTACATGTCGATAATTGGATTTACATTAACACCCTCGGGTTAGAGGTAGACATATACATTTGTATGCCAGCCCTCACAGAGAAGAGCAGAATTTACACCAAGTTAAGATGCGCATGTTCAAACCCTTGTGGAGAATTTGTTTGTGCTCTCAATGAGGGTTTGTCACGATCAGGGGAAAAAAAGTTTTGAGAATTAGACAATTAGTTTGAAATTTCGTCATAACCTCAGTTTATTACCACCACAACGTAGGTCTTGTGCTCACATTTGGTAGGACTGGAGCTAGAATTTTAAACATGCTTAGTTGAAGTAACGGAAAAACAAAAATGATGGGCGAAGTGTAATGTCGAACTATATTGAGGGTGTGTAAAAATCAAAACGTTTCTCAATAAATGTTTCAAACAAAGTATTTCGTACTGAACCTAGATTTGGAGAATGCCTATTTATTCAGACAGAAATGTTGATTCAATGCAGACTATAGTTATTGTATGGTTTTGCAACATGAAATGTTTCCTAGGTTCACATGCTGTGCATTACTTCACCATCTTGTGAAGTGTAGTTTCTCTCTTAAAGGGCGTCGACCGGCATAGTCGGACTGTGTCGTAAACGATCAGCTCACAATGGCCCCTAATGTAACCGCCATTTAGTTTTTAGTTTTTTGGGCTTAAGGTAGGTGGGGCGTTTTCTGAGCTCCCGCAAAATTGTCTAAAGACAAGAAAGACAGTGAAGGCTTGTCGACATGTTGTCCGCAAATAACTGCGATAGACGCTGCATTCCAGTTTTCCCCAGAGGGGTGGGAGGGGGGGCTTTTACAAATACAGCAAATGTTATATAGTGGAGGTGGTGTCCATGAGGCTCCTCTGTGCCATTTTGTAGTGCGAGTACAATCTTTAAGTTCTGCTCTGATTTCCACCAAAAGTTGGTGCCGAACAACGAACACTGTGTGCATGTTCTGACTCCCAGGAGACCGTTCGTCTGAAGACTGTTGTGCCTGTTCGCTTTTAAAACCAAAAACCCTAATACAGTGACAAGGTATTACTTGTGTACTAGGCCACACCGACAAGTCAGGGCAGGTGGACCTGCAAAGGCAGAAGAGAAAGACTCCATCTATGAAGGCGATTTCTTTGTAGATGGAGCTCAGGTGGAGCACCGTTCAGATTCGGACGTTGAAGCAGTATCATATCACTGCGTCGTAACCCTTTGCAAAAATTTCAGATCCTGAACCATCCCAATAAAAGTTTACTTAACTTTAGAAGGACAAGGTATCCAAGTCTCTGACTAAGCCGCCAAAGTTGAACATTTCGCGTGATCAATTATTATGTGTGGCCTCTTGATTCCAATGAGGTCAGCAACAGCAGTTACCAGCCCCATCGCGTTCGAGACTAGCAAAAACAGTGAATCTCTCTACTTTCACCCGAAGATTTTGGCTGCTGAAAACAGTTGGAATCTCTGTGTGAATCTCTGTTACCAGAGGAATTATTGGGGTAATCGGATCTGTAATGACCAATTGTAATTTCTTAATAAGCCCTCGGGGTTCAGATTTTCACCACCCCCACTGTTATTAGACAACCTGGTATCAGTAACTTTAGGGGTGGGGAAAATTCAGCCCATTTACCTGTGCACTTCACAATGAGTGTCCAGGGGTAGGAAGACTGCACAACCCCCAGCTACCGAAAGGGCCACCACAGACACGGAGAATAAAAGGCTGCAGGCAGTGGTGCATAGTTAACTTTAATGTGCTGTTGAATTGGTATGCCCGCCAATAGCACCACAAGCCAGAGCATCCTATTAAACACCTCCCAGAGGAATTCCAAAAGAGAGCCACGTCTAGATTTCAAGTCCAAGGGAGAAAGGGCCCAGAGCTTGGCTCCTGAACTAGTTGAAGGAACACAGACATTCCACCAGGAAGAATTACGCTCTAAAACACCACTGGTTGGTATCGAGATATTTAACACTGACTGGACTGCGAGATTGCACTTGTTGGCAACCGTAGCTTACAATAGGGTAAGAAACAAGCAGATTTTTCAATCTGTTAAAAGATTCCTTTAGGGAAAGAGATTATACGCTACAGAAGCAGTCCCACCACCAAAGAGGAAACACAATCTGATTCTAGCTGGACTCCTGAATGAAATGAACATCTGAGCCCATCCATAAGGCCTCTTTGAAGTAGCTCACGCTACTGATAGTATTTGTGAGTGCTATTACCTCTATTGGAGTAGTAAGTGAGCTACGAGCACTCTCATTGCTGGAACCTAACTTGACCATTTTAAAAGACAAGGTCATTACGAGAATTTGAACATGCACTTAAGACGTGGTATCTGGAATATATAGGTTCTCAACACCCACGTCGGGCAGTTCGGCACACTAAACACCACTAGCGGACAGGAAAAGCTTAATATACTGAAAATATCTAGCTACCACGATTCCATAGATTCATAAAGCAATCTATCCCTGGTATCTAGCAGGGCTGTTTGGTTGGAGGTCTTCTTCATGCTGTACCACTGTTTTCTCCCTGAAGATGCTCCATCTCTAGAGTCTGGTGAATAAGGCTGCTGTGAACAGTATCCTGGACTGAAAACATCTGGGGGAGGGAGGGACCGGAGGGGACATCATATGTTCTAGATTGTTTGTCAAAACTCAATAAACATAAGTATATATATTTTCTTTTAAAGGTCGAGAACAGATCCAAAATTCCTAGCTAAAGTAGTGTTACCGTTACATAGCGATCAAACTAAATCTGCTATCCTTTTTTCGACAGAAAGAAATTTGCATACACTGGATTCATTAAGGGAAGGAATTATGTACAACACTCAAGATATTAACAAGTCAAAATAACTCTTTGCGGCACTTGAACCTCAAGCATTTGCTACATTTGCCACTAAAGATCCGTTGCCAGATGGATAGTAGAAACTACTGTATGAGGTTATAAGTCTGCAAACAAAACCTCCGTAGTCGATTCAAAAGCTCGTTTTACTAGGAAGGAGAGAGCAACGTTAGTCTTTATGTCCAATGTACCTTTACAAGAAGCGTGCATGGCTGCAACATGGTCACCTACAAACGTTCACTAAACACCACTATGAAGGAACATATACAGAAGCAGTAGTGGGACAGTCGATGCGATGACACTTGTTATTTCTACAGTTACTTATCTGCAAGAATGGTTTTACAATTTGAAGCGCTTCTAGATTCACATGCAACCCTCCCATCTCCTCAGTGAAGGAGGGGTTTAAAAAAAAAAAAAAAGGTTACATACTGACATACGTTTAAAAAAAAAATGAAATGGAGGTTACGTTAGGCGGCAGTGTGGGTTTACAGTCTACATCACACTGAGTCATACTGACTCCAACAATGTTGATGGCCTTTAGGGGAAAAGTTTGTAAATATACATATCCAAACTAAGCTGCAGAATACCATTCAGCACGTGAATCTACAGGAGCTTCTAGTTGCAAAACCATTATTAACCCCTCCCCTGCTGATGACGGAACCGCTCCGTCATCAGCCGCGGTCGCGCTGTGCTGATGACGGAGTGGTTCCGTCATGGCCCGCTCGGCACGCCTGCGCGGCGCGGATTCCGCGCCTGCGCTGAGCGTTCTATTGAGCGGGGCGGGCCATGACGGAACCGCTCAGTCATAAGCACAGCGCAACCGACACTGGTAATGGAGCGGTTCCGTCACCAGCATGCGCCCACCGCTCTTCCGCCCCGCCCCCTTAGCACTGCGGCGGAATAGCCGCCGCAGTGAAGGGGTTAAAGGCAACTGGTTTCTTTTTTATGACTGTGATGCCTGCACTGAGCAAATAAAGTCCTTAGTACTCCGTCATTCGAAAGTCTCCAGTTTCCGCAATCATGTCATTGCTAAAGTCGTTCTCTATTCTTAAAATCCGACATTAATGCGTAAAATGGAGGCTGCAGTCCTAGAACATCTGTGGTCCTTCTCATCTATGTATGACCCTAGTCCTGGCTGCATAGAGCCCAGGCCTCTGTCCCCCTCTGCTGTTCCTCTTCCCTGCACATGCTGACGTAATATTTAAGTCGTGCTCAACATAGAGTTGCTGAAGAAAACAAAATGTACATATTGTAAATACGTTTTTAAAAAACATAAATGTTACCAGTGTTTGTTTAATATTTATATATTAAAAAAGTTACAAATAAATGTGTCTGACGTTTATTATGGCTCAGTAACATAGTGGGTAAATAAAACTAACAGGGTTTTTCTTCCCACAGTAAAGTTCAGTAGTTAAAATTATCATTTTCCAGTAATCATTTTCCAGTAATCAAAGCTCAGTTCTCTTGGTGGGAAGTCAGAGCACCACAAACTCATGTTTGAAGCAGTTTTCACCTCCAGGTGGACTCCTGACCTATGGAATGTAGTCATACATACCACTGAAGCATTTGTGTTGTGACTGAAGGGTTGGGCATACCGCCGGCTTGACTCAATATTGCATGTTTCTTGACTGTGTTTCCAGGTGTTTGACTCCTGCTCGGTTCCATAGACCACACCTGATAGTTTAACCCGTTCCGTGTTCGCGTCGGCCACCTTCCCAGTGCTGCGCACCACCGTTGGACGACGCAGCCCCACCCACTCTTTAGAACTCTCGCACCGCGGTGAAATTCGCACCGCGGTTAAGGAGTTAATAATGCCTTCAGAGCTTTGGCCCCATAACTGCGGGCTGGGATCATAATATGGTTGCTTGACTGACCTTCATGGGCAGGGCCTCTATTGATACTGGTTGACGCCACATATTTCACCAGTGGACCCATGCTAGTGGCTGTTTGTACGTTGACAAATCATTTGTAAACTGTAAATATACATTAAATGGTAAATATCTTCCTGCACCACGGTCTACTCCCGCACTATCTGTAACACTTCCTGCTTATTGTAAGTGAGACCGACTCCATGTTTAGAGCAACTCTTTAAACCTGCTAGGAATAATATCTGAATATTCAGCTTTAATTTTAATGCAACCAAAAATATTTTCGGAAGGCTGCACGCTACTCTGGAACCCGAACAGGATTAGCGGGAAAAACAGTGTATGTGGTGTGTGCGAGGGGTAAACAAGAGTTGAGAGTGCTTATGTTAGATGGTATTTCTAAAAGAGGTAATATGTATAGTGCATAGGAGTGTAAGGAAGAAGAGGGCATTTGTGGTTTTGAAAAGATGGACGGCTGAGTATAGGTTTGCAGGTGACAAAAAGAGTTCTGTTAGGAGTAATTAGAGCACGGAGTGTGTGTCTGGATGGGATATAGATTTGCAGCGTGAATCTTTCTGGATTCACTATGCTGTGCATTATTCCGCGGTCTAGTGGTTGGATCCGGAATCGTAGTATTTTTTCTCTTTTTTTTTCTTCCCGTGGCCCAGGTGGGCGTCGACATCCCACCATTTGGTGTCCTCCAGGGATGTCAGCGTGCTTCCTCCGGAAGCTCCCACCTTTGGGCGCCATCTTCGGATTCTTTTTTCTTGTCTTGTGCTGTACTTGTTTTTCCTCTTATTTTTTCAAAGTCTTTTCCCATCTTTAGTCCCTTTCCTCCTGTCTCATCTTTCTGGCAGAGGTGGGTGGGTTTGCTAGTGAATCCAGAAAGTCTTCAAGCTGCAAAACTACAGAAACTATTCGTTTTGCAGTGTTAATCTTTCTGGATTCACTATGCTGTGCATAGACTTTGTAGCGGTTTGCTGTTTGTGGCGGCTGGGTGGAAGATGAGCGTTGGTTGTTGAATATATGTTGAAGCACTTTTTGTCCTACTTGTGCTTCCTTGTTCATCTGTATATCCACGCAGTATTCCTTAGTGAACGTGTGCCCTGAAGCCCATGTTGCGGCCAGGCAAATGTCTTGGATGGGTGTGTTTGCCAGGAAAGCTATTGTTGCTCCCTTCTTTCTGGTAGAGTGAGCTTGTGCTGCTCCTTGTAGTTCTTGGCCTGCCTGCTTGTGGCAGAATTGGATATTCTGTGCGATCCATCGTGCAATGGTGTTTTTGGTTAACGGTCTACCCAAGAAACTGCTTGCGAAAGACACAAAGAATTGCTTAGTTTTCCTACAATCTTTAGTCCTTTCAATGTAATGCATCACTGCTCTTCTAGCGTCCAGAGTTTGCAGTGCCCTCACTGCGCTTGTGGATAGTTTTTGGAAGAAACTTGGTATCTGAATTGTCTGGCTTATGTGGAACTTTGGCATGAAATGTGGGTCTGTTCTCATTACCACCCTGTCATTGTGAATTTGAATGTAGGGTTCTTGTAGTGTTAGCACTTGAAATTAGCTCACCCTGCGTAGCGAGGTGATTGCCACCAGAAAAGCGGTCTTTATGGTGAGCATATGTAGAGATACCTTGTGAATGGGTTCGAAAGATGCCTTCATAAGTTGCGTTAGAACTACATTGAGGTTCCATGCCTTTTTCTCCTCTTGTATAGGCTACTACTGCTGCTAGGTGTACTCTTAGCGAGGTGTAGCTTAGGTTACTCTTTAGCAAGTGTGTTAAGTATCTTAGCACCGTTGATTCCCTGGTGGCATATCGACATGTCCCGTCTTCTTCCCTGTGGGGCTTGTGGCGAAGTCTGGTGGATTCCCTCCCCGGTGGATGTGGTCACTTGTGGGGGGATTCTGGTCTGAGCCTCCCAGGTTACCGGGCACGCTGGGAGGCGCAGTGTTCCTGATGAGATCCTTTATGCTTCTGAGTCTCTCTGCCTGTCTTCCGGCCAGTGGGGGTGGGGTTCAGTACTGGGGGTGATCCTGTGGCAGCGGCTTGGGTCGCTGATTGCTCTATCCACAAGGGGAGATCTACCCTTTTCTCCTCCGCTTCAGTACACCTCAGAGTGTGGGTTATTTGCGGTAAGGTGGATTTGCCATAGTTGAGATGAGGAAGCACAGGCATGTGGCGCTCTCCTCATCTTCAGACTCTACTTCCTCCCCTTCTCCGGCACAGTCAAAACGCCGCAGGGAAGGGGATGATGACCGCATTAAGAGACTCATTTTTTAAAAAACCTGTGTGAGATGGGGAGAGGCCCTCATTCTAAAGGTCCCCTTCATCCTCTTTCCTCTCACTCATCGGATTCCGAGGAGGATTGGTTGGGGTTTGTGGAATGCAAAGGCAATTATATTGACAAGGACATATTGCCTGAGTTTCTTAACCATGTCAAGTCCAACATGGGATTTCTGGATGATGAGGCACCCAGCACCTCTGTTGGTTCATTGCTGCAGCAGTTTCAGTGTTCAGCTGCGGTGGATGTGCCCGTCTATCCCTTCATACATGAGGTTCTGAAATGGAAGTGGAAGGATTCGGATCATATTTTACTTCCTAGGTTCATGGCAAAACTTTACCCTCTTCAGGATATGTCATGGGAATTGCCGGATTTGATTCAGATGGATTCCTTTGTAGCTCACCTTGTGGGGCGGACTTCCTTGGCTGAGGATGCGGTGATCAAAGATCCAGTGGATAAGAAGGTGGATGCTTCCCTCCGGAAGGTGTACTCTGGGTCATCGGACGTTGAGAGCCGGTATTCATGGCACTTGCGTAACTCAGTCCTTGATCTCAGATATCAAGACTGTGTATCAATCAACGGAGGATTCTTCAGACTGCTCTGGGTTGTTGGAGCAGAGAGAGAGCAGGTGGAGTTCTTGTCAGATGTGTCCTGTGTCCTTCAATGTGGCGAGGGCTTTGCCTCCGCAAACGGGTGTTGAGGGACTGGAAGACTGTTTCTGCTCAAAAGGTTTGTGCTGTGCGCTTGTCTTTTCAGGGGACCATGATGTTTGGAGAGAAATTGGAGGGCAAGTTACATAAATTGTTTAAAGAGAAAAAGCACTCTTCTTCCTTCAAGCAGCCCTCCTCTGCGACGAGTCCTTCCAAACCCAAGTCTTTCTTCCACCCTCCTTCTCGTCTGCAATTCTCCAGGGGTCACAGGTTTTCTTTTCTTCAGGTAGGGGTCGGGAAGGAAAAACTAAATCACCCCCCTCCCATAAGCCCCGTTCTTGACTACGTGGCCAGGCGCCCAAATTCTTGGTAGGGGGACAGCTGCAGTTCTTTCTCCCTGCTTGGCTGCAGTCCTGTTCCGATGTGTGGGTTCTGGAGAGTGTTAGTCAGAGTTACAGAATCGAATTTTCAGAACCTCCTCCAGAGTCAGGGATTCTTCAAACTCCTTGGCCGTTCAGTCTGGGCAAGCAGTCTGAGTTGTCTCTGGGGGTCGACTCTCTCTTGAAGAAGGGGGTGATTCAGGCCGTTCCTCCTCTGGAGGTGGGGAGGGGGGTTTATTCTCTGATTTTTTCTGGTTCCCAAGGTGACAGTGGGCTCAGTTTGGTCCTTGATTTGAAGGCTCTCAACAAGTTTGTGGTCCATGTGCCCTTCTTAATGGAGGCTCTGAGGCAGGTGATTCAGTTGGTGTTCCTGTGTCATTTCTTGTGCACCCTAGAGCTCCAGGACACATACTAGCATGTCCCAGTTCACTCCAGGTTTCGTCAGTACTTGAGGTTTTGCCTTCAGGGGCATAATTTCCAGTTTCAGGACCTGCCTTTTGGCCTGAGGTCTGCCCCGCGGGTGTTCACCAAGGTGGTGGCACCTCTGACAGCTTACTTACATCTTCAGGGGGTCCTCATTTACCCATACCTGGATGATTGGTTGGTCCATGCTCCATCTCGGGATCAACTGCTGGTGGATCTGGAGGTGGTGTGTTTTGTGTTGCATGCTCATGAGTTTCTTTTGAATCTTCCCAAATGTCAGTTGGAGCAGTCGCAGGACCTAGTTGTCATCGGGGAGCGTTTTCGCAACGATATGAACAGGGTGTTCCTGCCTGTTTCTCGTGCTGCGACTTTATGTTCCCTTGCTCAGAGGTTCTTGGCGGGGGATCCTTTCCAGTCCATCTGAGGTACGGCTTCTGGGTCTCACGGCGGTGACAGTGTTTATGGTGGCTTGGGCTCTGTTTCATCTCAGGCCTCTGTGGTTGTATCTGTAGGCCCGTTGGAAACAGCCGTCACGGAATCTGGTTCTTCAAGTTCTGGTGGCTCCTTCCCTCCTCCCTGCTGTGCGCTTGTGGACATTGTCGGACCATCTTTCTCAGGTGCTGTCGTTGCAGTCCACTCCGCCGGCAGTTCCAGCAACAGATGCCAGTGCCTTCATGAGGGGGAGGGGGTTGTGGGGGAGGAGGAGAGAGACTCGAACTGGAAGGAGATTACTTCGGTGTCCCGGGCTGTGATGGAATTCCGCATGCATTTGTTGGGTCGCAATGCGGTGGTCAATTCAGACAATATGGTTTCAGTGGAATATCTGAACCATCAAGGGGGTTCCAGGTCCAAGTCTCTGAATGCAGTCGTGATTCCATTGTTTTGTTGGGCAGAGGGGCATCTGTTGTCTCTTGGCTGTTCACATTCGGGGGATGAACAATGGTGTGGTGGATGCCCTCAGCAGGTTTTTACCCACCTTCTGACTCCTGAGGCTTTTTGGCTCATGTGCGGGAGGATTGGTCTTCCTTAATTCAACCTCTTTGCTTCCCGGCACAATACACAGCTGCCCCGGTTCTGCTCCCAGGTTTGGCAGGACAGGGCATGGGGGGGGTGGATGCTCTATCCGTTATTTGGCCTTCCTGCCTCCTTTATGCCTTGCCTCCTCTGGCTCTGATCCCCTGGTTTTTGGCTCACCTCTGTCTGGAGACCGGGTGGTTGTGGTGGTGGTTCCGTTCTGGCCTCCACTCTGAGGCTGTTGTCTGTGCAGGGTCCCTGGTTCCTCCCTTGCTTTCCGTCCCCTCTGCAGTCGGCTCCGATGTGGTCTCTCCTGCAGCTATGGCCGTCGGTGTGGAAGTTGAGGCAGGAGTGGAGACAGAGGTTTCCCTCAACATTTTACTCTGGCTCTGCAACAGTTGCGCAGGCCTTCCACCTTGAAATCCTATGGGCATTATTGGAGGAATTTCCAATGCTGGTGTGGTGTTCAGGGTTTATCCCCTCTGGAGTGCTCTTTGAGCGTAAGTGCTTCAGTTTCTCTGGGAAGGCTATAAGAAAAGGTTAGCTATTTCCACTTTGCAGGCTAAGTGGGCCGCAATTAAGGCTTTTCGTTCCCCTTGGGTGAATTTGTCGGATGTGGAAGATTTGGTCTTGTTGCAGAGTTTCTCGTTGTGTCGCCCTGCGGTGCGGCAGTCTTTTCCTTTTTGGGATTTGCCCCTTGTTTTGCGGGCTCTTGTGGCTCCTCCGTTTGAGCCTTTGTCTGAGGTGGACGTCAAATTTCTAACTTTGAAAGTGGTTTTCCTGGTGGCCATTACTTTGGCTTGGCGCCTTGGGTAATTGGGTGCTCTGATGGCTCGGAAGCCATTTCTGTCGTTTTCAGATGACTGTGTGGTCCACCAATTGTATTCAGCCTTTGTCCCCAAGGTTTCTTCTCAGTTCTATAGTTTCCAGGAGTTGGTGTTGCCTGCTTTGGATGTTGCTCCTGTGTAGCTGGTGATCTTCATTGGCCTTTGATGGATGCGTGCAGGGCTTTGCGTGTCTATCTTGATCGTACGAGCTCCTTTCGGAAGTCCGATTCCTGGTTAGTCTCTTTTGGGGTGGCCTTGTCTTTCATGGGGGGTGGGGGGAAGGCTTCTTCATCTTCCATTGGTCGCTGGCTGAAGCAGGACATTTTGTTGGCTTACTCTCTTTCAGGTGCCCCATCTCCAGCTGGAGTTCAGGGGCATTCTACCCTTGGGGCGGTGGCTTCATTGGCAGAGGTGAGGGGGGGTTGTCCTTGTCCGAGATCTGTAGGGTGGTTACTTGGGCTTCCTCTAACAGTTTTGTGTGGCATTATCGAATCCAGAATTTGCTGGGGGGATGATGCTAATTTTGGTTTGGGGGTTGTACGGGCTGTGTGCTCCTGAATTTCTCAACCTTTTTCTTTCAATAAAACACTTGGTTTGCAGTCTGTTTGTCCAGGTGGTTTGTGTGTTGATAAATGCTGGTGTTTGCTTGGGTATTCACACTATTTTATGAATGGGACGAGGACAGGAGGGACCTGGGAGCTAATGCCCTATTACTTACCTGTAATCTTTATTACTCCTGGTCCTGTTGTCCTCGTCCCATTCATTACTTCCCTCCCTACCTCCCGGTCTTGCCGGCCTTCATCTGGGCTTGGTATTTCAGGAGGAATGCTGGTATAGTTACACTTTTGTACTTCCAGGGGGAGGGGTTCAGGGTAGGGCCAGCATTCCTTAATTCTTTTTTTTCTGTAATGAGATAGTATTATCTCACTATTTTATGAATGGGACGAGAACAACAGGACCAGGAGTAATGAAGAATACCGGTAAGTAATAGGGCATTTCACATGCTTTGCACAGTTCAATTGTCACACAGTTTACTTTACCAAATCCTCTAACTTCAGTCACATAAAGAAAAATAAATGTAGGATAACAAAATTACTTTTGACCGTCTCTGAAAGCCATCAAATATGACGATAAGATTTAAAGACATTCTTATTGCGCTCTCACTTTGTGGGCAATAAAGATGCCTTTAAATCTTGTCATCTTGTCACATTTGCTCCACTTTCACAGAAAAAGGTCAAAAGTCAGTTTGCCTTCCTACAATTATTTTTTGTTCCGTGACTGAAGTTAGAGGATTTTCAGCTCAAAAATCACTCGTCCTGATTAAATCTTGCTCAACAATGAGTGGATTTTTCGAGCCCTCTAATGTCATCAATTTCTCTTTCCCTGAGAAAGAAAAAAAAAAATATATATATATATATATAACACACACACAGTATTGATACAACAGAGCCAAGCACTATGCACCTGCAACATTTGGAAAATCGAACAAACAGCACACCACCAAAACACGTTGGCAAAGGAATGCCTTTTAACACTGAAACCCATCGCAAGTCTTTTTAATGGACAAACATTGACCTTCCTGAAATTAGACAGGAGGCAAAGTCACATGGGCCACTAACTGAGTCAGGGACCACCCAACAAAGATTGACATATGTTATATAGACGAGCACTTGCAAAGCGAGTAGGTCTCACCTTTGCAAGCGCTATAGGCTTTGGTGTTTTAGCTATGTTTTACACCTGTGTGGCTGCTGTTCAGCATGGCTATAAGTTACTGCATGGAGTGGCAGAGTGTGTTGTGGCACAGTGTGGAGTCTCAGAGTGGCATACATTGGAGTGTATACTGGTGTAGAGTGCACTGCCATTAAGTATAGTGACGTGGTCTCAGTGGCATTGAGTGCAGTGTAACTGAATTCAGTGGCGTACAATGCAGTGGATTAGAGTTTGCATAGCAGAGTGCAGTGGGGCACAGTGGAGTGGCGCTTAGTGTGGCATAGAGTGCAGCGGTGTTGAGTAGAGTGATACAGAGCAGAATGGTGTAGAGCTGACCGGTGCAGAGGGAAGTGGCGCTGAGTACAGTGTAGTGCCATAAAGTGGAGTAATGCACAGTAGAGTTCAGTGGTGTAGTGTGGAGTAGTGCACGGGAGAGTGGCATAGAGTTCAGTTGCGGAGAGAGCAGTTTTATAGAGTGCAGTGACAGTGAAGCTGTGTAAGGGCATTTGCGAAGAGTGGACTGGTTGAGTGGAGTGCCGTAGAGTGCAGTAATGCGGAGTAGATTGTTTCAGGGTAGAGTGAAGTCGCGTAAAGTGGAGTTTTGCGGGGTAAAGTGCAGTAGCATGCTAAAGAGATCTTGAGGACAAACCTGACAGCTGAGACCAAATCATATGAGATTAGTAGTTAATAAACCAGCAGGAAAATCACAAAAAAACAGAAACCGCTATATGGCTACTAAAATCAGGCAGAATGCTATATGGTGCTGCAATTTGCAATGAGAACTCGGAGGCATGTGAAAAGGCACCTACGACACCATACAAAAGGTAGAATCTAAGTGCTAAAAAGAGGATATATTCTGCTCAATTTTATTAACTATGCGTGGGCTGCACATACCAGGTCAAGTTATTCATTAACCCGAAAAAACTAAAAAATAAACCTTCCAGCTTTTGCAGCTCTGTATGTGTCGGCATCGTTCAGCTTGGCAAGTTAATTTAAAGTACAACTGCAGTTTGACTATTAAAGTATTGTTTTTTTTTAAAACAGAAAAAAGTTAAAACTGGAGGCTGCAGCACGTGCAAGGCCTATGGCGAATGCTACAGATGTAGTAGGAGTGGTAAAGAGGCATCCAAGAGGGAGGGGCAGGCTTGGATTGGCACAAAATTGTCCCATCAGGAAGCAGCATTTTTTCAATGCAAGCTTGTTTCCTTGAACTGATAATCTTACTCCGCCGCCAAAAGGCAACAGGGGAATGGGCAGTCCAAGGTGCAGGGCTGCCATTGGACAGGGAGGGAGACATGCAAGGTGATCAGGTGCCCCTCCTACCCAGATCACTCAGAATCTGGCCACCTATGCGAACACCAGAAAGCGCCCAATGCTGCCGGAACCTGCAGTTTTAATCATTTGCATATGTAAAACTAAAGTATTAGTCCTAGCACAGTTCATGTTAAAATGCACATTGAGTGGACGCGGGTTGTGACGAGAGGCTGGAATCCTTGCAAAGGGAAGTTACTTTCTGCAGTATTTAGCAAGCAGACCGCTGAGCAGGAAAAAATGTTATGTGATCGTCACCAAACTACCTTAACCTCACACACCGTCATGAGGTAGTATCATGTGCTTATGGTAGTGGCAAAACTGAATATATATCATATTACATACATACATAATTGTGAGTTACAAGGCAACAAGCAAAAGTAGGCATGGAAAAATTGCATACCACACCCACCAACAAGGCCCCTTCTGTGTAGGCATTATGCGTGCATCGCGATTCTCAAGGCCAACCAAGAAAGCACATCTACCCTATTAGCATTTTACAGTTTCACCGTACAGGAATTGTAGAAAACACAGAGAAAACATGTGTCAAGATATTTTATTGTTCAACGTTCCCATGGTAGCAAAAAGGTATTATTTCAGTAACACTGCAAATCTTTACTTTGTCTGCACAGTTTGTCAAAACACAAAATTAATATAATCTACTCTGACGACTTTGTGCCAGCTGGTTCTCTAAAAATGGCATAAAATCTTTGTACAAAAGTTCCCCATAAAACTGCTACCAGTAACAGAAAAATCTCAGATTCTATGAGCCAACATAACTTATAATCAAAAACAAATTCTGAGAAAACATCAACACAAAAAAGGTTCCTCATTAGACAAGTAATTCATTCTTCTGCAGTTTTGTGTATACGACTTAAAAAAACGAAAAAAATTATGGAGGTCTCAGGGTAAGTGAGAAAGACTACCCTATACCAAGGCTGGTGGACTTATTGTAATGGCTTTTAGAAGATAACATTATGTGAAACAACGTGGTGTACATATGCCGGGAAGGGGTAAAGTAGACATGCATTGGGGGGTGTTGAGAGGAAGAAGACTGTGTTTGACAAAGTGGGCTAATGGATGACTGGGAGAACTGGTGAGCAGGAGGATTCTTACCAAACCAGGAATAAAAGTATTTCTGAAGACCTTACTTGGTATTACTTACAAATTTCAAAGTAACAAAGAAGGTTTTTTTAAAGTTAAAAAACAGGCATACGATGTTAAACTGTGGGACGGGTCATTTAAAAAGAGGATCTTTTTAAAAATGTTGAAACTTTGCAACATCACCCAGTTTGAATATGGTGATTTAGCATCATAGCAGATGGAGGTTTAGTGACGTACAGCTATAACCGGCTACCCCAGCAATTTGAGTATCTCTACCTTACCCAGTCAAAACCTGGCTTGGATGGTACAGAAAGGAGAGGTAGGCATTGCTTCCAAAGCACAAACCCAAAACCAATGCACAAGAGACCAAACACAGGAGACTGGCTGGTCAAAGACGATGATGTAAACATTAGGCATACCATAAACTAACACTAAAACGTACACACCATCCCATGAGCAAAACAATTAACCTCAAATTAAATAAAATCGTTAAGTATCAAGGTAGCCAAGCTATCTGTTCCTTTATGACAGCTGGCACCAGACACACAGGAAACAATTTACAACAGTGAAAAGTAAATGAAACTTGGCAACTCTCAACGGAAGGCAACATTTGGGACGTTGGATTAGAGAAGAAAAAGCAATGCCGTAGGCAAGCTCATATAGACACACTTTCCACGCAGTGGCGAGAAGAATTCCAAGTTGGCATTTCACCGTTCATAGCCTCCATTTCAAATTCCAATATGTTGGTTTTATGCATTTCACAAATCATTAACAAAGATATCACTCCACCCTAATCAAAAGCGGTTGTGAAGAGAAATACTCAACTTTATGAAATGGTTAGCTTCAGGCCTTTCTGTTGTCCCAACTTTCTGCACTTTATATGAAAAGAGAAAGCTACTCCTTGCCCCAGAAATTTGGGAACATCTATTGAAGACTCCAAGCTATTGGCTCCAACGACCTCCATTAACTAGGGCTTGGTGAGTTGCACCTATAAGTTCAACAGTGTAAATGAGACTCCCAACCAGAAGTTCAACCGCACTGTTAATACCTCACTTAAACTGAAGTCATTTAAAGAACAGATATGCAAGCCCTGGACTTTACCCACAGACCTGACCTCAATATAATTGATAGCCTTAGTTTGTTGCATGGGAAATGGTCAGTTTCTCCAATAATGTTCTTTAAGAGAAAATTTATGTCACGTTTCATTTTAGTAAGTTCTGCAATTCTGCCTCCTAAAGTAAAAAATATGGTTTCAGTTCCAAAATCGACTCTGATCTGATTGTCACAATGTTTCGCAACCCTGGCTTCTGATAGTGGCACTCACCAATGAGCATGGCACTCAGTAGCTGGTGCACAAGCAAGTGGATTGGACCACCGCCAACTTGTTCCTAAGAAACAAAGTTTGAATCACTCCCAAGTAACTGGTCATATTGAACATGCCATATTTTTTAGCTCCCGCCCTTGGCTCGTTTGCACAAAACCAAGTACGAATGTGGTACGAAAAGCCTAGATTACACTTGTTCTCTACAAATGTTACTACCTCTCACCCCTCTTTGACGAGAGCATGCAGCATTAAGAACCCCAGTAAGACCGTTTCCTCTCCAAAAAGTCTAATCAGAAGTTGCAGTCAGTTGGAAGCAGAGGATTTTTTGGGTCTTGTAGGAGTCTCAGAGGAGACAGAAAGGGGCTGGCAGGGAAGCAGAAAGAAAAGAGAAGTATTCAGAAGCAGCTGCAGGAATTGGGATGAAAGACATACAGGGTCAAAGAGTGTGTGTTTTAAAATGCAATAATCTCAAATTACTGAAAACGCTGTAGTCGTCGCCAAGCGTGAACACACAAATTCATCCTCAGGTTTGATCAAAACACATTGGCAAAAGGGTTAAGCATTACAAAGGTTCATATACTGAAGAGGATCATAATCACTGTGTAGAAATGGAATGTAGTGGCTACCAATCAAAGTTCACACATTGGGTCTCCATGAAACAACATCTACAGCATCATATGTATTCGCAGAGCATTCTATGCTGTAAAAAGCAATGGCGCGAACTGAAATATTTGATGAAGTTGGGTTTTTAGATTCGCACTCCATGCTATGCAAGGCAGCACATTTACGGAGGATAGCTTCAGGTTTTAGATACACGCTATGAAATTTGCAGGCATCGCTATTGATGGGTAACCAGAATCGGCAAGGAGATTCGTCAAGACTTCGATGGGCTTGTTAAAAAGAAGTTTGGTATTGGGACACCCATAGATGCTCTCGACATGCACACTGGTATGTACCTCTTTCCAGACACTGGCTGCATAAGTGTCAACAGTCTAGCATAGACCTCTATCCTGAATGATTTCACATAAATTATTAAAAAACTTTGTGAGTGGTGGTGGTAAACATAGCTAGAAAAAGATTCTCCCAGTAAACAAACTATGTAACAGAGGTCTGGGCATGCCTTCCGTTATGATTCATACTGTAGCTTCCCTGTTTTTATTTGCTTCAAGTTCTAAAACATACATTTCAGCTAGTACCTCCTGTAACCCCCGCCGCCTCCACCACCGTAGCCACCTCGGTTACCACCTCCCCCATAGCCTCCACCACCTCCTCCATAACCTCCCCTGGCTCCACCCCCTCCCCCATAGCCACCTCCTCCACCATAGCCTCCACCACCCCCTCCTCGTCCACCACCACCTCCTCTGCCAAATCCGCCACCGCCTCCACCACCCCCTCCTCCTCTTCCGCCACCTCCCCCTCTTCCGCCTCCTCCCCAGCCACCCCTTCCCCCACCATCCTGTCTCTTCTGCCAAGGAGGCATTTCTGCAGCTGGAGCCTCAATTTCAGAGGGTCGGCCACCCCGGTCTGGTACTCTTCCCATCAAGACCTGTGCAACGAAAAATGGGAACAATAAAATCTCTTGAATTATGTGATCAATTGAAGAGGTAAACTTGTTATTTCACAGTTGTTACTACGTACTTTTTTTGAATGATGCTTTAATAACGTAACCCATTCTTTAATAAACAAAAATTAGCAGTCACCATCATCCGTAACTCCTCCATCAGCTACAAATCGGACCACAAGACACCGCCTCTGAATGCTCTAATTTCTACAAAGCCACAAGACCCATAACTGGTGAATGCAATACCACTAAAAGTTTGGACCACAAGTAGCACCACCTGTGACTCTTCTACCTGCACAAGACTTGCAAGACATTTCACCAGCGAATCCTTCATCCGCTACAAGACTATCCGACCACCTCGGAATCATCCACCAGGTACAGAACTGATCACAAGATGTTCACCACCAGCTGCTACAAGAGTGACCACAAGCACCAACACTTTTCAATAGCATTACCTAACCAAGCTGTAACGTCCTGGGAAAACCTAATAAATCCAGAACTCCCTTATGAAAGAATTGTCATCCATACTGGTATGGAAAAGTGAACCCATCCTTTCCCCACAGATATTGGATTGGGGGGGGTTACTCTAAAAAAGTAGTTTCCCATAAGTTCAATTTCAAAATCACTCTCCAGTAAGTTCCAGGTCACTGGAAGAGGTCACCACCATGTATGATGAAAGCACAGAAATCCCTTCAGACAATGTTGTGGAGCCCTAACTTGGGTGAAACATAAACGTCTCAGTAACACAATATTGCAGCCTTGCACGCTACACAGCGGCCTAAGCTAAAGAAGACTCGAATTAAAGGACTGTTTTAAACATCTACCCAAAACACCTTCTTAATATGTAACCTGGATAGAGTTATCAATTAACACAGAGGGGCTTATTTAGCTGAAGCCATTATCATATTCGGAAGAATGTCATCAAGCCTTTACAGTCTTCACAAATGAATCAGACATAATAATGTAACTCTAGGTAAATTTTGTTGTAAAAACACAAGGATGAAGGTGGTCAGGAATCAATTTTCAGCAACCCCTAATGTAGGCCCTTTGTGTATTTGAGACCCATTGAATCTCATGGGTCTGTCCCCACATTTTTTAGAATCGCCCAGTGATTTTGTGCAATACGACTAGACATGGAGAATCAACAGGGTGATGGATGAAATTATTAATTTAATCTCTGCCACTGGCTACATTCCAAACCGTCGTTTTTCGCCCACTACTACATTCTAGACAAAGACCCCAATTATGCAAATCAGCATTGGTCCTGCTCTAACAGAAAAAGTCCAGCTCTACTGCCAAGCCCCAAGTAAGGCGAAACCATACTGTGGTTGTTTGTGGCACCTTCTGCGGGGGCCTCGCCTGGCATTTAGGGATGGAATGATCCCATGAGGAGCAGAGCCGGTACCGACTTGCATAAGGTGGACCTCTGTCTAAAGTGGCATTGTGGGAGAAAAACTATGGACTGGAATGTTTACCATTCCGGGGTTAGGTTTGCCTATTTGAGAAATGCAACAAATATATCACAAATGTGTTTTAAATATATATATATATCAACGGTGGAGGCTGAAACACGTCGGTTGAGCTTGATTTAAATAAAGTTACTTGAATATCATAACTTCCCCTGAGTGCCGCGTCTTTTGGAAATCAGCAAATGAAATACGGGTCTGGGTTCGACCCCTGCGCAGAGCACCCGCTGGCAGTGTGCGTCTTCATTTTTGGACCCCTTCGTGATATATATATATATCAATGTGATCCAGCAGATAGCGAGAGCGCTCATCAGTGTGTGCTCAGCCCAGGGGTCGGATCCAGACCCAAAAAGTCACTTTTTAGCACAAAAGGAGCGGCACAACCGGATTACTTTTTTAAAGCTTTTTAATCAGAGCTTCACCCCACCAACGCGTTTCAGCCACAACAGGCTTTGCTCACGGTCAGTTAGTCCTTCTACTCTTTTTCCTTTTATACTAGCCCATCTTAGCCCTAGGTGGCATTATGGGATATGTAGTCCGGAAACATTATTTGCAAAATTTCAAAACATAAAAGAAAGACTGGTGTGTATCATATTTTTACATACATTAGTGCAATGCGCTACATGTTTAAATCACATGGGCAGACTTAATCCTTAAAGTTCATCAATGGAATAGTTCCCAAATAATTTCAATTTTGTTTTCGGTTGTAGTACCCTACTCAATTTTGAACATCTTAACTGGTACTGTCACAGTCACTCTAAATGTACATGGAGGTCCTCCCCAAAGTTCATGCCTCTCGGTATTTTTGTGCGTAAACGGATGATTAAGCGGGACTCAATTTGTCGCAGTTTACGAACTGTGTCACCACCTCTTTCCATTTTCGTGAGCATTTCCAGTCCATAGAATCTCATTGATCTCCAGTCTCCTCCTTGGCATGCATTTATATGTTTCGCCGTTGCATAGAGCATATTTTTGTTCTTGACTGCCCTGATGTGTTCCAGGATCCTCTTTTTTAACATACAGGTAGTGCTGCCTATATATTTGATCCCACATCTGCATTCAATCACATATACCACGTTTTTAGATGTACAGGTAATTTGTTGTTCAATGTACATCGTCTTACCATTGGGTTCCTCAATGCTTTTTTTGCTGGTTCCAATTTTACATGCTTTACATGTGGAGCATGGTTTAAATTCTTTGCATTGATCCATCAGCCAATTAGTCTGTGGTTTTATTTGAAAGTGGCTGTTCACTAGGAGATCTTGAAGAGACTTATTTTTTTTGTAGGTTATTTGTGGTTGCTTGCCTACTAATTCTCCTATATCCGGGTCCCCAGATATGAGATGCCAGTATTTTTTCATTTTATTGGCAATGATTCCACTTTCTTTGTTATATGTAGTCACAAATCTTGGAGGATCTTTTTCAGTTGTTTTTTTTGGTTTTTCTACCAATAATTCTGCTCTTGTTTTCTGATCAGCCTTCTTTTTACATTCTTTCAGGACACGGTCTTCATATCCCCTTGATTTAAATCTCATCTTACTGTCTTCCATTTTCATTTCTGCATCCTCCGGTTTGGAACAGTTTCTTTTAAGCCTTATATATTCGCCATAAGGTATGCTTTTCAAAAGTGCTTTCGGATGAAAACTGGTGCCGTGTAGCACACTATTGGTGGCTGTCTTTTTGCGGAACAGAGTAGACTCTAATTTTCCTTCCGAGATGTAGATCTGTGTATCCAGAAAGGCAATTTGTTTTGTGCTTGTTGAGCAGAATTATTCGTAGAAAAACCAAAAAAAAACAACTGAAAAAGATCCTCCAAGATTTGTGACTACATATAACAAAGAAAGTGGAATCATTGCCAATAAAATGAAAAAATACTGGCATCTCATATCTGGGGACCCGGATATAGGAGAATTAGTAGGCAAGCAACCACAAATAACCTACAAAAAAAATAAGTCTCTTCAAGATCTCCTAGTGAACAGCCACTTTCAAATAAAACCACAGACTAATTGGCTGATGGATCAACGCAAAGGATTTAAACCATGCTCCACATGTAAAGCATGTAAAATTGGAACCAGCAAAAAAAGCATTGAGGAACCCAATGGTAAGACGATGTACATTGAACAACAAATTACCTGTACATCTAAAAACGTGGTATATGTGATTGAATGCAGATGTGGGATCAAATATATAGGCAGCACTACCTGTATGTTAAAAAAGAAGATCCTGGAACACATCAGGGCAGTCAAGAACAAAAATATGCTCTATGCAACGGCGAAACATATAAATGCATGCCAAGGAGGAGACTGGAGATCAATGAGATTCTATGGACTGGAAATGCTCACGAAAATGGAAAGAGGTGGTGACAAAGTTCGTAAACTGCGACAAATTGAGTCCCGCTTAATCATCCGTTTACGCACAAAAATACCGAGAGGCATGAACTTTGGGGAGGACCTCCATGTACATTTAGAGTGACTGTGACAGTACCAGTTAAGATGTTCAAAATTGAGTAGGGTACTACAACCGAAAACAAAATTGAAATTATTTGGGAACTATTCCATTGATGAACTTTAAGGATTAAGCCTGCCCATGTGATTTAAACATGTAGCGCATTGCACTAATGTATGTAAAAATATGATACACGGGGAGGAGCCTAGCTCGCGACCGAGATGGCCGCGCTTTAGCTCGGCTCCGTTCGCCCGCCTGTGTTTTTCACATTTATCCTGCATTTATCCTGCCCCGGGAAGCCCTCCTTGCTGTGTGGTACTACTACGACGCATTGCAGGCACTTACCACTTGTTCCGGTTGTCCTGGCTGCTGTGGGTCCGGTGCAGTGCCCCCGACCATTCCCGGGACTCGAGAGCGGACTGGCCTGGTTCTTCGTCCCGGCTCCTGGGCCGGATGCGGCCTGCGGGCTTGCCCTTCGGGGCGCGCTGGAGGTGATTGGAGGGCCGCTGTTCGTGTGAGCCGGAGGTTCCTGGCTGAGAGACTCCTGTGTGGCGGCAGCCTTGGATGGTGACGCTGCCCTTCCTTATTGGGGTTCCTCGTGTGTTCAGCTTCCTCCCCCTTTGTTCTCCGGTCCGGCCATTTTGTTCTTTGCCGCCGGACTCGGAAAACGGGACTGGCGACATTGGGGGGCCGGTGAATCCCCTTCTTCTGGTGGCCCCCCTTCCTGTCCGGGGTGTTCTTCTGCCTGTCGGCGGGACTTCATCTGCTTGACTGCCGCCCCGGCGGAGGTTGTTGGCCGCGCGGCCTGTTCGGGCTCTCAAGATGGCGACCAACCCCATTTGTTTGGGCCGGGCCCGGACGAGCACTGGGGGCCCGCCGCAAGGCCCGGGTGTCGGATACTGTGAAGGTTTTCCTGCACTTAAGGGGATCTTGAACATCCTGCTATCCTGGCGGCTCTCGGTGGCCGCGCCACTCCTGGCTCTGGAGACGGTTCCTCACTGCGGGCCTCCCGGGCCCCCACGACCGGATGAGGCATTGATATCGCGGGGTGTGGCTGGTACTCTCCTGGCGGACTCGGCCCCGGCTGCCGCCCCGGAGGTGCGCAACCTGATGGCGCCTTCTCCTCCTGTGCTGCCTCCTCTGCCCTTGGCCCGGGAGCTGGATTTTGTTTTGCCGGACTTTCATGATTCTCCTGGTCCCTCTCAATCACCACTGCCCGATGACGTCTCCTGTGCCGGCCCGGATGGGTCGGTTTTTATGGATATATCCTTGGAACTGTGCCTGCATCGTTTGCTACATTCTGTGCTTTTCCTGGATCTTCCGTGCTTTTCTTCCTGTGACTTTTTTGGACTCCCGTTGGACTCTCCTGCTGCCTGCCTTCTGTTCTTTCTGGCAGGGTCCGCGTTGGATCGGACCCTTATTGCTTTGGATAAAAAGGGTCAGGGCTGATGAAAACTGACTCTTCTATGCGGTAGCTCATGAACGGTTTGGAAGATCTCTGTGTCCTGATATGGTTCTGTGTAATTGGTTAGTGTTCCTGGACTTTGGCCTGATACTCTTTGGCTTCCCGAGGACTTGGACCTTTAACCCGGGCGGGTGGATGGGTGCGTTTACTCCTGTCTTTGGCCCTCCCTCGTGTGTATGTTTGTATGTCTTTACTCCCTTCTTTCCTTCCCTTCCTTCCCCCCCCCCTTTTTTTTTGTCTTTTAATTCCAACTTTTCTTGCTCCACTATATTTCGGGTTCTATTTAGGGCGACAGGCACGCTGCGGGGGGGGTAGGCCGTAGCCTTCTGCAGGGGTGCAGGGTGGGCTTAGGGGTGGGTGGGGGGGGGTCTGTTTGTGTCGGGGGGTCTTTTTCCCCCCTTATTTTCCCCTTTTTTTGTTCTATGGCTCTTGTGTATTCACTTTTTCGGGACTCTGTCACCTCGTGTCTCCCCCGGGGGTTTTCTGTCCTTCTTCCGGTGCGTGGCTGATTGTGGTTCGCTGCCTATTCTGGTATCGTGTTTCTGTTACACCGCATGCCGGTTTTATTGTCCTGTTTTTCCCCCTGGGGGTGCATGGTCTGGCGGGTGTTCCTTTTGTTGTCATTTTCTCCCTCTTTCCCTTCCTCCTTTATGGAGGTCCCCCTTTTCCGTTGGGGTGCGTATTGCATAGTCTTTGTGATGGGGCTTTTTGATCACGTCTTCTTTGTTCGGGTAGGGGCGGAGGTGAGTGAGCGCGATTGACTGTTGCCATTGTCGCTATTTGATGGTCTGATTCTGTTTCTGTCCTTTGCTAGATTTGATTATATGGAGTCATTTTCTTACGTTGTGTTTATAAAATGGCGGCTTGCCGCGGTCCCTCCCTTGTATTCTCATAGACGGCCCGTTATTCCTTTGGTCCCCTCCCCGTGCTAGAAAATTAACCTTTATTATCCTGCTCTTGCTGAACGCTCGATGGTTTTTATTGCTTCACCAGTGCTCCTGATGTTATATCCTGTGCAGATCTTCTTTTTGTATGCTGGTTATTCGACCATTCTGTTCTGGCCAGCCCGTGGGGTTGTAGGCCAGTATTTGTGAGCTTTCATTGTTCAATAAAGGTTTTAAAAAAAAAAAAAAAAAAAAAAATATGATACACACCAGTCTTTCTTTTATGTTTTGAAATTTTGCAAATAATGTTTCCGGACTACATATCCCATAATGCCACCTAGGGCTAAGATGTGCTAGTATAAAAGGAAAAAGAGTAGAAGGACTAACTGACCGTGAACAAAGCCTGTTGTGGCTGAAACGCGTTGGTGGGGTGAAGCTCTGATTAAAAAGCTTTAAAAAAGTAATCCGGTTGTGCCGCTCCTTTTGTGCTAAAATATATATATCTGTATTTTTCATGAAATCTTTCAATTGCACGGAGTTATTAATGAAGAGTTGGCACCAAAAGCCTGAATATGCTAGGAAAAAAATGTGTATATTATATATACACACATACACACACTATATAGCAAAGAAAATGCATGTGTTTGAACAACCCAACACAATTTTTTTAAGTTCTGCCACGAAGGGGCACAAACACCCTGCACTGAGAGGATTAAAGATGACCAAAATCTACCTGTTTACACAAACATTGACTGAACGTTTGAAATCAGTACATAGTTTCATTTTCACAGTGCAGAGCGAGCAGACAATCAACATTCCTTGCATAAGTGTGGCAAGATTGGGATGGTGTGAATCATTGCAATTAGACCAATACAGACCGAAGAATGCCAGGGAGCCGCACCTATGGGACTTGCCATCAATCGGGTACAATCTGCCCATTAGATCACCTTTAGATCATCAATGTATTTCTTGCACCCAATCTGGTTAGCACTAATTTCCAAAATAACATGGTAGAAGAATGAATGAATGCAATGAGACCATAATACAAAGAAATGGATTTAAGAGTCCACTGCGTATAGGGAGCCGCTCGCAACAGAGATGAGGAAATGATACCCCTCCCCCTGGGATCACAGCTTACTGGACTTTGGACGCAGCTTTGACTCATCTACCGGTTTGTGTCCCCGTCAAACTCCCCTCCTCTTTCCATTCTGTGTCTCTTACCCTCGCCTCCTCTTTCCCTCCTCCACTCTGCCTTCTTCCCCTGCTCCTACCCCCGTCCCCTGAATCTCTCCCCTTGCCTGCTTTTTCCCTTACGCATATGTCCTTTTTGTTTGTCTCGACCTTACATGTAACTATGTTTGCCATGCTCTAATAACTGTGTAATCTTTGTAACGATGTAACCGGCAACTATGGTCTGATACTCATGTGAAGCGCTCTGAAACCTCCGGGTCTAGCCAGCACTATATAAAACTTTTAAAATAAAAAGAAAATTAAAAAAATAAGCTGTTTTTAAAACTAGGGCCTGTAATCCCTTGTTTGCAGGTTAATAGAATCAGCCACAACAGGAAATATGCATTCTGAATATTAACCAACACACACCACACATAAATCTAAATTGCATTTAATTTGGTCAATTGGGAAACCATCTGCTCTGTGTTTTATTTAAGGACTCTGATCGAACAATGCTATGAATTTCCAAGAGTTAAAAGGGGGTTAGTTCAGACCTACTTCAGTATATTGTGTGAACGGAGGTGACAATTATCCCTTGGGGACCACAACAGAATTAACTATGCCACCTTCGAAGTTCTGGCTGTCATAGATTCTGTTAGCTTCAAGGAATAAATAATGCCTTCGAATACTAACTTTTTGGTTAACAAAGAATGCTTTTTGCTATTTGTTTTCAGAACACCACTGAAAAATATCTTTTGGTTGCATTTACCAACGTACAGCTGAATATATTTTAGAAAAAAAAAATTATAGCAATTTGTGGCATGAACTGCAGTCTTACTTTGCCTCCTATCCTCTGTCAGCCCACCTTCCTTCCACCGCATGGGGAACGATGTGCAATCAGGATGAAAGGTTCAGAAGATACAAAATGGAGAAGTGTTCGCATCGTTCTGTCTGCACCTAGGCTTCCCCGCATGTGCCAGCCATGGCTCCCCCATCCAAATTCCGCTGCGCGTCCATCAACTTCAAGCACGACGCGCGTCCATCAACTTTAAGCACGCCGCGCGTCCATCAACTTCAAGCACGCCGCGCGTCCATCAACTTCAAGCACACCGCGCGTCCAGGGACTTCAAGCACAACTTCAAGCACGCCACGCGTCCAGGGACTTCAAGCAACTTTGAATGCCCCAGTAGCAATTCACTATTCCATTCCACCGGCTGCAATAGGACTTGCCTTCCCTTGGCCCTACTCTCCCTCCCCGTAGGGAGGGAGAGTAGTTGCTCAACACAGAGCTGGCATACTCCACTTGCTGCCCCCAAAACACAGCCTGCCCACTTCTCTAACATAACCGGCCTTCCCTCTTGCTCTTGCAGCAATCCACTCTACTGCAGCAGTCCTCTTCCACCTACAACCCTTGAAGCGTTGTTTCCCATGTCCACAACTGCATAGCACTTCATTGTTTGTAGCTAGTTTTGCACTATACACTCCCTGATGTGACTACCGCTTCATCTCAGGTTTGCAGCCTCCCCATTCAAGACACAATTTGGTAGGAACAGCCTTGACATGGTTGAGAGCCCTTCACATTGGTATTGTAGATAGGGCTGTCTTTTCAATGGTCCATTGGTAGTTAAATAAGAACTCTGCATTCCACATAGTACATGGTGTCGTATTACGAGAACAATATATTATTGTAGAGTTGCTCATTCAAAGAGGGTGGAGAGACAGACCTTTAGCTTTACATATCACCAAGACTCCTGGACTTGGGTAAGTGCTGAGGTAGGTGTTCCACCATTTCTTTCCACCACCCACAACCCAATCAGCAGCATTTTCAGGTGGAGTGCCTGCCAGAGATGAAAAAACATCTGGCACCACAGACTTGTCTTTTAAGCGAGATGTTCAATATGACGATTGTCCGGGCAGAGTGGACGGACTCTATAGCCAATTCAGGAAATACTGCCCCCAATAGGATCACTGATAGAATTCAGTGGCTCATAGGGGACCACCTATGGAGAGGCCTTGTCAGCACACACTCACCTTGTTGATTGCACATGCAGATTTCTCCCTGGTTTTGCCACTACTGGTGCGGATAATACTGGAGAGATCTTCTCTTGCGGCGAAAAGATGACCCAATGTGACTGAAGTTTTCGAAGACAGAGCATATCGTTTTGGCTGGTAGGCTCTTGCTATTTCATCTGTTTTTGCCTGAAAGATGAAAAACATGTATCAATCACTAAGATGAGGACATTGAGTGCACTGGGTTAATGTCTAAGTCAGATTCAATGTGGAAAATTCTACGTAGAGCAGAAACAGCTTCATAAAGGATTTAAGAATGGTATTTTAAGTAACTTGGCACCCTTCAATTCAAAATGTCCAACAGTATATTTAAGCAGCCAGATGACACTCCGAGCTCCTCCTGTACCCTCACAGCTACCTGGTGAAAAACAACCACCCACAGACCTTTACAGCTCTTACATTT
The DNA here is from genome assembly GCF_964261635.1 of Lissotriton helveticus. Classification (NCBI taxonomy): domain Eukaryota; kingdom Metazoa; phylum Chordata; class Amphibia; order Caudata; family Salamandridae; genus Lissotriton; species Lissotriton helveticus. Next base: position 55,342,757 of record NC_136070.1, on the reverse strand, counting down.
TGGAGGAACAATTGAGGTACAGGCAACCAACATTGTGCTTGAGGGCCATGCACCTTATTCCCTATGGTTTCTCGCTCAGCGGCAATCCTTAATGCTTCCTGGTTGTTTTTCACAGTGAAGCACAGGTCGCTTGGCTGCCTCCCTGGCTGCCAGTGAGGTGGTCGCCCATCACAAATCAGAGCAGCAAGACATGGTTTTAACCTTAACCCCATCTCCGGCTGCTCCCTCCACACTTGTAAAGAGAAAGAGAGAATGAATACTGCCAATCTAAACACTGACCGCAGGGTTTGCAAAATTAAACGCCAGCAGTAGGATAAGCAAAGTAAACACCATCACGCAAGGAAAAGCTAACTTCGCAATCAAGGGGAACAGTGCAGTCCAGTGAAGGAAGATTGATCTGCTTATGTATGAGGACAGTGGGCAGGTCGTAGGTTCAATCCCAGGCATGGCGAATTCAACTTTCACCCTACCATGGTCAAAAGAATGAATGCTACTGAGCTGGATAAGGCTAGAACAACTTACTGAGGACTGAATAGAGATTTCAGTTTATGGTGTGTGCTCCAGTGCTTAATTTCAGCCAGTGGTTGCCGGTAGGGGCCACAAGCACTCATTTTACCTCATCACACATTTCCCGAGGGCAGGAAAGGAAAAAGCACACAAAGAGGAAAGAAGGAAGAGAAAGATGGCCAAAAAGCCACAAAGGGAGAAAGCAGGAACCTGCAGGAGTGAGATAACGGGACAGGGAGTGCCTGTTAATGGGTTAAAGAGACAGGGTGTGGATTCAAGGTGACTCAGCCTTGGTATTCAGGGCCACTGGCATGTAATAGTGCTGGCCACGGACTTCTGAGCAGAGCTTTGGGCACCGGCACTCATTCTTTTACAAATCCACCACTTATGTGCTCTACAGTCAATACATTACTATAACATCAGCAGGATATTGCTATGGGAAATGAACTGCATACTCACCAGGGCTTGAAAATTCCACTCGACCACTCGCATAGTCGAGCTAAATTTAACAAGGTCGAGCTGTTTTTAGGTCCTACTCGCCCTTTCTGGCGAGTAGGAAAACAAACCAACTTTTGTCCTGTCTGTGAAAATGGAGCAAATGTGACAAGATAACAACATTTAAAAGCATTTGTATTGCTCACAAAGTTAATGAGCAAGAAAGATGCCTTTAAATCTGGTCACATTTGCTCCGCTTTCAGAGACGGAGGTCAAGTAGGTTGCAGTTAGGTCGAGGACATTTTTTAAGGTACTAGTCCTGCAGGACTAGTACCATTTTTTGGATTTTGAGAGCCCTGCTCACTACAACAGGGTTTTCATAATGAGAAACGTGGACTCCATTTATATTGTAGTGTATGTGGTACTCGCAGTGTGACCCAACTGTTACTGAGGCTTCCATTATTCAGCCTGTAATTAGCTCGTTTGTATGACACCCCTATTTACTTGAATACTGGAAAGTCAATCAAGTTATGGTGATCCCAGAGTAACACTGTCAGCCTACACGCCATCATCATTCTAGTTCAGGGTAAAAAAAAAGTATATCTGTGAAGTGCATGTTTATAACTTGGAGTATCTTGGCACTGAATAACAGACATTAATTGTTACTTTATAAACCTCTCAAGGTAACCATGAGGTCAAACAGTGATCCCTGAAGTGTACGCATTAGTACAATGAGCCACCAGCGCCGCCACAGTGGACTAAGACTCAGGGATGCAACTTTGGGCAGGGGTGAGCTTTGAGCACAGCTTGCTGGAGGTAAGTGAACAGAGTGGTTCCACTCTTGTCAGACCTACCGTTGCTCGGTCAGACCATCCGAAGGACTGCACTGTGACATCCAACCTCTTCACCAGCATTCTGCGACGACATTCATACTCAGTCAAAAGGACAGAGTTGATTTTTTCAAGCTTTTCCTGCGGGACAATAAGAAAAAATTGGCAAACATCTTCAAATGACACTGATGATATGTTCTCTATAACAGACCAGACTTTGAGTCAAGTCAGCTAGACCTCCTTAGTAAACTGCAACAAAAGGTCATTTTAAAAATGACTACTCCCAAACGGATTCCAAGTTTTTGGGAGGGGCCGGCAGCTTCTTTTTGCTCCTGGGCTGTTCCACAAGTCAAAAAGCCCTTTCATGCAAGTGAAAATGAATGGCACCCACTTCATTCCGTAGGTGGGTGTACGCATGATGATGCAAGCACGAGACTAGGGGACAAAATGGCTGCCATTTGTGGCTACTTTATTGGGTCTCTGGAACTAAGCTATACCTGGTTGATGAACCCTAACTAGGCCACAACCGCTCCTGGTCTGCTTGCGTTTTTGGGTACAGGGAAGACCTTTCCTGGCTGTTTAGACTGGATTGTTCCCATTAGAGCCTGATCAAGCCTGATTTGCATATGGCTGGGTCCAAACTGAGGTTGCATGGTGTCCAAATTACTATGGACTGAGACGCGGCACGAGTGATTACCAGTGGCTGAGATTAATTCCATTCATCACTTTTTTGTATACTTAAATAGGAGAATGGATTGTGAAAGAGTTTAGGGTTAATGCACACTGTTGGCATATCCATGGACTGGAGGAGCAGCCATAGGATGCCTGAAAATCAATTAGACTTTGCGTGTGAAGTCTCTTGCCAAGGTCATCCAACTGCATCAAATATGTAGCAAATTGAGCATGAGTGACTAATGGCCTGACTCACAGAAAACCAGCGATGCCATGCCACCCGAAAAGGAGTCTTTCCTTTAACAGGCAGCAGAGAATCAAATGTACCTTGAGAGACTCTCAAGGTACATGGGTTTTATGGGTTAAATTATTGAATAAGTTAGAGTAAGAATTAACATCATACTCCTGAACCATTGTACTGCAGAGGCAAAATGCAGTAAGCTGGGTATCTTAGTAAAAGGCTTTCTTACCGTCTGTTCTTCATTTAACTCTCCTTTAAACAATGGCGTTCCTATATGGTTCTTTTTGACTTTGTCAAGGATGTCTTTTATCTGGAAAAAAAGAAAACACTTAAAATACTGGCACAAATCAGGGCGCTAGAAACCACAGTCCTTGCTATGGGGCAAAAAGCAAATTAATACCATGCACATTCTCAGGGTAGACACAGAAGTGTTCAATCGGTGCATTTCTGCCACTGTGCAATCATCAATCACATGCTAACTTCCAAAATCTAGCTCGATTTAATGCAACGTCAGACAACCCCCTAAATGAAGCAAGCATCATAATATGTGCTCGCATCTAGGACATTTTGCTACTAAATGTGTCACCACCATGCTGCTTACTTTGCAACCTAGGCGAGTTTGCACTTGTAAGAAAATGGGTTAATAGTTGGGGAGGATGCAAGAACCTTCCAAGTAGTAAGCACAAACTCTTGCCTAACACACATGATGGAATAAAATAAAACGGGACACAATTCCCGGTAACTTATACACTGAGCAGACAGGCTATGCTTAAGGAAAAGTGTATTATAAGCGGTACTAAAAACAGAACTCAAAAAATCTGGATTTTATCAGGTTGAGCTATTTTTTGCGCCTACTTGTTTGTTCTGACAAGTAAACCTAAGCTGGAAGGAACAGGTGTTTTCTGTTCATTCAGAAAGTGAACGAGCAATAAGATGCCTTTAAATCTTGTTTTTATCATGATACATTAACTGTCTGTTCAAGGACAAAGGTCAAAATTCTGTGTTTCTTTGTACTAATTGTAGCCTATCTTATCATGGAGATTTTTGTCAAGTGAGCTATCTGACAATTATTGTGAAACAAAAGGCAGTAAGATGTCAGTTTTTTTGACTAACACACAATGTTTAACCCGTTGCGTGCTTCTGTCGGCCAATGGCCGTCACGAGCACTACCTCTGTAGTGCTGCTCACGTCCGTTGGCCAACGCGGCCCCGCCCGCGCAATTGAACGTCCGCACCGCGGCGGATTTTGCGAGTGGTTAAACAGCTTGAAAATAAACAGTACAAGTATTTCAAAATATATATCAGAAATTACGAAATTACATTTTTTGTAATTCAAAAGTGTGATTAAAAAAAGATTTAAGGACGTACAACATCGACTGCAGCTAAAAGCAACGGAATATAAGGACCTAGTTACACAGGAAGCTAAGACGGCAGCCATGCATAAGATGGGGAGGCTATATGACCAGGGCGACAAAGCTGGGAAACTTATAGCATGGCTCGATAAAAAACAACAGGCCAGTAAAGTAGTGCCGGAAATACTAACGGCCTCAGGGACTGTTGTAACTGAACCCCGGGAGATAGTGGCCGAATTTGCACGCCACTATAAACGGGTTTACAGCCGGGAGTCCGACCGCCCAGAGGAGGACTCGGTAGCCCTCCTTACGGATATCCGACTGCCTTGTCTGTAGGAGGAAGACCAAGAAACCCTTGAGAGCCCACTCGAGGTCGCTGAGCTTCAACGCGCTTTAGCCGACCTCCGCCCGGGAAAAGCCCTGGGACCCAACGGCCTCCCAATAGAGCTCTACAAGCTAAAGCCGGATGCCCTCAGCAACCACCCGAAACACATGTTTGAAGAAAGTAGAGAGGCGGGACTGCTGCCACGAGACCAACGCCTAGCAATTATAGTGGCAATACCTAAGGAGGGGAAACCCAGAGAATCCTGTGCCTCATATAGGCCAATCTCGCTGCTCAACGCGGAGCCAAAAATTTTGGCCAAAACACTGGCCAATCGACTGCAATCATCCTGTCTGCCCTGGTCCATCCGGATCAATCAGGGTTCATGCCCCACCGCAACACCGCATTAAACATTCAACGCCTCATTGGGGTACTCGGGCAACGACATAGGTTGCAAGAAGATGCAGTGGTGGTCTCTCTTGATGCCACTATGGCATTTGACACCTTAGAGTGGCCTTACATGATCGCGGTACTTCGTAAACTGGGCTTTGGGCCGAATTTTATATCCGGGATCCGTCTCCTTTACACTGAACCGCTGGCCCAGGTGGTGGTCAATGGTAAGGCATCCGAAGTCTTCACCCTTGAGAGAGGGACTAGACAGGGCTGCCCTCTCTCTCCCCTCCTATTCGCGCTTTCCCTCGAGCCGCTCGCGGCCTGGTTAAGGCAGGACATCTACCTCAAAGGGATAGCATGGACGGAGGGATGGGAGGACAAGATCTCCCTATACGCCGACGATATCCTTCTGTACCTCTCCAGACCGCGTAGATCTATCGTGGCGGCGCTTGATATCTTCACGAGCTTCGGACGAAACTCCGGTTTCCGGATCAAATCCCTCCTTTACGTACTTCACGGGGACCCCCCCGAGACTCCCCGCTACTTGTCCCATAACAAGGGAGGAGGACGGCTTCAGATATCTAGGAGTCTTCGTCTCCACGGACAAGACTCTACTGTACAATAGAAATCTACTGCCACCTGTGAAACGGCTCCAACGTGACGTTAAATCCTGGCGGCAACTCCCATTGTCGTTGCTGGGCAGAGCAGCCCTCTTTAAAATGATGGCGCTGCCTAGATTTCTCTACGCATTACAGAACTATCCAGACCTAGTACCCAACACGTATTTTGCAGCAGTTGAAGCGGCGCAGCGTGACCTCCTATGGGCAGGGACGCCTAGAATCGCGCTGCGCAAACTCACACTGGGGTGGTACGACGGTGGAATCGCCCTCCCTGACAGCCGCAAATATTATTGGGCCGCCCACCTCTCGGCGATCAACCACGGTACATACAGTGACGAGAACGACCAGGGTACGGGATGGACAGATGGCTACTTCCTGGGTGGAATTATGAGATCGCACTCTACTCCAAACCGGGTAAACACCAACTCACGGGACCGACTAAACACTCAGTACAGATATGGCACACTGCTCAGCGGAAACTAGGGTGGTCGGGTGTCCTTACTATGTCAACTCCACTGTGGGCCTCTGAAAAACTAGGCAACTTGGGGCACACAAAGGGGTTCCGTAACTGGGACCCGATAGGAATCTCACAAATCAGAGACATTTGGGGCCCTAAAGGAATCCACACGTTTGCCCACCTGCAGGACACATACGACCTAGCCCAGACCGAACACTTTAGGTACTTGCAAGTGCGACATTCCCTGCAGACGCACATTCCACCAGAGACTACACTGCCTCAGACCTCCCCACTCGAAGACAGATTACTTGATGGACACATTCCAGACCACGCCATCTCTCTCACTTACAAAAAGCTAATCAATAACCCCCCCCGACACGCTCCTTCCCCTAAAAGAGAAATGGGTCGCTAATGGGCTAGAGATAGACGTGGAAGAATGGATGTGTGCTCTTGCCTCCCCTAGGGAAGTGGCGATTTCGGCCCGATTGCGATTACTCCAACTGAAAATTTTACATAGAGTGTATATCTCCTGTACTAGGCTGCGAGCTATGGGGAGGGGAGAAGGGCTATGCAGAAGGGGATGTGGAGGGACAGGCACTTTCTTCCATATAATGTGGGACTGTCCGAAGGTGCAAAGATAATGGAGACGAGTGGTGCAGTGTATGCAGGAGGTATGGGAAGTAGAGATCCGTTTAGAGGCTAAGAGATGTCTCCTGAACATTTGGGAGCCCACGGACCTGCCTCCAAAGGGGAAAATCTGGGTGACACTTGGGCAGATGGTGGTGAAGAGAAACATTGCTACACTGTGGGGAGCCCCTAATCCACCGAAACTTACAGACTGGCAAAGCGACATGGATTGGTGCATGCTGCAAGAAAAGACTGTATTTACAGCGAGAGGATGCCCTCGCAAATGGGGAGAGGTATGGTCAAGCTGGAATGCCTTTAGGGGCAACATATGTGAGCCTCCTCATGTCCCACGGACCGGCTCGGAAGACAGACTAAAATGTTTTTCTTGTTGCTATGAATGTGAAAACTGTATAAATTTCGGATGTATTCCTGGTGCTGTAACGGACCCAAGCTGAATGTAACTTACTGACTGTGCTTGTTTTATTACTTAATAAAAAAGAATAAAAAAAAAAAAGATTTAAGTAGGAGCAAAACAAATCAGAACACTTTACTTGGTGACGTGCAAATGACAAATATTTGCAGACACTTGATTTCCAAACAGTGTACACTATATCGTTTTATCAGTAAAACCACGTCAGTGGCAAATGTTGTGGCCAATTCAGTGCAAAATCTGCTGATTGCAAATAAGTGTGCTACCGCTTCACGCTTCGGGTATTCATTAAAAGGAATAATTTTTAAACATGATTTGAGAAGCATTCCTGTCCCCGTGCTGATGATAATGTGTTTAATGAACTAAGAGGCCAGTCAGCGGTCATGTGTACACTATATGTGGCTAGATTTGTATTACATATAGAGCAAACGTTTAGTCTATTAAATCAAACAAAAGTGCTTTTTGTACAGCAGATATGCTGAACATGCTTATTTGAAGGTACTCTCATATGTGATAAAGATGAAAATGGTGGCTCCATGAACTAAAATATTTGCCAAAGATCACATAATTTGAAACCAGTTTATTGGTTAAGAGCATTATAATTAGGTAGAGTAGACTATTTAAGACACTAGACCTGCAGGTCTAGTAAAAAAATAATGATTTTAAGAGGCCTGCAAAAAGTTTTTAAAAAAGTGAAAAACACAATAATAAATATTTTAAAACAAATTTCAGTAAATCAAGAAAAATGTAATAAGAAACAAAACACAAAAATGATAATCCATTCAGGGCAACCGGATACATATTTTGTTTTAAGTTTTAGGATGAAACGTCACAAAGAAAAGTAAAGCGCCAATCAGAAGTCATTGTTCTCAATTGACCAAGCCCGAAGGAATGGAAATCTGATAAACCAAGCAGGTCGCCCCAACCAAAGTTTTTATCTTCTGGATTAGGGCCTAGTTATGACTTCTGGCAGAGAGGTGGCACAGCATTGCCAACTACCGCGCCACCGCTCCGCCAAAGGTCTCTGCCGCCGACCCAATTATGACCAATTTTGTGGTCTGGCATGCCAGCACTTGGCTGTCCCGCTGCGGTGAGTCTTTCAAAGGCAGTGGTGCCTTTGAAAGAGGCCCAGAAATGGGAACGGCACATGTTGTGCCTCCCTGCATGCATCCCCAGGCTAAGGGGGCACAAGAGGCCCTGCAGGGTCCCTTTTGTTTTAGCACCGCCTGCCTTTGCATGGAGGAAAGACCACTTACCCATCACCTGCATATTGCATAGCCCCTGACCGGCCTGCCACCGCCAGTGAATCGCGGTTCCGTGACAGAGCCAGCAGTCCGATTACGGTCAAACCACTCAAGTTGTGATAGGGCAGTCAGCCCACGGTGTAGCAGTGGCTGTACCGCCACTTCTGCACTATATCGACTCTGGCGCTCGTCGGACGGCCAGACTCATAATTAGGCCCTTTGTCTTTTTTTTTATGGAAGTGGTAATCTTCCAATGGGGGTAGGATAAAGGCTGTATCCAACAACTCCCACCCGAAGTCCAATGTTTTGGAGTAGCTCCTCTTGGTAATTTAGAAGGCTCTCAGTACCTCAGGGACAGCACTTGCAGTCCAGAACCTACTCCAGCAGAGAACACCGTCACAGTCCAGGTCCATTTGCAACTGGTCACTCTATAGAATGGTCACTTGCAATGTTTTATGTCCCTGTAGCGACATGGGAGATCAGCCAATAGAACATTGGAGTTTGCTTTTCAGTCCTGGGTGCAAGTGTAGGAATCACTCGAATATAGGCAGGAGTTACTCCTGGACACTTCCTGACCAATGAGGAAATATTTCCCAAGAGCAAACATACCCCTTTTTCAGCACAGAGGATATTACCTCCGTCAGCCAAAGGGTACTCTGCTCGCCAAATTTGAAGTTATCAGCTGGCCCAGGGGACAAATATGTACATTAAAAGGAACTACCTTCAATACAGATCCTTTCAATTCACAGATAGTTTAGTGTACTTCTGCCATCGGTTTTGATAGACATAGAGCAAACTTTTCAAAACTTTTTTTTCAGACTCAAAAAACAAAACATCAACGATCCCCAGACTCTGCGGCCAACCCTCTGAATCCTTATGTTTCCATACAGCCCTGGACCTTGTAGCACACCCCAATATTGTGTACCAGAAATCTAGGAAAACATTCAGGTCTTGACTTATAATATAGGTTCAAGCTTGGTTTGAGACAGCCTGTAAGCTTTCCTTAGCAAAGGCTGCATTTCCTAGAATCCCATGCTCACTGCTTTGTCCCCAAATATTTAGGCAAAGGACGGGTGGATGCATCTGCACACCTACACCTTGCAGGCCCTACTTTGAGCACCGCTCTGGGATGCCACGATTAAGGAGATGTTTTAAAGCCTCCGATTGCTTCAATACAGCATTGTTCATAGATGGAGTGTTTCTGTTTCATTAGAGAGATGTCTGTGCTGTATAAATTCCTTGTTTCCTAAATGTTTGACTAACACGGTCTTTCAGTGCAACCTGATTTCCTAAACCTGTATTGTTTAGCAGATGTCCTTGCTTCTTGAAGTAGCCCTGTCTAATTGGCTCTACTGGTTTCCAAAGTTAGCACTGTTCAGCAGTACTACCTAATTTCTTGGACTTCAACTACTGTTACTAGTGATTCTTTCCATAGCCCTCAGTTTCTTTTCCATGTTACCCAAGTTCCCAGTGTGTGGCCTTCATATTCTTCTGCTTTAGTTTCCTATTTTCTTTCTGCCAAACAATACATTTTAATTGTTTTCTTTTGCGCATTAGCCTGCCCTAGCTCCTTGTCCATTGTGCTCGTTTTAAGTTCCCCATCTGTGCTTTTAACGCTTTGCATGTTCCTGTGTTTTTGCCAGGTACGATAGGTGGCGCTTCAAGTCCACTGCGAATATTGACTTTGTTACCCTTTATAACATCACCAACATTATCAGCTTCACAGACCAAGCATCTGAAACACCAATTGTCAGTGATGAACTTACTGAGCATCAGTCTTAATGTATGGCACTCAAGATTGGTTATCCCATATACCTTTCAGTATTAATGTTAAATGTTTTTCAGCAATTCTGAACGCTAAAGTGCCCCTAGAGAGCTTGTTCTTCACAAAGCTTTGGCTGTCCTTGATGCCATGTGCAGGGTTTCATCATCGAGTCCAGCTTCTGCAAGGACACCCTGCGTGTTGATGTGCAGCTGTGCTATCAACATTTTTTTCCTAGTCTTCCTTGTTCCAACCTAATGACTTATCATTGGCAGCATTTCCCTAGACAGACCAGAGCCCACTTCCGTGTTCCTTAGAACCTACCCACGTTCAACATAATTCTCTGCTCCTAGTAATCCAGACAACTCAACAGAGTGGTATTATAGTCAAAAACAAATGATTCTGCCCACACACCTCCTTGCCCCATTACTCCTATCAGAACCTGTTCATGTGCATAAAGAAATTGATTTATTGTACAACTACTTACCGCCGCCACCGCCGAGAGCCACGGAAAGCTGCCAGAGGTACCAGCCGCCACCGCCAAGAGTCACGAAGCCTACAAACACCGCGCCGCCGCTCCGGGGACTACAACACCCGGCAGGCCTCGCGGCGGGGCGTAGTTGCTGACGACAGACGCGGGGAGCAAGCGCCAGGAGGCGCAATAAATTCCCTGACACCCCGGCAGAGCGGGGGAGTTCTACTTACCGCCGCCACCGCCGAGAGCCACGGAAAGCTGCCAGAGGTACCAGCCGCCACCGCCAAGAGTCACGAAGCCTACAAACACCGCGCCGCCGCTCCGGGGACTACAACACCCGGCAGGCCTCGCGGCGGCGCGTAGCTGCTGACGACAGACGCGGGGAGCAAGCGCCAGGAGGCGCAATAAATTCCCTGACACCCCCGCCTCGCGGGACGCGAGCGGGACGCCCGGGGCTAAGCCCGGGCAAAGGGCGGGCCCTCTACGGCCCTCATCGACAGGAAGAGACAGTGCCAGGGCCTTGACCTCTGTGCAAAATTCCCAAGTAAGTTATAATCTCCCAAAATAATTGTCTGGGATATCACCTTTTGACCAATACCATACGGATCTGCATAGACGCTACTTGGAAAAGTTGCTATTTTAAAAATGTCGAAATCTAAAACCACAGCCCCCATCAACACCATAGACAATTATATGGTCCAGAAAGTTGCCAAAATCAACCAGGATAGGAGATCATCCCTGGGGTTGAGCTACTCACCAGACTTGCTTATTGATAACATGCCCTTATCTACTTCCGCTCTCAATATTAGCAATGAGGTGTTCCAGTTCCCAGATAACAACCCATTGACTCAGCTCCTAGTAGCCATTTCCGAACCAGCTCCTGAGAGCATACAGGACAAAGAAATTATTTTTCTAGGAGAGGAGCCCCTGCACCGGTCCCTGCTCCGAGAGTAATAAAAGGGGGGGGAGAAGAATATATCTAAACGGGGCGGTCTCCGGTCAAGTAAAAAGCACCTCGATGCTTCCCCTCAGGATAATAGTGGAGATGATATAAGGGGTAATGTAGGAGGGAAGGTTTACTTGGATGAAGATCAATTCAAGAAGTTGCTTAATGCCGTAGATAATAAGATCAAAACCATAACCAAACCGCTCCTAAGTAAAATAGACCAGCTTACAGAAGAGGTGAACAGACTGGGGGTTCTCCTGCAAAAATCACTAGAAGAAAAAACGAAAACCCCTCTGCCAAAGACATCTAGTGCCGAATCAAAATCTACCCAAACTGCCCCCAGGTTAGATTTATTTGCAAATACTCCTTTGATCACCTTGGGGAGTATAGCTCTAGGGAGGGGGGACCTGAGAGACATGGATCCAGATATTAATAAAGGGGTCCCTACAGGGCCGAGTTATAGAGGCAGAAAAGAAGATGATAATCTAGAGAAGGGGCCCGTAGAACTAATCGTGGAGGCTTCACCATTAATATTGGTCCTAGCAAACGTCCCACAGCTGGAATCAGGGCAAGTAGAGAACACTCCTTCTTTGATAAATACATCTCTCCATTGGCTATCATGAAACATGGCTTTTGCTCGGGGAGGCATGGATCAGCTGGCACAGGAAATAGTTAAAGCTAGAAGAGTTGAATGGATCGGGGGTGGTACCAAAATATTCAAGAGGGATTGTGTGGTGCTACATCTTTCCGACCCAGAAGTTCTGCCAAATATTCTAGCCAATATATACCCCCCCCCCCCAGCGTAGATCAACTGAAATAGTGCCATTAACGTTGGATTTCTTTTATACAAAAAAAGTAACACCTTAAATCCAACAATGCTGAAAACTAAGTGGAACCCTGTACTAAGAAAAGCCAAAACTCCTGATAATAGAAACAACTGGGGTATATTGACGGAAAATAGGTTCTCGGCCCTTTCTGGTCTAAGTGAATGTGATTGACTGGAAGAATGGAGGAGCTTAGGAAAGGTTATGGCTGTAGAGGTTAATTACGGGAGCACTGGCATTATAAAGAATCTAGAAATGAATTGCAGTGAGGGTGAGACACCTGATCACAGGGAACATACTCCTAGTATAGCAGTGTACACCCTATTAATCACCCATGCCATTGCAAGTAATGAGGAAAGTACTCCTCCATCCCTCTTGCTCCCCCTTAATCAGGGCATACCTTTACAAGAGAGGAACACTGAGTTGAAAGGTAGAATTAAACTCATTTCTTGGAACATAGCGGGAATCCATCACAAATTAGAAACTCCCGAATGGTGTGAGTTTATTGATCGGCATGATGTTATCATGCTGCAGGAAACTTGGGCAGTGGCACCAGTCTTTCGACAGGGCTTTTTAAATTTCTATGTACCTGCGAAAAAGAATACTAAGGGGCGGCCTTCTGGGGGTTTAACCATTTGGGTACGACAATCTTTACAATGTACCATCAAAAAGAGACATGTCAATAATTGTGACCTACTCCCATTAGTTCTCACTAGGGCTGATGGCCATAACCTGACCTTATATAATATTTATGCCAGGGGAACTCAAGGGGGTATAGCCTCTGATGTGATAGGTGCATTAGATAATGATTTAGAGATTCTACCCTTGCAGCACACCATCCTGGTGGGGGGAGACCTGAACACAACATTTGAACCACTAGGATGTGAGGATAATGAACTGGCCCAAGAGGAAGATACCAAATGGGGAATTCCCCAATTGGATCTCCCGCTGGTAAAAAAATGGACAGAAGTGGCAATACAGGTTAAGAGCCTATGCCCGTCCAGAGGATTGAGGGCAGTAAATGGCCGCACCCCTTCTGACCCACAGGGTAAGCACACCTTTGATAATTTGCGGTCAAGTAGCAGGATAGATTACATCCTTATAGATGTTAGAGACTGGCATAAAGTGGTGGATATGCAAGTGATACCACGACTGGAGAGTGACCACAACCCATTGTGCCTGCTCATTAACCTGGAACAAGGTGTAAATTTAACTAATTTGAAATGGGGTCTTACGACACTAGATGTCGTTTCAACCAATAATCTCCGCCACATTAAATGGGCAACTTTGGTAGATAATCCCGGGGATATGCAGGCCCTTGAGGAGATAGTTATTGAAGAGGTTACCAGACTGCAGATTCTTACTAATGAAATACATTTTAATCAATTGATTGAAGAGTCACAGCCAAAGTTCTTTGCTAATTTACAGAAGCAATTTTTTTTTTTTTTTTAAACAGCAGAGGAAGGGTACTAGACCACCAATAAAAAGAGGGTGGTATGACCACTCCTGCCGAAAAGCGCGACAGAAACTCAGCATAGCACTAAGGACTAAAATAGGAGTATTAAAGGCCAGGGACGAGTACAGGAAAGCACAAATCAGGGCAAAAAGATTGTGGGATGAGAATACATGGTTAGATCTGAAGAAAGCATGTGCAGCCAAGCAGCAGAAGGAGTTTTGGGCCATCCTAAAGTGGGGGAATAGCAGACTGCCCGAAAAATCATGTAGCAAAGGAGGCTTGGGTGGACTTTTTCAAACCTCAATACGCAGCTCACCCGCCTCCTCTAATTGAATCCCCCCTAGAAAGGGTATTCTATACTCATGAAATATTTTCATTGAAAGATGTAAACGAGGCAATGGATGGAGTATCCAGAGGAAGGGCGCCAGGAATCGATGGAATACCGGCGGATGTGTTTTTATCCGACAGGGCCAACTGGTGCAAATATTTCGTATGGCTTAGTAACGCCATCGCACAAGGAGCAACGATTCCAGTAACATGGAAAGGTGCGGAAATAATACCTGTTTTTTAAAAAGGGGATAAGGCTTTACCAAGCAACTACAGGCCCATCAGCCTTATCGACTCGGCGCAAAAACTGATGGGCAGGATGATACAAAATAAAATACAAGCCTGGATAGATGATAAGGATATCCTCTCCCCGTACCAAGCCGGCTTCCGCCCTTTAACTAGCTCTGTTGACCAGGTATTCCATTTTCTAACTATGTACTGGAAAAATGTAACCTTAACAAATGGTCCATTATTTGCGGTTTTCGTTGACTTGAAGTCAGCGTTTGATTTAGTTCCCCGACAAAAACTTTGGATTGTCTTGCGGGATCTTGGAATAAGCCCTGAATTGCTGACTCTGCTCATGAGGATGCATGAAAACAACTATGCCCGGATTAGATGGGGTGCGCAGGGAGACGTCACTGAATCCTTCCCCGTGGATCGAGGGGTAAGGCAGGGCTGTGTCCTGGCCCCCACCTTATTCTCCCTCTACATCAACGGCATAGTTGACTTCTTAAAACAATCTCCGACAGATGCCCCACTATTAGATGGGGAGCGGGCCCCAGTATTAATGTTTGCAGATGACACCCTGCTGGTCTCGCGGACCCCTAGCGGACTGCAAAAGACAATTAACGCTTTTGGTGACTTCTGTCGGTTACAGGGTTTGGAAATAAATACATCAAAGACTAAGTTTATGAACCTGAACCCTGTCAAGAAATTCAAGGGGAAAATGCATTTTAATGGGTCTTCACTGGAGTAAGTGAATGCTTTTACCTATCTAGGTATCTCTTTACAGGCCAACATGAACTGGAAATCCCATTTGGACTCTGTGGTGCTAAAGTTCAACCAATTGACAGGGGCAATAGCCCAAAAACATAAATCTTAATTTACTAAACCCATCCAGCCAATAATGGAGATTTACAGCATGAAAGTGTTGGGCGCTTGCCTTTACGGATCAGAACTATGGGGCTTCACCAATCTGAGCACATTAGCCGTTGCAGAAAACAAATTTCTTCGACGAATGACTGGTGTCCCCCAGAGCACTCCTTCGATCCCGCTCCAGTATGATCTCGGGAGGAAAAAGATCGAGGACATGGCCAGACTGCGTCCCCTCCTATATTGGAGGCGTATAAAAACTACTCCTGAATTGGGACATTACGCAGCTGCCCTCATGGACGTTGCTAGCTCAGACCGGTTTCACAAAATATCGTGGTTAAAAGTAGTTAGGAATTTGCTCCAAAAAATGCACCTAGATCACTTGTGGACTGCAGTAGACCCACATGCCTTTCCTTCTAAGGCTTTATTGAAAAAAATGTATTGGGACATGATAAATAATACCGTACTGATTTCCAATCAACCATCTTTGTTGGCATCCCAGTTCTTGGATTTTAAAATTACTCCTAAATGTGAACAGTACTGGGATTTGATCTCTAAACCCCTAGATAGGAAACTGTATTTCCAGCTTAGAATTGGCTCTCTACCCCTCAATGCTTTTACGGCCAAATGGTCCCCTGGTAATGTAAAAACATGCTCTTATTGTAAAGCACATGTAGAGGACATCCCACATTTTCTGTTTGTTTGCCCACTATATGCTGCCCCAAGAAGTAGATGGTTAAAACCGGTTTGCAGGAATTTGGGGACAAGGAAATATCTTGAGGCACTAAGGATATTAAAATCAAATTGTGCCCCCAATCTTGCAATCGCAGTAGCCAAATATATGGGGTGGGCCTGGATAATACGCACGCGCACTTTAAAACTGTAATCAATTATGGGAAATGCATTTGTAATGACAATTTCAACTTGCTAAGGCCTTGTGCTGTGATTTGATTTTATAACGTATGAATTATACAAATCGAAATATTCGTCAACACTGTATAAAATGAATGATATTTAATAAGTATTTTATTCTGTTCTTAAAACTTTAGCGTAGTATTTATTCTGTTTAGCTTAGGGAAACATGCTTTTATGACAATGTTGTCGAATAAAGTATTTAAACTTAAACTACAAATGGAGAATATGTTTAGTGTGAGAGAGACAAAGATGGTGTTTGGGTGCCATTTTTCATTCTCCAATTGCAGAGATTCTTTAAGGGAGCTAAGATCAGGGCAGAACTTCCTATGCCAACTGTTTTAATACTCCAAGTTATTTTACCCCACTGTTTTCTCTAAAGTGAGGTGAGCACAACAGCTATACACACACAGTCAAACACCTCATACCTTTGCTTCTACTTTCGTGAGTATAGACTGTGCATCATCGGAAGCATCTTTCGGCAGTCCCAGGATGTCAGAAATGGCCTGGACTTCCACAAGTGCTGCATTACTTTTAGGTGTTTCTTTTGGCTGCTTTTTCTTGGCGATCCGCAGCGCCTGCAGTTCAGTGCTTAGAAATACTAAGAAGGGAAATGTGATCGACGATTAACAAATTGCCAAGTGGGTAGAAAAGATGTAATAATAAGCCGGACAAGCACACAGCTAGCCTGCCATCTCACAGTTGTTCCACAAATCCATGCCTTTGGCCACCACACCTTCTATACCTAGATAATGGTGCTCTGCTGTTCTTAATCTATCCACAAATCAGTTATCAAGAACAGATTGCACAGGCTGCTTTCTAGCATTTGTTTTATTAAATCTTGAAATTCTATAAGTATCACCAAGCACCTAAATAATCCATAATAACATTATAAAACTAGGTTTACTTTTGCATACACAATGAGAGGCAAATAGGCAAATAATAACAAACAATGAATTTTCAAGTAGCCCAAACAACCAATTTATGAACATCAGGTATACTTTAGTACCCAAAACATCTCCCATCTACTATTACAGCTTTAAAGGGAACCAGTATGGGTTTCACTGCAACTCTGAATTGCAACACCCATTAGAATAACCAGTGGAACCAGAGGGTTGAAACCAAATTTACCATACTTCATCTTTTGTGGCCTCAGATTCTTTGGGGACTTGTCAAAAGGCAGCGGGTGAAGTGCTTCGAGGAATAGGGTGGGGGACTTAAGATAAGACTCTTAGGCTCACAGGGTCCTGCTAATGCTGCATTGATACTGATGGTTGGTGGGTTATTCTGGTACCTGTGCTACCAAAAGCAGAATCACATTGTGCTGCATAGAGTTTTTTACTCCTTAACAGAGACTGCCATTTTCACAAACTACAGAGAAAAGTGATAACTCTTGGTAACACATTACCATTTAACAGGGAATCATATACTTACATCTCAGAGATCTGGATAAATTAAATGAGCTGCATTAAGCAAAAAAATTACCTTTTTGCTGCTTAGAGTAACGGCTAACTGTAAACAATAAATTGCTGGAGAACATTTGTCGTGCTGGTAAACGTAGGTGCTAAAAACAAACCCATGAAAGGAAAGGAGGCCTCGAAGGACTTACACAGAAGTTTTAGACAGTCTTCGCCCTTGGTCAATCTGTCCTTGAGGTCACCAGACACAAGGACAGAGTACGGACAAGACATTTCCTTCAGGAAGCCGCTGATCTCCAGCTGAAGGCTCTCAATGTCATCTCCGTCTGAAAGAAAGAACAAGCATTTACAATGCAATAGGGCTCGCAGCAATAAAGTTTGAGTTATTGGCAGTGTGTATGACAATGCGTTGCATAAAATGTTTAGCAAACTTTGAATTGGTGAGCAGTGAGTGTGTGTGCAAGAGTATGCTGTTCTTGAAAGCAGTGTGGTAGAGAGTGCAGGAATTTGGGTGACCTGAGCAATGTGGATGATGCACCTCACGCACGGGGCTGATACAGTTATTATTCATACAGCTCTGATGATGTGCACTCACTACTCTGCACTCACTACTCCGCACTCACTACTCCGCACTCACTACTCCGCACTCACTACTCTGCACTCACTACTCTGCACTCACTACTCTGCACTCACTACTCTGCACTCACTACTCTGCACTCTGCACTCTGCACTCACTACTCTGCACTCACTAGTTCTTTGATCTTCCTTTTCCACTGCATATTCTATTTACACAAATCTTTCTTTGTGTTTTGGACACTTTCTCCTTTCCTTTCTGAGCTTGAAAACACCGATGATGAGAACAGGGCAACCCTGGTGAGTACCAGCCAGGTTCCCGATGGTGGTGCGCCCGTGAGGTGTTCTCTCGCTCACATTTTTTTTGTCATTTATGTTGCACGGATGACACTAAGGTGTATGAGTGTTTATGTCTCACAACTGATCTAATTTTTGGAACGGGCGTTTTGTTAAAAGAGGCACCATCCAGGGCTATACCAACTACCCTAACTAACTAAAAATAAGGGAGTTGTTTGATGCAATATTGTTGCAGAAATTGGTATACCCATGAATATAAGGATAGATCTTTATGTGCCTAAACAGGTCTAGGTCTTGTTTTTGTATGTGGTCTCATGCTGGTGACAGGAGCTCTGACTTATAATCCTCTGAGCCTTTTCTGGCACGAAAAACAGCAGCTTAGCAGCCAAGCGTATAATCTTCACAAGAGTTATTTACAAAAGTTTAAGCTATTGCCATTATAAATTACAATCACTTTTATTTAAGTATTAATTAAAAAAATTAAAAGCCATTGTTATTTGTAATATCAATACATCTAAGTCACGTAAATACAAAACATGTTGCATTACAAATGCTATAGGTGTCACATTTGCGAAAGTTATAACTATTGGCATTGTAAATGACAAAGCTATTAATTTAGCTATTTTCAAAACCAGCACATAAATAAAAAAATTGTCATTTACAAGACCAATAGCTCAAACTTTCCTAATGCGAGACCTATTGCATTGCAAATGCTTGTTCTTCCCGTGACTTCATTCTTCCAATTGATTTTATATAGAAGTCAAGTGATGGTGTTGGATGGACATATTAACTATCATGAATTAAAGTGAAGATATTCTTCAATGATTTAAGCTCTTAGAGTGGACCTGGGGTGAACAGCTTGGGATGATTAAGCCAAATCTGGAATGATCAATTCTTTGACGGGAGTAGCGGGTGCCTCTGCTTTTTATTTATCTGCTCTGATCATGAAGCCATGCATAATAACCCCAAAACACATGCAAATCAGCTGAAGGATACTGGTCCTTTACTGAGCCCCCTTTCTACTCCCATCTGATGTTATAAGACAGCGAGGAAACAAATATTGTAAATTGTTTTTCCAGGGGAGCTGTGATAAAGACTTATCCCAGATTGTGTTTCCACGATTAATATTCTGGGATTCACTTGCTTTAAACTGTCAAGTGCTTTCACCACAAAAAAGGTGGTATCTGAAATGTTGTGTTCACATACATCAGATGCTGCCCTTCTTTTATCGGAAAGGAGTCACTTGGGGTATCAGTAGCCTTCAGAAGGTTTGGTCATTGATACAATGTATATGTTCAACATTGCATTGTATATTATTCACTCTTTGTTTTACATATACACATTGTATTTTGTTTCAAGGGTCTTTACCGAACGATACAATAAAATCACACGACTGCAAGAAATTCAAAGAGTTTGAACAGCTCTTTCATGAAAAGGTATTTGCTAGTATCACACTCTTGAATCTGAAAACCTGCATTATTATTGAAATCAAGATAAAATAACCATACTAAAATAAAACATTTAAAAAACACACAACTGGGGCGTGGCCAAGATGGCGGCGGGATAGGACGTGTTCTCCTCCGCTCCTACCCGCCGCCTCCTGAATCGGCACATCACGGCCCTTTTGGGGCATTATATAGCCTGAGGTTCACCGATACTACGGCAGGGGTCCCTACGGACCCACTTGGTGCCCCGTGTCCCAGCAGAGAGAGAGCGGCTGCCGGAGACTACGAGGAACGGCCGGAAGGCGGCCCCTGCCTCTCCGAGCTCGAGAGGCCCCAACAACGCGGCGCTCCGCATCGCGGGCCAGCACCTCCCCTCCTGGCCACAGCGGTGCAGATTTGGCGGCCAGTGGGCCACACGTCAGGCGGCCGGCGGCGACGCCCGTGCCAGACGTGGACCGGACCCCGAGCGAAGTGGGCACCGTCCCCTGAGGCCGCAGGGGAGAGGAATCAACGGAGGAGCAACCGGATACCCTGCTGCGGAGGCTCCGCCAAGCTCGCCCCTGGGCGCGGGTCGAATGCTGCTGCAGCACGGTTTATAACATCTGACTGGGCCGCGCAGATCCCCGGCCCACGGTAGGCGGTGCACCCGACACAGCTCTACACGACGCGGCGGTGCCGCAGGTGAGGCCACGGCATTCGGGGAGCGGGCCTGCAACTATTATAGTCCCCGCACGTTGGTCCAACGAGCCGACACGACCCCTCCTGACGCCCTATCCACCCCATGCTTGCTGGGGGGATATTTGAGGACCACGTCCTGCTTCCGGGCCTGGGAGTAGCTGTTTCAGGGTGCCAGCACCAGCAGAGAAGACCTTCTGAGGCCTAGAGAGTGAAGTGGGCCGGCAGCCGGGAGACCAGCGGACTGGGATTGGGTCACTCGCCTGCCGGAACGGGACGACAGGGGGGGCCAGCTCAGGACCGCACCTTGGGACCCGCCGGCGGGCGGGTGTAGGAGAGGGCCCTGAGAGGCAACGCGGCACTCGATTGAGTGCTCAACGGGGACTGGTGTCGGGTCCGTGTCCCAAATCGGCGGTGACCCGAGGGACGGGAGAGGCCCCAAATTGCGCACTTACTGGGTCATCGGACACGTTGGGAGGGACCGCTGGACTCCGATACCGCTAATATCTGGCGCTGGGAGGCGAGGTGAGCTCGGGGTGACCCATCGAGAGCGGCACTCCCCTACACCTAGCTTCTTATCTCTCTCCTGACCGCGCAGCTCTGCTGGACATACCACTCGATGGAAGGGCGGCCCGGGGGCTGCTTCGGAGGGGGCCGGATGCACTCAGAGAGTGGCCTCTCCACCCCAATTACAGGGCTCTCCACGGGAACATCCCAGCTTGCACCTCATTATACGAGGAGTGTTTGGCCTTTGCCTCCACGTGTGGCCCCGGAGTTCTCCCAGTGGCGATCTTTGACGGGAGAGTACACACAACAGCGGCTCTAGGAATCGCCCTTTCACTGGACTCCAGCCATCGGTGCTTCCGCGATAGGCAGGGCCCACACACCTTTGTCTCTGTCAGCACTAATTCTCCCAAGGAGACGACAGACGCCGGCTGGAAGACCTGCGCTCCCGCAGGAGTCTCCCGGCCCTCTGCCACTGCTCCATTGGGTGCTTGGGGTGTTGAGTGAGCATGTCCAAAGCCAGAACCTCCAAAAGACATCTTTGGTCGCCCACAGCCCACTACTGACATGGCTAACATAGCGCCAGAAACTGAGACAGAGAAGCGCCCCGCAGCGGCCGGGGATGAACCCATCACAAAGGCCTTAGAATCACTCTTCCTCACTCTCAGGGAAGATATCCAGTCAGTCAAAGCCGAATTCGCAACGGAACTCAAAGATATATGCCGGGATGTCGGGATGTGCACTCGAAGAGAAGAGCGATTCCACAGTCACAGACTTGACGACGCTTCAGCAAGAAGTCCTTCAGTTGCAAGACCAGAATATGGACATGCAAATGCATTTGGAAAATTTAGAAAACCGCTCCCGTAGACATAATTTCCGAATTCAGGGAGTGAGGTTGACAGACGACACCCGGGACATCTTTGCCTTCACAGTTGGCCTCTTCCTGCACATACTCGGTGACTCCCACTAGGCTGACGTCGTCTTGGACAAAGCACACAGAGTGGGTCCGCCCTGCGGTCCCAACGCACCACCGGTGGATATCCTGGTGTGCGTTCAAGACTTCAAGACCAAAGAATCCATCCTTTCTAAAGCACGGACTCTCCACCCCATCTCATTTAAAGGTCATTCCCCGGTCCTATATCAAGACCTAGCACTGATCACCCTTCAGGGACGACGGCAGTTCCGCCCAGTGACCAACCACTTGCGGCAACAGGGAATCTCGTACTCCTGGGGGCACCCATTTCGCCTCATTTTCAGATCCAACAATAAACTCCACCAACGGCGCTCTTTAACCACTTGGATGCTAAGGTACATCCACCTCTTCCCATTGACTTTCCATTGAAATCAATGGAAACTCCATGACGAGTTACCCTTGTCATTAGCACTGAAGGGGTTAATGGACGCATGCAGACTGCTGGGGTTCGCCCCACCGAGGGAGGAGGAGAGCGACGGGCCGGGATCCAGGCCGGTGACCTCTCCATCAGGATGGCAACGTCAGGGCAGAAGACGGCATCCTCGAAGACCGCCCGCCTCGGAAATTGCCCATAGCCAACAGTAAGCACTGGCAGCAGCTACCGAGACCCTCGCGGGGGAGGGCTCTAGGGACCAATGATGGGCCTGGACCTACTACGCTTTTTTTAACCATCCTAATGCTTCCTTGCTGGTTCCGGGTGGGGGCGGGGAAGAGCTTCCCTTCCCATTGATCACACCATGGACCCCAACTGGATGATACACCAGTCGTCTTGGGACGATGGACCATTCTTATGAACACTCCTTGCTCAGGTTGTTTTCGGGGTGGGGGGGTGAGGTTTTTCTTTGGTGCGGGTTTAGCAGGGTTTTTCGTCCACCTTCCATCCCCTTTCAGGTACCAGATTGCAGCGCTATCGAACCTTGTTTTCCCCTTTGTGACCAGGAGCTCTTGAGAGGCCCTACCGGACCTTATCCCAGCCAGTTCCGTCTCTACATGTCCCATGGCCCCGACATCACTTAAAATTCTCACCCTCAATGTCCGTAGTCTCAACAACCCGATTAAACGCAGAGCGGTCCTCCACTGTCGAGAACACTCACAGGCTGATATCAGCCTCTTACAAGAGACCCACCTTGTCCCTAAAGATCACCACAGATTGAGGTCCTGGGCATTCCCCACTCAACTATTTTCTTCTAATTCCACTAAATCAGCCGGGGTTGCTATACTTGTTTCTCGCTCTTTCCAAGGTAAGGTTCTCCAGAAGGAGACGGAGATTAAAGGCTGCTTACTCACATACCGGTTCAAGGTGGCGGGGATTCCCCTCATCGTGGGTTCTATTTATGCCCCCAATAAGTGTCAAGGGAGATTTCTCCATACAGCACTCACTGAGGTGACAGCTAATTCTGAACGATACTTGCTGTTAGGTGGGGGGGGGCCACGGGGGGGGGACTTAAACATGGTCTTTGACAACGTCACTGACCCCTCTTGTCAGCGCACAACCCAAGTCGGAGCTCTCTCCCAAACCGACCTGGATCGGCTGCGCGATCATGGGCTCTCAGACATGTGGAGCCACTTTCACCCTCGTTCTCGGGCCTATACGTACTACTGAGGGGCACATAAAACATATGCCAGATTGGATTATCTCCTTAGCTCTACCCCCTTACGGGCGCTTACAATTGACACGGAGATCCTAACTACATCCCTCTCTGATCATTTCCCAGTTGTGGCCACTTTTCACTTCCCACATGTCCGGCAGCCACAGCGACACTGGCACCTGCGCGATGCACTACTACATCACGCGTCTACGGTCACTCAAATCAAGACAGCCATCACAAATATCTTGACCCCCAACGCTAATCCAGACACATCTTTGGCGACACAGTGGTCTGCCCTCAAAGCTGGCCTGCGAGGGGAGTTTATCGCCATTTCTGCGGCCAATAATGTGGAACGCAGCAAAAAAAAGAGCTTGGGGGCGGAATTAGAGCACATGCACCAACGCACAGGAGCCGCTCGGGCCTGGCGCCAGCTCTGTATAGAAAGGAAACAACTGGCAGCACTAGACCAGGACAAGGCCGAATATTCGGCTCTTCGTCTCAGCCATTCCTATTACACGGAGGGCAATAGATGCGGCCGCCTCCTGACTCACAAACTGCAAGAAGCGTGACAACGCCAGGGTGTACAGGCCATTCGAGACCCCGGGGGTGAGCTTACATCGAAAGACGCAGACATAGCGGAAGTTTTCCGAGACTTCTATGCAGATTTATATTCGAGCAACACTTGACGCTCTTCACGGGCTTGACTACCTAGAGACCGCACAGATACACTCACTATCTCAAGCTCAGGCAGAACACCTAGCTAGGGATATAGGGACGGAGGAAGTAATCGCGGCCATCTCCCGCTAAGACTCGGTAAATCCCCGGGGCCCGATGGCTACTCGGCAGCCTTTTACAAAACGTTTTGTGGTCAAATTGGCCCCTTGTTGCGGGACCTTGTTAATACCTTTGCACAAAGGGGGGCCATCCCCAGTGAAATATGAGAGGCCTCCGTAGTAGTAATCCCTAAGCCTGGGAAAGACAAGACGCTTTGTAGCGCCTATAGGCCCATCTCCCTTCTAAATATTGATATAAAGCTCTACACGAGTATATTAGCGACTCGCCTAATGCCCTATATGCCCCAGCTTATTGAACCGGATCAGGCAGGGTTCATATCGCAGAGACAGACCAGCGATAATACTAAAAGTGTACTACACCTTATTGAGAAGGCCTCTCGCACTCAAGCGGAGTATATGCTCCTGGCTATTGACGCGGAGAAGGCCTTTGATAGGGTGCACTGGCCCAACCTGGAGCAAGTTCTGTCGTCATTCGGCTTTGGAGACAAATTACGCACAAGAATACTTAACTGTTACCACTTATCCAAGGCGACGGTCCGTGTGAACGGCAAGACATTGTCCCGATTCCCCATAAGCAGAGGTACAAGGCAGGGGTGTCCCCTCTCTCCCCTCCTCTTCGCGCTCTACATGGAGCCACTGGCGCAGCGAATCCGGCAGCACCCTCTCATTGCCGGGATTAAATTCGGTGGCGATACCCACACCATCAGCCAATATGCAGACAATATTCTGCTCTCCCTCTCTAACCCGATCCAGACCCTGAGGGCACTACATAGCTTTGCACGGGCCTCCGGGTTCAAGATTTACATGGAGAAATACACTGCCCTTGACATATCACTCGCTCCGGACACCCTGGCTCACATTCGCGATTAACACCCGATACAATGGTACGCTGCCACCATTCCATATCTAGGAGTGCAGTTGGGGACCACCATTCCCGCCACCGCCGCTGCCAACTATGGGAGGCTCCGTACCCACATCCGCCATGACCTTGATCGTTGGAAACACCATACCCTCTCCTGGCTGGGTAGAATAGCAGCCACCAAGATGACCATACTTCCACAGATTCTTTATCGTTTCCAGACGCTTCCCCTGTGTCCCCCTAAGGGCTGGATCCAACAAACCCAATCAGACTTGGCGCGATTCATCTGGAAGAGCCGCAAGCCCAGGTTTAAGCATGCCATAGCAATTCTGCCTCCGGAACAAAGAGGTATTGGGGTCCCTGACTTGCAGCTCTACTTTTACGCCTCCTAGCTCCGCTACTTAGTGGAGCCGTCTCCATTCCGAGAAACATTGGCTGTTTCAGGACCAAGCAGTCGCCGGCATGCCCCTACAGGGTATCCCCTTCCTTAGCAGAGCACACAGACCACCTAATCTTTATGCTTCTAACATCACGGGCACCATGATGGAAGCATGGATTCGCACTGCCATAACCCACGGGCTGACGTTGTTCCCCTCCCCGCTTACTCCACTATTTAATAACCCAAAGTTCCATCCGGGTACCATTGACAAGGCCTTCATACATTGGCGCCCTACCCCTTGCAGAGCGTTGGGTCACTTATTTGACTTAGAAGGAATTATCCCATTTACACGTCTCCGGAAAGATTATGGTATCCCGGAAACGGAGAGGTTGTCCTATCTACAACTAAGGACGCGAGAGTTTAACATGAAACCATGGGGTTTCTTCACATTTTTAACACATAGCTTAGTTGTCGTTTTCAAATAAAGCCAGTCATATCGTTGTTATTATCATCTTTTGTATTTATTTATTTCTTGTCAAATGATTCTTCTTATTGCTTGTCAAATGATTCTTCTTATTGACAAGATTAGTCAAAATTCATTCAAAACGTAAACATTTCGTTATATTCCTTCATGCCCAATGCATTTCGGGTTATTTAGGGTAACCCTTCGTCAGGGGACGGTTCAGTCGGTAGTGGAATCTGTTTCGCATCCTTAGTGATTTCCAAATCACACATTCCTTGAATTATTTAAGGCACTGCCAGGCACAGTGCGACAAGGACTGCGCCTCAAGCACCTTTTGGAAACTCTCTCAAAAACAGGAGTGCACGGAGATAACAATAACCTATCTACAACCAAGGCGTTGGGCTCTCCAGCCCCCAAGTCAGACCCGGGGCTCAGGGAATCCTAACTGCATGCGAGAAGTGGCTTATCACTCGCACTGGAGACAAGAAACTAATTTCAGATCTTTACAAGCACCTACTACTCACCACTGTACACACATATAATGCAGGGCAAGTGCGTTGGGAGATGGACTTAGGCCGCACTCTCACTCATAGGGAATGGGGTAGTATTTATTACAGGGCCAGGCACTCGGCGTATCACGCAGGCCTTACCGAGACACTGGCTAAAGTACTGACCTACTGGTATTACACCCCAGAGCGCCTCCATCAGTTTTACCCCCACCAGAGCGCCCTGTGTTGGAGGGAGTGTGGGGAGGTGGGTACACTGGAACACCTTCTATGGGGCTGCACCCGAATTCAATCGTACTGGTCCCACATTTTAGATGAAGTAGACTCGCACCTGGACACACAACTTCCACGCTTCCCGGCCTTTACCCTTCTGTGCTTACTCAATCCGCTCATGTATTCGGCTAAGTCACGGAAAGGGCGCCTGATTGCTATTGCCCTAGGAGCGACTACCCAGAACATACTTGCACACTGGCATTCCCCCCAGCCGCCTCCACACTCCGGATGGCTGCAGAGACTTTGGATGGTGTTGGGGATGGAAAAGAGGTCTCTCACTCTAGCGGGTAGGAGTTCTGAGTTTCCCGAACTGTGGCGTCCTTTCCTAGCGCTGCTCACAACAGAATTCAGGGAACTGACGTGTCTCAGATATCTGCGACTCTTGCGCCTAGCGGATACACCATTACCGCAGGCGAGTTCCATACGAGGGTCTCGCAGAACGCGAGGAATCATAAGGTACTCTGTCCGTTCCCTCCCCTTTTCTTTTAGCCTCTCCCCTTTTTCTCTTATTTGTATTCATTTGGTGGGCGAGGGGTGGGGTGGGAGTGGGATTGTTGGGGTTTTTCAGTTGTTTGCTTCTTGCAGCGCCGTATGCATCGGCTTTACCAGACCCGCTCCATGCAGACTTTACAGTATCACAGCTACCTAGGACACTTGTTGTTTGTACTAAGATAAGTTTGAGAGCTGGGGGTCATGCTCTTTGTTGTCTCATTTGTCTTTGAAACTAATAAAAAGATTTAAACCATTAAAAAAAACAAAATTCACACTGTCAACAATTTAATTTCTAAGTTATACTTTGCACAGTGTAAATGAAATGCAAACTGTTACCAAAACATGCACAGTTTGCTTTCTGAGGAGCTGTAAATTTTCAGACAACATTACCATTGTAAAATAAAAATGAAATATGGCCAGAAACCCCGAGTGTTAACACACTAAAGTGGGAAAGGGGCTGGGTTAGAGAAGCCACAGTGACAGTTATGTTGCTCAAAAATTGCGGATGAGACGCAAAGGAGCCATCAATTGGTCCAAGTAACATTTTATCACCCCAAGCGGCTAGCAACAAACAGGGAACAATGGCTTTAATGATATGACTGGATCACAGAAACTGAGTGTCGAGACTTGAATTATCTCTCGAGTACCAGTTGCACTAGTTGTTATCCTGACTACGAAGAGATTCAGTTGGCACAGGACAAGGAAGTGCATGCCACAATTACATAATTCAAGGAATAATATGTGCTGGTCATGGTTGGTGGGACCATCTCTACAGTAATTACTAAAAGGGGTTGTTAGTTCAGCAGCTTCTTCGTTCCTAAACTGCAGCCTAGAGTTGCGTCAGAATGCACTGAGACAACGTGATTAGGGAAAAATGCAAAACACAAAATAAAGAGCGAGCCTGGCACCTCAACTGCATACTATGGGAGTTCTTCAAACAGTAACAAAAAGCAACAAATCCACCCCAACCTCAGCCCAGCTTGTGGTAGGCTGGTAAATTCTCAAGACATAACAAAAAGAAAGAATTTTGAGAATACCTGCTATAGCACTGATGCTTTCTTCCAGGTCGCACAACAACTTTATTTCAGAACACAGCCAGCTGCAAGCCTTTGAAAACTCCGGCGACGAGAGACCGCTTTCCACTGCCTTCTTTAATGCCTCTTCCTCCAGCAAAGGGCCTTCATACCTGGAGTTAAACATCAAAAAGTATTAAAAAATACGAGGTCAAAATGTATAGATGGCCTAATTTGAACTTAGAAGCGATACATATAATCACAGGTAGGGGAAATTAAATGTCGAAAACGGTGGCCTTCAAGGAAAAACCACAAGACAAAGTAAGATATGCAATTCTAGAGTTGGAAGAGAAACAGGTGCCCAAGAAGCAGTGGTCTCATCAAAGCAACTGTGCAGCCTATTTATATATGACAATACATGGACGGATGTCTGCATGACTGAGAACACCCGTCCCACCTAGGGCGTCTACAGCATAAACAATAAAGTGATGGACATAATGCTTGAATAAATCTTGGACCCTGGCAAAGGCTCTGGGCCGCAATCCAGACCATCGTTTCTTGGTCCACAATTCAATTCTAGGCAGACCCGCTTTATGCACATTAGCCTTGGCCCTTCTCCAATAGGAACAATCCAACACGAACTGCCAGGCCAGGTCCCCTCCAGATAGCAACGCAAGCAACCACAGATCACTTTTGACTTTGTTAGGTCTCAGTGAAATATAGCTTAAGTCCTGGGGCACAGTGAGGAAGGGGGCCACGTCTGGCGATACCCACCGTCATAGGGTGTCTACTACAAAAAACACTAGGGGTAGGAAGGAGTTCTTGCATTAATCTCAGCCACTAGTGATCGCTTTGGGCTGCATTCCAGCCAGGCATACATAGATATGAGACTGCAAGCCACAAGCCAAACCAAACATCTGCTGCCCCGCTCACAGCGCCAATAGTGCAATGATAGTGAGGCAGTGACAGACGGGTCCTATGCTTCATCAGAGAACTGCCTGTGTTGAATTCTGTCTGGAAAAGCAACCTAGTAGAGGCTGATGAACACAGCTCTTAGCTCAACCTGGTACTCATGCCCTGCTGCCAATGATGAGGACTGCTACTTTATTTATAGCCGAGGTACAAACGTTTAAATAAAACAAAAATGTATTTTGGATTGATTCACTTTACCATATTAGATTATATCACTGCCTTTATTAGTATTAGTGAACCACACACTTTCTTCCCTGCCAATCTTATTATTGATTCAAGAGGGAAGTTGTTTTAGTTGTCTTGTTTCTCCTATATAAGCCTGTATTTTTATAGAGCATATAACATTGTGGTCTATTAACCCGTTTGCTGCTTCGAACGTTCAGCGCCAGTGCTGAACGTTCCAAGAAACTGGTCCGGCCATTGGACGTGCGCAGCACCAGGGAGGTAGCTTGTGCGCCGGCCGACGGCAGCAGCGAACGGGTTAAGCCCCACAAAAGAGATTTTGCACAGTGCACATCCAGAGCTGAATTATTTCAAGGAGCCCTCAAATATTATGGTCGTGATAAGTAGGCACAGTAAAAAAAAGTCAAACTGGGAGGTCTGGCTAAAAACCATGGTCTTGGTGTCCCACGAAAGCTTCCGACTGGCATGGGCTTGTTATGCAAGTGCATTTATAACAGTTGTTTATGTTTTTTCATAAGATGAGGCTACAACAGTGGCAGCACCTCTTCTTCTTAGAGAGTGTACACCTTGCGCAGAAACAGTGCATGCTTCCCTCGTTCAAAGGCGAAGCACAGCTAGGGGACAAGCAGCACAAGCTTTCCCCAACACAAGACAGGTACAAAATAGACAGCAGCAGTTTGTGCTTTGCTTCCTCGCAGAACAAGCACAGCTCTACAGTAGCAAAGCAAGTATCTACCTCTCACGGAAAACATCAAGTGCATTCTTCCATTCACTGCAGAACAGATACAGCAGGCAAGTGCATATGTTAATTGTCCACAGAACATGCACAGTTAAGACATGGAATATAAATAGACTCGTGGGGAGATATTCCAAACAAAAACAATAATATTGCAAATAATCGTACACTGGCCATTGGTTGTATTCAATTGAAATGTATGTATTCTCAAAAAGGTACGCATCATCAATAGATGATATAAGAAGGTTTTAACAGCAGAAATTATCTAATATCACATTCCTGTTTCATATCATAATGTGAACAAACTAAGGTACATTGCAAGATTTCCAAACAAAAAAGTTCTTGCGGGGAGTGCGGGGTTCCTCAGGGATCGTCACTTTCCCCCCTTTTGTTTAATCTATACATCTACCCCCTCATTTTTATGTTACAGCAGCTGGAGGTCACAGTGTTTAATTATGCTGATGACCTCCAGCTAATCTTTAACCTCTCCCACTCCCCTTCATCTGCCCAGAATGTCCAGTCAGTCATGACATTTATCCAAGATTGGATGAACTGCAACCACCTCAAACTCAATCCAGACAAGACCGAGTTGGTCTTGACCGGAGGTGGTTGCAGTCCATGGTCCCCTTCCTTCTGGCCCCCCTCACTCAGTGTCCCTCCACTTCCCGTTTCCAAAGTTAAAACCCTAGGGATTTTCTTGGATTCACAACTCTCTATCCATTCACACATTGGTTCGGTTGTCTCTTCTTGCTTCTTCTCCCTAAGAACAATTAGGAAAGTCTCCCGCTTTTTCTCCCTCCCGGCTTTGAAAATCATTGTCATGGCCATGGTATTGTCCCGTATTGATTATGGCAATGCTATATACAATGGGGCCCCAGCTTACGCGATCCATCGTCTGCAGCTGGTGCAGAATCAGGCTGCTTGCCTGATACATGGCCTCCCTAAATACCATCGGGCCAGCCCACTACTTAATGCTTTACACTGGCTGCCGGTGCGAGAGCGTGCCCTTTTCAAGCTTGGCTGCCTCACTTTTCAGGCTAGGTCAGGCACCGCCCCTGAATTTCTTTGCTCTGCCATTGTGCCCTACCTTCCAGGCAGAGAATTACGTTCCTCCCACTCGGCCCTCCTAGTCACCCCCCCGTTTTAAAAAACAGAAGGCAGGTGGAGCGAGGTTCGCTGTCCTGGCTCCAGCATTCTGGAACTCTCTCCCTGTTGGCCTTCGCACAACGCCCTCCTACACTCAGTTTCGGAGGGAACTCAAAACCCTCTTATTTGCGCAAGCCTTCCCCGTCTAAACCCCCTCTAACTGCTGCCGTCCATCGCAACCTAAATAGCGCCATGAAACCGCTGGGTAAAAGTGCGCTGTATAAATGTTTTTAAATTCAAATTCAAATTAATCATAATTAAATCAACAAAGAAGTCAATATATCTGACCCAAATAGCCACAAAATCTACAAATTCAAAAATCTGGTTTGTATGGTTATAAAAGCTGGCAGATTTCATGTCAAAAAAAGTATTTTAATGTTTGAAATCCATCTTTGAGTCAAATTTATTTTATTTATTTTGTTTTGGGAATTTGTAGAGCGCGACTGATACCTTGCAGGCTTCCTGGCGCTGTAGAATACTCTGTTAGCGAATATACCAAATGCTGGTATAAAGACTTTTCAGGACCATAATTTTCTATTCCATTGAATGTCATTTAATTTTTGTAAGAGATTCTTCGTATCCTTAGTGTAGGATACCCAATCCAATACAAAGGGTGCAAGAAAAATATATATTCCGATATCCTTCATAGTCAGTTTTGTATGACAGTTGTTTTAACGACTCCATATTGTAATCACTAAAATTCAAAATGTCATTGCAAACCTTATCGGCTTGTCTTATAATGATATTCAAATTGTTCTTCAAAGACTACAATGCATTCCTTTTCTTTATTGTCAAGTTATTAACATTGGTATGTAAAGGCATGCTCTCAATATCCCTACAAACAAGGTCAAGACATATTTCAAAATGTTTCTCTTTCAGCATTATAGGGACAAAGCAGGATTTCCTGGACAGACAGCTTTCTTGAATTACACCCTCCTTTATACCCATCATCAGTAGTAGACCTTCAATATCAGGGACAATCTCTTCACTCAAAATGAGAAGCACTTGCGTGTCCTCTTAATCTCTATTTGTCGTGGAAGAGATATTGACTGATTCCAACACCTGGACTGTGGTTCTTGGTTTATGAGATTTTTTTTTTTTAAGCAGCCCTGCCACAGTCGAAGTAACTTTGCTCTCGACAGGCACTAACCTCTGTGCATTTCCAACCTCCATGCTGCACCTTTTCACAATGAAGAGAGCAGCCAGTAAGACACATCTCGTGTAACTCTGTTTGCCTCTGAATCTCCAGATATCTTTTGTACTTGGTTTACTTTAATGCTCACGCACAACTAAAACAACTTAGGCCACCTCTTTCAGTGGTCGGGTGCTCATAGTGCAGCATTCTTCTATGCACCACATACAGCCTCTGCCGCCAACATACACTGGAGTGGTTTTATCAGAGAGTGCAGACACCCGACGTCATTACAGCAGAACGTGCAATACTCTTTAAAGTGGCACAGATAGATTTATGTTATGCTTGGGCCCGTAGACAGTCTCTTATTTGCATGTTCCTGCTGCTAGCCTGTGAATTATTTCTTCAGTCTAGTGCATAGTAATGTGAAATGCTGATGGCAGCCTACATTCCCCCTGCATTGCACTCCCTTATCTTGAGGTGTCAATGGACACCTGGAGATGCAATGCACGCAGGGATACACGCCTGCAGCACCTGAGCTTTATAACCCCCGCCCCTCCCCCTTTATAGGGCACATGCTCTCGCCCCCCCAGACCACCACGCCCCCTCCACCTTGCACCTCAGGGGAATGCATCGCCCCTCTCTCTTCCACCTACCCCAGCGCCTCCAGGGTGTCCAGCAGGTCGGCCTCCATGCTCAGGCCGGCCCCGCTCTCTCACACGGTGCGTGCAGGGTCACAGCATGTGCAGCGGCAGCTGCGGCCCCTCCGGGTACACAGGCCCGCTCGAGGGTTCCACCCGCGATCGAGGCCTTCGGCACCGGCTACACCCTCCAGAGATCGGCCGGCCACCCCCACGGACTCACGCGCGGGGCCAGCCGGGACCCGAGCCTTCAACAATGAGGGGAAAGCCAAAGAGCTGCCGACCGGAAGCACAACATCCAGCAGCCGCTCCCGACCCGGAAGTGTTACTTCAAACTATCCAGGGCGCCCTCATAGGTCTAAAAAAAAAAACTAGACTGCTAACTTTGTAGGGCGGGCAGAAAAACAAGCACTGGCAAAGCCACCAGGCGTCACCGAATGGTTTGTTTATTTATTTATTCATTTATTTAATTAACTAATGCATTTTTATAAAACACGGACTTTACCCGAAGGTGTCAGAGCACTGTACAATAGAACCAGTTACGTTACATGAGAGAACTGTTACAAAAATGGAACAAACAAAAATAGCAGGCCGTAGAATCAAAACAACGCAGGCAAAAGGAACACAATATCAAACACAGCAAGCACAGAATGTACAAACAAAAATATAAATATATATGACAAATTTACAATGACTAAAGAACTTCCTGGTGGGGTCTGAGAAGGAGGGAATTAGTTCTGAAAGTGTCTTTGGAATAGAAGAGATTTGAGGGTCCGCTTTAAAGATCTGGATGGAGGTGAGGGCACGGAGCGAAGGAGGAAGCGAGGTCCAGTTTTTAACCGCATTACCTGAGAACGATTGCACCATCAATTTTTCCCTTTTGAAGGAGGGGGAGCTCGAGCAGGAACTTTTCCGCATTCCGAGAAGGTCTTGAGCCTCCAGACAATTTCAGTTTATTCGTCAGATAGCGATTGTCAATGTTTTTTTTAGCCATGATGTACAGCAGCCCGTCTGCTGTGCAGAGTAATTTTAAAAAGTTCTAAGAAGGTCAGCGGTGGCCGCTTGATAGGTCTTTTTTAGGTCGAGCCTGGGTAGCGCACGCACTGGTCTGCGAGGCATGATCTTTGTAAGTGGCCCCAGTCACTGTTTTTTATAGATGGTGGATTTTCATTGGTCAATGGGCTTATTAGTCCCTCCTTAGTACCTCCCTCTCTTCTGTTGTTACCGCCCATGAGGACACAGCCTGTTACATGTGTGGTCGCTCTGTATGTTTCATTTACAGTCTGTGA
This sequence comes from Lissotriton helveticus, assembly GCF_964261635.1. Classification (NCBI taxonomy): domain Eukaryota; kingdom Metazoa; phylum Chordata; class Amphibia; order Caudata; family Salamandridae; genus Lissotriton; species Lissotriton helveticus. The sequence goes on along the minus strand of NC_136070.1, from coordinate 55,308,482 downwards.
GCACTAATTTCTTAAATCACTTTCTTCTATAGCATGGTGACATGCTGACCTGCAACATGGCACCTACCTGCACTCACCTTCCTACAGATCTGTTAATCTATTAGCCACCCTGACCTTATAATAAATCACCATTCCTGCCTTCTTAGCATGCCAATATCTGTCACTGGCTATTGTTCCAACCTCATTTTACATTCTTAAGTGCAGCCCACGGTTAGAACCTCCATGCCCCATCGCAGTGCAACAAGCGCCTCGTGGATAGGGAGCGCATTCCAGGCGCTCCTGCTCTCTGACCCCAGGGCATCGCCCTCCCCGGGACCAGCAGGATTTGGACCCCTCGAGAGCGGAGACCCCCTCCCCCTGCCCGGGAGCCACACACCATGCCCCCTCGCAGTGTATCGAGCGCCTCGTGGATACGGAGCGCATTCCAGGCTCTCCTGCCTTCCGGCTCAAAGGCACCGCCCTCCCCAGGACCAGCAGGAGTCAGACCCCTTTAGTGCGGAGACCCCCTCCCCCTGCCCGGGAGCTGCACGCCATGCCCCCTCACAGTGTAACAAGCTCCTCGTGGATACAGAGCGCATTCCAGGCGCTCCTGCTCTACGACCCCAGAGCACTTCCCCGGACCTTCTAGTTTGTGGATCGTGGACAGTGAACTTCTCCCTGGTTTGGGGGCGCGAGAGCCACGACCGGCTGATGACCGGCTGATGGTCTTCGGCGTTGATCCAGCGTACCCGAGCCCACACGCCTCCTCTCCCTTCCTGACTTTGATTTGCTTTAACTATGTACTCCCCAGACTTCTCCTGGCACTTTGGGTCATACTCACTGGGACAGTCTCATGGACTTCTTTACTTTTTTTTCTTTTGTCCTGGCCGCCATTTTGCTGCTGCTCTCGGACGCTTTTTTCTCCTGACCCTGGCCCGCCATCTTGTCCGTTCCCTCGACCTTTACCCTTCTCCCTCGTTTCCCCCTAGACGATCCTCAAATGTTTCTGATTTGCCTTTTCTCCACACCCCTGTATCCCTCCCACCCTCCCTACTCCCACCCAAATCTACAATTTGTATATATATGTATATAGAGATAACTCTAATCACTAGTATATGCTGTAGACCATTGTACTCTCTACCATTCCTATGTGATGCTTAGAGTTTATCCATTTGTATCGCTTCCTTGAGTGACTCTCTTCCTTGTGTGACTTTACAACTTGTACATTTGCAATTTTTTCTGCTTGTATCTTTTATATAACACACGTAATCCTAAGTCCTTATGTTTTGAAACTGGTTCTTATGTAAAGCGCTCTGACACCTTCGGGTAAAGTTTGTGCTATATAAAATTGCATAAAATTAAATAAATAAATGAATCTAATACCCCTTGATTGTAACTGCCTCCGAATTTGTATTTTTTCACACTCTCCTCTTTATCTTTTCCTTCCCCTTACACTGCACTCTCACTCATATAACCCTACCCGTAACCTGTCCGTAGCCTCCATGGCTCCCAAACTGAGGATAGCTTATTTGACATCGAAAGCTTCTGCTTCAGTCCAAGGTTACAAAAAACACAGTTGATGGACAGAATGTAGACCAATGTCATACATTCACCCCAGTACAAGGATCTGGGCCTAAATCCATCTTTTTTTTTCACTCCACACCACCCTGGGTTAGACACTGGCTATATGCAAATCAGCTCTGACCCTGTGCCCCATGGGAACAGTCCAGTCCGAACTACCAAGCCATGTCTTTCCCAGACCGGAATCAAGCATCCAAGGACCGGTTTCTGGCTATCAGCCTTCATTCAGCCTGGATAGCTTGACTCCAGTGGTGTGGAGAGCCTGGGACTCACGTCTGAGCATACCCAGCCCACTCGGGGTGAAAATTGCAAAAAACACAGTTGATGGACAGAATGTAGAACAATGTCATACATTCACCCCAGTACAAGGATCTGGGCCTAAATCCATAGTTTTTTTCACTCCACACCACCCTGGGTTAGACACTGGCTATATGCAAATCAGCTCTGACCCTGTGCCCCATGGGAACAGTCCAGTCCGAACTAGCAAGCCATGTCTTTCCCAGACCGGAATCAAGCATCCAAGGACCGGTTTCTGGCTATCAGCCTTCATTCAGCCTGGATAGCTTGACTCCAGTGGTGTGGAGAGCCTGGGACTCACGTCTGAGCATACCCAGCCCACTCGGATCCTTGTACCGGCTTGGTAGTTCGGACTGGACTGTTCCCATGAGGCACAGGGTCAGAGCTGATTTGCATATAGCCAGTGTCTAACCCAGGGTGGTGTGGAGTGCAAAAAAACGATGGATTTAGGCCCAGATCCTTGTACTGGGGTGAATGTATGACATTGTTCTACATTCTGTCCATCAACTGTGTTTTTTGTCAGTCCAAGGTTATTCTTCCTGCAGAACCAATTTGCCACGCCCACTCTTCGTGACTGCTATAGAACTCTAAGATATCGCCATGCACAGCAGTCTTTCTTCTATGGAGGTGTTGGGACTACCATTTTAATGGCTGTAAGAAAATTGGTTACATAATAGAGTGCTTTTCGTGCTAATGCACGAATAGCCAGTTTTACTATGCTTTGCGACAGCAGCCATTCTGCGCATCAGGCATCTGCTACTTGAATGTAACATAGCATTAAGTCCCAGATATTCTTTCATTTCCTCATAGGAAGAGCCGCTTGTGATTTTCACCAGCGTTACTATATTGCCAGGAGCATTACTCACTCACTCTAGCCGGTCATGAGAACCATTATCTACAACGATATTTGTGATCTCACACTCAAAAGTGCTTTCGAGGACAGTGAATTATTTATTCACTAGCTGCAGCCTGTTTTCTGTGAAAGATTCAAATGCCAAGAAGCATATACATAGCTGCAGTGATTTGCTTTATTTTAACTACATTGCTGTGTAAACTGTGTAAGTAGTGCTGGAAGAGAGTTTCAGGGAGGAGCGATGGAAACTGAGAGAATGACGGAAAAAGGCGTGAGATGGAAGGCACAGAAGGGACAATTTGTAGAATAAACAACACTGTGAAAAGCATTTACAATGCAATATGGCATTGTAAACGATAATGCTTTTTATTTATGTGTTAAGAAAACCTGCAAAGTACAAAGTACGTGTATAAGCACCGTTTGCAGGTTTCAAAACACATAAATAAAAGGCAGTGTCTTTTACAATGTCAATAGCACAAACTCTCACAAATGCGAGACCTATTGCATTGCAAATGCTTATTATAATTTTCAATCATGCTGCACAGCAAACGCACTGCTGTACTAAATGGCAAACCAAAATATTGACGAAGCCAAATGGATATACTATTTGGCTCTGTAAGTGTTTTTTAAAGGAACAGTAGATTTTGCAAGCGAAAGCTCATGCACTGTCTCAGGCGAGATCTAAAAAGGCCAATAGATACTTCAGATCCATCCAAACTTGGCTCCAGACAGCGCACTCAATAAACCAAGTTAGTAAATGAAATCTCCATTTGTTATATCCTGACCCCTGTAGGGTCCTGATGACACATTCTAGTTTTTTTTACCAGCCACTTCCAGAGGGCTGGCTTTTACTACCACCCCACACCGATCCAATACAGGTGTCACAGGTCAGGTGACCCTGCCAATAAAATGGTTCATGTTTAATTAACAAGGGAACCCAAGTGTAATGGTCAGGGACATTGGGTAGTACGTTACAATTACAAAATAGTCCCTTATATACACTGTAAATGCAATTAAATTAGTTACTGATGTGTAACGGTGTCTCTACATATTGTTTGCTTGTTGCATTTCTTTTTACAAGTTGCAAGCATTTTTGTCCTGCCTGAGTCTTTTTCTGAATTTGTGAATTTCTGTTCATTTGTGTCTTTGTTGTATATGTTGCGTTGGATGCAGGATTGTGTACCACTTTATTCTTGTGTTTTATGTGTTTTGATACATTATTAAATTTTCTGTCCAGCTGGACAGCTTAATATAGCACTGATATCAGGCCTACATTAATTCTGTGTGAATCTCCCCTGTCAGGTACTATTTTGTAATTGTAACGTAATAATATGTTCAAGAACACGTGCTTATGACCGGATCACTGACATAATATCGACGACACAAATATCGAGATACACAAATATCGAGTCAAAAATATCGATTGACAAAATATCGACTCCCTATCTTCAAACAGGTAAGTACCAAAATATCGACTCCAAAATATCGACTTACAAAAATATAGACTGTCAAAATATCGATTTTTTTAAATGTCTTAAAATTAAGTTAAAACTAATATAGTAATAAATATATTTAATATAAACTTAGAAATAATTAAAAAAAAAATGTAATTATAATAAATAATTTATATAATTAAAAAAATTATATCACCAAAAATTACACACACACATATATATATATATATATATATATATATATAAACATATTATTAAATAAACATATATAACATTTTAGAAAATGTTTAAAATTTATTGTTACAACTATAGTGAGTTCAACATTAGCAAAAGTGTTGGATAGCGTAGAGGTCAAATTTACTACTCCCACTCCAGTGGGTGCAACAGTAGGGAAAGCGCTGGATAGCGTAGAGGTTAAAATTACTATTCCCACTCCAGGGATGTATGACGTTACAACGCATACTTTTACAATGCCTACCATTACAACAAAACTTTTACAACGCAAAAACTTTTACAACGCATACATTTACAACGCAAGATTTTACAACGCATATACCTTTACAACGCATACCATTACAACGTAAGTATTGGTAAGTATATAATAATTTTTTGAATATAAATTAATAAAAAATATTATAATATAATTTAATATAATTTAATTTTATTAAATAAATTTAATTTAAATGTAATTTAACTTTATTTTTACAAAGTACCCCTGTACCCCAAAAACCCAAAACTGACCCTGAACCCTAAAAATACCCCTTTACCCATAAACTGAAAACTGACCCTGAACACTAAAAATACCCCTTTACCCGAAAACTGACCCTGAACCCTAAAAATACCCCTTTACCCCAAAAACTGAAAACTGACCCTGAACACTAAAAATACCCCTTTACCCAAAAACTGAAAACTGACCCTGAACCCTAAAAATACCCCTTTACCCCAAAAACTGAAAACTGACCCTGAACCCTAAAAATACCCCTTTACCCAAAAACTGAAAACTGACCCTGAACCCTAAAAATACCCCATTACCCAAAAACTGAAAACTGACCCTGAACCCTTAAAATACCCCTTTACCCCAAAAACTGAAAACTGACCCTGAACCCTAAAAATACCCCTTTACCCAAAAACTGAAAACTGACCCTGAACTCTAAAAATACCCCTTTACCCAAAAACTGAAAACTGACCCTGAACCCTAAAAATACCCCTTTACCCAAAAACTGAAAACTGACCCTGAACCCTAAAAATACCCCTTTACCCATAAACTGAAAACTGACCCTGAACCCTAAAAATACCCCTTTACCCATAAACTGAAAACTGACCCTGAACCCTAAAAATACCCCTTTACCCAAAAACTAAAAAGTGACCCTGAACCCTAAAAATACCCCTTTACCCAAAAACTGAAAACTGACCCTGAACCCTAAAAATATCCCTTTACCCAAAAACTGAAAACTGACCCTGAACCCTAAAAATACCCCTTTACCCAAAAACTGAAAACTGACCCTGAACCCTAAAAATACCCCTTTACCCAAAATCCCAAACATATAACCTTTTTAAAATAATTATATACTTACTAATACTTACATTGTAATAGTATGCGTTGTAACGGTATCTGCATTTTAAAAACATGCTTTGTAAATGTATGCGTTGTAAAAGTTTGTGCAATTTAAAAGTTTTGTTGTAATGGTAGTGCATAGTAAAAGTAGCGTTGTAAACGTTGCATACCCACTCCAGTGGGTGCAACAGTAGGGAAAGTGTTGGATAGCGTAGGGGTTAAAATTACTATTCCAACTTCAGAGAGTGCAATAGTAGGGAAAGTAAATACTTCACAAATATATATAAATAACATAAATAGTAATACCAATTACAAATAATTAAAATATTAAAAAAGTGTATAAAAATATTAAATATTTATTTATAAATACAAAAAAAATATTTAATTATAAAAATTGCCTACTCATACTAATTAATTACCTATTAACAATAAATTAATTTACAATTTAAAAATTAATAAATTATTTTCAATTACCAATTATATTTTAATTAATTACCAATTAATAATTAATTAACAATAAATTCAAAATAAATATCAATAAATAAATTAACATATTTAATAAATTATAATTAAATTACTTCCCACCCTATTCCCCTATAAACACACAACCCGCTACAGAAAATAAATTACTAAAATTAAAATATTTATCAATTAATCAATTATAATTAATTACCAATTATATTTTAATTAATTACCAATTAATAATTAATTAACAATTAATTCTAAGTAAATATCAATAAATAAATTAACATATTTAATTAATTATAATTAAATTACTTCCCACCCTATTCCCCTATAAACCCACAACCCGCTACAGAAAATAAATTACTAAAATTAAAATATATATCAATTAATCAATTATAATTAATTACCAATTATATTTTAATTAATTACCCATTAATAATTAATTAACAATTAATTATAAATAAATATCAATACATAAATTAACATATTTAATTAATTATAATAAAATTACTTCCCACCCTATTCCCCTATAAACCCACAACCCGCTACAGAAAATAAATTACTAAAATTAAAATATTTATCAATTAATCAATTATAATTAATTACCAATTATATTTTAATTAATTACCAATTAATAATTAATTAACAATTAATTCTAAATAGATATTAATAAATAAATTAACATATTTAATTAATTAGAATTAAATTACTTCCCACCCTATTCCCCTATAAACCCACAACCCGCTACAGACTTATATTACACAAAAAATAAAAATTATTATTAACTTACCTTAAATTCGATATTTTTGTTGTCTATATTATGTCTAGTCGATATTATGTCCATTCTATATTTTTGATTCGATATTATGTCCATTCTATTCGATATTATTTTTCTCTAGTCGATATTTTTGTTGTCTATATTATGTCTAGTCGATATTATGTCCATTCTATATTTTTTACTCGATATTCTGTCCAGTCGAAATAAAAGACTCGATATTATGACTGTACACCCTTATGACCAGTTGAGTAAACCACTAACTTGTGTCGGTGTCAATCATTTCAATAGTATGTGGGCCTAGGGTCCACAATTTTACATTGGCAACAAGTGGGTTGTGCCCCACGTGCTATGACATCTCAACTGCGGTGCTGGGGAGGAAAGCTTCAACTTTGCCACGTTAACCCACCCAGAGCAGCAGGTACATCACTTCTAGAAGAAGGGGAACCATCTCCTCGCCGTGGAAAGGGAAAGGGAAGAGACTGTTCGTCTCCTATAAGTCACTGTGCCGGCCACAGTAGGATGTAATATAAAGTGATACAAAAGGGGGTGGTGATGGACAGAGCATCTGAACCAATCAAATACTCACACCCAGTCAACAGATCTGAGTTTAATCCATCACCGTTCTTTAGCCCACTCTGCCACCCCAGTTCAGACATGGCCATATGCAAATCAGTCTGACCCTGTGCCTCATGGGAACAGTCCAGCCCGAACTGCCAAGCCATGCCTTCCCTGGACCGGAAACAAGCTTCCGAGGAACGGTTTCTGGCATTTCAGCCGTCTTCAGCCTGGCTTGCTTGAATCCAGTGGCAAAGTGAGCAAGGGACTCACGTCTGAGCATACCCTGGCAACTTATGGCGAACCAAGTGGTACAAAATGGGGTGGTGATGGACGGAGCATCTGAAGCAATCAAACACTCACACCCAGTCAACAGATCTGAGTTTAATCCATCACCGTTCTTTAGCCCACTCTGCCACCCCAGTTCAGACATGGCCATATGCAAATCAGTCTGACCCTGTGCCTCATGGGAACAGTCCAGCCCGAACTGCCAAGCCATGCCTTCCCTGGACTGGAAACAAGCTTCCGAGGAACGGTTTCTGGCATTTCAGCCGTCTTCAGCCTGGCTTGCTTGAATCCAGTGGCAAAGTGAGCAAGGGACTCGCGTCTGAGCATACCCTGCCAACTTATGGCGAACCAAGTGGTACAAAAAGGGGTGGTGATGGACGGAGCATCTGAACCAATCAAACACTCACACCCAGTCAACAGATCTGAGTTTAATCCATCACCGTTCTTTAGCCCACTCTGCCACCCCAGTTCAGACATGGCCATATGCAAATCAGTCTGACCCTGTGCCTCATGGGAACAGTCCAGCCCGAACTGCCAAGCCATGCCTTCCCTGGACTGGAAACAAGCTTCCGAGGAACGGTTTCTGGCATTTCAGCCGTCTTCAGCCTGGCTTGCTTGAATCCAGTGGCAAAGTGAGCAAGGGACTCACGTCTGAGCATACCCTGCCAACTTATGGCGAACAAAGTGGTACAAAATGGGGTGGTGATGGACGGAGCATCTGAACCAACCAAACACTCACACCCAGTCAACAGATCTGAGTTTAATCCATCACCGTTCTTTAGCCCACTCTGCCACCCCAGTTCAGACATGGCCATATGCAAATCAGTCTGACCCTGTGCCTCATGGGAACAGTCCAGCCCGAACCGCCAAGCCATGCCTTCCCTGGACCGGAAACAAGCTTCCGAGGACCGGTTTCTGGCATTTCAGCCATCTTCAGCCTGGCTTGCTTGAATCCAGTGGCAAAGTGAGCAAAATAACGATGGATTAAACCCAGATCTGTGACTGGGGGTGAATGTTTTACCATTGTGCAACATTCCGTCCATCATCTTGTTTGTAATATAAAGTGAGGCAGGGCGATGAGGATAGGTCAATGCCAACAAGACAATTCACACCATACCCCCCACAAGGTACAGTAAGGAGGGGAGAAGAGAGCCCACCAAACGATGGACATACCAGACTCCAGTAAGGCCTGCACGTACTCTGAGGTGCGGCTAGAGGCCAGTCGATTGTGGCACCCCGCCAGCAGGGGAGAAAGATACCCGGCCGCACCAACACTGAGTGTACCTTCCCCCATCGTCAATGCCCGCGTGGGCAAGAAGACTGCATCTGCTCTCACTGCAGCCCGGGTATCCGCAGAAGCAAGAGCCACTTTTATTTACTGTCACCTATAAGGCAGCACATAACTCAGAAGGAGCACAAATGCACACAAGAGCGCCCCTGCCTCCCTTGGCATTACCAGGTGAAGAAATGTGAGCCCTGAGGGGGAAGGAACACTCCATATGGATCCTGGTACCTGCATTTCACCACCGCAAGAAAGAGAGGGTATTCCCCATACCAAGCAGCCCAGACCTGCTGACACCTACCTGACTCATTTGATTGTTTATTCTTACCACTAAGTCACTTTTCATTTCATGCCTCGCCCTATGCCCTACAGGAAGAAAAAGGGGTACAGTAACTTTAGTCAATGAACCACAGGCTGCAGCACCTGTAAAGAGCAGGCATACAGGCAGCCAGCCGAGAGCACCCTGTCAGACTGAGAAGCATCACAGTAAGGAGAGATCTGACATCTACCTCACACATGCCCAGTGCCACCATCGCTACCCCAGAGAAAAGGGGGGGCCTAGCGTGGCCTGAATGCAGAAAAGAGAGCATCTACATCTCAACGGCAGAAGCACTGCCTGCAGTGGGCCAAAGACTGTTCAGGGTGTTCCCCCAACACTGCCTTATGACTGTGATGCACATAGGCCCATTACAGGCATGTCCCCTAGTGGCATGCTGCCACCACTGCAAAAGAAAGGAGACCCACACCTCCCACGGTGATCCTGAGTTGCACCGGGAATACCTTGTTGAGAAGAAGAAAGGTATGGAAGAAGCTGCAGATCGGATCCATCAAAGCACACCTACCTCCACTGGCGTCCACAAAATGGCTGACATGCATGCGAGAAGTCGTACAGTGCTATAGACAGCACCGGCACCGGTATGGTCCAAGACGGGGGAAGATGTGCAGTCCAACAAACGCGATGGAGCTGGAAGGAGGACTGACAAAATGTTGCCTGATGCACCTCGCACAAGGTGAAGCTTACCCGTGCGACAAGTGGCAGGATGCCACATCACAAGTAAGAACCAAGGAAGAAAGAGAAGTGTGTGACCAGACCTGTCACACTGGAGATGAGAGTGTGACAATCCTGTCACACTGAAGAACCGAATGACCACAGGTGTGTAAGAGAAATGAACAAGGGGACAAGAACGAGGACTTGTACCACTATATGAGTGCACCTATAAGTCACAAGCCAGCCACCGAGGTGGAGCAACATCCATGGCGACAGGTCAGTGGGAGAACCAAACATAAGGTAACAGCAAGCGCAAAAATCATCTGTTCCCTATGCTTACCAGTGCAACTGTCAGTTCCCAAGCATCGGCTGCTTGAGCCAGATGGCATCCCTGCTCGCAACTGCACATGCCATGGGAGAAGCAAAGCACCAGACCAAGCTATGTGGCTACGAAGTCACTTCAGCCGTCCTCACTCCAAGCCAGGCATCACCACCTATCAGTACTAATAACAAACTGGGATACTAGTGGTCGAATGGTATGTGGCTAAGAAAGAAACCAAAGTGGCGTAAACTGTGTCATATGTGTGTGTCTCCATAATGTACCGAAAACCCATCAGCCCACCCAGTGGCGGAGCATCATCATCTGGGATTTTATAGAAACAAACTGGTATCTCTTCTAGGTGTCTCACTAGTTGTTATCGTGAGACATCCTTGTCAGGATCCACCAGTGATGTGAAACAGCCAAAATGAGGATGCAGTGGCGCTGGAAAACAAATTGCAGTGTTGAAAATTGTGTGAGAACGGAAAACGTGAAGCTAAAATTAACTATTATGATGCCAGAGGACACGTTTATTGAGGGGTTATCATAATGTCAAGATTAAAAATAGTGCTAGATAGTATTCAATTCAATTCAATTCAATTAGCTTTATTCGAAAAGTAAAGAAAACATTTAATAAAAGCATGTACAGTGCAGAGCACAAAAATAAAACAATTACATTAATAGGTTTCATTTTATGAAAATTGACATGATTTAAACAACGATTAAATCAATAGATCAACTAAACATTAAGATCAGGAGAATAAAATTTCTGGGATAGAAATCCGTTAAACTCCAAGTGGATATAGGTCCATCTCCTAACTGAGGATGTCGAGAATGGAGGTATGAGACGACATGCCTGTTCCTGAATTTGACAAGTACCAGATCACCCGCAATGTTTTTCGGGAGGGGTCCTAACCAACCCACCCTTCTTACGCTAAGTATAGTGCCATCAAGGTTGGGTGGGAGAGATCTATTTTTGGTTAGCCAAAATACTACCTTATTTCTTAGCTCTTGATTGTGCTCGTATTTCCCCAGTGGGAGTTCTGGTACACCTGAGATGACGCACACGAAAGGAGCGGCCTCCGGTGGTAAGTTTAGGTGTTTGGTTTTTTGGAGGACATTGTCAGGGTTGACCTCTAATCCCTTGCGGGGTGACCTTTTTCGGTTTGGCCCTTTTCTAGGCTGGGAACTCTGTGAAGGTGTAACTACCTTAGAGATGTTTGAGTTTTTACTACATGGAGTTACTAATTGTTTGTGAGTGATCTTACTTTGAATGGTGGGGTAGGATATTTGTGTGGGACCTGGGTGTGGTGGACGAGAGGTACATGGTGGCTGATTGGGTCCTGCCTTGGTTCTTAATAGTAAAGGATTTGCCCTGATTGCTTCCTCAACCCCAGACAATCTATCCCCCAAGCTTGTCATTTTGTCAATTAGTGGAGCAATTATAGATTTTATCAAAATTTCAAACGAGGCCAGTAAGGTGGCGTTGGTAGATTCTTTAGATTTTACAAAGCTAGGAGTATTAGGAAGTGGGGAATTTGTGGATTTTTTGTTCTGTCCCCCCAAGTTTCGAGCCCCATCCTTCTTCCTTCTAGCAGGGGACACCAGGTTGGAGGGAACCTGAGTAACAGCAGCGCTGTAAGTATTTTCCTTTGAGCATGTAACATGTGGGGTGGCCTGTGGGGTTTGGATAGATTGAGATGGTATTCTAGTCCTAGGGCTAATTGTTGGTATAGGGGAAATGGGAGCTCTAGATTGAAAACTTTCTAAAGACACCGGTACATATGAGGATCTGCACATGTTATTTAGCCCCTCCAGTAATGAAAATCCTTGGGTCGTAGCGGGAGTCTGTGGAGACAAACAGACCCTCGGAGAACTAACCATAACCACCGTGCTCTCAATCCTCTCTAATTCACGGGCAATAGGGAGAACAGAGCTCTTAAGGTAATAATCCATTGTTCCCCTAATTGAATTGCTCTGAGTGTCTAAATTTCTAGTAGCCCCCTTGCAGTTCATAGCGAACCAGCTTTTTATTGTGGACACTGAAGCGATATCACCTCCCCCAGGGGCAGGTCATTAAATCCGCTACTGAAACAGCTTGAAGAGATCTGTAAGGGGTTTACAAAGTCAATAGGCAAAAAAAGAGGTTTATACCTTAGGTCCATTAAGTCCGTTCCCCTCCGGTTAGAGTTCAAAATCAAGGGGGGATGGCCAGGCCCGGCCTCCTCAGGCCTCTGATGGCCGCAGATGGCCCCGCCCTTGTCCCGGGCTTCTCCCTGGCGCCTCCCGCGCGCGACTCGCGGGGCGAGAGGGCGCGTCTGCTCTTCAAGCGCCTCCGTGCGCTTGCCTCGCGTCACGGGCGCCCCTTAGGCTGCTGGGGGTTGTAGTGCTGGGGGTTGTAGTGCTGCCGTTTCCCTCACGGCTCCGCCCGATGGCGTGACTCGCTCTCCCCCGGGGCTCTCGGCCGCGTCTGTAGTGCTGCCGTTTCCCTCACGGCTCCGCCCGATGGCGTGACTCGCTCTCCCCCGGGGCTCTCGGCCGCGTCTGCTCTTCAAGCGCCTCCGTGCGCTTGCCTCGCGTCACAGGCGCCCCTTAGGCTGCTGGGGGTTGTAGTGCTGGGGGTTGTAGTGCTGCCGTTTCCCTAACGGCTCCGCCCGATGGCGTGACTCGCTCTCCCCCGGGGCTCTCGGCCGCGTCTGTAGTGCTGCCGTTTCCCTCACGGCTCCGCCCGATGGCGTGACTCGCTCTCCCCCAATGCCCAATGCATTTCAGGTAGATCCCTTCTTCAGGGGCACCGCTGTTGTCCGTTGGTGTATCTTATTCCTAGTTCCTTGTTCTGACAGAGAGTTGGCGCTTGTTTCTTTTCGGGCGAGTAAAGTCACGTGACAGGATGTGCCCTGACTCACTGCAGACCTTTTCCTGCATATTGTGCTCAATGCAGATAGTATGAATACATGGTAACTATCTTGTGATGATTAGGAAGGTCGACATGTTTCAGCCATTCATGGACAGTAGGTAGACCAGTGGCTTTCCTCAGGACCAATAATATAACACTACTGCAAAATCAGGTGCGAAAAAGTAAATAATCAGAGAAACACCCTACCATTTGTGGAGTTCAAGGTTCTGGAAATGATATCTCTGTAATATGATTCTTTTCCCACAAAATAACATACATACATGTATATACAGACACACACATATACATAGACACAGACAAGTTGTTGAACGCCACTATAATAACATATAACTAGCCACATTACTATATGCTGTAGCTTCTATATTCCATCAGCATACGTGATTGATAGCCATCTGGTATATCAATTTGACTCACCCAGAAAACTCTTGGGATCAGACCTCACCTCTCCTGGCACTCGCTCAGGCAATGAGGCCCCGCTCTATAGATATGCAAAAGAAAAGAATAGCAAGAAAGACAAGTATTATCCTGCAATTTTTATCATATTAGCAATCATTCAACCTTGGTAACTGGTAACGACACGAGGGGACAGTCTATAAGAGACACGTAGATGTTTAATGATGTTTGTTAGAGACGTAAATTTCGAGTGGCCCAGCTCGAGTTTTCAAGAGTTTGTTTGGTGCCTTAATATGTGCGGGTTTGATGTTCAAAATCTCTTTTATATGATCAGTATTATCATCACAGAAAAAGTTTTAACAAAAAGTCATTGAGACCCCCGAACAAGCAGAGAGTCATAGTCAGAAATGATGAGTCCCGAAACCTGCTCACAAAGAAGTACCGCTATGTTAAGGTCTGTAAGTAAGGCGGTGGAGACAGCGGAAAACACGCCAAGGGACCATCATATGTGTGTGTCTCCACAATGTACCGAAAACCCATCAGCCCACCCAGTGGCGGAGCATCATCATCTGGGATTTTATAGAAATAAACTGGTATCTCTTCTAGGTGTCTCACTAGTTGTTATCATGAGACATCCTTGTCAGGATCCACCGGTGATGTGAAACAGCCAAAATGAGGATGCAGTGGTGCTGGAAAACAAATTGCAGTGTTGAAAATTGTGTGAGAACGAAAAATGTGAAGCTAAAATTAACTATTATGATGCCAGAGGACAAGTTTATTGAGAGGTCATCATAATGTCAAGATTAAAAATAGTGCTAGATAGTATGAATACATGGTAACTATCTTGTGATGATTAGGAAGGTCGACATGTTTCAGCCATTCATGGACGGTAGGTAGACCAGTGGCTACCCACACCTGGGTCCAGTTGGTAAGCACAATGAACATGTAACATCCACTCTTGTGGTTTGCACAAACGACTCAGCCGTGGTTCTGTCAATGATCCTACAGCAGCTGCCAGGTGGCCCACAAGCAGCCAGGCACAGTTCACGCAGTCCTGTGGCAGCCCAGCAAAAAGGGCCTAAAGGACATTCGTGCACAAAGGTTTCCAAGTATGAGCGATGGTCTGCAAGCTGCTCCACCGTCGAGCGACTGGAAGGCACCGAGGCTTCAGAGGAAAACATCCCAAGCATTGTCAATGCTATCCCAGCCCTGGCAAGACGTCTTCATGGAGCCAAGATGCCCCAAGTGTAAGCTTTGCAGTGGGACTTCAAAGACGCTCCTGATGCACCAAAGTCTGAACTGTTGACAGCAACAATATCACCATAAAAAGCATAGGACCGTGCAACAGTGTATAAGTGGACCTTGACCCCACTGACATGCTGTCAAAGTATCCGAACTCCATATGCACAGTGTTCATGCCCAGTATTAGCTGGTTAAACCATGGACACGTGCTGAGATGCCCGGGTGCTTCCATCTGCACCTGTCCACTGCTGTCCTGCAGACTGCCTCTTGAGGCTGAGAGACTAAGTGATGTCTTGTGTGTATTGTTTTATTTCCATAGGTTGGACTTGTTTTTGCTTTTAATAAAGTTTGGGAGGACTGTCACTTCCTGCTGGACACCTTCTAGTGTTTTTACCACCCACTCCCAGAGGGCTGGCTTTTACTACCACCCAGCAGGCTTCCCCGGTCAGGTGACCCTGCAAATAGAAAGGTTTTAGTGCACATGCTTGTGGCCAGTTGAGTAACCCACAAACTTGTGTCTGTGCTAATCATTTAAATAGTATGTGGGCCTAGGGCCCACAACTTTACATCCCACTTTCTATAAAAAAATAAAAAAGAAAGAATGCTTACACCACAGATAGGATTGGCACCTTTGCAAGCGAAAAATACCAGCCATTTGTTGTTTATTTAAAGTGTGGGCAAGGGTCTGGGAGTGATACAAAATAGGACTGTAAACAAACTTGTATGTATTCATTTGTAAAATAACTTTTATGTCATTGTTTACTTCATTTATTAGCCATGGAACATTAATGCAGCTCTAGAACACATTTGAAAGTGCTTTCTATATTTGCTATTTGAAGTATGTGGAGATAAAGGCCAAAAATACCGGCATTAGGACATTTTGCTTATTTTTGTACCAGCCAGGACATCAAAATACCAGTGGTGCAGGTAGAAAACCGGTCAGGTAATAATCTGAGCCATACCATATTTCAAACAGTGAGAGACTGCCACAAATGAAAGTCCTCCAGGCTGTTTAAGAAGGTAGAAATCCTATTCACAGCTTGACTGCGGACGCAGAAAGAGGAAACTTAATCTCCTTTAAAGACTGAAAGATAAAGAAATACACACAGACCCAAAGGTACCTGGGATCCAACAGTTACTAGGTCACTTTCATACCACTGCCACTGGGAAAGCTGGAAACAGTAGATGCTGGCTCCAATAATGGCATCTCTTGGCAGTTTAATGGTAATTGGCTGGCCCATCCATATCAAGGTGTAAATTGCACTACGGTCTCTGTTTGCCTTCACTGGGGCTGATTTCAACCCGGCACATCAATCTGACCCTGCTCCAGGTCTGTGCTGTAAACTTTGGAGGCCCAGCCCCTCAAGGGCGACTGGGACAACGACATGCAACAACAAGAAGTTTTTAGGTAATGAAACGTTCAATTCATTTTATCATTTGTTCATTCAGATAAACTTTTTATATTTCCAAAAGGTTCATGGAAGAATTTTACAAAAACAATATTTTTCACATAATTTCATATGTTACAATCAACATTACAATGTACATTATTAACTTCACACCCAATGCATTTCGAGACCTGAGTCTCTTCTTCAGGGGTATAGTTGAAGTTCTCAATGTAATCCTTAGATATCTTGTAATAAATCCTAATGCTGATGGAACAATCACTGATTTCTTCTGACGATCTGGCACTACGAGTGTACTAACAATCGTCTAGTGGCCAAATGATCTTACAGATAAAGGTACGCTCTTATCACCATCCGTTCTGTTCGCAAGCGATCGGCGCCATTGCTGTGCCATGGTTCCAGCATCAGGCAGGGGTGAACAAAACAAGGATCCAATAAGACCCTGTCTTATTGGATAATCCAGAAAAATAAATAATTGAGTTAGGAATTCATATTACTCCAGTCCTGATATCTACAATGTTTGCGGAATCAAACACAAGTAGTGTTAGCAGACACCACGGTGTTAGTGTCTTGGCTGTAGACATTGGGTGCAACTTGTATGTCACAGTTTTGAGAAATGTCATATGTGTTACTGGGAAAGGGTATGGTGTTAGGGCCAGTGCTGCTGACCTTTGAACTGTGGAGCCAGGTTCAAGTCCTGGCGTCGGCTTAACATCCTGTGATTCTGGGTAAATCACTTAATCTCCCGGTGCCTACTGAAAATGAATGTGACCATGTCATACAAGTGGTGCTCATGTAAAGGGTTCCAATGCCGCCTGGTTGGGTTTGTGCTATACAAAACTGCAAAAGATAAAAATACGCAGTGCGGGCTCAAAGCTTGGTGGTGGATATGCGTGCGTGTGTGTGTGTGGGTGGAACCCATACATGCCAACATTTTAGAGCAGGTAATGGGAGAGATTGAAAAAAAATTGGAGTCTATTGAAGCAGAGACAATTTTAGGCAGGAGATAGCTAAAATAAAGCCATTTGTGCATTAAAAAATGAGAGTCAAATCCTTCCAAGCTGTCTGGAGTGAACAGAGCTGCTGCTGACCAATGAAAACAAAAGAAATGAGAGTAACGAGGAAGCCAACCAATGGTAAGTAATGGGTGGGCTGTAGGCTCTTTGTAGATTTCTTTAGAACAATAGATCAGCGCATGCACTGTCTGAGTCGATCTCTAAAGAGCACCGAAGATATGCAGAAATAGGAGCCATATAACTCACTGCATTTCCAATCAGGCAGGCTGCAGTAAACTAAAAAATATGGTTTCAGTCATACCAAAAAGAGTGATGGTTATAAGTAAATATTCTGATAGAGAATTCTAACCGCAGATTCCTCATCTCAAGGCGCCAGATTGGATCCAGACAATTCTCAACAGCAGTTCCCTTTGTGTGCCTACTGGCTCCACAACGGGTCTGTACCGCCCTGGATGTGACATAAGGGCCACTGCGCCACGTCAGTGCATTGACGTCATTTCCTTTCCTTCCGCACATTCCGACTTGAATCTGGAGCTCGTTCCCTCGCTTCGGTCAGATTCCTGACAGAGATTTCTCATAGCTTTTTCTTCAACATTTTTCCAGTGTTAGTGGGTCATGTTTGCACCTAAAAGGTTTCAAACCGTGTAAAGCTTTCCATGAGCAGATGTTGATGACCGCCCTTCATGAGGTCTTTCTCTGGTGTCTTTGCTCCAAACGTGATTCAGCGTTCTGTGACTGATGCGCAAACAAGAACCCCTAGGCCAACCATGACCGCGAAGACAAGCTGTATGACGCGGAACACTGAAAGAAGTCGAAGGCAAGACAGTCTTGGTCAAAGTCAAGGACGTGGATGCGTACCCGCTCCTGAGGTTGCTCTCACTGCTGCTCTTTGTCAAAGTGGTGGTTTTCAAGTAAATCCAAAACGTAAAAGAAAAATAAACGGTTCAAATATGACTTCACTTTGTTTCGCCACTTCCACTATGTAGAGTGGCGTGATGCTCTGGGTACTTCTAGGTTGCGAACTTGGACTCCAACTCCAGATCCCACTCTGACCTTTCTCCATTACTCCCTGATTCACCAGGTCCAGAGGAGATGCTGCAACAAATCAGGCAATTACATGAGACCATGGACCCCGACTGAGCCAATCAACCTCGTCCTGAGGTCAGCCCCTACTTCACCGTCCACATCTCTTACGGTGCCAAAATCCACAATGCAGCCCCAAGTATCGAAGTTAGCACCAACACCACCAATGCCAGCGGTGGAGAGGATAGCCTTTTTGGACACTGAAGCAAATGCAGAGCAACCTCCAGTGACATCACATCAAATCTATCCTTATCCACTGCCTGATCTGGAGTAACTTTCACACCGCTTACATTAATATGATGATGATGATAATCAATCACATCTCTATGATGGCGAAAACCTCTTTTATGACCAGCCAGAAGCCAGTGGCCTGGATGCCTCGCCAGACTTTGGCCTCCTCTCACCTCTACCTGCTGTGGCCATGGAAGACTGTCTCCTTTACTACTGTAGTTAGGAGAGCAGCTGAAGTTTTAGATCTGACTCTTCCACCAACTGAAGTCAAAACTAATGTTCTTACTGACGTCCTCTACCCAAGACAAATGACTCAAGAACTTCTACTGCCATTCAATGATGAAACTAGGATCTTGCCTGCCAGTCAACAAGCAGATTGCAAGGTGGCACAGACTGGATCTGAGGGCCCCTTCCTTTGTCCTACAACACCACTCTCCTAAAAGCATAGTGGTGCAGGCTTCCACTAGCAGATTGAACCCCAGCACATTTCCGACCACCCTGACGGATAGATTGTTGAAGCGCATGGAGACCTTTGCTAAGAGGATCTCGTTGGCAAGCCTTGCTTTAAGGTCAGTTAATGCCAGTTATCTTCTGGGGAGATAGTCCCACGTCATTCTGTGCAACATTCAGCCAGCTCTACAACACCTCATCCAAGATCCGTGAGCTCGACCCTCTCCAATACACAGATGTTCCCTCTAGCCAACTTCCTCTGCTCATGATATCAATGTCATTGCCTACCCCAGTGACACACAACTCATTCTCTCCCTCAGGGACAGACGCCCAGTACCCAGATCAAGTTCAATGCCTGCATGACTGAAATCGCCCCCTGCATAAAGAGCAACTGTCTAAAGCTGACAATGGCAAGACCGAAATCATGATCTTCGAGAAGAGCACATCACAGTCCGACTCCAACTGCTGGCCAACAGAGCTAGGACTGACACCTACCCCCACCACCCACACGATGAACCTCAGGATCATCATCAACAGCAAACTCGACATGACTGCACAAGTCAACACCATCAGCACCTCATGCTTCCATCCCCTGAAGATGCTGACGAAGATTTTCAAATGACGCCCAATCAGCACCCAGAAAAACCATCACACATGCCCTGGTCACAAGCATGCTTAACTATGGAAACATCCTCTATGCTGGGATCAACAAAATTCTCACCACAAGGCAGCTGACCATTCAGAACTTGGCACCCAGGATCACTCTTAACCGCCCACGCCGTACTCCATCACAGGACACCTGAAAGAGCTCCACTGGCTCCCCATTCACAATTGAGCACAAATCACACTCTTCACCCACACTTTCAAGGCACTACATAACACTCGCCCAGCATACCTCAACAATAGTATCTGCTTTCACAAACCTTCCAGACACCTGCTCTCGTCCGTACTCCTACTTCACAAATCCCACATATACGGAAAACCAGATCTGGCGGTCGAGCCTTCTCCTACATCCCTCCTAAAATGTGGAACAACCTGGTCTACACATAAGAGCCTCCTGCTCTATGCTTGAATTCCACAAAAAGATGTAGACATGGCCTTTCGAGTAGTGCCAATAGGCCCTAGGTGTGCATATCTTCATACCTGCTCAACACCAGCCTACCCTATTCCTGACAGTGCGCTCTACAAATCTGCATAACATAGCAACAACCTAACACGATCACCCAGTGGGAGGTCGCATCATCTCTAACATTACCGGGTGGAGGAACTTCACTTCCAACCAATGGGTGCTCGAGATTGTGGAGAATAGTTACTCACGCCCCTTTCTCTCGTACCACCTGGATATGCCGCCCACACTGTAAGAGCTCCAGGAGGACCACTTGTCCATATTCCACTGAGAAGTTCAAGCTCTATTGGCCCAGGGACTCATACAGAGGGTGCCAGCCTTAGAGATCTGGACTATTTGCTACTCCCATTATTTCCTGGTGCCAAAAAAGGATGGAAACATTTGTGCCATCCTGGTTCTTCGCCCTCTGAAGTTCTTTCTTCAGGACATTTTAAGATGCTCACCCTTGCCTTAGTTCTATCTGCCCTGGATTTTGGAGGCTGGATTGTAGAGCAAAATTTTCAGGCTGCTTATTTTCACATCCCCATACTGCAATCCCACAGATGTTACCTGCGGTATCAGGTAGGCCAAGAGCACTTCCAGATGACAATGCTGCCTCTTGGTCTTATCAGTAGGTCTCGGGTGTTTACAAAGGTGCTGGTGGTGGTCGGGGTCCATCTGAAGAGGTTTGGAATACTGGTCTACCTATACCTCAATGACTGGCTGCTGAAGGCGGGCTTGCTTCAAAAAGTTACAAACCACCTCCAGATGACTACCAACCTGTAGACATTGTTGGATTTTTCCTTAACGCGCCGAAAACTTATTTGACTTCTCCTGTGCTCTCTGTCCAATAAAGAAGAGACTGGCAGTGGTGGCTGCATAGTTATAGTGAAGGGACAGGTCTTTTGACCTCCTATCCTTTCAGGGAAGATAGCTCCTGGTCTTCCTCATGTAAAAGGTTCATTCAATCACCCTTTCCAGAGTCTTTTACCTACATAATGTCTAAGACGTGTGGAGGGAGAACGTACACATCTGGGGGAGTGTGAGGTCTATGTGCTTCTCTGACTAAATTCATGGGGGAGTTTATTGGACGACTCTGTGTGCATGCCTTCAATATTGTGGTTGGCTTTGTGCAAGGCTACCCAAGGTTTATCCCAGACTTGGGTATCTGCACCTTCACATTGCTGCTTTTGCGCCTGTTTCAGGAGGGTACCCTTTCTAGAATTTAAAGCCGCTGCACTGCCTCCACCAGAGAGTTAGCAAGTCTTACCACTCTTCCTGCCAGGATCTGTATCTCTGAAGAATCTGGCCCCACATCTGGGACTGATACACATTATATATTCTACCCGAATGGGGCTCAAACCAGCCAGGAGAAGTGTAGAAAGAAAGGAATCCACGATTTCCAAGAGATCCTTTAAAGTAGTTTATTTCCAGTAGATAACTCCACCCAACGCGCGATGCGTCCGCTCAATGGTAAACCCCAACGGTGACTGACAGCAACATTAGAAGTCTCCATTGAACAGCCACAACACGCGCGGTACATACATTTAAACAATAACATAGTAAATCATGCTGAACAATATCGCGTGCGTATCGCGCTGCGCGATATGCACAGATTACCTACCACTACACCACCTTCTCCCTTACAACAGCAAATGAGAAAAAAAAACGACAACAGTGCATATTTTCAAAATCTGACAAAACCATCAAATCTCCTAGGAACTCTGATGGTTCTGCCGCGAGAAGACAATGAAACATTCTGTGAAACTGAGGAACTTATAGGGTGAACATAAGAATTAACAATTTGGTTCGTATTAGCACGATTAATAGGAACATCCAACCAATGACTCCAATCAAGGTCTTCAACAGATTCGCATTGTCTACTCTTAATGATATCTGCTTGATGATGTGAGACTTTTACAAGATGCCGTTTATTCCACGAACCCTTCCCATCCACAAATGCAGCACCTTTACTAACCTTTAGGACCTGCAAAGGTGCAAAAAACTTCGGCTCCCCTTTTTTAACTCTGTCGGGCTTCTTAATAAAAACCCAATCGCCCACAACAATATCTACCTGTACAGAATTGGTTCTCATATCAAAATTGTTTTTCATTTGCATACACTTGTCATTCACCTTCTTGCGAATAGCCCCCAGATCAATCTTCTTATGACCAGACAAATCGTGAAGCCAAGAAGGAACTGCCCTTACCATGGAAAGCCTCGAAAGACAGTCAGCCCGGAAATTCTTTCCCTCACTGATATGCTTAACTTCAAAATGATATTCCTGCAATTTAGAAACCATTCGCATTAACCTCGCAGACATAAAAGACGAATTAACTCTGTTGAAAATATAAATAAGGGGTTTGCGGTCGGTAACCAGTTCAAATTTCCGACCCCAAATACACGTCCTGAACTTTTGGACCGCCCAAACGCAGGCCAACGCCTCCCTCTCGATGGTACTATACCTAGACTCAAAAGTCTTAAGGGATCGAGAAGCGAAAGCAACGGTCTGTACATGACCCTTAACCCATTGAGTCAACACTGCGCCCAGACCTGACATACTAGCGTCAACTGTTATGACTGAAAGACAATCGTCTCTAAAAGCGTGAAGGGCCTTGGCAGACACAATCAACTTTTTAACATCACTAAAAACTTTATCCAAATCAGGGGACCAAGCAAAGCTGCAACCTTTCCTTAACAACACACGAAGAGGTTCGACTAATTGGGAATAGGATGGCACAAACCTAGCGTAATATTCCGCCAACCCCAGAAATGACCTAAGGGAATCTTTATCAGATGGGGGCTTAGCATCCGCAATGGCTCTGATGACCGAGAATTTAGGTTTAATCCCCTCGTAAGAAACGGTGTGTCCTAAATAATCCAGTTCATTAACAGCAAACTTGCATTTGTCACCACGGACGGTCATACCTTTGAACATCAAGATAGTGAGAACACGTCTCAAGATAGAGTTGTGTTCCTCTAAAGACTTTGCATAAATTAAAATATCGTCCAGATATGCTTGAACCCCCACAACCTCATGAAAAAGAGAATCCATGAGTTTCTGGAAAACACTTCCAGCTGATGCTAAGCCAAAGGGAAGGCGTAAAAATGTATATGCCCCAAACGGTGTAATAAAAGTAGTCAACTCCTGCGATTCTTTAGATAACTCAACCTGATGGTAGGCCGATTTCAAATCGATCAGAGAAAACCATTTAGCACCACCAAGATTAGCGAGGAGTTCATGAATCTTCGGCAGTGGGTGACAATCGACGATAATATTCTTGTTTAGGGCGCGTAAATCCGCGCAAAGCCTAATTTCGCCGTTTTTCTTACGCGCGACAACGATTGGCGCCACCCACTGAGAAGAATCCACTTGACGTATGATACCTTGATTACACAATTCTTTTAAAGAACTTTCCAATTCCGCTCGAACACTTAAAGGAACGGAACGAACCTTATGGGCCACGGGTTGAGCACCAGGAACTAATCTAATCCAATGTTCAAAACCTACTACACTGCCCACCTTGTCACTAAACACTGACTTGAACTCCTCCATAATCTGTTTAGAGTTGAACTCTTGCGTATAAGGTGAGACACACTCAACACTCGAGACAGGTAGTTCCCTGACTTTGATAGGGTCCTTGTCCCCGGGCACTAAGTATAAGCCCATGCGGGCGAGCTCTTTCCAGCCAACTATATCTTTACCTTTTTCTGCAACATATATCTTTGTTAAAGTTTCTCTACCCAAACATTGTACCAACCCTTCAAAATAACCAATCATATTGATGTCTTTTTCCCCAAAAGCCTTAGGGTGTACGTCCGATTGTAACAGATCAACTTTTCTCTTCCATATATCATAAAAAGTAGAATCTCTTAAAATCGTGAATGGAGAACCGGAGTCCGCCATTACCTGTAAGGGAATACCGTTGATTATTGCAGAACATAATGGACCTTTTATGTCATCAATTTCACCATTGCAATCTAAGGTAACGACTATATTGTTAAAAGCATTGCTACAATAATCAATATCAGAATCAATACAATTTACCATAGGTGTTTTTCTTATGTTCCTACAAACACCTTGAAAATGCCCCACTTTTTTACAAATGAGACAACGCTTGTTGATGGCCGAACACCCTTGGAAGTTTCCAATGTGGTTCTTGGACCCGCATCTATAACAACAAGTAGATTGTTTCTTTTGAACAAATTTCACATTCTTATTTTTAACATTTACAGAGCAAATGGAACTGTCTTGACATGAATCAACAGCATTAACCGAATTGGTTCCACTCTTTGAAGCATCAACCATCACCTTACTCGTAAGAGTAGAACGTTCAATGCATAATGAAAGGTCGATTACTTCGTCCAAGGAAGGATTTTTACATCCTAAAATCCTTTCTTTGATCTTACGTGAAGAACAGTTAAAGACAAATTGGTCCCTGATATAGTTGTCACACAAAGGACCAAAGTCACTTGTTGTTGCTAAAACTCTAAGAGCGGAAATGTACTCTTCAACCTTTTCATCCTCTCTGTGTTTCCTTGCGTAAAATTATGCCTCTCTAACATAATGTTCAGCTCCTCTGCGAATTGTTTCCTTAAACGAGCCACTGCCTCAAGATAAACATTCCACTGGCGATCACCTCCACCACTTTGGGATGCTGGTGGGGGAATAGGTGGAACACTTTTAAAAATTCTTTGTGCAGCTTGACCAAGGCAACCAAAGAGGATTGCGAATTTACGCTCGGGAGAACAAGCAGCGGCATCTATAGCAATAAGGTGATTCTCAAATAAAGCAAACCACTCCTTCCAAATAATTTCGAGACTCCCAGGTTTGTTTAAGAAAGGAGGAGGTTGTGTGATTTGTTGGAGCTGTAAATTAGCCATATTGTAATAAACGTAATAATGGCTAAAGCTCTTGGAGAATCAATTAAGTGAAGATAGCCAAATAAAGGAAAAATCACCTTAAATCACCTTGTAAAAATGCTGATGTGACAATAAAACGACAATATGAATTCTAATCAAGAACTGATTCAAAAACAATCACAATTGAGCGTGTGTGACACTGTAATGACATATAGAGAACAAACTAGTGAGCTAATGCATAAGCGATTTAAATACTGCTACTAAAAGCGTGCGCATTGCTGTAACAATGAGCAGATCTTATAAACAAGTTGTCAGGTTCCAAAAACGTGCGCTGTGACAACACATTAATGCAAATAACAAGTACGATGTTCTCTTCTCTCCTTCTTTCTTTTTTTTTTACAAGTGTGCGCGTCGCTGTAGCAACGCGCTAATACAATAAATAACTTCAAAGTCTAAAAGAGCGTGCGCGTCGCTGTGGCAACGCGCTGATGAAAGTAACAACTTCAAAGCCTTTGAAAGCGTAAATGACAACTTCGAAGTTTTTTTTTTCAAAGCGTGCGCGTCGCTGTAGCAACGCGCTAATACTCCAAATACCTTCAAAGTCTTAGTAAGCGTGCGCGTCGCTGAGGCAACGCGCCGATACCAAACAACACGGCAGGTTCCGGAGATATGCCGGTCAAAGTACTCCAGCCAATGAAGATGGCAGAATATGTGATCCAATCAAACAGGTCACGAGCAAAACAGAGTCACAAGCAGTAGAATTCAATGGCCAATCGAGTAGGAACAACAGCAGTCACATGGATATCATAAAGGTCAATCAAAACGAAGTTTAAAAAAAATGGGTTTAAAAATTGAGCAATCGCGCTTGACGTACCTCGTTCACAAGGGTAAAACGTACTGAAAATCCTACCCGGGTGCTTTTCAATTTTGAACCAACGGGAGATAAAGCAGCAGGTACGTCCTCCTTTAACGATAGTGATCCGATGTAAAATTTATGCGTGGGTATGGATGGAGTCAGTTCCCAAACGTCGCCAAATGTAGAAAGAAAGGAATCCACGATTTCCAAGAGATCCTTTAAAGTAGTTTATTTCCAGTAGATAACTCCACCCAACGCGCGATGCGTCCGCTCAATGGTAAACCCCAACGGTGACTGACAGCAACGTTAGAAGTCTCCAAAGGAACAGCCACAACATGCGCGGGACATACATTTAAACAATAACATGGTAAATCACGCTGAACAATATCGCGTGCGTATCGCGCGCCGCGCGATATGCACAGATTACCTACAACTACAAGAAGCTGTCGATAATGATACCCACAACCCATACAGGCCCTGAGCAGTGGTCAGGCTCCTCGGGGACTGGAAGGGCTCTCCAAGAATTAAAGATTTCAAAAGCAGGTCCTACATGTCAACAAGAGGGTGCTCCCAGAAGAGGGCTTGTATTTCTTTGCAGCGACAAGATTGGCAGCAGTTGCAGAGGAGGCGTAATGCGAAGTGCAAAGGATGGCGTGGGGGGAGGAGAATCAGCATGCATCATGGCAACTGGAATGACTTTTTCTAGGTTCCAGAAGTACAGTCTAGGCATAGCAGAGGAGCAACAGGATTACCTCCACAATCCGCAGCACACCCAGCCAGGGATAGTGAGTAATGCCAGGGATAATCAGTATCCCTGGCAACTGGTAAACAGGATCTGATGAGTAAAAAGCATAGCTATTACTACCCTTCCAGCGTCTCAACTAAGTTTTCTCTACTTGAGGCCGCATCTCTCTCCCCACTTATCGTTTCTGAATTATAATGCCCGTATGTTGTTTTTTTTTACTGTGCCTGCATTTTGCATTACTTTTTAGATTTCCCCATAGATATGTTTGCATCTTTGCAGTGAGTTTCATGGATGTCAGTTAGGAGTAGTCAAGAGTGCTGCGGCCATGCCAGGCTTACCCTCTGCTAGACCTAGCACTGCCCCCGTGATGCCCGACAACCCCAAGTGTATTTGAAATGTGACTGCCTGCTGTGAGAAAGTCAAATGATGCAGGAAAACTTGCCATTGGAAAAGATAGTCATTTTCATCGTCACACTGAAACCTCACATCAGAGAACTTGGACAGAGTTGCTGTGTGTTCTATTCTGAAGAATGTACTGCCTATCACATGCGCACCCGGGGGCATATTATCAACAACTAGCGATATTTATCGCTAAATAAGCTTAGCGAAAACATTTTTATCGCCGCGCATTGCCGGATTTTATCGCAGAGATAATGTGCTATTAGCAAAGTTTATCTCTAATGCGATAAAATATCCGGCAATAGCGGCGAAATGTGTGAATATTGCTGGGAATCCAGTGATATTCAGGCATTAACGCCAATGGGGTCTTAACCTGAATATCCAACTCCCATTGGATATACAGGTTAAAAAGTGGTCTGAGCAGGCGTTAGTTTTCAGCGATATTCGCGCTTAGCACAAATTTTTTCATCGCTACGCCTGCGTTGATAATAGGCGATAGCGATAATAGCGACTGAGTCGCTAACAGGTTGGGTGCGCCCACTTTGCATGTCATTAGCGATAAATATCGCTGACATGCAAAGCGGCTTTGCTATCACCTAAAAGCTGTCGCTAACTGATGTTAGCGACAGCTTGCTAATAGGGTGATGAAATTATCGCCGCTTTGTGGCCGAAAAATGCCGGAAAAGCGGTAATAATTTCATTTTGCCTGCCTTGGTAATATGCCCCCAGGTTCTTGGACAATTAAGGTGCGTTCACACTGAGTGTTGTTTCAATTCTTAAAGCTATGGCTAGGCTTTGCTCC
This sequence comes from Lissotriton helveticus, assembly GCF_964261635.1. Classification (NCBI taxonomy): domain Eukaryota; kingdom Metazoa; phylum Chordata; class Amphibia; order Caudata; family Salamandridae; genus Lissotriton; species Lissotriton helveticus. Next base: position 55,280,580 of record NC_136070.1, on the reverse strand, counting down.
GGAATCATTCGAAAATAAGATATATTTTTATAATGCCTTTTACTTTCCTATTTTGCACGTTGCGCGCTATTTTACCAGAGGCCCAGGGACACCCTGGCATGCAGAGAAAGTGACAGGTTATAATTCAGTTCCGTCTTTTCACATAAATCACTGACAAAACCCTGAACGTATCTTATTAGTATCTGCCCGAAATGTGCCAGTGGTGAACAATTGTTCACTAGATACTTTTTCAAAAGTTCACGGGCTGTCACTTCCTGTGATGGCCTCTCTAGTGTCGGCTTGCCTACAGCCACCCTGCAGTCAATAAATACCTACGGTTGATGTCATTAGTGCGTATTTAGAGTTCTGGAACCGGTTGCAATAAAGAGCCTTGTAAACCGGTCTGTGTTGTGGATTCGGCTTTAAAGCATCAGGTTTAAATGTCAAACTCACAAGATGTAACGTCCTGTGATTTTACCAGGATCAAATGTCTCAAGATGTCAGCTGAGGTGACGTTAGCAGGGGTGCGTGGTGTCATTTACACAGCCCCTGACATTATGGTGAAAAAGACTCCCGTGACAGTTTCCTTGTTCAACAGTATCAATTAAGCACTAGTCCATATCGCCTGCCGTTCTACCAGTGGCCACACGATGGCAGACTTCAATCACTTATTCTGTGCCTGGCTACAGCAGTGTTAAACTGTTTTCTTCTGCCTAAATACATTGTCTGGAAAAGCTTTTACCTTTCAGATGTGTCAGATACTTGATGTCAAACGAGACACGATTTTCCTCTGTATTTTGGTGACACATTATTTGGCATTAAAAAACGTCGAGCCGCCTGTTCCTTATCGCTCTTCTGAAATGCAGACACACGCCTGTGTCATCTAGCGCTTTATGCTGTATTTCGCTTGTTTCTAATCACAAAAAAAACAAGCATTGGAAATGCAATAGGTCTCGCAGCATTAGAGTTAGTGCATTTAGAATTGTTTATGGGTTTTTTGTTGTAAATCTTTTGCATTTTTTTTTTTTTTGCCAATGCTAAAGAATTACAAATCAAAAAAGCAATAAACAATTGTAAAAGCTGTAACTAAAAATCCTACGAGACCTATTGCACTGTGTGAGGGTGAGGTGTTGAGGGTGAGTGAGGGTGGGGATGAGTGAGGAGTTGAGTGTGAGTGAGGTGTTGAGGGTGAGTGAGGTGTTGAGGGTGAGTGAGAGTGAGAGTGAGTGAGGGTGAGGGTGAGGGAGGGTTATTGCGAGTTAGGATGAGGGGTTGAGGGTGGGTGATGGTGAGGGTGAGGTGTTGAGGGTGAGTGAGGATGAGTGAGGGTGAATGAGGAGTTGAGGGTGAGTGAGGGTGAGTGAGGGTGAGTGAGGGTGAGTGAGGGTGACTGAGTGTGAGTGAGTGTGAGTGAGGGTGAGTGAGGGTGAGTGAGAGTGAGTGAGGGTGAGGTGTTGAGGGTGAGTTGTTGAGGTTGAGGTTTTGAAGGTGAGGTGTTGAGGGTGAGGTGTTGAGGGTGAGGTGTTGAGGGTGAGGTGTTGAGGGTGATTGAGTGTGAGTTAGTGAGGGTGAGGTGTTGAGTGTTAGTGATGGTGAGGTGTTGAGGGTGAGTGAGGGTGAGGGTGAGTGAGGGGGAGGGGGAGGCGTTGAGGATGAGTGACGTGTTTAGGGTGAAGTGTTGAGGGTGTGGGTGAGGAATTGAGGGTGAGGGAGGGTGAGTGTGGGTGAATTGTTGAGGGTGAGTGATTGAGGGTGAGGTGTTGAGGCTGATGTTTTGTGGGTGAGTGAGGGTGAGATGTTGATGGTGAGTGAAGGTGAGGTGTTGGGTGAGGCGTTGAGGGTCATTGAAGTTGAGGGTGGTTGAGTGAGGATGAGTGAGAATGAGGGTGAGTGAGGAGTTGAGGGTGAGTGAGGGTGAGGTGTTGAGGGTGAGTGAGGGTGAGTGAGTGTGTGATGTTGAGGGTGATTGAGGATGAGTGAGAGTGAGGGTGAGTGAGGATTTGAGGGTGAGGCGTTGAGGGTGAGGTGTTGCTGGTGAGTGAGGGTGAGAGTGATTGAGTGTGAGTGAGTGTCAGTGGGTGAGTGGCGTTGCGTGGGTGAGTGGCGTTGCGTGGCTGAGTGGCGTTGCGTGGGTGAGTGGCGTTGCGTGGCTGAGTGGCGTTGCGTGGCTGAGTGGCGTTGCGTGGCTGAGTGGCGTTGCGTGGCTGAGTGGCGTTGCGTGGGTGAGTGGCGTTGCGTGTGAGTGGCGTTGCGTGTGTGAGTGGCGTTGCGTGGGTGAGTGGCGTTGCGTGGCTGAGTGGCGTTGCGTGGCTGAGTGGCGTTGCGTGGCTGAGTGGCGTTGCGTGGGTGAGTGGCGTTGCGTGGGTGAGTGGCGTTGCGTGGGTGAGTGGCGTTGCGTGCCAGAGTGGCGTTGCGTGCCAGAGTGGCATTGCGTGGGTGAGTGGCGTTGCGTGGGTGAGTGGCGTTGCGTGGGTGAGTGGCGTTGCGTGTGTGAGTGGCGTTGCGTGTGAGTGGCGTTGCGTGTGTGAGTGGCGTTGCGTGGCTGAGTGGCGTTGCGTGGCTGAGTGGCGTTGCGTGGCAGAGTGGCAGTGCGTGGCTGAGTGGCGTTGCATGTGTGCGTGGCGTTGCGTGTGTGAGTGGCGTGTGTGAGTGGCGTTGCGTGGCTGAGTGGCGTTGCGTGGGTGAGTGGCGTTGCGTGGGTGAGTGGCGTTGCGTGAGTGAGTGGCGTTGCGTGGGTGAGTGGCGTTGCGTGGGTGAGTGGCGTTGTGTGGCTGAGTGGCGTTGCGTGGCTGAGTGGCGTTGCGTGGCTGAGTGGCGTTGCGTGGGTGAGTGGCGTTGCGTGGGTGAGTGGCGTTGCGTGGGTGAGTGGCGTTGCGTGGGTGAGTGGCGTTGCGTGGGTGAGTGGCGTTGCGTGGGTGAGTGGCGTTGCGTGGCTGAGTGGCGTTGCGTGGGTGAGTGGCGTTGCGTGGGTGAGTGGCGTTGCATGGGTGAGTGGCGTTGCGTGGCTGAGTGGCGTTGCGTGGCTGAGTGGCGTTGCGTGGCAGAGTGGCAGTGAGTGGCTGAGTGGCGTTGCATGTGTGCGTGGCGTTGCGTGTGTGAGTGGCGTGCATGAGTGGCGTTGCGTGGGTGAGTGGCGTTGCGTGGGTGAGTGGCGTTGCGTGGCTGAGTGGCGTTGCGTGGGTGAGTGGCGTTGCGTGGCTGAGTGGCGTTGCGTGGCTGAGTGGCGTTGCGTGCGTGAGTGGCGTTGCGTGCCTGAGTGGCGTTGCGTGGTTGTTTTAGCGTTACTGAGCGTGTGTGAAAGAGTGTGATAGTTTTGTTGTGTGAGGGTGATGTTAAGAGTGTGTGTATATGTTAATAATAATTAAGTAATGTGTTGTTTGTAACTAAAGGTGTCCCCTTTGTATTACTTCAGTCTTATGTGTATATTAGTATGTAATTTTAAATGTGTATGTATTGTACTAACTATGTGTATGTTTTGTAACATGTTTGTGTAGTCTCGTTTTTATTTTTTTTTTTAAAATGGCCGACGTATAGCGTCACGTCGACGTCTGCTATGTTTAGCGGTCTAGTTTATTTTTGAGTTGTGTGTGTTTTTTGTTTACGTATTTTTCTAGCCAATCGGAGCGCGACGTTTTTGACGTAGCGTTCCGATTTGCATACGTCAACCGTTGAATTCCCCATTGATCGAGAATGTTGGTGTGCGGAAGGCGTGTTCTTGTCCCGGTGGTGTTGCTGCGTCGTTTGACAGGTAAGAATGTATTCCTAAGTTTATTTTAATGTAATGTAATGTAGTATATATACTATGTAAAATTTAAATACTTGCTAAATTTATTTAATTCACTCGTAATATTTGTAAATGTTTGTAATGTAACATAAAGTAGTGTTTTTTATTGGCGATGTGTAATGCATATGTTTTGTTAAACTGTAATGTAATGTATTAATGTCCTTTTTTTGGTAATTTGACATACAAAAGGGGTTTGTTTCATTTCGAAGTGGTAAATGTGTTGTAATATATTGATGTAAGTTGTTTTTTTATTATTTTTTTGTGTGATGCTGAAGTAGTCGGATAATTTGTTATTGACGTACTTGAAGTATGAAATGAAACTTTGTGTCTTTGCTGACTGTAGTATTTTTAGCAATGTATGAACGACATGTACAGTGAACTAATGTATTTTTCGTTAGATTTTTGTGACTGACTCTTTCTATGTTCGTAATATGTTTTATTGTATTTGAACTAATTCCGTCTGGATAAATGCTATTGTGTTAAGCGTTTCTTTTTTTTGTGTAAATCTCGACTATTGTATTCAATGCGTCCCATTTTCCGGATGAATCGTTCTTGTTTATTTCCCTCTGAAAAATTTGATTGTTTCTGAATTTTTGTTTATTTCGTCATATTTGCTTTATATTAGACGGAATTCCGTGAGAAGAAGTGCTATTGTTGTATGCGTCCGGTTTTTTGTGTAACTGTTGACTACTGTCTTTAAACCGTCCCATTCTCCGGATGAATAGTGCTTGTTTATTGCCCGGCGAAAAAGTTGCCTGTTTCACTTGTGTCTTTGTATCTCCTCGTCCTCGCTTCCTGCCACATATTTGTATTTGTTTCCTTTGTGTAATATTGTTGTAATATCGTACGAATTAAATTTACTTTTTGGCCCGAAGACTGATTAACATCCTTGCATCCTTTTAGGTCAATGATGTTAAGTTTTTTTTGTGTCTAACGTATCTGATGCTATACTCCGTCGACCCCCTTGTTTTCCGTCCTGAAATTTCTTTATGTGTAAGAAAATGGCCTAACATTCCTCAAATTGCAGAGTGGGTGAATGCTGCAGAGTGGGTGAATGCTGCAGAGTGGGTGAATGCTGCAGAGTGGGTGAATGCTGCAGAGTGGGTGTATGCTGCAGAGTGGGTGTATGCTGCAGAGTGGGTGAATGCTGCAGAGTGGGTGAATGCTGCAGAGTGGGTGAATGCTGCAGAGTGGGTGAATGCTGCAGAGTGGGTGAATGCTGCAGAGTGGGTGAATGCTGCAGAGTGGGTGAATGCTGCAGAGTGGGTGAATGCTGCAGAGTGGGTGAATGCTGCAGAGTGGGTGAATGCTGCAGAGTGGGTGAATGCTGCAGAGTGGGTGAATGCTGCAGAGTGGGTGAATGCTGCAGATTGGGTGAATGCTGCAGATTGGGTGAATGCTGCAGATTGGGTGAATGCTGCAGATTGGGTGAATGCTGCAGATTGGGTGAATGCTGCAGATTGGGTGAATGCTGCAGATTGGGTGAATGCTGTCTATTGGGTGAATGCTGTCTATTGGGTGAATGCTGTAGATTGGGTGAATGCTGTAGATTGGGTGAATGCTGTAGATTGGGTGAATGATGGAGATTGGGTGAATGATGGAGATTGGGTGAATGATGGTGAGTGGGTGAATGATGCAGAGTTTCTGAAAGATGGATAGTGTGTGAATGATGGATAGAGTGTGAATGATGGAGAGGCAGAGTGCTGTTGCGTTTTTGAGTGTTAGTGTGTGTAACTGAGGGTGAGTCGTTGAGGGTGAGTGAGGGTGATGTTGAGTGAAGGTGAGGGTGAGGTGTTGAATGGTATTGAGGGTGAGGGTGAGGTGTTAAGGGTGAGTGAGTGTGACTTGTTGAGGATGAGTGAGGGTGAGTGAGGTGTTAAGAGTGAGGTGTTAAGGATGAGATGTTGAGGGTGAGTGATGGTGATGTTGAGTGTAGATGAGGGTGATGTGTTGAGTGTGAGTGAGGGTGAGTGATGGTGAGGGTGAGTGAGGGTGTGGAATTGTGGGTGAGGTGATAAGGGTGAAGTTAGTGAGGGTGAGGTGTTGAGGGTGAGGGTCTGAGGGTATGCTGTGCTGTACCTGCTCCGTGTGTGAGGGAAGCTTGCACTGTTGCCGCCTGTGCTGTACCTGATGTATGTGTGATGAAAGCTTGCACTGCTGCTGTCGGTGCTGTACCTGTTCCATGTGTAAGGGAAGCTTGCACTGCTGTTGGCTGTGCTGTACCTGCTCCGTGTTTGAGTGAAGCTTGCATTGCCGTTGCCTGTGCAGTACCTGCTCCGTGTGTGATGGAAGCTTGCACTGCAGCTGCCTGTGCTGTACCTGATGTATGTGTGAGGGAAGCTTGCACTGCTGCTGTCGGTGCTGTACCTGTTCCATGTGTAAGGGAAGCTTGCACTGCTGTTGCCTGTGCTGTACCTGCTCCGTGTTTGAGTGAAGCTTGCATTGCCGTTGCCTGTGCTATACCTGCTCCGTGTGTGATGGAAGCTTGCACTGCAGCTGCCTGTGCTGTACCTGATGTATGTGTGAGGGAAGCTTGCACTGCTGCTGTCGGTGCGTGGCGTTGCGTGGGTGAGTGGCGTTGCGTGGGTGAGTGGCGTTGCGTGGGTGAGTGGCGTTGCGTGGGTGAGTGGCGTTGCGTGGGTGAGTGGCGTTGCATGGGTGAGTGGCGTTGCGTGGCTGAGTGGCGTTGCGTGGCTGAGTGGCGTTGCGTGGCTGAGTGGCGTTGCGTGGGTGAGTGGCGTTGCGTGGGGGAGTGGCGTTGCGTGGGGGAGTGGCGTTGCGTGGGTGAGTGGCGTTGCGTGGGTGAGTGGCGTTGCGTGCCAGAGTGGCGTTGCGTGCCAGAGTGGCGTTGCGTGCCAGAGTGGCGTTGCGTGCCAGAGTGGCGTTGCGTGCCAGAGTGGCGTTGCGTGGGTGAGTGGCGTTGCGTGGGTGAGTGGCGTTGCGTGGGTGAGTGGCGTTGCGTTGGTGAGTGGCGTTGCGTGGGTGAGTGGCGTTGCGTGGCTGAGTGGCGTTGCGTGGCTGAGTGGCGTTGCGTGGCTGAGTGGCGTTGCGTGGCTGAGTGGCGTTGCGTGGGTGAGTGGCGTTGCGTGCCAGAGTGGCGTTGCGTGCCAGAGTGGCGTTGCGTGCCAGAGTGGCGTTGCGTGCCAGAGTGGCGTTGCGTGGGTGAGTGGCGTTGCGTGGGTGAGTGGCGTTGCGTGGGTGAGTGGCGTTGCGTGGGTGAGTGGCGTTGCGTGGGTGAGTGGCGTTGCGTGGGTGAGTGGCGTTGCGTGGCTGAGTGGCGTTGCGTGGCTGAGTGGCGTTGCGTGGCTGAGTGGCGTTGCGTGGCTGAGTGGCGTTGCGTGGCTGAGTGGCGTTGCGTGGCTGAGTGGCGTTGCGTGGCAGAGTGGCAGTGAGTGGCTGAGTGGCGTTGCATGTGTGCGTGGCGTTGCGTGTGTGAGTGGCGTGCATGAGTGGCGTTGCGTGGGTGAGTGGCGTTGCGTGGGTGAGTGGCGTTGCGTGGCTGAGTGGCGTTGCGTGGGTGAGTGGCGTTGCGTGGCTGAGTGGCGTTGCGTGGCTGAGTGGCGTTGCGTGCGTGAGTGGCGTTGCGTGCCTGAGTGGCGTTGCGTGGCTGAGTGAAACAGGCAGAAACGTAAATGGAGAGGGGGGTGAGAGTTAAAAGAGAGAGTGAAACAGGCAGAAACGTGGAGAGTTAAAAAAAAAAGCAAATGAATCTAAGCTGCGAGATGTGGCATAACAGAAGGATTGGTACTGCGTGCACCGCTGCTTGGGGTATCTGCGAGATTTGTGTAAGTAAATGGAGAGGGGGGTGAGAGTTGGAAGAGAGAGTGAAACAGGCAGAAACGTGGGGAGTTAAAAGAAAGAGGGAATGAATCTAAGCTGCGAGATGTGGCATAACAGAAGGATTGGTACTGCGTGCACCGCTGCTTGGGGTATCTGCGAGATTTGTGTAAGTAAATGGAGAGGGGGGTGAGAGTTAAAAGAGAGAGTGAAACAGGCAGAAACGTGGAGAGTTAAAAGAAAGAGCGAAAGAATCTAAGCTGCGAGATGTGGCATAACAGAAGGATTGGTACTGCGTGCACCGCTGCTTGGGGTATCTGCGAGATTTGTGTAAGTAAATGGAGAGGGGGGTGAGAGTTGGAAGAGAGAGTGAAACAGGCAGAAACGTGAATCTAAGCTGCGAGACGGAGAGGGAGGGAGAGAGGAGGAAAAAGAGAGGGGGAGTGAGACAGAGGGAGGAACACAGTTAGAGTGAGACAGAGGAAGACAGGAGAGAGGGAGGGGGAGCTATAGATGTAGGGAGAGCGCGAGAGAAAGAGAGCGATAAAATTATGTGTATGCCGGGAGGGCTCAGTGCACGAAGCCTTCGGCTGCAGGGTCCTGTGATTAACTTCATGGTCAGTTTTATGTTGTTGCTCTCCCTCCAAGCGCAATGCCGCTGCCAGCAATACCAGCATCAAAGAAAACAAGACGGAGGGAAGAGAGGGGAGAGGGGAGAGGGGAGGGGGGAGGAGAAATGCGACACGGCGGGAAGGGGCAGGCAGGATGACTCAGGGGAGGGGGCGGAGCGGGGCAGAGCGGCATGTGGGTGTGAACAAGCCGGGCCTTTGAAGTGAAGCTAAGTTTCACTTCAAAGGTGTCGGAGGAATGCGGGCGGCTGTGCACGCGCTTTTAAGCTCAATGCACATGCGCATTGAGCTTAAAAGTCACGGGCACTGCAAGGAATCGCCACGATTCCTTGAAAGTTAGATAAAGTCTGGATGAGCCCCTATAGTCTCGCTTGCTCGATGCGCATGCGCATCGACAGGCGAGACCTAAAACGCGACTTGTGGAGTAGACTGGTACATTTTCCCTTGGCGGATTTCCCCACGGTGGAGAATCCGCCGGCGGAATTACCGCCAGTCTCAATCAAGCATTTGGCGTGGGTTTTGTGCCAAGTAGCGGAACGGACAATTTTGGGCAATTTTGCGTTCTCCGTGGAATGCGAAATTACCCAGATTACGCGAACGGAGCGGAATTTGCCGCCCAGGCCTAATAATTACCACGAGTTCCCAATCTGGAGCCCAACTGGGGATGTCTGGCCCAGTGAGAGAGAGGAGGAGGGGGGCCCAAGCTGGAACAGGTGGATAACTGGATAGGAAAAGGGGTGTTCAAAGTTTTTTCAGGGGTGTTGGTATATGGTTCCCCACATTAGTGGTGGATATGTGTGAGGTCAGAGCGCCTTACCTTGGGGCTAAGATTGACTCCAATGGAACACATGCAGAGGAAATGGCCACAGTCCTGTGAATTATACAGAATCATTAAAAAAAAAGCCTTGGTAGGAACACCATAAACCATGAACGATACCCAGGGCCACTGGAAAGCCAGGATTGTACAGTGTGCTCTATTGTAAATAAAGTGTTTGCCACACTCATTGTATAACCCGTCATCTCTTGCATAATTTGCACACTTCGCCCCAAAAAATATCTTTCTGACTCAAAACGGTGGCAGTGGGGACTAGTAAAAAAATTTAAATGGATACTTGTATAGCGCACTACTCACCCACAAGGGTCTCAAGACGCTTGTACGAATACCGCTGTGGAACCCATCCTGGCTTTCCCTGTGAGGTGTCCACTCCTGGGCACCCCCAAGGTGGAGGCCAGGCATCCTTAGCGTTGTGGGGGCCGTTGTGGAGATTAAGCAAGCTATTGCCCAGAGTTGCAGAGTGGGACTCCATGATTGAAATAGGCACCGAGGCAAGAATTATCAGGTACGTGGAATTTTGAGCCCAAGACCCGCCAAGGCGGGGAATTGAACCCTGGTCCCGGGCTAAACCTCTGCATCAGGGTCTGCCGCTCTAACCATTGAGTCACACTTCTCCACTAGTGCTAATACTTACTCAGAACACAATGGTTCATCCTTCTTTTCCAATTTCGAAAAAACAAATAGTAAACAATGCAGAACAATAAACCTTGGGGAGAGGATGTGACCTAACTGCTAGGGTGGGAGACGTCAAATCTGGGGAACAGGGTTGAAGTCTCGGCTACCACGCTCCTGTGATACTGGGCACATCACTAAATCTCCCTGTGCCTAACAAAATAAATATGTACTTGCGCAACGCAACTGGTGCTCATGTACAGCGCTCTCATACCTGATACCTTGGGGTCAAGTTTGCACTACATTAAACTCCCCCAAAAAACCTGTATAGATTTATTTTTCGGGCATATTTTACTAAGATTTCAAGCAACGCCTCGCAGAAAAGGATGTTGCTGTGATATGTGAAAGGAAGAGAGCAGAACTACGCAATATTTACAGATATGGCGCAGTACTGCTCTCTCCACGTGCTGGCACACTTATGTCTGCCTAACCCCATCGCCGGCACCCTTGGAACAAGATGAGCAGAGGGCTCCATTGAGGCCAGACAGTTTTTTTGCAGGAAAATATACTTTTCTGCACAAAACTATTCCTATAGGCTTATTCCACTGTGGGTGTGTGCTGAAGAATGCAGCACACATGGAAACACGAAGCAAGGAAGAGAAATTGATATTTCTCGTTGTTACGCCAATGTCGGGTAGGTGCACCATTTTGAGAAACCCATGTTTACTGACTTAAGTAAATATCGATTTGCATCAAAATACATGGGTGGGTGCACAGGAACGCCCAAGCTCCATCCATGTAACTCCTCCCAAACACGTTAGAAAGCCGCACAAAGCCACACAAATCGAGCTTTGCATAGCTTTCTAATTTCCAAAATAGGCTTCACTTTGGGATTGCACCAAATAAGTGATGCAACCCTGATGCAAAATCTTAGTAAATCTGGGGGCATATTACCAACGATTAGCGATATTTATCGCTAACTAGGCTTACCAACAAATATTAGCAACGTTTATCTACAAAGCGATACATTTTCTGGCGATAGCGTGAATATCGCTGAGAATACAGCAATATTCACGCATTAGCGACAAAATGCTCTTAGCCATGTTATCCACCTCCCATTGGATAAGATGGCTAAGAACTGGTCTGAGCAGGCGTTCGTTTTTGGAGATATTCGCGCTTAGCGCGAATATTTCCAACGCTACGCCTGTCTTGTTAATAGGCGATAGTGACGTTATCGACTGCTTTCAGTCGCTAATGGGTTGGGTACGCCCACTTTGCATGTCATTAGCGATAAATATCGCTGACATGCAAAGCGGGCCCCAAACCGCTCGCTATCGCCTAAAAGCTGTTGCTAACATCAGTTAGCGACAGCTTGCTAATAGGGCGATAGAATTATCACCGCTTAGCGGCTGAAAACGGCCGCTAAATGGGCGATAATTGACTATCGCCCCCCTTGGTAATATGCCCCCTGGACTTTAATGACAACTTAATTCCTTGCCCAAGGAGCACACTCTCACACGGAGGAGGAGCTTGGGAGCACTAGACCAGAATATGACTTCTCCTTAACACAACTCTTTGTTTCTACACATGAAGGTGTTTTCAGTGACGATCGTTGAACGTACCCAGCTTATGAACAGAGATAAAGGGTGGGTGACTCCTTGTGAGTGACATGGGCACCCGACGGGCTCTGATAGGGCAACAGCAGGCAGCATCCAGAAGGGTTTAGGGCTGGATACTGGTGAGTAGTGGTAACGGGATTTAAAGTAAATTTTAATGTTATTGGTGTGTAGTGGTAAAGGAAGGTTTTGTTAATTTTACTGTGTAGGTGTGGTTAGTGGCAAAAGAAGATTAAAAGTACACTTTAAAAAGGCAGGTTAGGGAGGGTCCCCTCAAAAATCCAAATAAATAAATTACATATTAAATTCAAAATATATGTGTGTATGTATACATGAAGTTCTCTCTATATAAATATAAACACATATATAAATACATATATTTTCTGTTTTAAATATACTTGCCCTGCATGGTACAGTCATCTGTAGTAAAGGCTGCATTGAAAAGGCATGCATGATAAAGGCATTCATTGTAATGTTGACCAACCTGTGTGTCGATCTGCCCTATAACTAACCAGGTCGTTATGGAGGATGACATCACAGGTAGCGCCTTCGTCCTTACCCCCCTGAATATCTCTAGTCTAGGTTGTAGGCTGAATGCTACTTTCTGGGTTTACGCCGGAATTCTGTGAAGCCTGTGGCCTGTGTCTATGCAGGAACTGAGACTGCTGTATAGAGAGGTGCATACAGATTGGTCCTACTTAAGGACTGCTTTATTACGTTGTGGGTGCAGTGCATTGTTGGGATACCCTCCCCTGCTGACATCGCTCATCATAGTACCAGCAGTGCATCATCAGCATAGGTTTGGAATTGCACCATCTCTATAAGAAGTTAGGAGAGGGTGAAGACATATTGCTGACATGTTCTGAGACAACTGTAATACAGCACTTCAGTGAGCTCTCCAATGGAGAATTCCACTGCCTTGCATTACTTTGCATCAGGTAGGCGTTGCACGGGTGGAGCATGTGTGTTCCCAGACATCCACCCATGTAATTTGATGCAAACCCATATTTACAAAGACTTGTAAACCTGGGTTTGTGCCAAAATGGTGTGCCTACCCAACAGAGGCGTAAAGAGGAAAAATATCTCTATTTATCCTTGAACACAAGCCCCCCAGTGCTTAATTTGAGACAGTAGTTGCAGTAGGGTTCCAATGGTTCTACTCTTTGAAAACCATGACCTGTCTTTCAGCAAGTTGTACATTCAGCAGTGCCGGCAGTAGGCTTCTGGACACAACTTTGGGCCCTGGTGCTTTTCCTTTTACAATTTCAGCCAGCCCCCTTTTAGGAGTAATGATATTTAGAACTGTACCCCTACGTTTTTTGGTGATACCCCGGAGTGTCCCTTGTACCTTTCAGCTTCATCACCAAAGACAACTTGTAGGGGGTGTGCTGACACATGTGCCAGATCCTGGGTGGCTCCCACTTAAAGCACTTTTCCAGGTCCTTGTTTACCGCCTGCCTTCATGTGCACCATGGTGCAACATCAAGGACATTTCCTTAATTGCATGGGGCAGCAGACACTTTCAAATTAGACAATAACTTACCTTTCTTTGCATAGGTCTTAACTTTACGTCTGTAGATTTGGCCACATAAACAACACTTGCAACCTTTTCTGTAATACCAAAGTGCCCTGAGAGTGTTAGACGGGATCAAATGCCCATTGGACTTTGGAGGAAAACTCATTAATATGGCCCCAGGTACACAGTGGATACTGGACTCTTACATCAGCACAACATTCATGGGTGGTGGGACTTCTATAGATGAGGATAGGTATGCTGTTGTCTCTCTTGAAACAGCTATAGATGATGTCATCGAAGATCAATTAATTCAATATAGCCTCAATGCCAAGTGATGACACAGCTGTATCTATGGCCTCCCTGCCAAATGATGATACATTGTATCCATGGCCTACGTTCCACGTGATGATACAACTGTGTCTATGGTGTCCGTGCAAAATGATGACACAACTGCATCTATGGCCTCCATACCAAGTGATGATAACAGAGGTATCTATGGCCTCCATGCCAAATGATAATACACCTGTGTCTATGTCTTCCATGCGAAGTGATGACACAACTGTGTCTATGGCCTCCACACCAAGTGATGATACAGCTGTATCTCTGCCTCATTGCCAAGTGATGACACAACATTGTCTATGGCCTCCATACCAAGTGAAGACACAACATTGTCTACGGCCTCCATGCCAAGTGATGACACAACTGTGTCTCTGGCCTCAATGCCAAGTGATGACACAACATTGTCTAAGGCCTCCATGCCAAGTAATGACACAACATTGTCTATGGCCTCCATGCCAAGTGATGACACAACTGTGTCTATGGCCTCCATGCCAAGTGATGATACAGCTGTATCTCTGGCCTCAATGCCAAGTGATGACACAACATTGTCCATGGCCTCCATGCCAAGTGATGACACAACTGTATCTATGGCCTCCATGCCAAGTGATTATACAGCGTTATCTCTTTCCTCAATGCCAAGTGATGACACAACATTGTCTATGGCCTCATTGCCAAGTGATGACACAACTGTATCTATGGCCTCCATGCCAAGTGATTATACAGCGTTATCTCTTTCCTCAATGCCAAGTGATGACAAAACATTGTCTATGGCCTCCATGCCAAATGATGACACAACATTGTCTATGGCCTCCATGCCAAATGATGACACAACATTGTCTATGGCCTCCATGCCAAATGATGACACAACATTGTCTATGGCCTCCATGCCAAGTGATGACACAACTGTGTCTATAGCATCCATGCCAAGTGATGATACAGCTGTATCTCTGGCCTCCATGCCAAGTGATGACACAACTGTGTCTATGGCCTACATGCAAAGTGATGATACAGCTGTATCTCTGGCCTCAATGCCAAGTGATGACACAACATTGTCCATGGCCTCCATGCCAAGTGATGACACAACTGTATCTATGGCCTCCATGCCAAGTGATGACACAACTGTGTCTATAGCCTCCATGCCAAGTGATCATACATACAGCTGTATCTCTTTCCTCAATGCCAAGTGATGACACAACATTGTCTACGGCCTCCATGCCAAGTGATGACACAACTGTATCTATGGCCTCCATGCCAAGTGATGATACAGCTGCATCTATGGCCTCCATGCCAAGTGATGATACAGCTGTATCTCTGGCCTCATTGCCAAACGATGACACAACATTTTCTATGGTCTCATTGCCAAGTGATGATAAAGCTGTGTCTATGGCCTCCATGCCAAGTGATGATACAGCTGCATCTATGGCCTCATTGCCAAGTTATGACACAACATTGTCCATGGCCTCCATTTCAAATGATGACACAACATTGTCTATGGCCTCCATGCCAAGTGATGAAACAGCTGTATCTCTGGTCTCATTGCCAAGTGATGACTCAACTGTATCTATGGCCTCCATGCCAAATGGCGATACAGCTGTGCCTATGGCCTCCATGCCAAGTGATGATAGAGCTGTATCTCTGGCTTCCATGCCAAGTGTTGAAACAGCTGTATCTCTGGCTTCCATGCCAAGTGATGAAACGGCTGTATCTCAGGCTTCCATGCCAAGTGATGACACAACTGTGCATATGGCCTCCATGCCAAGTGACGATACATCTGTATGTATGGCCTCTATGCCCAGTGGTGGTACAGCTGTATCTATGGTGTCTATGACAAGTAATGATACGACTGCATCTATGGCCTCCGTGAAAAGTAATGATGGTCTTCCCCACCCAGCACAGAGCATGGCTCAGGGGTGGGCTCCAGAAGAGGGAATCTAATATTTGATATTTTGGTTTAGGTTATGCTAAGTGGGTAGGGTGTTAGAGAGGGGACAAGTCCCTGTCACTCATTAGACATGTTCCGGAGATTGTTAGTCACAATAGTCTTGACACAGGTCTATCATTCGACATATATTGAATTTAAATAAAGTTAATGATTGATCAATCCCATGTCATGCAAATGTTTATTGTTTGATGAGATATTCCATAGCTAGGGTTGGAAGAGTAGACATAGTGGATGCACTGTGCCAGGTACCAGGTAATGAAGCCTTGGCTCAATATTTAAACCACCTGCACTCACCAGAGGATGAGTATCAGACACTTCTCTTACACTAAAGCACCTGAGTTTCACCAGCATTGACCCTCCAAATGAAGAACTGAAGGGGGTACAAATGGGCAGTCCCTCTATCACTCTTCTTACACTTGGGAGCACAGGGAGGGAGTTGCATAGCAGAGGAACTGCTAACATCAGATAATGCGTTGTCTCATACTTTTAACGACTGCTTTTATTTAAGGAAAGTGCAGAGTTGATGAATGTTGTTGAGTTTGCATTGAGTATGAGAATGAATACGCAAACATGGATTAAGAGGTTGTCAATGTTGTAGCACAAGAGCATATTTAGTGACCTTGTGAATAAATGTGGATCGTAGGGACAACATTCCCGATAAAGTAAGAAGTTGATAACGGGTTCTAGATCAGGATGCAGAACCTAGAAAATATTTCTTATAAGAAACATCTGCGCCAGATGTAGGTGGCCAAATACCGAGCGGAAATGCAGAAATTCGCTGAATTTTTGCGTTACCGACTGGTATTTGGCTGAGACCAATGTAGGTGAATGTAAACCAACTTGCAAAATAAGGAATCGCAAAATTGCGATTCCTTATTTTGCTCTTGCATTTAAGGAGTCGGAAGTAGCGATTCCTTAAATGCAATGTAAGTAGCACTAAAAAAAGTGCACTTCAGCCTTAAGGAATCGCTAATTACCACCAACTTCAAGTTGGTGGTAAGTAGCGATTTCATTTAACAATTTTACATGCCTTAGGGCATGTATGTGCGCCACATATGCACACATGCACATTTCAGGGGTACAACAGGGTGTCTTTTGGACACCCTGGCACCCTTGAAATAGCTCCCGCTATTTGCGATTCTTTAATACCGAATTGCAAATAGTGAATTTCTTCCCATTCATTCCTATGGGCTTCCTAACCCATAGGAATGAATGGCTAGGTATTCCTTATTACCTAATCTCAATTAGTGATTCGTTATTAAGGAATATTAAGGAATCGCTAATATTTTAGCAATTCCTACCTACATTCAATTTAGCGAGTTCTTAATAGCGATTTGGTAAAAATCGCTATTAAGGACTCACTAAATTGAATTTACCTACATCTGGCCCATAGTGATTTAAAATGGATGCTCTTCATAAGAATGTACAGTATTTCATTTAGTTCAGTGATTCATCCTGAAAGTCAACACAGAGTGCAATCTAACGTGGTAGACTCGAAGGTTCCTTGTAAATTCCCATGGACCTTCTACACTGAAGATGCCGGAATGCAGAAGTCTATGTGACACTGCTACGTCATAGTGGTCTAGAGTTTGAGCAAAAGCAGGTACTATCAATCTGGTGTTTCCATGTCCTTTCATGCATAGTGCATTGACCAGCCTGCATGGAAGGTGAGTCACCAACTTCAGCTCAACTATATTGCAAAAATTAGACAAGGAAAATGACTAGTAATTATTTCGCCTTTAGATAGGAACATCTATGGTACGTCTAGCTCCGAGTTTGGTCATCATGCAGCTAGAGAGTCCAATGCCAGAAGGAGTGACTGTGTATGGAGGAGACCTTCAGTTTTACTAAAAAAGAAGGGAACATGATTGATCATGAGACTGATGTAACCAGATGGACATCTTTTCTGATGGATAGTTGCAAGTACTGGGTTCCAAGTGAGCATCGAGAACATTATGGAATACTCAATTGGGCTCCTGTGTGTTATCATTGTAGTCAGGTTGGCCGAGAACCATTTCTGCGACGACCTCAAGAAGGTAGGATTTAGTACCAAGTAAGAATGGGTTCGGAGTACTTAGAAGAGGGTACAGTGCGGTGTAGGATTCAGCCTAACATCGATGTGGCTACCAAGGTGGTGCACGCCTTCCTTGGGAAGTCAGAAATGGGAGAGCACTGACTCTACTAAAGACAGAAAGTACAAACACGATCACAGATATCAAGAATATGTTATCTAGCGCACATTTGGAAAAGAATATTGTATATATAAATGTGTATGGCATTTCTATGGTACGAATTAAGCCAACAGGCAGCGGAGCACTGTACAGGGTCAAAGACAAGAATAAAATAAACGACGGACAGGAATGGTAGCTGGATTGTGGATATTTAATGCATTGTGATGTATTGTTCTTTAAAGAGGTGAGTCTACAACTCTTTTCTAAATTGGAGCGTCATAGGGACAGTCTTTGGTGGTGTTGTTCAAATCCTAGGTGCATAGGCGGAAAAGGCCAGGTGCCTTGTTTTTCCTTTTTCACACTTCTTAGTCTGCAGTCTTATGGTGTCAAGACTGTTGGTGTCAAATGCAAAAACAACAATTGATGGACAGAATACAGAACAATGGCATACATTCACCCCAGTACAGAGATCTGGGTATAAATCCATCATTGTTTTGCTCACCATGCCATTCCAGTTTGGATCCAGCCATATGCAAATCAGTCTTGACCCTGCGACCAATGGGAACAGTCTAGCCCGAACTGTCAGGCCAGGTCCTCCCTGGACTGGAAACAAGCATCCTAGGACCGGTGTCGGGCGTTCAGCCCTCATCAGCCAGGATAATTTGACTCCAGAGGCATGGAGAGAATGGGACCCACATCTGGGCATACCCGTCCCACTCGGGTTGACAAATGCAAAAACAACAAGTGATGGACAAAATGTAGAACAATGACATACATTAACCCCAGTACAGAGATCTGGGGGTAAATCCATCATTTCTTTGCTCAACCATGCAAATCCAGTTTGGACCCAGCCAAATGCAAATCAGTCTTGGCCCTGCGCCAAAGGGAACAGTCCAGCCTGAACTGCTAGGTCAGGTCCTCCCTGGACTGGAAACAAGCATCCATGGACCGGTTTCGGGCTTTTAGCCCTCATCAGCCAGGATAGCTTGACTCCAGTGGCATGGAGAGCACAAGACCCACGTCTGGGCATATCCGTCCCACTCAGGGTGACAAATGCAAAAACAACATTAACCCCAGTACAGAGATCTGGGCCTAAATCCATCATTTTTTTGCTCAACCAATGCGAATCCAGTTTGGACCCAGCCATGTGCAAATCAGGCTTGACCCTGCGCCCAATGGGAACAGTCCAGCCCGAACTGCCACGCCAGGTCCTCCTGGACTGGAAACAAGCATCCTAGGACCGGTTTCTGGCTTTTCACAATTGACTGTGCCACTGGATTCAAGCTAACCTGGCTGATGAAGGAAAATACCCAGAAACCAGTCCCAGAATGCTTATTTCCGGTCTACGGAGGAGCTGGCTTGGCAGTTCGGACTGGACTGTTCCCATGAGGCACAGGGTGAAGACTGATTTGCCTATGGCTGGGTCTAAACTGGGGTGGCATGGTTAACAAATGAACAATGGATTTAACCCAGATCTCTTGACTGGGGGTGAATGTATGATTTATTCAGCATTCCAGCCATCATTTGTTTGTGTAGCACTTTTCACCCTAAGTGGGATGGGTATGCCCAGACGTGGGTCCTGGGCTCACTATGCCACTGGATTCAAGCTAGCCTGGCTGATGAAGGGTAATAATCAGAATCCGGTCCCAGGATGCTTGTTTCAGGTCCAGGGAGGACCTGGATTGGCAATTCGGTCTGGACTGTTCCCATGAGGCACAGGGTCAAGACTGATTTGCATATGGCTGAGTCTAAACTGGGGTGGAATGGTGAGCAAAAGAATGATGGGTTTAACCCAGATCTCTTGACTGGGGGAGAATGTATGATTTATTCAGCATTCTGTCCATCATTTGTTTGCGTATGACTGTCGGTGTGGCAAGAACCACCAGTGATGGTGGGTTTAACTGTAAGATACGTGGGTTGCTGTTTGTGATGGCTTTGTAAATAATGCAGCTGGTTTTAAATATGGTGTTATCTGGAAAGGGGGGCGATGGAGTTTCATCCGGATGGGGTGAAGGGGTCATACTCCTTTAGGTCCTGGATGAGACATACTGCAGCATATAGGATGCCCTTACCAGGTGCCAGTGTGGCGTCTCAGAAGCCATGCAGCACGGCGGTACCACCATCCAGATGCAAGACAATGAGGGCTTGACCAGGAGTTGTGAAATCGCTTTCTGGAGGAAAAAAAATCATTTTTTTTAGAAAAGAGAGCTGCTAACAGACTGTCTTTGTTTTTTTAGCATGTGTTCTTTGAGGGTTAGGTTGGTGTCCAGGGTGATTCTAAGTTACTTGGCATCCAGTGAAAGCTGGGTTTTAAGCTGTTACATTTTATGTCACTGTAAGAGGTTTGTACTGTTTCTTGTTTGTTGTTCATGGCAAATAACAGGAATTCTGACTTGGTTGGGTTAAGCTTCGGGTAGGTGATGGATGTCCAGGTCCGGATGATGTGCAGGCTCTGTTTGAAGCATTTGATGTCTGAAGATGAGGAGACTTTCAAGTAAGGTTGAGGACATATAGGTGACGCTTTATGGTGTTATCTGTGAGTACAGCTCCATGCTGCTCCATGTAAAGGTTGAAGATGACAGGAGAGAGTTAGAACCCTGGGGGACTACGTAGGTAACAGGGATCTTTTGTGACCTCAAGAACCTCATGTGAAAAAACTTGTGCCCACATGAGCAAACTGGTGTTGGTTGTAAACATCAGTGGAGGAGAACCAGTGAAGGACATTGTCAGTGTGTCCCACTCAAGACTTCAGGGTGCGGAGGAGAGTGGCATGGTTGATTGTCTCAAAGGCAGTCGAGGGATCTAGAAACATCAGGAGGCAGGCGTCATCTTTATCTGTAGTCACCAAGGCATCGCTGACGACATGTAAGGAAGCAGTGTCTGTGTGGATGCATGGTCTGAAGCCTGACTGTTAGTTGTGAAGGAGATGGTTAGCACTGACGTGATCTTGGAGTTGAACAGAGACTGCTTTTTCAATGGTCTTGTTGAAGAATGATAGGTGAGCGATGGGCTGGTAGTTAGCAACATCATCGGAGATTAGTGTAGGTATCGTTAGGACTGCAAACATCTGGCCTGTCTTGAGCACTCCTGGAAGTGGCCTTGAGTGAGAGACGTGTTAACAGTGGTAATTAGGGGTAGGATAGAATCTCCAGAGAGAGCTTTGATGAAGGATGAAGGTGAGACATCATCTTCATAAGAAGTGGCTTTAAGGGAGTTGAGGAGTCAGCAAGATCTCCCAGAGATAGAGATCTGAAGGCTGAGTATTGCAAGATTCTCTGGGAAGGGGTGGGCGTAAGAGGTTAAATAGGCTTGGTGCTGTTAATGTGCGGTTGGATCTTCTGTATTTTTTTACTGAAGAAGAAGTTGGTGGCATTGCATTTTTCTGTGGAGTAAGGAATAGGTGAGTCTGGCAGAGGGTGATGCAGTGCTTGAATAGCAATCTGCTTCTGTTGGTGGCTTCATTGATGGTGTTGGTATGTTTGCTTTGGCTGATATGATGAGCTGTCAGTAATGCTCTGAGGAACTACAGTATGAAGAGGTCATTGGGAGTTCCATTTTTCTTCCATTTTTGCTCATGCTTGCGGTGAATTGTTGATTGTCAGCAAGGTCTCTTTAGTACCAGGTGTTGAAGGCTTTGGCTTACACTTACGTCTCTTAAGTGGGGGGTGGGGAGGACGGTCACAACGTTTTCCCAAAAAGTGTTGAGGTTGTTTAGAAGGGTGTTGGCATTTGATCTGAAAGTTTGTTTCTCTTTCTTGTATTTATCTTGGTTTGTCGGAAGGATGCTGAGCAGGGAGATAGGGATGGCAAAGTGGTTGATCTAGTCCAGGGATATGGGTAGTTTGCATTGGATTGTTAGTGATGTTGAGAGGACCAGGTTGAGGATATGACTTTTGGAATGTGTTGGTTGTGTGACATGCTATACCACGTAGATTGAGTCAATGAGGTTGAAGAGGGTGGCTCTTGTTTTCTTGGAGCTTGTGTTGTCTGAGAGGTTAAAGTCACCCAATAAGGTGGCATGAGCATGTCGGATGAACAAGGTGTTGCGGAGATCTGAGAATTCATCAGTAAACTCCTTGTTTTCCAAGGGAAGTCTGTAGATGAGATGGCCCTCCTCACCAGCAGTTTGAACTACGGGAACAGACTTGACGTAGGTATCACAGACCCCCTCCTGAAGAGACTTCAAATAAAACATAACTCAGAAGCAAGACTCAACCTCAACCTCCCTAGACGGACACACATAACAACACACCTAAAGAAACTAAACTGGCTTCCAATTCAAAAGAGATGCCAGTTCATGCTGACCCCCGCATACACGCATACAAAGCCCTGCACAATGAAGGACCAGCATACATCAACAAACACTTCACCTTCCATCAACCTACCATACATCTACCTCCCTCTTCCTTGCGTACACCCCCTTATTCGACAAAGCAAAAGCAGGGGAGGCTCCTTCTCCCACCTAGCAGCCAAATCTTGGAACAACCTCTCCTTGCACCTCAGGACCACCTCATTCCGCCCGGAGTTCAGGAAAGGACTCAAGAACTGGGTGTTCGAATGAACAGAACACCACCAGGCAGCAAGCAACCCCAGAGCTTTAAGACGCTCACAGGTGATTTTCCGTGCTTTAAAAAATTCCTGATTGATTGATTGAAGCGGGGGGTGTGAGTTGCAGAGAGTGGGAAATGGCATGTTAGCAGCTCCATGAAGTTGGATGTTACTTGCTTGCCTAGGATGCAAGCGTTGGAGGACTTATGGATGCAAAGCCTCCTCCCATATTATGTGCACAGTCCACATGATGGATGCTGCAGCCTTTGGGGAGAAGGACTTCCAGGATGTGTAAAGATGTTGTGGGCAGCCATGTTTTTCTGTGATAAAGAGGGCAACAAGCATGTGAAAGTGGTGAGGTCTGTGATGTCTGCTGCATGGCGTACTTCAACCCGAGCGTAAATGAGCATGAGTTGGAATGTGTGTTCACAGGGAGTGTGACAGTCAGTGGGATGTGTACCAGGTTGGGTCTATGTCTTGTAGGAATGCTAAGTGAGGTGTTTTGATCATCTAGGTCTGGGTGTGAGTGTGGGGACTGTAGGTGTAGGTGAGGCACATGGTTATACTTTACCTTGTAATCTTCTGTGCAGCTGAATGATGGGATATGAAGTCCTCTCGCTGGCTTCCTTTATAGGCATTTTTGGCAAGGAATGGAGTGATGTCCATTCATGTGCAGATGGATGATGGGAGATCCAGTGATGTCACTTCCTCTGCAGTTGGATGATAAGTCACCTACACTCTGAAACTGGGGCATGAGTGGGCTGCAGAGCAATTCCAACTCTAAGGGGAGAAGTAAATAAAATCCTACCGATAGAAGTGGGACGGTTGCTGAGCCATAAATAGAAGCCTTATGACTAAATGCTGACTTGAAGCATAGCAGTGACTATGACATGCTTCATATCTCTTTGTTTACAAGAGCTTCCTGCAGATGTGACCCCATCTGGCAGAAACTGAAGAAGAAACTCATCGAAGATATAAGGCACCAGGGTGCAGCCAAAAGCATAAAGAGAAGAAGCAAAGAGATAAAGGGCAGTGGAACACCATAGGTGGAATACCACAGCAGGAGCATGGAGAATCAAAGTACAGGCTGGCCCTGCTCTCTGGTTCCGCTTCTGATATTCAAGAGAGATTTTGGTCCCTCCATGTAGGAAGAGGTAGGAATGGAGGATACTGAAAAGTGTAGTGTTTTCTATGCACGGTGAGAGTTGAGTAGCCACACTGGATTATACCCACCTGTACAAGAGCTGACGTTGGCCAGAGCCAGACACTTCTGGGTCTGCCTGAGGTTTGATAACAGATGGGTACCATTGGTGTGCTTACGAGATAAGGGAATGTGAGGCCCATTTGTAAGAATTTTCACTATGATATTCATTAGAGGTTTATTGGCTTCTCACTCTTGGAGGAAGCACAACTGAAACGTGCTGAAGATTGCCTCATTTTACAGCTGCGCGTAGTTTTGAGGATGTTTGCTATAGACGAAACGCTTGTAATCGGCTTTATTGTGTCATATATATATATATATATATATATATATATATATATATATATATATGTATATGTATAGATAACTTTTGATCGTTTGACCTAAAAACATTTTGGAGCAGATTTACAAGCCCTTGTGTCACTTTTGTGACGCAGCAGCGTTGTAAAGAATGCTGCCAATTTACAATGTCATCTTGTAAAGCCCTGCGCCACATTATACCTGCGTCATGTATAATGTATGCAGGGTGGGCGTTCCCACGCAGGAAAGCCTTGCAGAAGTGATGCAGTGAAATCTACAAGATTGCACTGCACCACTTCTAGGATCCTCTGTGTAAAAACCATACGCCTGCTTAAAGGGAGGGACGCGGTACACTGCGTATAGGCCTGCCCATGCATTGCTGGAGTTGTGTCGTGCTTGCGACACGACTCCAGCAATACGTGACTTTTGGGCCAACAGATGGGTCCGAATTTCTGACGCATCTGTCAATCCTTGTGCCATATCCATGGTGGTGGAAGGGTATTGCAGGCTGAGCGAAGGGAAACTGACGCATCTCTACAGATGCGTTAGTTTATTGTAAATCTGCCCCTTTGTTTTTTTGTTAAAATCTGCAGATTATGCAGCAGACGAAGGAGTGTTTCTCAAATGCGGCAAATTCGTAATTCTGAGAGAAACGCTGCAGAAAGGCCCTGTGTATCACTCACAAAAGGTCTTTCGAAACTCAGGTGAGACCTAAAAATGAAAATAACCTCAGAAAAAAATAACTTTGGGGCATATTAGCAAGAAGCCTGTTAAAACGCTTCCTCCCCCTCCCCCTCAAAGACTTATTACAGACTTTTTTCGTCCTTTGGCCTAGTGCTCTTTGTCTTCATTATTTTTATCTGGTCAAGCACAGCAAAACGTTCACACAGGCAACCATAATGCTGTTCCTCAATAAGCATATCGGTCTTTAAGCCTGGAAAATTGTTTTTTTAGCCTTGTTTTTATTTGATAAATATGCTAAAAGCTAAATTTTATAACCGTGCTAAAGTAGATTTTGTATAGCAATGGTTTTAAGTAACTGTGCTAAATTAATAAAAACTAAAAACTAAACTAAACTGTTAAAATGATTGCTGTTTTAGCGGCTAATGCGGCGATAATGGGCTTGATAATATGCGCTATAGAATTCCAATAGAAGCCCAGGTTAGGTGTCCTGCACATCTAACCTGGGCTTCTATTGGAATTCTATAACGCATATTAGCAAGCCCATTATCGACGCTTTAGCAGCAGTTTCCTGCCGCTAAAACGGCGATAATTTTAACAAGCTTCTTGCTAATATGCCCCAGAGTTCCTTGGGGCAGGATTAGGCAGTATGGTTTGATTAAGCGTTACTTTAAGTGCTATATTCGAATCCAGAGTTAGTGTAAAGGTAAGGTTAAGAAATCGGGTGGAGGCATTACTAAAATATTGCTGACATTTTGATTTAAATTCAAGTTTAGTTTTTCTCTCTCGGGGTTCACACGTTTTCATCCCAAAGGAGACTGCAGAGGCGTTCATCCTTCTAAAGGTCGGTGTAAGCACGAAGGATCCAGTAGAGACGACAGCAGCCTGTTCCAGCCTCCTCGGGAGCCTTGCCTCACCAGTGGGGGGGTTTCAGCCCAACGCAGGCGCCCTGAAATTCTAAGAAATATTCCCATCGGCAAATAATGCGTGCAGCGCCTACAGCCCCCGAGCACCGCCCGGCCGGCCGCCCTCCGAGGGGGACCAGGATGAGACCGTGTCCCTGGTACCGTCACTTCCCGGCGCTGCTCACCACGAACGCATGAGTCAATCGATGTATTTTTACATCGGACGAGCAGGGGTGAGTCACCGCCGGAGGGAAGAGACGGCTTCCCGGGCACTCTCCCCTGACAGGAGAGGCCTGTGGTGCACCCCGGTCTGTGAGCAGAGAGGGGGCGGGGGCTTTGAGAGCGAGGGAGGGGCACATACCTGCACCTGCGACCTGCTTTATAAGAGCATCAGGGCCTCAGCTGGGGTTTAGTGCACACACAGGTAAGGGGTGTGGGAGGGGAGAGTAGGAATACACCTGCACTGTAATATAAAAGTAGGGCTCCCAGCAGTTTTATGGTATTTATTTTATTGCTATTTCCGTCTGTATTTATCCATATTTATTTTTTGGTTTAGTGGAAAAATGAAGCGCAAATGAGTATATTTCCACATTTATTTAACCGGTAAATATGCACTCGTGCTTGAATGCCTGCCAGATTTCAATGCTGTGAACATCAACAAAAGATAATTCAATACATTTATAAGAAAATATGCAAATTTCAGTATCAACCGTGTGCACTTCTGCTGTTAACCCTTTCCGTGCTGATGACGGAACCGCTCCGTCATCAGCCACGGTGGCGCTGTGCTGATGACGGAGCGGTTCCGTCATGGCCCGCCCGACGCGCCTGCGCGGCGCGTTCTATTAAGCGGGCGGGGCCATGACGGAACCGCTCTATTATGAGCACAGCTCAACCGAGGCTGGTGACGGAGCGGTTCCGTCACCAGCATGGGCGTGCCGCGCGCCCCCCCCCTTAGCGCTGCGGCGGAATAGCCGCCGCAGGGATGAGGTTAAAGCCTCTTTACTAAAAGTCCTTTCTTTTTTAGCCCTTTTACCTATCAATCCACACAGCTATTGGCCTGGCAGTCACTGCAGGCAGTATTTAGAATTACTTAAAAATAACCCAATTTCTGTTTTTATCCACGTGTAAAAATAAATACAGAAAAGAAAAGAAATGTTTTCTGTCTGTACTTATCTGTAAAAATCAGTAAAAACAGAAAAGAGGGAGCCTTACATAAACGTATTGGAACCCCTTGGGGGGTCAGGCTCACACGTAGAGTCCCCTGGGGGTGGAGGGGGGGCATCTACCTGTGCTATATTATAAACATATCAGCTCTCCTGGAGGAGTCTAGTGCACACGGAGCCCCCGGGGCTGGCGGGAGACATCTGCCTTTCTCAGCTGTATAAAACAAGCATCGGCAAATCCAAAAGGTCTCGCCTTTAGGACCTATTGGGTTTGCTAATGTTTATTAGCCAAGCATGGCTAAAGGATAAAAAGAAAGCCTTAGGCATGGTGAGACCTACAAAATGACGCATCTACTGGGTGGGCGCCTAATGAGGGCACAGAAGCAACAAAAGGGCATAGGTGGGGGTATATTAAGCCCGCACCTATGGAGAAGTGTGGCTCAGTGGTTAGAGGCGGCAGACCTGGAAGCTGAGATCGGCCGTGGACCAGGGTTCGATTCCCCGCCTCGGTGGGTCTCGGGCTCTAAAATTCCACTGACTCCATAATTCTCCCTCCGGTGCCTTCTCGACTCACGGGGTCACACTCTGCGACTCTGTGCAATAGCTTGCTTAATCTCCACTACGGCCCCTCGCGGCGGGATGCCTGGCTTTCACCTTGTGGATACCCTGCCGGGGTATCTCACAGGGGAATACCAGGACGGGTTCCCCAAGCAAGCGCTTAGATACCGTGTCGGTGATTTGCGCTATATAAATACATGTACATTTACATATAAAACCATGATAGCACCTGGAGAGAAGGGTGCAGGGCACACCTAGAGCCTGATTACAATGTGGGGCGGAGTTTCCTCTGCCCCACATCGTCTCAGTCATGGGACCAACCGGCAACCGGTCGGCGGTCCTGACCGACTAATTAGGATGCGACCAAACATTGTTCGGTCACATTCCTATACTTTACAATGGGAGCATGCATTCCGGATGTAAACCGGCCAGAAGGAATGCTCCTATTGTAAAATTGGAGGTGCAGTTCATCCCTGCACCCCGTGGCAGGCACCTCAAGGCCTCAAAGATGCTCCTTCGAGTTTAAACCCGAAGGATGAAGAAATCTTAGCATCCATGAACTATGTGTTGGAAAACTAAGCTTTGTTGCATACTGCATACGATTTCTAGGTTCCTTGCATGATGCAGCCACCACGGATGCCAGCAGAGTTTTGAGGTGAATGCAAGAAAACTCATATAGAGACAAGGTCCTGTGCGGTGAACTGCACACAGAGTCACGTATGACACTGGACCACTACAAGTTAATTCAGTCACACACGACTCACCGATTCCCCTGAGGTGAAAGCAGCTGCCTTGTGAAGACATGCTGGATTACACCCTACCACAACATTTCCTCAGGGCAACATAGGAAATATAACATGCCACCGGTCTGGTCAAATGAGCTAATATGGCACTCACAGTGATTCAGTGGCTGCATGTCTCCATCAGGGTCAACAACATCAGCAAACACCTAGTAACTCTGGACACCAAAGACCCCTATTATGGTCAACAGCTCAACTATTCCCCCGGCGAAATGGGATCAGATGTGGGGCAAATGGAACACAAACAGGGGAGGAATATGCATCAGTTCCTCAGATAATCGGAGGGAGGCCACAGAGTGGAGGAACAGTGAAAGGAGCTCCATCGTAGACACTCGAGAAGAGGTAGAGGGGGTGCCAAAATCAATGCTGTAACGTATTCCTTCTTAAAACCTGCAGTGAATATCAAATGTGTGTAAATGCTGTACCTAACTGAACAGTTTAACCCTAACAAAAAGATTTTTAGAACATCTCAACTATTCAGGCATGGGACATTGAGCCCGCTGTCACACCGGCACACCTGAGAACATTTGCCAACCAAAAGATGGCTTCAGAGGACGCATCACTAACGCATAGATATGTAAGAACCATGCAGCACCCCTTGTTGTGTTTCAGGAGCACACAGAGTATTGGGCACCCACAGGAGTACCTAACCAGTGCCACCCAATGCACCACAGAAGCACCACCATGACTGTGGCTCCTTATACCTGTTCTTTACTCAACAGTAACCTCATCTGACCCACTCACTGCAGCCTGCAGAGTGTCTGAGAGGAAGCCAGGGTTAGGGACAGAGTCAAAGGACCACACAAGCCAACAAGGACAGCCACCACTGAAAGTGCTGGGAAGAGGAAGGGCTTCCACTGCAAAAAATCCACCTGCACACATTACAGAGTCATATCACGAGAGAGGTTGATTCTAAAGGTATGGGAGAGTGACAAGGTACACACACACATAGGTTAGAGTGCCAGAGCCCCCTCCCCAGTGCCGCAGAGACTCCCCTCCCAATAAACAAAGTAGCCCATGTTTGCGTCAAGCCATCTTCCCACTGTCCCCAGGTGAACTTGCCCCAAAGTGTTGCAGAAGTGTTACATGATGCATTTCCTGACACACTGCCAGGCTTTGGTGTTGCACTGCCACCATTGGGCCTGGAACCCTTTCTTGGTTTGCATGCCACGCTTTCCCTCTCAGTGGCACCATGAGATTCACGAGGACCCCCACTCCTGCTGCCTTCCATTCACCGCCAGCTGTTGTTGCTGATTTCCTTTCCTGTCCCCTGTTAAGGCTGCAGATCACAAAACCCAGAGCTTGTCTATTTGTGTATGGACACTCCTCCTAATATTTTACGCTTTAGTAGGAGCTAGACTGGCGGTCCGTTCACTCCTCCCTTTTGGGTTCATACCTCACAAAGAGCCCTTCGGGACAGAATAAGAGGAAACCCAACATCCAAGGTGGTGAAGTTCTAGACACTTTATTTAACCCCTTCCATGCTGCCATCGGCCATTGGCCGACGGCAACGCTACCTTGCTGGTGCTGCCATCGGCCAATGGCTGACGCGGCCCGCCCGTTTTGCGGAAGTGACGCACTTCCGCAAAATCGCGGGCGCAGTGGAGGGGTTAGACTATGGTTCTGCACAGATGGTGTTCTTCCCTTCACAGACCCTATACTCTCCACCAATGAAGTACTCAATGAAAACACCTTTATTCAAGGGTATTAGGGTACAAGCTCACATCAGGCAAGCACTAGGGCATGCTTCTAGCCACTCTATGCACTCAAGTCTATCTGCTGGGAGCATGCTGATGTTGCAAATCATCAAACATTGAATACTGAGGTATATAGTTCACTAGATACCTGGGCTAGCCATAGCAAAAATGGTAGTGCTCCCTAAGTTTCTGTATGTATTTGTCAATCTCCCGCTACCCCTTAGCACCGACTTCAGGTGCAAACTGCGTTCGAATATGATCGCACTTGCTTGGGCGGATAAACAACCCCTGGGAGACTCTGATGCTGCCTTTTGTACAGGTGGGCCTGGATGCCCCAGACACGGAGTTGTATCACAACTGTGCACAGGTCCAGTTTGGGTTCTACTGGCTCTTTCTGACCCAATTCATGGCGCAGACGGCACCTGAACATGAACAAGCCGCTCGAACACCGCTACACATAGTCCTCTACAGACCACAGACTAGGTCGCGCTTGGAGATAAACATGGTGGGATGCAGTGTTTGGGCATGGCGAGAGCTGAGTCGCAGGGCACAACTAGAGACAATGTTTGCCCCTTCAATGCCGCTGCTGAGACACCCAGCGCTACCTTTCTCTGAGGACACAGGAGTATGCCAGAGACTGAAGAAGCTCCATTTACACACAATGGGGAACATGTTCCCCAATGGGTCCTTTATATCACTGGACAGCGCACTGTTTGGGGAGAATACGGGTTTACTTGACAGAATGACATACTTCCAGATCTGAGCGGCGTTGCGAGGCCACTTTGCCTCATTCCTGATAGCCCCCACAACATTCCAGGTTTTAGAAGACTTTCTAGGTGATCCGTCACCGCGTAAACTCATTACCAGGCTATACTCAGGCATGCAGCGCACAGCACCTGTCAGTGGCCCTTCAGCGCGACGTGAGTGGGAGGAGATACTGGGATCCCCATAGAGGAAGATACATGGGCTTACTGCTGCACGCAGGCCAGGAAGCTGTCCCCTAACTACAGGCTGAGGCTGATCTACCTTAAGTTCATAGACAGACTTTACAGGACACCTGAATGGTTGCACAAAATCAGCCTGACTGAGGATGCGAGATATGTGAGATCCGGGCTTCAGGTGCGACATTCTTACACCTGGCCTGGACTTGTCCAGATATTGCGAGATACTATGGAAACCACATTTGAGGTGCTGGAGGCGATGATAGAGCACACTTTTGAGCGCTCCCCTCTGATTGCGTTGCTTGGGTATGTGCGAATGGTGCCGGCGACATGCAGGAAATTAGTGGCCATGCTTCTACTGCTGGCCAAGAGGAGAATCGTGATTTGTTGGGGCCATCGCAGGAGTCCGCATATAACTGACTGGCTTAAAGATGCGGCATTCTGCCATGACCAGCTGTCTGAATACTAGGAGCTGATGCCTGCACAGGCACGCCCCCAGGATATCTGGGAACTGTCACAGAGCTACCTCCGGTTTCACTCACTGGCCCAGAATGAGACCACCACGGCAGGCGAGTAGGGAGGAGTGGGCAGGGCCGGACTGAGAACCAAAACCGGCCGTGGCAAAGTGCTCGGCCGGCCCCCTGGGGGTGCGACCGAGCTCTTTGCCTGGGCCGGTTTTCGGTCGGTTTTGTTACAGGGCCGATTTCGGCCCTGTAACAAAAACGGCCCCCAGGGCCCAAAACCAGCCCCCACCCTTACGGCACACCGGGGAATTGCCCGGTGCCCGCAACGGCCAGTCCGGGCCTGGGAGTGGGGAAGACGGTACCTACGGGCGCACAGCCAGCGCAGCTCGTGCAGCTTGCACACATCATCTTTGGAGGCCAGAGAGCACCCCCAACCCCCCCACCCTCTTCTCTTTTCTGCTCTTTCTGTCTCCCCCCCCACCCCCGAACTATGTGAGCGGGGCGCTCTAACATGCAAGGAAATGGGACACAGGTATAGAACTCACAGTTACCGTTAGCAATCCAGAACTAAGAACCACCATATATCTTGACTGTTCGAATGCACTTAATAACTGTCCCAATGGAATGGTAATGCTAATGATGTACTGTGTTAATGTTGGTACTTAATAAAAGCAAAAATAAAAAACATTTTTTACAATTCGAGAAAAAAAAAGATGATTCCAGCAGGCCTAGGTCCTCCCATACTAAAATGATGCCACATCAGGATCAAGCGTCTACTATTCCCACCAAGGAACAAAACGAAGAGAAAGCCTTCACATTTAACAAAGATTGCCTATCATGATGGACAGAGCATATGTTTGACTTCAACCATGCAAAATTACGGCGTACTACATTTTAGTTTAATCTTTTAACCACCGAGCTATAGCATTATTTATCAATAAACGAATTGATCTTCATTCATTTCATGCTGACCAAAATTTCACTTTCAAAGCCACCAGTGAAATGATGTCCTCCAACTGCACTGAGACCTTCTGGTTTTAAAAAGAGTATTGGCGAAGATGACCCCAGTGATAACCAAATAAGGCCATTAAGCGTAGAATTCAAACTTAGAATTAACTTGCAATGATAAAAGGTGGACTGAACTCTCCCAAACGCTCAATCCGTGCTCCAAATCTTTCCACACAACCAAAGGTCTCTACGTCCTCGACTTCATTGCACGCATAGTCCTAAGAGACCAGAAAAATTGGTCAAAAAGAGACTAAAAAGGTGCGATCAATTTTGGAGGAGGAACTTCATTTGTGGTGCCCGAGGACCACAAATGCACCACTCGCCGTTGTCTTGGACTTTGTCGGAAACACTGTCTTCAACAATGTAACCCAGACACCACAACATCCCTACACAAGTCAAGACCGCAGCAGGGATCCATACTCTGAACTTATCAGCTCAGACTTCTTCACTGGTCTGTGTCTTGTAAAACATAAGCTCCATTTAGAAGAATCAAACAACTCCCTTCTGCACCCCAGGGTATAATGTGAAATGGCACATTTACCATAAACTTGTCCTTAATCTCTCTTAATCCTTTCCTGGGCACCACTTCATACTCGCCCTGATAGAGCATCCAAAGCCGCTTCATCCTACCAACCTCAAGAGCAGGTGGGATGATGACTCTCTTGAGTCTACCCCCTGTGCCAATATGATGACGCTTCCATGTCTGCATCAACATGTCACCAACTGGACTTAGTTGGCCATCGAAAGGCTGTCGACTCTTCGCAAGAGATTCTGAAACTTCACCACTTCTACCACATACTTGGGGTTGCTTCTCACATCAAATCATTCTGTTTTCCTGGCAAGGGCTAATGGTCCATCAGTCTGCTAATATTTTTCTTAGTAGTTCAGCACTGCCCCTATACTCATACTGCTTACACCAAATTTTTTGTCATGTATCCGCTCATGTGTTATGTTTGATGTTCACTTTTCTTCACGTTTTCTCAAAACACAAATAAGAGTTACTGATCAGAAAGGGCCCATGCCTACAGCACAGAATGACTCATTCACATGTGTTCTGTAGCCTTCTTCGCAGCAGCCCTGGCCCAAGACAACAATGCGCCGCAGGCAAGCCACACTTCGCAGCTGCACCCAGGTGCTACTGTGGGTGGAGTACAGAAGGAGGAATTCAACCGGAGTGTAATGGTAGAACATTAGCCCCCGGGACAGAAAGAACAACCTCCAGTACCCTCTACATTTTACATAATGCAGAGGCACTAAATCCAAGTTCCAAATTTTGTATCCTTACAACTACTCTGCTTTGCAGTCATTTGAGCTAACACAAGGAGATGATGGACGGAGCGCTGAAACTTTTCAGACACTCACCCCCAGTCACAGATCTGGGTTGAATCCACCATTGTTCTTTAGCTCACTTCGCCAACGAAGTTCAGACTCAGCCATATGCAAATCAGTCCTGACCCTGTTCTCATGGGAAAAGTCCAGCCTGAATTGCAAAGCCAGGTCTTCCCTGGACCAGAAACAAGCATCCTGGGACCGGTTTCGGGGTAACACCCCCATCAGTCAGGCTAGCTTAAATCCAGTGGCAAAGTAAGCAAGGGACCCACATCTGTACATACTCTGCCAACTTAGGGCAAACAAAGCAAACACAAGGAGATGTTCTTTCTGTATTAGTCATTTGGGCTAAACATGGCCGATTTAGCATAAGCCATCCTCCGAAAATCTTCTCTATCGCATATCGTAAAGGAACTTATGTCAGTAGTTCTGGTATAAATACTGTTTGAGAAGATATACAGCTTAATTTAGATCCCAGCGGACGGGTTACTCCGTCACTGTTGTGACGGAGTAACCCATCCACTGAGATCTAAATTAAACTGTAGATCCCGTCCGCCGAAAGGTAAATCCCATTATATCCTATTGGATTTATATTTAGGGATAATGGTCAACGTTGTGACGGAGTGACCAGTCCGCCAAGATCTAAATCAGGCCCAGAGGCTTGCAGAGGGAAGCGTAGGACACCACCATTTTAAAGACATCTACTTTTTGAGGGGCCAAATTGCAAAGCTTTTCCTGTAAGTAGCTGTGTCTTTCTCCTGATTCAGCAGTGGCTTAATCTTCATTGATCTTAATCTTAATTTGCATTCTCATTCACGGACGAGAGACCAAAGATCCGTTGTTCTGTCTGCATCCATTTGTACTCCGCTGTTGCATCACCCACAAGTTCACCATTCCCTGAGAACACGTTGTCATTTGTTTCTTTGATACCATTTGGCCTCCCCTTCTCAGATCAAGGGACCTGGGGCTAGATGTAGGTAATTCTATTTTACCACTTCTTAAATACCGAATTTTACCGATTCGGTATTTAAGAAGTGGTAAAATAGGGGGGGGGGGATGTAGGTATTTCTGAATCGGTAAATACCGAATCGTTAAGATTCGGTATTTACCGATTCTGTAAATACCGATTCGGTAATGCCCATTGATTCCTATGGGCATTGAAGCCCACAGGAATCAATGGGCATTACCGAATCGGTATTTACAGAATCGGTAAATACCGATTCCACCAAGGGTGCAGGGGGTGTCACTTTGACACCCTCTAGCACCCCAAATACAGGCATGTGTGCCATGTGGCACACAGACATGCCCTAAGGGCATGTCTGTCTGTCACATGGCATAGGTGTGCATGCACACATGTGCATGCACACCTGGATCCGGTATTTTACCACCCAATTGGATTGGGTGGTAAAATACCGATTCTGTAAGGCCTTTGGGACTCAGAAGAGTCCCACCTACATCTGGCAGTTACCGAATCGGTAAAAATACCGATTTGGTATTTTACCGATTCGGTAAATTTACCGAATCGGTAAAATTGGCCACCTACATCACAAATACCCATTTACCGGTCGGTAAATGGCCTCCTACATCAGGCCCCTAAATCACAGAGTACTTTTAGGGAAAAAGGGGGTATGAAAACTGAACAAACACTTGAAGAAGACCTTCAGAGCACTGCATCTTTCAATACTGGGCTTCCTAAAAGTTTGGGGTGTTCACATTTTATCCCCCACCAACATAAAAAAGTAAGCAAAAAATAACACATTTAAAAATAATTGAAAAGTATGCCAGATTGAACCTAAAGACAAACAAGGATAAGACAAAAAGTATGACATGCATATATATATTTTTACTTTTGCCGATTGAGTTCTTGCTGACTTTAAGCACAACATATTTGTAGTAATCAACCATGGATGAGAGCCCTGCCCGATGACTCTTGGCCCTAAAGCCTCTGGTAAGGCTATTTTCCGAATCATTGATCCCATAATGACATCTGAAGAGCCTTCCTCCCTCGCGCTCTCTTTTGTGTGCCCGGGTGAAGTCAGTCCACGTGTTGTGCCTTCCCGGACTAAGTATACCAGCACATGCCTGGGCATGACTGCTGGGTGCAGCGCGCGAGCCACTGCCTGGCATCGCTTCAAGACCAGCGATATGAGGCTTCTCTGGGGCAGACGTGCCAATCTAAGACATCTCTATGGTGCATTTCATAGATGCCTACTTCTGCTTCAAAGAAAGCTACCCCTACACTATTGCTACACCACGTGGGCGTTGGGACCCCCTATGACCATGAACATTGCATTCAACTATCTTTAATAATGTTGTCACTATACTGGCTGTGAGATCCATCCAGTGCAACTTTCTGCCAATTTCTCAGAGAAAGTGTTATATCCACAACTTTACTTTAAGTATTGTTTTGATATTTTTCTTCAAATTCACCAGTAGTCACAGAAACCATCTGGAAAAACTAATGTCTGCGTGGAAAATAGTGGAGAACACTGTTTAGAGAAATTTTGAAAAATTACTTTTATTTGATTTAGTTTAAATCATAAAAGAGCGGAAGAACCGCTAATACACATACAATTCGCGAGTAAATGTACTGATTTGTTGGTTGATTTAACTCTCATTAAAATGTATAGTTAAAAACAGTGTGCAATTGAGGAATAGGGGAAGAAGTCTCTGGCACATAAAAGTTTACTAGAAAATCCTTGTAGCAAACACTGCCAGGTTTGATCCAAGAAGGAAGACCAAGACCATTGCATTCTGGCTCTGTTGCAGTCGGAATAAAACCATATTGATTCACCGTTTGCAACCAGTATTTTTGCGACCAGTAAATTATTTTCCAAACTGACCTAGGTACAGATAGATAATTTCCAAAAATTTAGATTCAGAGTGATTCGCATTCTGATCTACCGCATTAATGTACACGCGGTCCATCGCAAATTGCATCTCACTCACTCAGATTGAAGGACATCGACCCGCTGGGGTCAGCAAACCTCTATGTCGGCAATTGTCTTTCAGTAAATTAATGCTTTTTTTAAATGCACCCTGCTTTCCACAATCGAAACTGAAATTCATTTAAAAATAAAACTTTACGTTAAAAAAAAAAGTTTTGGAGAGAGTTAGAAGTTTTGCTGTGGCGCGCTGCCTACTCCCCAACAAACGTTTTTTTAACATTCACAAAAGGAAAGAGCATCCCTTCCCTTTTGTGAATAGGTAACCACACCAGGTTGGGGGTCAGTAACTTTTCAATGCTTTACAACTGCTGTTTTGGTCCTAAACCATTGTAATATATTGATAGGCATTGCTATTTGGAAGAGATGTCTGCAACAAGCCCCTTGCAAAGAGTGACATTTTATCAATTTCGAAGCCCATTTTAGGAGGCTGATAAAAGTTACAGACTACTAAAATGGGTTTAGTACATTGCAAAAGTCATTTTTGCATTGACAAACTCCGAAATCAGAGCATTTGTGAGCACAAAAATGTGTTGTATAACCCCACCAACATTGTATGTCTCCAGAGGTCACCCTATCTAGTCCTAACAGCTGTGTGATGTTACAGACTTTAAGTACAATATCCAATGGGTGGATGAGCGCACCGCAACTGAAGTCCTTTCATTGCAGACTTAAAGGGTGGCCTTGTATTCTATGTGTCACTCTAAGACTGAACAGCTTGTTTATTAACTCCTGATGTGACCTATTAAAATACCCTACATGGCAGTCGCGCTGCAGCTCAGCTTCACATTTCTACAAGTAAAACAACCCCCTAGTATCTCTGATCAGAAGCTACTTTCTTGTATGAAAGGGAATTTGAGAGTGCAAAGGTACTGAAAATGTATTTTCTACCAGGGCAGCGTGCCTTGTGATGCCAAGCACTACTGGAGTCTGCTTTTAGGTTCCACGTACATCAAATCTCAATCTGGTGTCCCCACATGTCCCAGTATCAAGAGGCGTCATAAGACCTAACATCATGGCTGGCTAAATGTGCTTCCAAAACCTAGAATCGCCCACTAGACCCAATAAGGAAGGCTGCTTCAAAGCGCTCTCTTTATTGTTGTTCAATTGGTGTCAGCGGTGTAATCATAACCTGTGACTGGGGATCTTTGTTGAGCCCGCCATTAAACCTCTACATGAGAAGAATAGACACAGCTAAGAGGTGTTTTCTCAGATGGATTTTTGTCCTGAGAAGACCCACTGAAATTGGTTTGTGAGCCGAAACGTTGACAATGAAATGGGGATTATCCAATAGGAATAGATTTCAACCCTGCATCAGTAATTGTGCTCAACTGAGTATTAAACTTGTGGATACCCTTATTGCAGATATGTATCATATTTTAATTGTTTCACCACTGCCACTACACTTCTGACCACTGCGCTGTCTACACTTTTTCGATTAATTTAGCATCCATTGGGAGAATGAAAGATCGTGATCAATGTAGATGATCAAAACCGGTGTGTGTAGGAAAGTGCCCCTTTTTGAGATGGGCACTGCCACTTTTTTTGCCTAGTATTTGATGCAATTTTGGTAGAAAGTGCACTGGGTTCCTGCTAACCAGGTCCCCAGTACTAGATCTCTTTCCCTAATCTGTGCAATTGTACCCCAATTGGCAATACCTTTAGAGCCCTCTGTAAATCACTAGTAAATGTTACCCCCAGTACCTAGGGCATGAGTCACTAAAGAGGGTCCCTAAGGGCTGCAGTACATATTGTGCCAACCTAAGGCACCCCTCACGAAAACCCATGCAGACTGCCATTGCAGGCAGTGTTTCCTGGTGCAGACAAAAGTGAAAACACAACATGGCACACAGCCCTGTGTGCCCTGCCTATAGAGACTGCATGCATTATAAATAAGTCACCCCTACAGCAGACCTTACAGCCCTAAGGCAGGGTGCATTTTACTACATGTGTGGGCGCACCTGCATGAACAGATATGGCCCTGTGCTGGCTAGTTGAATGACTGCTAGTGCCGGTGAACAGGGAAGCCATTTTAAGAATATGTGCTGGACACTGGTCAAAAACGAGTTCCCCGGAGACATGATGGCTTCAATGAAACTAAAGATGTTTGGAATCAAACATCTTATACTAATAAACCCACTCTGATTCCAGTGATGGATTTATTAATACATACATCCAGAGGGCACTTTACAAGTGCCCCCTGAAAACCTAACAACTACTAGTATGCTGGCTGACTGGTTCTGACCAGTCTGCCACTACAGATGAGTTTCTGACCCCCAGGGGTGAGGACCTGTCAATCAGGAGGTCAGGAACAAAGCCTTCTAAGGCAAGAGGTTTACAGCCCTTTCCAACAGGATGACCTATAAATTATCATTCCAGGGCAGGTAGCTTCAAAGAGCCCACTGCCTTTTGTATGCAAATCTGATTTCCCTCAGAGGTGAGGGGATGCCAACCCCCCTCACCAGGGTCCATTTGGCGCCTGGACAGGAGGAAAAATTAGCAGCCAGAGAGGCGTGAGCACCCTCATGCTAGTTTCACACCTTAGGTGGGCTACCTGATGTGTATACAAAATTAAAAAGTCTGCCATATTGTTGATAGCAGAATTAGGAACTCTGGGAGAGAGTTATGCCCACTTTCCACAGGAAGTGATCATATAGGGGCTTAGTGACCCAGGGGCAAGTAGCCCATTGGC
Organism: Lissotriton helveticus; assembly: GCF_964261635.1. Lineage (NCBI taxonomy): Eukaryota > Metazoa > Chordata > Amphibia > Caudata > Salamandridae > Lissotriton > Lissotriton helveticus. The sequence goes on along the minus strand of NC_136070.1, from coordinate 55,242,148 downwards.
TCACCTACTGCCCCTAAAGCTAGTATTTAGGGGAGCCCATGGCACCAAGAATGGCTGACTAAAAGAAAAAGACTGAGTCTGAAGAGCCTCAAAAGCAAGAACAGAGGAGCAGCACTGACTTGATGGCCTGCTGGCCTGCTATCTGTTCTCGACCATTTTACCAAAGTCAACTTGTCTGGGAGCTGCTGGACCTCCAAAAGCCTGCAAGCCCAACACCAAAGTAGCGAGGCTGTTTCCTTGCAGGCACACCAAGAGACCTGGGAGGACTATGGACCGCCAAAACCCGACACCAGAAAGCACCACTGTACCCAAGCCGCCTAGCCCGAGTCAGAGTGGGCCAATGGTGCCAGTGTGGTCCCCAGACCCTGCAGAGATGAAGGCCACTTGGGTTTTCTAACTGTGGACTTCCTGACCCCACATTCTGCCTCTTTGTGCAGGCCCCCCTCATCCACAAGTGTCTCTGGTGACTTAATCCCGATGTCTCCGAACACCTCTGCATCCAGCTTCCCGGGCCCATGAAAAAGGGAACCAAAGGTGTCCCCACGTCCCCGAGCATCGTGAGGGTTACGCTCTTGTGCGGGTTCTCCCAGTCCCTGCCTGCAGAGACTTTGTGACCGGACCGATCCCCAATGACTTACAAGGGGCGCTGTAGTAATTTTGAAGGAATTGAAATAGTTGTGTAGAGTAGATAATCCTGTTTATTTGCACAAGTAGCTCAAGTGTAGCTGACTGCATAACCAACTGAATTATAACATTCTAATGAACAACAGTAACAGTGATTACATACACAGGATTCCACTGTCATGAATTCCACATTGCATGTACAAAGTTCTACAACCACTTATAAAGAAATAAGCATTTACTACACATCCCCCTTTTTTAACCAATGTAAAAAGAAAGATAAATGATAAAAAAGAAATAAAAAGAAACAAAATTCAGGAACGGATAAAATCCTGAATTTTCTTAGGAGTGACTACACGTCTTCCAACTCTGGTGGATTTGTTAACACACACACTACCAGATTCCTTCATACTTTCACCAACAGAAGATTCCTCTCTAGGTAAAGGATCATGAGAACCAATCAGATGAGAATCATGAGTAGCATGGTTGCCATCTCCCGAAACACAAAAAGACGAATCAACCAAACCATCACCAGAAACCAAGTGAGGATCAACTGAACCTTCCAGAGAAACCCGATTTTGTGTTTGACCTTCAATAACAACTCCAGACTCATCCCCTTTCTCCAAATTTGGTAAAGCTTCCAACCACCAATAGTTCCTTTCCTTAGAACGTGTATTCTCCTCTATAACTACAGACTTATCAGATAAAGCAATACGATTTAAATGATGAATAGTACCATCATCTAACTCAACCGTGTTCCTCATAACCTTGGTAACAATTCTCGGGTTGGAAAATTTAGGTTCTAACTTTCCAGATTTTCTACTAGACTTAACTCTAACATATTGTCCAACTTTGATGCTCACCTCTTTGGTACCATGTTTAGTGTCAAAGTAAGATTTATTTCTATCCTGAGATTTAACGATGGCTTGTTTAACCAGATCAGGATCCCATTCATACTTTTCACTCCTACCAATCCAACCAGGATTCAATCTACAATGGGGAAATCTACCTCTCATCAATCCAAACGGACTCTCACCAACCGTGTCATGAACGGTGACTCTATACGACCAAATCAATTTGTTAAGCTCATCATCCCAATTTGTATTACCCTTCTTTGCTAATTGCAACAAACCTTTCAAAACTCTGTTCATTCTCTCCACAACAGAATTCCCTCTAGGATGGTACAAGGCTGTAAACCCTGTGTAAGACAAACTTTTTTCCATAAGTTCAGACTTAAACTGCACACCATTATCTGTTAAAATTGAAACAGGAAACCCTTCCCTTAAAAAACATTTATCCAAGAACTCGATGACCACTTGTGTATTAACACTAGTGACTACCTCAACTTCGATCCACCTAGAAAATAAATCCACAAGAACCAAAATGTATTTGGAAATACCATCCTGCCAAACAACAGGACCCATTATGTCCAACGCAACACGTTCCCAAGGTAAATTTGGACAACCTAACGAAGACATGGGCGGATTAAGAGTCTTTTGTGATTTATCTGCACTTTCACACAAGATACAATCACGAACGTGCCTTTCAATATCCAAATCGATTCTGGGCCACCAGTACAATACTTTAATATTCCTCTTGGTACGAGAAATACCTTGATGGCCCTCATGACCCAAAACTACCACACTGTCTCTCATGCCAACAGGAGGTACAAATTTCCCTGCTCTGCATAAAAACGCACCATCGACACTTAACTCGTCACGGACCTCCCAAAAAGGTCTGAATTTAGGATCCAATTTACAATCCTTACCCCAACCCTGAATGACTTTGTCTTTCACTGTTTGTAGCAGTTCATCCTTCAAGTTCTCTTCCTCCCACCTATCCTTAGGTAAACCAGGGGTTTCAGTAAAGATAGTCGTTACACACATATCATTCCAAGGGTCAGGATCGATTTCTTGGAGAGGTAAAGGAAGCCTACTGAGGAAATCTGCGATGACATTTTTAGCCCCAGGCACATATTGTACATCATACACAAAATCCTGAATTCTCATTGACATTCTAGCAATCCTTGCAGAGGCTTTGGATAAACCTTCCGTGGTAAGTAACTTCGTCAAAGGTTTGTGGTCTGATCTCAGCAGAAATTTCTTACCCCATATGAACTTTCTGAAATGCTCCATGGCCCATACACATGCTAAAGTCTCTCGCTCTATTACTGAATATTTGGCTTCAGCAGGAGATAAAGAGCGGGAAGCGAAAGCAATGACTACTTCATCTCCTTTTTCTGAGATTTGAGACAAAACACCACCCAAACCTGTACCACTGGCATCAGTTGTGACTATGTTTTCTGCACGAGGATCAAAACCCTGCAATGCAGGTGCATTCGCAATTGCATTCTTGATGTTGTTAAAAGATTTCTGACACCCTTCATTCCAAAGAAAAGGAACCTTGTTTTTCATTAGCAATCGCATTTCATAAGTTTTCTGCGAAAAATTACAAACAAATTTCGCATAAAACTCGGCTAGACCTAAGAATGACCGCAATTCATCTTTTGATTTAGGAGCAGGAGCATTGAGAATAGCTTCCACCAAGGTACTTTTGGGTTTGATACCTTCGCCTCCAATCTCATGGCCCAAGTAAGTGACAGACTTCTCTGAGAATTTACATTTAGTAGTCTCAGCTACCAATCCATTGCTCTTCAGAATACACAAAATCTCTCTCAATAAATCATCATGCTGTGTTTTGTCTTTTCCCATGATTAAGATATCATCTTGAAAAAAAACAACCTCTTTGATATGGCCAAATAGGTTAGACATAAGCCTTTGAAAAATGGCCGCTGCCGAAGCCAATCCAAAAGGCATACGTCTAAACCTATAACACCCAAAGGGTGTACAGAAAGAAGTAAACTGCCTGCTATTTTTGTCCAGAACCACTTGATGATATGCTGCGGAAAGGTCAAATGTTGAGAACCATTTCGCACCGCGTGTCAAGGCAAGCATTTCATCAATTCTGGGTAAGGGAAACTGGTCAACCAAAATGTTATCGTTTAGATACCTAAGGTCAACACATAAACGGGCCTTACCATTGGATTTATGGGCTACGACCAAAGGCGAAACCCATTCAGCCGCTTCTATAGGTTCAATAATCTTGTTAGCAAGCATTTTATCCAACTCCCTTTTGACCTCATCCCTGACAATGAAAGGGATGTTTCTAGCCTTATGAACTTTCGGAACAGCTCCTTCCTTCAAACGAATTTGATGCGAGAAACCTTTTAATTTACCCATGCGGCTCTCAAATACTTCAGGAAACTCCTGTAAGACCCGCTTTTTCGTGTCTACACTCTCACAGGAAACTAGAACTTGCTCCTTACTATTGGGATTAAGAATTATGTCTAACATCTTCTGGTCTTTCCATCCCAAAACTGATGGTCCTTCCTCGGAAATGTACAATTTACCAGTGCACTGTCTTTCCTTAAAGCGGAAGATCAAAGTCCTATATCCTAACATTTCTATGCTTTTGCCAGTATATCCTTCAGCTGCAATGTCATTTGGTTCTAACCATTCTCCAATGTGGTTGACAAATTTATTTCTCCAAACATGCTGTGATACAATTGTAAAAGGTGAACCAGAATCAGCTGCTAATTGTATTATGACTCCTCCCACTGAAATGTGACATAAAGGTTTAGACGAGATATCGTCACTGATATTTAATACAAACCTTTTCAATTGAACTATATTCACTTGTGAATCTGTGTCACTTGAAGAAGAGGACGAAGAATCTTGTACAAATGCCACCTTACCTTTAGATGGTTTCTTGGTTTTACGATTACACACTCTGGAGAAATGACCAATCAAACCACATTCAATACATTTTGCAGTTTTAGCAGGACATCTATCATATGTAGCAGAATGAGAATAGCTGCCACATCTGTAACAAATTACAGTGCTAAACTTTTTCTGCCCCTCATTGCTTTTCTTGTCAGGAAAATTTGTTTTCTTCTTTTCATACTTAGAATAATTTTTGTTACTTTTGAAACCCATTTTCTTTTCAGTAATTTTCCCAACCACCACTTCGGGATCTTTTTTTTCTTGAGAAAGAGTGACCTTTGCACACCTTTCAGATAATTCTGCCTTTTTTACCATGGTAATAATGTCCTTCAAACATTTGTCATCCTCGACCCACAACTTATCCTGTAACGTTTTGTTTTTAGCATACATGACAACCTGATCCCTGATCAGATCTTCCTGCAATTGTGCGAATTTGCACTTGGCAGCCAGTTTTTTCAAAGCTGAAACATATTCTTCAACGGATTCATGTCTCTCTTGTTTTCTGTGGAAAAAAGAATGTCTGGTAACACCAATACAAACTGAAGGTGAGAAATGATCATCAAGGTTCAATAAAGCGACCTTAAAAACATCTAAATCGCCATCAGCCCTTTCTTGTGTATGTAGATCATTAAAAATACGTAAACCTTCAGGACCTAGAGAATATAATAGCATTCTCTTCTTCCTTTCTGGAGAAAATGTACCATTAACATCTTCTAAGTTACCCAGATAATTCAAAAAGTATTCTTTCCAGTCTAACCACGAAACAATAGGTTCGCCTGGAACCGATAAAAATTCTTTAGGTGAGTTAATTTGAAGATTAGGCATCTTATTATCCCAAGAGGTGTTAGGTCTTGAAGAGGAAGTTTCAGTCGTCATGTTTCTATAAAGTCAAATTAACTGTTGATAGAAGTGGGTAAAGAAAATGGTATAAGAACAGTTTGAAAAGAAAATTAACATTTTCACCACATCACGAAGAAACCATAACAAAATGAAAAAGAAAAATACCACATCCAGAATTTGATGTTGCAAGTAACCTTCTTCCTGGAATTCTAGAAAGTGCCTGTTGAAATCGCCGCTGTTTAAAACTCAATTAATCCTTATAAAAGCCAGAAAAGCGAACAGGAGTTTATTCGGCAAAGATAACTCGTTCGGTCGCTATGGAAACTGAAGCCTTTGTTTTCCCAAAATGGCGGCTTTGCGTGACCTTGTGCGCGATGACGTCCCTTCCGACGTGTAGAGGTGAGCGCTATCTCGCTTTGACGACTCGCAATTGACGCGATGAGTGGAATGTCGGTCAGGAGCGAAGCGCTGCAATGAGTCGAAGAGACACACGCGGAGGATTCAAACGTAAGCGTTTCAGGTTCGCTTACAAACTGCCAGTAGTTTTTAGGAAAACATAGAAATTATGTAAAAAGCTTCAGAAATGTTGTACAGCGCAGCGTTTTGATAGCAGTCAGCCAAAAATTCTCTAGCAAACAGTCAGTGAAATCGTAGATCATTAAAAAGAGTAGAATAGGATAAAGTACTCACAAACTATCAGTCCATAAAAATAACAAAGTAAATGTTTCTTTAAAATCGATGTGATCCCATCCTGTCGCCAAAAATTGTAGTAATTTTGAAGGAATTGAAATAGTTGTGTAGAGTAGATAATCCTGTTTATTTGCATAAGTAAGATGCAGGAATAAAAGGTACAAGCAGCTCAAGTGTAGCTGACTGCATAACCAACTGAATTATAACATTCTAATGAACAACAGTAACAGTGATTACATACACAGGATTCCACTGTCATGAATTCCACATTGCTTGTACAATGTTCTACAACCACTTATAAAGAAATAAGCATTTACTACAGGCACCCAATACTGTATTGCATGCCTGCAGCCGGTCACCCCAGTGCTGCCCAAGGTGGCCTGTTGGTGCTACCTTGGACCTTGCCCCATACTCATCTTAAGTCCTGAAGACTAGACCTGTAAGTCACTATGAAGTACCTGTAAGCAGTATTTGTCTTTCCTCCGTAGGATAACATTACTGCTTCAGAAATTGTTGCTTTTTGAAAACTATAAACATTTCGATCTCCAAACGTACTTACTTGTTTTTGATGATCTTGATGCCAAAAATTGTATGAAGATAAATGTTTTTTGTATACATAGTTACAGATCTCCTTATTGAGTTGTGTATATCATGTATTGACTGTGTGTGTATTGCAGATGCCTAACACTCCTCTCTGATAAGCCTAAGGCTGCTAGACCACACTACCCCCTAAGAGAGCATCTTTGGATTGCTAGAACAAGCCCTGTCCACTAATAAGGGATACATGGACTCTTTGCACAGTATACTTCTCTTGGTATACTATATAAAGAACCAGATTCCTACAGTGTGCACTATAACTTCACGGGTAACCATTACTGAGACCCACAGAACCATTTGTTTCATATGTCCTCAGTCAAGGATGCAAGAGTAATTGGAGGGTGAAGTTGGTTACTTGTAATCTTGGTTTTCCTCCATGGGATTCTCCACTGAAATCATAGCAGTGAATTGTCCAATTATTTTTTTTTTTTTAGAAAAGCCAATTTTTTGTTTTAAAAATCAAAAGAATTTTGACAACCTATTGAAGGCCACATTGACCTATTTTCTTTTTCTTTAAAAAAGCAGCCATTATTAATTTAAAAAAGTCGCTCAAGAATGAATAATGCCCTACACTACTCTTTCACCAATTTTTTTTTTTTTTTTTAAACCTTTATTGTACAGAAGGCGCGCACAGATACGGGCCTACAACCCACCGGGCCGGCCACCACAATAAAGAAACATACGAGGCAATACAGGAGAGACAACAGGATTTCTAAATAGCTCATATGAAAGGCAAAGGCAACAAGTCTTTGAGTCGCCATCACGGACAGGATAAAAGTAGGTTAATTTTATAATAGAAAAAAGGGTGTCACAGGATAATGTCAATCTGTAAAGTCCAGAGGGCCGTGGTGGGCCGTGAGCAAGCCGAAGTCTCGAATACAGGAAAAGACCAACAGAACAATACATTTTGGCAAAGGCAGAACGTGAGTCCCACATCAAGAACAATCACAATCGCTGCTCAGCACCCACCCACCACTATCAGGGCACATAATAATAAAACAGCGAAAAATACGTTTACAAAACTAAAAGCCCTCCGTTACAACCACCCAAGGGAGGAAAAGAAAATGGGGTGGGGAAAAGGAAAAAAGGGGAGGAAGAGGACATCAAAAAAAGGGGAGGGGGAAAGTGAGGGCGCAGCGTCAGTGCACGCCCCCCACGGCTAACAAAGCACCCAATACTAATTCGGCACATGGAACTAGTGGCAACAGGAGAAATGAATGCGTAGTAAACCGTGACAGCAGACATACCAAAAGGGCCATGCCAGCACAAACACCCCGGGGGGCTACGTGCCGACACCGCGCCACGAAATTAGGGGATACATAAGAGCCATAGAACCAAAAAGAGGAACAGGGAAAGATACAATAAACAGACCCCCCCACCACCCCGCACAGCCCACCCTGCACCCCTGCAGAAGGCTATGGCCTACCCCCCAGCAGCGTGCCTGTCGCCCTAATGAGAACCCGAAATATAGAGAAATATAAGAAAGAAAGAATCACTTAGATTAAAAAGGGGGGGAAGGGGAAACAGGGAAAAAACAGCGGGAGAGGAGCCACATAATCAAAACCCCTTCAGCTCCCACCCCCCCGCCCAAAAATACTCAGAGCCCACGGGAAGATAATAAACACACGGATAAGCTCCAGGAACGTAAAGACGTATCAAACATAATCATACAATTATGAACGGATCACCCAACCATACCACAAAATAACAGTCCATAGAGGCAAGATCAGCTCAACCCTGTCCTCGTTTTTCGCAAACTGTAATCGTCCAGCGCACCAGGAACCAGATCACATAAAACAGGAGGTGAATAACAGGGAGTCGAATCAAAAATACACTCAAGTTGTAGCGATCGTGACCCGGATGATCCAGAAAGTACAGTAACCACTTCAGGCAAAGCAGGCAAAGTTCCGATGAGAATACGGAGAAAGCCGGTCCAGCGGCACCGTCACAGGATCTTTGTACGGCCATGTGAGGCAAAAGAGGAAAAGGAGACCCATCGAGGTCGGTCCAGATGGGATCCAGCCGGGGAACCTCCGGAACAGAAGGAGGCACAGGACGAAGAAGGGCAGCGGACCCCCGCACATCCACACCATCAGCAGCCTCCAGGTCCACGACCCCAAGGAAAGTTCCAGCAGCACACAACAGAGATGAAGCCGCACAAACCGAGGGGGGTCCGGCAGGCCCAACAAAGGGACCCCCCTCCAGGATAGCGGTCGGTGTGGTCATGGGTGCCCCCCAGGAGCGCAGGGCGGCGAGGATGTCGCGGAGCGTAGGCTCACCTTTACAGTATTCAGCAAACGTGCCGCGCGGCGGACTCGCATCGCCGGTCCCCGCAAGGCCGAGAATCATGGGGCCGGCCGCCATCTTAGAAGCCCGGCGGGGCCGCTGCAAACACCGACCCCCGCCCGGATATCAGCGGGGCAAAACAGGACACCGGCAACCACCAGCGGAAGTGCCACCAGGGCAGGAAGGGGAGCCACCAGAAGAAGGCGATGCGCCGGCACCCCACACGCCGCCGGCACCGTTCTCCGAGTCCGGGCGGAGGAACTCAAAATGGCCGGGCCGGAGAACAAAGGGGAGACAAGCCAGATGTACGGTTAACCCCGTCCATGGAAGTCAGCTCCCCAACACCAGGCCGCAGGACCGCCGGACCAGGCCCGGGAGGCCGCAATCGGTCTATTAGCACATCGGCCCCTCCGACCGACTCCACACCACCACCAAGGGCCGGCCACCGCGCCCCGTCCAGCCCGGGCGCCGCCAAGGAGTGCCAGGCCCGGCCGCTCCGTAGGCCCCGAAGCAGACAGGGGCGTAACTCAGGATCCGTGGCACCCAGGAATCACCGGAGCAAACGGTAAGTGCCTGTGAGTTATCGTCGTTCCACTGCACATCGTGGAATACTTCCCGGGGCAGGATAAAGTACAGGATATTTGTTGCAGACAGGAGAGTGATCGGAGCCAAGCTAAAACGCGGCCATCTCGGACGCGAGCTTGGCTCCTCCCACCAACTTTTTTTAAAAAGGAAAGTGAGGGAAAAAGAGGTCAACGTGAATAAATAAGTTACAGCCTTAAGAGGCTGAAAACCATCACTGTTCCTTTAAGGGAGCACATACGACCAGACTTCCAGTTCCTTTTGATCAGGGACTCAGGGTCCTGCCCAGTATGTATTTACTATTTCTACTCTTCCACCAAGAGGGAGTATGTGGTGTCTAGCATTAGTGATGCATGCATAGGTTAGAGTGTAGAATGTTGTTCTTTGGAAAGTGTTCATGGGGCTGAGGGACAGAACTTTGATGGCAGTTGGTGCTGGTCTCCTGGGCCCTTTACTCTGTGAACCTGTTGCTGGCTTATATGAATAAATATAAGTTACTTTATAATCTCGTGCCTGGACTTCGTGACTTTACATTACATTTACATCGTTTTGTTTTCCGTGATGTTTATCCTGCTTTTGTGCAGGGTTAACATGCTTTGTGTCTGCTGCATTAAACTGTCGGTGAAGAAAGCGGCTTGAACGAGGATCTTCTATTTTGTGCGTTTATGAGACACAGGGTCCTAGTGAATGCATTTATTCTTATGTAACTGCCTTAAAAAAATTAACAGGGTACTGTAAGTTTGAAGGGTTGACCTCGCAATTGATTAGAGATCAAGTGTTTGCAGATGTAACACTAAAGAAATAAAACAAAGATTGTTGTCATGCAAAAATCCATAATTGGATGAAGCAATCAATATAGCCAAGGGTAAAGAGTCTTCACAACAAGATGCTAAGCAATTGGAAGCTGAAAACCCGCACATTTCTATTGTTAAAGTTATGTCTCAAAAAGGCCATTGTCAAACGGTTCCCAGTGGAGTCATGAAAAGAACAGTAGAGGTAATTTGGAGAGCCATACTAGGTGTTGAGAATCCCCGTAGAGGTGGTAGAGCTTTAGCTGGAAGCCAGAGAATAGTGTGTTTTAGGTGTGGTTCTACAACACACGAGTTGAATTATAATTTATAACAATTGTCAAGCTGTTGCACAGGAGTGCTGGAAATGTAGGAAGATAGGAAATGTTGGCAAGGTTTGTAGAGCAGGTAAACAAGTACATGTGAGGAGTGTTCTAGACCCACGGGGATGTGATAATGATGATGGGGCAGTTAAGAAACGTGTGGAAGAATTAGTACTGACTGAGAACTGTACTGAAATGAATACTGTTCCAAATGAGAAGAAAGAATCCATTAGTGACCCATTGGTATGTGTAAAAATTGATGGCGTTACCATGCCCCTCCTTAATAATTAAGGTACAAGGATTGCCATAATTTCCAATAACAAATACTAGAAGGGTTGGTCACGCCAATGTGTTGTTACCACCAGATGTTGTGACTACAGCTTTTGAGGGCAGTAAGATAGATTTCGCAGGGTATTTTTGGAGTGCTATCACTTTTGAAAGTAAGACTATACAAGGAAAGGTCTATGTAGCCTACAAAGGCATAAATGATTTAGGATTGGTGGCATGAAGCAGAATTTGGAATGGTCATCAAACATGGTCAACAGTGCCCTGTGTCTTTGATAAATTCTGTAACAGATCAAGAATTTTGGAAAGACAGATTAAAACATGTGCTTCAAGAAAAAGTGGGTCAAATAAAGGATTTTATTCACACTGTTAAGATCAAGCAGGGAGTCACCCCAGTGAAGCACAGACTATGCAATATTCCACACAACATAAGAAGGGAATTGTGTAAAATTTTGAAATCTATGCAGTAAAATGGTATAATTGAAAGGGCTGATGCCACATTATGGCTGTCTCCAATTGTATTAGCTAAATAGAAAACTAGTGATTTACGTTTATGTGTGGACTTAAGATAACTTTTAAAGATAGCATCTGGTGGAGAACTACCCCCTGCCACGCACTGAAGAGCTGATAACAGGGGTTGGCCAGTCCAAGTGTTTTTTGAAATTTTACCTCTGGTCAGCGTACCATCAGATAGTATAGGATGTAAAGTCTTGGCATCTAACAGCGTTTTTTACACCTGATGGTATGTTTCAGTTTTGCTGCATGCCATTTGGACTGGCCTCTGCAGCATCAGTATTTCAGAAAATTATGACTGGCATGTTACAACACATTACCAATGGGGTCGTCTTTCATGATGATATTATGGTGAACACTGATACTAAAGAAACTCACAGTCAGGTTGTGGAGGAAGTATTGTTAAGTTTGGAGAAGAATGTTGTGACCATCAGAAATTATAAGAATATTTTCATGGTAAATGAGGTTGAGTAACTGGGGCACATTTTGTCTCAGTATGGAGTGAAGCCAGAGCCTAGTATTGTGGAAGGAATTGTCAATGTCCTCATCCCACTGATAAGGACCAACTGCACTCATTCATTGGTCTGTGTGAGTTTAATGCTACATTCAGTAGAAATGTTGCTAGTCTTACTGAATGCATTAGATATTTACTAAACAAGGGAGCTGATTTCATTTGGACTGCAAATTGTCAGGAACATTTTCAGTTGATTAAACAAAGCATTGTGGCATCTCTCGCTCTTCAGGCTTATGTTGAAGGTCGAGAGATATATGTCACTGTGAATGCCAGTTCTTATGGGATGGGGCAGTACTTTTGCAAATGGATGGTAACAAAGAAGTCAAAGTAGGTTTTACTTCCAGAAAAATGAAGGAAGTGGAACTACGCTATTTAGTGAGTGAAAAGGAGATGTTGGCTTGTGTGTGGGGCATAGAAAAGTTCAAACCGTATTTGTGGGGTAGAAAAGTTTGGTTAAGAAGTGATCATAAACCATTAGTTGATATTTTATCTGGTTCTAAAATAAAAAGAGCAACAGCCAGAGTAGCTAGATTGGCATTGTTGGAGTTCAATTTTGTTGTCATGCACATTGCAGGGGGAAAAATGTAAAGGTAGATTTTCTGTCCAGATTACCTGTAGAGAATGGAGTAGTGGACATGAAAGTACAGGAGGAGATTCAGGAATGTATTATTGCCAATGTTGACGACAGAGTGATTTGTCCGGATAGGGATGAGTGGTGCAATCTGTTGGAAGCAGATCAGGTGTTGAAACAAGTCATGAAGTTTGTTGTCACTGGCTGGCCCAAAGAAAGTTCAGTGGATGAGGGCCTGCAACCATTCTGAAAAGTGGCTGATGAGCTTTCATTAGAATAAAAACTTGTTAGTTAGGAGTGACTAATTGGTGCCACTAAAGTGTTCTAGTGATACAATTTTAGAAACTGCTCACTCTGGGCATTTAGGAATGTCAGCTACAAAATGAAGTTAGGCATGATTTTTGGTGGCCCAGTGTGGATCGGGAGATTAAGATGTTGGTGAGGGGGTGCATGCAATGTCCTTATGGTGACAAACATTTGGTCATATTTACACCTCCTTCCAACCCTGTTTTGTCTCACGATAAGGCATGTCAGAGAGTTGCTGTAGATCTTTTAGGGTCTTTTCTTGTTTTACTCAAAAGTATGAAATATTTCATTGTTTTATTAGATCACTGTGGCAGGGTCGCAGAAAGGGGTCGGAGACTGGATCTGGATAAATAAGGCTTTATTTTTGTAAAGGTCCTTTTACTGCGTGAAGTAAGTCTTTCACGGGTATATGCGGCTGGATCCGTTGTAACTGGTGCCCTCTGGGGAGTCTCGGCGTTCTTGCTCTTCTCCCTTCGGCAAATGAGTACTGCTCCTCCTTGGTTTCCTCACCGCTGGACATGCAGAAAGAAAATATATAACGGCCGTCAGGACACGATTCTCTTCTTATAATGCCCGGGGGAGAACCAGGGAGTGATGGGAGCACCACTGATTACGTGTATTCACACAGCAAAGCTAAATAGGTGGGAGGTGCGTGGTTTGTGTGGAGAGCGTGATAGGGGTAACGGAAAAGAGGGGGCTGCGAAGACTATGTACAAAGGGAACACAGGCACTAGCAGGTCGGGGGAGTTATTTTCGAGACGAGTCTCTGCGCCTCCCAACCCAGCCTGACACCCGCTGCCGTACCTGCTTAAGCCTCACTCCTCCTGGAGTGTGGCTCGGCGACTCGTGGGGACGTTGGCCTCCTGGCGCTGCAACTCCCTCGGGTGGTTCTCCACTCGCCTTTCTGCTCCGGTACTCTCCTTCTTCTCCAAACGCCTCTTGATCTACACAGTGCAAACTCCTCCTGGGTGATGTCACACGCCGTTCTCTGGACTTCCTCCCTTTTGGCCAATCCAACCGAACGTGCGTCAGCTGGATGCGTGTCCTCTTCTCCCATATACGCCCAGTTAAAGGAGCCTTCCAACATTTCTTCATCTTGTGTGGTCCATAGTGGGTGCTTGTCCGTACTCCACTCGTTCTGGCTTGGTGAGAGAGAGGGAGGGGTAGCAGAGTCAACAACCCACCATTCTACAGTCGGAGAACTCCCATCCACCCTCCTAGTCTCCTAGTTACACACACTTATCTAGATGGGTGGAAAGGAGAGGTGTGTCAGTACCAAATAGCAAGTCTGTGGTGCGATATTTGCAGGATGTTTTCAGCAGGGAAGATGTTCCTGAGGAACTATTGAAGGACAATGGAGTGTCCGCCCACCATCCCATCAGAAAAAGGGACATTAGGATGCGCCCGCCACAGTGACGGCCGCGCATCCTGTATTTTTACCATTGCGGCAGGCGGTGCTGAAAGCGCCGCCCGCCGCAATGGTAAAAATGCAAGTAGTGGATTTCAAAGCACAACATGACAGGCACCGAGCGAAATGCCCCCATAGGTACCCCCATGTGCATCCCCCCACCCCCCGGAGTCCCGCAACGGGCCCCCGCAGGGATTCTCCGCATGCCTTTCGGTGGCGGCATTGCCGCCACGGAAAGGCATTCACATTGGCCCGTCATAATAATATCATTAACACGCCACCATATTATACCTTTTCCGCCCCGGTCGCAAGGCGGACGGTCTTACCGTCCGCCGTGGTCCCCCCCGCCATCCTAATATGGCGGGGGGGTTTTCAGAGCAAGGATGGTGGGTGGATCGCCCTCGCCAGGCCGGCGGTGGCTACCGTCAGCCATGGGGGTGGGCGATCCGCCCGCCATCCTAACGGGCCCCTTAGACTGGTGTTTGGAGAGAAGCATTGTTTTTTAAAAATATTTTCAAAGCTGGTATTTGAGTGATACATTATGAAGCTTTGGAGAGACTTATTACTCATATTATTACTTTGGTGCCATGGGCACTGCAGATATGGCTGTTTTGTATTTTCCCGGTAAGGGCATTCCGAATTGATAAAGCTTTTTTTACATTACTGCAGGCAACCTTGCCTGATCACCACAGGTAATCTTGATTTATTGTGGCTACTAATGTAATCTTGTCTGATGTGGTCACTATTAAAACACTAATACTAATAGTAGTTCGGAATTATTTTCATTTAAGTAGCTCTTATTACAGAAAAGGTTGGAGATCCCTGTGCTACACTATCATCATCCATCTAGTCTGTTATATGACCACCGTTACCTCCAGACCTTCTCGTAGTTACGGAGCATTCCCAGTCCGCGTATACTGTCTCTTCCATATTGGCACACCAGTCCATGCCATTCGTCCATGCCACTATCGAAGGGGCCACAAAAGAGATCCACTGTTTGGCTATATCCCTTTTAGCCACCACCATGCCCAAATCCACTAGTGTTCTGTCTCCTTAGGGGGCCTTAAATCTTCCAGTATGCCAAGCAGTGCTATTCTCTGATGTGTCTCAATACACGGGCTAAAGTAGATATGATGGTGTTCCAATACACTTGCATAACTGAACACGACTGTACCATTTGATAGAATTCACCCCAGCTGCCTTGGCACCTACCACATGCTGGCGAGGCTCAGGTTCCCACCTTCTATAGCTGGAGGGGTGTTAGGTATGTCTGATGCAGAAACCTAAATTATATGAGCCAAAGCCTCACCCAGATTGCCAGCATGTGATGGGCCATGCAAGCATCCCGTCAGTCAGTCTCGTCCAGGGCTCCCACCCACCCTTCCTATTTCTCCTGTAAAGGGATCAGCCGGTAAGGGGATCTTCACATGCTTTCCTCGCCACAGGGCCAAGATTGAGACACCAGATAAGATCTGGATCCCAGAAAATGTCTATGCCAAGATATAAAAAACTTAGTTGACGTATGGAGATCTCGGTATGCCAAATTTTATCTTGGCAGTCACCTTGTATAGGCACCAGGAGGGAATTGTCCCAGTTAACCTTCAAACCAGAAGCTGCTCTACAGGTACTTAGGATACAGATCAGACAGGGCCCCTTCTCAGCAGCCCTGAATGCATGTCCATCAGAAAGGAAGGGACTTCTCCCAAGAAACCAGTGGAGCACAATCAGGCATGATGGCAAAGCATGATGGTATTGGATGTGGGCCTGACCATGCTACCCACTGCACATGAGCTGCATTTCAGAATCTCCTTTGAAACATCCAAGCCCTGGGTACTTGCAAACATATCCCCCGGGGCCGCAAAGTATCCCCGAGAGCCGCACCAATGCCTGCAGGGCAAGGATCGGTGTGGTGATAGGTGGGTGTAGGGGGACTTAAAATAGATGCATGGTGTCTGGACAACAAACCGAGCCATCACGCGATGTCTGTCTGCCACCAACGCTCTATTTGCATGCACCAAGAATTAAAGTCAAAGCAACGCACATGCATTTTAATAAAATACACTTATTTGAAGTTTGCAGAGAGTTTATCATATTTTTTCATGTTTAGTGCAAGATGTATTTAAAACTGAAGGTGTTCCTAAAGATAAGTTGTCCAGGACACCTTCTTTTACATTACTTCAGTTAACGTGTAAATAAAGGAAACCCATTTCTTTTACAGTTTTCTGAATGTTTGTGCTCTGTCAAGTGAACAGCTATCCAGTGCTGCTTTTCACCAGGGGCCACAATTAATGGTCAGGAGGGCCGCATGCAGCCCCCGGGCCGTACTTTGAGTATCCCTGATCCAAGTAATAACCGACCAATTTAGTGAACGGCTTTTTCATGTGCTTTGGTAGGTTTACAATGGCCAGTTTTGCAAATTCCAACAAGGCAGGAAAATAGTGGCTTAGAAGGTATATGATATTTGACATATGGAGTGAAGCTGCCTAACACAGAAATAATCTAGCCCATGGTGACCAGGCACTTAGACTCTGTCTGGGGTGGGGGAGGGAGGAAGGGACGGCACTGGGCTTCAGTTTAGAAGACGAAGCCTCAACCACCAGGCTCTCGGCTATGGATTTGAGGACAAGAATTTTGGATCACCCGGCATCTGGCAATTTGCCTGTGGATTTCTGGTCCCAAAATTGGCTTTTTCGAGGCAGGCAAAACAGGTTCCAATAGTGCCTCGTTAAAGAGGGAAACATCGCACTGCAACCGAAGATGTAGACTGCAAAAGTTTCCTCAACATATTAGACTTTTGTTCCTTGGAGGGCAAAGTCAATTCTAGAGTTTCTGCAGCTTTACAAACTGCTGTGGTAAGGGAGAATAATTATTTTGATCAAGGCTCACCAGGGCTCACCGGGGTAAGGCGCGGCATCTAGACCACTGGTACTTTGTAGGCCAAGATAAAGGCCAGCATCAGTCTAAGAAGACGGAAACAGATTGCTGGCCTAAACATCATCATTTTCCATGTGACGATAATCTTTATGAGGTATGAATATGGTTTCTGAGTCAAAGCCCTATAACCTTTCCATCCAAGAACACTTCTGGGCCCTAGGGAGATTCTGTTACTCAATGTAGTTCTGACCCTCTCTTTTGCCACTGAGACTATTTCAGCCGAAGCTAGCAGCTCTTAATGTCTAGAGAAACTACCATCAGAGGAAATGGTGCTAGGGTCAGAAAGTTTCAAGCCTCAAGCCTGCCAAAGACATTATAGTGCCAGTAGATTTTTCTCTTCCCTATGGAGCAGTAAATGGTTGTATACGTCTTTGTGGATCATAACAGCGAATCTACATTCTACAGACAGAAAAACTATCTTGCCTTTAACTTAGTACACTAGCCTTAGTATATTCAGAGATTCATATCTTGAATCATTCCACATGTCTTGATTGGATTGCCAACCTTGATGAGGATTGATTGAAGTATATGAATCTATGAATGATTCAATGCTGAAGAACATGAAATACCTGAAAACAGCCGCACTATTTGAATGAGGGAGAGGGAGACATTTATAGAGCCCAACACTTGTACCTTGGTCTCATTTGATACAAAAATTAGAATTCAACAATCAATAGAAAGACCAATCCAAACATCTTCCCATGGAAGGGAATAAATACAATTAGTAAGCTTGATATTGCTTTTACCCCACTTTCTGCTAATAACACCCAGAGATCTTCTAATATATATTCATCTTGCTTTTAAACAAGGGGAGGGATGTTGGCTCCTCTGTCATATATCAAGACAGCTCCTTTTATGACTTACGGACTTTTTGCTATGCTGCCCGTATTTGTGTTAGGCATTTTCCTACTGGTTGTAGCACGTATACTGCATACTAGAACACGTTAGTTAAAATAAACATTGAAAACTTTTTTCGAGTCTCTGTCAGATTTTATTGTGGACAAGTACAAGAGAGTGAGTGAAAGGTTGTGTCTTGATACCCTGATTCCTGAGAGAATTGGGAGTAGTGTGTTCTGGGGTGTCTAATCACTTGTTCCCTTGTGAGTGAGTATGAGGGCAAGTGTGACACTGTAGCTAGTCAGTCTCTGGCTCATGGGTATTAAGGTGGTAGGATAACTCAGTACCTGCCTACTAAGGTCCCATAATCCCAAGCATAGTTCTGTGATTTCGCAGCATCCGAACAACATGGCGCCACCAATGTTTGGTCTGGTACTTATTCACAAGACCCCTGAGTAGTGCTTGTGCTTGTCCACGATAACCTCTCACCGGTTCCCAGACACATCCGTGCTGGAAGGGCTTTGTCTCCTCAGTTTGTAGGATTCATCTATTGCTGTAGGTTTTTCAAGCTTGAATTCTAAAAGGTTTTTGACCTGTTTTGTGCTACCATTTAGTCCCCTTTTGCCACATATAATGGCACAACCGATCGCGATTCCGGCACACTGAGATGCCGGCAGTTACACATCATTTGTTATAGCATTTTATAGCATGGGGTCCCAAATGCGGGGTCTCCAGTTGTCTTTGTTGTCGAGGTGGCTCCTGCATACCGCTTCGAGGTCTTCTATTCCTGGGTTACATATCCCGCAGTTAATGCAAATGATGATTTCTTTCATGCTTATGTTTATACAGTCGCTGCTGCACTGACAGCGTATCATCCTTATAAGGTGATTGAAGTTCCTCTTACGTCCTGGGAGCACCAAATATGGTTTAATGGCGCCCTTCTCCATCCTATCTCATTTGTTCGTATGAGCCCCTTAAGTACTGATGGGGCACATGGCCGGTATTAGCTGGTTTTACGCCACATCCTAACTATCTTAATGCTAATGTGGCGGAAGAACGCTTACTATATGCTCAAGTGGTTCTTCTCTATAGACGCTTGATCCAGTTCATTTCTCGTGCTTTTCTTGTAGCTCTGCCTGGAGCGGCACCCTCATTACAGATACAAGACAGAGGCCTTGAAATTAGCCACATCGTAAGGCCCTTGGTAAGGACCTTCCATTTTGGATAGCTCAGAAGATTGAACAGCTTGATGCTGTTTTCCCACACACTGGTCCTCTGGAGAAACACAGGGTCCTACCTATGTGTTTACCGGGAGGTCTGATTCCTCCATTAGCGGACTGCAACACCTGGGGAGCAGTGTTTGCCTCAGTGTATACACTTTCTTTGGGCAACCCTTCCATAAGCATTCTTCAGAGCATTCTAAAACAAGTGCAGAATGAACACAGGGCTGGTCCAGGCCTGGATTTGGCGATGAAGTTAGTGGGTATTTTACCTTGCTGCGGTGGCAGATATTGATGGGGAGCGTGAGTTGCAACTATTATTGTTGATGTTTATACATTGTTGGCCGCAATAATTTAGGAGTCAGGCCAGCTACCCAAACTCAGGGTAAACTCCCTTCTGACAAGGAGGGATGTACGGTCTTTCCAAAGAAGACATGGGACAAAAATAAGCAGCAACAGAAGCCTAGGTCTCCTGCTGGTTCACCACAACCTGAGGCTTCTGAATGTAGATATGATTTACGTGATCGCTCTAAAAATAAGACACCTGAGAGGTTCCAGGTTCCTGATCCTCATTCGCCTCGTTCCTTTCAGGACGACAGGATCTCCGACTAGGCGAGTCCATGCAAGGGAGACACGCAGCAACAGTTTGACGTGAAAGTCAAACAGGAGGAACCACCTCCATATGGCGCCCCGTTTCAGAAGAAAAAAGTTGCTGCCTTGACAGCGAAATATACCCAAGACGGTGAGAACCTTCCTCCTGGACAGGAGTTAGGCGGTGACTCTCCTCGACAGAGAGGCGGAAGCTACCGTAGTGCACCAGACACTGAACTAGTTTCTGGAGGCGAAAGCAACTGACACTTTCAACTGTTGAAACCGCAGACACCCATGTGGCTCCCCCGGATAGACTTTATCATGTAGGCCTTCAGATTAAGGGTGATATTAAATGCACTATAAATGCAGTTTTCTGTGACAACTTAACGTCTTTCTATGACATTTTACTGGACGAGGTTGATTGACCTACCGCATTTGTCCTCACTTCTCCTCGGGCAAGGAAATAATACTTGCTTCTTTTTCTCAATATGTCCCTTGTGAGGCTAAGCATGCTTATGCTTCGGAGTGGGCACTAGCCTTAGCTGCTGCTTTATATCGCAATCAGGCTGGTTGGGGGGAGGATTCTCCTTTACATGTTATTGCACTACGGTCTACTCCGCAGCCCCAACCTCAATATCCCATTAAACGTGTTGCTAAAGTGTCCGTTAGTGACATTCTCACTCAATTGGAATATCAGGGTGTTATTGAGTCCTATGTCTCTTCGATGAATAATCCTCTTTTTCCGATATTGAAACCAGACGGTTCGTATCGTATTGTTCTGGATTATAGACATTTGAATAGTCGTGTGTGTACCTTTGCATACAGAACATCCACAGTACAGCATTAGTCAATAATATTGCACGTAAAATATGTAAAACTACTTTGGACATTTTGAATGTTTTTTTCAGTCACACCTTGGCTCTGGAGAGCCGGGACTTGACCGCATTCAGCTCTCTTGGCAATCAGAGGCGCTATGTCAGCATTCCGTACAGGGTCCGCCCACCCAGAGATCTTCGAGGGAGATTATTAAGAGCACGTTGAACCCCAGAAAGGTGAGTTAACCAGCGACAATCCGTACCTACTACCCTTGCTGTTAAAGATTGCTTTAAGTCACGGTTCATCCGCTCCATAAAGGAATTGCCTTTGGGCCTATATGGAGACGAGAAATGCATCTGCACCCCCATGGTCTTAATCGAATCACGGTAAGCCTTAGAGGCAAAAGATGGTCCCTGGTCTGAATGGAAGGTGCCACAGGCAAAAGTCCCTACAAAGACATGCAAATCAGTTATAACAGTACGAGAATCAGACCAGCGTTGCAGCCAAACCCAGAGGAACCTAGTGCATGAATCCACTGCAACCAAAATATATTTGAAAGCATTATCGGATATTAAGGAACCACAATGATCAAGATAAATACACCTAACGGATGATTTGAAATGAAAAGATGAGTCTGCGTTGGGAATGACACAGTAGAACTCTTGATTTGTTGACAAATGTCACATGAAAGCACATATTTGTGAGTCTGTTGGTGGAAACCGCACCCCCAATAGCATTGCTGTAAAAGAGAAACTGTAGGTGACACTCCTCCATGAGCAGAAGCCATGCCTTCATGGGTGGCCACAATGAGCAAAAGTCTGCAGTCATTGTTGGGAATCAAACGATCACCAACCGTAGGAATAGTGACAAAGGGTACTTTGTCAGTAGTTATCTGATATGTGTAGCATGAAGGGAAACCTTGCAGAAATGAACAGCAGCGGTGCGTCCATTGGGGCGTAGGGGCGTAGCCCCACCAGCCACCATGGACGCATCGCGGCTGCCGGCCTATCTATTATAAAAGACATTGCGCTGAACAATCAGCCGCCGGGAATGTGCAGGGGGGTGTGGCCTGCTGCAGCTTGAGTGACAGACACTCAGGCTGCAGCAGACCGTAGTGGGCAGTCCCGCTGGGGAACTTATAGTGCGCATGCTTGGGAAAGTTGAAAACTTTCCCAAGCATGCGCACTATAAGGTCCCCAGCGGGACCCAGGGGTGCTGTTCGCCTGCCACAGCCCGGGTTTACAGAGGGCGACAGGGCGAGCAGCAAATATGCCACGCTAGCCAATCCTTGCGCTGCTGTCCACCGGTGCAGCATCCCATTGGATGCCGCGCTTGGGGGTGGCACACACAGTGTCACTCTGACGCACGCACTGCGAGGATGTCGGCGCCGCGGTAAGAACACTTTGGGAACCTTTCTCCCGTTATTGTTTTTTTTTTTCAGGACGACTTGTAAAAAATATTGTATTGCCAAAACCGAATGCATTTTACCAATGCTTTTTAAAGCCATAACATACAGCCTGTTGTGTAAGCTGCTCGACTCGAACCCGCCGTCCATTGTACCGCAGAATTAAGTGCTTCGTTCGTTTATGTACAGCGAGAAAGGAAAAGTGCAGGAAGAGACAGTTAAAGTTAGTGTGCATAGTTGCCTGTTCAGGGGAGAGTTGTCAATATACATGTAAGAGAGGCTAAGATTTCCCATTTGGACCTCGTGTGTGCCAAGTAAAGCACAGCTGTGCCAGGAGCCCTGCTCAGAAGAGGCCCCAGCGGAGAGCACAACTATTTGGTGGAGGTTACTAACTGGGACCCTGGAAGGCAGGTAGTGGTACAGTATATGAATGTCCCGAATGTCAAGTGGGGGCTATCCGAACGTAAACATCATATGATCACATACCTTTTGATGTTTACATTCGGATAGCCCCCACTTGACATTCGGGACACCGTCAGTGAGCCTCCACTGTTTAGTTGGTAGCCCAGTGCATTCTGGAACTTGTAGTTGTTTCCCAGTCTAACAAGTGGCATTCACGCCTTGGTGTTCACAACTCTGTTGGCGAAAATACTCGAAGGGATGGAAGGTGTCACCATGGCCGTAGGTCTGTTGGCGGTTAGGAACATACTTGCAGAAAATAAAGTGTTCGAGGGTGTCTGCAGCCGGGTTGCATGTGCACAGGAGCAAAGCCATGAGATCATATACGGATCTAATATTTGGTTTCTCGCTTTGGAGTATGCTAGTGCCGCCTATGCAAAATCAACGCATCGAAAAGCTAAAGAATGAACAATGCATTAAGTCACAAATGGTGCCATGCGACAGTGTGACTCCAAGGTGATGTTCATTCTGGGCATAAACAATGTGTAGCAGGAAGGGAGTTATTGAGAGGTGATGAGTTCTCGGCCGCGAAAAGACCTCTCAAAAATATACCACTCGAGGTGAGACGGAGAGAGCAGTGCATTCATGTTGTGCTCGGCCAAATTAGTTGAATGCAGTGCTCCAAACAACTGATGGAGATGCGTGTGCATTATCTGCACACGCATAGCGCCTAGAGAAGGTTCGCTCTCAGTAGGGATGTGTTAATGGTTATGGCAAAAGAGTGATCTGTGGAGACCGAGGGTGCCCTTTAGAAGAGCCCAGACGACAGCCCCTTTTATTTAGCATTTTTGTTTGGCACAAACCATGTCCATGTATGGATCCAAGCATTGTTCAAGTGAATGTTTCAGGTATTTGCATACGGGTATATTAATATGGGGAAAGGTCATGAAACAAAAGAGGCAAAACAGGCGAACCTGACTCCCCACCTAACCCTCAACAGTGTAATAAAACTGCATGTTCCACTCTGTGCGTATCATTAGATAGATTATTCTACTGCATTTTTCAGGTGTACTTTTTTTTTTGCAAAAGATATATTACCAAAACCATGATGCAAGGGGTTAAGTGTGTACTTTATGTTAAAAACACATCACATAGAAGAAACCTCTTGACTAGTAGGAGAGATATTGCCCTAAGTCAAGCAATTGTTACATGTCAATGTTACTGTATTGTGGTAATAAGCTTGAATATGACAGTTGATCTGTAATAAATGCGGGGATGTATGCTTATTAGTACAGTTGCTCTAAATAACAAGTTATTGGACCACATTTATTTTTACTGCTGTGGGATCCACACCCACACAAACTTGAAATTGAGGCAGGCATTGGCAGTAAATGCATTTAAAGCAGATTTCTGCATTTGAGAAACATCACTTTGGTCATCATGGCCTATGCCATGCTTGATACCTCCCACCAGGTCTGTGCTAGCGGTTGCTAGTACTGTATTTATAATGCAAAAGCAAAATTACAACCTGCACCTGGAGTAAACATTTTCAGACAACATGGCTTTGGTGAATGGGTGTGCTGGCTCATCGTGCAAATTTGCATAGAGATGTTTCACCTGGTACGCATGAAAACAAATCTCGGGCAATGAAGCTTCAGTACACACTCACCTTTGCATATTGGTAAAAAACAAAAACAAGCTATTTATTTATATGGTGAAAACATTTCTAATTTGCATGTTTTATGTATAGTATTTTGCATATTTTATATAGTGCTTCTTCACCATGAGGCATTCGTGTACTTTGGGAAGAACCTAGAGACTCCAAAGCAAATAACATTGATCCAGTTAAACCAGGTTTGTGGGTGGATAAAAAGTTTAACTAGGTGGTGGAGTGAGAGGTATTCTATTGTGTAAAGAAAAGGTGTGGAATTCTTTTTTTTTCTAAGTGCCAGGAGGGCGGAAGCAGTTCAGTTCTGTGTAGTGAGATCGTTCAATAGACATTTTGTGCCTGTTAAAAAGGTGTGTTCAGTACTCGAACGCTTTTCACTCTAATCACTAGTATATGCAGTAGACCTTTGTACTCTCTACCATTCCTATGTGACTCTTAGAGTATATCCGTTTGTATCCCATTCCCTGTGTAAATAGAGATAACTCTAATCACTAGTATATGCAGTAGACCTTTGTATATCTACCATTCCTACATGACTCTTAGAGTATATCCAGTCTTATCCCTTCCCTATGTATATAGAGATAACTCTAATCACTAGTAAATGCAGTAGACCGCTGTGCTCTCTACCATTCCTATGTGACTCTTAGAGTATATCCATTTGTATCTCCTCCTTGTGTGACTTTACATCTTGTACATTTGCAATTTTTTCTGTTTGTATCCTTTATGTAACGCATGTAATCCTAAGTCCTTATGTTTTTCAACTGGTTCTTATGTAAAGCGCTCTGACACCTTCGGGTAAAGTTTGCGCTATATAAAATCGCATAAATAAAATAAAATACTATGTGGTTCCAGGGTAATTGACGACCTCACCTCGTTGACCCCCGCCGTAAGCATCCCTGACCCTTGGTGTGTTTGCGACCCTCGGAGCTCACACACGCCTGTCTCCGTTAATGAAATCAGTGGCACGCGGGCATTGTTTGACCGGCAGCTTCCCCAGCAAAGAATGTCTGTGGCCCTGCGCACAGAGCAGCCCAGCCTGCAATGCAGGGCAGGAAGGAACACGTTGTGCAATTTTCAATCCTTCCAAACTCTAATGGGTATTCCAAAATCTGTTTATTTTTATCAGGACATCTGTCTTTCCGCAGGTAAATGTGCGCTGAAATGGTCGTCAGTCCCATCTGGCTTGATGCGTGTGTCTTGTGCTGGTTGCCTTTAATTGTAATCGCATCCTTGGTGTTTTTACTTCTTTCTAGGATGTTGTTTGAATGCTTTGCACTGTAGAGGGAGTTTGGACAGTGGAAGTTTAGAGTCTTATCTCCTTGTATAGCAGCATAGGGAACGGCCTCTGCTCATCATGTTGAAATTCAGCTGTGCTGTGTCCATACTTAGCAGGCTCAGTAAAAGGGCAAGCAATCACTTCAGTATGGTCCCATCTGCATTTGGGGTTGCTTAGGGCATGGCTATTTGAGCCTGCTACCTGTAGTTGTGTTCCATTAGTTAGCGGCACGAAGAAGCCTGACAAAAGAGCCAGAAAGACATTAGATACGTTTTAATAACTATGTAATAATGTTCCTGCAAGTGGGTAGGAGACCATAGTACAACTAAGCACTGGCCAAAGTTACTGCTAGTTGGGGCTGCTGTGAAGGACCTACATGTTCTATGTCTCGAGGATGATCGATGTAGAGCAAAGCTCATCATGCCTCATGCCCCAAGGACTCCGCAGGCAGAGGAAATGCTGAACAGATGCGAGTATCTTGGGGCAATAAACAGCCTGGCAATGTGATGGTCAGGGAAAATGCTCAATGAAATTGTATAATTTTGTAAAAAGTGGAGCTTTAAAAAGCAGCGGGCAGTGATCTACCAACATTTCCATGGTCACACCTCTAACGTGACACCTGCTTCTTATTGCTACTCTCCTATTATCCCAGTGATACTATGCTACTACTGATTGTGTTTCCATGGTGCCTGAACCAGATGCCTCAATGTGAGCTATAAAACGGTTCTAGTATGTGCTAATATATGATACATCGGAAAGCAGTTTACATATTACAAGCCCAACTCTTCTAGAACAGGCTGTAAAACAGAGGCAGCTTATTTTTTTTCTTCCATTTTACCATATTTCTTCTATGAATCCTTGTTTATTTATCCATGATTTTTTTTTATACGCAGATATTGTCCTTACTTTTCAAAATTGATACTACTGACACGGTTTTAATGCAGAGAAGTAATGTCATACTTTGTTTTGAGGAAGAGCATGTGATGTGGCATGTTCACACGTTTATGTAGAGCTGCAGAGGCACATCAACTGGCACTCCCTACATTTCTTCCCACTCATTGTTTGAAAGTGCTTCCTTCACTGCCCATTCTTTTGGTTTACATGCCTGCCAGGACCGCCACACCCAAGCAGTTTTAGTTTTTTTCCCTTTGTGTAATCCGCGCTCTGTGGCTTGTTTGAGTTCTGTATATAGGGCACTTATTATCTTCTACTGGGTATTGACCGCAGTAACAGAACACCTCTCCTAATTCTGTACTTTACCACTTCTTCCAGGTCTGCCGCATTTCTCTTATATTTGCATTCTAGAAAAGTCTTTTGATTTCATGAATAACTGTGGTAAAATGGTGACGCTGGAGGCCGTACATGGCATTATGTGAAGATTATGTTCAGTGTATTTTATTGTGATGAAAATCCAAGAACAGAAGTAAAATATTAACATCTTTTGGTGACATTTGTAATATAGCTTGAAACATTGAGAGAACATATTTGAACCAGTTGTTGAATGGTTGCACAGATTGATGCTGTGGTGGCACTTGAGTCTTGGTTACCTGGTAGCGCCTTAGTTTGCAGCTCTGCAGCATTACACAGACCAGGAGTAAACGCCCCAGCTCATCTGCTGCAGCTTTGGCAGACTTGTCAGACTGCATGAAATTTATATGTAAATAATTAAGGGAGAGGGGCTTTGGTGGAGCCCCTTCCCTCGTTTTTTTGATCCAGTCTACAATTACAATACATAAATACAGATTTCTAAGTATGCTTTCAACAAATTAGCTTGTTGTTTTCACAAGGCTTAAAACACCTGAGCCCTGTAAATGGTTTGAAATAAAGGAGATGAAAGAAGTTAATTTGTTTGTTGTGTTTTGCTCGGCCCATCACTATGTTTTCCATGCGCTCTGCTCCCTTAATTATCACACTGAATGAGTTGCTATTTTCATCATGTGGCTGAACCTGTAATCTGTGTGTAGCAAAGGGGTGCTATGCTGTTGGAAACCTTGCTGAAGCTGATAAGCTGGAGGGTACTTTTAATGCCAATATCGGAGTCTGTAATAGGACGGAATGTATGAAGCTCTGTGGTTATACTGAATAAGCAGCTACCTATGTTATGCCATCTATTAATGTAATAACTGCACTTTCACAATTGCTTTATTAACCTTCCTGCTTTCTCAAATTTGCTTGGAAATGCACGATTTTTCTTCTTTTTTTTCAAAATTTTCTTGGGGGGGGTTATCCCCCCAAACCCCCCTTTTGGGGTTCAGGCTCGCTCGCTGCGCTCGCTCGCTACGGTGCAGTATGCAAATCACTTTGCGCCCCACCACTTTCAAATGTCACCCACCGCCCCTGGAAATGAAGTACCCTCCCTTGGGGCGGCATCAGCCACCAAAATGTCATCATCAATCTTAGTCATGGACCTTGTAACAGCTGCTATTGTTACTGTGGCTACTGCAGATTTGGCAGCTTCATCAGCCAGAGTTACCGACAGTGTGCGCTCCTGCAAGCTGATGTCCTAATGTATGGATAACATGTGTAAGTAGCAAACAATATTTAAGAGCGGCCACCCAGACCCACAACATTTTGTGCTTTATTGCTCCACCTTTAGAATCTCCAAAATCATTTTGTTTCTATAAAAAATAATTGTCATTAAAAGATTATACACAGTAAAAAGAGTCGCTCACAAGTGTAAGCAACTCAGAAATTCAAATGCTACAAGTAAAGCTCATAACTCAGCCAACTGTGCAGTGTAATTCCCAAGGGACTGTGTGTGAACCAACGAAGACTGAAATGCACCATTCACAATTGTACCTGCTATAATTGAACAGGCTGCAGAATAAGCTTGTTTAAAACCGATGGCCGGCTATGCGGGACCATCAGTGTAAATGATATATTTATACTGATCAAGAGGAAGAACCAAAAAAGAAAGAGGATGAAAATCTTCATATTGAAGAATTTCTTGTGTTTGTAAAGAAGGATCAAAAACAAAATTGACATCAGCCGATGTCAAGGATGAAGCCCCTTGTATCCAATGAAGATGTAGAGCTTTAGAATTTGGTATGCTAGCTTTCGTGACTGCCTCCAAGGCAGGCACTGGAAAAATGACAAAACTGCGTTTACCCTGAGCCAGAGGACGTGACTTCAGAATCATCATCTGCACAGCCGTTAATATTTTACCAGTCAAAGAAAAACGCAACTCTGCCTATGTGTACAGATGCGATTTATATGCAAAAGGAACTGTGCCCCCTCATTGAAAGTAACGTAAGTGAAACCGATTGCTCCTGGAACAATCCGCATGACCAAATTGGTAGTTTTCACTCTAGTTTGTAAGTATTGCGTTGCTAGCAAATCAGACTTTAAGGATCGCAGTACAGCAGTGTGTTACAAGAGTCAACTGGAAGATTAAACTGAAGGCTGTTTCAAGGCATCAGTCCTTGGTCTTAAGGGCACCTGAACTGTGATTTTACCTTCACTACCAGGATCCAATGACAATCGCTTTATTTCAATTGAACATGTCAAGCTACACCATGTGGCCAATACTCAATAGTATGCCTACAAGCATCCCACGTCGGGATGTTTCAGTACAACCTATGAACTCTGTTTGTTCTGATTCACCCCAGCTGCCAGGAGGGGAGACTGAGTCTTCAGGTGACCAGTTATCGGTTTTACCTTCTACATATTCTACCATGGAAATTCCTTATGCTTTCCCGCCTGTTAAACCCAGAGCGATAGAACTTGATTCAAGTCCAAGTCCTGAACAGACACAGTTCTTTCAGCTAAGTTCTACTGGTTACTATATTGATCAAGATCATTTTTCATCAGGCAGTTCTTCATTGTCTTCGGTTATCTCACCGCCGCCTGCATGGATCTGTGGATTCATCGCTTGGTTAAAACGCACTTACCTGGTCCACCTTGGACTTATATCTGGATCGTTTTTTCAATAGTTTTCCTCTTCATGTGGATTGGATTTGTGACTGTGTTCTTCTTGTTGATTAATGGCCACGACCTCCCTGAACGCTCTGCAGTGGAACTAGTGGACGGAGTATTGGCCCCACCTTCATCTTACATAAAATGAAAAGAGAGCAAACCCTTGTTAACATTTCAGCAGTCCCAATTGCTGATGGCATTGTGTGAGTAAAGTGCTATTTGTTGTATATGGTCCTACGGAAACCCTACAGATATCATATGTCTACCGTGTTTCTGTGGATGATGCTTATACCTGGTCTGCATTCAGATTATTGGGATGTTGGTGCTGTGAATTCTTTGTTTTCTGATTTGCAATATTACATTGTCTTTGATATAGAAAATGTATATCTGAATTCAGCTAATTGTGCTGATTTTTTTGTTGTCAACATTATTGGCATCACTTTATACACAATGGAAACATTGCCCTACTCCATCTAAGGGTTTTGAAATACAAAAAAGTAAGTATATATATTTCAACGTTTACAGCCTTTCTGACCATGCCTCATATTACTTCAAATTAAACATCAACAGATACATGCTTACTGAAACTCATTTAGTTTATTCCTTGTCCTTCATTGCTGATTTGGCCTTGAAAGGTTATGAATATTGGAGGGAGAATGTGGAGTTGAAATCTGTATCGCCCACTAAGTTCTGTCAAGCGCAGGGTACTGAGTCCTTGCACTGTGCCTGTCTGATACCCACTCGGATAATATTACTTAACCAAACGGTCCAGCAAACTACTTGTTTGGGATTGGCTACACTTAAAAATATGAATACTCTTACTATTCCATCCCCGCCCATTTATGAGACATGGCAGACTTATACCAACTAGACTGCAGATCAGCAAAATGATATGCTAAAAAATGGTACCTTTAATTCTTCCAAGATGAATCTACATGGGTGAGTTTTAATAATAATACAAAGATTTATAGAGCGCCTGGTTACACCAGCTGGTGTGTCCCCGCGCTGTAGTGAGAGGCCGCCGAGCCGCAGGAAGAGCAAGGACAGCGAGTTAGAGCTTACCTAGGCCCACACCAAAAAGATGGGTTTTCAGGTCCTTCCTGAACTTGGTTTCCGCTGCCTCCAACCTAAGGCTCAGAGGCAGCTTGTTCCAATTAAGTGGGGCCAGACACCGAAATGATCTGCCCCCCATTCTAGACTTATGTATCTTAGGGACTTTCAGCAGACCCGAGCCACAGGATCTCAGCTGCCTAGTGGGCACATAGTGAGAAATGAAATCAGCCAGATATGCCGGATCTTCCCCTGCGAGATGCTGTGACACATACAGAGTGCCTTAAACATCACCCTCTCTCTGACAAGAAGCCAGTGGAGCGAAATTAGGGCCTTCTTTGTCGATGCTCTTCTGGGTAGCATGAGGATCAGCCTCGCTGCTGCGTTCTGCACACATTGGAGCCTGTTTAGGTATGACCCTGTCGCTCCCAGGTACAGACCATGATATGGCCAACAGACAAGGAAGCTTGTCATTCACACTTTATGAATACTACCAGTGGGTTTACACTACATAGACCTGATCCACGCTACCCACATTCTCCCAATTCCAAAACGGATACCACATTTTTGGTTGGTAAATTGTGTCAACAATGGTTGGAACATTTCACAAAGTCTTCTGTAAAGCAACATCTTTCCCTTTTATCGGGAGTCATAGACCTTTCTGACTTCCTTCTAGGCCTAAAGTCCCCTCGTGCAAAACATTTTGTTTATGCAGCCTATAATGAATTTTGGAAATTGTCACAAATGGAAGCTGCTGTACACCTACGCTAAATTAATCAGTATAATTTGGATAAAGTTCTTGCCGTTGTCGATAACAGTATATTCACTTTAGATAACATTGTATCTTCTGTTATTGATATTGTTCATAATGAAATGTCTTCATCGTATCATGGTCAGAATCAACTTCGATCTGTTATGCAATTTGTGTGGACACACCAAACACTTAAAAATAGGAGCGTACCATGGGATTACCTGAATGCATCAGCATTGTTTTTACCTTTTAATTTGATGGACAAACAAATGTTAATGGCCAAGAAATATACTGCATACACATTGCCTAATCTTGAAAAACTAGAACAATTACTATTCACTGTGGCAGAGACAGATTCAGCGGTATGGATAATACATAAAGTTATTTCATTGCCAATCTCACTGTTTCAATTCTCTACTTGCATGAAACATTATCTGGTAGGTAGATATGAATCGTTTGGGAGCAGTTTCATCCATGAGCTATGGTCCTTGGATTTTACATTTCGTTGTCAGCATGCTGAGAAAGAGGTTTTTCTTACAAGGGAGGAATGTGATTCTATTGTTGGACATTCCCTTGTGTGCCAGCAAGTAAAACTTCACGGCGCTTGCAATGTTTCAGCCCCTAATTTGGCTTATTTTCTAAAAAGGAACCCTTGTTCCCACTATTATTCCATCTCTCACATTGCTTTTTAATGGCAGTTAACTCATCCTTAATAATCAGAACTGCTGCGGTTTGCGGGCAGGCATCCCATACGTAGTAACAGTTTCACAATGAGTTACTTGCTGCAACAATGTCCTGTTCGCCACCCCCCACATGGGAGTGTAGATAGTTCGCTATGGCCTTCCATTCCAACTTTGAAAACAGATTTCAATTAGTTAAGCTGACTCAAAACACTACTGTTTCAACAAGAAGTGTCTCTCCCATCAGCTCTTGAGGTTTTCAAATTGCAGGTGGCTGGAACGTCCAGTGAAATACAATCATTGTTGAACACGAATCTCCCCCCTACATGTTGGGGAATTAATCCACCAAATATTTAATGCATCTGATACAAAAGGCCTAGGCCATTTTTTTTAAATTGTGGGATCTGACCTCGTGACCTCTTTTCAAACTATTTTTGGAGCAATCCCTGCCTTTAGTCATTCTATTTTTTCCAGCGTATTTGGAGGGTTCCCTTTGCTGCTCCTCCTGGGTTATGGTGTATTTGTTCTGTTACTAATGTTCCGCAAGGGCTGCTTCATCTTTGGCTCTACCAGCCCGGGAACTGCTGCAGTTGTACCGTGATCGGATGCAACAGCTTTTTGGTTTGATGCCATTGGAAGCTCTAGATGTCGATTTTTGGCTGACCTTCCATTTTTCGTACTTCACCTGTGTGCAAACAGTGTTTTACTGTGTCCGGTGTCCCTTTCAGTGGTGCCATCGACATCTGCCTAGCTACCACGGCACACGCTGCCCTGGATTTTGAATTGTTGATGGCTTTGTTGATGTTCCATAATCAGGACTGTTATTTGGGTATGTGGCTTTAGTACAATCCATCCCTGGGGCCACCTGCTGATGTGAGTCCCTGTGCCCATGCTCAGCACCTCCTGGATCTGAGTTTCATCGAAATCGACACAGGTTCACCGGGGATGCTCCTAACGACAACTGTATGTGAGGAGCAGGTCTGTTCATTTGAATTGCTTAATTGGATGGCAGCGCTTTTCACTATGGAAGGGTCAGAGGCATTGTTGGAGCTTAAGGCATTCCATTTGGCAAACTATATATTGGGCCCTACAGATGCGCTGTAATTGGACATATGTTTGCGAACAACACTTTTTTCCCCAGCCTTTTCCTCTCTCTATTTTGGCCATGTTTTTGCATTGGACGCTTGCCAGAGACGCTTTGCTTCTGCTTACCTCTGACTTCTATCACCACTTGGTGCTATTGTCCTGACCTAAGGGAGGGTGTTACTTGGCCCATATGGGCATTGTCATCTTCCCAATGTGAGCATGAGCACGTTGCTGACTGTCTGCTGCTTTACGCACGTTAATATATGAATTTACTTTGCTTGTGCTACATTGAAACTTTCACATCGAACATGCTGTTGTTTTTGCACTTTGCTCTTTCCTGGGATTTAGTCTGAACATTGTGAACAAGGTTGAACAACAATGCCCCTTGTTATTCTGTTGTGGTCAGGCCCTTGCACCTAGACAAAACATGCAGATGCAGTTGTTGTTTGGCAACACATACTTTGGTCATCTGAGGGTACACGGATAGGCAACACGGATACTTGGGGAGAGACGTTTCCAGGGAGAAGAGCGTGACAGCAGCATGTGATGTAGATCTACTACCTATAGTCTGCTAATAACAACCAGAGATCTTCTAATATATACTCATCTTGCTTTTATACAAGGGAAAGGAGGTTGGTTCCTCTGTCGTATATCCTGACAGCTCCTTTTATGATTAATGGACTACTTGCTATGCTGACCGTATTTGTGTTAGGCATTTTCCTACTGGTTGTAGCATGTATACTGCATACTAGAGCATGTTAGTTAAAATAAAGATTTTACATTTATTTCGGGTGTCTGTCAGATTTTATTGTGGACGAGTACAAGAGAGTGAGCAAAAGGGTGTGTCTTGGAACCGCAATTCCTGAGAGAGTTGGGAGTTCTGTGTTCTGGAGTGTCTAATCACTTGTTCCTCTGTGAGTGAGTAGAAGGGCAAGTGAGACACTATAGGTAGTAGTTCCTGGGTTCATGGGTACTAAGGAGGTAGGATAGCTCAGTCCCTGCCTACTAAGGTCCCATAATCCCAAGCATAGTTCTGTGATTTCGCAGAATCCCTGCAACCCATGGACTACTTGTATCAATATTTTGCCCACTGGGTCCTGGTCCTAACGAATATATGCAGGAAAAATGCTCAACCCATGCATCTGCTGCTATATTATTGTCAAATTCTAAAGAGCCCTCTGCATTCCCTCTGGCCACTAAATTCCAAAAACGGTTTGATTTTTATCTTTGGAGGCGTCAAAGAGTTGGACTCACCTCCTATTATCCAATTCCCTTTTGGCCTTGCTTAGGACCTTTTTGTTTTTGGTTCTCCTAGCTCTGATTTTCTCCTTATTCTTAGTTTGTATTGCTTTAACCGAAGCAGTTTTTATTTTTATACTGACTATCAAACCAAGATGTAACACTCTTCTTATGGCCCTGATCCCTCGGTGCCAATTCTCGAATAGGAATTGATATACCTTGCCTATCTTTAACTGGACAGCCTCTGCGATCAAGTCCAGATTTAAGTTACAGAGTTCCACAAGAGACTGTTCCACATGGGAGTAAATGGACCTCACTGCTTGGTCTGATTGTGAAACTGTGCGCCAATTAATCATCTGTTTATTTATGAGTCAGGAGGCACCTATCATTCAACGGGCTAGTGGAGGTACCGGATATAGATACCTTCGGGAGACCAACTCCAGAGGATTATGATTACTATCATGTCTAATTTAAACACTCATATCCTTGACCAAGGGCCACATCCTAACATTTACTAAAAAATTGTAGATTAAGCTTGAACCGTTGGGACCATAAAAAGTATGCCTGCCCACTCTATTGGACCTAGTCCTCCCCTTGCAGGCTCTTAAATTATGGTTTAACACCAATGCATTTATTTGGATTGCCGGAGGGGACCATTTCTTAATCGCATGCCGGAAACTGGAGAAGATATGGCTCCACGAAGGCACACCGGACAACTACGCAGCCCACAAGGACGCCACCCGCAGACATCACCACCTCATCCGATTAGCCAAGAGATCCCCCTTCAAAGACCGCCTGGATAACAACGCACACGACAGAAAAGAGCTCTTCAGCATCGTAAAGGAACTCTCCAACCCCAGCGCCAACGCCAACGACATCCCGCCCTCACAAGAACTGTGTGACTCACTAGCCATCTTCTTCCACCGCAAGATCGCTGACATCCATGACAGCTTCAACACCACGACCGCCCCGACTACGCCAGACTCCACCTCCCCTGTGAACACCACCAGCGCCTACCGCCTGACCTCCTGGTCCAACGTCAATGACAACGAGACACGCAAGGTCATGAACTCTATCCACTCAGGATCTCCTTCTAATATATACTCCTCTTGCTTTTATACAAGGGAAAGGAGGTTGGTTCCTCTGTCCTATATCCTGACAGCTCCTTTTATGATTAATGGACTGCTTGCTATGCTGACCATATTTGTGTTAGGCATTTTCCTACTGGTTGTAGCATGTACACTGCATACTAGAGCATGTTAGTTAAAATAAACATTTTACATTTTTTTCGTGTGTCTGTCAGATTTTATTGTTGACGAGTACAAGAGAGTGAGCAAAAGGGTGTGTCTTGGAACCGCAATTCCTGAGAGAGTTGGGAGTTCTGTGTTCTGGGGTGTCTAATAACAACGCACACGACAGCAAAGAGCTCTTCAGCATCGTAAAGGAACTCTCCAACCCCAGCGCCAACGCCAACGACATCCCGCCCTCACAAGAACTGTGCGACTCACTAGCCATCTTCTTCCACCGCAAGATCTTTGACATCCATGACAGCTTCAACACCACGACCGCCCCGACTACGCCAGACTCCACCTCGCCTGTGAACACCACCAGCGCCTACCGCCTGACCTCCTGGTCCAACGTCAACGACGACGAGACACGCATGGTCATGAACTCCATCCACTCAGGATCTCCTTCTCAGGATCTCCGTCAGACTCGTGCCCACACCACGTATTCAACAAAGCAAACACAGCCATCGCACCCCAACTATGGAAGGTCATCAACATCTCCTTCGAAACAGCGACATTCCCAGAAAGCTGGAAGCACGCCGAAATCAACGCCCTCCTCAAGAAGCCCAAGACGGACTCCAAGGACCTCAGAACTTCTGGCCCATCTCCCTGCTCCCGTTCCCGGCGAAGGTCATCGAGAAAATCATCAACATGCAACTGGCCCGCCACCTGGAAGACAACAACATCTTGGACCCGTTCCAGTCCGGGTTCAGACGAAACCACAGCACCGAGACAGCCCTCATCGCCGCCACAGACGACATCAGGCGCCAACTAGACAACGGAGAAACATCAGCCCTCATCCTCCTGGACCTGTCAGCCGCCTTCGACGCGGTCTGCCATCGCACTCTAAAGACATGCCTCCTAGAAGCCGGAATCCAAGAAAAGGCCCTTGACTGGACCACGTCCTTCCTCTCTGGCAGAACCCAGAGCGTCCACCTCCCGCCCTTCCGATCTGAAGACACCGACATCATCTGCGTCGTCCCCCAGGGCTCATCCCTCAGCCTGACACTGTTCAACGTCTACATGGCCCCTCTCACACAAGTGGCCCGCCATCACGACCTCAACATCATCTCCTACGCCGACAACACCCAGCTCATCCTCTCCCTCACCAAGGACCCACACACCGCCAAAACCAACCTCCACGAGGGAATGAAGGCCGTCGCCGACTGGATGAGGAGCAGCCGTCTGAAACTGAACTAGGACAAGACGGAGGCCCTCATCCTCGGACCCACCCCCTCAGCCTGGGACGACTCCTGGTGGCCGACCAC
Source organism: Lissotriton helveticus (assembly GCF_964261635.1). Lineage (NCBI taxonomy): Eukaryota > Metazoa > Chordata > Amphibia > Caudata > Salamandridae > Lissotriton > Lissotriton helveticus. Next base: position 55,205,620 of record NC_136070.1, on the reverse strand, counting down.
ATTGGGAACAGCACCGAAACCCACCGACCATGCACGCAACATAAGATTCATCCTCAACTACTCCCTCTCCATGCCTAAACAGGTCAACGACGTCTCCTCCTCCTGCTACAACACCCTCCACATGCTCCACAGGATCTACAAGTGGATCCCGACTGAAACAAGAAGAACGGTGACACAGGCCCTCGTCAGCAGCAGACTGGACTACGGCAACGCACTCTACGCAGGAATCCCAGCCAAACACCTACAACGACTACAACGCATCCAAAACGTCTCCGCCCGACTGATCGTCAACGTCCCCCGCCGCAGCCACATCCTCCCCCACCTGAGAGACCTACACTGGCTCCCCGTCGACAAGAGGATCACCTTCAAGCTCCTCCCCCACACACACAAAGCACTTCACAACGCCGGACCAGCCTACCTGAACAGCAGACTCAGCTTCTACACCTCCACCCGCCAGCTCCGCTCCGCCAGCCTCGCCCTCGCCGCTGTCCCCCACATCCAACGAACAACCTCCGGCGGCAGATCCTTCTCCTACCTCGCCGCCAAGACCTGGAACACCATCCCTACCCACCTACGGCAGACCCAAGACCTACTAGCCTTCAGAAGACTCCTCAAGACCTGGCTCTTCGAGCAGTAGCGGCACCCACATCCCCTCAGGGTCTTGAGACCTCACGGGTAAGTAGCTCGCTTTACAAGTACTCTGATTGATTGATTAATAGATGGTGAGATCAGGAATGGACCAAATTCTGTTCTTCACCAAGAAATTGTCCATGTGAATGCGATCTAAGGGTTCAAACTGACAGATTAAGCCTCCCCGCACTATTTTTAAAACCCCTGGATTGAGTTTGTTCATATGAAAGGTAAGCTGGCTAACTGCTAAAGATTCTTTTTTAGTTCCTATAGGTATCAAATAAAGATTGTATATACAAATAGTAATTCCACTGGTTTTAGATGACCTCACACCCCACCACCTTACAATTAAGATGTGTGCCTACCCAGATCATCAAAACAACCCGGCCTTTGTACACTGCCTCAACACTGAAGGTAGCATAGCCTCCTCTATTTATTTGTGACATAAGCCATGTTTCCTGGAAGAGGCAGAAATCCGATTAGTTTATAAAAGTGCCCCAATCTTGATTTTCAAGATTTTTGCCCATACAGCGACATTTAAGGAGATCACGTTAAGAGAAGAGAGTTCCCTTTTTGTTGTGTTAATCCTGTCGGACTCTTGTTTATGATAGTCATCATCACTGATTTTATTAACCCCTTGTGTGCTTATGACTCAGCGCGTCATGAGGCACAGTGGAGCTATGCTCATGATGAGCTGAGCTCGTCATAACGGCAGCGGACGATCCACGCGGGGCTAATTCCCAGCCTGTGCGGGCATTCTATGGGAGTGGGCGGAGATGTGACGAGCTCAGCTCGTCATGAGCACTGCTCCACTGTACAGCATGACGAGCTGGGCTCGTCACGAGCACCGCGCGGCCCCTTCCCCCTCTGCACCACAGGGGAATTAGCCCAGCGTAGAAGGGGTTAATTCTACTCACTTGGACACATTCGTTGGTGAAGGGGAGAAAGGTTTCTGGGCTCTGTTCCCCAGAAAAATTATGATAATATGCCCCTAATGGGCAGTTCGATATCACCCACTGCCCCCTCCCCATATATACCGGGAACATTTTCCTGGTTTTCAGATTGAAGAACTGGGGTGTCTGTCCTAGGCGGTCATTAAAAGAGAAGGCTATACATGGAGTATCCTTTTCAGACACTAATAATGAATGTGGAACCCTTCAACTTCTTAAGTCCTGTTATGGATGCCCTCTGATCTAGTTATCACCAAAACATTTCTCACCAATGCACTGTGTACTACATCATTAAGTCAGTCAACATGATCCAATAGTGCAAACCCATTATTTACTGGCACATTAAACTGAATACCACCTAACGAAGGTTGCTGAGTGGAAAGTTCAGCGGGAGGTGTGTAATTGTTGTTCAAAATTAAACCTTTGCCCCCCAGGAAGCCAATAGGAGGTTTATAAAAGTACCCCATCAGAAGGAGTATTAAATCAGTGCCCCTTGTCTGTTGGAAATTAAAACTGATTAACAATGTGTGGGCCATAGCAGGGTTCCAAAAGTTGATGATTACTCAGTTACCTGGGCGTTCTTTTATTCCCCTGCCAATCCACCGCACTCGACAGGTAAAAATTATGCTGTTGGTTTTTGACACTGGATAGTTCCTAAACTTTCCCAGCCAATTTAGGCACTTGTTCTTCAAATCCATAGGAGACTCGATCTGGCCATCTCTCAATGGTGGAACTCCTGCCATCACCACCACATAAGGGTATGCTGTTGGTGGTACATTAATTGCCGGAAGGTTTTTTGGTGGTGCATCCCTCCCCTGTTTTCTTGCACCCCCATGGTGGTTGGGGTTCCCTGGGATACAAAAAGATACATACTTGGCAGAACTTTATTTCTCCAGACCGCTAGTTTTAGTTGGCAAACTGTTAATTGACCCGATGTTTTTACTGGTGGTAGTATTTCCATGCTTCTCCTGTCTTTGCTGCATGGAAGTTAGATCAGTCATGGGCCCCTGGGAAGTAGGTGCTGAATTCATAGGAATCAAGGCCTTGTTAAGGCACTGTTTGGGAGTTGTTTTGATAAATATATTAATCTCCTTCAGTTTGGCTGTTATAGGATACAGGTGTTCCAATAAAATGCCTTTACCTGGTCAATGAATGACTCCATGAAATTGTCTAGCCACTGGAGCTTTGAACTAGTTGCAGGGGCCTCCCTGTTGCTCCAATTATAGGCAAGGCCAGGTGAGTGTTGCACATGATCAACAGGAGCAATAGAATGCAACTCAGTGGTATTTTTCATCTTTACAGCCCGCTTAGCTTTTTGGGGGCTTGCTTTGACTCTCCCAGTTTACGTTCATGCTTTGTGTCTTTACTTCTTTGGGAAGCACATATTTTGGCCTTCTTCCTTTGATTAGCATTTGAATTACTGCGTTGCTGATCAGGGACCTCAGTAGAAGTTAAATTTGTAGATAGGGAGGAAGGGCCAGGGTCCTCTATGGATTCACCTCTGCCTAGGGATAGTCATCTCTCAGTAAGTTCAATTTCTGTTGTGATTGCCCCTAGCACCCTATGAAGCATCTTATCAATAGAGGTAGAGGTAGTTGGGGGTTGGGACAAAAATGCCCCATCTTTCCTTTTGCCAATTCTTATTCCCATCTATATAGGGTATCAAATATGACTACTCCCTCACCACATTGAGCCGGTAGATCACTGAAACAAAATTGAAGGGGGCTGGCACAGCCTGGCGTCTTCCAGGTGAAGACGGGCCCAGTCTTCGTCCGGGTACATGAACGGGCACATCCCACGCAGCGGGACCCCCGCCTGATTGAATACAGCGCCTCCAAGCGCAAAGTGGGGACGTCAGTGGCTCCTTCCGCAGGGACTCAAGGGGCTTGCAGTCCTGCCCCCTCTGTGTATGATCGCAGCTTTAAATTAAAAAGTTGTCTTGAAATACGACATCATTGGACACATTCACAAACATCCTAGTCATAACTTTCTGAAAAACAGAAGCAGCTGAAGCCAGTCCAAATGGCATGTGGCAACATTGGAATGTACCATCAGGAATGAATGCCATAAGATGGTGACTCAGTTTATCCAACTCCACCTGATAATACGCTGCTTGAAGATCCAGTTTGGAGAACCACTTGGACTGACGTACAGTGTTAATGAGATCATCAATGCATGGTAATGGAAAACTTTTGACCCACATGTCATTGTTGCCTGATCTAAAATCAACGCATAACCTTAACTCTCCAGATTTTTTTCGATAAAACAACTGAAGAAAGCCACAAAGTAGCATCAACAGGCATTTATTATTCTATCATTTTGCATTTCCTGTAAGATAGTAGAGAGTTTACGTCTCAAACTATGTGGTACATTCCTTAGTTTGTACTTTACATGCATCACCCGCTCTTTGACTTTTATTTAATGCACACCTTTTTAAAATGTTACCTACTTTATTCTAAAAAACCTTTTTGAATTTGTTTTTCAAGTCAATATCCACTGCAGAATTGATCAGTGTTACTGGATGTTTGTGTCCTGGTCTGATCAATAAATTAAAGCCTTCATGAGGCCACCAACCCAGAACATTAATTCCTTTATAAGCTACATATACTTTATCCTTGACAGTTTTAGTATCAAAAGATATGTTTGCCCAGAAGTAATCAACCAAAACAGTTCTGCTGCCCTTAAATGCTAATGTGTTAACCTCAGGAGGCAGAAGACCTTTATCTGCCCAACATTCCTTGTATTTACCAATAGAATTGGTGTAATTCTGGCCCCAGAATCAACCAATATCTTATTGCTCTGAACACTTCTAATCTCAATACAGTCTACAGAGAATACTAACTCCTCTACTTTGTTGCACGTCATCTTCATCCTCCATAGTGACACTTCTTATACCTGCTTGTTTACTCCTTCTTCTACATACTTTACGAAATGTCCAATCTTTGTACATTTCCAACATTCTTGGGTTATGGCCAGATGGTTATTAGAATTTGACAAATGCGATAGTGAACCACAACAGTAACAAAAGGGTTTGTGCATACCACAAGCAGACATTTTGTCACTGTTAGACCCAACACAAGTCTGTTTTGAACCCAACTGTTTATTGATAAAATGTATGCTGTGTATGAGTATTGTGTGGATTAACTTGAGTTACTTAAGCTATACAATTTGTCAATTTATCCTGTTCTAATTGTTTAGAATCCTCAAGTGACGGCTCAATACTCTTTGCAATATCTAGTGCTTCATTCAGAGCAGAATATTTGAAGGCCAATAACATTTGACCCTAATAAGTTGTGAAGTAAAACCTTCAAATTTTTTTCAGCAAGTACCTTCAATGCTGTAACATAAGTGTATATTGATTCATTGGGGGCCTTTACACGCGTGAAAAACTTGTGAAGTCGTACAACCAAATTGATCTTCCTTTCAAAATACATTTCCAACTGTTTCACAGCCACCTCAACCTCCTCATATTCCTCATCATCTATGCACACATATTCAGGTAAATGATCAAATACTTTTTGGCCTTCAATATCTAAATAATAATATAATAAATTATGTTTTCTGTCAGGCTTAAATTTCATCCCATCAATAGCCCCCAAGTATGCATTAAATGATCTGAACCAAATTCTCCAATTTAAAGGAATGTAAAAATTGACCTGGTGGCATGACTGCTTGCATCATGGCAAATAAGTGTGAACAAAAAACTAGAAACCGCAAGACGAGGAAATGAAATTAAAAGTCAATACCACAATACATGGTTGTTGAACCCTGAAAAAATTATTATAATACGAGCAACCAAGATTTGACCACACAGAGAAATCAGCATAAAGTAGTGTGCTAATCACAGTTGAATCAGCTCCAAGTAGTGTGATGGTCACAGTCACAGAAATATTGTGCTAATCACTGTAACAGACCAGCCATGGAATCAATAGTGTGCTGAACACTGAAAAATACCAGTGCATAACCAGAAGATTGGAGTGTCAGCTAAAGCTCCACTTGCTAACAACCTTAGATAACGCTGCAGACAAACTTCACCGGCAGTATGATGATATAAACTGAACTTGTGCTGCAAAAAAGAGAAAAAAACAATAAAACAGGACAAAGTCCTTCCTTTATCTGACAGCCAATGTTCAAGCCTTTCAAAGATGGTTGCAAAAGTGTCCTGCAAAGATGTCCTCCCTTTGTTTCAATGCCCCGACTGAAACACTTCCCTCATAGTCCTTCCTTAGTTTTTACAGATACATTCTGCCACTATCCCAAATTATTTTCTGTTCCTCCGCACTCAGCCACCATTACAGCATAGGTAATCAATTGTTCATTATTCTAGTAGACTAATGCTGTGCTGTCAATGCCTCAAACCTCAGCCAATCGCAATTCCCATGCTCCGCAACCGCGAGCTACTATTGTAATGCAGCTCCCTCTGAAAAGGAAGCACTGTCTCCTTGAGCTTATCTTGCCTGTTGGCCACTTTTGAACTGCTGCCACAAGCTCACTGCCAGTAAAATCTTCAAACATTGCTCCTTGCTCATGTGCAGAGGGACGTGTTCTGCACTCACATGCACTGACAAAATATCTTTAGCGCTGGCAGCTGAGAAATGTAAAAACAACACAGTATCTTAAAAAACCCAGGAAGCATCAAAAGGCTTACCTAGTTCGTCACCAATTTTGTAGTATAGAAGCAGACTCCACTTCAAGTGGTCTTGTAGATATTTATTGGGTTTTAATAAGACACAGCTTCCTATCAATCAATCAATCATGCCATTTGTATAGCGCACTACTCACCCGGGAGGGTCTCAAGGCGCTTGGGGGGAGGGGTATGCTACTGCTCGAACAGCCAGGTCTTGAGTTGTTTCCTGAAGGCGAGATGGTCCTGGGTCAGCCGAAGGTGGATGGGGAGGGAGTTCCAAGTCTTGGCAGCCAGGTAAGAGAAGGATCTTCCTCTGGCGGTGGCTCTTCGGATGCGTGGTACGGCTGCGAGGCCGAGGCTGGTGGACCGTAGCTGGCGGGTGGGCGTGTAGAAGGTCAGGCGGTCGTTGAGGTACTTGGGGCCCAGGTCGTGGAGAGACTTGTGTGCGTGGGTGAGGAGCCGGAACGTGATCCTCTTGTCGACGGGGAGCCAGTGCAGGTTCCTCAGGTGGCTGGAGATGTGGCTGCGTCGGGGGACATCCAGGATGAGTCGGGCGGAGGCGTTCTGGATGCGCTGGAGTCTTTTCTGTAGCTTGGCTGTGGTTCCGGCGTAGAGGGCGTTTCCGTAGTCCAGTCGGCTGGTTACGAGTGCCTGGGTGACAGTCTTCCTGGTCTCGGTCGGGATCCAGCGGAAGATCTTGCGAAGCATACGCAGGGTGTTGAAGCACGATGAGGAGATGGCGTTGACTTGTCTGGTCATCGAGAGGGAGGGGTCCAGGATGAAGCCCAGGTTGCGTGCGTGGTCGGTTGGCTTGGGTGCGGTGCCCAGGGCTGGGGGCCACCAGGAGTCGTCCCAGGCGGAGGGCGAAGTTCCCAGGATGAGGACTTCTGTCTTGTCCGAGTTCAGTTTCAGGCGGCTGTCCTTCATCCACTCGGCGACGTCTTTCATCCCTTCGTGTAGGCAGGTTCTGGCGGTGTCGGGGTCTCTGGTGAGGGAGAGGATCAGCTGGGTGTCGTCGGCGTAAGAGATGATGTTGAGGTTGTGCTGGCGTGCGATGGCTGCGAGAGGTTTCATGTAGATGTTGAAGAGGGTGGGGCTGAGTGAAGATCCTTGCGGGACGCCGCAGATGACTTCGGTGGCCTCGGAGCGAAACGGGGGGAGGCGGATTCTTTGTGTTCTTCCGGCGAGGAACGAGATGATCCACTCCAGTGCCTTCTCTTGGATACCGATGTTGCTGAGGCGCTGGACTAGGGTGCGGTGGCAGACCATGTCGAACGCAGCGGAGAGGTCCAGGAGGATGAGGGCCACTGTTTCCCCCCTGTCGAGCAGGGTCCGGATGTCGTCGGTGGCTGCGATGAGGGCGGTCTCGGTGCTGTGGTTGGCTCTGAAGCCGGACTGCGAGGGGTCGAGGGAACCGTTCGTCTCGAGGAAGGCGGTCAGCTGTCTGTTGACGATCTTCTCGATGACTTTAGCAGGAAAAGGGAGGAGCGAGATGGGGCGGAAGTTTTTGAGATCGGTGGGGTCCGCTGTAGGTTTCTTCAGGAGGGCGCTGATCTCGGCGTGCTTCCTGCTCTCCGGGAAGGTGGCGGTGTTGAAGGAGGCGTTGATGATGTTCCGGAGTTGGGGTGCGATGGTGGAGTCGGCCTTGTTGAAGACGTGGTGTGGGCAGGGGTCGGTCGGTGATCCGGAGTGGATGGTGTGCATCAAGCGGGCTGTGTCTTCGGTGGTCACCGTGGTCCAGGTGCGAAGGGTGGCGGTGGGGGCGTTGGTTCGACGGTTGGGTGCGTGGGTGGGGCGCCGAAGCTGTTGTGGATGTCGGCGATCTTGCGGTGGAAGAACGAGGCGAGGGAGTCGCAGAGGTCTTGTGACGGAGTGATGTCGTTGGTGCCGGTGCTGGGGTTGGAGAACTCCTTGACGATAGTGAAGAGCTCTTTGCTGTCGTGGGCGTTGTTGTCCAGTCGTTCCTTCAGGGATTTCTTCTTGGTGGTGCAGATGAGCTGGTGGTGCTTGCGGCTAGCGTGTTTGAGGGCGGTCATGTTGTCGGTGGTCCGGTCGAGGAGCCAGGCTTTCTCGAGGGTGCGGCAGGTCTTCTTGGAGTCCTTGAGGTCGTCGGTGAACCAGGATGCCTTCTTGCTTCTGGGTCTGCTGGGAGGGTTCTTTAGTGGCGCGAGGTCGTCGACGCAGGCGGTCAGCCACTGTGTGAAGTTGCGGGCTGCTTCGTTGGGGTCCGTTGTGTTGGCGGGTGGGCTTTGGCTGAGGGAGGTGGTGAGCTGGTCTGCGGTGATCTTGCTCCAATTCCTGTGAGGTACCTGTTGCGGGTGGTGGTGGGTCGTGGATCTTTTGAAGCTGAAGTGGACGCAGCTGTGGTTGGTCCAGTGGAGTCCGGTGGCGTGGCTGAAGGTGATGTACTTGCTGGAAGAGAAGACGGGATCAAGCGTGTGGCCGGCGTAGTGGGTGGGGGTGTTGACCAGTTGCTTGAGTCCGAGGTTGGCGAGGTTTTCCAGCAGGGTGGTGGTGTTGCGGTCCTTGTTGTTCTCCAGGTGGAAGTTGAGGTCCCCGAGGAGGATGTAGTCAGTGGCGGGGAGGGCGTGCGGGCTGATGAAGTCTGTGATGTCTTCGCTGAATTGTGTGCGTGGTCCCGGGGTCTGTAGACGAGGGTGCCTCTGAGGGTCGTCTTAGGGTCGGTGTGAATCTGGAAGTGGAGATGTTCGGCTGCGGCGAAGGAGTCGTTGGCGTCGGTCGTGATGCGGATGGTGTTCCTGTGGACGATGGCGATGCCACCTCCGGTCTTGTTGATGCGGTCCCTCCTGATGATCTTGTACCCGTCCGGGATGGCGATGGCGATGTCGGGTGCAGAGGAGGCGTTCATCCAGGTTTCCGTGAGGAAGGCGACGTCCGGTGATGTAGCGTCGAGGAGGTTCCAGAGTTCCACGGCGTGTCTGTGGACGGAGCGGGTGTTGATCAGGATGCACTTGAGGTGGTTGCTGCTGGTGTTTGTCTTGGCGGGTGCGGGGCAGGTTCGGTGGCAGGTGAACTTGCAGGTGCAGCAGGTGAAGGGTCCGTGGGTGCGTCTCGGGGTGGCTCGGCAGCAGGCGTGGGTCCGGCCGGCATTGAGTGCGTTGAGAGTGGCGGCGTCGTAGGTCAGTCGGGTCGTCTTGCCTCGGCGGGGAGGGCCAAGGGTCCTGGCGCTGGGCGCTGGGCGCAGGCCAGGCGCGGACGGGCGCAGACGGGCTTACCTTTGGCGCACCTTCGGCGCTCAATCGGCGCTCCCGCTGCGCGGTCGCTCTGGGGGCGTCATAAGTAAGGAGGCGGGAGGGAGGAGCAGCTGGGTGGCGGGAGCGGGGCGGCGAATGGAATCACAGGGGGGCGGGGCCGCAGGGAGCCAGCGGCGGGAAATTCCAAGAAGCAGCGGGCAGCGGGAAATTCCCAGGAGCAGCGGGAAATTCCCAGGAGCAGCGGGCAGCGAGCGAAGGAATCTGCAGGCAGGAGGCGGCAAAGGCAGGCAGGAGCGGCAGCAGTGAGTGGGGCGACCAAGCCCTCTATACACAAGAGCCCAAGGCCGTTCCCCAACTGACATACAATTGAACCAAAAACATTAGTATTCTAAAAGGAAATGAATGCTTGATCAATGAGATGGCCATGACCAAATACAATTCTAGTACATCATAGAACAATGGAAAGGGTAGATACCACACATATCCAGCAGAAAGAGAGCTACAAGTGCCTTGATCTTTGTATGGATGTTGCTTAACTGCATATTCCTCACCTTTAGAATGCATACCAAACAGGAGCAGCCCGTGCAGGTAAGAGCAGTAGGGCAGGGTTGGGGGGCAGGCGATAAACGACGACGAGGTAAAATTAAATTTAAAAAAGGAAACTACTTACCTTGCCACCGGCGCATCGCCGAGTGCGATGCGGTGAGGACAAGGTAAATGGTTTTCTTTTTTTAATGTCATTTTCCCTTGTTGTCATTTGCCGACTCCCTCCCCACCCCGTCCCAACGCACTTACCTGCACGGGCTGCTGTTGATATCACAACAGTACCTTCCAAGGTGGAGGGTCTGTGGAATTGTTTCAGGTCAAAAAGTGCTGCAGGACTGAACAGGCAACATGCCCTTCCTGTAGGACCAGTCAAGGCAGCAGTGCTTCGTGAATATATGCATGGACAGACATGGCACGGCTTACAAATGTTGAGAACAAGCACTCTGCATTTGGTGGTACCCCTTGCCCTGGTGGAATTCCTTAGTCTTTTCAGAGGCTGCTTCCGGGCCACTGCATAGCAGATTTTGATGCAAAGAACTATCCACCTTGATAAAGTACTTTTTTCTGCACCAAACCTTCCTTCTTTATCCCAGAGAACCCTAGAAAAAAGTGATTTCCCACTCAATGTTCTTTAATGTGATTGATGTTAAAGCTTAAAGCCCTTTAGGGTTCCAACCAATAGAGTCTCTACTCCTCATTTGGTGGGTGGGGTAAACAACATTGGAAGGGTAATAGCTAAGCCAATGTAATAAGGAGTCATAACGTTTGGCAAAAAGATCAGCTTGGTGCTCAACACCAGTTTGCCTGGATAAAAAGGTGGTGTAGGGAGGTTGTACCACGAAGGCCTGAATTTCACTTATGCAACAAGCTTAAGTGATCACAAAAGGAAGACAGTCTTCAAAGTTAGATGACACAATGAGCAGCTGTGTATACGCTTGAAGGCAGTACACATGAGAAACACCAAAACCAATTTAAAGTCCCACTATAGCATCACAAACAGGTTGGGATGGAACATGTGTGGTAAACCTTTAATACACCTCATCACATCAGGTCATTTAAACAAGGACGCTTGGTCCAGGAAAACGCCAATAAGGCCAACAAATAAACCTTAATGGTGCCCACTGCAAATCCTTGCTGGGCCAAAGACAAAACAAACAATAAGACATCAACAGTTTGCATAGTAAGGGGTCTGCGTTGCATACATCACAACAGGCCATTAATCTGTCCTAGCGCCCAGTGTAAATCAAATTGTAGAGGACCACATGCACCAAGTATAAGATCCACAACCTCAGAAGGAAGGTTGAACGCAGTCAACTGCTGCCACTCAATCAACAAGCATGAAGGTGTAGACGGTGCAGGCCTGGGTGCAGAACCCTGCCCTGCTCCTGTGACAGAAGCCTGATCGGAAGATAGATGCTAAGCCCATGATTTCCAAGTATCACCACCTTGTCCAATCTGGGGCCACTAGGATGACTTAGACCCAGTCGTTCTTGATTATCTTCAGAAGTCAGGACTGGAGAGGTAGGGGCTGAAAGGTATATTGGAGCTCCATGCTCTCCTCTAGTCGGAATGCGTCTCCCAGAGAGAGCCTTCTTGGGAACTCCAGTGCCCAGAAGTATTGACACTGCGCATTCTTGTGGAGTGGTGTGGCTCACTGGTTAGAGGCAGCAGACCCGGAAGCAGAGGACGGCCCGGGACCAGGGTTCAATTCCCAACGCGGCAGGGTCGTGGACCAGGGTCAGCGGACTCGATAATTCTCACTTCGGTGCCTACTCTAACCAGGGATCACACTCGGCAACTCTGGGCATTAGCTTGCCTCATCTCCACAACGGCCCCCCACATACACCGGGGATGCCTGGTTTCACCTTGGAGATACCCAGCAGGGATCATCTCACAGGGAAAGCCAGGACGGGTTCCCCAGTGGTCTACAGCGCTGGGACGCCCCATTGCTGGGGTAGCCATGCGCTTTACAAGACAACATAACATAACATAACATTCTTGGCAGTGGCAAAAGGATCCAGCCAGGGTTCTCCCCATTGTTTAAAGATGTCCTGTGCTACCACGGGGTGCAACCACCATTTTTGATCTGCCAGGCAGTGTCGGCAGAGCTTGTCCGCTTTGGCGTTTAAAGATCCTGCCAGGTGGTGAAAATGCCCTGATGTCCTGGCGAACTCCAGAGGTTAAAAGCATTTCATCACAGAACCAAGGATCCCACACTGCCCTGTTTTTTGAAGTACCACATTATGGGGGTGTTGTCTCTGATTACCTGTACCAGCCTCCGCTCGATGGACAGCAAGAAGCGGGGCCTATGAACAGCTCTCAGGAATCCCGCTGTGCAGGACTCACAGAAAGTACCAGGGGGGCTTCTTGGCCCCAATGTTCCTCAGCATCCAAAAGGACTTAATTCCCCAACCAGTAGTGTGCCAGGAGAAGCATTTGGTGGATTAAGACCCTGACCCCCAGGACTTTGAATAGCCTGAGGAGGGGAGCCATGTGTGCCCTCTCCTGTGTTTCCACAATGCTCCTGGGACCTGGCCCACCTGGGGGATTATTAATGAATAAGCACGGGAGATCGCACTTCATTAAAAAAAATGTATTTTACAAAAAGACGCTTTTTCAGGGACCCCCTCAACCCCCCACCCCCCACCCCACACAAGAGGCCTTGGGGGCCCTTTTCTTTTCTTTAAATGCCTTTTCTGTGACTCGATTCAACCGAGCCACAAGATGGCTGCCAACAGTTCCTGGTTTGAAGTGTTGGCAGCCAAAAATATCTCAGCACGAGATTGGGAGGGAGGGCAGATCCACCACATCCCTATATATATATATGTCTAAATGTATTTCTATTTCTCCACAACTACCAAACAGATTTACACCAAATCACAAAAAGACACTTCCTTGGACCAACATCTACCTTCCTGCCAAATTTGGTGTAATTCTGTTCAGCAGTTCGGGCTGTAGTTGTGTATAAAGGTCGTATGGGAATTAACATAAGGAAAAAGGTGCTTTTAAGCACCCCCTGGTTCTCAGCCCTGCTTGACGAATCACCCTGATACTTTCAAAATAGCAGCTGAAGCAAGCGTTATATCTGTTTTGAAAATTTTGTGATGATTTGTCAAATGACTAACTAGGTCCTAACTATAAATACTTACTGGCGACCGCCAGTAGGGAATATAGATAGAAACAAATACATATATAGAAAGAATACTGTATAACAACAGATGTGTAAGAAGGGCACATATAAACTACCACAAGGCCGTTCATGGGCCAAGATGAAACAAGGGTGAGCTGGCAACCCACCACATGGATTTATATCAGTGAAAAGAAAAACCACAGGGAAGAAGACAATCGATGTATGGTAGAGAAATAAAAGAGCAACACAAAGGTGCAAAGAAATATTCTATTAAACAATGCAACCTATGTAAGGACTAGTAAGAATATGTAAACCACATAGCGCAGGGAGGGTGTGATGGGTGGAAAAATCTAAGGCTTATAAAAGAACCCTCACTCACCAACACAGGTGGTGACTTGCTTCATCATTGGGTTCTTTTCAAAGGGCCAGTGAGTTAGTGCCCTGAAAGTTGAAGTGAAAGTGAAGTTAAAAGAAAGCCAGCTGTTTCCTGTACTTGTTTTAATAAAGGGACAGCCAACCTCCAATAAAAACAAGTGAAGCGGACAACCAGTGGTTAAGTTAATTTGAACCCATGTGTCCTATGCAACTATAGTGGTCTACATGTTTCGGCTGTTAGATGCTCATTATGCTCAGCATTCGTCAAGACCAAAAAATTGACTCCATCGTCTGTTGTTCAAAAAAACTCTTGAGTCTGTTTGCGAAAAAAATCTGTTAGTTCGCAGTGCAATCTGAAACGGTCAAGGCGGGCTGTGGGTACAAAACCCAAACCCTTCTCCAAGACCGTATATTCTGCTGGACTTAACGTCACAGAGGATAAATTGATAATTAGGCTCTCAGATTGCTTTGGCCTGCTCTCTGTTCTTGAGTCTTGCACCTCGTGTTGTCGCCCACCGCCTCTGTCTGCTCCCAGTGTACCTGATTGGTGCAATGGTAACTCTTGATATTAATAAACTTATTAGACCAAATAATATGCACTAAGGCGCTAAGTACATGAAAAGCATTGACAGTGCCTATGTCTTGAGGAAATGTTGAAATACAAGCATTTTCTTAATGACACCAGCCCAGTGGTTACATATAATTGACTGGCTCCCCGGGGGTCGACTGATGATCACATCTTGGTGATAAAGGTGGCTTTAAACTGGTTTTATTAACGTATAATGGCTAACGGAGGGCGTCATGACTACACAATGATTATTTGCATGGATATAATGTTGATGTTGTATTGTCATATTGTTGCTCACGCCAAATCCGTTGTGAACCAACCCTTTGTTTTTCAGATTTAAGGCCCTTGAGAATACAAGGCGAGCCCACACGGGATATCCGTGAGTTTGTATTTTAGTATCATATATCTCCACGGATTGGGTACGCCTTAGCGTGCGTAGACCACCAGGGGATATCATTTTTTGGTCCTGACGAATGCTGAGCATAATGAGCATCTAACAGCAGAAACATGTTGACCACTATAGTTGCATAGGACACATGGGTTCAAATTAACGTAACCACTGGTCGTCCGCTTCACTTGTTTTTATTGGAGGTTGGCTGTCCCTTTATTAAAACAGGTACAGGGAACAGCTGGCTTTCTTTTTTTTTTCACAACAAATTTTATTGATTGATCAGGTAAAAGCATATATGCGGCTCTCCACAATCAGGAGATCACCACCAAGTATCATGACACGTTTTAGTATTATTGCAAAGCCTAATCAATGAAAAGAGTAAAACAAGAACCCCCCCTCCTCCACCCACCTCCCCCAACCACCCAACTGCCCTCCTACCCACCCCTTATCCCTCCCTAACCCTATGCACGTGAGCATATAAAGCCTTCAGTACTTGGTCGTAATGTGCTAGGTATGGCGCACCTCCCTAGGCCCGAGGGTCATCCTCCAGCCGTATTCCATCCTCCGGTTCTGCTGGAGGATCCAGAGTCAACCCCCTATACTCCGCCCACCTTTTCCAGATTTTATAATGCTTACGGGGGCATCCTCTGGCCTCAAACACTGGGCGCTCCAGCCCCATAAAGTAGTCCAGTCCAGCCTTCCATGCACACAGGGGGGGGGGCTCGCTCTCCCTTCCATGCTCGTGCCAGGTCCCTTTTGGCAACAACTAGCCCCAGTAACAAGAGATGGCGCTTGTATATATTTCCACCTACCCCCTCCAATACATGGAGAAGCCCTAATCGAGGGGTGCGGGGAAGATCCCATCCCAATACCTCTGACAAACAATTCCAAATACCACTCCAGAATCTGGTCAGGCCAGCACAAGACCACACAGTGTGCAGCAGCGTACCCCTCTCTACTCCACAGCGCAGGCACTCCGGAGACACAATCAGGCCCGCCTTCCACAACCGTTCCCGGGTGTAATAGGCCCTGTGTAAATATTTGAATTGGATTAGCCTGAGTCGTACCGCTATGGCAGTCCCTCTTGGGGACTCCAGGGCCTCCCTCCAATCATCGTCATCCAGGGGTCCAACATCTTTCTCCCAGGCATCTTTGAGGGGAAGTAGGGAGGTGGAGCAGTGAGTGACCAGTGTTTGATAGATTCGGGATACTTTCTTATCCCCGAGGTCTCCCATGAAAACTTTTGCTTCTACTGGGCTGAATTCCGGTAGCGACTCCAAGTCAGCGATGCTAGGTGCTAGCGCATGACGAAACTGTAGGTACCGAAAGAATTGGGTCTTGGGCATATGGAACTCAGTGCTGAGCTCCTGGAATGATTTGAGAGTGACCCCGGTCAGCACGTGTCCTAATGACGAGAACCCGATGGCGTCCCATCCACCGAACCCCGTCAACGAGGCCAGCTCGGGGAGCCGCCCGTTCTTCCACAACGGAGTCTCTGCTGTTAATCTACCCCACCAGCCCATGCGACGCAACGCTTGTCGCCATATAACAAAGACCACTCGCGTGGCACATGGCAACTTCCTCCGCAGCCTGGCTGAGTACAGGATCATGTGTAGCGTGTTGTCCCCCATCAGTGAGCGCTCCAGGGCATATGCTGGGTCTCCTCTGTCCCCATACCACCATTTGTTAAGTACCAGCAAGTGGGAGGCCTGATAATAGGACAATAGGTCCGACGTGGCCAGGCCACCACAATACGTGGACAGGAAGCATGTCCGCAGCGCCACCCTGGCAGCACCTCCAGCCCACAGGAAACGGCCCAGAACAAAGTTAACCCCCGAAACCACTGGGGAGCGATTAGGCGCGGGTAGCTCTGCAGCTGGTATAAGAGGCGTGGGAGCGCAACCATTTTGAAGATCGCAGACCTACCGAATATAGTAAGAGGCATCCGGGACCACGTTTTGACATCCGTCTGGACCCACTCCCACACTGGTACCACGTTACGTTCCCATGCAATATCTGCGGATCCTGAGAGGAACACTCCCAGGTACTTCAATCCCCCTGCTGCTACCTGCAACGCTGATGCCCAAGGGTCTGCCTCTACCCCGCCACCCAACACCCATAGGGTGGACTTACGCGGGTTTAGACAAAGGCCCGATACCTCACCGAAAATACGCATAATTTCCAAGACTCGGTGGCCCAATCTGTTTAAATCTGTAAGGAAGAAGAGGACATCGTCTGCATATAGTGCAATTCTATCGGTGAGTTTCCCGCCCCACTCAAAGCCCCGCATCTGCGCGTCAATGCGTACCCAAGAGGCCAGGGGCTCCATAGCCAGTGCGAATAAATACGGGGAGAGCGGGCACCCCTGCCGGGTCCCCCGCCGTTTGGAAACCTCTCGGAGACCGCCCCGGAGACACGCACAGATGCCGTGATATCGGTATAGAGCAGTTTGATGTAGGAGATAAACACCGGGCCCTGATTGAGGCGAGGCAGGAGCGCGAACAGGTATGCCCAACTGACCGAATCAAAGGCTCTATCTATATCTGCTAGTAGCAGAGCCGCCCGCTCCCCCGTGGCCCCCATAGCATCGACCGGCGCCTGTGCCCGTCTAATGTTGTGCCGCGTAGCCCTATGTGGCATGAAGCCGGCCTGGTCTGGGTGGACCAGGTCAGTCACATACGGGAGAAGGCGGTTCGCCAATGCCTTAGCCAGCAGTTTAGCCTCGGTATTGAGCAGGGATATTGGGCGATAGGAGTCCTGTCTGTCAGGGGGTCTGCCCGGATTTTGGAAGACCACAACTTCGGCATGTCGCCAGTCAGCTGGCAGTCTACCCTGTGTTCGAGCCGCCTCCAGCGCACTTCGGTAATGGGACCCCAATTGGAGCTGGAATTTCCCATAGAATTCACTCGGGAAGCCACTTGGCCCAGGTGCCTTCCCTGTGTTGAGCTGTCCCAACGCGTCTCCTAGTTCCTCCGCCGTAAGGGGAAGGTCTAGCGCTGTCCTGGTCTCATCAGAGACCGCCAGCTGGCTTTCTTTTAACTTCACTTTCACTTCAACTTTCAGGGCACGAACTCACTGGCCCTTTGAAAAGAACCCAATGATGAAGCAAGTCACCACCTGTGTTGGTGAGTGAGGGTTCTTTTATAAGCCTTAGATTTTTCCACCCATCACTCCTTCCCTGGGCTATATGGTTTACATATTCTTACTAGTCCTTACATAGGTTGCATTGTTTAATAGAATATTTATTTGCACCTTTGTGTTGCTCTTTTGTTGTTGTATAGATTATCTTAGGGGTAGAAGAGTGACTACGTTACCCTTGCTCTCCCGTTGTTTAAATATGGTAGAGAAATAAGCCTACTATGGGGAAATGTAGAAAAGGGGCAAGATAAACAGGGCCAACACATGGAGGCCTATGCAGATTATTAACCCCCTTCTGTGGACCTGTCTAAAGTAGCGGATAAGACAGAGGAACTAGTATGGGAACACCAGTGCCAAAAGCAAAGGTCCAACCAAAGATCCAATGTAAGAAACCGAAGTAACAGATGGAGGGGCAATGCCCACAACTTAACAAGCGCTGAGACTAGAAGCAAAAGTAAAGTTCTGGGAGCAAGGGACGACCTGTACTGGGACAACAAGCTATATGTCATCATGAGTGAGGGTTCTGACGTCACCCAGGATCATATTTAGGATGATCCTCATTTGAAAGGACAATGTAACTGTATCTGCGCTTGCAAGAAGCAAGGGAAAATCTCTCCAGAAAGAATCCCAGGAGATCACCAATCTCTGTGCGAACCATCCCAGAGAGGGTAGTCAAGGAATCCCTGTTCGATAAGAAACAGGAGATGAAAAGGGGCCATAAGTCCAGACGAGGTAGAAGGCACATATGAAGAACTGCCAGGCCAATAACTAAACATTGGGGTTGGCATTGGCAGCATAACCCCTTCCGTGCATGGGACGGCCGGAAGCTGTCCCACGGCATGGTGGGTGTGTGCGCCAGATAGCTCCATGCCGTCCTAGCGCCCATGGGGGAAGCTCTGGCGCTCTCTCGTGGGCCGCCCTTCAAGTTGCGCCCACCAGAGAGGCCAGCAGAAGCCCTTCCCATGCCCCCCGCCTCCCCTCCACATCATCTTATGATGTCAGCGCAAACCACACGCCGATGTCATTAGATGCAACAGGACGTGCTGGAAGCCATTTGCTTCCAGCGCGTCCAGCAGAGTGGAGGTAAGATTCTCCTCGGGGGAGGGTGGGATTTAAAAAAAGAGGCGTCGGAGAAAAGGAAAGCGTTTTCCTGTCTTTCGATGTCTCTTTTGAGAATTCCTGCTGTACAAATGCACATGGGGCACAACCGTGCAGCAGGAATGCCCACTAGACAGCAGGGAATACGTTTTCTTTAAAACTACTGTAATGTTTAATGCAATGTAAGTTTTTTGGCTGTTTCTGCCCCCCTGGAGGGCAGATTGGGCCACTTTTTATAATATTATGTGCCCCATTAGGCCACCTGGGATTTTGTATTTAGGGATATGTTTGTAGGGAGCGGCACCATCGGCAAGGGTCGCTCCCTTTTGAGGAGCATTTATTTTGGTTGTTTCTGCCCCTCTGGGGGGGAGATCCGCTGATTATTTTTTTGTGTGTGCCCACTAGGCCACTAGGGATTTCAGTTTTTTCTAATGTTAGG
The DNA here is from genome assembly GCF_964261635.1 of Lissotriton helveticus. Lineage (NCBI taxonomy): Eukaryota > Metazoa > Chordata > Amphibia > Caudata > Salamandridae > Lissotriton > Lissotriton helveticus. The sequence goes on along the minus strand of NC_136070.1, from coordinate 55,186,513 downwards.
GAGCGGCCCCTTGAGAAAGGGTCATTCCCCTTTATGGGTGTGAATATCTTGGCCGTTACTGCCCCCCTTGGGGGCAGATCGGCCGTATGTTTTTAGGCCCATCTGTCCCCAAGGGAGACAGAAGCCATTAGACACCTAGGATTTTTTAAATATTTTTGGGGAGCAGCCACCTGGGCAAGAGTCGCTCTCTTTTATGGGGTGATTATTGTGGCCGTGGGCAGATCAGCCATATGTTTTTAGGCCCATCTGTCCCCAAGGGGGACCAGATGCCACTAGACACCATGGTTTTTTAAAATGTTGTTAGGGAGCGGCCCCTTGGGCAAGGGTTGCTCCCCTTTATGGGGGTGATTATTGAGGCATTTCTGCCTTTTGGCCACCAGGGATTTCTGTTATTTTTTATGTTGGGGAGCGGCCAGTTGGGAAAGGGTCATTCCCATTTATGGGGGTGACTATCTTGGCCGTTTCTGCCCCCCTTGGGAGCAGATCGGCCTCATGTTTTTAGGACCATCTGCCCCCAAGGAAGGGGCAGAAGCCATTGGACTCCAGGGATTTTTTTTTATGTTGTTGGGGAGCAGCCCCTCGAGCAAAGGTCGCTCCTCTTTATGGAGTGATTATTGTGGCCGTTTCTGCCCCCTCTGGGGGCAGATCGGCCATATCCTTTTCCGGTCCATCTGACCCCAAGGGGGGCAGAAGCCACTAGACACCATCTTTTTCTATTTAAATGTTGTTGTTGGGAACGGCCCTTTGGGCAAGGATTGCTCCCCTGTATGGGGTAATTATTGTGGCCATTTCTGCCCCCTTTGGGGGCAGATTGGCCATATGTTTTTAGGCCCATATGTCCCCAAGGGGGGCAGAAGCCACTAGACAGCAGGTTTTTTTTAACTGTTATGTTGGGGAGTGGCCCCTTGCGTAAGGGTCGCTCCCCTTTGGGGAGCATTTATTACGGCTGTTTTTTTTTAGTTTTGTGTGCCCCACTAGGCCACCAGAGATTTCTATTTTTTTAATGTTGGGGAGCAACCCCTTCAGCTAGGGTCATTCCCCTTTATGGGGTGAATATTTTGACTGTTTCTGCCCCCTTGGGGGCAGATAGGCCTTATGTTTTTAGGCCCACCTAACCCCCAACTTGGCTGGTGGATTGTGTGTGGACTGGTGCATTATTTGCATATGTGATTGTAATGTTTTATTTCTCCTTTTTATTCAAGTGCAAAGCTTTTGATTCTTGTTTGCAGTTTCGGCAGTTGTTGATCTGCAGTTTGCGTAAATGTATGTATTTGGTAAGAAAAACATTTTTGTTGTGTATTATTGTCATGCATGAAAGAACCTTTTGTAAGTGGTGTCATAATAGCAGCATATTTAGTTAGTGTTTTGAGCGTGTAATTCTTTTTGGATTTGAGCACAATGTGTTTTGCGTTGTCTTATCTGTAATTTTCTTTTCTTTTTTTTTTAGTGGGATATTGTTGGTCATTGCTGTGTTTGTGCAGAGTAGGTGGTGGTGAGTCTAGCTGTTTCAGGCAAGTGAGTTGTATCATTTTGGCGTATATAGATCTTTGTGATAAAGCCACATTTTGTTTTAGTATTTATTTTACTAAGTGTTTGTTGTTGTTGACTTGTTTGACAAGTTACCTTTATTAGTAAGGATTATGGCTGGCTGAAGAATTGGTGTTCAGCAGGTGGTTGGTATGTTTTTTGAATCTTCCTCTGACCATGATTATGAGACTGACAGTACATCTGAGGGAGAGGAGGGAGTGCAAGATTCTGGCAGTGACTTTTCTGTCTACGAGGAATCATAGGATGATGAAGCTACTCTCAGTGCTGATGAAGCTACTCTCAGTGCAGATGAAGTGCCAGTTTTAGAGGACACTGATACGTCAATGGCGCAACAAGAGGCATCTGGATTGTAGCCTGGGGCAGCAAGGCTTCCCATTGGAAGTGGTGGACGATGACTTGATCCAAACAAGGTGCAGCCGGTGTTTCCTGCCTTTAGTGGTGATAATGGGTGTAGAGTGAATTGTGAAAAGTTTTTGTCTCTACCGTTTTTTTCAGTTGTTTATGAATGATGTATTTGTGGCCGAGATTGTTGAGCAGACTAATTTGTGTGCTGAACAATATTTGAGGGACAACAGTGCCATACTTAGGCCCTGTTCTAGAGCTACCCGGTGGACTCCCACAAATCTGGATGAGATGAAGAAGTTTTTGGGTTGAACTTTTTTGATGGGCGTGATAAAGAAGCCGTCCCTGGCTTCATATTGATCTACCAGTTCCTTGATGGCAACAGCCATATTTTCTGCAATTGTGAGTCATGATCGGTATTTACGTTTGCTTCAAATGCTGCATTTTGTTGATAATTCTTTGGCGTTGCTACAAGATCACCCTGACTGTGGCCGTTTTTTTAAGATTCAGCCTGTCCTTCATCACTCTGTACATCAATTTTCAGAGATCTATACTCCAGGGAAAGAAATAGCTGTTGATGAGTCTTTGGTCCTGTTTAAAGGCCGTTTGGTTTTTAGGCAGTACTTTCCTAGAAAGAGGGCACGTTACTAATTAAGATATAATTGTTGTCTGAGAGTAGGACAGGATATGTCTATAATTTCCAGGTATACACTGGTAGGGATTCCACTATTGACCCCCACTGGTTGTCCATCCACTTTAGGAGTTTCAGAGAAAATGTTGTGGGAACTTGCTAGAGGACTTTTTAACAAAGGTCACCCTTTGTACCTAGGTAACTTCTACACTGCTGTGCAATTGTTTAAGGAATTGTTCAAAGTGGTCAAGTTTGTTTGCAAAAAGCTTCAGAGGGGACTGTGCAGTGCCTTGCGTAGTGATGAACTACTAGCTGTGAAATTTGTGGACAGGAGGGATGTGTACATGCTGACTACCATCCATGATGAAAGTACTTCACCTGTGACTGTATGGGGTCAGGTTGCTGAAGTGCGCAAACCTGTGTGCATTGTAGACTACGAAAAGCACATGGGTGATGTCGATAGAGATACAACTAGCCTGTGCACACGTTAACAGTATCTTCAGAGCAATTTCTCTGTATCCTAACTTATCACTGAGTGGATATACGGTGTTACAAAAATACTATGAAAATGAAGATGAACAGTCAGGAGTATTGTTTGTTCTTCTTTTAAATCCTGAACGGTTGCCCAGCCAACACATGTTTCGTCTGGGGAAGTACCCCAAGACTTCTTCAGGGCTTAAGGCAAATGAAAAGAAATATTGATCTCTCGGCCGGTTACACTTCTGTCTTGGCTGGCGAAGGGAAGTGAGTGTTTGGAAAAATGTGATAGGTGCAATAGTGTAGATCATAAGTGGATCTGAAAGTGGAGGCAGCCAGTATGCTCTGTGCATCGACCTTGTGAAGAAGTGCCTGAATCTCAGGCAGTGCGCCGGGAAGTTGTGCGCGGCTTACGACCGGGAGAGTAGAAGCCGATGTAGGTATCTGTGGCAGCGAGTACGCCGCGAGCATCAGAAGACCGCAATGTCGGAGACTGGTGTCGATAGAGTAGATCAGAGGTTGGAACCTTACACTGCTGTTCGTAAGGCTTACATTTGGTATAAGAAGCTGGCCATCCATTTTTTCCATTAAGCAACGTTTAATGCTTTTGTTGCGTTCAAGGAGTGTTTTCCAGTGTCAAGGGTGACTTTTCTTCAATTTCAGGAGTCTGTGATAGACAGCCTTGTTGTAGTGGAACAGGCAAATGTTCCTAGAGTTGGAGAGGTGGAGGATGTGGCTGGATTGAAAGATCGCCACTTTCCCGATTTAATTCCTTCCACGCCCAAAAAAACTAACCCAGTAAGAGACGTAGAGTCTATTTGCGAAGATGTATGCGGAAGGAGAGTCATATGCACTGTGCTGATTGTCCTTATAATACTGGGCTGTGTGTGCCAACATGTTTCAGATTGTATCACACTCAAAAGAGTTTTTGGGAGCAATCGTGAGTTTAATAGTGTACTGCCTGGTCTGTATGTATATTTGTTGTTCAGTTTCACGGTTGGCATTAGAATGATGTCTTTAGTAACCGGTGTTGTGTTTGGAGTTTTGTATTTAGTTCCAATTGGTTTGTGTTTTCTTTCTTGTTAAAAACCAAAAAATTGATGACGGTGTGCGTGGACTGGTACTTGGCTGGCGGTGTGCATGGACTGGCGCTTGGCTGGCGGTGTGCGTGGACTGGAATTTGGCTGGCAGTGTGCGTGGGCTGGCGCTTGGCTGGCAGTGTGGGTGGACTGGCATTTGGCTAGTGGTATGTGAATAGTGACTTGTTACTGGTCAGTACACACACTGCTAGCCAAACGACAATGCAAACACTATGTCAACTGCCAGCCGGTGTGATTGCTGTGTCAGTCATGGGGGCGTATGAAAGTGATAGGCCCTTGAATGGAGCTGCCTTTTGATGTGAATATTGTAATGTCTAGGACCGTGGCTGGCTGTGTGAATGGTCTTGTGTGTGTCACGTATGAAAGGTGTGTTAATGGCCTGTAAAGAGGTTGGTGCCTTGCCGTGGCTTTACAGCTTACGAGCTGTGAGTCATTGGTTCAGGTTTTTAACCTTATAATTATTAACCGTGCATTAACCTTTTATGAAATCTCTTGTTAGTAAAATATACACGTCATAAACCCTCATGCCAAATCCAACCAGTATATATGTGTACTTGGTGAACAGAAGGATAGTTCAGTCATATTTGTCTTGTCTGTCTTTCTGTGCTAAGGTGTAGTTTGTCTCGGGGCGTGATAAGATGGCTGCTATGGCGGAAGCAATATAACGAGCTCCGCACAGGCCTGAAAATATCCTGTGGGTCCCTCATCCTCTTGCAGCTCTCTGCACCACGAGGGGCAGACACTGATTCTCTGGACACTGCAAGGTGAGACCAGGATGTGGTGTGGAGAAACAGGAACGCGCTGACCCATAGCTGTGAGACGAGCCATATTCAGCACATTGCATCGGCTGCCACCGACCTGACCGAAAAGCTTAATTACACCCCATACCGGGGTGTGATTGTAGTAAAGAGCGTCTGCAAGACAACAGTGCAGAGGTCCGGTGAGTTTGGGTGGCAGCGCCTCCCCGAGCCTCCCTCCTCCTACCTTTGCAACCACCTTCTCTGCCCTGGCCTGAGGAGGCCTGGCAGACAGCTCGCTGCCGTGTCGCAGATCCCTGCACCCTGCAGATCACCAGGGCCTGGTCGTGAGCAGTGCGCTGTGTCTGGCATTGAGGAGCCCGTGAGGTGTGGAGCAGCGGCAGGGTTGTGGACTTGAAGAACACAGGGACGGGGGATATCAGATGAGTGGCCTCCCCCCTCAACTTTCACAGCCCGGACACAGCGCAGTATCCAAGATAACTGGGGAGACCCGTTGATGAGGCCATTTTCTGGGCCCGGGGCATGAGCTACACTCAGCCAAAGAGTGCCACATGATCACAAAAAGTGCACTACCTGAGGGTATGCGGGTGGTCCGGGACGGGGAGGACAGCTCCCCGAACACTTACACACCTGAAGTCAGACAGTATCTCGACCGGGCAGGAGCATACAAATCGCCATTAGAACACCAAGGAGCACTGTGAATCTAAACAGCACTGGGAGGCCATGCTGCTCAAACAACTCACAAATCAGGCCTGTGTAGGGAGGATGGTGAAGGCAGATGGGCTAGACCCACAACAACCCACCGCACCTGAAGACGCCGATCAGATAATCAACCCCCACTGAACACAGCTGCTCACAAGACAGTAGCAGGCTACTGTTTCGGCTAACTGACTAGTCCACATTTCTGCCTCCAAAGCAATATAAGGCTGGGTGACGTATCTCCTTAGCAGTGCCTGTCACTGTGTGGATCACAATGGTGAAACCAAAATCTGATAAGACTGGAACTGGCGGCACACAAGTGGTAACTTCACGCTCCAATGACAAAGATCCTATGGACAAATCCCTGTCAGCCACGTTGTCGGACCACTCCAGCAAAATTGAGGAACTGTTCACGGCTATCATGGACATCAAAGTGACACTGGAAACAAAACTCAACTCGATCTGCATCGAAATGGGAATCCTCAAGGAAGATCACAAGAAACTCGAAGAACAAATGGAGGAAACCAAATCTACTTAAGCAATGCTACGCCCCACAGTGAAAGAGTCAGATCAGCATATACACCCGTTGCAAACAGAGGTGAACTACCTGCGGGACCATCTTGAAGATCAAGAAGGGCACTCTAGGTGCAACAATGTGTGCATAGTGGGCCTGCTAGAACGGGCAGAGGGCCACAACATGGAACTCTTCTTAGAAGATTGGCTTGTGGGGATGATAATGCAAGGAAAACAGTCTACCTTTTTGTCGGTGGAGAGAGCAACCAGAGTCCCAGGAGGTCCACCCAGACTGGGCATGACGCCAAGACCAGTGATGGCACACCTAATCAACTACAGGGATAGAGACCACATCGTCCAAGTATCAAGAGCAAAGGGCCCATGGACTGTAGATAATGCCAAAGTACAAATCTACCCAGATTATACCTTGGAGTTTCTAAGAAGCAGGTCATTCTTCATAGCAGTGACAAGGTTATTCCGTGATTATGGAATAAAATAGGCACTGCAGTTTTCCAGCAACCTTGCGAATCCAACACGAAGACACAACCAAATTTTGGAAAACCTCAGAGGCAGCATGGGATTGACTGGAGCAGAAAGGACTAGCACCAACAAAAGGAGGCAGGCAAGCCTCATCGCAGGGGTGACAGACGCAACGGACGAGAAGAAAGCACTCTAAATTCCACCCTAAAGGCCCACCAAGGAACAAACAGCAAAGAAGAGGGTCAAAACAGTGCAAGAAAAGGGAAAAAATGTATTGTCATCCTCCCACACTGCATCTGTCTCGGAGTCGGACATACAACAGGAAGATATAAGGCCCCTCTCAGTCACCCAGATAGCTGCGGCAGTGGGGGACGGTCCAACAGTCACACCACAAATGGCAGATGAACTAATGTGACTTACTTTTATGAGGTTTGGAGTGGGTATGGGAGGCGGGGGGGCACTATAATCACCCCTGCCACCTTTGCATTGTTATGCCAAGCTAGTGTAGTGAGCCTGCGGAGTTACAGACTAATCAAAGGACTAGATAGACCGCTTGACACCTTGTTGAATTCAAGACGTAAATAAAGCAGAATTCAGGAAAGTGAAGAAATCCTTTAATGGATGAGGCACAGTACAACAGCTCCAGTTCAACAGCTGCAGCTTCAATAACTCATTTCATGAGATTCCAAATAGAATTACTAACAGAGTGGCATGAGCCACAATCATAAGAATACAATCTATTAAAAGGCAATGTAAGAAACAAAAGGAAACAATAATTAAAGGGAAATGGAACATGAGAGAATGAAAGAAAATGCAACACACCTCCTCCCGCAAAGCAGGAAATTCTGTACAGAACCTTACTTAATGTTTCAAATAATACAGTTAAACATGCATTTAAGTGCAAATGGCCAGGCACCCGTCGGCGTCCTGGCTAGGGCATGGGAGTTGGGCCACGTTATCGATTATGTGTTATTGTTTCTCTGTGAGATGGATGTATACTCTTTAACCACGAGGTTGAGGACCATGCTCGGGTCTTCTTTGATGGAATGTGATGGATTGGAGGGTGGGGGGGCCCTTCCACTTGGAAATGGCAGAGGACCCTAGTGCAATACACCCATCCATGTCATACACAACTTCGTTAACATCCATATTAACATGGAATGTTCGTGGGCTAGCAAGCAATACTAGGCGCTACTCAGTCTACCAATATCTTAGGAGAAGGAAAGTATCAATAGCATTGCTACAGGAGACACACCTCACCAAGCAAGCATTGGAGGCAATGCGTAAACGTTGAAGGGGCCAATTGGTAGACACCACCAACTCCAGTTATGCTAGGGGGACACTTATATGGGTGGCACCCGGAACACCATTGGAGATCAGTCACACCCCTGATGACACAGAGGGCAGATAGGTAGTTATTGAGGGGCATCAAGATGGCCAACCAATAGCACCGATATCTGTTTACGCTCCGAACACCAATCAGGCTTCCTATTTGCACTCCTTACCCTCTGTGTTACTGCAGGACATGTTGGCCCCTGCTTTTGGGGAGGGGACTTCAATTGTACACCACACTTAGATATGGATCGTTCCTGTCCTCCGATATCTGGGTCACAAGCTATTGCACTAGCACGTAGCCTAAATAATTGGTCTACAGACTTACGCATCCAAGACGCATGGAGAGGTCTACACCCAGAGGGCAGGGAATATTCGTTCTACTCGGGCCTACACAATCTACATACCAGGACAGATATAATATAGGGGTCTCAGGAAGCTCTTGCAAAGGTCTCTCAAGCAGAATACCTCGGACGCACTCTGTCCGACCACAGCCCGTTGCAGCTGTGGCTATCCTGGGATAAGAGTAGATCGGCAATGCATTAGACCGACTAGGAGCAATTGACTACAGGGAATACATGCATAAAAGACATGCAGAAGGCAACAAAGCAGGCAAGATCTTGGCATGGGTATTACACTCCGATGTACTGAAAACTCCGGCACTAGCTATCAGAGGCGGGACGGGTTACGCAGTAAACACTCAGAATGACAAACATGGCGTTCTACTCTTACTATGCGACACTATATAGAGCCACACAGAATGCAGACACAATTGATTTACATTTATTTCTAGATGACATAACACTTCCACAGATACCGCTGACAAGGTACACAGACCTGGAAACCACTATAATAATAAATGAAATAGAGGAAGCCATACAACAAATGGCAAGAGGAAAAACACCTGGGGCAGATGGTTGGCCCCCAGAATTTATCCGACCTTCCGAACCGAGCTGGCCCGAAAACTACACTTTATGTACATGGATGCGTATGATAAAGGATTCTTACCTCCCTCTTTGCAGGAAGCAATATTCGTGGTACTCCCTAAGCCGGGTAGGGATCCCTTACTCCTTGGCTCATATCGAACCTTATCCTTATTAAATGCGGACTATAAGATCCTAGGAAGAATACTCACAAATAGGTTAATCGCCCTGACACAAATATTGGTGCACCAAGACCAGAACGGTTTCATACGGAACAGGAGCTCCTTCTTAAATCTGCGGTTATTCATGCTAATGGACTGGGTGAAATCAAAAGGAACACATGGCTGGGTGGCATCACTCGACACAGAAAAAGCATTTGACACACTGAGGTGGCGGTACCTTCAGGAAGTGCTAACGTGATACGGAATAGGCTCCCACTTCCTGAGATGGGTGTCATTACTATATAACTCCCCAACAGGGCGAATCCGCAATGGCACAATCATCTCGGAGCCGTTCAGTAAAGAACAGGGCACAAGACAGGGCTGCCCATTAACCCATATTATATTCGCCCTAGCAATGGCACCCCTGGCATGTACACTTCGTAAACATGCACAAGATTGGGGATTAAAGGTCCACGATGAATGGCATATAATATCATTATATGCAGATGACGCATTAATATACCTTAAGGATAATGAGTTGAACCTACCAGAATTGATGGGACTGCTGGACTAATTTGGGAAAATATCAGGCCTCAAGGTTAACTGGGGCAAATCTCTTCTTTTCCCATTGTCAATGTTGACCTCAAAACAGCGGGACAGCTCCCAGCCACCCCATTGCTCTGGACCTGTGACACATACAAGTATTTAGGTGTTCAAATCTACCACTCACCCTCTGACTTAATGGACGGAAACTTGGGCAGAACTCTGACTAGCACCAAATCATACCTGCAGTTCTGGACAGGACTACCCTTGTCACCCATGGGCTGTATCGCCATCTCCAGAATGCTACTGCTACCAAGACTGCTCTACTTCTTCTCAGCCCTCCCAATACAAGTACCTCAAAAAATCTTTCTGGAACTAAGGGCATTGCTGGCAGCTCTAATATGGGGTACAGGTCGACAACGGGTCTCACTCATGAAATGATATGCACCACTATCTGAAGGGGGACTGGGAGTCCCAAATTATGAAGACTATTACGCATCCGCACAATTACAAAGGCCGATGAGGTGGATTGCAGGACACAATTTATTTGAATTGGGACGTTGGGTTGATGCAGTCCAACCACATATAATCTTGGAGTAGCTTCTCTGCACTGAGACTATGATCCCAAAAAAGTTAGATAATCTATTGATGTCTACAGCCAAAATCTGATGGCGTCAATATGTACATAAGCTGAACTCCCCTTTCCCATATGCAGCTGCTCTACCGCTATGGGCAGCCCTGAATTATACAGTACATGCTCGAAGACCGGAAGTAACGGAATGTTAAAATGTGGGATTAACAACCTGGGGGGATATGTTCAATGACTCCATCCTTATCGCATTTGACACATTGGTAGAGGAATACGGAATACCCCCAGGCTCCTTCTTATTAAATGCCATGCTGACAAATCATTTACGAGCGATATGGGAAAAAAACACAGAAGAATCCCACCGCCTCCAAACACTCTTCGCACATGGCACTGCCTGACAGGCCATTACAATGCTACACACATCTCTAAGCCGGGATAGGACACCTCACTTAACAGCACTACGGGCTTAATGGGATGAGAAACTATCGCTAACATTGGCAAACAATGGACACAATGCCTGGCTAACCCTCATAGCATTTCAAATAATGCAAGGCTAAGGTATACTCAATTCAACTATTTACACCGTACCTATCTCACCCCACGCAGAATAGCTAGGATGTATCCTGGCTCCTCAGACAGCTGCCCACCCTGTGGCACCCCTATGGCTGCATTTGAACACATGGTATGGTCATGCCCGAAAATAGTGCAGTACTGGGACGCAATAGCAGGAATACAATCTGAGGCTACATAAACAACAGTGCTGCCACTTGGACAACACTTCCTACTACGGATCATTAAGCGTTCACCCAAATGCAAAGCAATAAATACATTTTTGGATTTAGCGCTAGCTTTTGCAAAACTTAGATTAGCCATGAGCTGGAAAGCGAGGGCGCCCCGTCTATATTCCAAAGGCTAAAAGACCTACATAAGGTCTTAATGGCTGAAATAAACATCATACAGGGATGACAGGCAGACTTACAGAAGGCAACAAATCCCCCAAAATGCAGGGCATACCTTACAGTGATTGAAACCAAAATAGCAAATGACAAACAACAAACTATAGATGTGGTAGGCAGGCAAGATGTGGGCGCTACTATGGTGTGACCCCCTGCTACACTACACATAAGAACAACAGGAGACTCCTCCCTGGTGACACATGACACATAAGAAAACAAGTTACTTACCTGTAACTACGGTAATCCAGTATTGGTATCTTTCATAGATTCCCATGCCTGAATCATTCCCCGTCGACGAGGCGGGAGTCCCACGGTAAATAAAAAAGCAGTGCAAAAAGCACTTTGTAGTAGTAGTAGGCCCTAGGAATAGGCCTGAGGCCTAAATTATAGTAGCCTATCTACCTCATTATGTAAAAAAGACCAAAGTCTTTGCTCCAACCAATCAGCTCACAGCACCCTCCAGAACCCTCTCTGCCGAGCCAGCTCTCCTCAGATTTTCGTAGCACAAGTGGGAACAAGTATCCCAATCTTAGAGAACTGACTCTCCGGGGAGGAGGGTGGGTGCATGTGAATCTATGAAAGATACCAATACTGGATAACCGTAGTTACAGGTAAGTAACTTGTTTTCTTATCCAGTATTGGGGTATCTTTCATAGATTCACATGCCTGAATCAGAATAGCAAGCAGTAAACCTGGCAAAGTCGGTTGCGGATGGTGGGAGACTTATTGTAGTGCACCCCCATTAATGTACCGTTAACAACCAACAATCGGCTAGAGATTGACCTATTAACAAGTCATCTTCCGAACCAACATAGAAATCATGCAATTTCCTACAGGAAAGGAACCTTAGTATCATAGAAACTCAGTATATGATAACACATGTTTGTATATTATAAACAACAACTTGAATTGTATGTACTTTTTAAGAAATAAGCCAACGTTAGAACCTGAATGTATTCATATGGAAACATGTGGCGTAAAAACAGTTTGCAACAAGGGGTGGTGAGGGACAGAGTCTCTGAATTAAGCAGAATACTCTCACCCAGTCAAGTGATCAGGGCTAGATCCAACACCGTTTTTTAGCTCATTGCACCATCCCAGTTTCAGAACCCGGCTGTATGCAAATTAGTCTGTCCCTGGCCCAGTGCATCATGGGAACAGGGCAGACCAGACTACAAAAGCCAATTCTTACACTGGGAAGGAAACAAGCTTCCGGGGACCGGCCTCCGGCACCACAGCCGTCCTCGGCCCGGCCTGCTTGAATCCCGATGGTGCAATGAGCAAGGGACTCATGTCTGAGTATACCCTTCCACGCTTAGGGTGGACAAAAATATTTACAACAAGGGGTGGTGAGGGACAGAGTCTCTGAATTAAGCAGAATACTCTCACCCAGTCAAGTGATCAGGGCTAGATCCAACACCGTTTTTTTTTAGCTCATTGCACCATCCCAGTTTCAGAACCCGGCTGTATGCAAATTAGTCTGTCCCTGGCCCAGTGCATCATGGGAACAGGGCAGACCAGACTACAAAAGCCAATTCTTACACTGGGAAGGAAACAAGCTTCCGGGGACCGGCCTCCGGCACCACAGCCGTCCTCGGCCCGGCCTGCTTGAATCCCGATGGTGCAATGAGCAAGGGACTCATGTCTGAGTATACCCTTCCACGCTTAGGGTGGACAAAAATATTTACAACAAGGGGTGGTGAGGGACAGAGTCTCTGAATTAAGCAGAATACTCTCACCCAGTCAAGTGATCAGGGCTAGATCCAACACCGTTTTTTAGCTCATTGCACCATCCCAGTTTCAGAACCCGGCTGTATGCAAATTAGTCTGTCCCTGGCCCAGTGCATCATGGGAACAGGGCAGACCAGACTACAAAAGCCAATTCTTACACTGGGAAGGAAACAAGCTTCCGGGGACCGGCCTCCGGCACCACAGCCGTCCTCGGCCCGGCCTGCTTGAATCCCGATGGTGCAATGAGCAAGGGACTCATGTCTGAGTATACCCTTCCACGCTTAGGGTGGACAAAAATATTTACAACAAGGGGTGGTGAGGGACAGAGTCTCTGAATTAAGCAGAATACTCTCACCCAGTCAAGTGATCAGGGCTAGATCCAACACCGTTTTTTAGCTCATTGCACCATCCCAGTTTCAGAACCCGGCTGTATACAAATTAGTCTGTCCCTGGCCCAGTGCATCATGGGAACAGGGCAGACCAGACTACAAAAGCCAATTCTTACACTGGGAAGGAAACAAGCTTCCGGGGACCGGCCTCCGGCACCACAGCCGTCCTCGGCCCGGCCTGCTTGAATCCCGATGGTGCAATGAGCAAGGGACTCATGTCTGAGTATACCCTTCCACGCTTAGGGTGGACAAAAATATTTACAACAAGGGGTGGTGAGGGACAGAGTCTCTGAATTAAGCAGAATACTCTCACCCAGTCAAGTGATCAGGGCTAGATCCAACACCGTTTTTTAGCTCATTGCACCATCCCAGTTTCAGAACCCGGCTGTATGCAAATTAGTCTGTCCCTGGCCCAGTGCATCATGGGAACAGGGCAGACCAGACTACAAAAGCCAATTCTTACACTGGGAAGGAAACAAGCTTCCGGGGACCGGCCTCCGGCACCACAGCCGTCCTCGGCCCGGCCTGCTTGAATCCCGATGGTGCAATGAGCAAGGGACTCATGTCTGAGTATACCCTTCCACGCTTAGGGTGGACAAAAATATTTACAACAAGGGGTGGTGAGGGACAGAGTCTCTGAATTAAGCAGAATACTCTCACCCAGTCAAGTGATCAGGGCTAGATCCAACACCGTTTTTTAGTTCATTGCACCATCCCAGTTTCAGAACCCGGCTGTATGCAAATTAGTCTGTCCCTGGCCCAGTGCATCATGGGAACAGGGCAGACCAGACTACAAAAGCCAATTCTTACACTGGGAAGGAAACAAGCTTCCGGGGACCGGCCTCCGGCACCACAGCCGTCCTCGGCCCGGCCTGCTTGAATCCCGATGGTGCAATGAGCAAGGGACTCATGTCTGAGTATACCCTTCCACGCTTAGGGTGGACAAAAATATTTACAACAAGGGGTGGTGAGGGACAGAGTCTCTGAATTAAGCAGAATACTCTCACCCAGTCAAGTGATCAGGGCTAGATCCAACACCGTTTTTTAGCTCATTGCACCATCCCAGTTTCAGAACCCGGCTGTATGCAAATTAGTCTGTCCCTGGCCCAGTGCATCATGGGAACAGGGCAGACCAGACTACAAAAGCCAATTCTTACACTGGGAAGGAAACAAGCTTCCGGGGACCGGGCTCCGGCACCACAGCCGTCCTCGGCCCGGCCTGCTTGAATCCCGATGGTGCAATGAGCAAGGGACTCATGTCTGAGTATACCCTTCCACGCTTAGGGTGGACAAAAATATTTACAACAAGGGGTGGTGAGGGACAGAGTCTCTGAATTAAGCAGAATACTCTCACCCAGTCAAGTGATCAGGGCTAGATCCAACACCGTTTTTTAGCTCATTGCACCATCCCAGTTTCAGAACCCGGCTGTAAATATTTTTGTCCACCCTAAGCGTGGAAGGGTATACTCAGATGTGAGTCCCTTGCTCATTGCACCATCAGGATTCAAGCAAGCCGGGCCGAAGACGGCTGTAATGCCAGAAAAAGGTCTCCGGAAGCTTGTTTCCTTCCCAGTGTAAGAATTGGCTTTTGTAGTCTGGTCTGCCCTGTTCCCATGATGCACTGGGCCAGGGACAGACTAATTTGCATACAGCCAGGTTCTGAAACTGGGATGGTGCAATGAGCTAAAAAACGGTGTTGGATTTAGCCCTGATCTCTTGACTGGGTGAGAGTATTCTGCTTAATTCAGAGACTCTGTCCATCACCACCGCTTGTTGTAAATATTTTTGTCCACCCTAAGCGTGGAAGGGTATACTCAGATGTGAGTCCCTTGCTCATTGCACCATCAAGATTCAAGCAAGCCGGGCCGAAGACGGCTGTAATGCCAGAAACCGGTGCCCGGAAGCTTGTTTCCTTCCCAGTGTAAGAATTGGCTTTTGTAGTCTGGTCTGCCCTGTTCCCATGATGCACTGGGCCAGGGACAGACTAATTTGCATACAGCCAGGTTCTGAAACTGGGATGGTGCAATGAGCTAAAAAACGGTGTTGGATTTAGCCCTGATCTCTTGACTGGGTGAGAGTATTCTGCTTAATTCAGAGACTCTGTCCATCACCACCCCTTGTTGTAAATATTTTTGTCCACCCTAAGCGTGGAAGGGTATACTCAGATGTGAGTCCCTTGCTCATTGCACCATCAGGATTCAAGCAAGCCGGGCCGAAGACGGCTGTAATGCCAGAAACCGGTCCCCGGAAGCTTGTTTCCTTCCCAGTGTAAGAATTGGCTTTTGTAGTCTGGTCTGCCCTGTTCCCATGATGCACTGGGCCAGGGACAGACTAATTTGCATACAGCCAGGTTCTGAAACTGGGATGGTGCAATGAGCTAAAAAACGGTGTTGGATTTAGCCCTGATCTCTTGACTGGGTGAGAGTATTCTGCTTAATTTAGAGACTCTGTCCATCACCACCCCTTGTTGTAAATATGTTTGTCCACCCTAAGCGTGGAAGGGTATACTCAGATGTGAGTCCCTTGCTCATTGCACCATCAGGATTCAAGCAAGCCGGGCCGAAGACGGCTGTAATGCCAGAAACCGGTCCCCGGAAGCTTGTTTCCTTCCCAGTGTAAGAATTGGGTTTTGTAGTCTGGTCTGCCCTGTTCCCATGATGCACTGGGCCAGGGACAGACTAATTTGCATACAGCCAGGTTCTGAAACTGGGATGGTGCAATGAGCTAAAAAACGGTGTTGGATTTAGCCCTGATCTCTTGACTGGGTGAGAGTATTCTGCTTAATTCAGAGACTCTGTCCATCACCACCCCTTGTTGTAAATATTTTTGTCCACCCTAAGCGTGGAAGGGTATACTCAGATGTGAGTCCCTTGCTCATTGCACCATCAGGATTCAAGCAAGCCGGGCCGAAGACGGCTGTAATGCCAGAAACCGGTCCCCGGAAGCTTGTTTCCTTCCCAGTGTAAGAATTGGCTTTTGTAGTCTGGTCTGCCCTGTTCCCATGATGCACTGGGCCAGGGACAGACTAATTTGCATACAGCCAGGTTCTGAAACTGGGATGGTGCAATGAGCTAAAAAACGGTGTTGGATTTAGCCCTGATCTCTTGACTGGGTGAGAGTATTCTGCTTAATTCAGAGACTCTGTCCATCACCACCCCTTGTTGTAAATATTTTTGTCCACCCTAAGCGTGGAAGGGTATACTCAGATGTGAGTCCCTTGCTCATTGCACCATCAGGATTCAAGCAAGCCGGGCCGAAGACGGCTGTAATGCCAGAAACCGGTCCCCGGAAGCTTGTTTCCTTCCCAGTGTAAGAATTGGCTTTTGTAGTCTGGTCTGCCCTGTTCCCATGATGCACTGGGCCAGGGACAGACTAATTTGCATACAGCCAGGTTCTGAAACTGGGATGGTGCAATGAGCTAAAAAACGGTGTTGGATTTAGCCCTGATCTCTTGACTGGGTGAGAGTATTCTGCTTAATTCAGAGACTCTGTCCATCACCACCCCTTGTTGTAAATATTTTTGTCCACCCTAAGCGTGGAAGGGTATACTCAGATGTGAGTCCCTTGCTCATTGCACCATCAGGATTCAAGCAAGCCGGGCCGAAGACGGCTGTAATGCCAGACACCGGTCCCCGGAAGCTTGTTTCCTTCCCAGTGTAAGAATTGGCTTTTGTAGTCTGGTCTGCCCTGTTGCCATGATGCACTGGGCCAGGGACAGACTAATTTGCATACAGCCAGGTTCTGAAACTGGGATGGTGCAATGAGCTAAAAAACGGTGTTGGATTTAGCCCTGATCTCTTGACTGGGTGAGAGTATTCTGCTTAATTCAGAGACTCTGTCCATCACCACCCCTTGTTGTAAATATGTAAAAACAGTTTGGCCCACTGCCGCATCGTTCTGCTTTGCTGATTGTAGGCAGTAATGTTTTGTAAACGTGTGGACATTCTTCCATGTCGCAGCACGGCAAATGTTTTCAAGCGTCACCCCTGCAAACAAAGCTGCAGATGCTGCCACAGCTCTTGTGGAATGAGATCGAACAGACCTTGTCAATGGTCGTTTATTGATGTGACAGAACTGGATGGCAGAGGCTATCTATCTAGAAAACGTAGCTTTAGTGACCGCTATACCCAATGTAATCTGGCCATAAGTCACAAACAGATGATCTGATTTTCTAAAAGTCTTGGTTCTCTGGAGTAGAAGTTTAAGCATCTTCTGATGTCAAAAGAATGCAATGTTCTGTCCGCTGGGGTTGAAGGATTTGGAAAGAAAACATGCATGTCCTTAATCTTACCGGTTCGTTAGAATGAAATTGTGTCGGTACCCTAGAAATGAACCCAGGATTCGACCAAAGGGTGACATAGTTCCGAGGAAAATGTAAAAGTGAGGTGTTCCTTATAGTGAAAGCTTAGATTTCACGAACCCTTTTCTCCGAAGTAAGAACCAGTAAATGGGCAACCTTCCAGGTGAGGAATCTGAGAGCTGGTTTATGGATCAGCTCAAATGTACACTGCATTAACCGCACTAGCAATGCAGAGTGCTCACTCTGGGAGGGTGCTCGCACTGGAGAGAAAGGCTCGGAAAAGCCCTTTCATAAACTGTCTGACAAGCGCCGAAGAGCAGAAAAAAGAAAAAATTTAACATTTCCTAATTCTGGAAAGAGCAGCAAGACGCATTTTGTTTGTTGAAGAAAAAACTAAGCCCAGACTTGGCTAGAAGAGCAGATAATGGAGAACTTGTTCTGCAGTAACTGTAATTGAGTGAATTGCTATCATCTCACACTAACCGCAAAATCGCTTCCATTTGAGGCGATAAGCCTTGATTGTGCCTCGGGCACGAGAATCGGCCAAAATTTCACAACAGTTCTTTGAAACGTTGATGCCCTTGAACTCTAACAAATGATAAGCTGTGCGTGCAATAGTAATGACTGTGGATCCGGACGAACCACTTGATCTCCGTCCCCTGACAATATCGTAGGCCCAAGCTGCAGCCGAATGGGCTTGTCTATAAACAATAGCAGAAGTTCCGAGAACCAATATTGACCAACGGGGTGCAATCGGAATGAGATGGTAACCTTGCAGCTTCATCTTGCAGAACACCTTCGGAACCAATGGTATTGGGGGAAAACTCATACGCACAAACCCCTGACCCTTGCATGGACAGGGCATTCCCTCTTGATTCCTGTTAAGGAAACCTGCTGGCATAATATCGGCCGTCCTTGTTCTCTCTGAATGCAAATGGATCCCGTGCCAGATTAACCCAAACTTGGAAAAACTGGGTTCACCTGTCCCTTTTCCGGCGTCCACTCGTGACAGTCCGACTGAGACATGCTCAGAGCATTGTGGAGAGCCCTGACGTGTTCGGCTCTCAAGACATCTTGTGCAATGCAACTCCTTCGCACAATTCCTGAACCTCTTGCGAGAGTATAGCAGATGTAGTTTCTCCTTGTGTATTGATATAAGACATGCGGATGGTGTTTGCGGTCTGTACTGGCAAAGACAAAACCTCAATCCTCAAGCGAAATGCTTGGGGGAACAGAACAGCAATGTGGAGCTCAAGCCTGTTGATCTGCTGTTGTTGTTGTCTTTGAGACTATGTTCCTTGAATTCTGCAAATCCTGCCGATGACCTCCCCATCCTTCTATGGAGGCATCAATCGTTAAAACAAACCCTGGAATGGTTTGCAGGAACGTGCGACCCTGGGCAATATTCTCTGTCTGCGACCAGCAATGTACAGGATTGATCATGCACGGCGTAACCTTGATGGTATCGAACGAACCCATTGGTTATTGATCTTTAAACTGTAGTTCTATCTGAAAAGGTGTCATTTTGAGCCATGCTAATGGTATGAGATGTATCGCTGAAGAGCACATCTTCAGGAACGAAACAAACATTTGAACTGAAACTGACCTTATGAAGTTAACCTTGCCCATTTTTTAAAACACAACTGGTGGTCGTGTGACCAGAATGCTTTGTTGTGGATTGTGTCTAAACCTGCTCCGAGAAAATACATTTACTTGGAGAGGACCTAACTGCAATATGCTGTCGTTGAGAATCAGCTCCAGAGAAAAAATGATATGGGTACATCTACTGTGGCAATCCTGATTTCGTGTTCAGAAGGACCTTTAAGCAGCCAATCGTCTAGATAGGGGAACACTTGCATACCTCAAGATCTCAATGTTGCTGCCACTAGTACCAAGTACTTCGTGAAAGGCTCTTGGTGACGACTCAGTCCAAACGGGAGCACTACGCACCTATAATGGGCGTCAGCCGCGTGAAAGCGAAAATATTCGTGCTGTTTGGGGTGGACAAGTATGTGGAAATTCGCACCCTCTCCATCCAGAGAAGCCATAAAATATCCTTTGTTTAAATAACATAATTGTTGTGAAAACGAGGGGGAGGGGGACCCCTGGGCGGAGTAGTATATGGCTGATTGATGAATTCCAGGGAGTGGCCATTGGTTACTAGGTTTAGAACACATTGGTCCGATATAGTTCCTTGTTGCTTGGAAACAAAAACCTGAAACCTTCGGGATCACGCGAGAAAAGGATAAAATGAGTGGAACCTTGTGGTGATCATGGCCTCCTGTTAGTGTCTCAGTCTGGATACTTAAATCTCGTTCGTGACGGGAGAAAGTAGACAGACTATCTACGGAAAGATGCCTGGCTGCAAGGCTGTACTGAGATTGATACTGTTCATCCGATTGGTTTTGGTATCTTCTTCTTGAAGAAAACCCATTTATCACGCTTCTCTGAAAGATCCGCGCCCATATTAAAGGGTGCTTAATGATCGTGCATTATCAGTGCCCGGTTTTATAACTAAGGGGGCGTCATTCAAATGTTTATCAAACCGACAACTCATCATCATAGGCCATGCCCAGAAACTTCGCTCAGGGCTGAAGGTAGCGACTTTAAGCCATTCCTGGCGTGCAACTTCCAACAGAATCTTTCCTGCATCCCGCTTTCGGTCCTCAGGAATGAGGTCATTGAAATTCGCCATGTCCAACCACATTGGACGATCATAGAAACCGATCAAGGATAAAAGATTGTCAGCTCTACTAGAGGCCACTGCCAAAGTAGAGTGTATATATATATATATATATATTTATATATATATTCACAGAAAAAACCATAGGTTATAGACCATATATAGTTAGGAATTAGCATTTACAAAACCTTGAAAATTCACTGAAAAAACCATAGGTTATAGACCATATATAGTTAGGAATTAGCATTTAGAAAACCTTATTTTACTCACACAAAACCATTGAAATTCCATATATAGTTAGTTGCACTAACTATATATCGCGCACCCGCAATCCACTGCTGATGATGTCACATATTACATCATTCATGACATGGTCAGTGACATCACTGATGACATCACTGATGACAACATCCAGTGATTATGTGTTTCTGTAAAGTTTAAATATGTTTTACATATTGAAGAATGAGTGGATGTATAAGTGTCTGAATGAAGGTTTTAGTAGGTGCGTGATTGACTGTATGAGTGAGTGATTAAATGCGTCTTACTGAATGCACGGGTTAGTGACTAAACTGTCTTAATTTGTGCATCATTATGTCTGTTGTGATGTAAACTGCTGCATGTGTTGATCATTAGCTATACGAGAGGCTATATGTGTTATTAATTGGTTGCCCAAGTATTTCTATGGGAGATTGAGTTTGTGTGGGGGTGGCTGGAAGGTGTGTGACTCTGTGCATAGATGTGTGAGCAGTTTATTCACTAGGTGTATGAGTTCAAGAGTGCATGTGAAAACAGCTACATGGGCAGTTGACTGTGTGCATGAGTGTATTGATGAGTGAATGGATATCTCAATGCTACATGTCATAGTAAGTACATATGTAAAACACAGTACATGTGAGAGTTGGCATATATAAATAACTGTGCATGAGAGCCACTGAGTGAGTGGTTGTATCGATCATTGTGAACTTGTATCAGGGATTGTATAAGAGAGTATATATGTGTTAGTATATGTTTCAATAAGTAAGGTGTGTATAACTGTATAGTTGAAGAAATGGAGGTGAGATTGTTTCTTTGCATGACTGACTGGGTGTGTGAGTAACTCCATGGATGAGTGGCAGTGTGTGAGTGTCTGTATACACTGAGTGTATCTAAGGTTATATTAGAGTCTGAAGAAGTTTATCGTATTAGCACAAGAATGATGCCAAATGAGACGTCATCAGTGATGTCATCAGTGATGTCATTTGAGATGTCATCAGTGATGTCATCAGTGATGTCACTGACCATGTCATGAATGATGTAATATGTGACATCATCAGCAGTGGATTGCGGGTGCGCGATATATAGTTAGTGCAACTAACTATATATGGAATTTCAATGGTTTTGTGTGAGTAAAATAAGGTTTTCTAAATGCTAATTCCTAACTATATATGGTCTATAACCTATGGTTTTTTCAGTGAATTTTCAAGGTTTTGTAAATGCTAATTCCTAACTATATATGGTCTATAACCTATGGTTTTTTCTGTGAATTTCATTGGTTTTTTAACAGCTAATATCTGTAGCTGTAAAATGTATTCTTCTTTAAATCCAAAAATATATTTTATATGTTTATGAATAATTTTTTTTTTAAATATTTTTTTTTCTTCGTTCCCGCTTCGCGAATCGGGAAGCTTCCCGTTAGCTGACCTTGATGCCGCGAAATAGACCGCGAGCCGGTAAACGTTTCTTTACCGCAAGTGCCGCGTTAGAAAACAACATTGTGACGCCTCCCGTCCGCATGACGTTTCACGTTGTCGCGTGATACGTCATATGACGTGCTACGTTAGCGAACTGGTACGCGAAGCGAGTCGCAAAGCGCAGGTTTCTGGAAGCAAACCGGGAGGCCCTGCAAAGCGCTTAACGTAAACACAGCAAGTCATGTGACTTGGTAATAACACTTTTCATTGGTTCATTTCACTTTTGGTTTCCTAATGATGTAAGACTAGGTCATATAATCTAAAATGAACACTTTTGATTGGTTGAGAACTCTTGTTTTTCCCAAATGATGAAAATCCCTCCTTCTTTCCTCACTCTGACTTTCATCATTGTGAGAGAAAGACCCTTTGTGATCACTGAGCAATGGCTTCTTTAGTAGCTTCAGCTGGTGCTTCCCCACCACCTCCACCACATCCAAGGAAGAGTGGACCACCTGCTCAAGTTCTAATTCAACAAGAAGAAGAAGAAGAGGAACAGGAGGACGAGCACGAAGAGAGGCAGTTTTTGCCTGAGCAGCCCAGGACGTCTCACCGGAAAGAAAACTTCATTTGGCAATTTTTTTAAATTCCCAAAGGTCAGAAAAAAGTAAATGCAAGATACGTAACTTGCCTTATATGTCAAGATAGACTGTCCAGAGGGACCGACAAAAAATACAGTTTCGGAAACTACACAATGCATCGCCATATGACTAGGTGGCATCCTAACAACTACAGTGCTGCACAGTTTCGGAACGACCTAGATAATCTCCCTATTATGGCCAGAAGATCTGTTGTACCGGAAGTAACGGGACCAGAGGGCAGGGAGATGGTGCCAAATATACAAATGAGATTTGGTGATGTAAAACACATCTGCGCATTTTGCGATGGATTCATTTCCTACGGAGAAAAAAGCATCACTCTGATCAACAGAGCTATTGACTATCATATGCAAGTTTGTCCGAAACGCCCAAAATAATAAATACTTCTTTTTTTTGTTTTGTTGCTCCTGTTGAGCCCTTTACAATGAATCGTTTTCATTGCCCCCTCCAAGAAAAACCCAAAAAAATATAAAACTGTTCCGAAAAATTCAAAAACAGTAAAAAAATGTTCAGAAAAATAAAAAAAAAAGTTCTTTTCAGAACTACCTCCCCGTTATTAAAAAATTGGTACAATATTTGGAATTGTGCCAACCTCTATTTCTCTTAGTTCGCTTCCTAGTTCGCTCGCTGGTACGCGAACCGGAAGCGAACCAAAAACAGTAAGTATAAGGGAAGGAAACAGACACTTATGTTAAAAGAAACACAGCTATAAGGGAGTAAACTAGAGATACCATTACCCGTAATCCACTGCTGATGATGTCACATATTACATCATTCATGACATGCTCAGTGACATCATCAGCAGAGGATTGCGGGTTTTTTGGCAACATGCCTTATCCACGGTTTAATAACGCTGCCTTTTGCTTTATATAAGTTATGTTATGTTATGTTATGTTATTAAAATTTCTAGAGCGCACAGCTGCCCCAGCAAAGGGGCGTCCTGGCGCTTTGACAGATGCTATAACATAACACACTAAAAAGATTAGCCAGAAACTGGAAAGAGGAAAGTTTTAATGGCCTGCCTGAAGGCGAACATATCCTCAAGAGCTCGAATGTGAACTGGTAGCGAGTTCCATAGGCCAGCCGCTAGAACCCTAAAAGAACGGCCACCCATCCTGCTCAACCTGAAGCGTGGACAGACAGCCAGATGAAGACCCTCCGATCTTAAAGATCTCGACGGCACATAGGGCGTAAGTAGAGTAACAAGTGCCGGTGGCGAAGAAGTTTTCAAAATTTTGAAGGCCAGACACAGCGCCTTGAACATGATTCGCTGTCTGACCGGGAGCCAATGCAAGGCCGTGATGGTACCCGACACTGAACAGTGTCTGGGAAGGCCCACAATGGCTCGTGCCGCGGCATTTTGTACTCTTTGGAGCCTAGAGGCCTCCGCTTGATTCACCCCTAACAACAGTGAGCTACCGTAGTCCAGCCTAGATAGTATTGAGGCCTGAACTACAAGCTGTCTGGTAGGGGGATCAAAGTACTTCAAGACTGGCCTAATACCACGCAGTATTCCGTAACATGTGGCAGCCACCTTCATGGTGTGGTCCTTAAAGGAGAGCGCAGAGTCCACCCAGACTCCTAGATTTCTCACTCCAGCCACTGGAATAGGTGTGACACCAAGCTCTGACGGCCACCACTGATTACCCCATAGCTCAGCGTGCTTCCCAAGAACCAATACCTCCGTTTTGGTGGCATTCAACTGGAGGCAGTTGGTGCGAAGCCAGCTGGCTACTGCCAAGAGACCCGCACGGAATCTCGGAGCTGCTACCTCGGGGTCTCCGCTAAGTGTCACCGCTAGCTGTGTGTCGTCCGCATATGAGGCCATCGTAAGACCCCACTGTTTGACGACACCAGCCAACGGTTTCACATAGAGGTTGAATATAGTCGGGCTCAATGAAGATCCCTGTGGAACCCCCGTCTTCAGGGGGTAAGTAGTGGATTGGCCAGGTGGTATAGCCACTTTAAAAGTACGATCAGCCAGAAAGGACCGGAACCATTGGAGAGCGACATCCGTCACTCCCGCCTCCTGTAAGCGCTGGATAAGTATTTGGTGGGACACAGTGTCGAAAGCAGCGCTTAAATCTAATAATATAAGCGCTGCAGTATGACCTAAGTCAAGTACCTGGCGAAGATGTTCCAAGATGTAAAGTAGTGCCGTCTCGGTACTGTGTCCTGACCGAAATCCATTCTGGCTGGGGTCCAAGATCTGGTTGCAAGCCAGATACTCGGACAGAACCGAGTTGACATGCGCTTCTGTTACCTTGGCAATCCACGGCAACAGGGAGATAGGTCGGTAATTTTCTGGCAGTCGGGGGTCAGAATTTGCTTTTTTTAATATGGGGGTAACCACTGCCTGCTTCCAGGCCGCGGGTACAGTTCCAGAAGACAGGGACATATTAATGAGATCCAGTATGGGGTTACGACACAGCGGGGAGAGTGTATTAATGAAGGCAGGCTTCAGCGGGTCCGCCGGGGAACCTGATTTGACCTTGAGGCTGAGTCTGTCAAAGGCCTCAACCGACAATTCAGGTAAGATAGCCAGAGGCTCATGATCCAATGTATCAGAGACAGTGGCTTCTCGATCCTGGTGGAGTGTGTCGAACCCGTGATATATTTTTTCCACTTTCTCCACAAAAAAAGAGGCCAATTTATCACAGTGTGAGTCTGTGCAAATCGCCTCTGATGAGGATCTATTTTTCATTAGGTCCTTCAGTACCTTAAAAATCAGTTTTGAGCGGTTGGTACTGGTGGCAAATTCCTGGGCATAAAATGCAGCTCTAGCTCTGCATATAGCTCTGTGGTAAAATTTCAACTCAGTGAAATACCGGATTTTCAGGGCCGGGTCATATGATCGTCTCCATTCCCTCTCTGTCTTACGGCAGGATCTTTTCAATTCTGCCAGAGACTCGTTATACCAGGGGCTAGGTACTTTTGTCCGGCCTTTCGCCCATCGTAAAGGTATCAGAGAGTCCAAGGCGTCAGTTATCCACAGGCAAAACTGTTGGTAGCCTTGTTCCACATTGGTGAGATTGTTTAGAGGTTTCCGCTCTAATATACCGTAGAACTCTTCCAGCGTAAGTTTGTACCACGGCCTTTTAAGGGTTAGCCTTTCCCTGGATATAAACGGCTTGTCATGGACCGGGCAAAGTGCCTCTACAAGTAGATGATCAGTCCACCCTATCCTCCTTGGATCTGACACCCTTAACCCATCAAGTGTGGAAAAGAAGGGGTCAAGGATATGGCCTCCAACGTGGGTTGGACGGGTGACAAGCTGAGTAAGTTGGAGGGCTTCCAAGTCGGCCAACAGGGAGCTAACGGTAGTGGATGACCCGTTATCAAAATGGATGTTAAGGTCACCCAGAATGTTAAAATTGGCACAGCCCAATGCTATAGGACTGACCATATCGGCCAATGCGGATCTAAATACCGAGTCATTGCCGGGGGGGCGGTAGACCAGCAGCCCACTGAAGGTGAACTGATGGGAGAAGGCGACTTTAAAAATAGCGCTTTCACATGCGGGTAGTCCTGATGGCTTCCATTCTGCTGGGAAGCAGGATTTGACAGCCATAGCAATGCCACCACCAAGTTTTCAAATTGTATGAAATATATACCAATAGGTCGTTATGAACCTTTAGGTAGTGCTTTTCTTCATGAGGTCTGGTCGCTTCCATACACATACAGATGTTTCAAAGATGATCAAGAAGTTTATCTGAATGGAGAGGAATGCACTGAGACGCCAGATCATTCACTAATGTGTAGGCACATACAGTTACACGGTTCATGCAACAAACACCGACCAAATATGGCTTGCGTGTTGCAAGGCACGCCAGTTCCTGCTATCATCCCCACGTTCAAGTTGTTGTAAAATGGTAGTTATTTGATGCTCAATAATGAAGATTGTTCTGAGTTAATTAAAAGTATTCCTTTTATCGTAACAGTAAGTGAACGGGTTATTTGCTGCAGAAATGTTCTATTTCCTCCCACACATGAACATAGGGAGTTTTCAATCTGGCCACAAATACCAACCTTGGGACACGTTTCAACGGCATGGCAAGAATAAGAGCTCTTTTGTCTCAGAGAGAGGTGGCCTTGAGTTCGGCCCGTGAAACTTTCGTACTTCACATAGCGAACACCCATACAGAGGTGCACACCCTTTTCAATTAAGATTTGCCTTTCAATTTCAGCAACATGTTTCCGACTATCTTTAACGCATCCTCCACAAAGTCCCTGACACACTTTTTTAAAGTTGTTACCAGTGGTCTCGTGACTTCATTTGAGAAAATCTTTGGAGTCATCCCTGCTTCCTTTCATTGTATTTTCTGCACTCTGGTCCGTAGATTGGCATTTTTACTTGCATTACCAGCGGACGCTCTTGTGCTTTTTTACATTTTTAAATATGGATGTCCCTCCTATGCAACCTCCGACCCTGCAGCTGCTGACACTGTTCCGCAATCGCATGCTAGAATATTATGGCACAATGCCGTTGGCGATATTAAGCACGGCATATGGATTATCTTTTCGGTTCTCCTACTTCACCTGTGTCCAGCCTGTATTTCACTGCCTGACCTGTGATTTCGATTGGGCCATTGATTTGTGTCTCTGCGGACCGGTTTCTCCTGACGTCGACTTTAATCAGCTGATGACTCCTATCATTACTCACGAGTTGGTTTGTCCTGGCGAAAGGATTATGGCTGTGGCATTGATGCATGGACTACTTGGTCCCTGGAATTTACTGGCGGCAGCACAGTCTTTCTTGGAACAGAGCTTTCTTGAAAACCCACCGAGCTGTCCTCTGATGGTGATAGAGGATCCGGTGCTGGGAGAGCACGTATGTTCTTTTCCGCTTTTAAATTGGATGGCTGAACTGTTTTCGGATGAAGACGGTGACTTCCTATTGGAGGCTGTTGCAGCTTATTTTGCATACACAGTTATGTCATAGACCTTTTTCATGTTTGATATGCTGAGTACTAGCATTTCATTGACAATTCATTGACTTATTTGTCAAGTTTTTATTATTTACCTTGCCTATTGGCTTAAGACTCGATAAAGTACTTGGCTGTTTTATTTTTCTTTAGCATTAAATTTTCCTAGTTTTTAATGCTTTACCTTGCGGACCGTCCACATATAAACTTGCAATCTGCTCTCATGAGATGGCACTTCTATTATCTTATTCAGTTCGTTTCCGGATCATGAGGAGGTGTCATCTAGGTCCTGGATATCTTTACACCGTGTTAAGTTAGCATGGGCTCATTACCGGTTTAAACGCCATTTTTCCTTTTTTGCAACTTCTGCACACGACACTTAGTTGTTGCTTTAGCTTTCCACCTAGTAGTTCATCGTGGTTTACATGAGAATAATATGTTATTGGTCTACTATCTGCTTTACTTGTTAAACTATATCTGTACAGCGAGTGCTAAAGTTTCAAGAACAACACGATACAGAATTGTTATGAGGTCTGATCTCCACGACTTCATACTCATAACATAAGTGCAACTTCTGCCAATTCTGGGCATGAGGCGGGTTTTATATTGCTTTGCCGAACACACATACACAACAGTTGATGCGGTTCACATGAAGAGAGAGCTGGTGTATGCTGATGTGATTCCTTCAAATCTAAGACACTAAAGTATGGGCACGCCCTAAACCAACACAAAGAGACCTTCTTAGCAAATAATATAATATGTGTATTAGGGAGGGTGAGATATAAGCAGCCGCGGGCCGTGGAGGGAGTTACGATGGGGCAGGGAGGCGGGGAGGGGGAGAAGCAGGGTGGAGCCCTCTCTACCTTGCCCCTCCCCCTCCCCGCCTCCCTGCCCCACCGTAACTCCCTCCACGGCCCGCGGCTGCTTATAAGTGTTGCTAACTCTTATTCTTTTACAGCATGTTAACATACTGTCACCATTCGCTTTTTATGTACTAGTAACTATGCTGGTAATTTTGCTACTGATAATATGTGTACTTGTATTCTCCACCCTGCTTCTCCCCCTCCCCGCCTCCCTGCCTCACCGTAACTCCCTCCACGGCCCGCGGCTGCTTATAAGTGTTGCTAACTCTTATTCATTTACAGCATGTTAACATACTATCACCATTCACTTTTTATGTACTAGTAACTATGCTGGTAATTTTGCTACTGATAATATGTGTACTTTTATTATCTAAGGTACTACGCCTGAGAAGACGGCATTAGTAAATAAACATTTCAAATACACATCTGTTCTTCTTAACTCCATGTTCTGGTTTCTAAGAAATCTATAACGACCGACTGTTCATGAGTTCCACGTATCCTGAGGTACTATAAGTTCATATTCTGGATTGTCTAAACATTGAGAGTTTGTTATATCCAATGTGACACTGTACCTAGCTTGCTAAGGAGTTTTTGATTACTAACGTGAGTTTTGGGACACCCTAATTCGCCGAGGTTCCAATCCTCTGTCCACAGTTCTGTGTGAGAACAGAAACCCTGCGACAGGGGCACCCCCGACCCTTGCTGGAGCTTCATCACACTTGCGATACAACTCCAGCAATGCATTCGCCGAGGTTCCAATCCTCTGTCCACAGTTCTGTGTGAGAACAGAAACCCTGCGACAGGGGCACCCCCGACCCTTGCTGGAGCTTCATCACACTTGCGATACAACTCCAGCAATGCGCCACCTTTACGGCACAGATACATCACGCATCTGTGCTGTTTTTGCCCCATGATGCGCCGCATTGTAAATGCAGCACACCATAGGTGACGGAACAGCGGCACAAAATGACTAACACATCCCTGGTGATGCGCCAGTCATCATAAATGTATCCCTATGCTTCTTATCTTGTTAGAGATGAACCGCCATATGTATCATCAAAGTTATTTGCATTTCCTAAATAGCGAACTTTAAGGAATAAATAGCGATTCTTTACCATTCCTAGTTTGCGATGAGCTATTTGCTAATTAGCCGAATGTAGCCCAATGAAGCCCAATGTAGCCCAATGTAGCCCAAAGATGGCCGCCAGACACACAAAAAAACAAATGTAGCCCAAATATCAGCCAGATGTAGCCCAACTATAGCCCAGTGACAGAATGACCAATCAGCTTCGCAAACCTCCGTTACGCGAAGCGGAGCGCTGTTACAGATATATATCTTTTTTTGAACGTTAATTTCTCAAAATCCACTGGAGCACATATATTGAGACCTAGCAAAGGCACATCGGGCTACCAGTCCCTAATATTTTGCCAAGTTTCGTGCAAATCCATTCAGCCGTTCAATTATTATTATTATTATTTTTTTTTGCCCCGCGGGGCCCTTTTAAAACCTCCACATCAAACCTAGGGGGTCAGCGAGGATCTACTATGCCCCCTTATAGTTATTTCCCCCTTTGTTTTGACCTCCTCTTGTCTCTCGATCCTACCGAGAGACAAGATGGCGGCCGCTACGGACTGTTTGGAATGTTGACAGACGCCGGAGAACCAATCAGCTTCGCTTCACAAAGCTCCGTTGCGCGAAAGGTCCGCGAACCAGTGCGCTGCCCGGTCCGCTGTTACAGATATATATCTTTTTTTAAACGTTAATTTCTCAAAATCCACTGGAGCACATATATTGAGACCTACAAAAGGCACATCGGGCTACCAGTCCCTACAATTTTGCCAAGTTTCGTGCAAATCCATTCAGCCGTTCGGGCTAAAAGTGAGGCCAACCGCCCTATGGAAAACTCAATGTTAAAAACACGTTTTGGGACCCCCCTTTTTTCTCGGCCCCCACTGGACGAACCCCCCCAAATTTTCAAGGGCTGCTCAGAAACAAAATGTGCCATTTTCCTGAAAATTTCAGCCAATTCCGTCCACAAACGCCAAAGTTATTAGACATAGAATTTTCAAAAAACCCATAGAGAAAAAATCCTAACTATATATACCTACTGGCGACCGCCAGTAGGTAATATATATATATATATTTTTTTTTTATAAGGTTCAGACGACATCCTTCTTTGTAAGGCGGTGTGGAGATAGGTATTGCAGGATTGTAGATTGCTAATGAGCAGTCTGTGAAGTTACTGAATCTGGTCGAACGGTGGCCTATCAGATTGGATGGGCTGCTAGTAGGTACACATTATTTCTATTCTATGCGCAGAAAAACTGCTGGAATAGACTTAGTTTATTATACGTACCACTCTCGTGATGCATACCTGCTCGAAACCATGAAGGATATATTCTGTGTGCCTGTAGTTGGCAGTGAAAATCTAGCTGTTGCCCACTACGTTAAGAATATATATGATGCTCTTACCGCTGAAGCCATCTCAGCCAATCTCATGATAGACTTTGTCGTAGACATGGTCATGTAAGCGGGGTAATTGCAGACTAGCACGACGTCATAGATGACCGTCATGAGCAACCCTTTCAAACGAGGCTGTCAGACGACAGCCATATACAATGCCATTGAAGATGAGGCATTCATAAGTGAGGGCATCCGTAGATGAGGGTAACAAATGGGGCCATTTGCCCTTCGTAGATGAGGCCATCGGTAGATGCGGCCATTGGTAGATGAGATCATCAGGAGATGAGGCCATTGGTAGATAAAACCATTGATAGATAGAGCCATTGATAGACTAGGTCATTGGTAGACGAGGCCATTGTAAGACAAGGCCATTATTCGAGCAAGCCCTTTACAGAGGAAGCCATTGGTAGACGAGGCCATTGGTGGTAAACGTGGCCATTGGTAAACGTGGCCATTGTTAGTGAATGATGCCGTCATAGAAGACAGTCATAGCAATACCATCAT
Organism: Lissotriton helveticus; assembly: GCF_964261635.1. Classification (NCBI taxonomy): domain Eukaryota; kingdom Metazoa; phylum Chordata; class Amphibia; order Caudata; family Salamandridae; genus Lissotriton; species Lissotriton helveticus. The sequence continues at coordinate 55,155,276 of NC_136070.1, read as the reverse complement.
AGATGAGGTTAAAATAGGTGATATCCTCCGTAGATGAGGCACTCATAGATGAGGCAATTGAATGATGGTCAGCCATAGATGATACCATGCATAGATGGAGCCATGTGTAGTATAGACCATGCACAAATGAGGCCATATGTATATGAAGCTACCTTGATAAAGCTGTCATAGACGTCCGTCGTAGCTAGGCATTGCCATTGTAGATGACACTATCAAAGATCCGCAGTCATCAATGTGCAGCCGTCGTCGACGACAGTCGTAGACGAGGCCCGTCATAGACGAGGCCCGTCATAGACGAGGCCCATCGTAGAAGAGGCCCGTCGTCGACGACCGTCGTAGACGAGGCCCGTCGTCGACGACCGTCGTAGACGAGGCCCGTCGTAGACGAGGCCCGTCGTCGACGACTGTCGTAGACGAGGCCCGTCGTCGACGACCGTCATAGACGAGGCCTGTCGTCGACGACCGCCGTAGACGAGGCCCGTCGTCGACGACCGTCGTAGACAATGCAGTCGACGACGACCGTCATAGACGAAGCCGTCGTCGACGACCGTCGTAGACGAGGCTGTCGTCGACGACCACCGTAGATGAGGCGGTCGTCAACAACCCTCGTAGAAGAGGCCATCGTCGACGACCATCGAGGAAGATGCCGTCGTCGATGATCATCAGAGATGAGGATCATTTTGGTGAGGCAGTAATATTAGACATGGAGATATTCGGTATATACTCCTAATGTCCGGTCAAGAGGGCTTCCCTGATGTAGTGTCAGGGATGAAAAAAGGGAGTTTTATCCTCTGTGAGAAGTGCCTATAAAGACTCAAGGTGAATCTTATGGCTTTTATGCGCGCCCTCAGTAGCGCGACTTCTCCCTTCGACCTCACCTCATCCTCCTCAGAAGTGGCAGGTTTTTATGCGCGCCCTCAGTAGGCTCCTGGCGCGACTTCTCACTTCTACCTCTCCTCATCCTCCTCAGAAGTGTAAAAGTCTCTGACCCAAAGCGGCCTCATCGCTCAGAACGTGAGAGTGATTGAGGAAAAGGTTAGACATAAATCATAGTCTATTACCTTGTTTACTGCCATTCTACCATATTACCGCCTTAATTGGGTCAGAAAAATGAAGTATGAGCTTGTAATCCAAAAAGAAGTAAAACTGAAGAAAAAACTGAGCAGAGCTCAGGGAGACTCCCTTCACCCACGACGTGCGGTGAAAATCTGAGGAGAGCTGGCTCTGCAGAGAGGGTTCTGGAGGGTGCTGTGAGCTGATTGGTTGGAGCAAAGACTTTGGTCTTTTTTACATAATGAGGTAGATAGGCTACTATAATTTAGGCCTCAGGCCTATTCCTAGGGCCTACTACTACTACAAAGTGCTTTTTGCACTGCTTTTTTATTTACCGTGGGACTCCCGCCTCGTCGACGGGGAATGATTCAGGCATGTGAATCTATGAAAGATACCCCAATACTGGATAACCCTGCTTTAATGATGACACAATCTGCACTAGAGTGTAGATGCAATTGATCAATGTGGCTCCCCACTCCACGAAAATAACGGGCAACAATCAGTCATGAGACTGTACCCTGAGCAAATCGACAACCAGCATATAACATATGATGTGGGGATACTAAGTCCGCAATGCAGTTACACATTGTTATTTGTTAATACAGTAATATAGACACCGTTAGTTTCCCCTTTGATTATGTTATAAACTTGATAATTACTTGCAAATGAGGTATAGGACAACTGTCATCCACATGCGTAATTATTAATCATCAATCGCTTGGGCTGTGTTTTTTGTGAAACAGATGTGTCAAAAACAAGGTTGGTGGAGGGTCTAAGGGGAAAATTATTTAAAGACCAAAGTCACAGTATAACAACACAAAAGGACTGTCAATGGTCTGTACAACTTATGGGGCAAAGAAAAATGTGACAGACTCTGTGTCTACCTGTAAAGTGTGTACAACAAAAAGGAAATGAATCCCATCAGCCCACCCATATGGCAGAGCTTCATCATCTGGGATAGAACCAAAGATGGTCCGGTTAAGGAGCCACACACCTGTTGGAATTATGTGCTTCTCCAAACCCAAGGAACCACCAGTGATGGATCATACCAAAAATCAGTTTGGAATGGTGGGGAATGTTAAATTGCAGTGAGAAAAAATGTGTGCAAAAAGAATCAAAAAGTGAGATGTAAAATTGGCTACCATGATTTAAGGAAAACTTTATTAGGGAAAATCATGGTGTCAAAATTAAAATGAGTGTGAGACAGTTTGACACAATAACTGTCTATTAAGGATGGTATGGTCAACATGTTCCAGCCATTGTAGGAAAGTTAAGCCTACCGGGCTTTCGTCAGGACCTCTTAAACACTACTGCAATTAAGCTTAACCTGAGCTTAGTGAAAAAAGCAAATAAATGATACCAAACAGCCTACCGTACATTGGATTTTCCAGACGGGGGATGTCTGTTTCATAAAGTATTTAGGATTCTTTCCCAAAAATTCTTGGGAGAAAGCCTCACCTCTTCCTGGCCACTGCTCAGGGTTGGAGGCCCCGCTCTGTCCGTCGGTACCCCTGGACTGATCCTGAGCTTTTTTCACTAAGCTCAGGTTAAGCTTAATTGCAGTAGTGTTTAAGAGGTCCTGACGAAAGCCCGGTAGGCTTAACTTTCCTACAATGGCTGGAACATGTTGACCATACCATCCTTATGTAAACAGTTATTGTGTCAAACTGTCTCACACTCATTTTAATTTTGACACCATGATTTTCCCTAATAAAGATTTCCTTAAATCATGGTAGCCAATTTTACATCTCACTTTTTGCACACATTTTTTCTCACTGCAATTTAACATCCCACACCATTCCAAACTGATTTTTGGTATGATCCATCACTGGTGGTTCCTTGGGTTTGGAGAAGCACATAATTCCAACAGGTGTGTGGCTCCTTAACCGGACCATCTTTTGTTCTATCCCAGATGATGAAGCTCTGCCATATGGGTGGGCTGATGGGATTCATTTCCTTTTTGTTGTACACACTTTACAGGTAGACACAGAGTCTGTCACATTTTTCTTTGCCCCATAAGTTGTACAGACCATTGACAGTCCTTTTGTGTTGTTAAACAGATGTGTCATGTATTACCCAGGTTCACGTCAAGGGAAGATGAACCTTATAACAGTGTTTTGCATACATATTGAGGTTACTGTAAAAATGCAAAAACCTCAATAAGGAATTATTCCCCCCTCCAAAAAGGCAAAGTTTGTCTCTAGGAAAAATCTACCAACTTTAGATATTTTTTAAACAAATAAACAAAAAAATGGGGAATACTGGGTGGTGTGCCTCTCATGGAAAACGTTGGAGGGGCCACACAAGCCATACCTCCCTGGACTCCCCAGGGTGTCTAGTTTTTTAGAAATGTGTGGGTTTGGTAGGTTTCGCTAGATAGCCGCCGATCCCTGGGGCAAAAACCCAGGTGAGCCTCTTTGCAAAACCAGGTCGTTTTGTGATAGGTAATTTTGATGTCTCCACAATATGTTTTGGGCCCTTGCCTGTTGCAGAGTACTTGTCCCACCCACACAAGTGAGGTACCATTTTTATCAGGAGACCTGGGGAAATGCTGGGTGGTAGGAAATTTGTGTCAGTCTGGTGATCCCACAAAGAAATTTGGGAAAAATTAGATTTTTTTTCCAGCTGAATTTGAGGTTTGCAGGGTATTTTGGGGAGGAAAAAAGTTGGGGTGGTCCACGCAAAACAAACCTGCCTGGACACCCCCGGGTGTCTAGTTTTCAGAAATGTGTGGTTTGCTAGGTTTCCCTAGATGGCCGCCGAGCCTGGGGCCAAAAACCCAGGTGACCCCCCCCCCCCCTTGCAAAACCAAAACACGTTTTGTAATAGGTAATTTTGATGCCTCAATAATACGTTTTGGGCCCTTGCCTGTCGCGGGTACTTGGCCCACCCACACGAGTGAGGTACCATTTTTATCGGGAGACCAGGGGGAGCGCTGGGTGGTAGGAAATTTGTGTCAGTCTGGTGATCCCACAACTTTCCCACACAGAAATTTTAGAAAAATGTGATTTAGCTAAATTTGAGGTTTGCAGGTAGGAAAACGTTTGGTTTTTCACACAAGCCATATCCCCCTGGACTCTCCTGGGTGTCTACTTTTCCAAATTGTCTGGCTATGGTTGGTTTCCCTAGATGGCCGCTGAGCCTAGGGGCAAAAACTCAGGTGAGCCCCTTTGTAAAACCAGGTAGTTTTGTGATAGGTAATTTTTTTTTTGTTATATATTTTTTTATTTTAACAGTAAGACAAGAGCAGGCAATACAGATATCAGGTGTTTCGCAGTAAAATACAGAACAGGGCCAGGCGGGGGAAATATACAAACAATAATCACTGTAAGAAGTAAAAGGCCCATCACGGGTACACATAACGGAAATAGGAAATAAGCAATCTATTAAGCAATCAAAGCAATCCCACCCGCGTGACCTCGTCCACAATGTTACAGGATAATTAAGCCAGCGAAGACACCCGGACAATAAAGGATTCGTGAAAAATAAACAGCCCATCTCTCGTAGAAGGAAAAAGAAAAGACAAAAGGGGCCATAGAACAAAAGAAGGCAAAATAAAAAACCCCACCCCTAACCCCCCACCCTGCACCCCTGCAATGGCTACGGCCTAACCCCACTAGCAGCGTGCCTGTCGCCCAAGAACTACTCTAAAGGAAGGGAAAAGAGAAAGCGGAGGAGGAGAAAGCAAACACACTCCCGGTCTCCCGTACCCCCCGCCAACAGCGACCACCCCGAGACATGGTAAAATCAATATTTAGCAATTATACAAACCAGTCAGGGGAGGATAAACAACAACCACCCAATTCTCGTCACAATATAGGCACAACCCCGGCATCGCTAAAAGCTATTTTATCGGAACCCAGCGATAAAGTTCAGCCCTGGCCAGTACGGTCCGTCATAAGAGTCTGTGCCACTCGAGCCGCCATTTTGAAGGAAAAGGCAAAGCGTCTACAAAAGTTCTTGTCAGCACAGGAGGATCGAATACAGGATAAAAGTTCACGGCTCGAACAAAGAAAGGTGTCCAAAAACAGCGAGTATCCCAAACCATCACCAAGGAACTCGTAGCCACATGGAAGACCGTCTATAGATGCGTTAGGCGGCAGCAGGATCAGGCAAGAGACGCTAGCGAGAAGCACGGGCTGGCTTGTCGGTAATAGGGGACCGTCAAGGTTCATGAACTCCGGGTTATGCACGGGGACCTCGACCTCTGATGCGCAATGCACCGCTGGTACCATCTCTAGCTGGAAACCAATCGAGGTGTCGTCCTCAGGTTCCAGGACACCGTCCACTTTCACCATCAGTGTCCGGAACACAGCGACTGTGTGCGAATGGAGCGCCCCAATGGCAGCCACAACGGCCTGCAGCGATGGCGCGCCTTCCGTCCGCTCCATCCCCTCTCAATAGGCGACAGAGCCGGACTTGAACCCCGGAGGCCGGCTGCTCCGGAGTCGCAGGCCACGCAAATCTGATAATCAAGTAATGGGCGCTCTTCGTCTTACAGAACACACCTTTGCCGTCAGAGAGGGCCCCAGCCCGTCGACCCCGGGAGGGCAGCAAAGTCTCCGGGCACCGGACCCCCACCACAGCAGCCGGCGTGGCACGCTGGTGCGTCCTCGGTGTAGATCGTTCAAAGGATCGTCACAAAAAGTCAACAATTCTGGCACTCTTCGGGAGACCGGGCTCAGTCCAGGTCTCACGGCCGATGTTGTTCAACTCTGACCCGGATAGTCTAGAAATCGAGGCCCCGGCTTCCACACGTTGTTAGGCCGAGAATGGAAACACGGCGTATCTTCGTCAGCCGATGAGGTAGAAATCTCGGGATTGCCCCTTTAGAAGCAGTAGACCTTCATAAACAAGGAAATCAGGTGTAAGGTCAGGATTGAAGACAGGATAATCGAGCTGCTGGCGGAGGTCAGCGGAGCCGGGAGCTCCGTAGCGTAGCTCCAGCCCCGTGATAGGTAATTTTGATGTATTGAGAATACGTTTTGGACCCTTCCCTGCCGTGGGCATTTGGCCCGTATACACAAGTGAGGTACCGTTCTTATCGGGAGACTTTGGAGAATGCGGGGTTGGTGGAAGTTTGTAGATCCACACAGATTCCAGAACTTGCCATCACATAAACATGAGGAAAAATTTGTTTTATTTTACAAGGTTTGCAAGGGATACTGGGTAACAGAACTTGGTGAGAGCCACACAAGATACCCCATCCTGGATTCCACAGGGTGTCTAGTTTAAAAACATATATAGGTTTGCTAGGTTTCCCTACTTGCCGACTGAGCTGGGGTTCAAAATCTACAGGTAGGCACTTTGCAAAAAAAGGATCTATTTTCACTGTAAAAATGTGGTGTGCCCATATTGCATTTTGGGCTGTTTCCTGTCGTGGGCACTAGGCCTACCCACACAAGTGAGGTACCATTTTTATCAGGAGATTTTGGGGAATGTGGGGTGGGTGGAAGTTTGTGGATCTACGTAGATTCCAGAACATTCCATCATAGAAATGTGAGGAAAATATATTTTTTTCTCTTACAAAGTTTGAGGTTTTGCAAGGGATTCTAGGTAACAGAACCTGGTGACAGCCACACAAGTCACCTCATCCTGGATTCCTCTGGGTGTCTAGTTTTCAATAATGTATAGGTTTGCTAGGCTTCCCTAAGTGCCGGCTGAGCTAGGGTTCAAAATCCAAAGCTAGACACTTTGCATAAAAAGGGTCAGTTTTCACTGTAAAAATGTGGTGTGTTCACGTTGCGTTTTGGGCTGTTTCCTGTCACGGGCACAGGGCCTACCCACATAAGTGAGGTACCATTTTTATCGGGAGACTTTGGAGAATGCGGGGTGGGGGGAAGTCTGTGGATCCACGCAGATTCCAGAACTTGCCATCACAGAAATTAGGTAAATGTGTTGTTTTTGCAAAAGTTTAAGGTTTGCAAGGAATTCTGGGTAACAGAACCTGGTGAGACCCACACAAGTCACCCTATCCTGGATTCCCCGTGGTGTCTAGTTTTCAGAAATGTATAGTTTTGCTAGGTTTCCTTAGGTCCTGGCTGAGCTAGGGTTCAAAATCCACAGCTAGGCACTTTGCAAAAAATGGGTCAGTTTTCACTGTAAAAATGTGGTGTGTCCACATTGTGTTTTGGCCAGTTTCCTGTCGTGGGCACTAGTCCTACCCACAAAAGTGAGGTACCATTTTTATCAGGAGACTTTGGGGAATGTGAGGTGGGTGTAAATATGTGGATACACGCAGATTCCAGAACTTTCCATCACAGAAATGTGAGAAAAATTAGTTTCTTTGACAAAGTTTGAGATTTGCAAAGGATTCTGGGTAACAGAACCTAGTGCGAGCCATACAAGTAGCCCCATCCTGGCTTTCCATGGTTATCAAGTTTTAAGAAATGTATAAGTTTGCTAGGTTTCCCTAGGTGACGGCCGAGCTAGGGTTCAAAATCTACTGCTCTAATGCGCCTTATAGTTCATCACCGTTTATATCACCATTAATCAGATTTTTCACCACCCATCGTTTGTTTACTGTCACCAGCACCATTGACACTTAGCTCAGTCACCTTGCATGCAACGCATTTTTTCATCATCAACACCTGATATGTACGCAATTTATGTTGTTCTTGTAGATGCTCCCAGATGATGGGCGGTAGCCCGAAATGCATTGGAGCTGTAGAAAGTTGTTTTGACAACGAGCAACTTTATTCAACAAAACTTTATTGAACATGTGGATGAATATGAATTATTGAAGCAATGTAAATAAAAGAACATCTTCAAATCATTAAGAGTAAATCTTTTCAGAACATTAAACGGAGGATAGTATCCTCATCCAGAGTGGCCCGAGGGATGCTATCAGTTTTTAATTGACAGCACTCATGTATCTTTAAACGCACTCGTCTCCAGGGTGGTCAGACAATACCTCAGGAGTACCTACCAAACCTAAATTGCATTTGGACAATTTGTTTAAAAAAAAAGCTGTGCACCGGTCGATCAACTCTCATTGAAGACACACAAGTCACCCCATCCTGGATTCCCCTAGGGGTCTAGTTTTCAAAAATGTATAGGTTTGCTAGGTTTCTCTAGGGGCTTGCTGGGCTAGGGTTCAAAATCCACAACTAGGCACTTTTCAAAAAAATGGGTCAGTTTTCACTGTAAAAATGTGGTGATCCATTTTGCGTTTTGGCCTGTTTCCTGTTAACAGCACTAGGCCTACCCACACAAGTGATATACCTTTTTTATTAGGAGACTTTGGGAAATGTGGGGTGCGTGGAAATTTGTGGATCCACGCAGATTCCAGAACTTGCCATCACAGAAATGTGAGGAAAATGTGTTTTTTTCTCTCCAAAGTTTGAGGTTTGCAAGGGATTCTGGGTAACAGAACCTGGTGAGACCCACACGTCACCCCATCCTGGATTCCCCTGGGTGTCTAGTTTACAGAAATGTATAGGTTTGCAATGGTTTCCCAAGGTCCCGGCTGAGCTAGGGTTCAAAATCCACAGCTTGGCACTTTGCAAACAAGAGATGCCAATTCAAGATTCTAACTCACGCCTACAAAGCCCTCCACAACCAAGGACCATCGTTCATCAACCAACGCTTGAGCTCCCACCTTCCCTCCAGACTTCTGTGCTCGGCCTCGCTCACACCCCTCACAGCAACAGTGGAGGTCATTCCTTCTCCTACTTAGCCTTGGATAGTGATTTCTCCTGAGGCGGAAGCCGGGAGTAGGCTTGCACGAACTTTTTTTTAAAATATTGAGTCACAATTACTTTGTTTATATTTTACCTGTTCTCATTTCGCTACCTTGCTCAGGGCTCCTCGACGCTCCTGACTAAACCCGCGCAGCGGATTTTAGTGCTGCTGCGGGACAAATTTCAAAACTCATTGCCGCCATTCCCGCCGTGCACACAGGCCACTCCCCCCTTTGCCACTACAAAAGATGCTGACTACAAGCGCCACGCTGATAGTGATTTCTCCTGAGGCGGAAGCCGGGAGTAGGCTTGCACGAACTTTTAAAAAAAATATTGAGTGTCACAATTACTTTGTTTATATTTTACCTGTTCTCATTTCGCTACCTTGCTCAGGGCTCCTCCACGCTCATCACTAAACCCGCGCAGCGGATTTTAGCGCTGCTGCGGGACAAATTTCAAAACTCATTGCCGCCATTCCCGCCGCGCACACAGGCCACGCCCCTTTTTCGAGAGGCCACGCCCCCCTTCGCCATCTCCCTTCCTGTATAAAAAATTTGCATCTTCCGGTTGCGCAGCGGACGAGCGCAGCAGGCACGCCGATTGCGTGCCGAAGGCGCGCCTAAGGCAAGCCCGTCTGCGCCCGTCCGGGGCAAGGGGCACACCATTATGCGCGATCTCTAACATATACCTCTGAACAACTGTGCTCCTTCAATAAAATTGGCCGCTAAACCCTGCTACATTGTCTTATGCTCAAAATATTGGCATTGCTTCGCCCATGCCTATCACGCCCGTCCCCCCCTCCCACTGCTGCCCTCCTTCTGAACACAAGATCAGCCGTTAAGCACCAGACCGAAATATTTGATCTTTTAGATTGCAATTCCCCAGACCTTCTGTTTTTAACCGAAACATGGTATAGATCTGACTCCCTGCCGAGCATCCTGGCCTCCCTCCCGCCCCACTACTCTATGCTCCGTGCTGATCGATCTGAGAAGAGAGCAGGTGGCGGGGTTGCTATGATTGCTCGCAAGGGATTTCATTTTCAGACACTTGCATCGCCCATACTACCAGCAGCTGACTGCCTCGTAGTACGTTCCACCTCTTTCAAGGTCCCAATCACCTGCATGAACTATCGTTACTTACCTGTAAACAGGTGGTTCTCCAGTATTGGTGTCTTTCATAGATTCACATGCTTGAATATTCCCCGTCGTCGAAGTGGGAGTCCCACGGTACATAAAAATAGCAATATTGCTAATATAACATAAATGATAATATCATAGAGTAATAAAAAATAGAGATAATACACTGTAAAACCTCTAAATGGCAACTTCCATAGGAAGACATTACAAGAGAAAAAACTCATTTGTAACATATCAGTGTCATTATGTTGGTCCAAACTGCAGCCAATCAGGCTCAAGCACCCTCTAGAACCTTCTCCTCAGAAGCTCAAGCCCTCAGATTTTCGTAGCACTAGTAATAATAGCGTATGAGGAGAAGAGAGCCTCTGAGGGGAGGAAGGGTGGGTCGCATGTGAATCTATGAAAGACACCAATACTGGAGAACCACCTGTTTACAGGTAAGTAACGATAGTTCTTCTCCAGTATTAGGGGTGTCTTTCATAGATTCACATGCTTGAATAGAATAGATAGCAGTAACTCCTTAGCACTGGGATTGCAAGCATCTTCACAAGAAGTAAACACATAGCTTAAAAGCATATAGCAATCACAGAAGAAAAAGGAGGAGGGAACAGAGGCTCACCTTATTTAAAGAGATGGCGAAGCACTGCTTGCCCCACTGCGGTATCCGCCTCATTGATGGAATCCAAACAGTAATGTCTGGTAAAGGTGTGCCTATTCGACCACGTTGCCGCCCGGCAAATCTGGTGTAGAGGCACTCCGGCAAACAAGGCGGTGGAAGACGCCATCGCTCTCGTCGAATGCGCCTTCACAGGACACTGTAAAGGCTTGCCAGCTTGTTGGTGACAGTAGGATATGGCTGCTGAGAGCCATCTTGCAAGTGTTTGTTTTGTCACTGAATGTCCCCTTCGCATTCTTCCATATGCTACAAAAAGTTGATCTGATTTGCGGAAAGGGGCAGTTCTTGAAATGTAAAACTTTAGACAACGGCTGATGTCTAAGGAATGAAGGCGTTGTTCTGCCGGTGACTGTGGATTCGGGAAGAAAGTCTTCAAGAAGACAGGTTCGTTCAGATGGAAATCTGTAGGCACTTTTGGCAAAAAAGAGGGATTGGTACGAAGAGATACTCCATCGGTTTTGAATTGCAAATAAGGAGGCTTGATTGTGAAAGCATGAAGATCGCTCACACGGCGAGAAGATGTTAGGGCCAAAAGCAAAACGACCTTCCAGGTAAGAAATTTGTTGTCTGCTTTGTGGATTGGCTCAAAAGGAGGCTTCATGAGCTGTGACAATACCACGTTGAGTTGCCATGCCGGAGGCGGGCGTCTGATAGGAGGAAACTTCCTGAAGAGACCTTTAAAGAATTGTCTGATAATTCTGGATGAGCAGAGAGAGGTTGAGCCATCATGCCTGAAACGTGAAATAGCTGCCAGAAAGACCCTCAAGGTGGCATGAGAGAGGCCAGACTGAGCAAGGCTTAGAAAGAAAGGCAACAGCTGTTCCGGGGCAGAAGTGAGTGGATGGACATTTGCTTCTGCGCACCAATGGCAAAACCGTTTCCACTTTAGTTTGTACGTTTGAACAGTTGAGGAAGCTCTAGCAGAAGCTAGAATCTCTCTGCATTCTTGGGGCATCTCTAAGTTTGCGAATTCGAGGTATTCAGGTTCCATGCCCATAACTGAAGAGTGGTCGGGTCTGGATGGCAGACTTGGCCCTCGTCCATGGACAGAAGGTCTGGACGTGGATGTAGACGAATGGGCGTGCATTGGGACAACAGAAGAAGTTCTGTCTGGACCAACGAGGTGCGATCAGTATCAAGTGGCAGGGTTGCCTGCGCATCTTCCACAACGTCCTCGGCACCAATGGTATGGGAGGAAATGCATAGGCGAACAGGCCGCTCCAGTCCATGAGAAGGGCGTTGCCGCTGGACCCCGGATGAGGATGCCAGCTCGCAAAGGCGGGGCACTTCCGATTCAGTGGAGTGGCAAAAAGGTCCATCAGGGGACGACCCCATCGGCGGAACACCATGTCCAGAGTCTCTTGATGAAGCTCCCACTCGTGGGTCGATGATGTGGACCTGCTCAACGAATCCGCTAGTATGTTTGAAACCCCCGGCAGATGGACCGCCGTCAGGGAGATTCGATGGCGAAGAGCCCAGTTCCAGATCTTCTGAGCTAGCCGAGACAAGGGCTGAGATCTTGTGCCGCCCTGTTTGTTCATGTAGTGCATGCTGGTTGTGTTGTCCGTTTGAACCAGCACGGACTCTCCTTGCACTACTGGCAGAAAAGATCTGAGAGCAAGGAAGATCGCCAGCAGCTCCAATCTGTTGATATGCCATGTTCGTTGTGACGGAGTCCACTTTCCTTTGATTGAAAGGTCTAGGAGATGAGCTCCCCAACCCTCCATGGATGCATCTGTGGTCAGTGTTAGATCCGGAGGAAGGGCCAGAAAGGAAACTCCTTCGTTTAGGTTGGATGGTTCTCTCCACCAAAGGAGACTGTCTTTCATGCGAGACGAGACTCTCACTAGATCGTTGAAGGATCCTGACACTTGGCGCCATTGCAGGTCTAGTTCCTCCTGAATAGGGCGAGTGCGGAGCCTGCAATTCGGGAGTAGAGCGATGCAGGACGACGCCATCCCCAGAAAGGACTTCAACATGCGCACAGAAACTGACTGTTTTGAACGGATGAGGGTGACCAGACGTACTATTTTCACCTGTCGTTCTTGGGAAACGAAGGCTTTTGATAATTCCGTGTCGAGAATGGCACCCAGGAAGTTCCTCCTTTGTGATGGTGTTAAGTGTGACTTGTCCACGTTGATGGTCAACCCCAGTGACTCGAAAGTCCGCAGGCAGAGACTTGTGTCGTGAGCCAGCTGAAGAGGAGACGGAGATTTCAGGAGGCAATCGTCCAGATAAGGAAAAATCTGCACTCCTTGAAGACGTAGATAAGCCATGACTGGGGCCAGGACCTTCGTGAAAACACGAGGCGCTGAACGCAGGCCGAAAGGCAGCACCTTGAATTGGTAATGGACAGTGCCCACCTTGAACCTCAGGAATTGGCGATGTTGTTGCAGAATCGGCACATGAAAATAGGCGTCTTGCAGATCTATCGTGGACAGAAAATCTCCGCTGCAGAGAAGCCGCAAGACTTCTGACAATGTGAGCATGCGGAAAGACTGCTGTTTTAGAAAGAAATTGAGCGCCCTCAAATCCAGTATAGGCCGCCACTCTCCCGTCTTCTTGGCAATGAGGAAAAAACGTGAGTAGAAACCTGTCCCTTGTTGTGATATAGGAACCACTTCGACTGCACCTTTTAGTATGAGAAGACGAACTTGATGTTGCAATTCTAGCAAATGGGGAGGTGGCGGGCCTGATGGCGGAGAATGAGGAGGAATCTCTGTGAACTCCAAGGCATGACCCTTGCGAACAATGTCCAATACCCATTGGTCCGATGTTATCAGAGACCATTGGGAATAAAACTGCGAGATTCTCCCTCCAACTCCTTGTGTGACATGAGAGTCACTGGCGTTTGTTGTTGGCACCCCTATAAGTAGGTTTTCCTTTATAGGGTCTTGACTGATTTTGGCGAGTAGACTGCTGGGAGGAGTAACGTTGATTGCCTTGGTTGAATTGGCGGTACTGAGTGTGTCCTCCTCGAAAAGTTGTGGAAGACGAACCTCTTCCACGGGCGCCACGAAAGGGCTGCTTCTTAAATTGTAAAGAGACTAGCGATTTTGCTGTATCGGTGTCCTTTTTAATTGACTCAAGCGCCTCGTCAATGTGAGCGCCAAAAAGAGATTCACCGTCATAGGGCATGTCGAGTATCTTCGACTGGACTTCTTGTCGGAAAGAAGTGGATTTAAGCCAGCCCTGGCGGCGGAGAGCCGCAGCACTGGCGAGGATGCGAAATCCCGTACTCGCCACATCAATCGCACAGTCAATCATTTCCTCTGACGCCCTCATGCCATCCTGGAGAACTTGCTGGGCTTCCGCTCTGGACGCTTCTGGAATTAGTGAAACGAATGCGGAAATGTCAGACCACATTTGCCTGTCGAAACGACCTAGAATGGCCAATGCATTTCCAGCGCGTACAGACGTAGAGGACATGGTGGAAAATTTCTTCCCAATGGCGTCCAAACGTCGACCCTCTCTATCCGGTGGAGTAGTGAGAGGAGTCGCCGGATTACGGGACCGTCGCTGTGCCGCCTGTGTGACAACCGAGTCTGGTTTGGGATGCGACAGCAAACAAGCAGGAGAACCTGCAGGAGCCTTGTACTTCCTTTCCAGGCGAGGGACTTGTGCCGGCAAGGAGTTTGGAGAATTCATAATCCTCATCCCTTCTTTCCATACAAATTCTATGATTGGTATGGTGTGAATTTGTTTGTATGGTTTGTTTTTGAAATCGTAGAGAAAGCAATCTTCTTGCCGCTGTTCTCTTGGCAATTTAAAGCGGTCCGCCGCTTTATTCATCAGCACATGGAAGCTTGCTGTATCAATGGAAGGAGAATCACCTGCCTCTGGCTGTTGCGGAGAAGGTGTCTGTATCCGATAGTCGTCGTAATCCACCATATCTGGATCCTGCTCATCGTCAGTATCCTGGTGTAATTCTCCTTCTTCACTGTCCGACTCATCCACCCCGTGCGCACCAGGTTGCGGAATAAGAGGGGGGTGAGGGCGGGGAAGCTCTGGCAAAGCAGGCTGCTCCAAAGACTGCGGATGGGTGGCAGGGCCGGAGTCCTCCGCAGGAGCGTGGCTTGGAGTACCCTGAGGGGTAGGCGGAAACCTTCGGTTGTAGTCATCCAGCATATGCTGGAGGTTTGAAAACAAAGAAACTGGGAAAGATGCCATAGGAAACTGGACCAATTGGTCATCCGGTTGGACCACTTCCTCCACCTCCTCCTGGTCAGAACTGGAGTCTTGACATTTTATGATTAACTCCGATGGACTGTGAGCTTCATCGTCATCATCGTCCCCCATAGATCCAGTCTCGTGATCAGTTGCCATCAAAGGTGAGGGTAATTGGAGATCAGGAGGTGGCAACTGCAGAGAAGAATCCCTGCCAGAGGTCAAGGAAGGCAGTGGTACCAGAGGCATGGTGGCAAAAGAACCCAATCCTGACGAGGATCCTGAACATGCCGCTGAGGAAATCGCCATCGTCGACGAGGTAGGGCCCACTGAGGGATTCGTCGTCGACGGTATCGTCGTCGACGGAACGTGCGTCGACGGAGTCTTCTTTGCTGGGATCTGAGGAGACGGCAGCCTCGTCGACGGTGTCTTCGTCGACGGTATCTTCGTCGACGATACTTTCGTCGACGGCATCGTCGTCGACGGTACCTTCGTCGACGGTACCTTCGTCGATGGAACCGGTGTCGCTTTCTTCGACGACGACGCCGTCGTCGTGGAGCTGGTCGACGGAGCACTCGACGTCGACGGGGCTCTCGTCGTCGAAACCATCGTTGCCTTCTTCGTCGACGAGGTCGACGAGGTGGTCGACGGAGAGGCTGACGTCGACGGGACCTTCGTCGACGATGAATCCTTCGACGTCGAAGAGGTTTTCTTCGTCGACGGCAACTTCGTCGCCGACGAGACAATAGGGATCGTCGACGGGATTGTAGTAGCTCTCGTCGACGCCGAGGACGTCGACATCACCGTCGTCGACGACGAGGAAGCAGACGTCGTCGTCACAGAGGTCGTCGACGAAGACAGCAAAGCCAATCTTGTGGACGGAACGGTCGTCGACGAGCCCGTCGACGACCTGGGAGTCAAGACTGTCAGAATACTGATAGAGCCTGGACAAGACGCCTGAGAGCCAGGTCTCGTGGGCGTTGACACAGAAGGCATAGAACTTGAAGATTGTGCCACAGGCAAAGCCAGCTTTTTCTTTTTCTGAAGAAAAGGAGAAGGCAAGTCTTGAACACTCCCACGCTTGGAAGGGACAGTGGAACAGCCTGACTGAAGACTTACTGCGTCTGACAGAACATCTTCTTTATCTTGGAGGCGCTTCAACCATATAAGAAGACGACCTTCCCTGTCTCTGAGAGTCTTAGAAGGAAGAGCTCTACAGAATTTACATTCATCCACCTTGTGGTCAGGGTACTGGCAGTAAATACACTTTTGGTGGGGGTCCTTCTCAAACAACCGTAGTTTCCCACATGAAGAGCAAGCTCGAAACAAAGACTTCTTACTTGACATTCTGGAAAAAATAAGTTGAAGAGACAAACTCTGAAGAAAACTGAGCAGAGCTCAGGGAGACTCCCTTCACACGACGTGCGGTAGAAAATCTGAGGGCTTGAGCTTCTGAGGAGAAGGTTCTAGAGGGTGCTTGAGCCTGATTGGCTGCAGTTTGGACCAACATAATGACACTGATATGTTACAAATGAGTTTTTTCTCTTGTAATGTCTTCCTATGGAAGTTACCATTTAGAGGTTTTACAGTGTATTATCTCTATTTTTTATTACTCTATGATATTATCATTTATGTTATATTAGCAATATTGCTATTTTTATGTACCGTGGGACTCCCACTTCGACGACGGGGAATATTCAAGCATGTGAATCTATGAAAGACACCCCTAATACTGGAGAAATTAACGTATCGGCCACCCCAGCCATCCCCTGGCTATCTCCCCGCCTTCCAGAACTTACTGGCCACCTTAGTAGTCAATAGTGCCTCTGTCCTCGTACTGGGAGACTTTAATTTTTGGCCTACTGACCCCGCCGAGGACACCACCTCCAAAGACTTTACTCAATTGCTTCTCAGCCTTAACTTCACTCAGCACGTTCAAGGTCCCACCCACATCCGGGGCCACATTCTCGATCACATTTGGACACTAAACATCCCGACTTCCACTCCTACTATTTCGCCCTGTCCTTGGTCGGATCATTTCTTGCTCGCCTTTTCCTTGGATTTGAGCCATAAAACATCACCTTCCCTCCCCAAAAACACCTGGGCAAGGAACTGGCATAAAGTCGACATTCCATCTCTCTGTAACTCGTTAGCCGCCACCTGCCCAGATCTATCGGGTTCAACCCCACACTCCCAGGCTACCATCCTAGATCGCTGGCTTACCAAAGCCTGTGACCCAGTGGCCCCCCTGAAGCGGATTACCATCAACCGCACCCACAATGCCAACAAGTGGTTCAGCCCTGGTCGTAAAGCCAAGAAACTAGAGTTACGGCAGGCCGAACAAGCTTGGAGAAGAGCATACTGCCCCACCCGAAGAAAACATTTTATCACCTTACTTAGTGAATATAAACAAGCCATTCTGACAGCTAAAACCGAATATTTCTCTGGTCACATTCTAGCTGCAGAAAGCCAGCCTCGCGAGATTTTCTCCACCGTCCACGAGCTGGCATCATCGGACAGAACTCTACCCAAGATCCCCCCCTCCCAGGCCCTATGCGACTCGCTTAACGAGTTTTTTATTGAAAAAATAGCCCTCATCAAAGCCAACATCCCCCCCCCTCCGTCCACTCTCACTCACCCCCAACCACCAGGCAATAATCGGTCCCTCACTTCTATTCCCGCACTGACTAGAGAATCCTTGCCCCCTTTACTTAGGCATGTCAAGTCAGGCTCCCTAGTTGACATCTGCCCGGCACGCATTCTCCGTCAGATTTTTACTGAATGCCCATCCCCTGCCCTTACCCTCCTGAATACCTGTTTCACCTATGGCTTCGTCCCGGCCCCTTTTAAGACAGCTATAATCCTCCCTATACTAAAAAAAACGGGGGCCGACCCTTCCTCCCCGGCAAACTACCGCCCTATATCTCTTCTCCCCTATCTGGGAAAGGTAGCAGAGTCCCATGTCACCCAGGTGCTCAGCTCCTTTATAGAGAACAGTAACTACCTTGCACCTTGCCAGGCGGGCTTCCGCCCCCGCCACTCTACTGAGAAGGTGGTTATTTCAGTCATGGACCAACTCAGGGAGGGACTCGATACCAACACCCCTCAGGCCCTGGTCCTCCTGGATCTGTCCGCCGCTTTTGACACGGTGGACCACTCCATCCTCTTGTCCCGTGTCAAGGCGGCGGGCATAGGGGAAGAGGTTCTGACCTGGATAGGCTCCTTCCTGGATGACCGTACTCAGGCGGTCCACCTTGCTGAATTCTCGGCCCCGCCCCGCAGGGTGAAATGTGGTGTCCCTCAGGGCTCTTCTCTCTCTCCCCTTTTATTTAACCTCTACATTTTTCCCCTTATTTTTGCACTGCAACAAATGGAGGTCACAGTCTATAACTATGCTGATGACCTCCAACTTATCTTTAATTTTTCTTCCCCTTCACCAGGCATCACTAGCTTCCAGTCCGTCATGCTGTTTATCCGGGACTGGATGAACGCAAACCACCTCAAACTCAACCCGGATAAAACAGAGCTGATTTTGACTGGAGGCAGCGGCAACCCCTGGTCGCCCTCATTCTGGCCCCCCTCTCTTGGTCTTCCTCCCATCCCCTCTCACTCAGTTAAGACCCTCGGCATCACACTCAATCATCATTTGACACTTCACACCCACATCAGTTCTGTTGTTTCTTATTGTTTCTTTACCCTACATATTATTAGGAAAGTATCCCGGTTTTTCTCTCCTTCTGCACTTAAACTGATTGTAATGGCCATGGTCTTATCCAAGATCGATTATGGGAACATTATCTATAATGGTGCCCCCGCCTATGCACTTCAACGCCTTCAGCTGGTGCAAAACCAGGCAGCCCGCCTGGTGCATGGCCTATCTAAATATCATCATTCCTCACCCCTTCTCACGGCCCTTCACTGTCTCCCCATCAAACAACGAGCCCTTTTCAAACTCGGCTGCCTCACTTTTCAAGCCCGGGCGGGAACTGCTCCTGCTTTCATCAACTCTGCCATCACCAACTACAGCCCTTCTAGAGACCTACGTTCCTCCACTAAATCATTATTCGTCATCCCCCGCTTCAAGAAAAAACGATCGGGAGGCCAGAAATTTTCGGTCCTTGCGCCCACCTTCTGGAACACTCTTCCACCCCTCGTCAGATCCTCCCCCTCCTACACTGAGTTCCGCAAAGCTCTTAAGACTTTTTTGTTTCAGCAAGCTTTTAGCTTATAGTCCCCGGTCTCCTCCCCAGCTCAGAAATCCTCCAGCGCCAAGAATCTGCATAGTGAATGTGCGCGCTATAAATTCAAATTAGCCACGAAATCCTGGAACAACCTCCCCATCCACCTTCAGACAGCACCCTGCCTTCAGGAGTTCACAAGGGGACTCGATCTCGCTTTTCGACTGAAGCCCCGATCAGCCCGGGCCCAGCGCCTGGATACCCTTTTGGGTGATTAGCATGCTCTAGAACTCCTGGTTGATTGATTGCCAGTACTGAGTGAAAAAGGGCTGTCATGTTGGATGGGTTAAGGGGCCTTCATATACACTTATAGAGCTTTAATGAGACTGCAAAAAATTTTGTCTGAAAAAAAGTTTTATTACACAAACAAATATTGGATGTAGTAAAGAATATGTTTGGAGGCTTCAGGGTGAACGGAATTTTTGTCCTAAAATATATTGACCTAAAAAATGTATTCCAAAACACAATCTGTGAAGTCAAAAAATCTATAAACGAAGTGTTTGTACAGACATACTAGAAAGAATTCCAGAAAATCTTGGGGAAAAATTGAACTTTTACACAAACGTTTAAAAAAATAATAATAAATATTTGTTTGTTTGTACAGTTAAAAATTAACTGCCCATGTGGGCAACACGAAAAGGATGCCTCTAATCGTTGAGTAGATGGAGATCTGGGAAAACTATAATTTGTTTCTGAAAAGAGCATGTAAAAATGCCATACCCAATCAATTGTGCTTTTTGGGAGTGGCTCATTTAGTTAGATCCAATGTATTATGTTCTATTGGTGTATCTAACGAATAATGTGGTTATCAACAGAGGACTTAATAAGGTAATGCGGCCACTGATACATATAGGATCACTCATAAGAAAACAAGTTACTTACCTGTAACTTTGGTTCCCCAGTATTGGTAACTTTCATAGATTCCCATGCTTTGTATCATTCCCCGTCGTCGGAATGGGAGCCTCGGTAATAGAAAAAATATCAGAGCAGTAGGTACAAAAAAGAAAGGCCTCATCTCATTTTGTAGCCTATCCACCTCTTTTTGTAAAAGAGACCAAAAACTGCAACAACCAATCAGAGGAGCCTCACCCCATAGAACCCTCCTGAGAGAGCCACAGATTTTCGTAGCCGTTGTGTAACAGTAACTACATCTGTAATAGGCTGAGCTTTCCTAGGGGAGGCGGGTGGGCGCATGGGAATCTATGAAAGTTGCCAATACTGGGGAACCAAAGTTACAGGTAAGTAACTTGTTTTCTTGCCCCAGTATTGGAACTTTCATAGATTCCCATGCTTTGTATCAGAGTAGCTAGCAGTAAGCCATAAAAGCAAATTTTGTTATATGAATATCAAAACATGTTATCATACTTATCCTCATAGGAAACAAAACATGATATGTTACCATAGAAAAGAAAACAATATCTGATACAAAATGTGCAATACAGGAAGGAGGGATTGTAGGGAAAGCTCACCTCTTATTGAAAAAGGTTTCTCGGGATTGCCTGTCCAACAGCCGCTTCGCTTCTCATGGAAGAATCCAAGCAGTAATGCTTTGTGAAAGTGTGGGTACTGCTCCACATAGCTGCCCTACAAATGTCTTTGATAGGGACTCCTGCGAACAGAGCCACAGATGATGAGACTGATCTCATCGAATGAGCACGAACACGTCGCTCCAGCCGTTTGCCCGCTTCTTGGTGGCAAAAGTGAATTGCATTAGAGATCCAACGAGAAATGCCTTGCTTTGAAAGCGGAAATCCCTTCCGCGGGCCACTATAAGAAACAAAGCGCTGAGAAGATTTTCTGAAGACTTTTGTCAGTTCCAGATAGAATTTCAGACATCTTTGGACATCCAAGGAATGCAGCGACCTTTCTGCTGGTGTAGTTGGTTGAGGGAAAAAGGATTTCAGAACCACAGGTTCATTCAAATGGAAGTCGGATAGGACTTTTGGAATACATTTTGGATTTGTTTTCAGAATTAGAATGTCCTTTTTGAACTGCAGAAAAGGTTCCACAATAGTGAGCGCTTGGAGCTCACTTATCCTCCTAGCCGACGTCAAGGCTAAAAGAAGAGCCAGCTTCCATGATAGAAATTTAAGGTCCGCTCTGTGAATAGGCTCAAACGGGGTTCTCATAAGATGAGCCAAAACCAAATTAAGCTTCCAGACTGGAGGCGGAGGCCGGACTGGACGAAAAACCCTGAAGAGGCCCTTTAGGAATTGCTTGATAATTCTTGCAGACCAAAGAGAAGGACCTGAGGATGTCCGCCTGAATCTAGAGATAGCCGCCAAATGCACGTTGACAGAGGAATGAGCCAGACCTGATTTAGCCAGAGAAAGAATGTAAGGTAAAATCTGATGCGGATGTATGGGTGGAGATTCTGCCATTGGCACCACAGGCAGAACCTTATCCATTTCACCCGGTAAGTCTTATTCGTACTTGGAGCACGGGCCTGAGACAGAATTTCTTTACACTCCTTAGTGAGGTTCAAATTCTGGAATTCTCCGTGCTCAGGAGCCACGCTGTCAATTGGAGTGGGCTCGGATCTGGATTTAGCACTTGACCCTGAGACATTGTCAATAGAGACAGAATAGGCCGCAGGTGAATTGGCTGTTCTTGAGAGAGTAGGAGAAGCTCCGTGATCCAGAACTGTCGGAGCCACGCTGGTGCGATCAAAATCATTTTGCAAGGTTCTGCCTTGAGCTTCCTGATCAGTCTCGGAATTAGGGGTATTGGAGGAAAGGCGTAAACAAATGCGCCGGACCAGGCAATCGAAGAGTATTCCCCAATGACCTTAGATGGTGATCCCTGCTTGCGTAGAACTGGCATTTCTTGTTTTCTGGGGTTGCAAACAGGTCTATGGTCGGAGTACCCCAAACTGAGAAGACCTCCTCGAGAATGTCCTGATCTAATTCCCACTCATGACTGATTGACTTTTGACGACTCGGTGTATCCGCTGTAAGAGAAATCTTGTGGAGAATTGCCCAAATATCTTGGGCTTCCCTTGAAAGAACTTGGGATCTTGTTCCGCCTTGTTTGTTTATATAGTGCATGGCCGTCGTATTGTCCATGCGAACTAGCACCATGCGATTTTGAATTTTCGGAAGGAAAGCTTGTAAAGCTAAGTGAATTGACCTGAGTTCTAGCAGATTGATATGGAACTTGCGCTGTTTGGGCGTCCAATGACCGCTCGCGTGTAACTCATGTAACTCTGCTCCCCAGCCTTCCAGTGAGGTGTCTGTGGTCAGAAGCTTGGCACCATTGTTTGTCCAGTTGCTCCTGTAGTGGACGCATTCGAAGCCTGCAGTGCGGAATTAATGGTATGCAAGATGAGATCGATCCTAGTAGGGACTTGTACAGACAGACCGATAGAGATTTCTTCCTTTGTAAGAGACGATCTGAGAGAATAAGTCTTTTCTGTCATTCCTCCGAAGGGAAAGCTTTGCAGCGATTCGTATCCAGAATGGACCCCAGAAATCTGGCTGACCTGGGTGGGAGAAGGACCGATTTGGACTTGTTGAGTTGAAGACCCAGTTGGTTGAAAAGTTGAATGCAGCTTTTGACTGCTTTGGAAGCTGCCTGAAAGGATTGAGCTTTTATCAACTAATCGTCTAGGTAGGGAAAGACCTCTAGAGATTGCCTTCTGAGAAACACCACCACTGGGGCAAGTACTTTTGTAAATATCCGTGGTGCGGATCTGAGACCAAAAGGAAGCACCTTGAATTGAAAGTGGCTCTTGGCTACTGTGAAGCGTAGGTATCACCTGTGAGCTGGATGGATCGGTACATGGAAGTACCCATCCTCTAGATCCAGAGTTGCCATGTAGTCTCCTGGATTTAGAAGACGTAGAATGTCCTGAAGGGTGACCATTCTGAATGACAGCTTTATGAGATAGGTGTTGAGCTCCCTTAGATCTAATATTGGACGCCACTTCTCCTCAGTCTTGCGAACCAGGAAAAACCTGGAGTAAAATCCTTCTCCTCTTTGAGAGTGAGGTACAGGTTCTATCGCCCCCTTGATGAATAGCTGGTGGGCTTCGAGGCGTAGAAGTCGCAGATGTTTTGCCTCGGTGGCGCGAGGAGCTCTGGAAGGAGGAAGCTGTTGAAATTCCAACGTGTGACCAAATTGAATGATATTCAGGACCCACTGGTCTGATGTAATGATCTCCCAGCTGCTTAGACAATGAGTAATCCTGCCCCCCACTGATGTTACCGGAGGGGGAGGAACAGTAGAAAGAGCCAGAAGGCCGCTATTGCCGGATAGATGACTTTCTGCCCTGGCGACCTTGTCGGCCTCTTGCTGGCTGGTGAGAGAAAGAAGCAGATTGGCCCTGTCTTTGTGAGTATTGTGGCCTGTAGGTTTGTGACGATTGGGAATACGAGGAATAACGTTGTTGGTATCCTCCTCTATTGGAATAACTCTTGCCTTTTGCTCCTCGGAAAGGCACCTTACGGTATTGAAGAGTGCCTAAGCACTTGGCTGCTTCAGTGTCCTTTTTGATATCCTGTAAGGCATCATCTATGTGCTTTCCGAAAAGCATATCCCCATCAAAGGGCAAATCTAATATTTTATTTTGCACCTCAGGACGAAACCAGGTAGCCCGAAGCCAGCCTTGTCTTCCCGAGGACAGCCGAACCTGCTAGAGCTCGAAAAGCAGTTGTGGCGATGTCCATGGCGCAGTCAATTATTTCCGCAGAAGAACGCTCCCCTTCTTCTAAGATTTTCCTTGCATCCGCCTTAGCACTCTCCGGCAACTGGTCTACAAACGGAGACATATCGCACCACATTTGGCGATTGTATCGTCCCAAAATTGCAAGTGCATTGGAGGCACGAACCAGGAGGCTTGACATTGACGAGAATCTTTTGCCCACATTGTCCAGGTGTCTACCCTCTTTATCCGGTGCAGAGGCCAGAGGGGCCAAAGGGTTCTTTGACTTCCTTTGTACCGCCTGGGAGAATACGGAGTCCGGCTTCGGTTGGCCAACCAGGCACGCAGGACTACCATCAGGGGCCCTGTATTTCTTCTACAGTCACGGTAGGACCGGAATAACGGTTGCTGGAGACTGCAAGACCTTCACTCCCTCAGACCAAACATGCTCTATGATGGGAATAGAGCGGACGGATTTCCTGTATGGCTCTTTGAAATCGTAAAGAAAGCAGTCCGATTGAACTGTTGGAACTGGCAGGCCAAACCGTTTTGAAGCTCTTTCCTTGAGGTTATGGAAACCACCAATTTCCGCCAGTGGTGAATCTACTGGATCTGGTTAAGGAGAAGGTGGATCTGGGATAATGTACTCGTCCCATTTTCTATCCGGATTCGGGACCTCTGTTACATTCCCACCATCATCCGAGGAATCGTCATCATTGTCCCCATACACCTGACCTGAGGTTATCCCTTGACGCACCTCCGCAGGTTCTTGTTCCCTTGGCTGAACCTCAGCTGAAGTGGAAGGTGGCGATGGTGGAGGGGGCGTCTGAA
This sequence comes from Lissotriton helveticus, assembly GCF_964261635.1. NCBI lineage: Eukaryota > Metazoa > Chordata > Amphibia > Caudata > Salamandridae > Lissotriton > Lissotriton helveticus. The sequence continues at coordinate 55,130,851 of NC_136070.1, read as the reverse complement.
TGGTTTCAGGAGTTTGGAAAGGAAAACGTCTCCTGTAGTCCATTAACATCATTTGCAGGTCAGTTATCAAAGAAGAGGGCATCGAAACCATACCCTGTTGAGATTGCGCTTGATTCCTCTCTCTGGGAAGAGGTTGACGCACCTCTTCGTAGTAGCCATCTGAATCAGAATCTTGGTATTTTACCTGGAGCTGCGATGGACTGTAAGCATCTCCATATGGACCATCGTCCTCATCATCATCTTCTTCTGAATAATCCTCTAAAAGTAAGGCAGGAGGCAAGGTTGTCACCATTCGCAGGGACGTCATGTCCGGTGTTATCTGGCATCTTCTTATCGAAATTCTCACTATTTGCACCGTCGACGGGATCGTCGTCGTCTATGATGGGGTAGTCGTCGACGAGAGCGCCGTTGACTTAGAGAAAACCATCGTCGACGGAGGTGAAATAGTCGACGAGCTCGCCGTCAGAATCAAAGAAGTTGTCGTCATTGCTATAGTCGTCGTCGTCTTCGACACCACTGTCGGCGCCGTCGTGGCAGAAATGGGTGTTTGTTGGATTCTCGCCGTCGTCGACGTACCTGCAGATGTCATCGTCGATGAGCGGGTTTTCTTGTCAGACTTCGATTCCTGAGGTAGGAAAACAAGTTTTTTCAAACCTTTTGGTTTCCCAGTAGGTGGAGAGGTACCAGGAGGCCCTGGTGACCCCTTCTAACAAGAAACCACCTCAGAAACCAATCCCACTTTCTCCTTTGCACCTCGGTGAGGAGATTTTCGGGGACTAGACCTACTAGACCTATCAGAGGTCTTTTGAGAGGTCTTAGAAGGAGGCTCAGCAGATGTTGAAGGGGAAGACCTACCCCTCTTTTTGGATCTTCTTGAAGAGGAAGCTGAAGAGGAATCTTCACTGTCGCTGGAAATGACCTCCTTTCTAGACTTCATCTTTTGCAGCCAGGTCAGAAGTCTTCCTTCTCTGTTCCTTAATGTCTTAGTAGAGAAGGTCCTGCAGATCTTACATTCCGTAGCTTTGTGGTCCGGGTACTAGCAATAAATGCAATCTGTATGCTTGTCATCCACATAAAGCCGTTTCTTTGAGCAGGTAGCACAAGCCTTGAACAAGGCTTTCTTCACCTTATCCGACATCTTGAGCAAAAAATAAAGTTGTTTTTGAAGCTGTAGAAAGAAAAACTGAGCAGAGCTCAGAGGAGACTCCCTTAGCACAAGGTGCGGTAGAACATCTGAGGCTCTCAGGAGGGTTCTATGGGGTGAGGCTCCTCTGATTGGTTGTTGCAGTTTTTTGGTCTCTTTTACAAAAAAGAGGTGGATAGGCTACAAAATGAGATGAGGCCTAGGCCTTTCTTTCTTTTTTGTACCTACTGCTATGATATTCTTTCTATTACGGAGGCTCCCATTCCGACGACGGGGAATGATACAAAGCATGGGAATCTATGAAAGTTCCAATACTGGGGCAAGAACATTTTAACAAATGTCAGCTGGGTGGGCCTGCTATTCTGTTCATGAAGCAGAGTAATCATGTTGTGGGCTTCACCATTTGACAACAGCTTTTATTTGTTTTCTATGGGATCCCTTACTTAAAAATGGGTCATCCAAGGTATTTCATCATTAAGCCCAGAATATTTGTTCTGAGTTTGTAAATCCAACACTGTTCTTTAGACATGAGTTTCTTTTGTATATCTGGTCCATCACAAAATTTTTCTGGAATAATCCATTCAAACCATTAAGTGTTTATGATTTTTCAAAATGTAGTAATTTGTGAGATTCATTGCTGTCTGTCCGCATCTGATTGTGCTACAGTGTTCATTTATCCTGTTTTTGAGTGGTCTGCTGGTCATGCCTACATATAGTAAGTGGCTTGGATATTGAATCAAATAGATGCAGGTACATGTGCTACAGTGTGTGTGTTCCTGTAATTCCCATTTATGCTGTAAACCAATATTAACTTCTTTAGTGATCTCTGTGAGGTGACAGATGTTGCAATACCCGCTGGGGTAATGACCCTTGGTAGACCTTTGGCCAATAAACACTGTGGGACCACAGATCTCCAGGGTCTTACGTGGACTAATCGATCTTGCAAGTTTTTCGATATTTTGAAAGCAAACAAGGATTTAGTGAAATCCATTTCCACCATTTTCAGGATGTTACATTGTTTATGAATAATTTTTTTTATATCGTTGGACCTGGTGGTGAAGGTAGTTACATAGGTAATCCAGTCATTCTTTGGGGAAAGTATCTAGTAGTGTTTCTCTGTTGTTATTTCTTGCTCATTTTCTTGTGTTACAAATGATTTTCTCTGAATATCCCATATCTCCGAGTTTGCAGGACAGTTCTGCAGCTTGGTTATCAAAGTCTTCCAAATGGCTACAATTTCTACATATACCCAGGAATTGCCTAAATTGTAGGTTCTGTCATAGAGTCTTTGGGTGATGACTGTTGTATCTTAACAAACTATTGCAATCCGTGGCTTAATTATATGTCACGGCTGTCAAGTTTCCATTATCAACCTTGATGGTGAGCTCAGAGTATTTGGCGCCCGCCTAGCAAGGAGAACGGCCCGATACAGAAGCATGCTACTTAAGTGGGTGAGGGCTGGTGTATCCGGTGAAGGATGTTTTGTTGGTCTGACCATTCACTAGATTTGAAATACCATTCAAGTATTACACTTCCAACAGATCAGCACATTACTTTGTTGTATAATTATTCTAGTAACTGGGGGGGACGTGTGCTGGACCGTCAAATCCCTTATTGTTGTTTGTGAAACTGGCCATCCCTATCTAGTTCCACGTTCAGCTTTGCATGAACCAATATTTATGGAATTCACAACTAATCTGACCTTTGCTACTCTATAAAGACTAAGAAATACCCCTAAGCTGGGAGGACAACACAAAAGCTTCTAAAATGTTAAAAAGACATTCCCAGCTTAAAGCTCAATTAAATCATTAGTATTGGTGGATAATTGTCCCCCAGATATAAACCCATTTTGAGTTTGCATTTATCAGGTTGGCTATCTGATTCATTCTATTGGCCAATGATTTCGTTATTATTTTATGGTCTGTGTTGAGAAGATTCATAGGTTTATATGAATTTAAAATTTCTGGATTTTTAGCTGGTTTAAGGACCATCACCAGTATCCCTGTGTCGAAAGAAGGCAAAACTCTCCCACATTTTAATATATGGTTTGCCAATTTTAAGATATTCTTATTAAAAATTCAGAGTTTAAAACAAGAATCTGTAGGGAATTCATCTTCTGCATTAGTTTTCCTGTTTGAAAAAGATTTGATAACAGTAGCTATTTCATCCAATGTAAAACATTTTACTGTAGCATGCGCTTAGGTCTGGGGCAATATAGGCATAGGAAGACTTTTTAAAAAGTTCTGTAATTTACTGAGATCTATTTCTTGATGATCATAGACTGCTGCAATACCATTTCATACATTAATTTTATATCAGTAATTAATTCAGGTCTTAGTTTGAGAGCAATAAAATGCCTTAATCACGTTTTTAGACAATGTTTCACATATGCCATACCAGAAACCACCCTGAATACGCACTCGCTTCATATACTTTTTGCATATACGTTTTACTATTTAGATAGGTCTTCTTAAAATAATAATTCAGAAAGTATTGATTTGGTTTCTCCAGGGAACAGTGATTTGCACTATTCTTTATAGATATATATCTATTGTGGACCTCTTTAGCCAGGACTTTATTGATTTATTTTTACTTCTCTCTGTTATATCCTGGGCTATTATAGTAACCCTGAGAGTGGCATTAAACACACACCACACTATGTCTACACTGGCAGACTGCTCTTTCCGTAAAAAGAACAGGGTCATTTCTGTTCTAATTTCTGAGAACCAATGTTCCTCTTCCACATGCGATTTTCTGTAAGCTGAATGAGGATTATAAAACCGGCAATATCCATTTCTACCGTAGAATAGTCCAAGAGACCATTAGGAAGATGCTCATATTGCTTAATCGTTAAATCAGATGTTATTTCCTCTTCTTTAACAATATTCATACCAAGCATTTGCAAAGGAATTAGGTTTCCCCTTTGATTTCTGGCAATGCTGAAAAGCAATGATAAGTGCAAAAATAAGGTGTGCAGAAGTGCTTTTATGAAGACCTGACCCTCCCCAAAATATAAAATATATTTTTAAAAAGAACTGTGGGGCGGAGAAAATGAAAGAGAGGGTGGGGGGAACAGCGAAAAGTGGCCAGGGGGGTAGGGGGCAAGCAGCAAACAAGGAAGATAGCAACAAAGGGAGCAGGGGAGGGAGGAAAAGCAGAGACAAAGTGTTGAGGCGATGGGATCTGGGGCAGTAGAAAATGCAGGAGGAGGACAAACACAGGAGATTGCAGAAATTAGCAAGGGGAAAATGGCACGGAGAGAACTCCAAAACACACATGTGCAAACTCAGAATGCTCAAATAAAAAGGAAAAAGTGGTTCCCTAAAAGTAATCTGTGGAAGAATACAAGTCAGCCAAGCAAAAGAATCGTAAAGAGGCTATGCCCAAGGGGAGGGATAAACACAAGATGGACAAGGCAAGCTATTGAATTAGAAGAGGGCAATTCAGAGTGACAATAAAGCTAACCAAGTGTAAGGAATGGTGGGCTAAAAGCCCACTGCAAGTTCTTGGTAAACCCACAATTAGTCTTTTCCAATCAGACCATTTACACTTGCTGGTAGGGGAGACCTAAAAGTAACAAAACAATAATTGATGGTGCTGTCACAGGTTCCAACTTCAGCCTTACGTCAGAAAGTTGGCACCAACTGTGTACAAGTGAGTTACCCAAGAATAGGATAATTTACTGAGAGTGCCTGAAAGCTTCAAGGTGGTAGCTAACTGTTAAAGGAATGATAGCAGTCGATTTCATGCAGGTCTTAAGGCACATGAACAACACAAAAGATATTTCACAGAATATGAGAAACAAAGAAAACATCTCTCAAATTGTAAGTTCATGATTGTTTTAATCATTAGGTAACCACAGGGAAAAACATTAAAACTTAAACTGTTTTATTATGATATTGTTATTTGATATGTCAAATTACAAGGGTATGATGTAACAAAGTTACAAACTTATATATGCAATATTTACATTATATAGTCAAAAGTAACAAGCTATAATCTCATACATAAAAAGGAAATACACCAATGGCCAGGGTTAGAAACAAAATCATACGTCACTTAGTAATAAAAAAGCAATTTAAAATTTGAATGGCAATAATATACAAGTGAGGCACTTTTGAGGTCGGCAAGATGAGGGGGCCAATGGCGCAGTGCAAGATGTAGAGGACTAGGCGATGTTTGTAGAAATAAAACTGCACGTACCAACTATACCGCAGAATCACACAACAAAAAACAAACCAGCTAAGATTTCTTTATAGGCTGAAGCTCTTAAAAATAACTTGGCTGTGTTCTGTTTGTTAGAGGAGACGGAAGAGAAAGAATGCGTGACTTAAGCCATGTTATGTGCATTTAGATAGAGATGCTACCCCACAGGAGTAACCAAGTGCTTTGCAAACAAGAGCTTACCGTCTTTGTATAGATACTGATGGCTTCAGATGAGCTTTAATTTGTCTATTGGTGCAACAAAGCATGCAGTGTCATCAACTAGCCAGACAAGTATGGGAAAGACTATTTCCCCCCAGGTAGCTGACAGTCATTTTTGGATTTCCATTTAGTGTTAATGTTTTGTGAATATGTTTCAGTGTGTTCTCAGGTGCCAGGATGCAGTAATATGGTGTACATTGTTATGAAAACTAAATATGATTCAACATTTGAGGGATGCAACCTACAGGGCACCCAAAGCCACCAATGTTTCAGGATACCCAAATACATCAAAGCACTGCCATACTTTGCCTAATGGAGACAGTATATTCAAGATTACATTAACAAGTCCCAAAGTAGCTGAAAAGTCTTAATGACATGGGTGAAGTGGAACGATTTCTGTCTTATTCATCTAACACAACCGATGCGCGCTTTATTGGGCACCAATAGAGGATATATAGTCGCAGTTTGGCTACAAGGAGAAATAACGTGCGAGTCACTACTTTTTAGCAACGGCGTGCCTACAACCACACTTTGGAAGTCAGCCATACTCAGCAGTGGAGCAGTAAGTGCATGGTATTCCTCCTGAAGGAATTCCCCACAGTCCCAATGAACCTAAGTGCTTTGGCCCTAGTCCAGATGGCTTTCCTGCAGGTAGGTGGTATCAAATCACCAAAGTCCTGCTGAAATCTTGCTCAACTGCACAAAAACAAGCTGCACAGATTTTGTAGCCTGTGCAGTTTTAACACTGTAAAATCTAATATACGAAATACCATGACTCAAACAAATTTCAGAATCCTTAATTTTGCATTTGAAAAGTAACTCTTTAAAGTGCTCAAAATTTCCTTCCAAATGTGTACAGTATCACTAAAAGTAAAAGCAGTGGTCTGAAAACTAAGCCCACTTACTCCAAGCAAAATACGCTCTGTCCAAACCCTATCTTATGGAAGTGCAACTTTGTTTGAGGGCTAGATGCATGCTAGATTTCTAGTGTAACTCACAACTATGTAAAGGATTTCCATTTATAGTCACTTTATCCCATGTGGATATTATGAGCATCTGGCATGGATCCATTCCTTGTGGCTTCAAATTTGAACACCCCTCTCCTCGATCCTTGAACCTAACCGGAAGTGACTAAGCACATAAAATGCATCCAAGAGTGTGAGCTGCATGTATGCCCAAAAAAGTCATCAAAAAGCTGTAACCTTTGTCAGTGACGGACGTTCTGAATGAGCATGGCATATGAGAAATTACTGAATTTTGTTGACATATAAATTCTACTGTTCTACCGCGCAACACAGACCAAGACACATCTGTCTTCCTGGAGCAACTTTCTGACTTGTACTGCCATGGGATGTTTCAAATTCCTCTTTCATCATTACACAAGGGCAGAACCGAAGGATGGTTTTGTTTCTAATGCAAGAGACTTAATTAATTTCAATGCTAGAGAAGTACTATTCTCTGTATATGCACCTTTAATCTACCCTATATTTAATTCAAGCAACTTGGGCCAGATGAGATACTCTGTCGCAAATGTGTCTGATATCTCATCCGTATTATATTCTATTGTACTTGTAATGCAGCGGACAGGATATCCACCATATTGGGGACGGAGTAGCCCATCTGCGAAACTATAAATCAGGTACTTGGTAATGACTGTGGTGCACAGGGGCAGCCCTCCCCCCCCCCCCCCCCACACTTGGCTTACAAGACATTCTTTGCTGGAGTTCGACTTCTAATGCTGAGCTCTTCGCAGCACATAGTGCTTGTGGACTCTTGTTTGGGTGGGTGACCAGCCCTTAGTAAGGCTTTTTTCATTCTTACTCAATAACCTTTCGTAGAAACTATCTTGCACTCTTTCCATCATTCCATAAAAATGTAAATAGAAGAGTTTTTATTTTTGTTGAAATTCTCCTTCACTCAATTGGTCCATATCTTGAGTCAAAAGGCTTACTTTAACCAGCCATATTGTAGGCCTTGTCAGAAGGTTGACACCAGACTAAAGCAAGCACAGAGATACACTACCAAAATGGTGCACAATTTTCACAGGTAAGTTAGAAAGTTAGAGGGGGGCTAAAAAAATAAAACATGATTTATGGTGAAGGAAAAGCAGCACAGGCAACACAGAGCTTTTCAGTTCTTAAGGGGGCTAAGCGGTATACAAGGCAAGCGATTTATGTCAGTAGGAGAAGATATTTAAGAGTCAAGGATAGTAGCAAACTCCGTGACCACATCAAAGAACTTTCCTGCATACTGGAGGAGACACAAATGGTAACAGAATGAAAACTGGAGAACAATGGTACTGAAAATGTAGGTGAGGTGTGAAACCAGAGATCATGTAGATTGTACGGAGTAAACAAGTCGAGTGGATTGGATACTGGTTCTTAACTAACGCCAAATTCTCTGGATCTATGGATCAATGTTTCTTTTTCCTAAGTCTCCTTCAACTAATCTCTTGTTAACATTTATTACTTTCACAGAAGTGCTCAGTCATTTAAAGACCTAGTTTCCTGCAGAAGTTAGCATTTGGCTGAAGCTCAATTTTCTTAATTTTTTTTATCCAATTAACATGGCATAAGAAGACCAGAAGTCGAAGAATGGCCACAGATTCCAGCAATATTTCACTCCAGCAAAGCCTATACATTGATAGGTTGTATTATTCGGTCTTATTTAATTTCCAACAGATGAATGGTCTTGTCAATGGACAAGCATTTCTTTCTATTTTGGAAACCAACTGCTTTACTATTTGCTAAACAATAAACCACTAAAAAATAGCAACTAGTTTATCTAAATAGAAGTGATATTGGACAATAAATACAGATAAACATATCTGTTATCAAAATATCACTTGAAGTGCAACTGCTTGTAAAGTAATGAGAATGGGACTGACAAGGCACAGAATGTCCATCAGATGTATTCTAATGCATTTGTCCCCAAATAGTTGAAAGAACCCCAAAAAGATATAAAACAGACAATGCGAACACATCTTTCATGTATCTGGTTCTATTAAACACATACTATTTAATGTGGCAATAAAGCTGAATGCGTGTTGGGATAATGAGACAGCCAAGATAGAAAGGGTGCCTCGAGTCACTGTGAAGCCTATAAGATGATGTCTCGGGTGAGCAAGCTAGTCTATGGTTTCTTGATAAAGAGTTTTGCATTGGCAATAATGGACCGGACTTGGCCAAGATTAGAACTGTGCTAAATGTTCCAAGTTAAGAATCACAGGTCAAAAATGTCAGCTATCAGAGAAACCGAAAAGTGTGTATGGCCTTTAAATCTTGATTGGGGGTTTATCACAGTGTGCAGAAGACCTTGGCCTATTAGTTTGCATATTGTTTACGTTCTCAAAAATGTCTATGTCGCAAAGGAGAGGGGGCTTCCTCTGATGAGGAATAAGGTTTCTCAAAAGGACTGCACAAATGTCATTGAGCGGTTGTCCAAAAGCATCCATGCAAGTTCTCATCTCCCACCTTAAGTGATCCCAACAACTCTTGTGGGTTCAAATTATGTCTGTTTAACATCTAGATGACAACAACGGGTTCACTGTTGAGTTTATGTTGATGGAGTGACAACCTACACATAGATCACAAAGAATGCATACAGGTTGACCCCAAGTTAACCGATTCCACAAATCCTCAAAGAATGCCACAATTGTGCCAGTCTGTTCTAGCACCTAGTTTTCACCTGATTATGTCTATTTTTCATTGACTACCAACAAGCAACATGGAAAAGCAACAAACAGCGTAGCTTATCAAAGATAGTAATGTGATCAGTCACTGTTTTAAAAAAATGTATTTCAACATAATCCAAACCGGCACTGGCTATGAAATTGAGGTGTGCATTCTGATTGGCTATTTTGATGTTTTCCAACTACTATAGTGGCTAACATTCAAAGAGAAGTCTGATGAGTTGATCTGAGGTCCTCTAATAATTAAGAATTCAACTGATGAAAAACATGAAAGAACACAAAGTTGTTTTTTTAGCCCGTTTGTTTTCCTATTACACCACCAGCACCAATAGTTGTTCAGATATGGAATTCAAGTGGAAAGCTGTGGACCAAGTACGTTTTGTGATGTTTAGATTAGCAATTAAAATTAACAGATTTGATTGGCTAGTCTTTGCTGTTGTATAATCCTCTTTTTTTCCTGATGGAGTAGGGAGGGCTCCTGTTTCTCTTTAGGATAATCTCACTCCCTAGACATGGGCACGGGAGTGCCCATGTCTTTTACCACAAATTGCTGTCTTTTACCACCAAACCTTTTACCACAAATTGCTGTTACTGGATGAGACCAAAGCATGCTATCTTAGAGACACGTTAATTGGAATAAGTAAAGAACAACATTTTCCGTGTTTATGTGGAAACACTGGTGTTGCTCAATGGAAAAACATTCTAATGGAGTCGCCCCTCCATGAGGTGTCTACCTTACAATTAAGTATGGCATCACTTAAAAGAGTCGGGCAGGAAATCAGGGTCTACCAGGCATGGAACCTGGACACCAAACAACTTCACCCTAGGGACTAGTTTGTTCTAGAATAACTTTCTCACGCAGAAGGATGCTAAAAGAAGGGCTCCTACAGGAATAAAAGGACGCATCGTCCCCCGCTCCATGCTGCCTGCCTGTGTTCACATCGGGCAGCATTGACTAGTGGGCCTGATGTCAGCCGAGATAAGAAAACAGCAGCACATCTTAATAATATGGTAGTTAAATGTGAATGTAACATTGTCCTCCACATAGTTTTCCTCGATGATTTCAACTTTCTCCTCTACGTTACTAATTGTGATTGAAGCAATGAAACAATACGATCCCTCATTTTTAATGTATTAACCTGACTTTGTTTGAATTTCGTCTGTAACATGTTTACCTTTTTTATCCCCTTAAAACATGAAATTGTATTATCAAAATGTTGCTTTTATGGTTTTCCAATGTGTAAAGCCGAATAAAGAAATTTATATAATTGTGATTGCAACTTTCACACTGTACAGGGGGTTTGAAATCAATCAAAACTCCTGTGTCTGGCGGGGATTAGTGGAAAGGATGCACTCAAGTGTATCTTGTAGTAGGTATACCACTGTTGGGTGCTAAGGGTCACACAACAACAGGAGGCGTTCTGTGCTCTTTTGCACAAGCTAGGTGACGGTAGTCCTTACAACAATTGTTGCATTAAGTTATAGCAAGTCTGCTTTCGTTTGGCCTTCAATGACATCAAGAGAATTGTGTGAACAGAGCTGCACCTATTGATCTAGCTGCTATTGATCTAGCTGCTTTGTCAACCTAGTTGTGCATGTGAATCACGAACACCTGCCTGCTCCTGCCTCTGTAGAGCGAGGTACCCATCTCACTGCCAACACCCGCTTGCTTGACTGTGCTATCTCCCTTCTGCTGGGCATGTTTGCAGACTAGTCATGAGGAAACTTTGCCAAGGCCACAGCTGTTTTTTTGTTTTTTAACCACTAATCAGGAGACATCCTGTTTATCACAGCACATGACAGCCAGTGGTTTGCATGATCACGGGAGGGATTATGGGAAGAAATGCAGCTTTGCCTTTCTGGTGGCTCTAGTAACACTGCACGCAAGAGCTAAGGTGGTCCTGGTAAAGCAGAAACGGGGTTTCCAAATAAGCTTTGCATACTTTGTATATGTAGGCTTGCCAAACAAAAGTCCGCCTATGCACAATAAATTCGAAAAACACTTATCTCTTCCCACCCATTAGTCCCACGCCTGCTTCTCCCTTGGCTGTGACAAGCTTCTATACAGGGTTTCTCTTTTATTTCTATGATAGAAAAGCTATTGTTTGTAAGACCTTCAACCCCCGAGAAGCCTCTACCCCAGCCTTGCAGGCCTTTACAGCTGGTTCTCAATTCTTCCTGTGTCCAATTCTTCCCGTGTCCAAGCTGTTTTCAGGCCGGCTACTGCGTAAAATAAATCGAAACGTGCCCCAGAGCGCGTAAAAGAACAGCGGTACACAGTGATAACTCACTGTTCCAGTTATTCGCCAATCTTCTGGGAGACTTATTTTATGGAATTTCCTGGTTAAAAAGTTTAATTTTATGTAAGAATAAAGCACTGAAAAGCCAAAAATAAAAATTATTACGAGATCTATTAAAAAAAAAAAAAAAAACAGGGTGAGTGTGGACTTGGGGCAGGGAATTATTAGGGAGCATCAAACAATACGGGCTAAATCATTAGAAACAAAAAGCGTTTCCTCAAATGTGTTCACTGAAATCTGATGGACACGCAGGAGGAGGGCGCACATTATTCCCAGCAGCAACGTGGTTACCTGAGCCTACTTATCACAAGCATTTCTAACGATTTCAAACACTGAAGCGCAAATGTTGCTCTTAGAACCCAGCTAGACCCACGCATCACACTATGCTGGTAAGTGCTCTACGCGGACAACTGCGAAGCACAATTTCACCAAGAGAGAGTATGTACAACAGTGTCACTTTACAACATTTACCTATCAAACCAGTAAGTTCTGTATTTACAGGGCCCATTGCTATCACCACCTCATACGTCCAGCTGCTTGCAGACTATCATTTAGGAATGTATTACATATTAAAACGTCTCAGAAACAGCCACACCTTGTTTCTGTAATAAAGAACCAAGCACCACATAGGGCAGACTGGCATTACAAGTGACCCGGATGCCTCTGTTAGGAGGCCAATAGAGGACACAGAGTGCACTTAGTTGATCTTCTGAACGCGGTTGTTGATCCTTAGATGACAATTCAGATGAGGGCCTGCTTTAGAGTTTGGCAGAACAGTTTATCCGTCACAAACGTGACGAATGTCCTGTCCACCGTATTACAAGTGCATTATACCCAGGGCCAATAGAACTGTGCGATTGTGCAGCGGCGGCGTTTTTCGCATAGTTATGGATTTGCCGCATTTGCCACATAATCCATCATTTGCTGCATAATCTGCAGATTTTAATTTAAAAAAATGTGTTTCCAGTTCAAACGGTTCAAAAGTTACTAAAAATACAGCAACACATTTTGCCACGCAGTGGAAGGCCCTTTGCACAGGTTGACTGGTCACCTTTCTGTTGCTTATTGCTACATTTGAGTGTTAAACTGGTACTAATGAGGTGCATCCTATGCACAGACTTTGCTAACAAATGAATTAATCACAACATAATTAAATAATACTATCATAAAATGTGCGACATTACACCACATAATTAGATTTTTCTTGCTGAAGGCAGCAACACATGTCCAAACTCGTTGGTGGAAAAAAACAATCCAACAATGGAGTCAATGGCCATGTGCACTTTCACCGAAAAGAGTAGTCACCTTAACTCGTGACTGGAACGACTTCTTCAAAGAAAAACAACTTGCAAACATCCAGACCCAACACTAGACGGCCCAGCTCACATGCCTCAAACTTTGTTTTTTTCTTGCCACCTAATTGAGTTAACCCTGCTGCATAATTTGGCCCTCCATGCGCATAATTCAAGCGGCCCTAATAATACACTCAAGTGCACTTGTAATATGGCGGACGGGATATTCGTCACATTAGTGGTGAAGTGACCCTTCTGCGGAACTCTAAACCACGCCCTTAATTTCTAAAGTTGACCATTCAAGTGTATACACCAACCCAAACAGATGGATCACTGTGCAGAAAAATCCATGTTGCAAAAGAAATATTTTACTACCAGCCCACTAGACAGTTCTAAAATTAAGGGAATTCCTTTAAATTGCTCCACGCGTAAAATATCGCAGATGCAAGCTGGAAACGTATAATATGCAACAGGCAGCCAAAGAGCAGCTCTAATCATAAATATTGCAGAAACGTCTGTCGTTGCTTGAGGCTGTTTCCTTGAATTTATCTCCTCCAACCAATTTTCTCATTTCTATTTTTTTTATTTTTTAGTAAAAAACTAGAAAGAACCTCTTGTTTCCAGAGCTTCTATAGTTCTCCATAAACATTTGTATCCACGTTTCAATGTGAAATACTCAGGATGAGCTATGTACACAATGGTGTCAGTTTAAACTGCCATAAATATATATGCTATATTTTGGGTAAAATAAAATAAAATAACATAAAAGATAAAGCAGCTGAAGGGGGTTCGGAGTGTAATTTACAACGAGTTATTTACATTTGTTCAGAGTTTGTTACATGGGCTATGTAAACAAAATATTTTACACTTTGGAACTACAAATACACAAAAACGAAACAAAAGAAAAAATTGCATAGAAAATGCACTGAATTTAGTGGAGTTAGGTTTGCGTCTGTGACACAACAGAACGGAATCGGAGGGGAATCATAATTTCTTGTAATGGTATATCTCATTCACTAAGACTGATAAGCTTTTAAACGCATTCCAAAAGTCACAATACTGGAACGTGTATACCCTTGTGGACATTTTCAATACTTTGTTAGCATCTGAGTAAATGATACTTTAAACTCGCTGTCTGAGAAGAGCCATTTGCTTATAAACTATAGTTTCATGCCGTTTCTGTTCTCATTCAAATAAGTAAGCTGTGTGCAACAACTTCAGAATCTAAAAAAGTTAGGGATATAGGGTATTGAGATAGTTGTCAACAGATGTGCGGTAACACTTCCATTAACCATGAAAGACCGGTGTCAATGATGGAGAAAATACAGGCAACATTTCCCCGCCCAGGAATTTCAAAAGGGGAGTTGGTTGCTCTTCCAAAACTTTGAATTCAAGTGGGGTGACATAACCCCCTGTGACCCCCTTGCCTCGGGAGTAGTGGTGCAATCAGGCAGCCCATAGTCAAACTTCTGCTCTCCTGGACCCCTGTTCCTCAAATCCCCCTGACTGGCCTCGGTGGTCCACACTCACAAAGTGGCAAGACAGTGAGTGAGACAGCTACAGTATGCCTCTGCACAGCTGCCCATGGCTCATGCAGTTTGGCACTACGGGTACCAATGCCAGGTACAGGGAAACAGATTTCCGAAATCTTTATTGTTCAAAAACAGATGTGAAAGGTGGCCTGTAAAACATCTGTGTAAAGAATGGGCAAAACAGGAAGTTATGCAACAGGCATTTTAACTCTAAAAAACTTTGCAGAAGTTTTGTCATCTTGATTTGATCAGTAAATGTAAATTCCAATTTCTAAATTTAGCAGTTTTGTCTAAGGTGTATTCCAAATTTGACTTGCTCAGAAGGCCATACAGACTACACTTTTTAAATGAACTAGTCCAAAAGCCACCCAAAAAAAGGTGGACGGTTTAGTAAAGCAGAGTTGAGGACTTCAGGAGTGTTCCATCTCTGCTGGGGGAGGAAGAGAGTTTGCTTACTCGATCCTGTAGATTTATGTCCTGCAAAGACTGAGCTACAAAAAGTAGTGTTTTTAGTGGGACTTGGATTAGTAAAAGAAGTTTACAGTGTTGTTTCATACTGTGAGCTAGTGGGGATTGTTGTATATCACAGAGGTCTAGATCAACTAGATCAAGTCTGTCCAGCAGGAAGATTCACACAGGCTTACAATGACATACTAAGCAGAAGATGGATTTAATTTAGTTGCTTAAATGGGGATGGTCTTCTGTCAGCAAACACTTGGACTGGCAATCGAAATAGCGCTTTAAAAGAGAGCAGGGTTTCCGTCACACCACAAGCAAGACTAGTTTGTTGCCAGATTTTCAAGATAACCATGATTATGGGAATGAGTTAGATGTATTGTATGCAGATCTATCTAACGTCGATGTGGATATCTTGAAAGTTTTAACCACCTGGACCTTCCCTGGCCCATACGTCTTTGTTCGTGGATTGCGGGAAACCACAAGTAACTCCGGACATCAGTGAGCCTGTAGCCGAAGTACCTCAAAAAGGGTGGCCAACCTTTTGTGATCAAAGAAACCCCCTTTGGGGAATCTTACAGGACATGGACGATTATCCTGGGTGAAACACGATTATCCTGGGTTACGCGATGCTTTGGAGCAAGGCGATGTTTTCTTCTGACAGAATCCAGAAAGACGAACCAAAGTGTTTTCTAAGTGGTGCAGGAGTTGAACACTAATCATAAGGGGCCCAGAGCTGATGAGGATATTCTTTTGATATAGCCAAGAAGTAGTTTACATTGCAGACAAGATTAGGGTGTTTTAGCTCTCGATGCTCTTGAATATATCCGTGCAGGGGAGCAAACTTTTGTCCCACTGATTTGTAACTACTATTACAAATTATCAATGGATAAATCAACTTGCCCACTATATGACCGCTATACAAAATTTAACCAGGCCAGACAAATGTGGACAGCCACCAACTAATGTCAATGGCAAAGCATATCACATGTCTAATGGCTGCTAAAAGCATAAGACAAGATGTATGCTTGCCATCCAGATGAGGTGGTTTCCATTGCATCTATTGAGTTATTTCTATACAACAGAACCTCGTAATGCTTTGCTGCAGAAGGGCATTTCAGGTCTATCAGACTAACTGTTTTGGATTAACATAAACCATATTTTTATTTTCTAGCATCTACAGGAGATGGTGCCCTCGTCTCAGAGAAACAGGAAGGGAAGGGAAAGGGGCGGTAGGCCAAAATTACACAACAAACACCTGTAAAAACAGGCAGCTGAAGCAGGAGTAAGACAGAGAAGGGATCTTGTGAGAGGTGAGTGAAAAGGAAAAGGAAAGTGAGGGAATAAGGGCATAAAATTTGAAGGTGATGATTGAAGGTTGGAAAAGAGGCAGACAACAAATATGGCAAGAGAAGGGTCAATTATGAGGAAGGGGCAAGAGGAAGAACAGAGACAGAAGCAGGAATAAACCCGGAGAACTGGCATGAGCAGAACCCATTAGAGAAGTAAATCGACAAAAGACAGTGAGAAAATATGTGAGGCTCAAGGGTCACCGCTCATCTGCAGACAACAGGAAAGAGGCAGCGAACGGTGAGACGGGACATCTGAGGACCCCATCAATAATAATGCAAGACAAAGACTTGTGTGAGAATTCTAAGCCGTACAACTAGACTTCGAGTGGGAAAAAGTTTTTCCCCCTTGTTTTCGGATTTTAGAACACGTTTTCAGTTCAGGATATAGGTATTTCAGTCTACATACAACTTTTTAGGCAGTGTAAGAGGTCTCCTTGCCAGGTACCTCTTACCACTGGAGCGGCTGAAACATCATTAAAATATGGACAATGTCCGAGTATATCGTATGTACACAAAAATGTACCCGAATAACGTAAGTCATTGTCACAATATGTTTTAATGCCAGTCTTTGCAAGATAACGTCCCAAGAGATGAGACATCTGAGAAGCTTCACACGTGTAGAATTTAGGATGAGATCTGACAACAGGCTAAATGCCCCGCCTGAGAAGAAAAGCGAGCAGACAGCTCTGCAGTGTGCAAAACAGGCAGGAGGAAGCCCTCCTTTCCACCATTTCAGAAGATAGGACCAGTTGCCTCAGACACCCCAGAACGCTGCTCCACTACATTCATAAACACGGGTTTACTTGAAGTTTTGGCGTTATTTCATGGATTTGATGTGCATTATGATTTTTTTGTCATTTGACAGAACTCACTTCTGCTGTTATTAATAATGTCAGGCACGTGTGACATCACTTCCTTTAATGTCATCAAATATGGTACTGGTTTAAACTCGTAGGAATTGTCAAAATTTGACAGCTCTAGTAATGCAAAGTACATTTGTTTCGACGGTGGCAAATATCCTGGCATAATTATGACGCTTGTTGCACGTCATCTCACATTTTCCACTGTTCTCTTCCCTTGTGAATTTTGACTATTTTACTGGGGCATGAGATCACAGATGCGAGGCAAGGCTGGGGCGGTGGGAGTGAAGGGTGACACCTAATAGTAAAGCAGCACTGGTTACCATACTTTCAGGGTCTGGAGAGCGGTCCCTCGGTGTACGATGCTGTCCAAATGTTTAGATCTGCTATTATCAGAAATGCCACCATCTTAGGACATCTTAACTTTTTATAAATCTGAACATTTGGCCTGCAGTCACCCCAGCCACTCACTTGAATTCACTCGACATGCCAGGGGGTTAATTCTTAGTGAAACCAATGGCTGAGTGGTGCACGTTGTTTAAAAAAAAAAGTATAAAAAATAAAACAAGACGTAGGCAATGGCTGACATTTTTGAAAGCAAATACAGCTATAAAACGACAACATTTAAATACTGCTTTCCCGCTTGCGCGCGACGCCATGGCAGCTGTTTGAGCAGCTTATGGTATATGGCCATAGTGAGTTTGTTGCAGGTTTTACAATAAGGTGGCTTCACCTTGCTGAATGCTTTCGAGAGAAACCCTAAAAAAGAGATCTTAGAGCAGGCTGAGCGTTTTCTCATTTTGTTTCCTTTTGCTATACTGTTGAAACTAAACGTCACATTTGTATAAAAAATAAAGATTATGTTCCTCTTAGAATATTTTAGACAGTTGTATCTGTTTTTTACAAAAAGTTGACCTTAATAGTGCCAATCCACACAACTGGAATTAACATCTGAAAGGTCTTTGAAAAGGAGAAAGGGGCATTGTACATCAATACAAAGGTTCAATCTATCTATGTGCAATAGATAATTTGTCACTGAACACCTTGGAATGTGGGTTTGGAGCGATGCCCCGCGTCTACAAAAGTAACAGGGTGATGACGAGGAAACTAAGGGATAGGAGAAGAGAGAATCAACATGTAATCATCTGTACCGTACATTTAGTTAAATATAAACATTTGTTATTTATACATAAAATTGTTTCCAAAAACCTAGCTACTAATAAATGATTTAGTTGCCTTTTTCCTTTTCCCACTGTCCAGTACGAACCGCTTTCAACAGCAACCTCGTGGCACCAGTGCACTTTCAAGTTCACTTACACGTTGTCGGCAAATGTTTTTTTTCCTTCCTTTTTAAGCGCCCCTTTCACCGGAAACTGCAAATATACAAAATGCAATTACAAAAATGAATCCCTTTCAAGTACGTTTCCGGTCTCAGCCGATGCTTTCTTTTGCCACGGAAAAGCAAAAAAAGATGGCTTCCAACCCAACCCTTCTTTACAATGCGAAATGTCACTCCATGTGCCCAGAGAGTGCAAGTTAGGCAAGGTTAGCATTAGGCAAGGTTAGCAATTATGTAGAACAGCAAGGTCCGCGGATCACACAACTCTCTCGGCGACGTCACCAGCCTTCTTCTTTGTAGGTTAAGATTCCCTTCTGTTCCGCTGAAAAAGCCACAGAAAACCCAGGCCACATTTCAACCTGGAATTAGGACCAACATTTCAACTCCTGCTCTGCAGGCCTGCCCCTTCTCAACCAGCAGCTTTGTGCTTCCCCCCACAGCACCCGCACACCTCACCGCAGTGGTGGCATGCTCTCAAGGGGGGGTAGCAGCACATACAGGGGGCGATAAAGGACAAGGCCACCAAGGCTAGCCACCGCAGGCAGAACTTGTCATCACCAGTGTCACAAGAGCAAGGGTCCGAGAAGTCTCCCTCCGAGTCCGACATACAGTGATACAGCATGCTTTCTGCACAAAGCATGCAGCTCACTTGGTAGATGCACCTGCGGATGGGGTCAGGGGCATCCTGGCATTTTCCTCGGCTGTTTTCCTCGTGATTGAACCTTTCCTGGCAGTAGATGCACCGTGACCTTTCCCCTTCTTCTATCCTGCGCTTGGACTTCTTAAGCTTTAGAGAGGACGGCTGGGTCTTGAACACCACCGAGCCTTTGGAGTCTTTGAGAGAGTTCAGCTCGGCCCCATCCATGCCGGAGTAGAGATAGTCAGACTTCTTCTGGTCAGACTTGGACATCGGAGTGTTGGGGTCCAGGTCATCCTGCTCCAGATCGTTCTTCCAGATGTCGGGGTGTCTGTAGTCGGCATACCGTCGGATGATAATGTCGCGAGGGTTAATTCGGACAATCTCTTCTTCATCCTGAAAGCTGACATGTCGAATTGACTTTAGTGGGACCTGTGAAGAAAAAAATAGACGCTGTAAATCTCGTTGACATTGAGTGAAAGCAGTCTTATGCAGGTTAGTCCGTTCTACACAGAAGTTACACAACACATCTCAAATTAACAAGATTTTTTCCTCCACTCACTCCTTTTCTCTATTTCATATTTTCTTAGGGAGTATTGCTCCCATTTGGGATCATTGCACTTTCAGGGTTAGAATAATTGACTTACTGTTGGCAGCAGCATTTCAGCAAATAACCAAAAATTGGAAAGATTTGACCAAACTATCTTATCAGGCTTGGTGGTATGCTGTTTGCTACAACCACAGGTTAGACAATACTTTTGTGTACCCCTTCTCTTTAGCTACTAAGCGAAGAGAAGTGTGGAGTCCAGTTACATTATTTTTTGATTTGAGTGCTCAAATTACTCTGTCTTTATCCTCGTTACAGCAAGAAGTTCCTAAACCTCCATGACTTCCTATAATTTATTAAACATATTACTTTTATTTTTAACTTTCCTTATCACTATAATGTATACTCAGTATGTCTTTTATTGCCTTATATCATACCAGATGCCAGTTTTGCTTATATTTATTCTCAATTTTTTATGTTTTCTTTTTACAGCTTGTATTATGCCATTACCTATCTTGATGCATACTTTTGCTTGTTATTTTCTTTGTCTTATTTCGTAAACTTTGCTCATATTCTTTCAATAAAATTTTTCTGAACTTAAAAAAAAAGAAGTTACACAACACAATGCCTTGAACATGGTTGTTTCTTGACCTGATCATAATTCAAACCCCTTTTTCCTTCAACATCTTTAATGATCAACGTCAATCCCTTGTGTTTAGAAAACTTCTGTAATACACTGATTTTACTTGGAAATATTTGTCTTTTTTTCTTTAGGACCAAAAAAGTAATTCACATTTCCTTCCCATTCCGAAATTACCGAACATCTCCAATGAGTGGGAAGGTGAGATTTTATCCCCAAAAAGGGGTACTTTGAATCAACTACTCTTAAGGTAATGAAGTAATGGCTAAGTTCTAACCAATCTGCCCAGATATGCCTTGTCTTGCAATACATCTAAGTGTGGGAAATGTGCAGCTGATTGCATTGGGAAGAGGATCAGGAGGATAAGAAAATGGAGTAAAAATTATGGGGGTGGAAAAGAGAGAAGGAGCTCAAAGACAGGCTGGGCTTTCACTCGGGTCCTGAATCAGAGGGAAAAAACAGTACTTTTTCACAAATGTTCTTTGCTATGGAGAGGATAAACTTCTTATCCCTTATGGTTTGGTGCAGCTACCTAGTAATGTCTTACGGTGCTGCTTGGGACATAAGCCAATGTCTTCTTTTTGTATCCTGGTGCACTCTTACACAATTTGTCTAATGCGGTGCACAATTTTGGTTGTTTGTACAAGAAAATAAACGGTAAAAAAGACCCCCATACATGATAACAATTACAAAAACAAAATCATACTTTAAAGGGAAATGGTAATGCGGCTGTTGTGTCCCAGATTTCTACAAATTTTTTAACATTATAGTGCAAATGAAGGCAATTATAAATTGGAGAAATACACAGAAAGGTGGCCTAACTAGTTAAAAGTTTTAGGAGTTATCATACAAAGAAAATTAGTATAAAAAGCATATTTGGTAGTTTAAAATTTTTTGGGGGAGTGAACAGGTTTTTTATTTGTGGATGTTTAAAGAAAAGCAGTCAACATGAAAGTAAAGGAAATCAGGACTCAAAGAATAACAGTAAACAAAAAGACACGATTTAGATTAGATAGCAAATTATGTCCTAAACCAGTGATACTAAAAGTATGGCCCGTGGGCCACATGCGTTCCGCCTGACCTTCAGATGCAGCTGCAGCCCACTGGTCAACAGCAGCACTGAGCTGTTGTTTACTCGAATCAGCCCGAACATTAAAAATATTTTAAATTAATGGGCAAGCATTTGTTTTCAGGTTAATTGAAGTTAAAGAAAGGAAGTAACTAAGGATTCCTACACCACTCACTTTTAGGAACACTTTCATTTATAAAGACATCTTGCAACAAAGGTATGAAAATATGATAGTCTCTTCAAAATTCAAAAACTGTGTTTCATTAACATGCACAACTGTTTCACGTTAGTGCATCAAAATATATCAGTGTATTCAGAACTGTTTTTGTAACATTTTTCAAACATGAATTTAAGAAACATTCATGCTTCCTTCCGCTCACAACGACAATAATCGCAATAGTGAACTAAGAAAATCACTTGTTATGTCCACTCTTTCGGTGGCCTGGGTTGCTATTACACATGGACAACCATATAGTTTATGAAATCATACACAGGAGAATATTTCTTACATGACACATCCTGTAGTCATGTATTTCAAGGTCCTCTCGTGTGTGATAATGAAGAAAAAGGAGGGAAAGTGAAATAAAACAACTGCCTAGAATCACACAATTTGTTTAGGTGGGGAAACCGGGTTTGATACCAGGTTTTCTGGTTTTACATTGTGCTATTCATCCACTAGATGTACATGCTTCACATCCCCTACACCCACCTTACAGTGCCCAACCGCCACCCAGCTGGCCTCAACGCGGCCCTCAGTCACACCACAGACCACACTTCTTGGGCCTTGGGAAAATGTTTGTAAGTGCCCATGTTCTAAACTTAAGAGGCGGAAAGTTCTTGTACTGCCTACGCTATGTGGTTGGTGGAAGCTCTTTATTACTTGAACGCCTCAAAGAATGCTACTCTTGACAATGTTGAAGTGCCTTAAAAAGTAATTGTTTCTCAACAGTAGGGGGCAGTGTGATTAATTGGATCCCTTCCAACTTCTTTATCGTATAATATTAATTGATGGCAATTACCTCAGGATACAATCTAGAGCTGAACAAAACTTGTTAGTTTCACTAATCACAAAGTGACCAAAAAGTGTCCATCCACGGTTGACAGGAAAATAAAGGGAACTCCATTGGTACGAAACATTGACAAGTGAAGATATTCATTCAGAGAACTTATGGACTTCAGGAGAAAAACAAAATTTCCATAAAAGTGGCAAAATGTTTTTAATTTAAGGCTTCAAGGAATGATGTAGGAAACTGGAGACGTCCCCATACCTATACAACAGCAATCTAGTATGTCAAATCCTATGATCAAGATGGATTAGTTACTTACCTGTAATCCTAGTTCTCTTCCAGGGGTATACTCATTAAAGTCATAAGCACTGAATTATCTCCGCCCATGAGCGGGAACCCGGAACACATAACAATATACATATATATGTGTAAAAATATCAAAAAGTACATAGTACTAAACTAATTATACACATATAAATGTATAATAACCATAATATGCAGCCTAACATATATACAGAGGCTAATAAAACCAACATTACATAAGTTCTGAAGCATGAAAACATGCTATATATAAATGCAATAAACAGGCATGAGCCCAAAATGCATTTCATAACCATGAAAAACCTTTATTTTCATCAAAGAACCTGTTGTAAACAGTTATTAGCCTAAAAACGCTGCATATGAAAAATTGTCTGTGTACAGAAAATCAGACTGGCACCCTGCCTTTAAGGCCCCAGAGAATCTGCACACTTTGCCTTTAAGGCCTCTAGGAGAACTCTGTTCCCATCATGCACCACAGGTGACAGTTAGGTCAGTTCTTTTGTACGGTACAGTAAACTTGTAGCAGGAATCTGCACTTAAAACCTTCATAATACATATTGAAAAACACTTCAATGCTACTGTTCGCCCGGGGAGGCGGGAGGGTGCTTATGACTTTAATGAGTATACCCCTGGAAGAGAACTAGGATTACAGGTAAGTAACTAATCCTTCTCTTCCAGGGGATACTCATTAATAGTCATAAGCACTGAATAGAGTAGCAAGCTCATACCCACTAGAAGCGGGCGAACAGATAAATGCATAGCCGCACATTTAAAAATACAGTGTTTAACTAGAAACAGCAAACAAATTTCTGAGTGATGCTTGACCCACTTGTGCATCAGTCTGCGCATCAGAATCCAAACAGTAATGGCATGTAAACGTATGCACTGAACGCCAAGTAGCTGCTTTACATATCTCTGACATAGCCACATTCCTAAGGAGAGCTGTGGTAGCAGCTTTCCCTCTCGTAGAATGAGCCCTAGGTCTACCTGACAAAGACTTGTGGGCTAGCTGATAAGCCAGTAAGATACATGACACTATCCACCTAGAAATGGATCTCTTGGATGCTGCCAAACCAGTATTCGTAGGACCATAGTTCACAAACAGTGTGTCTCAAAGACTTCGTTTTTTCTAAGTAAAATTTCAACACCCTCTTTAGATCTAAAGAATGCAAAGTCCGCTCAGCAGGACTCGAAGGGTTTGGAAAGAAAGTAGGCAATGTTATGGATTGGTTCACATGAAAATCCGACACCACCTTTGGTAGAAAAGCAGGGTGAGTCCTAAGCACCACTCTGTTTCCATGAAAAACTGTGTACGGTTCCTTGCAACACAGAGCCTGAATTTCGCTCAGTCTACGAGCAGAAGTGATGGCTACCAGGAATGCTACTTTCCAAGATAAGTGTTGCAAAGAAGCTTTATGTATGGGTTCAAATGGTGGACCCATCAACTTAGTCAATACCACATTAAGCTCCCAAGGTGGAGAAGGAGACCTGACTGGAGGAAACACCTTCCTTAACCCCTCTAGAAAATCCTTCACCACAGGCATCCGAAAAAACGATATCTGTGTTGGCGATTTTCTATAAGCAGTTATTGCAGCAAGATGGACCTTAATAGAACTAAACTGAACTGCAACCAGACTCAGCAAGGTAAAGAAGATAAGGCAAGATCACCTGTTCTTGACCATCAATAGGGTCAAGACCTTTACTCTGACACCAGAGGTAAAAGCGTTTCCACTTAAATCCATAGGATTGTCTTGTAGAAGGGCGCTTTGCCTCCTTAAGAATGTTCATACACTCCGGATTTAGCTGTAAATGTCCGTACTGGATGACTTCAGGAGCCATGCTGCCAAGCGCAGGGAGGGCAGATTGGGATGAAACACCCGCCCCTGCTGCTTGCACAGAAGATCTGGACGACAAGGCAATCTCCTGTGTGGCCTGATTGACAACTGAAGGAGATCGGGGAACCACCACTGGCGTGGCCACTCCGGGCAAATCAGTATCATTCTGGAACTGGTCTTGTACATCCGGTTGATCACTGCTGGTATCAACGGTGTCGGTGGAAAGGCGTACAGCAAATTTTGACACCAGTCTATCAAAAGGGCATTCCCTTGAGACCCTTTCTGGGAAAACCTGGACGCGAAGACGGGGCATTTTGCGTTCGCCGCGTCTGCGAACAGATCGATGTCTGGTGTTCCCCACGCCTGGAAAATGCTGTGCGCGACGTCTTCGTTGAGAACCCAGTCGTGCGCTTCGTCGAAGTCTCTGCTGAGACCGTCCACCTCTGAGTTGAGACTCCCTGGTAGGTGAACTGCTGTTATGGACAGGTCCCGTGCCAGTAACCAATGCCAAATGGTCTGGGCTTCTATGGACAGCGTCCTGGATCTGGTACCCCCCTGCTTGTTTAGATAATACATTGTTGTTGTATTGTCTGTTTGCACCAGAAGGGACCGAGTCTGTAAAGATGGAGCCAGAGACTTGAGAGCAAGATGGACCGCTCTGAGTTCGAGTAGATTGATGTGATATCCTTTCTCGAAGTCTGACCATAGCCCTTGTAGCTGAAGAGGGCCCATATGTGCCCCCCAACCAAGGAGAGAGGCATCTGTGATTAGAGTCTGCGTTGGTGGGTCCTGATGAAAAGGAACTCCCTTCATCAAGTGTGCCTTCTTCATCCACCACCGAATGGAATCTCTTGCCGACTGTTGGAGATGAATCCGAACCTCCCAGCGTCCCGTCCTATGTTTCCATTGATCTTCCAGACACTGCTGCAGAGGACGCATCTGCAAACGTGCGTTTGGCACGATGAATATGCATGATGCCATGGACCCCAGGAGAGAGGATACTTGCCGAACTGTCGGACATGCATCCTGGAGGAGAAGCACGCACTTCGCCTTGATAGATGACCATCTCTCCTCCGAAGGACACACGTTTTCTTTTTCTGTGTCCAGCTGTGCACCCAAGTAGTGGATCTTCTGGGTGGGATTCATTATGGACTTCTTGTAGTTGATTTGCAGACCCAACTTGCACATGAGTTGGAGGCATATCAATAGATGTTCTTCTAGTAGAGATGGGGACGAACTCTTCAGAAGCCAGTCGTCTAAGTACGGATATATGAAAATCCGTCTCTTTCGAAGACACGCTGCTACTACCGCCATACATTTTGAGAATGTTCTGGGAGCTGATCTCAGGCCAAAAGGGAGGACTGAGTACTGGTAATGATGAACCCCTACTTGGAACCTGAGGAACTTGCGATGCTTTCTGGATACCGGAATATGAAAGTACGCATCTTTCAGATCGATGGAGCACATCCAATCCCCTTGGTGTAATTGAGGGAAAATCTGATGAAGAGCCAGCATTCGAAATTTCTCCTTCCGAATGAATTTGTTCAATATCCTCAGATCCAGAATGGGTCTGAACTCCGTAGCTGGACCTTTTTTCTGTACGAGAAAAAATCGAGAGTACAGGCCTTGACCTCTCTGTTGAGATGGTACTGGTTCTATGGCGTTCTTCTTCAGAAGGGCGTCCACTTCCTGTTGCAAGCGCCCTATATTCCACTGAACCATCTTTAGAGGGCGAATGACAGGCGGGGGCTTCTTGAATCTCAAAAGGTATCCGCTCTGTATGATACTCAGCACCCATCTGTCCTGTGTGATTTGCTTCCACTCGTCCAGATACCACACAATACTTCATCCAACCGGAGTGGCACACGGTTGTGGAGGAAGCATCCGTTCATTCTTTTTGAGGCTGCTTGGTAGCAGAGGATTGCTGCCTGTTTCCATTGCCTCTGCCTCGTCCAGGTCGTCGCTGTTGGAATTGCGACCTCTGTTGATTTTGGCCTTGATTTTGCGATGACCAATTCGACTGTTGGCCCCTCTGCTGAAAAGATCTTTTGTCAAAGGGACGAAAATTACCCCGACGTCTAAAGTCTTTTTTCTTTTCAAGACCGACGGCCTTTAGAGTGTCCAACTCCACTTTCATTTTAGACATTTCGTCGTCAGCGTGAGAGCCAAACAGAGTCGAACCATTAAAAGGTAAATTGACCATTTTTCTCTGCGCCTCTGGCTTTAATCCCGTAAGGCGAAGCCAAGCTGTACGTCTAGCACAAACACCATGTGCATAGCCAAGGGCTGACAGATCCGCCGCATCAGCAGCTGCGCTTATACTCTGGTTAGCCACCAATCCTCCTTCTTCCACTATTTCCAGGAAGTCTTTCTGATCCTCTTTAGGGAGTTTATCAGCAAAACGAGCCACTGAGTCCCAGAGCAGACGATCATAGCGGCCCAATAAGGCCGACGCACTGGCCACTCTCATGACCGAACCTGAGGTGTAGCACATTCTTCTCCCCAAGGAATCCATACTCTTACTATCCTTTTCAGGTGGAGCAGAAGAAGTAGATGCAGCGGAATGTGCTTTTCTGACTGCCGCCACAATAAGTGAATCTGGAGGAGGGTCAGAACGCAAAAATAAAGGATCCTCTGCTGGAGCCCTGTACTTCTTAGCAATCCTAGAAGGACCAGAACCCACCGTGGCCGGAGTTAAGAATGTTCTCATCGCTGGTTCTATCAACCCGGGCACTAACGGCAGAAGAGGCCTACTAGTCGTTTTGTGATGTAGTGTTTCAAAGATGACTGACGTTGCTATTTGAGGAACTGCCATCTTGATCTTGAACTTATTCGCCCCACGACACAACACATCATTAAACGTGCCTAAATCATCCACTGGAGACACTCTGGACGGAGGAGTAGATGAGATTGTGGGAGAATAGTCTCTATATGAAGATCTTAAAGAAGACTTAGACGACGTAGAAGATGAAGAAGGAGTCCTACTCCGCCTCGGAGGAGTTGCAGATCGCTGCCTCCTTTGCTCCCTTGAACGTGATTTCTCTCTCACTACGGACCTTGAGCGTGATCTTCTATGCAGCTCCGTCTGAGGGACCGGAGCCCTCATCCCCATTAGACCTGCCTCAGGACGCATCTTCCAATGTCTCAGGCTTTCCAGCCACCTCGGAGACAAGTTAATAGGACGTCCAACACGCTCAGGTGAAGCCTCAGGTGACACCTGTACAATATTCAATCCAGTTGAAGACTTGGAGGCTCCGGAAACTACACTGTGCTCAGAAACCAATGAGCCAGATGGAGACCGTTGTCTAGGCACCAATTGTCGATCATCCGACACCTGCCCTGAGGTCGAGCCCGAATGAGCCACCACAGACGAGTCCTGGTGCACCACCTCCTGCCCCACTGCAGACCTGTCGTCTTGCTGGTCTCGCGGAGAAGACAAATGTTCTGGACTAATGTCTGACCTCGACAAAGACCTAATTGAGGTCCGAGAAGGCCGGTCTGGATAGTCTCGACGCCGACCCGTGTTCAGGTAGGGGAGACCTAGACCCTCCATGCTTCGAGCCCGAAGCAGACTTCGACATCGACTTATGTCGCGATGGAGACCTCGATCTTCCTCTTTTTAGGTCTCGACGTCGACTCCTTCGACGTCGTCCTATCTCTCGACGTCGACCGCTTCCTCGACCTCGGCATATCCTTCGACGTCGACACTTTCCTCGACGTCGACACTCCATCCTTCGACGTCGACACTCCATCCTTCGACATCGACACACCATCCTTCGACGTCGGACGCCTCTCTTCCCTCGACGTCGACTTCTCACGAGTCTTCGACGTCGAGCGCGGCACCCTCGACGTCGTCTTTACAGCAATCGACACCAGATGTCTCGACGTCGAGAAAGATTTCGCCGGCGACTGCTTAGACGCTGAACCTTGCCTCACCGGCGAAGTCCTCGACGTCGACGGAGCCCTCTTCGACGCCGACAACGCTGACGGCGATCTGGATCTCGACGTCGACCGCACCTTTTTTGACGGCGACGCTCCCTGGAGTCCAGTTTTCTTAGTTCTACCATCTGGAGACGCTGATCTTCGACGTTTAGGATGAGAAGATGGCTTAGTAGATGATAATAAGCCCTTGGAACTCTTCTCACCACGGTTTTCTCTCTCCAGGAGGCCCAGCAACCTCATTTTCTCCCTTTCTCTTAAAGTTCTACTGGAAAGGTTGAGGCAGTGATAACAATCTTCCACCTTATGAGAAGCTGGAAGACACACCACACAAACAGAATGTGGGTCCGTTTTTGACATCTTCTTCCCACAGGAAGGACATTTGTAAAATAAAGGTGGCTTTCTGACTAAAAAATACCAACAGTTAGTCAGAACAGGATAGAAAACACCACCAAAATAATCTTTTGTCAAAAAAAGGCAAGAAAAAACCAACTTCTGACAGAAAATACTACAAATGAGCAGAGCTCAAGTTCCAGGTTCCTCACAGAACAAGCCGGAAAAAAGAACTAACCGAACTGTCACCTGTGGTGCATGATGGGAACAGAGTTCTCCTAGAGGCCTTAAAGGCAAAGTGTGCAGATTCTCTGGGGCCTTAAAGGCAGGGTGCCAGTCTGATTTTCTGTACACAGACAATTTTTCATATGCAGCCTTTTTAGGCTAATAACTGTTTACAACAGGTTCTTTGATGAAAATAAAGGTTTTTCATGGTTATGAAATGCATTTTTGGGCTCATGCCTGTTTATTGCATTTATATATAGCATGTTTTCATGCTTCAGAACTTATGTAATGTTGGTTTTATTAGCCTCTGTATATATGTTAGGCTGCATATTATGGTTATTATACATTTATATGTGTATAATTAGTTTAGTACTATGTACTTTTTGATATTTTTACACATATATATGTATATTGTTATGTGTTCCGGGTTCCCGCTCATGGGCGGAGATAGTTCAGTGCTTATGACTATTAATGAGTATCCCCTGGAAGAGAATTTAACGTTGCTTAACTATGAATAATTATCCTATGCCTCGGTTGCTCCACACAGAGGTTTAGAAGGAAGCGATACAGACTTGTAAACTTTGTTCTTAATCATGGGCATCGTCATTAAATGTATGACCAATATTTTCCCCATATGTGGAAACAGAAAACCCTTTTTCAAAAATGTATATTTCTTAAAAATACATTTCTTATGCTGTGTGAGGTAACATTTCTTGTGCATAAGTACATTGGAATAAAACTATATTTTAAAACAGCATGACAAAAAAGTCTTTTAAAAGTTATTTCTTATTGAGGCGGGTATCGAGGGTCTGGCTCATGAGTGGATGTGTTCATTTTTGGAGAATAGACAATTCCAGGTCTATTGTCCTCCTTTTAAATCCGAGGTGCGTTCGCTCAGACACGGGGTGCCTCAGGGATCAATTCTGAGCCAGACTTTGTTCAATCTTTATATGGCACCCCTGGCCAAGCTGGTTGCGGAGTACGGGGTTGAGATAGTGTCATATGCTGATGACACCCAGCTGGTAGTGATACTGTCTCAGCCCCCGGAAGAGGCCTCAGCCAATTTCACGGCATATCTGAGCGGAGTAGCCGGATGGATGAATACCAATTGCTTACGCCTCAACGCCAATAAAACTGAACTTTTGGTGTTGGGGAAATCTCCATCCATCTGGTCATCGGCATTGTGGCCTAAAGAACTCGGCACCATCCCTAAACCATTAGATCAGGTTAAAAATTTAGGGGTCAGATTGGACGAGACTCTATCCTTCGAACACCACACTAGAGGGATAGCAGGGAAATGCTATGGGATTCTTAAGGTCCTACGCAAGACCCTGGACTCTCTCCCTGCAAATAGCAGGAAAACGTTCATCCATACTCTGGAGATGCCCCACCTTGACTATAGTAACGCCTTGTATTTAGGTTTGAGTAAGAAAGGATTGCATAGGCTACAGTGTGTCCAAAATGCGGCAGCGAGACTAGCTCTCAATCTTTCAAGAAGATCTTCAGGGAAACAAGCTTTAGTTCAACTCCACTGGCTCCCTATATGGGAACGTATCATCTTCAAGAGCATGTGTATGACTCATCATATTGCTTATGAGAGAGGTCCCGCCTATCTGCGAAAGCGACTCACCAAATACCACCCCAATCGTCCTTTACGATCACAGGGCCGTATGCTCTTTCAGGCGCCCAGAATTCAACGGGCACGGATGGGGGGTCGGTCTTTCAGATATTTGGCTAGCAAACAATGGAATGACCTCCCCATTGAGCCCCGGATGGAGCCATCAGAAGGAAGCTTCAGGCGTAGTTTGAAAACTCACCTTTTTCCTAAATCTTGATACTCCCCTGACCTCTCCCTCAGTGGCCTTTTTGTTTTTGGGGTTTAGTGCTGGTAAACAGTTTTAAAGCGCGGGGACACACTGTTCCTAGTGTAACCAGGCGCTATATAAAAGGTGTTATTATTATTGTAAAAATAAAAATGACAGTTTGTCTATAATATTTATACAGTGAGAAGCCAGCCAAAAGGCAGTGGAGAACTGAGAAGAGAGCCAGAGGTCTTATGCTAAATTAACTGAGCTTTTCTTCAAGGTAGCCAAGCTGATCAATAGCCTTAAAGTGCACTGCATTAACAGTTAGCCAGCAGTTACTATTTCCAATCTCTGAAACAAGGATCTCGGAACACTGGATTTTGCCCTGTTATTTATTTATTCTAGAAAACAATTTGTGAAGCAATTTTTACTTCAATAAATGCCATTTGGTGCCTCCTATTTTTGAACCTTTATGAAGCTTTTTGAGAAGGGACTGAATGGCTGTTGCTTGAGAACGTAAGCTGTGGTGGCTTCGGGACCTGATTTAGACACCTCATTGGTAAAGGGGCTGATAAAACTGTGGAACAGAAGGCGCGGGTAACTAGGGGGCTTCTGGAGTCCTCATACACTGGGGACCGGTTGTCCTGGCAGGGCTTCATCCCCTGATGGAGGACGTACTTATTAATAAGTAAGGGATGCACCCATCGGGCACTAAAGCTGTGGTGACCCCCAACCCCCTCAGGGCCCCTGTAACGTCCACTACCCAGCGTCTATCCCCTCGCCAACTTCTCGATCTATGGAGACTGGTAGTGGTCTTTGAGGAATGGGAGAGCCTGCTTTGACAAGATGCTGAAGGATGGAAGGGAGCTGCCCTCTTCGCAGTGCAGCATTGACCGCTTTAAGAATCCTGGGATGGGGGCATCAAAAGCTCCTCTGCTGGAGACTCACACAATAGTGACGGCTACTCGATCCCATCTGCAGAAATATTACAGGCAATTTGTGAGTCTCCGAATTGTCTGGTTTATGGTGCTGAGGTTCCTCTTCTTCGCCTCGATCTGGGCAATTGCTTCAACAGGACTTCAAAAGGCTTCAGAAGGTGACACTACAGCTTGAACGAAGGGCCGAAGACACACAGCGCAGATCACGACTTAACAACTTGCATGCAGTAAGAGCCTCCGATGGCCTTGATGGGACAAAACATGAAATGTTCTTCTCTGACTGGTTCAGATCCTGGGTCCCCGCACAGGACTGGCCAGCTTGCTATGTGACGGAGAGGTTGCATAGAGGCCTCATCAAGAAGCTGCCCCCAGAGCTCCACCTCACCCAGTTATCCTTAGGCTCCTGAAAAATAAGGATAGAGATGCTATCACCAGCGGACAGTCCTTCGTATCTCCTCAAAAGTCATGATCTTCACTGACTACACCACTCGAGTCCAGCAGCAAAGGAAAAGATTTGCAGAGGTTAAGGTCAAACTGAGGGTGATGGAGATGCAATACATGCTGATGTACCCGGCAAGTCTAAAAGACATTCACCAGGCAAAGTTTTTTTTATTGATACTGTCGAGGCAGCTTGGAACTGGATGGAGGAGCAGGTGCCGATCCGAGCACTAGTGGAACATAGACTAGTCCGGAACTGACACATGGTCAACGGTGGCTCAGCTTAGACCCGGGTGTCTCGGACGAAGGGGAGGGCCAAGTCAGTGCCCTGCAAATCGAAGAAGGTCCAAGAAGCCTCCGCCTAGACCCAGATGTTTCAAATAAAGGGGGAGGACCAAATCAGTGACCTGCAAATCGAGGAAGGTCCAAGAAGCCTCCGCCTTGACCCAGATGTCTCGGACGAAGGCCAAGTCCGTGTCCTGCAAATCGAGGAAGGTCCAAGAAGCCGACTTATCTGCTTTCGATGGCGGCAACCTCAACTCTCAAACTTTCAATCAGGCAGATAATGTAAACATCTCGGAGATCAGGTGATGCCCGCTAACGTAGCTCCGAAGGATAGATTTGGTTGACTTTGGTCTCCCTGTAATGAGGCGATGACTGGAAGGGTGAAGGGGCTTGATGCCGCCCACTCCCATTCTGCGTCTCTGACCACATTCTTTCCTTTCATTAATTTGAGTGTGATGCATGCAATGAGGGCCTATTAGCAGTGTAGATAAGTAAAGACTGGGACGCTGTTTATTACTGCGGTCTTTGCTACCAGTTGATGGGTATTACATTTACGGGAGACAAAGAATTCCTTTTTAGAAGTGTGGGGTGGAGGACTACAATGGGGGTTGTCGGTTGCAATCCTATGCTGCAGTAGTCTGAGTTTTGGCTCTATAAACACCCTGCTCATGTGGTCCTATACAGAGGAGAAGGCGTGGATAGTTGTGACCCAGTAGATTGAGAGGGAGAGAGGGAAGAGGTGAGGTGAGTTTTGGAAGTCACCTTAGGGCTGATTGTTCAGAGGATACTGCTCGCAGTTTCAATCGCTCACTGATGGGATGGTATGCAACATAAGGCAGGAAACAAGGTGAAGGCTCCATAGCAGTGCTTAATTTGTATAAAAAATGTAAGCACCAGGGCTCTCGTCAGGAGCCCACTGCAGTTTAAACCACTCATTACCCCTACCAGCCACAGTAGCTACACAACTACTAACCATAACACTCCTACAAGTGTGACAGTTCGGACTCTTCAAGGCCCCCAAAGCTATAAGAATGGCTTGGGCGGCAGATAATAGTAATGTATACTGTATATTGAATTAATAATTGACTGTTGCTGTGGTCATCTCTAAATGAGCCAAACAATGCCACCTTGTGGCAGACTGTCACAAGCACCGCTGTTGACAATTAGGTGCCTGTGCCGAGCACCGGAAACCACCGGCTCAAATTAAACACTGCCCCATAGACAACCAACAGTGACTACCTGAGGCAATTTGTAACAATAAAAAATCCTGTAATGGAATGCTATTGACGTGGTTAGTAAATTTCAGAGGGGAGTAACCACTCTTGCGAAGATTAAAAGAAAGTGACCTTGATTAAAACCATTTGACTATTTTCAGGTGTAGGAATATAGCTTGCTAGCTGGCATCACTGAGGATACTATGTGGCACTGCACATGTCTCTTCAGGATGCACATACAATATTTTATAAGAATAGCCAGGTTCAGTCAACTGAAAAAAAGCAACTGGAACATTCCCCTTCACCACTGTATGACACTGGGTGCCTATGTACAACACAATCTTTCTGGTGCCTGGAAGGCCAAATTCACACCCCGAACTGAAGGGCTTTTCACTATGGGTGACATTATGCATAATTAGGTTAAATGCATCTTGCACTCCAAAAATTACACAAGTGGTCTGTTCGGGTAAATATTCAACTCAGTAATGTAATTTTGAGATACTTTTTTGGTCACTCACGTTCAAAACACTGCCACTCGGGTTCGGATTTGTATATGTGAACTTAAACATTACCTAGGAGGTTCATTCGATAAAAAATGTATCTGAAATATTTGTTGGCCACCCACGTTAAAGGAACTGTCGCTCGCATTCAAAACACTGCAGCTCGCGTTTGAATTTGTAGTTTCATGCTCAAAAACTACCTGAATGGTTCACTTAGGTAAAGTAATATGCCCTGATGAGGAAACTATCTTGATGTGAGGCTCCAACAAAAATAGTAATTGATAATTACCCCTATGCATATTGCATGGCAGTTGATGCTCAAGTCTAGATTCTATAAAGTGATCTGTGCTAATTTGAACTTCCTGCATGCTAATTTGTTAGCATCTGCTGTACAGCTTAGCTACATTTGTTTACCAATTCTCTGGCTGATATTCCCACACTATTAACAATATGATGACAATAATGTGGATAGGCCGCCATAAGGGTGTACACCTCCACCGCTACCAGGCGCCCGATGCCCTAAAAACCACAACGTTCACCAAATCACACACACCCAAGGCATATAGTGGTCCCAGTTTTCGCCCACTACCCCCTCGCAACTCCACCTTCCTAGCAGACAAGTCACAATGTTGGTGCTAACATTACTCCATGTCAAACAACAAAATAGTGTCGTGAGAGTAAAGTTTATTAAGCACAGTATTAGGGAAGGACGAAATCAGCCTTTTAGTTCGCATTGGAAGTCATTTAGGGATTTCTTTTTTGAAGCCCTCACTCACCACCCTGGGTGGTGACATGCTTCATCATCGGGCCCAACAGGAGAAGTCGAATGCCTCCCTGGTGTGCTACAACGCCAGATTACTGCGGAGCTGGTTTTTTGTGACAATAGTGTGAAAAGCAGTGTGGATTAAAAAATGTCAGCAAGCTGTACCAACCAAAACACTTTATTCTGTGGTCAGCCAGACATTATTAAAATATATGTGTCGGGAAATTAACCAACTAATGTGTTGGGTATTTCCACTTAAAGTGGTACAGCTTGCTGACATTTTTTAATCCACACTGCTTTTCACACTATTGTCACAAAAAAACAGCTCCGCAGTAATCGGGCGTTGTAGCACACCAGGGAGGCATTCGGCTTCTCCTGGTGGGCCCGATGATGAAGCATGTCACCACCCAGGGTGGTGAGTGAGGGCTTCAAAAAAGAAATCCCTAAATGACTTCCAATGCGAACTAAAAGGCTGATTTCGTCCTTCCCTAATAATGTGCTTAATAAACTTTACTCTCACGACACTCTTTTGTTGTTTGACATAAACTAACCTGGGGGAGTGAGAGTGTCTTGTCTCTTCCCTCTCTCAAGTTGTTGAATCCGCTAACATTACTCCCCCACCATCCACAATCTCAGCTTGGTGTTGGAAATCAGGACATCTAGTTGTCTCCACAGTCAGAAATGCTAATTCACATCCACCCAGTTACAACATTTATGCCCCGGTGGGGCATTTCTTCTGGTGATAAATATTACTAGCAAGAGACTTTTTTGACAAAGGGCTTTTACTTAGCTCCATTCCCTCCTGCGAGGGTGACACAAGACACGTGAGGCTGTCAGCATGGACGGGGAGAGCATAATACAGGGTTTATACAATCAATGTTGTCGTGATACTGTCCCTAATATTGTATCATCCATGTCTTCTTGTACAACCTGATTGCTAATTACTGCCTACATACCACGTCAATGTTGTATGGATATCGAAACTATCAATAAAGGTCTACTTGTAAAAAACAAATGACAATAACGTAAACGACACCTGGGGAACCATCATGCAATATCTGGAATCCCATATAAGAAAAGCAGACACCGAGATGCACACAATTACCTGGCTGTGACAGTACGTTCTTCTAGAGTTCAGTTCTTCAAAAGCTGTAGACCTGATGCTTGAGCTTCTGTAAGGTTCATCTGTAACTATAGATCCGTGCCGGAAAAAATGCTCTCTTGTAAAAGAATTGGAAGTGTTATCTTGGTGTGCCTGAAACAAGGAAATATTTGTATAGTTTATTTAAACATCATCTCAAAATAAACACAATTTCAGAGGGGTAAATCCACAACATGCCCACATGAGATTCAAAACCTCCTGCTTTCAAGGTCTGCACATCTGATCAATAAACAAGATCAGTATGGCATCTGCAACCCCACATTGTTTCCCAAGAAAAAATAGTGTCCTTAGTTGTAGCAAATCAGTGAAAGACAAGTACCAGAGAAGGAGCATTTGGAAAGTGAGGAAAACCTTTAAGGCCTAAAACAAGTAGACCACTCGAGAGAGAGAGAGAGAGAGGCTCATTCATGGAACCCCAGACATCTCTAGGTCAGTGCTGCATGGAACCCCAGACATCTCTAGGTCAGTGCTAAGGTAAGTGAAATGGAAAGAAAAATGCTAATTTCTGTTAACTAGAGTTCTCCAGCACGGGTGTGTTTTATGGATTCACTTGATGGATTGATTCCCTTTTGTCGATGTGGGACACATACCTTGACTATACTGAATGAATTAAGTATGTGAATCTACGAAAGACTAAACGCTGGAGAACATCTGAGCTTCTGGAGTGAGTTAAGCATTTAAAGTGCAGAGGATGCATAGACCTTCAGAAGATGAGACTCCCAGAATCTCTGTCAGCAAGAGTGAGAAGACTAGCTAATGTGGTTAGGCAGATCAATGGACTGGCTGAGCCACTCCTTCGCCCAAAAAGAACTACAGGTGAAGTAATGTCCAGTGGCATGTGACACATAGAGATGACTCTGGTGATCATATGAAGAGGAGAGCAGACCTTTGACAAATAAAGCAAGAGCACTTTCACTAGAGCGAGGCGTTGCGTGCTCTTGCAAAGCACACATCCATCCCAGTACTGCCAGGAAGCTAAAAGATTTACTACTGGAACCCTCAAGTTGTAAATAAGTAGAATAATCAGGAAATCATGGAGCTCACACTTGTGTGCGACACGAACATCTGCTTACCAGGTCAGCGTTAATGTTGCCTGACCCAGCACAGTAGAGCCCAGATCATCTGAGCAGAAGCTCAGGTCCACAGATCGACAACTTGATGACGCAGTTGAGGGCAGTGCACGCACCACCTGCTTGTTGATGAAGAGTAATTTGGCAGTGTTGACTGCAAGGATTAATACACTGTAGCCACACATTTAAAACAGGAAGCTGGGGAACACATCAAGTCGAGCCCGGATGTTGCTGTGACGGAAGTTCTTTTTCTGGAGCTAGAACTGCCCACCTAAAGACCACACATTCCCATCCCTATACAGACTCTCAGTAGTCAGTGAATTCATGTGAAGTATAAATTGGCTTCATGGAACTGAGTCACGGTGTAAGTCTGAACATTTTTTGAAACCCTTTATAGTGAGATTCTCAAGAAAAAATACGTAACTCAAGTGTGATATGCAAAAGGTTTATGCCCTCTAAACGATATATGAATCCTGTTTAACTTATAATTGAGCAGGCCAGGGGTGTGGACTTCTTATGACCTCGTTATTACTGTTTGGGGTCAAAGACAATCATTTTTCATGTATATTTTTTCCAGTGGAGAAGTATTCCCACCCACTTGCAGCACAAGCGCTATTGGCTGCCAGTTTACAGTAACACAGTATGGATCTTTGATTGTCTCTGCCTCTAAGGCAATATATTTATACAAACACACACATAAACACAGTGAGTTGTAAGCTCAGCTTGCATTACTGACAGTGATGCCAGTATAAAAATGTGCATACGTTTGCATAATTTTACAATTTGATACCACTTCTCAAGCCCCAAGAATGCTTCTCTGAGACATTACTTAGTAAAACATGTTTAATTCCTGCCAATATTTGAGGGGGAAAAGATAATGGATAATCCCTGCTAACACATAATAGGCAATATGAAAGTAAACTAAGGGCCCAATTCTTCAAGGGCTCTTACACAATAGGAATAGTGCAATAATGTGTAACCTCAATGCCTGACATCAATAGACATGGACTTCTTTCACAGGACAAGCAGACTGTGAAATGTTGTATACAGGTATTCATCCTATTGGAACCATGGGAAACATCTCCTGCTTAGTGACGGATGTGCATTCCTGTCCTAAGTGCCCAAGCTGCATGGATACCTGTAGCCCCGACAATGATATTTGGTCATGGGTAGAAATGGATCATGTGTGCGCGCTATGGTCTAGGCCTGTCTCGTGGTAATGATGTCTCATGGTTGTATGACTGGGAGGGGCGAACCAAGCAACACCCTCATGATATTAGAGGGCTACTGCCCTACCAGGAGTTAGTTGACATGACCACTGTGGCTCCAGCATACCCCTTCTGTGTTTCATAGTGATCAGTAATGTGAATAGGCCTTTTTACCAGTATCAAGGTAGTGGTGCCTATTGTCCCACTCATGTAAAATTCTGTGGCAGTGTGGTCAACTCACCCTTGGCCTATATGGATTGTGTGTACTGTCGGGCAGCACATAATACTTGCATGTGCATGCTGGGATGTGTGTGTGCCTGTCTATGGTACTAACATAACATGAAGACCTGTGGCTCCCATTTTGGAAACACATGGCTTGGAGAGGCTATGAGAGGTAAGGACTGCCACCCTCAGACAGGAGATGTGTATTGCTGACATTCGTGAGGGCTTGGAAGGGAGCTTACTCTAAAGGAATGGGAGCAGAGCATCACCGGTGCATATCATAGGTCTTTTTGATTTCAGGAATGGTGGGTCTGGGGCCCATTGTCAGAGAGATGGTGAGACAGAAAAGGTTTGAACCGTGGACCAGGAAATCTTGATGGGGAGGATGGTTAAAGTATCTGTACCTTTATGAGGCATATTTCAGTGAGGTTGACAGCCAGATGCTTGGTTATTCCCTTGGCCTGTGTTGTATATCAATCAGAACTGGAGCCACTTCTGCTGTGGCACACTGCCACTTTGATAAAGGGCAGTGGAGTGGAGAGGAGAGAGCACTTAAAAGGAGCTGACACCCATAACCCGAATTTTAAAGGCTCACAAACAAAATCACGTGTGCCTGAAGTTGGGACTATAAGGGCGGGAGCATGAGACCCCCAAGTTGTTAAAAAACATTGTTCATCAGTTGAAGAAGGTTGTCAAGACTTCTAACTGCTGGGAGTTACCTCCAGTATAGAATGGGAAATAATCAACCCCACTAAAGGGGACAGAGAGACTCAAGGATTCAGCCCAGGGCTGCACTAGAACGCGGACCACAAGAGGCTTCTTTGTGTGATCACATTAAAATACTCCTGTTTCAATAAAAGCAAGTATTTGGCTGGACACTCATCTTACAGTTACTGTGTGTACTTTGATTCTTCAGCCTGTATATGCATCACATCTACCTCCCCTTTGAAGAGCCTTGAGCTGCTACCACTGAGTGTCACAAGCTGAAAGAGGTAGTACTTGGCCCAGTTACTCAGGGCCCATCTCGGCCCACGGTTGGGCCCAGTAACTCCTGCTTGCCCCATGGCTCTCTGGAACGGGTTCTGACAAATCCATAATATTTTCTCTATTAAATTATGAAGTTGAACCTCTTACCCTAAATGAACCTGCATTGCCTACTAATAACTACTAAATATAACCCCTAAGTGAGACCCCTAAACCTAACATTAATCCTAGGCTTTGGACTATCCCTCAACCTAACCCATGGTTTCCGTATAAGGTTATCCATAGCCCAAACGGGACCCTGCACTTTACCATGATTGTCTCTATGCTTAGACCTAAATGTAATCCTAGTGTTTGCCCCAACTAACCATCAATCCCTTTGAAAAACCTTTACTCAAGAATTTAACCAAGCCTTCTAACTAACCCATATTCTAACTCTTCTTCGGACCTTGCCTTATTATATGCCTAAACATAATAATATCCATAACTAATCCTTTCCTTTTTATTGCCCCAACTATTTTTTCAAACTTCCTTTAAACTATTTTACCCTTTTTTCAACTTTTCCATGCTTTGCTTTTTTTTCCTTTTGCCATTTTTGACCTAAGAGCCATGGAGCCGCCACAGCAGATGGTCCAGTTCTTCTCGACAACAGGATCCAAGCCAACGGAGGGTTGGATTCTTGGCTCCAATAAAGAGCCATATGGAGCTGAAGTCTTCTACACTAGAGACAGAAAAAGAACATAATGCCATGAACCAAAACGCCCTTAGAAACTGCCACACAATAGTGGCAGTCCAGATGGCTGTAAAAGTGGTTCAAGTATGATGAACTGCCAGCACCCACTAGGAGTTAATGGCAGTGAGGAAATTAATTCACAACAGGGTGCTCAGCACAGCCAGGATGAAGTAAACTTCCGAAAAAGGAATCAAGACACATTTCCGTCACTTACTAAGAGCGTAACCTACAAAAGGAGAAGAATGACCAATAAAGAACCCAGCATCTCAAGACAAAACAACTTTATGACCTTTGATATGTCCAAGTAGCGCTAGATGTGCACTAAAGCACATTGGTGGCCACTGCTGACATGACCTTAGATGATCCAGTATCACATCTCCTCCAGTGGGTCTTCATTTACAATTAAGCACTGCATAGAATTGAAACCCCACCCCTACAAGGATCAGAAAATGAGACAAAGAAAAGATTTTCTATGCAAAATGATTATGTAAGGAAGCTTAGTCAACTTGGGCATATGCTTTGCAATCTCAATCAAGAAAATAATGTCTCACAAAGTATGCATGGAAATTCAA
This sequence comes from Lissotriton helveticus, assembly GCF_964261635.1. Classification (NCBI taxonomy): domain Eukaryota; kingdom Metazoa; phylum Chordata; class Amphibia; order Caudata; family Salamandridae; genus Lissotriton; species Lissotriton helveticus. Next base: position 55,090,016 of record NC_136070.1, on the reverse strand, counting down.
TTGGCAGCCTCACATTATTGAAAATGGATAGGTTCCTCAATAATGTAGCAGTAGCCACTTTACCGCTTGAAGAGTGGGTGCTATGCTTAACGGATAACGTTTTGTTAGGATTACAATAACTTACAAATATATCAAACAATCCAAGTACAAATAGATTTCTTCAAAGTGATTAAACCAGTACGAACAGGCCATAGCTGATGAAAAGTCAACGGGGCACATGCATCAACCTATTTAGGAAGTGCAAACGGTGCAAATCGGTAAATTCGTCTGTTTGCACTTCCTAAATACGTTTTTGGGATGCATCAAACACCTTTTCAAAATTCGCATTTTTTTGCATTTCTTAAAAATGCGAATGCATTTAAGGAATCGTGTTTGTGCGATTCCTTAAATGCAATGCATCAATTTTTAAAAAAATGCAAATTTTGAAATTGGAAGTGCAAATTAACACGAGGTTGACCCTCGTGTTAATTTGCGAAAATCTTTCAAAATGCAAAAAAATGCATATTTTACACTGTCATGTTACAGACACACATGTCCTTAGGACAAGTGTGTTTGAAACATGCACTTCCAAATACATTTCAGGGGTGCAGGGGGGGGTCCTTTGGACCCCCCCTGCACCCTTGGAATGCATCAACAAATTGCGAATTCGTAAATGCCTTCCCATTGACTCCTATGGGCCTTTCGGCCCATAGGAATCAATGGGAATTGCGAAAATGCACTTAGGAATTCGCTATTTATTTGAGATTCTGTAAAAATTGCGATTTTTACCGAATCACAAATAAATAGCGAAAAAAATGATGCATAGCATTTTGCAATTCTTAACTTGCGATTCGGTAATTTTCGCAAATTAAGAATCGCAAAACCTATGAATGATGCATGTGCCCCAATGTTTCTGTCTTATATCACTAGTCTCATCCACGCAGGACTTTCAAACACTCTTCACAGCCAGAGAATGTAAATATCTTTCTGCTGTAGAGGAGGTATTTTGAAAACAAAATTGAAAGGGAATAATTGGATAGGCGTGAAAGTCTGACTACTTTAAAGATTGAGGAGTCCTCTTAAAACTTCATTTTTATGGAAAACAAAATACAGTACATTACAGCAGCGTGGCTCAATCTCACTAACCAAGACTTGACCAAGCATAGAAGATAAGGGAGTACCACCTCCTTTAAGAATCTGGTTGGGTCAGTATGCTGGATGTCAAAGATACTGAAGTTCTTGCATTCAAAAGCATTAAATGTCCTGGTGGAGGAAAGCTTAGCCACCTTTAACATGCCCATGTAGTCTCATGGAACAGTTTCGAAGGCGCATTGCAAGAATTCCGGAAACAGACTCTCAAGAATGGAATGTTGGTGAGCAGGATCTGATCCCAGGAACTTGCGAAGAAGATCCGATCTGTACGGAAGGTGCTTATGCACACATTTCCAGAAGTGTGAAATCTCGGTGTACCACCATTACCTTGGCTTGACCAGAGCTCTCAGATCTATCTGAGCCTTGACTCTTATCAATTTGATAAGATGGTTAGAATCTGTTGCATCAGAAGAAATGCGTAAAGAAGCTTTTTTTACCAATTTATCTAAACAGCATTCCCAATGTACCTAGGTTGGTAAAACCTTGAGGAATGCTTTGGGCTTTTTTTTTTTTTTTTGCATTTGGGAAAATATTAATCTGCAGTGCTCCTCATTCACAAATGACATTGTGCTGCACTTCACAATTTAACACCCACTTGTGATTTACTTGAAATATCTAGTGGAGGCAGCCTGCTTCCAAGTTTTGAACTCTCAGGAGATGGACTGCTGTAAAGTTAAGAGTCCGGGCCAGTTCTAGACAGTCTGAGCTTCGATAAGGAGAATTCTGGAACGAGTTCTTCCCTGCTTCTACGTATAATGCACTATCATCATCTTGTCTGTCTGAATCAGAACAGAATTCGGCTTGGCATATGGAAGGAAAGATTTGAGAGCCAAATTAACTGCTCTCCGCTTTAGTTCACTAATATAAAACGTTTCCTTTTCTGAACGTGTGCCTTGAATCTATGTGTGTGCTCTTCACTCCAGGAGGAAGGAATCCATCATTAAAGTTTGTCAAGGTGTATTCTGATGAATAGAAATACCTTTCCCATACTTCTACTATCGGTACCATCAAGGGAACAAATGGACCATAGCTTTCATGGGTGTTAGTTTATCCACCTAGGTGCCTAAGACTGGCAAAACATACCCTTTAGCCTATTTAGAGTGGATGACTAAACATTCAAGACCTCCACACTACATTACCAGCTGCTGTTCATGGCCCAGGTGTTTGGCCCAGCGGTTTAACTGGGGTACCATTTTTAATGTGAATGCTGGGTGGTAGGAGTTATGTGGACTGCTGTAGAATTTAGAACATTCTGGGTCAGACACTTCAGAAAAGTCTGAAATTCTAACCATTGTTTACAGTTCATACTAGGTAGAAAAATGATGAAATCCACGTAAGCTAGTCCACCCTGGACTACCTTCAGTTATACAGGTGTCGGGGTACAGTTGTGATCGGAAGAAGTATGGGAACACAGAATAGTAGCACATATGGTATTAGTTATTGAATTTTATACATTTTTGTCTTTCAAACTCAAGTCAGTGTGAAAGAATACATTTTTGAAACCGCCCTCTGAAACACTTGATACTACGAATGACCCCAAATTCAGAGTCGTACAAATAACCTTCTCCGATTCGTTGGCACATTTTAAAAATGCAGTTTACTTTCATACGATTTTCCACTCAATAGATTTAACTTGTAAACTGTTATCTGGTCGTTAGACAATGAAAAATAATTATACACTGCAGCTTGGTTCTAGGTATTGTGCGTCTTTGAACAATAAACAAACACTAAATTGCTGCGACAGGAAGACTCTAATGGATGTAATAGTATGTTACTGAAATTGCTGCGACCGGAAGAGTCTAACGGATGTAATAGTATGTTATTTTTGTTAATCGGACACTGGGGCAACAACTTACAGATCAAAACTTTGTCACTTTTTCCCATTTTTTTCTACTTAATTGTATTTCTTTTTTTTTTTTCTTCAATGATTGGTTTTTGGGAGAAATCCGTAAGTGATCTATACAAATGTTGCAATGCTGAATTCTGTCTACTTTTCAGAAAGAGCTCTCTGGGTTTACCCATTAGTTTCATAACTGTATCCACCACAAACTGTGAGTAGGAACAAACTATAATCATAGGAAATATTGATTACCACTGGTAAAGAATGTTGTTTTTTACAACTATGTGTGATCCTGAAAGCTGGGAAGAGAGTGAATCCTGATTGATTTGATTGATTTATCAACTTATAAAGCGCGCGAATGCCCGAAGGCGTCTTGGCGCTTATGACAGACAGCAGGCCTCTCGGACGGGCCACCTAACAGGCCGCAGTAGAGAGACAAGTTTTCACTGCTTTTCTAAAAGAGCCTAGAGATGGGCTATTTTTTATAATGAGTGGCAGCAGGTTCCAAGCCCGTGCTGTATGTACAAAAAGCTCCTTCCACCCCAATTGGCCCGTCTGATTTTCGGGACTCCAATTAGTTTCAATTGGCTCGATCTGAGCAATCTGGAGGGTTCATACAATTTCAGTTTGGTTCTCAAGAACTTTGAGCCTGATCCCTGAACAGCCTTTTATGCCAAACACAGTGATTTAAATTGCACTCTTTTTGCAACTGGAAGCCAGTGTAAGATTTTTAATTTATGTGCAATTGGCTCATATTTGGGAATAACAATTACCAACCTTGCAGCTGCATTTTGCAGGCGTTGTAGCCTAGATAAAATCTGTACTCTCGCCCCGGCATATAAAGCATTCCCATAATCTAATCTAGATAATGCTAATCCTAGCACACTGATGCCATTTTTAGAGGAGAAAAAACACATACTTTCTTGCACATCACATTTTCCCATCCTTAAAATATTGCAACATTCAATCCACAAACCCCATGTACCTGTATAATCTAAAAAGTGGGGGGAAAGGATGCAGATTCGACTTGGATACCTTTTGTGTGGAAAGAAATTATGAAAGCTTAAGAACAACTGCCCCAAATGTCATAACATGTTTTCAGTACCGACTGGATAAGCTTCATCACTTAAGACGATTTATACTTTTGCAATGTTCTCATCTGTATTTCTGCATGCCGAACTAGGAAGCTGCACGATGTCATGGACATCAGCACAGAAGAGATCTAATGGACCGTCGAACTCTGAATAGCTCTTACACCCAAGCGCTGTATAATTGATTTAGTTAACTGGAAGTGCTGCTGAACCTCTTAAGAAATCGAGGATTTCAGTTGCCAATCGTCCAGTAAAGGAAAAAAGAACATATTTTTCTTTCTAGGGTGCATGTAGTCAACATCATTGAAGACAAAAATAATGTTTCACAACTGAAAAAGAAGTGATATGGTTAGAAGGGAAAAGGACCAATCCGATTCCATAGCAACTTTAGACAAGTTTGTAAAAAAGTGGAAAACAGAAAGGCAGGAAGTGCTGTGGTGGCTTAGACATCTCTACCACACTGGTGAGATTTCTGAATACGGTAGGCAGTAGTCTTCCAGGACAGTGGATGTTATCACCTCCGCTTTCCCGGGCGGTGGGCCATCCGCGAAAGAGAGGCCAAAACTTTTCAATCAATTAGATTATGTGTTTTGCTAATTATATTTCTTGAATCTGTCTCTGCTCTTTCTGTTCCCACTATTAAGCTCCCTTGTGCCAGGCTGAGTTTGATTTGCCAAGCTCAAGGCACATTGTGTGGTGTATTATCACAATGGGAAGTGGCTATAATAAAAAGGAGTTTCCTACTTCGAATTATACTGTTAGACTGTTGATGTTTTCTTTGATTTGGTGTACTGTGGAAGTTTTTGCACCGTCATCTCTTGGACAAATTAAAAGATTTAAACATAAAAATGTGTTTGGCAGAAGCTTTTTTTACCAAATAACTGAAGAATTTTTGCTCCTGAAGGCAGGTTTGACAGGTTTTTTTCTCCTCCTGCAAAAAATACTAGTTACATGAATTTTCAGTTGTTTTATTTTGATTCATCAACTTTGCTTAATTACCGTGGTATTTAGAAAAAAAATGACATGTTGGCGGAATGAAATTTGCCAACTGTGCACATCAATACTTTTGAGTCCATTCCTACAGACAATGTCTGTTAATCGAACGTGTGAACTGAAAACTGGCTAACATGCAACAACAGCACTGTCAAGTTACCTCAAAGTTGAATCTTGAAACACTGGGAGGACGTACTTTTTCAGTAAGAGGACTCAGAATTTGGAATGTTCTCCCCTGCGTTCCTTCAAGTGATTCGATTTTCGTAGCCACCGTAGACACAGAAACCTGGAAAAAAAATGGAGAACATTAAAACAAAAGTTGAACTTTTTTACTGTTAACGTAAACAAGAAATTACAATTAATGTGCAGCGCTCTGACCAGCAGCAAGACTATAGGACTACAGCGGTGGGGAACCTGCTAGTACAGGCTCCAGTGTGAAGTGCCTGAAGCAGCGTCTTAGAGGAAAAACACTCTGGGCAAATACGAGCTTCCTGGTGACTCTGGGCCTGAAAGCATGGAGTGCACTAGCACCCAAAGTGATCATTCTGGCCCCAGAGGCACCGGACTTGTGGGTACATCTGCAAGGACAGCAGCGGCACCTCATTTTCAGCAGCATGTGGAAGGGAAAGGGAAAAGAAAAGGCTGCCCAGAGCTGAAGTAAAACAGTACTGTTCTCCCATTGCCCCCTACCTTCCAGCACAATGGCCGACATTAACCATCCCCTCCAAGCAGCTGATAAATGTGTGCAGATTTGGGAGCATTATTTCTACAAGACGGGACACAACACGCAGAACTGGATCCAGTATTCCCACGTCCATGTGTTATTCCCCATTCCAAGGAGTCCAAATCGTTGCCCTCAGGTATAGAAGCAGCGATATCGCTTGGAATTAAGATTCCAGCCCTCCAGTGTGCCCTCATCCAGGGAACTCACAACGTAGCCCCAGGACGTAACAGTGCACATGTGTATTTATGCAACACACATGTTGTCATGACTCTAAAACAAGGATTGGCAATGCCAACAGTTCTGTTTTTTTATAGAAAGCTGTATCGTAATGCGAAGCATTCCAAGTTGACAGCATGGGAATGGATGTGTATCTGTGTGGAAGCAGAGAACTGTAGAATAATAATGGTGTAGGTAAGAAGCTCCACTGCCAGACCTAAAAACCCATGTAGAGTAATGACTGCCATCCTCCCATCTGTGCTGCTGCAGAGAAAACCACCATAAATGATCCTGTTATCTAAGACACTTTCATAGCATTACACAGTCATGTGTGTGGCCCTGAAAGTTCAACTTCAGCCAGCTGGATACATAAAATGATCACAGCTGTGTGGAGGCGCAGCACTTTTTGAGGATGCACACAATTTCTGCCCAATCAAAACATGTAATCCTGGCTCCCAACATGTGGGCGGAGCCAAAGCCCCTCTCCTGGTGATTCTTTCTCACATAATTATCTGGCTACAGGTGGGCGGTCGAGGTAAACCATAACCAACACTGCAAGCGGCATGCCTGCAGCATAAGAAAACTGGGAACCATACCACACTCTGGTCTTTTCATGGAGCGTGTCTATCTATGGAGTTTAAAAAACAACGCGGAGGAACGAGGTTTAAAGGAATCTGATGGCCCAGAGGAAATTTGGAATTGTAGCCAAAGTGAATGGACACTAATTACACATTTGGAAGGGTGTCCTTAACTTCACCTCACCCGTATCCCTTCCTTTCAAGTGTTATAAAGTGTCTCTAGTCTTGGGGTTCTCCCCTGAAATGGTCACAATCACTGTTCTTTCCTCCTTCAGCCCTAGCACCCTCACTTTATCTATTTTTAAGCAATTGAAGAAAAAACATCAGTAAAGAGTACTGGAAACAACACAAACATGAAGAAAACTGGAAATTACGCACACTTAAGACGTTAGAATAGTAAAGTGTGACATGTATGCTGGATCCATGGCTCAGGAGACTAATGTATCCACTGTAGGAATGTGTGTTTGACCTCATGGACACAGGTTCAAATCCCACTCAGCCTTTCATTCTTCCGAGGTTGATAAAATAAATACGCTGGGTAACAATGAACACCTGCATTTTAGCGTCAACCTCAAAATATACTCCAGGGTGAAAGTTGCCCTTTAAAAATACGAGTTATGTTATTTAAACAAATGCTCAGAGTTTAACAAGAGTTTTCTAAAATAGTTCATAGACGTGCCATCTTTTATTAAAAAATAGTTGTCATAGGGGTTTGATATGAGGTTTTTTTAAATTAAATGTTAGTGCGATATTTAAAAAATCACAGGACAAGACTTTTCTACCAATTCATTTAATTTGTTCTTCCCTGTATTTATCATATAATTGTCGTTTTTAAACGAAATAAGAAAAACTGTGAAGGACCAGAGGGTGCACTGCTCTCTGCATATTCATGTATTTTTTTTTTTAAAGGGTGAGAGTATACATGGGTTTGAAATTGCTTTTTTTTCGTCCTGTATTCTAACATACAGAGAAAGAAGTTCACATTGCATACTGCAAAACATTCTCCACAAGCAAGTGCAAACGTCCTTCTGATAAACAGTTACATTGCATGTATGTAAACCCTGCGCATTTACGTATGTCTAAAGAATTACCATAGTGAGTTGTTCTACAAATCTGCGAGTATTTCAGCTTCCCAGGACTATAGGGAGAATTAAATAGAAAAAACGCCAAAGGTCGGTGTAAATCAAGTTTCACAGGCTGCCTCAGTCAAGGGAAGATTGGATGGAGTGACGAGGGTGTTTACGGGTACTAGCGGCTCTGAACAACGTGTTTACCAAAGACCAACTGTAGGTGGCGCAAATCAACAAATCAAAACTACACCTTGCGAGCTTCGACAGAAATCGTATTGAATGTCCAGGGTTCACCGTCATTGGGACAAAGGGAGACAACGAGTAATAAAGATATGTAGGTTACCTCTTCGTACGAAGAAACAGCTTGTAGGTGCTTGTGTTAAACCCTTTAAAAACACATAACCATGGGGGAAAGAAAGAGCAGCATGAATCTACCACACGTACTTTCAGACCTATTTAATATAATCATTTGTCTCGGTATTTGTGTATAGCGCAGATCTAGCACCAAGGAAGACGAGGCGCTTTATCACGTTGTGCGGGGTCGGGCTGAAATTAGAACACGTTCAGTAAGAAAACGTGAGAAACTGACGCAGAACTAGGCAATAGAGCAAGTTCAAAGCACAAAGGTTTCTGCACCAGGGCAAAAATGCACTATAACAGCTAGATTCAGCATTGTCCCGTTTTGCGAGTCCTTAATAGCGATTATTAAGGAATCGCTATTAAGGACTTGCAAAACGGGATTCATGTAGAAATCGTAATTTTAATTGCGATTTCTACAGCTTCTTTATTTGCGATTAGCAAATTGCTAATCGCAAATAAGGAATGACTCCCCATTCATTCCTATGGGCCTTTTCCCCATTCATTCCTATGGGCCCAAAGGCCCATAGGAATGAATGGGGAGTCATTCCTTATTTGCGATTAGCAATTTGCTAATCTCAAATAAGGATGCGATTTCAAGGGTGCAAGGGGTGTCCAAAGGACACCCTGTAGCACCCCTGAAATGGAAATGTAGCCAGATGTTGCGCACACACATGTCCAAAGGACATGTCTGTGCGCAACATCTGGCTACATTCATTCCTATGGGCCTTTGGGCCCATAGGAATGAATGGGGAGTCATTCCTTATTTGCGATTAGCAATTTGATAATCTCAAATAAGGATGCGATTTCAAGGGTGCAAGGGGTGTCCAAAGGACACCCTGTAGCACCCCTGAAATGGAAATGTAGCCAGATGTTGCGCACACACATGTCCAAAGGACATGTCTGTGCGCAACATCTGGCTACATTCATTCCTATGGGCCTTTGGGCCCATAGGAATGAATGGGGAGTCATTCCTTATTTGCGATTAGCAATTTGCTAATCTCAAATAAGGATGCGATTTCAAGGGTGCAAGGGGTGTCCAAAGGACACCCTGTAGCACCCCTGAAATGGAAATGTAGCCAGATGTTGCGCACACACATGTCCAAAGGACATGTCTGTGTGTAACATACCACTTAGAAAAATGCACTAAAGAGCATTTTTCTAAGTTTTCGCTATTTACCACGAAGTCAGACTTCGTGGTAAATAGCGGCCAGAAATAGCGAATTCGCAAATAAAAAATGGTTAATGAATTGCATTTAAGGAATCTCAAATAGAGATTCCTTAAATGCAATTCCTCGCAATTATGCGATTTCGCAATTAGCGATTTTTGCATTTGGGATGATGAATCCCAAATGCAAAAATTGCACTCGCAAAGGGCCAGATTCTCAGAATCTGGCCCTTTGCGAGCCGATTTAACAATGATGAATCTAGCTGATAGTAGCTGGGGGTTGCTGGACATTTAACGCACTAGTTCGGTGCCCACAGTGACAAACCAAAGAAATGCGTGACATACAATAAAGGCCTTTTAACCCCTGCACACATCTGTAGGCCCCATGTCCGATAAGCTAACACGGCCGTTCACATACACCATACAATACTTCCATGCCCCTCCCTCTAATTTGGCATCGCTCTTTACCCACCTCTAGTTGTCTGTCTCTCCTGTATTCCTCCCTTACCAGTAGTTCCCTGAACATTTGAATCTCTCTCCTCTCCTCCAAGAACCCGTCCACCTCTCTTCTTCCTAATTGTCCTGCTCTCTACCTTCCTCTCTCTTCTGCTACCCTGCTCTCTTACTCTCCTAATATGTAGTTCATGTACACTGACACCTTCGGGTTAAGTACGCGCAGAACCCCTCCCGCGGGCCCGGGTACCGAGCTCGCCCGGGCCAGACGCAGGAGCTGTGCTGATCCAATTTGCCGTAATGGCAACGGAATCCCACAGTTCAAAAGTGCCTCGTGTGAACTTCTCGGCACAACGCCCCGCCCCTTCGAGGCCCCTCACACTGTGAGATTGTTCTTCAAGTTGGCAGGTATGTGACAGCTAAGAGTGGGAGCGAAGTATGGGGGCGGGTGGAGGCTGAAATGCGCACAAGTCGTGCATATCAGCCCTCCTTCGCTGCGCACCCCACCAAGGACAGTGCTTCCGGGGTACAGGGAAGAAGTGCGAGGCAGAGGCTCTGGTCAGGCTTAGGCCAGGGCCGCAGAGGCTCAGCGCGCTGGCTGTCCCCTTCCGCTGCAGCCATCACTCACTCAATGCTTGTCTAGGAGTCCAGGGACCATCTTAGAGGACGCGAGTCTGGGAAGCTGGGAGGCCCGGGCACTCACTTCCCATGGGCCTTGGACTGTATCAACTGGTCCAAAAGGAAAAGTAATAACAATATCCTAGTCATTTTGTATAGACCAAACTTCAGCCAATCAGGCGTCAGCAACCACCAGAATGTTCTCCCCAGAGGCTCAGGCTCTCAGATTTTCTCGCACAGGAGTGAAACCAACGCTATCGCCTGAGGAGCCTCTGAGGGGAGGTGGGCGGGTGCATGTGAATCTATGAAAGACACCAATACTGTAGAACCACAGATTACAGGTAAGTAGCTATTGTTCTTCTCCAGTATTGGGGTGTCTTTCATAGATTCACATGCCTGAATCAGAGTAGATAGCAGGACACACCATCCTGCTCATAGACGCTTCTTATATCAGAGTGCATACACATGCTTTGTAAACAAGAATCACATGTAAAATAAGCGTCTAAAAGAGCATAGAGGAGGAGGGAGAACAGAGGCTCACCTTATTTAAAAAGATTGCGAAGCACTGCTCGTCCCACTGAAGTATCTGCATCGCTGGCAGCATCTAAGCAATAGTGCTTGGTGAAGGTATGCTTGCTGGACCAAGTTGCCGCTCTGTAGATGTGATGGAGAGGTACTCCAGCAAAAAGGGCTGTCGAGGAGGAGACCGCTCTCGTAGAATGCGCCCTTGGCAATGATTGCAATGGCCTTCCTGCTTGCTGATGACATAGACTAATTGCTGAGGACACCCAGCGGGCTATAGTCTGTTTAGATACAGCGTATCCTCGACGTATCCTTCCATATGCTACAAACAACTGGTCTGTCTTACGCAAGGTGGCAGTTCGTTGAAGATAGAATTTGAGACATCTTCTTATGTCAAGGGAATGCAAGGCTTTTGCCGCTACCGTTTGCGGATTAGGAAAGAATGTTTTTAGAATTACTGGCTTGTTAAGATGAAAGTCAGATGGAACTTTAGGCATGTAGCTTGGATTGGTACGAAGCACCACTGAATTTGAAGTGAATTATAAAAACGGACACTTGTTGGTAAATGCTTGAATGTCACTGACTCTACGTGCCGATGTCAGTGCTAGAAGAAGAGAAACCTTCCAGGAAAGGAATTTGAGATCCACCTTATGAATTGGTTCAAAGGGGTGGAGCATGAGTTGAGAGAGCATCACATTCAAGTACCAGGAAGGTGGTGGACGCCGGACAGCGGGGAACATTCAGAATAGACCGTTGAAGAATTGTTGAATTATTCTTGTGGAATACAGAGAATTAGAGCCATCTTGATGGAACCTGGAAATGGCCGCCAAAAACACCTTCAATGTGGCATGAGACAAGCCAGATTTAGCCAACTGAAGAAAAAACGGTAAGATCTGCTCTGGTTTAGCATGGAGCGGATGTAAATTGGCTGTGAGACACCAGGCACAAAACCTTTTCCATTTAAGTTTGTATGTCTTAATAGTAGCAGTAGCATTGGCTAAAACTTCTTAACAATCCTCTGGGATATCTAGATGGGCGAATTCAACGTGTTGAGGAGCCAAGCTGCTAATTTCAATGACGCTGGGTCCGGATGACAAATTTGACCCCTCTGCATTGTCAGAAGATTCGGTATTGGTTGAAGTTGTATGGGACTGCACTCCGAGAGAAGTAGAAGCTAGGTGAACCAATACTGACGAGGCCACCTGGGTGCAATGAGGATGAGGCGACATGGTGGCGGTTTAATTTTCCGAATGACCCTGGGAACCAAAGGAATTGGCGGAAAGGCGTATGCATATATCTGAGACCAGTTAATCAAATTATGTGTATTCCAATTTCCATTGACAGTCATTCCCTGTAGGTGTGCCCCCCATCCTTCCAGGGAAGCATCCGTGGTGATGGTATACCTTGAAACTTCCGCCAGGAATGAACGTCCTACTTGTAGGTTTTTCTTTTGAACCCACCAAAGAAAAGCTTCTCTCATGTGGTAAGTTATGGTGATCCTGTCGTCGAACGACCCCGAGACCTGAACCCATTGGAGGTTGAGTTCCTCTTAGAATGGTCTCATGAGAAAACGGCAGTTGGGTATGAGAGGGATGCAGGATGATTGCATCCCTAGGAATGACTTGAACAGTCGTACTGAAACATACTCTTTTTTCCGCAAGCTGAGGGCCATGTTGCAAATCTTGAGTTGTCTTTCTTTTGAGACAAAGTATTGAGTGAGCCGAGTGTCTAACGTGGCTCCCAGAAACAATACCCTCTGTGATGGAACAAGATGAGATTTCTTGAAATTGATTGAGAGTCCCAGAGATTGGAACAGCGACAGGCATCTTTGAACATGTACTCTTGCTGCTCCCAAAGAATTGGCCTTGATAAGGCAATCGTCTAAGTATGGGAACATTTGAATGCCTTCCAAGCGAAGATGTGCCGCCACTGGAGCTAATATCTTTGTGAACACTCGGGGTGCTGAACGAAGCCCAAATGAGAGAACCTTGAATTGAAAATCCCTGCCAGCCACTCTGAACCTTAAGAATTTCCTGTGCCTGGGGAGGATGGGTACGTGAAAGTAAGCATCCTGAAGGTCGAGGGTGGCCATGTGATCGCTCCTGGAAAAAGAAGCTGGAGGATTTCTTGAAGTGTTAACATCCGGAAGGACAGTTTTTTGAGGTATTTGTTGAGGGCACGCAGGTTGAGGATAGGGTGCCATTCCACTGACTTTTTTCATATGAGGAAGAACCTCGAATAGAAACCTCTTCCCTTCAGCAATTGAGGAACTTTTTCGATCGCACCTTTCCGAATCATTATATTTATTTGGGAGAACAGCTCCTTGAGGTGAGTCGGTGGTGGACCTCTTGGCGGTGAATTTGGAGGGGTTTTGACACATTCTAAGGCGTATCCTCTGGCCACTTCATCCAGGACCCATTTGTCCGTAGTAATTTTGGACCAATTTGAGATGTAATGGGATATATTTCCTCCAACTTTTGACCTTGGTATGGGCAGAGGTGGTGGCAGGTCTCATTGCCTTTCGGTAGAATCCCGTCCCCTATAAGAGGACTTTCTTCTTCCTTGCGAAAAGTTGTTGCCTCGCTGTCCGTATGTTTGTTACTTGTACGGCTGGTATCGCTGGGTACCCTGTGAAGATTGGTACAAGCGTTGTTGGGAGTAACCCCTTCTATTAGAATAGGACCCACGTCCTTTGGCACCTCGAAAGGACGATTTGCGAAACTGCAGGTTTCCCAGCGACCTTGCGGTTTCAGTATCTTTCTTTATGGCCTGCAAGGCTTCATCAATGTGCTAGCCAAATAGAAATTCTCCATTTTAAGGCATATCTATTATTTTTGCCTGGACCTCCTGGCGAAAGGATGTTGACTTCAGCCACCCCTGCCTTCTCAGTCTGCTGCACCTACCAATTGTCGGAAGCCTGTAGACGCAACATCTACGGCTGCATCAATCATCTACGCAGGTCCTTCATGTAGTACCCTCTTAGCTTCTGATCTTTCTGGTTCCGGAAGCTTTTCAAGATATGGTGAATTATCCGACCACATCTGTCTATCATATCTCCCTAGTATTGCTAGGGAGTTTGCCGGACGTATTGTAGTTGCAGCTATCGTCAACACCTTTTTACCAATAGAGTCCAGACGTCTGCCATCTCTATCAGGTGGAGCGGTCACTTGTGAGGACGGGTTTCTGGCTCGTCTCTGGGCTGCTTGAGTGACAACCGACTCTGTCTTAGCTTGTCCTATAAGGCATGCAGGTGATGTGAGAGGCGCTTTATACTTTTTGTCTACACAAGGTAAGACTGCGGGTAACAAATTTGGAGTCGAGATGATTTTTAGGCCCTCCTTCCAAATGAAATCTATAATTGGGATTGTTTTTCTTGTCTTTGTGACTGATCTTTAAAGTCATACAAAAAGCAATTGTCCTGTTTAATTTCCATAGCAATCTGAAACCTTTTTGTTGCTCTTTCCATTACGAGATGGAATCCCCCAATGTCCACAGGCGGAGAGTCCGCAGTATGAGGAGCAGTAGGTGATGGGGTTTGCGTCTGGTAATCGTCCCACTCCGACAATACAGATTTATCATCCACCTCTCCTTCCTCTCTGTGATAATCAGTGGTTACATCTCCCTGCGTATGGTGAGATTGTGCCGGAGAAGGTGGAATTGTGGAACGTACGTCAGGTGCTGGTGTTGTAGAAGATTGTCTTGGGATTCTTAAGGTTGAAGCTGGTGTTTGAAGCACTGGTGTTGCAGGAAGCGACTCCACAGATTCAGATGGAGGGAACCGGCGGTAATAGTCGTTCAACATATATTGTAGATTGTTAAGGAGATCCAATGGCATCTGTGCTGTTGGCACCGCAGGAGCGGTTGGATCTATAGACTCAGGAAGTTGTTCTTCATCCTGATCATCCTCCTTAAACTTTATCAGCAGTTCTGAAGGACTTCTGGCCGCCCGAAATCGGTCATCCTCGCCAGATTGTCCATCCTCCTCTTCTTCTGAATCTAGAAGCTGCTCAGGTAATTTCAACGGTGATAGAGCCGTTTGAAAAGAGCCTCTTCTTTACAATAAGGAAACCCCTGTAGACGGAGGGGTAAAGGAGGCAGCAGACAGAGCAGCAGACCAAACTTGCAAATCTCTGCATGAAGAAAGGAGAGGTGTCGACGGACAAACCGTCGACGGTATCGTCGACAGGGATGTTGTATGAACTGTGGCAGACGATGAAACACTATCTTCGTCGACGGGGCTAATAATGTCAACGATGATTTTGACGACGAGGCAATCTTCTTCGACGATGATGTAGTCGTCGACGACGGTGGAATTTTTGTCAACGATGTAGCCGTCACTCGTCGACGGGCTAAGCTTCGTAGACGATGCGCTCTTCGACGACATCCTTTTAGTCTTCGACGACGAAGGAGCGTCGGCGCTTGATGGCAATATCTTCGTCGACGAGATGGGTCTCACTGAAACTAAGACCATCGTCGACGGTGAGGAAGCGGACGGCATTACCATTTTAGGTCTTGGCGATGAGAAAGTAACCGTCGACGTAGAGGAAACGTCATAGACGGTATTGTCGACGATGCAGTCGTCGGCGAGGTCTTTTTCTGAGGCAAACTTTTCTGTGACAGTCTTGTAGATGGTAAAGACTTAGCAGACTTTCTCGGGGGCGTATTAAGTCCAGATTTTGAAGGTGGAGAAGCCTTTTTTGTGGTAGAGGAGGAAGGCAAGCTTGAATCCTTAGCTTTTCTCAACACCTTAGCCCCAGGAGAAGATACTTCTTCCTCAATCTTCCTCTTTCTGGAGGAAATAGAAGACCCGAAGTCAAACTTCCTACCTCAGATAGAGGATTATCCTGGTCCTTGATCTTTTGTAACCATAGTAGAAGCCAATCTTCCCTGTCTCTGAGAGTCTTCTGAGGAAAGGTTCTGCAGATCTTACAATCCTTTACCTCATGGTCTGGATACAGGCAATAAATGCATTTTTGTGGGGATCTTCTTTAAAAAGCATAAGCTTCCCACAAGACTCACATGGTCTGAAGAGAGATTTTGAAGAAGACATTCCAAAAATAGGTAAAAACCAGTCAGGTTGAGAAGTACTGAGCAGAGCTCAGGGGGCTCCCTTCACACGACGTGCGGTAGAAAATCTGGGAGCCTGAGCCTCTGGGGAGAACATTCTGGTGATTGCAGACGCCTGATTGGCTGCAGTTTGGTCTATACAAAATGACTAGGATAGTCATAAGTGTGGAAGTTTTTTACACTGTAGCTTAGGACTACTTTACTTACTGGTTGGTTATTGCCAAGAGTTTTGGTTTCTTATATGCAAATTATTGCTTTTTTATGTACCGTGGGACTCCCACTCCGATGACGGGGAATGATTCAGGCATGTGAATCTATGAAAGACACCCCAATACTGGAGAATATCGATTCCGTGGAGAGGAGGGAGCCCCTTTCAGCAGACAGAGCATCTGGGATATTTAAATGGCTGGTGATGTTAGGTATGGCCTGAAGCGGGATACAGACGTGCCATCAGAGACAAGACAAGTAAATCACCCAGGTGACTCATGCACTAGGCCTGTCCATTAGACACTTTCCGCTTCCCCTTGCAGCCCCTTCAGAGTACTGAGGAGGAATGTGCCCTGGTTTTGAGGAGGATCATTACTTTGCTTCCACTGACCAGTAAATTGGCAAGCGTTGTTCAGAGGGATGGGATTACTCTCCATCTGGGCCTGGCCCACCTTGGAATGTGAAGGCAGGTGCAAGCGGCTGGTCGGTGCCGGACTCCAAAGCCCCTCTTCCCCAGTCTCTCGCTCATCTTAATAGGCATCCCTCAGGTCTGTGGTGTTTCTGAGTGGCATCCATGCATCACTGCAGCCCCTTAGGGCTGACCTGGGGCATGGGCGAGCTGGGTATGCTCAGACGTGAGTCCCATGCTCTCCACACCACTGGAGTCAAGCTATCCTGGCTGAAGACGGGTGATAGCCAGAAACCGGTCCTAGGATGCTTGATTCCGGTCCAGGAAAGACATGGCTTGGCAGTTAGGGCTGGACTGTTCCCATGAGGCACAGGGTCAAGGCTGATTTGCATATGGCCATGTCTGAAATGGGGTGGTGTGGAGTGCAAAAAACGATGGATTTAGGCCCAGATCACTGTACTGGGGTGAATGTATGACATTGTTCTGCATTCTGTCCATCAACTGTTGTTTTGCCCAGGACCAAGCCGCCAGTATTCCGAGGGGCGCAGCAGGGTGTTGGCTGCCAGACAATGTCATGCAAACAGCAGATCGTCCATCCCACTTGGTCTCAATCTGGTCCAGTTAAAGACTTTATAATCAGCCCTTAATGTACCTCAGCGTAATTGTTAGCATTGCATCAACCACCTGCCCTCTTCCCATCTCCTGCCACCACACAGCAACGACCCCCACCCACACAACAAACACCACATTTTCTTTCCGCCCACGGTGCTGTCCTGGTCAATCCGATTTAGGGCCGGCCTTGCCGCCACTAGAGGCGGAAGCTGGAGTAGGTGGGACGGGGCCGAAGGAACTTGATCCTGCGCAGAGGCCACCTCCAAACCATCCTGCCAGCAGCTCACTTGAAACACAAGATCATCCATACTCAAGGAAATGTGTGGGATGGGTGGAGATGGGAAGTACTAGCAGAAAAGACTAAGCCACTTGAGAAGGGACTAAGCAATTGAAAGTAAAGGCCCCGACTTACCAGCGTTCTGAAGTGCCACATGTCAAATTTTCTCTCAGGCTTTCTTCAGTGTCCATCAGTGGGGAACTGATCCTGCTCATCATGGCTTTGAAGCTTTTAACCACCAACTCAGTTTGTTGACCTGAGCAGTTCCTCAAGTGACACTCCCAGCCATAACAACCTGGCCAGACCTCAACTGCAAGAAGGTTCCTTCATGACCATGCTGCATTTGTTAAAATCAGAGCCTGGTTACTGGAGAGGAAATCACTCGGAGGACTAGCATAGACTTTGCCTTAAGAGATCTATTATTTCTATCGTTCAGACTTCAACTCTTTCACAAAGAACTCCCGGTCAAGCTTCAGCAAACGCTTGTTTGGCACATCAAGTCATTATGGGTAAGAGAAGCCTCATGTCCTTTCATGTCAAGACTGCCACGTCTTCCAAGAACAAATCCTGTCTGATTGTTACGAGGAATGGTGTCTAAAAGCATACTGACTGAATTGGTCTCTAATTTGGAATAAATGTTTGTGTTGCATCAATAGTGTAAAAGAGATCCATGAAAAAAACGTTTAAATCTATCCGAATCATTATGTGTGTTCTAAATTTAAGGGGTCATCTAAAGAATGATACCACAACAGAGCTCAGATGACAGCTTCAAAGAAACAAACATTCTAAAAGGCCTATTGTGATGTTTGTTAGAGATGTAGAACTGGGCAAAGAGAATAGTACTTTTTTCTCTACACCGAATGACCCCTGTAGGCAGTTGCCCCCACGGTTCATGTGCCAGCGTTGACCTCAGTACCCTAATGAACAGTTTTACTGTTTAACTTGACCCGGACAGTGTGGGATCTATAATCCACTTTTCATGTCTATCAAGCTATATTAGTTGGCCAGCATTCTCTTCCTGTTCATGGAAACATTGAGTGGAAAAACGTAATTAGCTTAACGACTGAATAAAGAACACATTCATTCAGCCACTGGAAGATTGCATAAGAGCCTTTACTTCTCTGATTCTCGAGAGTAATCAAAAGCTCATGTTTTATTCTATTAATTTTCTCATTCGTCTGTAACAAATCCTTGTTAAATTCTCACCAATTCAAATGTCAGAAAGCAAAACTCTACATTTCAATAAGACTTTGCATATACCCCACGTCAACTCATCTTTTCTGTCCTATTATTTACCTTTAAAAAATCTTCCAGTACTTGGACCATTCCAACACCATGTCTTGTATACGTCTATTATGTGAACCCCTTCTCGGTCCTGTCTTCCTCGTGAGTCCAACAGAACGATCTGAATAATTCATGCAAAGGTACTCTACCTGACCGACTCTAAAGCTTAAAAAGCAATGGACTAGAAGAAATATACCAATCTTGGGCCAATGTTGATGCTTATGAGAATAAAAAAGCCATTACTTTGCCCCTAATTTCATATATTTCCAAGGTTTAAGTAAACTCAAATATCACTGGGGACCCATCAGAAAATGGCATAATTTCCCAGCTGCTTTCTTGCAGCAAAATACCTGAATGTCGACGAAGCACTACGGCTAAAATTGTCTTTAACAGCAAAGTTTAACTTCTGAGTCATATCTTGGAGAAAAAAAACACAAACGTTTCTTTCCACTTGCTACTAAAATAAGCAAGGCCTGGACACCAGTGGTAGTGCCTGTGATGGTCTCCCGTCACTCTTTATGACTCGCTTCTAGCCCATATTCACAGTTCGTTTCTGAGGGTCTGTTGAGTGCTTTATTTAACAATATATGGTGATAACATCCCAATATAACAGATACGCCATTATAATAAGGCTTTCATTCACATTACCGCTAGAAACAGAAACCCATCTGTGGTAATGATGTTTCTAGTGGTTACTCTATCTACCTGCAGATTCCTCACCTGTAGAACAAACCCCAGCCGTCACACGGGATCTGGAAACTTCAAAGCAAAGACATCGCCAGTAGAGGGTGCTGAACACGGTCGGTGCCAGAAGTAACCTCAGGCGACATCTATGAACCATGAAGCGCAATGACGTCAGTGTCCCTCCATTTTTTTCCAAGCATACGAGGCGGGAGGAAGAGTAATATCGATGAAGAAGTGCATTACCAAAACATTGTAAAAGGGGATCTTAATAACTTTCCCTATGACCTATCCATCATGCTGGAAGGCGGGTGGGTTGGTGAGGAATCTGCAGAAAGATACGAATATCCACTAGAAAGATTGTTACCGTATATAAGAAAATGTTTCTTTTGATGGATACTTCTACCTGCAGATTCCTCACTTGTAGGACAGATTTCACTTCAATACCATTGTCCTTGACCTCCAGCTCCCCAAACATCTTAACCCTTCTTCCTTTCTACAAGACTTAAGATGGATACCTTATTGGGGGCTTGGGCCAAACCTTCCTCTGCCGCCCTCAGCCCTGGCAATAGACAAATTGCAAGGCGCAATAGTCGTGCTCCTGACGACCCGGCTTTTCTTTCGCAGCACCCCTCGCTAGAAAGCCTTGTTATGCAGGCTTCCACCAGCCGCTCTAATCCTAACACATTTGCCACACTCCCTGATAGGTAATCTAAGTGAGCCGAAACATTCAGCAGATGTGTATTTCCATCTTCCAGCTTGGCCCTCCAATCTGCTAATGCCAGCTGTTTGTTGGGATGCTACTCAAGCCCTCAGGTAGTCGGTGGCACAAGTCCTCCCTGGTGTGCCCAAAGCATTCACCCTGAAATGAAAAGAAATGAAAGTCGGTATTTCTAGAGCACTGACTGTCACTCCGAAGGGAGCATCCTGGCACTGATACTGAGGTGAGATGAAGCTCTAATGGTCTTAAATAAGAGAGAGGCAAAGTTCGTCTGTTGCTCCGAAGATTCAAGTTTTTAGCGCCTTTCTGTATTGGGTCTCGGTTTTTTGCATTCTCACCATGCACTCTCTCAGGCAATTCAAGATGGTTGTGATGCTGCCAAATTCAGGATTCACTGTAGGCTAGACTCCACTGACTCCATCGGGCAGGCCACCAGGTTTGCCAATTGGTGCTACGAGTGGCTGCGATCGTCTGAATTCTTAGGCGATGTCTTGTCCTCCTTGATGGACATGCCTTTTGATGGGACTCCCTTGTTCGGGGACAAAACTGATTCTGCTTAGAGCAGGGCTATTGACTGCTCTCTGTGCCTTTCCACCCCACCTCGCCACCCACACAGTACCACCGTGTCTTTTGCAGCTTTGGTCGAGGCATCCCTAACTGACTACTTATCCAGTCCCCAAAGGGAGCCCAGCAGTTTCGCAGTCAAGGCCAAGGTGCCCATTGCCCCATCAGCTATGGTCCACGTGCCAAACAGCCGACTGTATCCCCATGTGGCCCCACCTGCCAGTACTCTTTAGCGTGCCCTTGCAGGGAACACAGCCACCCGGTGGGTAGAGATGTTCAAAGTTTTTTTTATTGGGGAGGATGAAGCTCTATAAGGTTTTTTGTGCCTCGTGAAATCAGAATCAGTCCCTGTAGGCACTATGGAAATCCTTATCCAAGTGAATATCCTACTCTCTTCAACCAACAAAGACAGTCACTAGTATGTCACATAGGGATGTTTTGTACGTTAATTGAAGTTTGCTAAGCACAAACTTTGTGAAGTTTCCCAGATTAAGTTTGCCATTAGCAGTGCAAAGTGTTTCCGCACTGCACACTGATTTTCACTGCACTGTGAGCTAATTTTCCTACTAATCAAACCCAGTCAAACTAGAAAACGCGTGAAAATGTTTTCTATGCACAACAGCAAATGTATGCAATTCTTTCCTCTGCAAGTTACCTTTTATGACAAAGTACCACAACATTCACAAGTTCCAAGCTAAACATTTTATCAATTTGAAAAGCTTTGCATAGAAGTTGACGAAAGCTTTGGGAAAAGCCTGCCACTTTGTACACCACTAAAGACCACACTCCACAGCTCTGGGAAACAGAAGACTGGAAAAGTTGCTAGAGGAAAGCAGCAAAACCCTTTCAAATTTGTAAATGGGTTTATTTAACACTGATACATTTCTACATCGGGATCTGGTCCAAGTGAGCTGTTCTTGTCATTAAATTAAATTATAAAATACAAACCAGGCTCTTCCCAGGATATCTCACTCCATATGGAAAGAAGATATACAAATTCTTCGATAGAATCCAATATACAGATGGAAATAAGCTAGATGTTAAATATGTTTCCAATACACTTTTGAAAGGATGTACGTACTGCAGACATGCTACAGATTGACAATTCCTTGTTGGCAAACGATACAGCCCCCAGTGGTGTTTGTGCGCTGCCTCCTGTTGTAGCCATTTCAAAGTCTAATGAGGTAATAGCTTGTAGCTCAATCAGCATGGATCCTAATAGACCATCTGAGTTGTGTGTTGTGGCCTAAAACTTGAAATTGTATTATAAAAGAATGAAATGTTTATTTGTCAATCTAAACTTCCGAAACAACAAGCAAATAGTCAATCTTCTATCTGATTACAAAAATAAATGCACTTTTTAACCCCATTTCTCAAGTCCGGCAATAAAACAGAGGTGAGCAAAAAATGGCAAAGGAAAAGGGGCGGCCACTGGTTACTGTGTAAATTATCACATACTTAGGGCGTCTTCATAATAGGCATGATAACCCCACATTTTTGAGTGCCATGATGGCCCAGACGGTCACCAGGGGTGATGAAACTAATGGGGAAGTGGCCCTCTACTGGTTGGGCTGTTCTTTTACAGAGATGTGTCCTGGGAAGACGAATAAAAGTGGCACCCAACACTATGATGCCATAGTGGGTTTGTGTCCTTAGAGTTCTGTGTAACTGAGCCAATCTCATTGAGCCCTTCTGCAGAAGTGGCACGGGTGATGCCAGATTCTATACATGTCCCAACTAAGGATATAGCACAACGGTCTTTCCCTTGGTTATCGGGGAGGAATTTGACAGTAGGAAGCGTGGTGAGCCGCTGAAGTTCCCTGCTGTTGACTGGTACACTTAACGATGTCAAACAAGGAGCAGGACACAGAAGTGGTCCAGGGTTGAAATTGCTATAGTGCCTGATAGACCCCATTCCCTTCAGTGCATAACTATGGCTGGGGAGAAGGCCATGGATGAGTTCCTAGCTCATGTCAGTGATAATCGGATAAGGAATAGCGTATGCAGCAAAGAGCCTTAACTGGTGAGAAGAAGATGTGCTTGCAGCCGATGAAGTCCCTGCAGAGCACCATGGTCGCACATATTGGTGTCGATGAAAGAATAAAATCGGATGAAAAAACAGTGGCATCAGGCGACTCGGACCAGTACTCTGGAGCAGGGTCAAAAAGAGACAGGAAAGACCCAAGAGGAGGCTGCAGGTTTCAAAGGAGAAACATTGAGAACATTATCATCAGGGACACCAAGCTGGAGATTTGGGAGAATAAAGGGAGGTGCAGACCTCTGGATTGCAGGGGTTTCATCCAAGGGGCCTGCTGCGGCTCTCCGGGCAGCGACTGAGAAGGTATTGTTGACTCTCTACTGTTACTAAAGGTGGGTCGCCTTTCGTTCATGACGTGTACAGAATCCCTACAAGGCCACTGGAATCCTTTGGCCGAGGCTGCGGTTTTGCGAGAGGTCGCCTTGTCTGAACTTATGGACAGGGTGCTACAGAACTTGATGTTGAAGCAGGAGACGTGCTACGAAGGATGTTCACTCCTTTTCGACTTTTTTTTGGCTTGAAATCTGTTAAATCAAGGTTTTTACAAACAATATACAACATGTTCTCAAAAAGTGTCTTCCACCAGTCAAAATTAGCATGGCATAGCAATGACTCCGCAAGGAATAATATACAGATGCCACATTGCAATGTAAGAAGATGCAGGTGCACGACACCTCGCACAGGGGTGCCCCCGGCAAGAAGAAATGTTGTTGTGACGGGGCGGGTCGCCCCAGTGAGGTTGACGGGGAAAAGGGAACAGTTACGCAAGACTGGTGGTCAGCTGTGCCTTAATTGCCCTTTTCTCGTCCCCTCCAGCAAAACACTTCATTGCCCGAAGAGGAGTGGGCAAGCCCGGACTTTGCGTACCCATGGGGTGGAGAGACAGATCCAGTACACTGTACCTTTAACGCTGACAGCTACGTAGCAGTGACTCCGCCCAGGGTACAGCTCGTCACGACAAAAGGAGACGGAACCCGGAAGACGCCGGAGAATACTTCCTCGGAGGTCGACTGTGGTGAGGAGAAGACGCTGAAGACGGGTCGGAGAGAAACCAGTTCTACGGAAGACGTCAAGCCAGGAGGCCAACGGTTCCGCGAATCGCCCTGCCACGCTCCCGCGGGAGGGGCGTGGCTGACAAAGGTACGGGGCAAGGTTGCGGGCTGGGCGGGTTGGAGCGGATGACCTGCTCACTATATTCCGCCTTACGTTTCCCTGCAGCCCTTCCTCACTGGCACTCCGTCACCTCGCCTTGTACATTACACTGTGGCACAGAATCCCTCACTCCCGCTCCCTCGACGAGTGTGAGTAAAACACTCCCCCTGAAACCCTTCTTTTCTTCTTGTTCATTTTCCGGTGGCGTTCTCCCGGACTCCGGCTGGAGGTCGACGGCGATCCCGACGTTCTGGCGGCAGCAACCCCTGCACGTCGCAGAGCCACCCTGGACCTCCATCTTTTCCCGAAAGGCGTCAGGACGGAGACAGATGAATTCGCCCGTATAAGACTCTCTAACAGGAGAAAGAAAGCCTACCTTAAAATAAAGCCTTCGTTAAAAGCACTGTTTCAGCCTTCAGACTCTCTTCCTTCCCCCGTGTTACCCACCCCATTACAGTTGTAAACTGGGGAACAAACATTACAATCAAACGTAGGTCAGAATACGTCCCATAGGGCCCCAGGTCCGTCACAGTGCCTCAGAGTAGCGCTGTACGAGGGTTTCCTTCTGTGAGGGATGGGGGTGGTGAAGGGTCATCGGGCACATATTTTCGTTACTGCTAGCCGGGTTTAGGACGGGTGCAGGGCCATCCTGACGAGAGTCACGCTTTAGGGAGGAGTGTTGGGCACTTGTAGGTGCGCATATCAGTTTGGCCTGTCATCTTAGGCCGGCCAAACAGACATGCTCACTCATGTTTCTGCAACCCAGCTGTGTTGCAAGAGCCGAGTTGGAGAATAGGCCCAGGCATGGACCTGAGGTAGGGTCACTCAGCCCACTGAGGCCTATCATGTATGAGAGCAGCACCATGATGGGCCCCTGGAAGCCTATGCAGCGTGACTAGTGTCAGGAGAGGAGCACCACGGTGGCGGGCGCAGGTACATTGGAGCAGCCGCCACTGCTTACTTACTATAACAAGAGTCTCCACTCTGAACTCATCGTGCTGATATCATCCTTCACAGTTGTACTTCCTCCCTACAAAAGTCAATAATCAGCAAACCTTTTATGTTGTTGCCTTAGAGTTGCCTGTCTGGCAGCAGAACCTATATTACACGAACTGGACACATCCATGATTAAAAACACAAAGTGGAAAAAAAGCTTTACTCACTTTAATTTCATGAAACAAGAAAAAAAACTAGAGCAGCGTGCAAGCCTTTGGTGAATTAGACCGCATTTATACAGAGGGCATGTCACATGATACCATGAAACCCATTCTGTACGCCGAAGAGCAGGGCCTGTATTTCTTTCATAGACATAAAATTGGAAGCTCATTAAATGGTACCTTTACCGAGAAGCCGAGTACTATTCCCCTCCTGGCCGCCTGCAGCAAAAAGCTCCAAACGCTGCTTGCATAGCACGGGTTTTACCACTTCAGCACAAAAGCGGCAAAGCGCCCTCCGGACAATACAGCCTCCATGCCGCCGGAGGAGAGCCTCGTCGACGCCCCCTCTTCCCGGCTCGGCTTCCTCCCGCCACCCACCCGGGGCCGGAAACCCGAGAGCTGCCTTCCCTTCAACCGCGACCCTTGCACGCTGCTCTGGAGCACGCCGGGCACAATGGGTAAGGACTCTTTAATACAAAAGGCCATCGGGTCAGGCACCCATCACATGAAAAAACCAAGCACTGGCAAAGTAAATGGGTTTGGTTGTAAAGTGGTAAGCCATGCAGCAGTAGCACTTTAGAGCGAGACCCAATGAGCCAGCCGCAGCGGACAGAATCGAGACATGCCTGCTCCACGTCGTGAAATGAAGATCACGCCAACCAGTGGCTGGAAGCAGCTGATCGAAGAAAGCTGGTGGTTGAAAGGGGAGGACACGAAGGCAATTCTATGTATATTGATAGCAATATATCTCAGCATGAAAAGTGGGCTCTTTCACTTGACCGTATCCTCAGATCAGCCCAGTGCTTCATTTGTAAAATAATAAGTGCCGGGGGGCCCTGACGCTGACCAGGAGGCCACCACCCATTGCACCGTACTCGCCTCCAATGACCTACCAAAACAACTACTAACCATCTCTTTCGTCTGCAATTGCGACAGCTCAGATTATTCCAGGTCCCTACACTAAAGGACTGGCTGGTGAGGCAGGTATTAGTAATTTCTTTTAATGTATATTGCAGGTCTTTAAGTGGGATGAAAAAACTGGGGGACCTCTCAAAGGGTTGTCAAAAACATGTATGCTAAAAACGAGTGCTCAGCATAGTGTGCCGCCCGACTTGTATTTTGCTGTTTCTGTCATTGCATCCAGATATAGGATACAACAAGTAACATCATACCTACAACAAGTTAGGACTATTGTCTTTGTCAATGGTTGTTAGTTTCATAAGATAAATAAGCAGCAACTATGCTTGTATAGAACATTGAAAAAACTTCCAGTTAAAGCCCTAATGATACCGCTACAATGTTGTTGCTCCTGAGTTTCAAAAAGAGAAGAGAAATCCAGAGAGAAAATGACTCTTTACAGCATTCCCCTTCCCCTACAAAGCTCCCCTGGCATGATGTTATGCCGTAACTTCTCCACTAGTGAGAAGTGGCAAGCACACTTGATGTGCATGCTCTCACTGCAGCCCGGACAAAAACGGACCACCTGTGCCAGGGCACAAAACCGAGACCGATGGAGACCCGTTTCGAGGCCACATTTAAAAAACTGGGGGTGCTCAGCACCGATGAGACCCGGTCCACTTAAAGCCCTGGTATATTGTATTCATAAACAACCGTTGTTCTGCTCATCTCTATATTAGATGAGAAGCCACCATGAGGCATAGTTTTATAAGTGTGGTGATGACAATTAAGTGCCTGTTCCAAGCACCGGCAATCAATTAATGCTGGTGCAGAGCACCGGCAACCACTGCCTTAAATTAAGCACTGGGTCAGCTTTCAATCCATTTTCTTTGATCAATCGAGTGTTGAACAAAATCAGGAGTCTGGGCCACATGCCACTCCTGCTGTATCTCTAGGATGGGGTTTCCCCCATGTCAGTCTGCAGGCTGTATCTTCATAGGGATCTTCTGTGGGAGTCTTATTAGCCCTTGGAACCCTATGTCTTGCCAGAGAGGTCCCTCACCCAGACGGGACATATATTTTGTTGATTGAGAACTTGGGACTTCAGACTACGTTTTTTTTACTGACATCACCATAGTAATGCGACAAGTGCTTGAGAAAAGCAGTTTCAGGCAATTGAACAGTGACTGTGACAGCGTATATGAGGCACTAGTGATGATTCTAGGATGAGTCCTTTCCTTTGCAGTGTCATTTTATCCAGGTTCTTTCACTCCATTCACGGCTTCCCTCTGGGTGCGTTGATTGTTAGCCTGCGAGATCATTGCAGCACAATTCAAGCTTTCCGGGAGCAACAGTTAGACCAACTCAGGGCATAGCCTTATGCTAAGTACCGACTCCTCAGCATTGAGCCCCTTCGTCAACGTGTCAGGGCACATCATCTTAATCTGGAATCTTTCATTCGTGTACAAACTTTGCAAGCTCCAGTTTGATTGTTGCAGGATGTTTCTCCCTCATAGTAACTCTGGTTCACACTGACTTGCACCAGCTGAACTTTTGAGGAACTAGGTAAATCTTTGTGGAATATTCCAATGAGTTCCAGCAGCTTCAAGGCTTTGTACCTCATGGCAGAAACCTAAGTCAGGTCCCAGAAGCATTCCTGGCTTATCCTTCCTATTTAAAGGTGGTTCATGACTGGCTCTAAGGACACGTGCCCCAATTCTTGTCCACTATCCCCTCCTACTATGTGAATTTTGAGATTGTGCTTCTGAAATTCTTTCAAGGTTCTTCCTCTCCTGAGGTGGTGCCCCTGCACTTCATTGGTGTTAGACGAACTATCTCTTTGCAGGAAGGCCTAGCAGTCAATTGTTTTTTGTTTGTGTACATGCCTTCCTCAGCTACCCTGAGCAGATGGAGAAATTCTACTATCGCAGATACCAATTCTCATGCCAGGATCTGCTTCAATGCCGGTTCAACAGAGGTTTGCAAGAGATATTGTGGCTTCTCATTCAGAAGCTTGCTAGCAGTGTTCCAGTAACTGATAAATGTTGAGCAGCCACAAGGCTATTTACTCATATTTATTATGTGTTATCCATTGTGGGAGTCAGATGATGCTCCTCCTTCTTTGGATTCTGTGTTACTCTGAATCTCCTGCTTTCTCTTTATACTAGACATCATGAGTCTGACAATAGGAATAGGTTGCCTCTGGCCTTTTTCAAAAGAGGTTGAAGCTCTGGCATTGCCACAGCCTCGTGGCTGAGACGATCCAAGGGATGGGGGAATAATGATCTGATTACTAGCCTTTATTATTCCAAGACATGGTCTTACTCGTCAGTTTTTATTCCCCTTTTCCATCCCTCATGGGCATCCTGATGCTGGCTGATCTTAGGTAGCTATACAGGATAGATCAGCCTCAGGAAATTCTTTCATGTAGAGAGGAGTGACATTCAGGGCCAGTGTCGGGGAACCAAACGAAACCCTGGCAAAGATGCTCAAACTAGCCCACTTCCTTGTTTCTTTGTGCAATCTCTTCCTTTCCATTCATCCATTCTCTCTCTTCTCACTCTCAGATTGCTTTCTCTCCAACTTCGCTTCCTCTCTTACTCTCTCTTGAAGGCTCCCCTGTCTTCTGCAGTTAACCTCCGTGAGCTGGGTAAAGTGACAGATGTACCAGGAGCAGCCTTTAGCTTTCAAAACCGGCTTCCAAGGGCTCCAGCCCACAAGGGATACTCCTGATGGGTCCGGCAGGTCAAAAAACAAGTAAAGCAATCAGAAAAGGCAGAATAGGACTCTTGTGTAATGGCGAACTCTAGAGAATAACTGTGCCACTCTGGACTCCTTAATGTAGATAACACAGGATTGGGTAAGGATTATGTTTCTTACCCTGTAAGCATCTGTTCATGGCATGTAATGCTGTAGATTCACATGCTTTGCATACTCTTGCAATCTAGTATTGGGTCCGGATGTGTGCAAGTTATTTTTCTTCAAAGAAGTCTCTTGAGTCATAAGGTAAAGTGACTCCTCTCCTCTTGTGATGTTGCACCTGAGCATCGACTCCCTTGTTGGGATGTTTTCCCGTAGTTGGGTGAGAATGGAGTGTAAGAGCTAATAAAGAAATGACCATGCATATGACACAGTAAGTAGGTACCGCAACGGCCTCAGGTGTCCAGGGAGGAGGGCAAGCGCATATGAATCTACAGCACTATAAGCCACAAACAGATGCTTACAGGGTAACATAATCCATTTGATGGCATATGTGGCTGTAGATACACATGCTTTGCCAAGATTAGAAAGCAATGCCCTCCAGAGAGCAGTGGCTAACCTGTAGGTGCTGCAGTTGTTTGGAAAAAAATATGTAGCACTGCCTGTCCTTGTTGGCATGCTAATATATCCACACTGTAACGTTTACTGAAAGATTGTGGGGTTGACCATGTAGCTGCTCTACAAATCTCAGCTATTGGTATATTGCCAAGGACAGCCATAGATGCTTCTATTTTGCGTGCAGAGTATGCTATAGGAGTTGTGGACAAAGTTCTTTTAGATTTGATAAAACATGTCTGAATGCATTTAACTATTTATCTAGAATTCAGTGATTTTGAAAAGGGCTTTCTTATGTGAGGGGGTGAAAAAGCCACAACAAGTAGTTTGGTTTTATTAAACTCTTTAGTTCCACCAATATAGTACATTAAAGCTCTTTTAACATCTAGTGTATGAAGGGCTCCGTCTGCAACTGAATCAGGTTGCGGAAAGAAGACAGGCAATTCAACTAACTGACTCACATGAAAAGTAGAAACTACCTTTGGAAGGATGGCCACCATAAAAGCTACCTTCCAAGATAGGAATTGTAGAGGGCAGTTATGCAAGAGTTCACATGGTGGACCCATAAGTCTGATGAGTACAATGTTGAGATTCAAAAAAGGTGCAGGGGGAAACCGGGGTGGAATTACTCTTTTATGATCTTCTATGAATGCCTTAATAACTGCTATTTTGAACAGTGATAAATGTTGTCTGTTTTGCAGACAGGCAGTTATTGCAGCTAGATGCAAGCGTATTGAGGTGTACGTTAGTCCAGAAGTCGGCAAATGGAGTAAATAGCAGACAATGTTTTTCACAGTTACATCAAAGAAGTCATTGTGTTTACCATGGCAGGAGAAAACATATTGCAGCGTAACACGCCCTCAATGTGGGTTAATGAGCCTCTTTGAGAATGGTCATTCAGGTGGAGTTTTAGGTAACCTAATTCTATGACCTCAGGAGCTAAATCGGGAGGTAATGTGCCTTTGGAATTGGGTGCCTGACCTCTGAATGATTCTGAGTGAAAAAATCCGGGTTGAGGGGAAACTTCTCGCGTGGCACTACTGAAAGTTCTAGTAGTGTGGTGAACCATGGTTGCCAAGCCCAAGTGGGAGATACTAGAATGAGGGTGAGAGACATTTGCCAGAGCTTCCGCACCACAAACGGAAGAGGGAAAGGTGGATAAGCGTAGGCAAATATCCCTGACCAGTTCATCCATGAAGCATTGCCCTTGGATCGTGGGTGTGATAGCCTGAAGGCAGAGTTTGGGCATTTTGTGTTGTCTGCGGTTGGGAAGAAGTCTATCTGTAGAAACCCCCACCTGTGGAAGTATGGGAGGAGAAGGATTAGTTAGTTACCTGTAATCCTAGTTCTCATCCAGGGGTATACTCATCAAAGTCATAATCTATGAATAATCCCCGCCCATGTGCGGGATCCCCCCCATGGGTGGGGATTATTCATAGATTATGACTATTGATGAGTATCCCCTGGATGAGAACTCTGGGGTGGAGTTCCCACTCATGGACTTGTTGCTGCATCCTGCTGAGGAGGTTGGTGAAATTGTTGTCCATCTCTGGGAGATGTTGCGCTAACAGGTGAATGCTGTGACATATTGCCCAACACCAGATCATCTGAGATAGGTGTGATAACTGTAGAGTGTGCCCCCTGTTTTTTGTAAATAGAGCATGATTGGTGTATTGCCCGCCCAGATGAAGAGAACTTTGCCTTTGAGGTGAACTAGAAATGCTTTCAATGCTAGGTGAACTGTTTGAAGCTCTAGGTTGTTGATGTTAAGACCCTGGTGTTTGGTGTCCCAGAGATCCTGAACTGTGAGATCCTGTAGGTGTGCACTCCAGCCTGAAAGGGATGCGTCCACTGTGAGAATGAT
The DNA here is from genome assembly GCF_964261635.1 of Lissotriton helveticus. Classification (NCBI taxonomy): domain Eukaryota; kingdom Metazoa; phylum Chordata; class Amphibia; order Caudata; family Salamandridae; genus Lissotriton; species Lissotriton helveticus. Next base: position 55,059,010 of record NC_136070.1, on the reverse strand, counting down.
CTGGGAAACAGGGTAGAGGAGCAGCCACTGTATTCCACCACTGCAGACAGCGATGTGTGAGGCTGTCTGTCAACACTAGATCTTCTAAATGACCCTGGGACTGATACCATTGACTTGCCAGACACTCCTGCAGCGGACGCATTTTTAGGCACTACTGCAATACAAGACTCCATCATGCCTAGAAGTCGAACTATTTTGACTGTTATGTGTTGATTGGCGTGAAAGTGATGTAGCAGTTGTGTGATGTTGTGAATCCTGGCTACATTTGGGTAGGCTAATCCTAGCTGTGTGTTGAGAATAGCCCCTAGATAAGGTTGAGTCTGTGAAGGTTGACAATGTGATTTCTGTATGTTGTAGGCACAACTGAAGAGTAGTGGATTTGACCAGCCAGTAGTTGAGATACAGGAAGACATGAATACCCTGTCTGCGTAGATCTGCGGCAACTACTGCTAGACATTTGGTGAACACTCAGGGTGCAGTAGTGAACGCCTGGAGAGATGCTGTGTTCCAAGAATACGGCAGCCTGCTCAGCAACCGCAAATAATTTTGCCTAATCTCTGCTGATGACGGATAATAATCCAGAAACACGTGTCCAGAGATGGCCAGCACTAATCTGCACCCACCTGGTGAAACACAAGACTTTCCAAGTGTACTCGCTTGTCGATCTGAACTGCATCTACCATGATGCCCAGGGGCGACTCTGCTGGGAGGTGAAGCAGTGTGCTCCCACACCAGTTTCTTATTTAAAGGCTCCCTCGAGCCGCTTTGAGCTGACGAGCTCGTGGAGAGGCACCTGCGCGCCTGGAGAGATACTGCGTTCCAAGAATACGGCAGCCTGCTCAGCAACCCCAAATAATTTTGCCTAATCTCAGCTGATGACGGATAATAATCCAGAAACACGTGTCCAGAGATGGCCAGCACTAATCTGCACCCACCTGGTGAAACACTCAAGACTTTCCAAGTGTACTCGCTTGTCGATCTGAACTGCATCTACCATGATGCCCAGGGGCGACTCTGCTGGCAGGTGAAGCAGTGTGCTCCCACACCAGTTTCTTACTTAAAAGCTCCCTCAAGCCGCTTTGAGCTGACAAGCTCGTGGAGAGGCACCTGAGCGCCTGGAGAGATACTGCATTCCAAGAATACGGCAGCCTGCTCAGCAACCCCAAATAATTTTGCCTAATCTCTGCTGATGACGGATAATAATCCAGAAACACGTGTCCAGAGATGGCCAGCACTAATCTGCACCCACCTGGTGAAACACTCAAGACTTTCCAAGTGTACTCGCTTGTCGATCTGAACTGCATCTACCATGATGCCCAGGGGCGACTCTGCTGGGAGGTGAAGCAGTGTGCTCCCACACCAGTTTCTTATTTAAAGGCTCCCTCGAGCCGCTTTGAGTGACGAGCTCGTGGAGAGGCACCTGCGCGCCTGGAGAGATACTGCGTTCCAAGAATACGGCAGCCTGCTCAGCAACCCCAAATAATTTTGCCTAATCTCAGCTGATGACGGATAATAATCCAGAAACACGTGTCCAGAGATGGCCAGCACTAATCTGCACCCACCTGGTGAAACACTCAAGACTTTCCAAGTGTACTCGCTTGTCGATCTGAACTGCATCTACCATGATGCCCAGGGGCGACTCTGCTGGCAGGTGAAGCAGTGTGCTCCCACACCAGTTTCTTACTTAAAAGCTCCCTCAAGCCGCTTTGAGCTGACGAGCTCTTGGAGAGGCACCTGCGCGCCTGGAGAGATACTGCGTTCCAAGAATACGGCAGCCTGCTCAGCAACCCCAAATAATTTTGCCTAATTTCTGCTGATGACGGATAATAATCCAGAAACACGTGTCCAGAGATGGCCAGCACTAATCTGCACCCACCTGGTGAAACACTCAAGACTTTCCAAGTGTACTCGCTTGTCGATCTGAACTGCATCTACCATGATGCCCAGGGGCGACTCTGCTGGGAGGTGAAGCAGTGTGCTCCCACACCAGTTTCTTGCAGTAGTGACCCTGAATGGAAGTACTTTGAATTGATAATGTGTTCCTCCTATGACGAACCTGAGGTCTTTTCAGTAAACAGGATGTATTGGGATGTGAAAGTAGGAGTTGTTTAAGTCTAGTGCAGACAAAGTCACCTTGATTTAACAGAGGAATTACATCTTGAAGAGTTAGCATGCGATAGTGCTCTGAGAGGATGTGCTGATTTAATAGTCTGAGGTCTAGAATGGGACAAACGGGACGGTCTTTCTTGGGAATGAGTAAGTATAAAGAGGATACACCCGAAACTGGTTGTGCTAGAGGAACAAGCTCTATTGCTCCTTTCTGCACCAGTGTCTGTACTTCCTGTTTGAGCAAGGTTTGGTGCTGTTTGGAAAGTATGTGCCTGCGAGGTGGGATGTTTGGAAGTGTTTTGATGGGCTCCAGGCAGTAACCCCCTGCTCTGTTATTGTTTTTCAGTTGGGGAAAAAACATTGTAGTCGTGCCCATACAGATTTTAAATGGTCCGGGGAATGAGAAGCAAGTCACTGTTTGGAAGTGGAGGACGTGCTGCGAGGGGAGGTACGTCTTCCATGCCCTTTGGAATTATTCCCTCTATTTGTGCCTCTATAATAACCTCTTGATGGGGAGGTGTGATGCTGTTGCCTTTAAGAAGAGGTAGAGGCATCTGCTGAAGTTGGTTTATTACCCAGTTTATATGTGGGGTGTCGTAAAAAACTACAATAAAGGTTTGAAGTGCCCCCATTGATTTAGCAACCTCTGTGTACTTCTTAATTTTTTCTAGCGTTTGGTCCACTTGGGGACCAAATCGATGTTGTTGATCAAAATGACATTAAGGAGTGTCTGCTGTACTTCTCGCTTAAAGCCAGATATACGTAGCCAAGCATGTCTACATAACAGTATGCTTTTTTTTATCCCCCTGATGGCTATCTGCAGAATCAAGGGCACATCTGATGGAGTTATTGGATATTAATTTACCTTGCTGTACAATTAGATGGCCTCTTTTTTTGTTCTCCTCACAAAGATGTTGGAAGAGTTCCTCTATCTCATCCCAATGGGCCCGGTCATACCTTGCTAATAACCCCTGAGTATTGGCAATTCGCCAATAGTAATTACTGATTCATGGTGTATTTTAACTGTATATATGTTTTTACATGTTTTATCAATGTATGGTTAATTTGTATCTTTTATGGTTATATTTCTAACAAAATAAAGAATACTACTACTAATTAGTAAGAAATAAGTTACTTACCTGTAACTTAAGTTCTCCAGTATTGGAATCTTTCATAGATTCACATGCTTGAATCATTCCACATCGTCGAGATGGGAGTCTCCATCTTGACGACGGGGAATGATTCCAGCATGTGAATCTATTAAAGTTTCAATATTGGAGTATGGACCAGATCCAATCAGAGAGAGTGTTCTTGGATTTCGATGTTGTGTAGGCGTTGGACGAGGATGGGACGGGAGTCCTTGTTAAATGCTTCAAAGAGATCCAGGAGGGTGAGGGCCACCGTGTCTACTCTGTCCAGAGTCATGCAGATGTCATCCGTGGTGGCAATGAGGGCAGCTTGAGTGGTGTTGGAGAGTTGGTAGTCATTGAGGAATCTGTTGATGATTTTCTCTAAGACCTTGGCCGGGAATGGTAGCAGGGAGATCGGTCTGTAGCTGGCGAGCATTGAAGGGTAGGTCCGTGGAGGATTTCTTCAACAATGGGAGGACAATTGTTTGTTTCCAAGCGTCTGGGAAAGTCAGGGAAGTGGTGGAGGCATTCAGAATGGATGCGAGAATGGCACTAAAGGGTTGCAGTCCTTTGGTGTAAGCGTGGCGGAGGGAGAGGTCGTAGTGCCCCTGAGTGGATGAACTCCATGGTGGCGGTAGCGGTTCCTTCTGGGTTCATGACGGGCCCTGTGGTTAGCACTGGTCTTTGGATCAAATTGGGATGTGCTTGGCGAAGTCTTTCGGGTCTAATTTTGGGTTGAAGTTGCTGTAAATGATGGTGATTTTGTTGCTGAAGAATTGAGAGAGACTGTTGCAGAGCTCCTGCGAAGGGGTGATCAAGTTGGAGGCAGTCGATGAAGAGGTGCAATCATTTACAATGGGCAAGTTTTCTTTGCTTTGGTTGGTGCTGGGATCAAGGAGGTCCACCAGAGCTGTGCATGGTCCGATTCATTTGGTGGCAGCATGGTAGCATGGATTTGAAAGCACTCCCGTCTTTACTGTCCTGGCTCATTCTCCATTTACGCTCCAGTGTTTGCAGTGGTGTTTCATCAGTCCCAGTTCCTCTATGTACCAACTGGCCTGGGGTCTAGTTCTTGTTGTACAGCTGTGTGTGAGGGGAGCCAGGGAGTCGGTGCAAAAGGTGACCCAACTTTAGGTCTGGCTTGTCAATGCAGTGGGCTGCAAGACTTACTTTTAATAATGCTTTAAAATATGGATCGAGCAGGATTTGGCCCCGAAAGATGAGCATCCTCTTTCATCTCGCGCTACTAGCTGGTTGGTGCCTCACTACGCCTTCTATTGAGTGCTAGCATTGCAACAAATGAGGGACTATTTTAAATCTCTAAAGTACACTGAATCATCTAACATAACATTATTTTTCTCATAGATGCATTATATGCAGAAAGCAAAAGTTTTTTCTTTTGTTTTTCACTGAAGCGGGCTTGTGTTAATGTTTACCTGGATAAATGAAGGGACTATCACCAGAGATGGAGATTTGGTCTTCTACAGTTAACATGGACAGATTTTTTTTGTCTGTCCTTGGTTACCTGAATGCAGGATCCTGAAAACTGTCATTAGTACTCCAACTGAGAATATGTTTGGTGCATGAAGAGTATAATGCAAAACATCTACATGCAAAACTTAAAGACGTATTGGTGTGCTTTTACATTGTGTTAGGCACGATGCTGAAATAACGAGTATAATTCCTGGAAAAAGGAATAGCAACAAAAAATCATCCCCCACCCATGGTTTCATAATGACATTTTGCCATCACGAGCACTCTCTGAAGGTTACAGACATAGGACAAAATGATGACAACTTACTTTACCATACCAAGAAGACAGTCGATGTATTACAGAACTTTAGAACTCACCTGGAAAACATCATCCGTCACCTCTGTGTCAGTGTGTGATGATGGACAACCTGAAGGAAAAGAAAACAGTAAAGTATAAGACCAAATGTGTAGCAGGCTAGAAGACAAAAACGATTACACAAGAGAGTAAGAAATGATGCCCCAAACCATCCAGTCATTTCATGTCTGTCACTGTAGCTATTGTTACTTTTTTCCAACTATATGAACTGAATGAGACTGACAAAGTCACATGTCTCTCTCTTTGCTTTTCTCTGACACATTTCAAGGGAAAAAGAGGCACTTCTTAATTTGTCATCATATTAAGTAGAATACCTAATCCACAATAAAACACACCGAGGGAACAAATTAATGAGTGTCTCTCTTATATGTATAACTCTTTATTCAGAGTTCCTCCACTGCCTTGTGTGAATTAAGAGTTTTTGTTCCTCATGCCCAAGACCTGCAAGAGTAATACAAAAAATGTTTTGCTTGCAATTCTATTCTAACATTTCTAACTATTAAGAAAGATCCTACGATGTAGAAAAAAATGTTTACTTACTTGTAGCCATGGTTCTGCATCATAGGAATCTTTACACTGAAGTAAAAAAAAACCCTACTGCGTCCTCAGCTTCATTTCTTAGGCATACAATTAATAAGCTTACTTTTTTTTCCTAGTCCCCACTATTCAGTTCAAAAGTAACTCCCTCTGAGACACATGCCAGTAAAAGGCATCGTGGTCTGTGGAAGCTACTGGAGCCATAGTAGGACAGAATGGTTTTGTAACTCTTATACTGTAACCCTGTCAGCTGCTCCTCCGTTATTTTTGTTACATGTTTGCACCAGAAGCACAGAGCCACAACACAATGCAGATGGACCAGTGTGCAGGCACTAGGGATCTACAAGGGTTACCTCTATGTAGAGAAATGTATTCGCAGAGTGGAGGGATGGGAGGGTCGAGAAATGACTGTTGCTAGATAGAGTCTCTACCACATTTCTGATATCTGATATCTTCTTTTTGACGGAGACATGGTTGAGTGATGACATGACGGCCATATCGAATTTGGCATTACCCCCTGAATACTCGATTTCTTTGTTGAATAGAGCCACCAGGGGAGGTGGTATCGCTGTAATCACCAGGTCTACCTTTTTCCTGCCTCTTTGAGAAAGTCAATATGGAGGGTGGGGAATGCGCACACTTTAGTATTTCCGTGAGCACCCATTTTACCTTTTCCGGGCTCTTAATATACAGACCTCCCGGATCCGCCTCTGGTTTTAACAACATCCTCTTAGAGACAGTAGGGGCATTTGCCGTGCGTTCAGCTAATTTCAGCATTTTTGGCGATCTTAATCTCCACTTTGACTTAGAACAGGACCCGACTATTCGCACTATGCTTGCTGACTTAGCTGCTTTTCAGCTTTTTCAATTAGTTAAAAACTCTTACACATAAAGTAGGACATCTGCTAGACCCTATTTTCACTAATATTGAGATGGCCACTGTGAGTACTCCTCCTCCTACTCCTACTCCTATGACCTGGTCCGATCATCTTCTAGTACAAATGACTATTCTTACACCTATATCCGTACCTTCTAACATTCAACGTTCGGTTTTTAAAAGACCATGCGCAAGTTCCGACTGGAACATTTCCACACACTTTTAGGATCAGACCCTCTAGGCTCATTTAGTAATGTTGAGACAGGATATGATTCTTTTTGTGCCTGGATTACCCGGGCACTTGATACTCTTATACCGGCTACCTGGATTAAGGGGCGCACTCAGGACTCAAATCCCTGGTAAAATGACACCTTGGCTGTCCTGAAAAATACCTGTAAAAGACAAGAGCGGGAGTGGAGGAAAGATTATTCTCCTGTAAAGAAAGCTTACTATTTAGCCGAACTTAAAGCATATCACAGAGCTATATGCAGGACTCGAGCGGAGTACTATGCATCTGAGATTAAACTGAGTTCTAACCCCGCTAAAGTCATCTTTAAAATTCTCAAAGATCTCAGCGTCAAAAAATCTCCAGCGCTCATTCCCACGTCAGTATCCCAATGTGAAAAATTGGCCTCCTTCTTTGTGGAGAAAATACGAGCCATTTATCAATCTTTTTCTCCCATGAATATGTTCGGCCCAGCTCCTTCTATTAGACCAACCCTAGCCTCCAATCTGATGGTTATCTCTGAAATTTCTTGGGAAGAATTTAATAAATTAACTGTGAAAATTAAGTCCGGCTCTCCGGAGGATCCGCTCAAGCCTGCCCAGTTTAGAGAATCTTCACTGCCCTGTTTAGTCCCGCTTCATCAGCTGATTAATGCCTCTTTTTCATCGGCCATTATTCCAGTGAAATGGAAACAAGCGTGGGTCTCTCCTATTCTTAAGAAACCTAATCTAGACCCCTTGAGGCCTGAAAATGTCAGGCCCATCTCTCTTCTTCCCTGGATTGCAAAGATTGCTGAATCACATGTTAATACTATTCTTACCAACGTGTTGAGCTCCAATAACATTCTGGATGAAACTCAACATGGGTTCCGCGCCGGTCATAGTACCGAGACTGCTCTCCTGGCCATGTCGGAACACCTCCGATCTACTGTTGATCATGGATCATTGGATCTTAGTGCCACCTTTGACACAGTCTCCCATAGGATTCTGCTCCACCGGCTTGAGGAGGCAGGGATCACTGACATGGCCCTTGCCTGGTTTAGATCTTTTCTAACCGAGAGGTCATTTCGTGTCTCCACCCCTCCCTTCCTATTTCAGGCACATCCTATTGAGCAGGGTGTTCCCCAGGGCTCGGCATTGAGCCCTACTTTATTCAACCTTTATGTCCAGCCACTAGCTGCTGTCGCCAAAAAAATGGGACCTCACCATCGTCTCATATGCTGACGACACGCAGCTAGTGGTCGCCCTTACTGAAGGATCGGCCCCTGATCTTGCCAGGTTTAAAAATGGCCTGACCGCCGTGGCACACTGGATGACATCTAATTGTCTGCAGCTGAATGCTAATAAGACGGAGGTGCTACTGGTCGGAAACAACACCCGTTTATGGGGCAATCACTGGTGGCCCAATGCTCTAGGCAAAGTCCCAGAACCCAAAACTGAAGTTAAAAATTTGGGGATTTGGCTGGACTCCTCCCTTAGTTTCTGCACATACACTAAAAAAGTCTCCGCCACATGCTTTGGCATTTTGCGCGGTCTAAAACCTATCTTAAAATTCTTTGACCCAGCCACAAGGCAGCTGATTATCCAGTTGACGGTTCTTTCCCGATTAGATTATGCCTGTTCCCTGCTGTTAGGTGCAAATCAAGCAGAAATTACCCGAATGCAGTGCATTCAAAATGCGGCTACTAGAGCCTTAGTAGGCCTCCCTCGATTTTGCTCAATCTCGGATACCATCCGGAGGCTTCATTGGCTCCCGGTGGCTCAGCGAGTTCAGTTTAAGACCCTATGCCTCTCCTTTAAAATATTAGGGGCTTGCCACCTCCAAAATGCTTGGTAACCTGTTGACCTTGTATGTTCCAACCCGCACACTACGCTCTGCAGGTCAACACCTGGTCAGAGTACCCCAGATTAAGCGCTGCCGAGCGGGAGGACGTTCCTTCCGCTTCTTAGCAGCAAAACTGTGGAACACCCTACCAGCTCACATACGAGAATTGGAAGGCCTGTTAGACTTCAGGAAGGCAATTAAAACTCGTCTCTTTCCCCTAAATTAAACTCTTCTGGAATTATACCCTGTTGAATTCCTTGGAGTCAGCTATACATCTGCTAAACAGCGCCGGGACGCCCCTTCGCTGGGGCAGCTGAGCGCTATATAAGCTAATTTAACATAACAGAACATAACATAACATAAGACATTTCCAAAGGTAAGCCACTTGTTCATCTGAGGAGGTGGGTCTGCAAAACAGATTTATACCGGGGGTCCCGGGGGACCGAACGGGCGAAGTGCCCATCAAGACATACCGGACTGTCCGGGCAGTAGTGCTTGGTAAATGTGTGCAGAGACACGCAGAAAGCAGCCTGACAGCTGTCCAAGACAGGAACTCTGTGAGCTAATGCAGCGGTTGCAGCCTGGTAAAAAGAGCAAGCAACCCTCAAGGGATTGCTTCTTGGCCAGAGAGCAGCAAATTTTAATGCAGAGCACAATTCATCTTGAGATGGTCCTTTTCTGCACGGCCTTTCCTTTCTTTGCCCGGACGAACCCAATGAAGAGTTGATCGTAATCAGAACTCTCTGGTACAAACGATGTAGTATGATAATACTCTTTTTGAGTCCAGGTCGTGTAGTCTTTGCTTCTCTTTGGAACTGTGAGGTGGAGCAATGAAGGTCGGCAGTGTTATGGTGTGACCTACGTGAAAGGGTTTCACTAATTTCAGTAGAAAAGAGGCACGTGCTTTCAGAACCAGTTTATCTGTGAACAATGTCATGTTAGGAAGGTGCACTGGGAGGGACTTCAGTTTGCTAACCCGCAGGCCAATGTAATGCCCATTAGTAAGGCAGTTTTAATTGACAGAGGACGTCAAGGGCAGTTGTGCATGAACTCAAAAGGCGAGCACATCAAGAAGATCAAAACTAGGTTCACGTTCCATTGGGGTATGTGTTGTAGTTCTTTTAGAAAATGAGTCACAAGTTGACTTAAACAGAGGGTTGGTCCGGCAACTTCAAGAATGTTGATATGGCTGAAAGATAACCTTTAGCTGTGACCAAAGCAAAGCTTGACGGGCTAACGAAAGTACAAATAACACCTCAGACAAAGACGCAGAAAGGAGATCAACATTTTTGGTAGCACACCAAGCCACTTATTTGTCCCAAAGGCAGCAGTATTCTTTCTGGGTTGAGGAATGCCCAGCTGCCAGAATGACATGACAGACTTCTGCAGTAAGGTAAGGTCAAAAACTGTCAACTCCTGCAAATCAATCTCAATGCATGATGGCAGATCGTGCGCAGGTTTGGTGCAGTAGCCTGCCCTGTTGCTGCAAGTAGATACGTCTTAGAGGGCAGCCTTGCGGAGGAGCGATGCGCATGCTCAGGAGTTCGGGATATCAAACTCTCTGTGCCCAATCCAGGGACACAAGAATGACTTGGGCCAAGTCATTCCTGATCTTCTTGGGAACTCTAGGCTGGAATTATATCGGCGGAAAGGCGTACAGGAGGCCTAAGCTCCACTTGAGATGAAAAGAGTCTCGTAGCAAGAGTAGCCTTGGAAACTCTAGCGTGCAAAAGTGCTGACATTGCACGTTCTCGGTGAACTAAGGTTCTCCCCAATCTCTGAAGATGCACTGCACCACCTCCGTATGGAGACACCATATGTAATCTTTGAGGCATCGTGTTACTAGCAGGATGCAGGAGGCCACAATGCTCAGCAGCCTCAGAGTCAGTCTCACCGAAATCCAGGATAGAGGCTGAAACATCAGTATTATAGCGCAAATACACTGGAGGATAGGCGCGAAACTTCACTGTGCACAAAATAGGTACAATGAGAGGGAGAATCTGGGAGGGAGTCAATTTCGACTTTTGCACATTGATAGTGAACTCCTGCGAATGAAGGAGGTTTGCTGTGATCTGGAGGTCAGAGATGACTGCCTGGGGCGATCCCGCCCTCAACAACAGTTGTTAGGGTAGGGGAAGAGTGGAACTCTTGACCTCCATTGATGTGGTGGAACCACGTCCATCTCCTCCATTGATGTGGTGGAACCATGTCCTTCACCATGATGAACACCAGAGGGAAGATGGAGAGGTCAACAGGGAGCACAGCAAACTAAAAGCCCTCGTGGCCCACTGCGAACAGCAGGTAACACCTGTGGGTAGGCAGAAGAGGTATATGAAAGTAGGTCTCCTGCAAGTCCAGTGCTACTATCCAGTCACCAAGGTCCAGGACAGACAGAACCTACGCCAGGAAGAAGTTGAGGGGGCTACGGTCTAAAATAGGGGTGATTGTCCTTCTTGGGCATCAGAAAGTAGGAGGGGGGACAGCAACCACGACTTATGTCTGATGCTAGCACCCTCTTGAAGACTCCTTTGGCTAAAAGAGAGCCTGCACTTCCCCACGGAGCAGGGAAAGGTGGCGCTCCATCAGCTGGTATGAGGATGGTGGCATGGGTGGAGGGGGGCTTCTAAGAAAGGGATGGAATAACATCGCTGACAATTTGATGTACCCACTTGTCATATGTTATGGTCTGCCAGCAGGGCAGGTGGTGTTGGATCCTGCTTCCCACTGGTTTCCCTTGTTGGTAAGAGGGCAAAATGAAGAGGTATTGAGGCTGCGGTTGCTTGGAAGTGATAAACTAGGTAGGCCTCTGGCTGTGTGTCACGTAGCCACGGAAGGGGTGTAAGGTAAGAAAACAAGTTGTTGTTGAAAAGCTTTATTTCGATAAACAATTGTATCTTAAAAGCATTACAAATAGTAGGAAACTGCAGATAAACAATACAAGTGTCTCGCAAGTTAAGAACAAATAAAAATGCCATTTTATGCATGAAATAAGTTAGTTAAAACTAGATTAAATTGAAATAGACAGTCTGTTTCTGCGAAGTATCCACAACCATTAAAATATTTTAGAGATACCACACACTATAGGAGGAGATGTGTCTGTTAACAAAATATGTAGCGCTACCAAATGTTCGCGTGTCCCAAGGCGTTTGAATAGGGGTTTGAGCCAGCACCTCCTTGGACGGATATAGTCTGGGCACTCAAAAAGGATATGTGCCACCGTCTCAGGCCTTTTAGGGCAGAGAGCACAAAAGGGTGAAAGCTGCACTGGCGATTTCCATCGGGATATAAGGTCCCCAATCGGGAGAGTGCCTATTCTGAACTTGATGTAAAGAGCCCTATCAACTGGCATGGTGATCAAATCCAGGTAGGGTTCGTAGGCCACCACGTCCTTGATTCTAAGAAATGCTGCGGTCAAATTGCAGTGACGTGGGTTACCTATAAGTTGGGAGGAAACCCAGTCCCAATACAGTTTTTTCAAGGTAACCTTGGGTGGGGCAGATTTTGAGGTCCAACAGTCTCCCAAGCCCAACTCCCCCAAAAGGTTTTTTATCTCCCTCAGCCACTTAATCTTATGCCAGCCCCCCATTTCCATCACCTCAGACAGCCCGTCAGCATAAGATTTTAACTCTGGCACCCTCCACAAATGAGCCCATAGTAGCAACGGCCGGAGACGAGCCTGGTCCTTAATTGTCTTACAGCCCACGTCTAAACAAACCGGGACTGTGGGGGTACTCGAGGGGAGAGCAAGTAAGTCTTTCAAAAATTTGCTCTCTGACTTGGATAGGGACTCCAGATTAAAAAAGCCCCATATCTCTGCCCCATAAAGTGCGGAGGTGACTCCTTTTGCTTTATAAATCTCTATTGCCGGTGCCACAGACTCTTTAGATGAGGCATGATACTCCTTTAGCAACGCACCCCCTACCCTTTTGTGGCTGAGGACCATCTTGTTAATATGTGACGTCCAGCTCATAGTGTCACACAGGCGTATTCCCAGATAATCAAATTCGGAAACTTTCTCAAGCGGGGTAGAGTTCAAAACTGGAGGGCGTCCTAGTTTCCGTGGTGGATGCATGATCAGATATTTTGTTTTGTCCACATTGATCACCAATCCCCTTGCCAAACAGAAGTCCTGGAATCGGGTCAAAAGCTTCTGGAGACCCTGTGGAGTCTTGGCGATGAGGAGGGTGTCGTCCGCAAACAATAATGTGGGGATCCGTACGCCCCCCAAGGAGGGTGCATCCGCAGGTTCTTGAAGCATCTACCACACCATTTACGTATAGGGAAAATAGGGTGGGAGCCAGCACACAGCCCTGGCGGACGCCCCTACACACCGGGATCCTTTCGGTCGTTTCCCCACTCTAGCCCCACCGCACCTGGGCAAAGTTGTCAGTGTGGAGTTTTATCAGGAGTGACAGAATGTAGGGAGGAATCCCAAGGCCCTGGAGGACCCTCCAAAGTTCCTCCCTTGGAACCAGGTCGAAGGCAGTCTTTAGGTCGATGAAGGCCAAGTAGAGACTGCCCTTACCCAGTTCCACCACCTTCCAGTGTAGAAGCATAAGTCTAAAGACTTGTTCTATAGTGCCCGTTCCTGAACGGAATCCTGCCTGGAAGTCCGATAGGATATAGTTTTCATCCACCCAGTGGAGGATCCTCCCTAAAATCACCTTCCCCGCCACTTTTTGTGTTGAGTCAATCAGACTTATTGGCCTGTAATTCCCTGGGTTCTCCCGGCATCCCTTTTTGAATATGGGGACCACCTCCGCCCCCCTTCCAAGATTCTGGGACAGGTCCGCCTTCCATGATGGCATTCAGAAGGGTGGAGATCAGGGTGGCCCATTCGGACGGGTATGCTCTAAGTAAGTCCCCCGGAAGCCCATCTGGGCCGGCTGCTTTCATGGGTACCACGAACTTTATTACATTTGCTACCTCCCGAACGGTGAAGGGGTCAGTATTTCCATTCCAACCTAAGGAGGAGGGTACAAAAGGTTCATTAAGAGGCCCTTCTACCGGGGAGTATAAAGCCCCAAAATGATTGGACCAGGTCTGGGACGGGATGGTACAGGTCCTCAGTGTATCGTCGGGACGACTCCTAGAACCCACCAGGTTCCAGAAGCCCCTGGCATCTTTTCCTTTGCTGGCGGCTAATAGGTCCTCCCAAAACTTATCCTCCCATTCTTTTTTTGCTATTAGTAGACTCTGGGAGTAGAGCTTCCGGGCCTCCCTAATCCTAGTTTGGGATTTTGACTTAACTGCACCCACCAACATTTTCTTCCTTACCCTGCAGTTGTGGGTATACCATTCCTGTCTTCTCAAGGGCCTTGTTTTAGCCCCCTTATGTCTCGTAGGTAGAATAAACAAATTACTTATGGCCTTGGTCAGGTCGCAGAATTTCCCTGACACCCCCACCGGGCCTCCCTCTAAGTTAGCCAAATCACATTGGGCTGCAGCCAGGAGTAGCGGTATTGCCTCAACCTTCTCGAGAGAGAGCTTAAACTTTGGCCACTTTAACCGCCTGCCACAATGTGAAACTGTTGAGTCCCCAGAGATGGCAGTGACAATAAGCAAGGGACCCCCTCTACTAACTGACCACCAAGGAGTCAGGGTCAGCGAGAGCAAGTTGTGATCGCTCTCTACAGACGGAATAATTACCATGTCCCTCGCCAAGGGCCATAGGCACATGTCGAGCAAGATGTAATCAATTCTCGACGTGTGATTAGGCCTGTTGTATGTGTGGACACCCGCCCTATCTGATCGTGACCTCCCATTGAGTGCCCTCAGATCAAACTCCAGTCCACCTCTTAATCGGGGTTAGCTCTAAGGGTGGGATCCCTCTTTTCTGGTCCGCCTCCTCCAAATCCAAAGTGTCGTCCGAGCCCAATGGCTCGAACGTGCAATTTAGATCACCTGCAACTAGGGTACATGACTTATAGGGAGTTGTCCTTAACAAGCCCTCCAAGTGGGCAATTGTGGGCGACTGTCTACCTCGCTTTGTGCCCCGTTCATAGATGTTAAAAATATTCAGAATGGGACGACCCCGGACATCTTTCAGTATGATATTGAGGAGGTCAGGGCTGTTGGTCTGGAGGACCTCTACCCTACAGTTTAATGAGGCAGCCACCCAGACGAGAAGACCGCTAGAGGGGCGTCCCCTCCCTGCTTCTGGGTAGACAGCTGGAATGGAGTAAGAGGAGTATCCGGCCTTATGGATGGGCTCCCTACTCCACGTCTCCTGGAAGATGCAAATCGAGTGCTCCTCCACAAGAGCATTCCAGTCAGGCAGGGCAAGCTTTCTAGCTAATCCAGCCACGTTCCAGCTGAAAACCCTAAAGGCTGGGTCCGTTACAACTGGGATGCGACTGGATTCTACTTCGCAGTCGGCAACGCCCCCAAGCGGGACAAATGAGCCATCGCCCACACTGTTGGTAACCTGCCCACCCTCAGAGTCGCTCCAGACAATATTTACTGCGGATGTAGCGGGTGAGGGGGGCAAGCCAGTCAGCCTTTCAGTAGAATTAGTAGCCCATCTCACTTTAGAGACCCCAGGGACCAGCCCACGGGGATCTTCAAGTCAATACCCTGTTGGACCCCAGATCGATCCTGGCCATACTGCCTGGGGGTAGAACTGGGGTCCCACCGAGTGCCATGGACGGTCGCTAGAGCTATAGTTTGTTTCCCCAATTACTGGACTGACGTGATTGATAGGGGGGCGGGGGTAGAAGTAGGACAGGTCCACCACGCTAATGCCAAGGCCACCCGCATGCTGATTCAGGTTAGAAATTGTTTGTACTACTCTGTTATCTTGGAAATTGACTACAGTCGCAGTCCCCTTCGAGTCGTTTCCTACTCTGTCCTATCCAGCCTACCCTGCGAACTCCCAGGATTACTCCCTCCATACCCCTAGGTAGTGGTTTGTTAGATTTCAACCAATGCAGGGTTTTATTTTTTAGGGTCTGGTGGGTCTCAAACTGGGCATCTTTCAGGGGAGGGACATTTACAAGAACAGCGACGTATGGGTGGCACTCCGGGGGGAGATTTACAGGGGGGGTCTTGTGGGTATTTTTCGGAGTAATGACTGCTGGTGGACCAGCTCCTGAATGGCTCGTACTATGTTTTACTAAGGGAGCGGCCCTGCTCTCTTGCCCTGGTCAATTCCCTGAATCGGTTGTCTAGGCTTAGCCAACGCCCCACCCGCTGGCAGCTTAACACTGTCTTGTTTTTTGTTCGAAGCTTTAGTGGTCTTGGGGGATCTTGCATGGACCTGGGCAGTATGTGTAATGGGCCCCGGTTGGGTCGAAGTAAGGACCTCAGGAGTTGCAGTCAGGTCCTTAGGTGCTACAACAGTAAGTACAGACGTTACCAATGGAGGGGCCTGCACTATATCTACAGGTGCCCGATTTCCCCTAGTCCCCCCCATGTTGTCATCGGTGATTCTAGACTGAAGTTTGATGAGCGTTTTAAGCGAGTAAAAGTTGTCAAGGGTGGACTGCTCAAATGTATCCAGTCTAGCCTCCAGACCCTTGACCTGGTCGGTGAGCGGGACTAATAATGCTTTAATCAGGTCCTCGATTTGTTTGAGGGAGACAGGAGCCTGAGAAGCTGATGAAATATCTAGGGGATTGGAGATTACCTTGTCGGCTGCTGCCCTAGAGGGCGGTTAACCCACATCCCATCAGGGTCCATTACAAGTGTGCCTTTGCCTGATTTCATACCCGTACCCCTTACCAGTTGGTTCCTGGGACGCTTGTACAATGAGGTATGGCTGCCTTTCCGCATGGTAACAGCCCATTTCCTTTTTTTCTGGTTGTGAGAGTCATGGGCCTTGCAAGACAAAGGGGGAGGCAAAGGAGGATCTTGGTGTGTTGGGTGCAAAACCTTGCCGATAACAGGGCAAGGAAGATCTGAAGAGCGGGGGTCCTGGACCATAGGGCTGATGTCGGGAGATGGTGATTGAGCTACCAGGCTCTCCAGCCGGTCAATGCTTACATGTATAGCGGACATCCGTGGTTGCTCACACGTGACAGGGAGCAGAGGGGAAGGGTTTGGCACAGTGGTAGGGGACAGAACGTGTGCCATAGGACCAAGTGAGGAGCGTCTAGCCGGTAAATAATCCTGAGATAGGCGGCGTTCCGTCATTGCTATCTCTTTTTCTATGACAGCGGCTACTCTGGTTATACATTTGTCCATTGTTCCTATCACTGCACTCCCAACAACTCCCTCCCCCCCTCCCCTGATGCTTTTCCCCGACCGAGTAGACATGATAGTGTTAGCTCCCTCTACCGGTAGACCAGTACGTCTCAGAGCCGTGGGTGAAAGATGGGTGGCCCAGCCCAGCCTCTGCCAGCCCCTGACTGCCACAGACTGCCCGCCCTTTGCCCGGGCTTCGCTCGGCGTCCCGCTGAGCGTCAGGCGAGCTGTTAAGTATGGGGCGTTGCAGGCGGGGGGGCGTGTCTCGCTAGGGGCGCGGCCGTGCACACCCGGACAGCGCAGGGACTCCTGGTCTTGTGAGTCCCTGCTAGCACAAGCCCTCGTTCGTCGTTAAGTCCTCCTCCTCCCGACGAGACCAACAGTCCAAGCAGCCTCCGCCCCTCGCTGCTGACCCGCGGCAAGCAGTGGCGGCAACAGCGGTATCCCGAGGGACAAAAGGTGGTTAAAAGGTGGTTCACCCTGCATTTGCAGGAATCAGGGCAGCTAGGGACTGTTACTGGGTGCATTTGCGGACGCCATCTTTGAGAGGGCATTCGTGGCAGCCGATTTACGGGCGCCATCTTTGCTAGGGGAATAGTTTCCTCCCCTCACACTCCTCCCACGTCTGGAAAGAGCGTGCAGGAGCGTATTTAACCGCCAGAACGATCGCGCACAGGTAGACTTGCTGTTGTAGCGCGCTGGCTGCTGTTTTATTTTAAACTCCCGCACTTGTCACTTGTTATTTTAATTGCGTCGCTAACTATCTCTGCGCCGTGTACTTTGTACCTCTAGCATTGCGCTAGTTCTTACCCGCATTTAAAAGGTGGTTCACCCTGCATTTGCAGGAATCAGGGCAGCTAGGGACTGTTACTGGGTGCATGCGCGGACGCCATCTTTGAGAGGGCATTCGTGGCAGCCGATTTACGGGCGCCATCTTTGCTAGGGGAATAGTTTCCTCCCCTCACACTCCTCCCACGTGTAGGGCTATAAGTGATGGGCAGACGGTCAGAGCGCAGCGATGACGCGCAGCGGGTGCGCGCCAGAGGTAAGCCCGTTTGCGCCCGTTCGCGTCCTGGGCGTGTCTGGTGTGTCCTCCTTGGCCACACTCCGTGTGTCGGATCCCCTGATACATCCTCGGGATTCCGGCGCGAATACTAATGCCGGTAGAGATCGTGCTACGACCCCTCCCCTTGCCACTTCTCTTTCTTGTGGCCTACTCAACGTTCGATCTCTTGTAAAACATCATGCGGAAATTGCTCTGCTGATAGACTCTTTATATCTAGATGTGCTCTTTGTAACAGAGACTTGGACTAAGTCTGACTGTGGAGTAGAGCTTGGATGGGCCTGTCCGCCGGGTTATCATATAAAACACTCCCCTAGAACAACTGGCAGAGGAGGTGGATTAGGCTATATATTCAGAGACTCAATCTCGTTTACACAGTTGGAGGTGAAGGAGGTATCAGGGTTCGAACTCATGGGCTTTTCCATCATGGCCCAGGACGGTACCTTGGTGGCGGGTCTTTTATGCTATAGACCACCTTCCCCAACTACCGCGGATATCCAGCCACTGATTGACTTGATCTACGACCTCTCAAATTCCCACTCCAGACTATTAGTGTTAGGTGACTTTAATCTTTGGCCCTCCGGCCCTCAAGATCTGGCCTACAGAGAACTCTGCCAAGCATGTAGCAATATACAACTTGCACAGCTGGTTACGGCACCTACTCACGCTAGAGGGCATACTTTAGATCTTGTATTTGCCGACAAAGATCTAGTCTCTGTGGGAGAAGTCATGGTTCAATGCTGGACTGACCATGCATTGGTTCTGCTGTCTGTCTTTCTGCCAGGTACCCTAGGGACAGGTGATCCAGGTGCTGCCAGGATCGGCAGGCAATGGTCCCGTCTTCTGAAATCCCCAACTAGACCTATCCTGTTGCCCAGATCCTTTGTGGCGGAGGATAATGTGGACAAAAGTTATCGGGCCTTTTGCCAGCAGATTGTGACATCCTTGGATAAACTGATTCCTCTAAGGAAGGTAGGGGGCAGACCTAGAAGAACTAATGCCTGGTTCACGGAGGATCTTGGCCAGCACAAACTCCGCTGCAAACAGGCGGAACGACTTTGGAGGAGAGAATACAGGGAGCCTGACAAGGTAGCATATAAAGCGACCTTGCAGGAATATAAGATCCAGCTGAAGAAAGCTAAGGCCCAATTTCTGGCGGATACTTTGGCCAAGGCCTCTAACAAATCGCAGGCACTGTTTAAACTGGTCAACAACCTAGCCCATCCGTCGTGTGCTGCCTCGACTATTCCCGTCTCCCAGGACCTGTGTGACTCTGTGGCTTCTGCGTTTGAGGAGAAGATCAGGAAAATCCTGAGCGGACTTCAGATCTCTGCTCAGTCAACACCTTCCTCGCTCTCCCTCGTAGAACCACCTGTCACGGCGGCTCGGCTGTCCTGCTTTCCGTGCCCTTCCTTGGAAGAATTCTGCCTTCTGGCTAATGGTGTGTCCTCAGGATCGCCACTTGATCCTATGCCTCATAAGATCTGGAAGGCATTTCAAAATGAGCTGTTTCCTCCGCTCCACACCATCTGTTGTCAGTCATTAAGTACAGCAGTGGTCCCAGAAAGCTGGAAGATGGCAATTGTTAGACCATTGCTGAAGAAGGCCTCCTTGGACCCTTCAGGCCCATCTCGCTGTTGCCTTTTATAATAAAGGTTGTAGAGAAGTGGGTCACAAGAACTCTATCCAGTTTTCTGGAAAATAACTCCGGCCTGGATACATCGCAGTTCGGCTTTAGGCCGGCTCACGGCACGGAAGCTGCATTGGTCGCCGTGTTGGACGATCTACGAGCGCGTGTCGACATGGGCAAGTCAGCATTTTTGGTGTTGCTTGACATGTCGGCCTCGTTCGACACGGTGGACCATGCAGTATTGCTGAGCCGTCTACAGGCTACAGGAGTAACTGGCCTGGCTTTGATCTGGATAACATCCTATCTTAGCAATAGACAGCAGGCAGTGGCATTACCACCTTATCAGTCTGCCACTCATTATGTGGATCAGGGCGTCCCCCAAGGATCGGCGATCAGCCCGATCTTGTTCAATTTGTATCTCCGACCTCTGGTTACCCTGATAAAGTCATTCGGCATATCGGTCATCAATTATGCCGATGACACCCAACTGATTTTTTCTTTCGAGGGTACCAAGGCAGTGTCGAAAGATACTTTTCATAGTTGTATGTCGGCTACGGCTGAGTGGCTGCGTGCTAATTCGCTCCAATTTAACGGATCAAAAACGGAGGTTGTTCATTGCTCCCTAGACCGCACCCCTCGTCCACTTCCGGACGACTTTTGGCCTACATCTATTCCTGGCACGGTAGAGGCTGCTGAGTCGGCCCGTAATCTGGGAGTTCTGTTCGAATCCAACTTGCAGCTTGATGCTTCTGTGAACAGAACTATAACGGCGTGCATGGGCTTACTTCGTGCCCTACGCATGATATTACCGCTTCTTCCTAAAGAGGCAAGGACAGAAGTAGTGCGCAGCTCTATTCTTAGTCGTTTAGATTACTGCAATGCACTACTTCTGGGGGCCCCAAAAACCTTAATCTTAAAACTTCAGAGGATCCAAAATATGGCGGCTAAATTGGCCCTATCTCGCCCTCGCTCTGCCTCCTCCTCCAGAGCACTGGCTGATCTTCACTGGCTACCTGTCCAGCAGAGAATATCATTCAAGGCAGCATGTCTTGTTTTTAAGGCCCTGCATGGACAGGGGCCGATACCGATCCAAAATCTCTTCTCCTGGTACTGTGCTACCAGATCTTTAAGATCCTCCACTGCGTTTCGAGTGACGGTCCCGAGGATCAATAGAGTGAGGATGGGGGGCCGTGCGTTCAGTTTCACGGCCGCTACTCTTTGGAACACCCTCTCGCTGACGTTGAGGAGTAGACAAGATTTTATTTCTTTCAAAAAGGACCTTAAGACCTTCTTGTTCCCGAGAATAATGTAATGGTAGTCCTGCCTGTAGCACAGATGTAGTCTCAGCGCCAGGATACCCTTTGGGTGGCAGCCGCGCTTAACAAATAAATAAATGCATACATACATACATACAAAGGGCAGGCTACTCCAGCTCCAACAGCACCCAGGTGAGGAATAGCGATTGTGGCGTCCCACCACACACAGGAAGCGCACGCCTTAAGATCTTGGCAGGCGGGGGGGGCGTGTCTCGCTGGTGGCGCGGCCGTGCACACCCGGACAGCGCAGGGACTCCTGGTCTTGTGAGTCCCTGCTAGCACAAGCCCTCGTTGGTCGTTAAGTCCTCCTCCTCCCGACGAGACCAACAGTCCAAGCAGCCTCCACCCCTCGCTGCTGACCGCGAAGCGGCACCCGCGAAGCGGGTGCGGCAAGCAGTGGCGGCAACAGCGGTATCCCGAGGGACAAAGGGCAGGCTACTCCAGCTCCAACAGCACCCAGGTGAGGAATAGCGTTTGTGGCGTCCCCAACAAGTTACTTACCTGTAACTACAGTTATCCAGTATTGGTATCTTTCATAGATTCACATGCCTGAATCATTCCCCGTCACCGAGGCGGGAGTCCCACGGTAATATTATATACAAAAGCAGTGCCTTAGTAAGAAACTGTACTAGGCTAAAAAGACAAGAGGCCCAAAAGGCCCAAACTTAGTAGCCTATCTACCTTAAGGTTAGCATTTTTAATGTCTCTTATATTGCATTTATTTTGCAGAATATGATCATATTCTCTATTATGTTTCCTGTTGTTAATTGATGGATTTTACAGCACAGTATGTTAATTTACTGTAACTTCTTAACTTCTTAATTTCAGAATGTATATATATATATATATATATATATATATATATATATATATATATATGTATATATATATATATATATATATGTTGCTGACACTGCCAGGGAGCACGCCCTTTCGATCAGGAGCACTGTGTTAAAGTCAGCAAATCTTTGGTTGTGCACGAAAATGTAAAACACAGAGCCCCCCCCCCCCGAGCGGAGTAATTGCCACGGTGCTGGAAGCTTCAGCGTGGGGAGAGAGGAGGCAGTATAGTACTGCCTGACAAGGGGATCAGCAGTGGTATGAACCGGAAGATCGAATCCCTGGGAAACTGCGGAGGAGTGTGACTCATTGTCACGGTGTGAGACACCACTTCGTGTATTGGATGTAATTCATCACTGTACGGATTCCTATGATGAACTACACGACCCCTCATGCAGTATGGTGGAGATGCAGCGCGAGGAGGTACACACCTCTTTAAGGAGGAGGGGCAGAGAGACTACTAATTGGGATACCAGGTGAAGCAACCTACCTGTGAAACTGGCACTGATGAAGGCCGTTCCGGCCAGAAACGCGTCTGCCCTAGCGTTTCATGGACCTGTGAGTTCGACCGCGCTGGAAATATTTCATTAAATTCACCTGAAAACCGTAGCTGTGTTCCGCCTGCTTTTGTACCAGAAAGTGAGCATTGAATCTATATATATATATATATATATATATATATATATATATATATATATATATGTATGTATCATTCCAAATATCCCCGTAGCAGAGGGAACACTCTTTGTTGGTGTCCGCGTTGGAGACCGGGAATCAAATATTTCACAAACAAATGATGGCGCGGCACACTTCTTGGGGGTAAAGATGTTATTTATTCACAGATCAAGCGCAAAACTCCTACGCTTATATACGCTCTGTCTCCCACCGTCCGCAAACGACATTATTGGGATTACTGCTTGCTATTCTGATTCAGGCATGTGAATCTATGAAAGATACCACAATACTGGATAAGAAAACAAGTTACTTACCTGTAACTACAGTTATCCAGTATTGGTATCTTTCATAGATTCACATGCACCCACCCTCCTCCCCGGCAGAGCAGTTCTCTATTTGGGATACCTACTTCTCACTTGTGCTAAGAAAATCTGAGGAGAACTGCCTCTGCTAGGAAGGTTCTATAGGGTGCTGGCAGCTGATTGGTTGGAACTATTTTTTGTAGTTCTTTTCATATAATGAGGTAGATAGGCTACTAAGTGTGGGCCTTTTGGGCCTCTTGTCTTTTTTTAGCTTACTACAGTTTCTTACTAAGGCACTGCTTTTGTATATAATATTACCGTGGGACTCCCGCCTTGGCGACGGGGAATGATTCAGGCATGTGAATCTATGAAAGATACCCCAATACTGGATAAACTGAGGTTGTCGTGATGCAATGGAAAGACCGATTCACTGGGCAGTTACCCAGCTGTCCTTAAAGGGCTCCAGTACGGAATACTGCTTTATCCCAGAGGCGGGTGCCATCAAAGGGCATGTCCATATGGGATGGCTGGACATCCCCAAGAAGCAAGAGGATCTCAGCTGGGTGTGGCTTCTGGGTGCCACTGATGATGCAATCGCTCTGCGTAGCGAGTCAGTCGTATGCAACCCACAGTGAATGGTGACCTATGCTGTGTCCCTGCCATAGGCAACAGGCTGGGTCAGGATGGTTCAGGCCTCCTCCAAGACGATGAACAGCACTCGAGTAACTGAATGCTAAATTGTGTGGGTATATCGGCCCAAGAGGCACATGGTGTTCACCGACCGCAGTGCAAGACTGGCAGAAGATAACATCCTCTTACCGAAGGTAAACAGTCTCTTGGATTCACTATCCGGTGGTGTGATAGGGAACGCATCAGGGTAGGCTTTGGAGGTGGAGGCTTGGACAACCACACTTTCATGGGTGAGGAAAGCTGGGTCTCAAGAAACAGGCAGTGGTGGCATTCAATTTTCTGTGCATAGGAGCCCCAGTGCAGGTCTTGACCCATGCCTGAGCACATCTATGAGGGCTTCATTAAAAGGAGGAGATGTTCTGTGGGAGCGACTCCTGGCTGAGGCACCTCTACCACTGAGAGCAGGATAAGGTTCAGGATCTTAGCTGCCCTCCTCAAAACCATGAGCAAAGAAAGCCTCTGCCTCCGTAGCCACACTAGGAGGAGATAACAAGCCGGTGCTTGGGGGGGGGGGGGGGGGGGAGTCCAGACCACTGCCATCTGCCAGTTCCTCATACCAGTTGTCCTTGGGTTATTCTAAGGGGTTCTGGTAGTCATCCGGATCCTCGGATCATCCCCAATCATACTCATATAGTTTCCTGGAAATGAGGTATGCTGCCTTCCTCCTCTTCAATAGAATCCCAGAGATTTTGGGCACTCTAGAAATACGAAGGAACACAATAAAAACAGTGGGATACCTGCATCTTCAATTCAACCTCTTAAAGATTGGTTTTCTAAAAAAGAATATTTCTTAACATACATGGCAGCCTGTATGGTGGCTTGAACTACACAAATATTTTTCCAGTTTCCCTAGTAGAAATCTATTTCGTTTTTTTTGTATCCATGGAAACAATGAAAAATACAATGTATCAAAAAGTTTATAGCCGTGAAAGTTGTGCCCTCCTAGCAAACAATAAAAATAGACTACACCAAAATGTAAAGGTCAGCCTAGGTAACACTCACGCTTCACGCTATGGAGTACCAGTACTCTCCAAACAGGAAATCTGTCCATATATAGCAGTGTCTGTGCAGGACCATTCACGCCACACCTCAATGAAGCAATATTGCTTCGTCATGTCACAGGCAGCGAGCATGGTTGAAGGACCACTCAGATACACTCAATGATGTTCTGTGGCACCACAAGTATTGTACACAGCTTCAGAACATTCTTGGAAAGCACTATTGAATCACAAAGAATTTCAGAGCGCAGCGCCCTAATGGGAGTACCTTGTGTGAGGTCTTCTATGGCTATGCGGATGCCTCTATCGAACGCCCTAGCGTCGGCTGGGCTCTGAAAGGTGAGGCCGAACTTCTTGTCGTCAATCTTCCAGTGGTGAAACGTTGGGGTGACCTTGTTGTAGATGAGGTTCCTCTGTAGCATACATTCCAGGACCACCTGTTAAGGAAAGGAAGCAGGGGTGTATTAATCTGAGTGAGCAAGGCTTGTAGTGCACATGGGTAAGAGCTGGAGTTCTGGCTGATGCACAAAAGGCTGCTTCTAACATACCATTCGAGTTGTTTAACAGCCCCCCACCCGGACCTGGCTGCCACCGCAACACTCCTCACACTGAACTTTGTTGATGAACAGAGATCAGGATGACTGCAATGATCTCTAAACAAATGTGTTTTCTAATATTAAAAGATGCCTATTTGACCCACTACACGAGTATTTTTCTTTTATCAGTAAGTTTGTCATCTTCACTTACAAATTTGAGTACAGAGGAAAAGAAGGTAATCAGAAAATACAAGTGTATTAAGATTAAGGCTCCCTGTTTTCTGTTTTTACTGATTTTTACAGATAAATACAGAGAGAAAACATGTATTATCTTGCCTGTATTAATTTTTAAATGTGGATAAAAACGGAAATTGCATTGCTTTTTCAGTAATTCTAAATACTGTATGCCAGGACAATAGCTGCGTGATCAAAAAATAAAGGAATTTTAGTAAAGAGAATTTTACAGCAGTAGACATGTCCAAGGTTGATACTGAAATTGGCATATTTTCATATAGTTGCATTGATTTATCTTCTGCGGATGTTCACAGCATTGAAACCTGGCAGGCATTCAAGCATGAGTGCATATTTATCAGTTAAATAAATGTGGAAATACACAATTTTTAGCTTAATTTCTCCATAAAACCCAAAATAAATATGGATACAGATAAAATTAGCAAAAAATAAATATGGATAAATACAGACGGAAATGTCCCAAAAATAAATACCATAAAACCGGTAGCCCTAATTAAGATATGCATTAGTAAATTATCAAATCAACATATGGGGCTTCACAACCTACAAGAAACCTACAATTATTGATAACTTCGTCAACAAAAAAATGTAATTAAAGTTCTCCTGAGAACAATATGATCCTATCTTGTCAAACACAGATAAGGCAGAGGTTGTGATTATATCGGTGTAATATAAGTTGCTGATGTGACATAAATCTCTTACAAGCTAGTACAAGTACAGTTAATATGTAAACATGAATAAATGCCCGATAAATGAATAATACACACAGTGAGGTATGCGAGTCATCAATTTACTATTCCGATATTAAATGTCTCTATAACAGGAACAATCTCAGATAAAATTGAGGTTTGTAAACATGGGGACCATCCCGATGTTTTCATTTATCTGCTATTGCTAGTAAACTATCTTATCAATCTATTATCTCAGCTTTACATACATGTATCGGTAAATGTATTGCATCTTTGAGTTTTGTGGAATTTAATTTCATTTACAATTATGATTTATAAAAATGAAAACACTGTTGTCTTTCCGAAACACCGAGACATTGTAGTTTCTCTGAAACAATTCCAAAATGCGCTTGAGCTTTCCAAGTAGAGAAGACGTAGTCGTAGGTGCAACCACTTTGAATGTAATCACATAACACACATGTTTCAGAACATCACCACTTGTATTCAACATTATAAAAAGAAGACTCCACGTTCACGTCTTTGCTACTGTTCCACTTTCTTGGTGACACATTTAAAAAAAAGGTTCAAAACACTTTGCATGAGTTGTTTAAAAAATGTGAAAATCCCTTTGTGTTCCCACGTCGACCAGGTGACCATTCCAACTTTGAGCATAGCTTCATCTGTCACTGGTATTACTTCGTTTCTACTATTCTAACCACAGTCCAAGCCCCCCGAGCTCCACACCCAAGGGTAGGTATAAGTAAGTTCACGTTGCAAACTAAAAGTTTCAAACCAAATGCTTTCCACACTCTCTGAACATTTCGAACCACGTACCCAGTATCTCACAAAATGGACTCTGCTTCCTGCAGAATAATTTTGAGGCAGCTTTGATTTCACTGTTGACTTCTCAGATCCTCCACCCTGTGCGTCCGCTTTCTTTTAAATGTCCATTAGTCGTGGAATCTCGCTTTGTGCATGAATCGTATATTATTTATGTGACCTAGAAAGTGCTTCCGCACTTAAGCCGGAAGCTCATGTTCCGTTGATCACAGCGGCTTCCCAAACACCCCCGAGGCTCTATTTTGGTGGTGGAACTCGGTGTCATATTCCTGGGTTTTGGAGTTCTGTACAATATTTCGTGTTTCCATTCGGCCGTGGTCTTCCACCGGCTCTGCAGAGCGCGGGGTGCGAACATGCTCACTCAGGCATGACTGCATTCACGATACCAACCCGTAACAGGTGAAACGAGCAGGGCACCTACACCGGTTTAGCACAGACATGGCCACGTACTTAAATCTAGGCACTGGAATTATGCGGCAGGGATGACTAAATGATGCAGCAAAAAACGGCAAATCGTGCTGCCTGTGGGACACATGGTTCTAAAGTATTACCTCGTTATTTGTAATGTTTACACGTTAGCACTATCTCGGCAAAGGTTTCACCTCATTAGTATCAGTTTGAAACCCAAGTACAGCAAGGCGCAACAGATGGGGACCCGTCAATTTTTGAGAAGGGCTTTCCACTGTGCGGCAACACGCGTTGCTGCATTTTTAGTATCTGCAGATTATGCAGCACATTGTGGATTATGTGGCAAATACAAAACTGTGCGGGGGGAAAAAACAACGCCACACAATCGCATAATTACAGAGGCCCTGGCGTAAATGCAAGGAAACTGAAAACCCCTTCACACACGTCACCACTATCTTCCTGTTCCATGGACACAGGACAGCCTGGTTTGTACAATACTGAAGTCACCTCAATCACTAACAGCAGACAGTTAAAAACAATGCTTTTATAAATACCAACAAGGGCACAGAACCGCCGTCCTCTCGCAGCACAGCCGCAAAACAACTCGTATAGGCGCAGATATCGGAGCACACGACACTCTTCGTGCAAAGAAAACAAAAACACTCTAGGGAACAAAAAGTCCATCTGCTCACACTGTGCAGCAATCAATATTGTCATGTAGCACATCATCAGTGAGTGCTTTATATGTACCGGTGGTTTCCGGTGCTCGGCAGTTATGACGGCTGTCACATGGTGGCGCTCTTTCTGTCATTTTGAGATGAGCTCAGCAACAGTTAGTTGTTCATCAATTCTTATTACTAATACCTGCAGCTCAAGCCATTCTTATAGCTTTGGAATAGTCTGAATTTTCACACTTGGAGGAGTGTGATGGTCAGTAGTTGTGTTGCTACTGTCATTGGCAGCATGGCAGGGACAATGTGTGGTGCAAGCCGCAGTGGCCTCCTGACAAGCGCCCTGGCACGCATTTATTTACAAATTTGTCAGGGACAGGATTCCTGTGTGGTGTTGGGCTGACTGACGGTGGGTGAACAGGAAAATAAGGAACGGAGCCAGTCTGACTAGGACACAAGCTTTTGTTCTATGGATATCAACCACAACCATTTGGAGGCCTACATACCGGACAGTGATGGAGCTTTAGCAGGGCCAAATGTCTCATTTCATTTTTAATCCAGGATCATGGCCCAGAGAGTTAAACACCGGCCAATAACTTCGTCCGTGGCCTGCGGGTCACAATAATGAATACAAGCACAGCTAACTCAGTCTTTTACGCTTGGGATGGTAAACTGAGTTCCATTAGATAGGTTCATAGTAAAGCCTGTTAATTACAATCATTGGATTCGCTATTAAGAGCTAAACGACGTTGAAGTCATTTTTATCTGGTTCCTACTCTTTTCAAATTTTAACATTTTATACCACAAGTGTCTGACTATCAGACCATTTCCTACACTAAACGCCACTTTGCAAATACCTATTTTATATAGATTGTATGTACCCCACCTTGATCATTACCCTCCACTAACGCAGCTAGAGAGTAACTTCTTTACTATGGAAGTAGTAGTTGACTTCCAAAAAGGAGGTTCAAGTACTGTGTCGTCAATGGACTGTTGTGTAGAAGGTATCTAGCAGCAAGAATAAATAGTCAAGCCACAATAGGTCAAGTGTTGATACAACCGAGTCAGGAGCTGACACCATAACCCCGGGATAATTATTCAGGGAGTCAAGGAGCTTCAGCAGGTCTAAAGTTTTCTTTAAATCTGACCACTGATTTTGTAAAAAAAAAAAAACATCCAAGTCAATTCCCATACTGGTCCTCAATTGGCTTTTCATGTGGACCCATTTATTTACTGAGACTATGGAGGGGCTCATTTCGAATTTGGCCAGGCTGCCAGTGCGGCAGAGCACTATTAGTCCAATTTAAATATCTCTGACATGTTGGTGTGGCCATTTTGATGAAGTGTTTCTACTGGTTCGGCTGAAGCTCTAAATGCACAAATAAATACCAGGAGGCCCGCCATGTTGAAGCCAGCTAGGATTATATTTTGCATTTCAGGAACAACCCCCAAAGGCTAATTTGTTTCCCAAAAAGAAAATATCAATGTCACTGATATGCTGGGAGTGTTTTCATCGTGCACGGTGATTCACTATTTCTATTTGTGATTGCCAGGCTTTATCTGGCATTCGCAAACACGAAAAGTTAACATTTTGAGGCCTACACTAAATACGGCAGGCATTTTCGACAAGACCATGAACGGCGGCTCTCTGGTGGATAAGGTGGCAGTCAAAGGTTTGCAATGGTGGAGCCAGTTGAGGTTCCGCCATTGCACATTTAAGGGTCCCCCAATTCTGAATGAGGTGCGTTGACTGTGAGTTTGGTATATCAGGACCTCAACTGATGTTACAACATTTAAATGCCCTTTGTCACAGGCTGACTGTGGGTTATCACTTTGAAGCATAGTTTGCCACAAATACAACAAGAATTAACAATTGTAGTGTGGTGTAGTCTCTTCCACCAGCTTCCACACCGTATGCATGCTCCGTAAGATCTTCAGGTGGCTCCCAGTCAACACCAGATGGACAGTCACGCAGGCCCTTGTTTCCAGCAGGCTGGACTACGGGAACAAACTCTAGTTAGAAATCACATCACACCATCTGAAGAGACAGTACAAAACTCAGCTGAAAGACTCGTCCTCTACCGCACCAGACGGACCCACATCACCCCCATCTCAAGAACCTACACTGGCTCCCGATACAGAGGAGATGCAAGTTCAAGATGTTGACCAATGCATACAAAGCCCTGCACAAGGAATGCCCAGCTTACATCAACAAACACATGACCTTCCACCAACCAACCAGACACCTACAATCCACCTCCCTTTTCCTCGCAGATACCCCCCAGATCCGTCGATGCAACAGCGGAGGAGGCTCCTTCTCACACCTGGCAGCCAAAGCTTGGAATATCCTTCCCCGGCACCTCAGGACCAACTAATTGCTACGGAAATTCAGGAAAAGACTTAAGACCTGACTGTTCAAATGAAGATCACCACGAAGAAGCTAGCAACTCCAGGACCCGAGACCATCAATGGGTGATTTGCAGTACTTTATAAATCCTTGATTCACTGAACAATTACTTTAGGAAAATATTCTGCACAGGAAGTAGTAGGCCACCAGTTTCATCTAAAAGAGACCACTTCTCAATGTTTGGCATGCTGCAGCTTCAGATGGAATGTAAAAGGGGACAGGGGTGCCCCCTCCAACTGCTACAGTGAATATTTTGGACAACCTGAAGGTACCGTTTCATGGAACATGACCATTAGACACTGAATTGATTGTGAAGTAGCTATCAGAAGAGCAAGTAGTTGTATTTGCATGGATTAAACTAACGTGTAAATCTACCTTCTAACATTTTAGCTCATCACATCAGTAGACATAAGATCTAAATGTAGGTTTCAACTGCGTGTAGCTGAATGAATGGAAATTTGCTAGCTTGCTTACCAGCACCTTTTCAGTTCTGGCTTAGCTAGCTCTCCAGCCTGATGTAATTACAAGAACATACATAAAACACAAGTCCATATATAGCGTACACATAGAGGCTTTGGGTTAGCCCTCTTCATCCACTGGTCTGTTCAACTGTCATTCACTTTCAGCTTCCACCTGCCACAGCACATAACATGGAACAATGGTTCAGGCTACTTCAGCCCTACTGCACTATGAGTGTCAGCATTTGTCTTGTCAAAACTCCACATCTGCCTGAAAAGGAGTGCACTTCAGTGCTCGGGCTGGTAGAGTAATGCTTTACTTTACCAATGGCTTTATCTTTATGTTCTTAATCATTTTTAAGTCATCCTCGTGGGTTGAAACTACGTATTCAGGTCAAAGTGATTGAAAGCTAACAGTACACTTTCTTAGCAGCAACAGGAATCATATTCCTTTGATGTGCATTATAAGTAAAAATGGTTTCTTTACTTGGGCCAAGTACACCCGATTGCTATGAACCACCCATTCTGTACTATTAAAATTACAAGTGATGGCTTTTTTTTAATTGATTTTAATTGCAAGTATATGGACAGTATGTTTGCTTTTTTCTTCATGTTTTATTTTTTTATGGCATATGGTTGCAATAAAATAAAAACATCATTGCACCTGCTATCCAAGGTCAGACTGATTGACTTTGCCAACAGAGTTTCTAACTGGTTTTTCAACATTTTTTGATTTGCTTGTATTCCACCATACTCTGTAACACGTTTTTAGCACATTATGAACGCTTGCTTTCTAACACTTTATGCTGGCATTCATCTCAGCAGCTTTTGATAGTTCACACCCCTCCATTTTGCTAGGTTGTTTTTCACCACGTTTCTTAGTATGTATTACAATACATTTTGCTATTTTTTCCCCAAAACACAGTCTGCTAGGTGGTTTTTCAGCAGGTGTTTTACCTACATTCCTTCCACATGTTTTTGGTCAAAATTATTTAAT
This sequence comes from Lissotriton helveticus, assembly GCF_964261635.1. Taxonomy (NCBI): domain Eukaryota; kingdom Metazoa; phylum Chordata; class Amphibia; order Caudata; family Salamandridae; genus Lissotriton; species Lissotriton helveticus. Next base: position 55,027,523 of record NC_136070.1, on the reverse strand, counting down.
ACACTTTTGCAAACTTGTTTTGTAGTTATTTTTAATAATTTGTTTTTTGTCATTAATTCCTGCTGGCTTTTTTTCAGGTGCTAGTTAGTGGCTTTAATTCCACCAGTTATTGGTAAACTTATTTTTTTTATAATTTCGTGCTAGCTTGTAATCTAGTAAATTGTGATCCTTTGTTTTCCCCTGACAATTTCTGCTAGCATTTTTTACAACACTTTCAGAAAAAGTTCATCTCAGAATCAAGTCACTCATGCAAGCTGTAGGTTGCTCATTTTTTAGCCGGGAAGATGCAACTTTTAGTTTCAATGATTACAAGCTAATCCTTAGAATACAGCCACAGCATTAAGGAATTGCTCCTGATCTGCAGGTTTTAAGGACCGTTCTCATAGGTGTGCATCAGTAGGGACCTCACTGCTAATCGGCGTACTGCAATTAAGGCGGGAAAAGCCCAAAAGCACAAGTTACTTACCTTCGGTAACGATATATCTGTAAGAAACAGTAGTTAGTATTAGATTCCTTACCTTAGAATATCCCCAGGCGTCAGTCTGGATCCAGAAATTTTTGCGTAGCAGTACCCCTGCGCGTCGGTAGCCATCATCTGTGGCTCGGCGTCCGTCGTCGTTGTCGCCGGAGTACTTAGACGCCGCCCTCGCGCGCTGACGTCAGTTCTTATACACAGCTTTTCTGCACCAAAAACGCAGAGCCATGATAAAAACCAACACTGGTGCCATGAAACTAGGGCCCTGAAAAGGGATGACCTTAACCCTAGATATCGGTGCGCAGAATGGGGAGGATGGGTGGGGCGGTAAGGAATCTAATACTAACTACTGTTTCTTACAGATATATCGTTACCAAAGGTAAGTAACTTGTGCATCTGAAAGAAACAGGTTAGTATTAGATTCCTTACCTTAGAATAGACACCCCAGCAATACCAACCCCGGTGGTGGGTCTGCGAACCAAGATCACACCAGAAAGTCCTGGAGAACGTAACGGCCGAAAAAGTCATCTCTCCGGACTTGGCTGTCCAGGCAGTAGTGTCGTGCAAACGTGTGCAGCGAGGCTAACGTAGCTGCCTGTTAGATGTCCTGCAAGGGGACTCCCCGACCCAGGGCAGTAGTAGCCGCCGTGGCCCGAGTGCAATGGGCACGCAGCCCCACAGGAGGCTCCTTTTTAGCCAGTGAATTACCAGCCTTGATGCACAAAACGACTCATCGAGAAATGGTCAGTTTGTGCACCGCCCATATCTTCTTAGCGCCCACGTAACCAACAAAGAGTTGGTCATCCACCCGGAACTGGCGTGTGCGATCCAGATAGTATGAGAGCGCCTGTTTTGGGTCCAGACGGTGGAGCCTCTCTTCCTCTTTCGAGGGATGCGGAGGCGGAAAGAAGGTGGGCAAGGTGATGGACTGCCCGATGTGGAAGGCTGTGACTACCTTGGGCAGGAAAGAGGGTCGCGTCCGCAACACAACTTTGTCCGGATGGACAGAAAGGAAAGGAGGTTGTGAAGAAAGAGCCTGGAGCTCTCTCACTCTCCTGGCAGAGGTGATGGCAACCAGGAATGCAGTCTTAAGAGTGAGGAGACGAAGAGGACAGTTATGAAGTGGGTCGAAGGAAGCACACATCAGATAAGTCAGAACAAGATTCAAGTCCCACTGAGGCATCACGAAAGGAACAGGGGGAAACATATGAGTGATGCCCTTCAAGAACCTATTTACAACTGGGGACTTGAAAAGAGAGGGCTGATCAGGAAGCTTTAAGAGGCGGAAATGGCAGTGAGGTAGCCCTTAAGAGTGCCCAGAGCAGAGCCCTGCTGGGCAAGAGAAAGAAGAAAGAGGAGAACCTCAGAAAGGGGGGCAGAGAGTGGATCCACAGCCTTTGCTGTGCACCATGCCACAAATTTGTTCCACCTGCAGGCGTATACCGATTTTTTGGGAGGGACGCCTGGCTGCCAGAATCACATCGCGGACTTCAGGAGGCAAGTCAAATGGCCTCAACTGTCGCCGCTCAATCTCCACGCATGGAGGTGGAGGCTGGACAGGTTCGGGTGGAGGACCGTCCCCTGCTGCTGCTACAGAAGGTCCTCCTGAAGAGGCAGATGAATCGGGGGATCGACTGACATGCTGAGTAGCTCAGGATACCAGTATCTTCGTGCCCAGTCCAGAGCCACAAGGATGACTAGGGCCCGGTCGCGCCTGGTCTTCTTCAGCACTCTGGGCAGAAGTGGTTTAGGCGGAAAGGCGTACAACAGACGGCAGCTCCACTCGCGACGAAAAGCGTCTCCGAGAGAGTGCTGCCTTGGAAATTCCAACGTGCAGAACTGATGACATTGCGTGTTCTCTTCTGTGGCGAATAGATTTAAGCAAGGCTCTCACCACTGCTGAAAGAGACCTGCGCCACGTCCGAGTTCAGACGCCATTCGTGATCCATCATGCACCGACAGCTGAGTTCGTCCGCCTTGGCGTCCAGGGAACCTGCCAGGTGTTGAACCACCAGGGTCACGCCCTGATGTTCCAGCCATTGCCAGAGGCGCAGAGCCTCCTGGCACAGGGTCCAGGACCCCACCCCGCCCTGTTTGTTGCAGTACCACATGGAGGTGGTGTTGTCCGTGAACACCTGCACTACACTCCACCGGACAGAGGGGAGGAATGCTTTCAGTGCAAGCCGGATCGCCCGCAGCTCCAGACGGTTGATGTGGAGCTGGGACTCCGCCGGAGACCAGAGGCCTCTGATCTCCGCCTTTCCCATGTGGCCCTCCCAGCCCAGGAGGGACGCGTCCGTCACAACTACGTGCTCCGGTTGGGGTAGGGAGAGGTATCTGCCGCTGACCCAATCGCGGTCCGTGAGCCACCACTGCAACTGTCTTGCAGTGCCCTCCGAGATCAAGACATGGTCAGACAAGTTGCCCTGATGCTGGGCCCACTGAAACTTCAGGTCCCACTGCAGAGCCCGCATCCGCCACCTGGCGTGATGCACCAGAAGGATGCAGGAGGCCATCAGCCTCAGAAGCCGCAGCGTCAACCTGACCGAGACTCGGGATAAAGGCTGAAAGATCTAAATCAGAGCCTGAATATCCCAAACCCGCTGTTCGGGAGGATAAACCTGAAACTACGCCGAGTCTAGAACCGCTCCGATGAAAAGGAGCTTCTGAGAGGGGCACAGGTGAGACTTCGGCACATTGATGGAGAACCCCAGCAGGTGCAAGAGGTCGGCCGTAGTCTGGAGGTGGCTGACGACTGTCTGGGGCGAGCCCGCCTTCAACAACCAGTCGTCGAGATAGGGGAAGACTGACACCCCTAATCTGCGCAGGTGAGCTGCGACCACCGCCATCACTTTCGTGAACACCCGAGGGGCGCTAGTAAGGCTGAAGGGGAGCACGGTAAACTGAAAGTGCTCGTGGCCTACCGTGAACCGAAGGAAGCGCCGTTGGGCCGGCAGGACGGGGATGTGAAAATAAGCATCCTGCAAGTCCAACGCTAACATCCATTCTCCCGGGTCTAGGGCTGCTAAGACCTGAGCCAGAGTCAGCATCTTGAACTTCTACTTCCTGAGGAAGCCGCTGACATTCCGCAGATCCAAGATAGGGCGTAGGCCCCCTTTGCCCTTTTTGGGAACCAGAAAGTAGTGGGAGTAACAACCACACCCTACTCCTGGCCCAGGAACGTGCTTGATGGCCCCCTTGGCCAAGAGGGCCGTAACTTCCTCTTGCAGAAGTTCCAAGTGATCCCCCGACACGCGGTGGTATTGTGGTGGCATGGCTGGAGGGGTCGCCTCGAAGGGGAGGGAGTAGCCCCTTCGGACGATTTGCAGCACTCACCTGTCCGATGTGATGTCGCGCCAGTGGAGGAGGTGATGGTGAACCCTGCCCCCCACTGGCGTTAAATGGGCCTGAAAGCTCGGACTAGGTAGGCTTTGAGGCGGATGCTGCAGGGGTGGATGTGGACTGGCCTCGCTGTTGTCCCCTGGTACCGCCAAGGCGGTTACCACGTCTGCCGCCACGCTGGATGTTAGTCTGCGGCCCGTGGCTGGCAGGATGTGTGGGGGGGCCCCTTCCTTGGCCACGAAAGGAGCGAAAAGCAGCAGTCTGCTGGCGGGGGGGCCGACAGGCCCGAGGACTTGGCTGTAGCCCTGGAGTCCTTAAAGCGCTCAAGCGCACTGTCTGCCTTGTCGCCAAAGAGGCGACGGCCATCAAAGGGCATGTTCATAAGGGTGTCCTGGACATCAGCCGAAAAATGGCGGACCTCAGCCAGGCGTGGCGTGAACCGCCACCGGCGTTGCAATTGCTCCGCCCAGCGAGTCCGTGGTATCCAGCCCACATTGAATGGACTACCATGCCGCATCTCGACCCTCCGCAAGGGCTTGGGCGAGTTTAACCCGGGCCTCCTCCGGGCATTGTGGCAGCACGTCTGCGACTGTGTCCCACAGAGAGTGGGTATAACGGCCCAAAAGGCAAGCGGTGTTGACCGATCGCAACCTCAAACTAAGTGAGGAGAACATCTTTTTCCCGTACTGTTCATACCTTTCGGATTCCCGATCAGGAGGAGCTGTCGTGAATGCGGTCTGGGAGTTAGAGGCCTGGATAACCAGGCTCTCGGGGGTGGGGTGGGTTGACAGGAAGCAAGGGTCGCCCCGGGCGGTGGCGTCTGGGCAACTTCCTATCTACAGGAGGACCTGTAGCGGGCCTGGACCAAGTGCCCAACAGAATGTCAGTTAAGGCCTCGTTGAACAGCAGTAGAGGCTCCGAAGACCTTGCCTGCGGTTTGAGGACCTCAGTGAGGAGGATAGTCCTCACAGCCGCGACGGGGAGCTCAAGAGCCAAGGCCTTGGCTGCTCTCGTCAACACCACACTGTAGGTAGCCCCCTCCTCCGTAGCCACGGTAGGAGGGGAGACAAATCCAGTGTCGTGCAAAGTGTCCAAACCACTGGCCTCCCCTAGCTCACCTGCCCAGTCCTGAAAAGACTGGCACTCCTGTGCCAGAGGGTCCTCAGACCCCTCCCAATCCGCCTCGCCCTCCATCTCCTGGTACTCAGGTTCAAATGATGGGGCCGGATCATAGAAATATTGCATTTCTCTCGCGTCAAATTCGGCATCGATCGACGCCGTTCTGACGTCTGAACCAGATCGAGGGGGGTGGGGGGGCGGGGGGGAACCGGGGACGACGTAGTCCGGGGACGGCTTCGTGGGCGACACCCTAGGAGTCGATGCCGGCGGAGGGGTCGTTAGGTCGACCGGCGGCGACCCGGATCCGACGGGGCCCTGCGGCATCGGGACCGAAGTCGCCGACGGCGCCAAAGCACCCGGCCCGCTTGGGCTCCCAGTCGGGACTGCGGGGCCCGAAGGTGCCGCAGAACCCAACGGAGGAGCGAGCGACCTCATTGCCATGAGGAAGGCATCGATCTCCTCCGGCATCGCGTTCTGCCTAGGGACCGGCGGGTATGGAGCAGGCTGCGACGTCTGGGGCTCCAGCGGAGCCGCGTGGGCGGTGTCCCCCAAACCCCCGGCCGAGTCGCGCGAGCGTCGGGGAGAGTCAGAAGAGCGGTGCAGCTTCTTTGACTTCTTGTGCCTCTTACCTGAGGAGTTGAAGCCCGACGAGTGGTGTCGACTCGCCGAGCTGTGATGACTCCGGCCCCGCGACCGGTTCCTCGACCTCCTCCTGGACCGGGACCTCGAGCGGCGCAGGGCCGACTGCCGGAGCTCGAGGCCCTTACGGGACCGCTCCCGCCTAGCTTTCGACATCAAGGCCCGGCAGTCGGGGCACGACTTGTCATCGTGGTCGGCGCCTAAGCAATACAGGCACCGGCGATGGGGGTTGGTAACCGACATCAGTCGGCTGCAGTCGGCACAGGGTTTGAACCCGGGCATCCCTACAGGCACCGATGGAGTCGTTCGACTTCGAAAAACAGATCAAAAGGATCGAAAAAGTTTAGTCAAAAAATGACTGAAGGGTACCACTTTTTCCGGATCGGCGCTTGCTGGCGCAGAAAAAAGAAGAACTGACGTCAGCGCGCGAGGGCGGCATCTAAGTACTCTGGCGACGTCATCCCGGCGCCAACGACGGATGCTGAGCCGCAGACCACGCCTAACGACGCGCAGGGGTACTGCTATGCAAAAATTTCGGATCCAGACTGACGCCTGGGGATATTCTAAGGTAAGGACTCTAATACTAACCTGTTTCTTTCAGATCAACAAATGTACTTTCTCCATCCTTACTTCTGCTCTTCAATAAATCCCTGCACTTATTGTTGTCACTGTGTTTTATGTATTCATTCTACACCGTAATGCCAACCATCACCGCACTGTACAGAGAAACAACAGTAAGAGGGAGCAGAATGTACAGGGTAGGTTACTGTCTTACCAGAAGCATCTTGAATAGCTGGGTGTTCACGTTTTCATGAAATAATGGGGATGGCGTTGGTTTCAGTTCTTCAGGTTCCACACTTTCGGGACATAGCTCAAGAACGCTTGGTTTGCAGTTTTGGTTTTGTTGTATCTGGGGATTTCAAAGATCATGTGGGATTTGCTTCTTGTCAAGCAAGTTGCTCCAGCTATGTTGAATTGTTCATATAAGCAGGCTGGCTTTTGTATGTGCACAGCTTTACAGGTGATGCAAATGACCTGGCAAATTAATCTACCAGCGCAAACCAACAAAGATGGGTAAGATGTGCTTGATATAACACTGGACATGCGTGTTCTGTGACTACAGGACACCCTCCTACTTTGCACTCCTTTTTACTTCTCTTCTTCAGGGGATAACCGGGTGGAGTTCCGATCACTAGAATAAGTTGTGGCACAGATATATAAGGGCTAAGAGCACGAGGTTATATGAGTGACGATACAAACGATCAGCTGAGCAGGGGCTATAAGGTACAGAGGAACGCACATTGTTTAGAATCATAGAACATGCATATAATGTGAAGATTGTATAATTTGGGAACTGCTTAAAACTGATGGGTAAAACAAATTCAGGTACTTACTTCATGTATTATAATTTCAGATTAAATAAATCCCCTGAAGAAGAGCATTATGCTTGAAATGCATTGGGATGACAAGATGAACATGTAAATTTGTATGAATGAAATACAATCCTGATAAAAAAGAAAACTCGCTACAAAAGAATGTTTAAATAAACTTTATGATTTGATATTCACACGATTGGAGTAATCATGCCTAAAAAGTAAAAAGGAGTGCAAAGTAGGAGGGTGTCCTGTAGTCACAGAACACGCATGTCCAGTGTTATATCATATACCCTAAACGCTCAGTAGGGTACCTACCTATGCACCGACGACATATAGAAAACTTGATCAACTTGAATAGACAATTTTGAACAAGTGAGTGCAATACTGAACTTTGTTTATTAAGATGTGCTTGAACCTTTTGGCTCCCAGTGCTAGCCTAGCTGCGATGACAGGTGGAAAGGAATCTTTGGGCGTACGGTGGCGTGACGGAGCAGTGAAGTGACAGTACATTGACTGACGAGATGCAGTGTTGATAAGAGGTCGTTCTATAAATCTGGTGGAACTGACTACCAATGGCATACTGCATACAGGTTTACATTGTTCCAACAACCATTGGATTTCCGTTTGAGTTTTGACTTTGTGGAGAAGACATTGATTTTTGCTCAGAGTTAACATCAATGGGAAAGCAGACGTCTGAATCGCAAGGTGGAAGGAGGAGTTTCTGCTTTTCAGTGACTTTTAAAGATATAAGTTTGAATTATGGACGTGTTTTGTCAGAATACTCATGAATGGCATCTTAACGATCACCCTATATTGCTGATTCATGTGGATCAACATATACTGTGAAAATACTTGGCAGGTGTTGCGCCTTGAGGGACTTTACACACCAGTGAAACTGTGGAGGAACAGGTTCTTTTCAACAGCACAAAATAGCTGTAATAAACAAACCAACTTAGTGCATGGCTTTCCATGCCTAAACTGTTGGTGATGATGTGTCTTGTGATCGACTGTGTGAAGGCCACAGATAAGTTGAGTAGGACCAGGAGGCATATGTCAACAATCTGCAGCCTGTCATCTAGAACTTACAAGATGGTGGTCTCACTTCTGTATTTAGGTCTAAAACAAGTTTGACAGCTGTGCAGAAATTGTCCTTGGAAACAAACTTTTTTAATGATTTTATCCAAAATGGTAACTGAAAAAATGTCAGCATTAAGTGTTGTAAATTTTCAGCATCCAAGTTGGAGTTTTTGGGCCACAGGGAGATTTCTGCACTTTTGAATTGGGCCAGGAAAAGGCCATGGGAGAGAGTGGTGGTTTTTCGATTATCAGTTATACTTTACCTGTTTTCAGGTTGGCTGGCCAGTCAATATTTACAACACGAAGGTTTCTGATGGGTGGAGGGGATGTTTAGGAGAATGGTTATATGAATCTAGGATGCGAGTGACCACAGGAATTTCCCTCAATTAGATAAGCTTCCTTGGAGACAAGTTGCCAAATTTGAGATGAGATTTTATCTTCGAATATGGTTTGCTCTTTTGGTGTCAATTTCATCTCAATATGAAATTTGAGGTAACTGTTTCAGAAAAGCAAATAGTTTTCTGGGGTATTTACTAGTATTCTCAACATTCATTTTGAACGTCACTATATTCTTCACAGGGATTTTTTTCTGTGACCTCCTAATATTCTCGTTGGAGACATTTTAGGAGTCTCTGAGTTAGTCAAAGGAGAATAGCCCTGGGTGACTACATTCCCTGAGTAGCAGACAAGAGCTGTCCCTCTGTGTTACATCTCCAGCTCAATGTATGGAAGAGGCCATGTTTTCGGTACAGTCATCCACTCTCGCCCGTGGCTTGCTTGCGTGTTAAATTAGTATTCCTCGAGTCACTTTCTCCCACCTGAAAGTGTGCTGTTTACACTGCTCGGAACGTTTGCCAATCAGAATACATAAATTCATATGCATTTCACTGGCTCTCACCACTGACACCCACTGGGCGAATCCTGAAGGGAAAAGGGCCACTTACATGTCTGTAACCAGCAGCCTTTTTCGAATATCAAAACTAAAATCATAAGCGATTTCTAAAAAAACATGTGAGCAACAAGTGAAAGTTTGAGTGCGGCACAGACCGCTGCAGGGCAGCCGCCCGGTGCACTCCGGAGGAGGCGTGCCTCTCGAGGCGGCGGGGTGCAATCACCCCAGGGCCCGGGCCACACCTTGGGCGTACAAGGCCGGATCCTTCCCCGCACTGGCATGTGCAAAGGAGATACAACACAGCGCCTGCTCCCTGGGAGCTACAAGGGGACAAGACGGAACACTGCTTCATCGCAAAGCCGGAAGGATTAGCGAAGATTCACGCCCAGTCGTCGTTCTCCCTCTGTTACCATGGCAATCAAATCTGCCTTGAAGCAGGTTTGTTCGCTCTTAAATAAAAAATAAATCAAGACTACTCTTCTCTGAATGTAGGATTCTCGCGGTGCGCACTGCACACACACGCACGCCCACGTGGCGGCCACAGCACGTGACACGCTGAAGGCCTCCTCCACTGTCCTGTGAGAATTAAAAGTCACAGAATGTTCGGCCGGCGTGGCTGGTCCCCCCTTCACATCCAAGCATCCACCAGCTCCGTTTTACTGCGACCCGCTGGCCGGATGGAAGCCGCTGTCGTGCAGGGTTGAATCGATCTTGAAGCTAAAAGCATCTTTTCATTCTGGGTTCTGTTCGCTTAGCTTTAGGGATGGCCTTAGGTCAGTTGTGCCACAGATGTCTGATTTCCCTCCGAGGAGCTGTAGTCCTGAAGTTTCCCGTGCCGTGGCGTCAACGAATGCCTTCTCGATCTGTGCTTTGAAGACAGTGCCGAAAACCATCTAATGGGCCATTTTGTGGCAGCTTGTAGGCCGGTACCAGCCACCGATCCACGCCAGAGCAGCCATCGCCTACCGCAGGCGGCTGCGCCCTCCAATGCCTTAGTCCAGGGTTCAAGGGCACTGGCATATATTAACCAGTGTTGTAGCAGAAAATACTAGCATTCCATTGACAACACCAAACTAGAACGCTTTTAAAACAATTGTTAACTGATTTTCCAACCATAAAGGAAGGTGAGTTGGCCCGAGGGGGCTGAAAACTGTGATCTAGCCGAGTAAATGAGCCCGAGATAGTCCGAGCAAGAGGCTATAGAAAAAAAAAAAACGATTTTACTCATAACTGATCAATAGTTTGGCAAACAAAAGGGGAAAAATAATGATGCATTTTGTGTTTTTTTAGTATTTCAATCGTGAGTCACGATGTTTAATTTTTTGCATTCGGTGCTGGAAAACTAAAACAATTACTTCGGGATCCCCATAAATTGGAGGTCAAAGTGTGGCAGCCGAAAGGGGGCCGCGTCAGGTTAGGCAGATTCTGAGATGTAACAAGTATTTTTTTTTAAAAATACTTCCATAAACAAACGGAGAAGGAGGACAATTTGACATCAAAGCTGCTCTGCTTCCATTTGTCACAGAGGATGTATTTTAAACTACGGGGTTTAGGTATCTGTGCAGCGATCTCTGGGTGGCCAGTTTTAGCAGGGGATAATGCACTTCCTGGAGAGAGAGATCTGTGTTTTGTCTAATGACAGTTTTGACTCAAAGTAGCAGAGGGTCAACGTGCTTGTTTAAAAGCAAAAGCACTTTGCGTAAAATGCAGATCCCAGATTTCCATTTTGAGTAGAGAGGTAAGTGGGTTACTGACCAACTTCACCACTGTATTGGGTTTTAAATCCTGACTTTGTGTTTCTCCTGACCATGCACTCTTTAACATATAATGCCTACCAGAATGGACGCTGTGCGACTCCTACACCATGTAACCCTCGTTGTCTTATATAACATTTTCTGTACATTGATTTACACACTTGTTCGATTTACCATCTCTGTATAATGAGTCTGTGTCATGTAAAGCGTTTTGACACTGTACACTGAGATGAGCAGCGCTATACAAGAATTACATAAAAAAGCACTTTATGATGCCTTAATTAAATCATTATTTGTGTAATTACTCATACAGATAGATACATCTCACATTCGTACAGTACATCTATATACTTTACATACAGGTGTTGGACAAGGTCAAAAACCTGCCTTAAAATCACGATTTCTTTCAAGTTCTTTGAAGTGATAACATACTGTGTGCCTTTGCTTCCCCGCCCACTGCATTGGCATCCAGCTAACTCCCAAGCCAGGATGATGCCAGCTGAGAACCTTTTAATCAGGCCTTTATTTTGGCTCTGCAGACTGTGGCTCTGAACAGAGAGCAAAGCAAGCACAAGGAGATGATGGACGGAGCACTGAAACTTTTCAGACACTCACCCCCAGTCACAGATCTGGGTTGAATCCATCATCGTTTTTTAGCTCACTTCGCCACCTCAGTTCAGACCCAGCTATATGCAAATCAGTCTTGACCCTGTGCCTCATGGGAACAGTCCAGCCTAAACTGCCAAGCCAGGTCTTCCCTGAACCGGAAACAAGCATCCTGGGACCGGTTTTGGTTCAACCTAGAGGTGCTGAATGTGTCCCAGTGTCGACAAATTGCATGCGGACAAATTCAGCATATTTTACTGAAGCCAGCCCAGACCGCGGACCCAGCTAAACGATAGCTGCTGGATCTGAGATCCGCCTGGATCCCTCTCATTTCCTGCACTGTTTGTATTCTAAATTGGGTTCTACAGAGTGCTCCCAAAGGCATCTTACTACAAAAAAGAGAAAATATCAAGCAGGAGCACTGACAGATGATTCATAGAGCAGCGAGGAGCCAGGGTATCAAGGCCTTTTTAAATTTGAACAACGTGCTTTCAAATCTAATGTACACCGGAGGTCGATTGTCATGTTTTGGAGCAGGGATGGAGAAAGCTCTACCTGCATTTCTTGCATGTAGGTACAGAAAGAAAACTCTGATCCTCAGATCAAACAAGGTGGGTAAGTCGGTTGGGAAAAGGGGGTAGGTAACTCAGCCAAGACACATAGTCTCATGAAGGAGGTACTTCTCTTTGACTGCCTGTATATGTCAATAAAGGGTTCTCAAAGCGGGAGATTCTAGAGAGTCCACTAAGAATTCTTGCAGCTGCATTTTGGATTAGCTGGAGTCTAGATATAGCACCTGCTGGCAGATTCAGGTGAGTGATAATAGCATTCAAAATCGTCACTTTGTGAGAGAAGGCGATTAGATGATGGATTCTCTTAAGAGAGAGAGGATCAAAGAATCAGGTGCGGACAATGGCACTGATCTGGGCAGAAAGATATTAGCGCCCAGGTTTACTTCCAAGTTCTTCATTTGGGAGACTGGTTGTGCGCAGGTTTCGAACTCTGAAGGCCAAATTGATATTGCCTGAAATATGCAAGTGGGGCTAATATCTCAATCTTGTCCGCACTGAGCTTCAGTTCGTTATTGCTCATTCAGTATTCCTACCTGTCGAAGGCACGAAAACAGTGACGGCTGGCTTGTACTGAGGGTCGTGGAGGAGGGGCACACAAAAAAAGATTAATTGAAATAGACTTACCTTTTATCTTGCAGCACAACGTCCTCCTCCCTCTGGTGTCTTTTCTCCTCATGGAAGCTCCCAATACTGGAAACTGCACTACCCAATCCTGGCGCTGCTTTCACAGCATGGAAGGAGTGCCAGGATTGGTTAGAGCAGGCTCTCTCAGCGCTCCTAAGAGCACTGGAGGACTGCGCTTTCTCTAACCTTGCTGTCTAAGACAGCTAGGTTAGAGAATTTTAAAATGCATGTGTCTGGCTGGTCGTTCCAAGACGACCGGCCAAAAAGACATGCGCATTTTAAAGCGGACAGCTCTCTGCTGCTGCCACTTGGCAGTGCTGTTCTTGCACGTCCTGACACTTAGTTCAGGACGGGTTGCTGAAAAATAAAACGGTAATAAATTAACTTTATTACCGTTTTACTTTTAAGCTCTGGGATTGTGGGGTGACACTTCTCCCCTCAAATAGAGGAGCCGCCCCTTCAAGGTTGATAAAGATTTGCATATCACTGGCATACATAAAGAAACTGTAGCTGAAATAATGAATTTACTGATTGAAAAATGAAGGGGTCAAGATGAACCTATAAAAAATTCCACAATAGCTGGGCCAAGTACTGGAAGCAAAAAGGCAACCGGACTACTTTCAGATAATGTAATAGGAAGAAATCTTAAAAACCAAGTTACAGCCGTGCCCTTAACACCAATAGGATACAGACGAGTTTGCAATGTATGGTGGTCAAAGGTGTGTAAAGCCGCCAATATAGCTTGTAAAATAAGTGCTACAGGCACCAACCTCTCACTACCTCTGGAATACCGACTGACTGAAAACTGGTCTGAGCAGTGTGGAGAATTTTAACTGACTCTACAGATTCCTGTAATTGATTACATACTGCCTTTTCTAGAATGTAGATAAAAAAGGAGATGTGAAATGGGCCTATAATTAGCCACAACGGTTGGACCAACAAATTCTTCCTTAGAATATATATGAATTCAGTCAGATTTAAAGTCATGCGGTATTTTCCTTCTTGCAACGAGCTTTTAACATATGGCTTGCAAATTTGCAATAATTCTTTAAGAAGTTAGGCCGGAAGCTCGTCATCTGGAGACCGATATCACTGACATCCCTTTATTATAGCATCGACTTCAAATTTATTAAGGAGTTTATCATTAGAGAGTTTGTATCAGTGTGAACAACATCACCATTGTCTGGAGAAGGAATGCTATTATTTCGAATATTTAGATTCCAGAATATTAAACTGATCTCACCGAAATATTTAGCAAAATGTTCGCATTTTTCAGGGATGTGTCTATAAGGGTAGAGTAAGTGGGGTCTTCATGGTTATTCAAAATGGACAAAATACTACAGATATTTAGGGACAAAATAATTATGGTTAGTGTAACAAAATTATTTTGCTTTTTAAGATCTATTTTGTAGTTGAGATTCAGAATTTGCCAATTACATTGTCTTCAAATAAATAGTTTTACGTAACTGTGTTTAGATTCCTAGGGTTTCTTTCATAGTATTACGACAGTAAACCGAGGTTACTGCATTTTTTGTCTACTGACTTGTTTTTGGTCAAAGGGGCCATCGACTACAAAGTTTTCCTTCGACTACAAAGTTTTCCTTAACGAGTCGGTGAAACTATTTACAGTCAGCTGAGAATGTTGCTTTGTTGTTGCTATCATGAGGCCCTTGTAGCATGATCAAAGAATCTGTGGACAGACTGCACTGAGGTCTAACATAATTAAGGCTTCCGGTTTTCAGTTTCCATGTAGATTGCAATTGAAGTGATTCTGTCAAATTCAAGAAACACATACAATTGAACAGTATCATAATAAAGGAAGAAGAAAATGCTCAATGCAGCAAGTGATCCTACTGTTCCGAAGTATAAACTGTACTGGCCAAAAGTGTATACGAAAAAAAGAGATAGAGTGATTTTTAATTACTCTCCGGCAATGTTGCCAGAGTAGTTCTAGTTAGGTCAGACTTTCCATACGAAAAGGATTTTTGTTTTCTAAAATAACTTTGGCGCCATTTGGCGAATTTGCACAAACTAAGCCCCAACCCCACAAAAAAGGTTCATCCTCTTTGGCTCCTTCATTGAAAGTTTCACGGTGATCGGTCAAGTAAAGGCATAATAAGGTGTTCCCAAAACCTTGATTTTACATATTAATTCCCACAGGAACGTTGCCTGTCCTCCGAATGCTTGTGTGATGGAACAGGAGCATTTGACGCTTGAGCAGCAGGCAGAAGTAAATGAGCGTGAGGGAGGTAAGGGTTTTTAGTAATTTGAATAATAATATATTTTTAAAGTGGCAAAAAATAGTTGAAGAGGGAGACATCTGAATAAGTACAGCATCCTTCCTCCTTATCTGTTTACTCACCCTACCTATCTTCTCAGTAGTACAACAGTTCCCTAATTTTAAAACAGTAAAACGTTTGGTAGATAAACTTTGTGCACAGTAATGGTTGAAGGGCCTGCAGAGGGACACCCGTGGGCCACTGGACACAGGCCCAGTGGAAAAACCCAGCTGCAAGCGGCCAGAGGCTGGGAGCAGCCAAGGTTGGCCATCTGCTGAGGTTTGGGTGCAGGGCCTGAACTTGAGGCCAGGTCCTGTGGCCAACCCCCACTGTGCCCGGGCAAAGGCCCTGTACTGCACTGGTTGAGTGTCGGAAGAGTGCTGAGCACAGGGCCAACCGTGAAACCTGGCCCTGTGGCCACCGCCTGCTGTACAAAGCTGAAGAGCAAGCACAGCCGAGTTGTTTAAACCGGAGGTGGGGAAGAAGGTAAGAGGCATGAAAGCTGTGTTGCCAAATGTAAATTGTTTATTTGCAATTGCACAAATTTAATGAAAAAGCAGACCATAAATTGTTTTGGATATATGAACTTGCTGATTATTCCCCTCTCTGTGTTTCTTCCCCCCTTACTCTATCACCTCTGACCTTCTTCCCCACCTTCGGTTTAAACAACTTGGCTGTTCGTTGTGGTCTTATCTTTCCCTCACTTGCGCCCTATTTCTAATTTCCTACCTTGGGTACCTTTTTGTTTCTTCCTTCTCATAATTTCATTGAACTTTTTTTTCTCACAATTGACAGTCTTTCTATATTGATGTTTCTCACCTTTCATTTTCACCTTATTCTACCCTCTTACACTATATGAATATGTACTTCCATTTGCTTTTGGATCTGTTGATGATCCTGGATAATATGTAACTATATCATCTGTATTTATATGTTCTGTTTAATATTATGCCTATCTTTTTCCAACCAGCCTTGAGAAAGCCCTGGGCCTGCCGGCAATACGGGCGAAACACGTTTCAGCTTTTCTTTGGTTACCTTTATTTCCGGCGTGAAATAAGAACAGAATAATATACCTTAAAACACATTTCAGACTTTGATATTTCTTACCCCAGGAACCTATCAATATATATTAGGCACAAACCTATCTCATGGCCAAAACAATCTCTTCTAATTCTGTGGTTCTTGGGTGTAGCCACCGACACGTACGTGCCACCCAAAGAATGGGGCCCGGTCTCGTTGTCGTGAACCCCGGCAGCACCCATCCCCCTCATGAGTTACAGATATCAATTTTCATTCAGTAGCTATCCATATGCAAGTTACTACCTCAAACGTATTCATCACGCTTTATCATTCTAGTGTTGCATATGAGCAACACTTATCAGGGGCAAATGGTTGTGACTGACACCCCCACGCCTCCCCACATTCACTCTCATTCGTCTGTCCCATATGGTTTGACGCACAGTGAGGTGGTTACAAACAAAAGCCTAGAAAGCCTATCTGCAGGATCTTCCTGAAGCTGCTTATGACCCGTTCTGTGTGCGAGTCGTCCTTCAAGAGAGTCCGCTCAGCCAAAATAACACCGGCTATGAGGAGGCGGCTTCACGCCTTCCATCAAACGGAGCCAGCAGAAGTCTCAGGAAGGCGCTGCCCACCTCTGTCACTCTACCAGCGCTCACCACCTATGCCGCTAAGAGAAGAGTGCTGGCTAAAAGTAAAGCATGCCAACCAGTAACCTGCATCAGTGCATGTCTGTCGGAACAAGAACAACACCTACGTCGATTAAGAGTTCAGGCTTTCAGCTAAGCAGGGTTTAACTGGCCGCCAGCCACCATATCAGTAGAAGTCATAAGTTCCTGTTCTCGGCCACAAATCTAGCTCATCCTTAAAAAAAACAGGAAAGGAGCAAAGCTCAGTTCAAGGCAAGAAAAAAGCTCAACTGAAACAGCAACTACACATCTAGAAACTGTGAAGAAGGGCACACTGCTGCGTACACACGCACCAAACAAGAGTTGACTCAAAATACCATCCAACTTAAGTCTGTAGGCAAGGTAAGGGACACATACCACCCCAGGTGTAGGATGAAAAGAATGCCTAAGTGACAATCCACACAAAAACACTAGCACCACCTTCCTTTGGTTGCCACCAGGCCTAAGACTAAGCACCAACCATGTCTTCCATAGCAGCCATTGCCCCATTTGCAATCTAAGACTCATTATCGTCACAAGTACGCAAGTGGAAACTATAGGAAGAGATACAATTATTTTGCAACCACAGATGTAGCAAAATATATCAAAGACCTATGACATAACTGCAGATCCTTATTCAATGGTATCTTGCAATACAATTCAAACAATCAATTTAAACCATTGAGCATAGTCAAGGTCGGATGAGACCTTGTTACAAACAGGAATTAATAGTTTTTGAGCTACAATCACTGTATAGTGTTCAAGTGTTGAGAGTAGTTGCTAAGCCTCTCAGTTCACAGGCATCATTGAGTCCATTTGGGAAACTGCCTTTACAACAAGCTTTTTACCTTGTTGTGCCTTCGCCACGCATTTTTAAGCATGCATATTTTTACCTTGTGCATGCCTTTACAGTGCATGCCTTTACCACGGATATAACGTAAATTGGGAGTGCGGGGGGTCTCCCCCACAAATACATTGTTCTTATAAATAAAAACAATGCGTGGAAATGGCATGCGCGGTAAAAGCATGTTCGTGGTAAAAGATGCGTGGTAAATGCATACAAAGTCTTTACCTGTGTTGTACCATCGTACAACCAGTCCATTTTCTGTGCTCTTGAGATGATCCATCTATTTGTAGTCAGACAGTGTGAGGTTCTGGAGTTAGGGTGTACTGGCAGCATTACACAGTTACATGGTCAAGCACACTATATAATTATGCTGAGTAAGGGCTAGTGTTGTGATACATTTAATGCTAAACACAATGCCTTTAATACAGGTTTGGGTAATTTACCCCATTAGATCGGAAGACCATGAGATGTAGTTAAATTTCCAGAGATTTTTCACTTTCGATGCACTACACACTGCTATCAATACATGTTTTCTTGATTTACTCTGTGTTTAACCAGTTTGACTTGTGAAATGATCACCATATAATGTAGTTTGCTAATTCCTCGCAACATGACCAACGATATATGTCTGTGTTTTGGTATAGTAGCCGATTGATCATTGTGAGTGGAGATATGAGCATAGGTGCTCTTGCCACGAGGCAAAGTTTGAATTGCACGGACCATGAGCGTGGCTTCTCTAGCTGCAAGTTCTTGCTAATCCTAGTGGATAGCTTCTGCCTACTTTTGAGCAAGTGAAGAAGTGAGTACAAGAATCATGGTGTTGAACACGGCTATGCAACTTTGTTACGCTTGTGTCGGGGACTGCTAAACCAGCTGGTTTTTATTTGAGTGAGTTAGTGCAACACAAGTTAAGTGTAAGCAAATGGTCGTTTTATTTCATTGCACTTGGATCCAGAACTGTTAAACCAGCTTTTGATATTTTGATGGCAACAATATACTATTTGAGCGTATAATTGTAATACAAGTTATTTTGGAGCGGAGTTGTGCTTTTGTCTGGAATTACTGAACTGGCATGTGTAACTTGTTGGTGGCTTCCATAATCATGGATGGCCCTGGATGCCAAGAGTATAAACACAACAGAGACATAAGTATAGTATAGGTTGGCCCTGCTATGGTACATATCATACATAGACTGCGGGCCCACAGTTGCAATTTGGCCTTAGTGGTCGACTACTTGCAACACGAGGCTCGGTTGCATGATTTTGAAAATGGCGGGAATACGGGTCCCTTAGTTCAATATGTTGTGGTTGATACCAGATGGAAAATAGACATTGTGCCTTCTTTACTATGTACTGCATACATTGATGGCACCTCCTTTCTGAAGTGTATCTATTACGGAGTTGGAGGTAGGTCACACATAGATTGGGCTATTAGGCACTAACGAGTGTCTGACAGGCCTTTCTGTACCCTCTTAGGTACATGAGATAGATGGCACAATTTGCGACGTGATGAAGCCTCAAAATCTTAGGAAAGGTTTGAAATGTCACTGATGCTCAGGGATTGTTTATTACTTAGTATTTAACTCACAAAGAATTAGCATGGATATCACTTTTGTTCCACACATGCACTTTTGAGCACTGTGCCGTCTTCACTCACAAGACCGTTTTTTATATTTCAAGGAGAATATAATTTTGTAAAACAAGACCAGTGAAATTGTTTTTTGCTTTTAAGTCATAAACTGTTGTCTTGAGTATTTATTTACAGGTCTACATATGTGGTACTGATCGGGTTTTAAAATGGAACCACAGAACCTCCTGTGTTAGTTTTCACCCTGAACCATCGAAGCACAAATCACCAAGACCATAAAATGGAAATTAGTTTTTATTTTTGGCAGGTGAGCAGAGAAGGAGTCTGATAGTGGCTACGTAGTCCATCCACACTGCAATCAGAAGAGGGCTAACCAATGCTTCCTTGTTCGATCAAACTATCTGATCCAGGCACCAAAATACAAGTACAAAATACGGACAAAACTATGTAACATTCCACCTCGTCATTTAATTATTTTTTTCAAGAAACTTTCTCTCTTGACAAGAAAGGATGACATACTTAGAAGAATGTGCCTTTTCCTTTGGAAACGTGGAACATAAGTTAGGATTTCTTTTTTCACCTGTGTTCATTGTAGTGGAAAGAAGGCGTGCGGGACAAACAGGGATTCACATAAATCTACGACCCCCGTTTAATACTGCTTGCAAAGCAAAGAAATTTCCATCAACCTCGATGGTTCTCGGTCTTATGAATTTCACATTGAGGTGTATGATATAAACAGGTCCTTTTTAGGTTTCGCTGGAGGGCGGAGCTCTTAGCTCCGCCTCCAGAGAAATCTCTTGATTTCCAGTAAGGAGAATGGAATACGCCCCCCTGTCCCATTGGCTAGCTCCATAAATGGAGGCTAGCCATTGGAACAGAGATCTGTCCGTCAAGGCCGGACCAGATTCGGGGGCGTTCCCGAGATTTTTTCCCAGGGCGGAGTTACGTTTTTTCCCGTTCCCTCCCCTTTCACTGATGCGCTGTCCCCTCGCTGTCCTGTGCACGTTTCCCGCCGTCCGTGTCCTCTCCCGCCCCCTCCCGCCGTCCGTGTCCACTCCCGCCCCCTCCCGCCGTCCGTGTCCACTCCCGCCCCCTCCCGCCGTCCGTGTCCACTCCCGCCCCGATTGATGGTGATCTAGAGCCGGTGCCCACCCGGCATTTGCCCGTAAAAATCAGCCCCCGCCTGCCTACCTAAGGAGAAGGGCCGCTGCGCTGCCCGCAGCGACCCGGAAGTGGTTGGCCGGCCGGCCAATCCCAGCGCGGCCGGCCGGAAGTGCCCGCCCCCGCAGCCCGGGGGGAAGAAAGTCACACCTCAGACGTGAGGGACGGAGCTCTTGACCTGGGAGAGGCTGGTGAGTGTTCGCATTAGTTTATCTGAATGACTCCTCTCTACCCCTTTTAAGCGGGATTGTTGTGTGTTGTGCACATGTGTTTGGTATATCGGGTAGTTTGGCGTAATTTCAGTTCCATCAAGCTGAGACAGCAGCGACGGCGGCTCCTCTAAGGGCTCCAGGCGGAAGTGATGAACATTGCAAGGGTCTGTGGGGGTCCTGATGAGATGCTGTACACCGCTGGCAGACGCAGGAAGCGACCGCGGGACACCACTCCCCACCGGGGACCGTCGCAGGTCGCCGTGACGTGGCTGTAGGACTAGGCCCCCTCCGGACCCCTGGCGGGGCAGGATGTAAATATCGGCAGTCCCCCAGCGGACAAGATGAGGTGACAGAGGCGCCGGGGCAGAATGGGGTATATATGTTGGCACCTTCTGCCACCCAGACCCTCAACAGGGCAGTGTGGAGTAGGCATAGGTCCCCCCACCAACTCTGATCCTCGGCAGGGCAGACTGTGGTAGAGAAGGCTTATTCTGCCACCCAATTCTCGACAGGGTAGAGCGGAGTAACTGTAACTACTTTCTGCCACCCTCATGGCAGAGGGGATTAGATATGGGCACTTCCTGCTCCCACGGCCCTCAAGCAGGGCCGAATGATGTATGTATTAGTATATACATATAGGCACTGCTTCCCACTCCAGGCCCTCTGCAGGGCAAACTGGCAGATAAAGACACTCTCTTCCACCCCAGATCCTTTGCAGGGTAGAGTGGGGCAGACGCAGGCACCACCTCTCATCCCAGGCCCTCCGCAGGGCAGAGTGGGACAGACGAAGGCACCACCTCTCATCCCAGGCCCTCCGCAGGGCAGAGTGGGACAGACGAAGGCACCACCTCTCATCCCAGGCTCTCTGCAGGGCAGAGTGGGGCAGACGAAGGCACCACCTCTCATCCCAGGCTCTCTGCAGGGCAGAGTGGGACAGACGAAGGCACCACCTCTCATCTCAGGCTCTCTGCAGGGCAGAGTGGGGTAGACGCAGGCACCACCTCTCATCCTTGGCTCTCTGCAGGGCAGAGTGGGGCAGACGAAGGCACCACCTCTCATCCCAGGCTCTCTGCAGGGCAGAGTGGGGCAGACGCACGCACCACCTCTCATCCCAGGCTCTCTGCAGGGCAGAGTGGGGTAGATACAGACATGCCTCCCACCCAGACCATCGGCAGCACAGACTGGAGTAACTACTGCACTACAGACATCCCTTCCCTGCCAGTGTCGGAATGGGAGAGAAAGTAGGCCCAGGCATCAAAATACAAGTGGCTCCATTAGCGATTTAGATATATGAAAAGCGGCCCATGTTTACACATTGGTCAGTTTTGAGCATTTAAAGACACTTGTAAACGTGTTTTGCAAGGTATGAGCGTGAGCTTGCTGCAGGGAATGCTTGTTTTCATATTAGATCAATGAACAGTGAGCTGACCCAGCAGAGCATTAACAGGTCTACAAACTGCCAGAATACAGGCCCACACTCGGATCTGTCAGGTCAGCTCACCCGGCGTTGCCTGGTTGCCCTATGGGCCAGCCCGAGCCTGCCCCTCCCTCCCCTCCAGGGCAGAGTGGAGCAGCTCCATAGACTGCGGGGCTGAATGTGGTTGCTTCTGGGTGTGTGTGGGAGGGGTCTGAAAGGTCCCAGCAGAGTAGCAGGGTAAGAGGGGCTCAGAGAGGGTTTTTAGATTTCCTTCCCTACAAGACCAGTCGGTGAAGCTGCAGCAGCTCAGAACCCAGGAAGAAAGGGTGAGCTCCCAAGCCGTGCTCGCGAGAGACGTCTCTCCCGAAGGGTGGACTCCGCCTGCTCATAAATCCGCGCTTCACCCTGCGAGGCAGGCAGCGTTATCACCCTGCGGTCAGTATCCGGGTATTCACCCCGGGATAGGCGCACTGCGCCCTTCAGTGAGAGGTACTGGGGCACCCCGAACCCAGCTACCCAGGTCTGCGTGGATGTGGGTCACTGGAGGGGGGCTGGGGCGCGATAGGTGCCCCATGCAATGTGTGAGGTGAGATACAGAGTGTGAGGTACTCGGAATACACCCAGATGGGCATCTTCAACCGGAGAAACCAAACTTCTGCACTGTGGAATCCTCGGCTGTGGGCACGGTGGGCACCCCTGCAACCCACAGGCGCGTACACCCAGTCACTACACACAAGCACCCACTCCACTGATATCACCCACGCAGTCCTATAAACACACAGGCATACATATTTCACCGGCAGTGACATCCACCTACACACACACACACACACACATCCAAACACGTTGGCACAGGCGCGCGCACACGTCACAGACAGTGGCATTTACCTACAAACAGACACGTAAACACACGTACATCCAAACACGTTGGCACAGGCACGCACACACGTCACAGACACTGACCCCACCTGCACAGACACACACACACACAGATACAGGCAATCCTAAACGTTGGCAAATATATTCACCCAAATACACAGACACACTCAGACACTGACAACACCCACGAATACATGCACACATGGCCACTCGCGCGAAACTCTAGCACAGCTCTCTTTTTTTGAGAGCCACGTTCTTGTGTCAGAGCCACAACACACGAGCCCTCCGTGCACACCCACTTGTGTAAGCGAGCGTGCTTCACTTAGGCAATTTGCACCAATTTGCTCCCTCTCACATTTTTTTTCGCTGCCAAAAACAGAGTAGCGTGACTTTTCACAAAGGGTCGCTTATCGGTTAGAAAATGTGGGCATGCCTTTCGCCCCATCCCCTTTTATTATGAACACCACTTTGCTCGTATTTAACCGAGAAGCCAGCTCCGAGAGCGGGCATCCGGCGGGGTGGGGCGAAGAGAGCAACCGAACACAGGGCGGTCGATGCTGACACTCGAGCGCTGGGCTGCGCGGAGAATGAAATATCATTACAAATAAAACACCACTCATGCACTGACCTGCTAGAATCCCAGTCGTGGCCGCGCACGACCCTCGACCTGTTACAGGCGCGCGAAGCACCCTCTCCACTAGCCTAGACTGTATCCTCATGTGCACGCTGTGGCAGAGGTACCTCGGGCTGCAGCCAGAGACCGATCCAAGGGACGCCGGAGACCGCCACCCCCGAGCGGGGTGTTACAGTAACCGAACACTCGGAGCAAAAGCAGTTTGCACCAATTTCTACTGCTTGTATAGATCGGAATTGGGCAACCGCTATTTGCGCCGCAGTCATTATTACAGAAGGATTTTTGCACCAGGCCTATATTAAGTTGTGGAGCCAGTGCTGAATATACAACACCCATTTTTGCTAAAAAATCATTTGCTCGAGTCAGAGAGGTTTTAATAAACCCTTGTCCACAATGCCCCCTTAAATAGAGAGGACAGATTATATATTTCAATACTAAATTAAAAAGATAAAACACAACAACTTTGAGCGCAATCCCATCTTTCACAAATTAAACTGCAGAAAATAGCTTGAATTTAATATTATTATCCCAGTTTCCCTGAGGTAAATACAATTTCTTTAATTCCGCGAGTTACACTGAATTAGGTGCTAGTACCAACAATTAATAACAAGCATTTACAATGCAACGGTTTCGCCTTTGGAAAAGTTTGAGTTATTGGCATTGTAAATGACAACATTTGTATTTATGTGTTGGTTTTGAAAACAGATAAATAATTGCCATTGTCATTTACATTGCAAATAGCTTTAACATTTCCAAAGGCGAAACCGTTGCATTGTAAATGCTTGTTTAGTTAATGATATGTCAGGGAGAGAGTCCTTTGGCAGATTTTTTCCATTAACAGATACAAATGAACTGTGCTGTGATCTTGGTTTCCTAAACAAGAATATTTGTCAAAGAAATTTCCGGCATCAGAGCTGGAAATTAAATTGCCAGCACTAATCAGTGACAATCAAGCACATTAAGTATGAAATCCTCAAAGTAGCCTCACCACCGGAATTCAACCCAAAACCTGTTGGGCGAATAAAAAAGCTTCAAAAACAGAAACAAATCTGGTATATAACATTGATCAGGAAAACAGATGCACATTTTATGTTCTCTTGAACCATATGTTCTTTAAAACAATCATCTGATCGTAAACCTCCAAACGACAGGCATAGTTGGAGCAAAGCCATATTCAGCCCAGTTGCTACGTACAACAAGCATATAGGCACATGCAGTTAAAATACGCTACACCAAAATGTAGGAAGACTGGACAAACAAAGGGAGTCAAACTTGCTACCCTTTACTTTCTCCCCAAAATATACTGAGACACAGTGCTTGACACTGGCTGAAAATACCTCTGGTACAGTATAGAATCTCTTAAATACCCTATGAATAAAAGTACCAATAATCTGTTTAACAGACTATAAAACATTTGCAACCTTCAGGAAAAAAAACCTGGGATGTTCAATCGTTTAGCAACAATAAGTTCGACGTGGACAGAATGGCAGCCTGAGGGAACATCTCAAAAGCAGCACGATGCAAGCAAAAGAATTGGAAGATGAAATAAGGTTAAACAATTTAACACCATGATGCACATTAACTGTCCTAAGTGGTGGTGTGGCTTTGTAGTTCTGTGTTGCTTAAATGTTCCTTTTTAGGTCTCGCCGAGCAGAGCGAGACTATAGGGGCTTAAATAAGCTTTACCTAGACTGGCGATTGACTGGCGATTTGATGCTGTGCCCGTGCGCTTTTAGGTCAATGCGCAAGCGCATTGACCTAAAATGCGCGTGCACATCATCAAATCGCCATCTGTTCCCCAGCAGCACTCCTCCCACACCTTTGAAGTGAAGCTTAGCTTCACTTCAAAGGCCCCTGCTGCTTCACACCCTCATCGCCGCTCTCCCCGCTCCGCCCCCTCCCCTGCCCGCCGTGTCGCATTTCTCCTCCCCCCTCCCCTTCTCTGCCTTCCCTCCGTCTTGTTTTCCTAGCACCGAACCTTTGTAGCCCCTATGGAGAGTGTTATGAAATCACAGGACACTCACCTGGATAGCATCGATGAAGAACTTGTAAATAACCCCCAAGATCACAATATAAAGTCCAGAGAATTATGCCAATTCCTCAAACTATAACGTTAACAAGCTCTACTGAAGATGACCGAAATCACGCAAGGAGGTGACTAACCTAAGATACAGAAAGCATTTCCATCACTCTGAACACCAATAAGTCCAATATCCTGTTTCAAGCACTATAATAAATAAATACGCCTGCTTGCTCACAGCTAGGCCTTCAGGAAAATTGTAACACCTGATAAATGCAAATTTGTAAAGCAAAATGAATTTGTGCCGAAACGTGGAATCTCTCCTTGAGCGACTAAGGAACCACAAAATGTGTTGAAAGAGAAAACCCTGAAGCAAGCCCCTCCTCTCGTCCACCACTAACCAGCACAGCCAGAGACACTTTCTACCCCTGAGATGAGTTACTGCTAAGTGACTCATAGTCACAATTAATTCTAACCAAGGAAGTCCTGACGACCCACAGAGCTGAGAGCATGTTCTGAAAAAGGAACTCACAGAAAACATGAAGGCTGTATCCTTGAAAGATCTGGAAAGAAAAGGTAACTGAAGGCAACAGCATTTTCCTGGAGCAAGTACCTTCAACAGATTCACATGCTGCCCTTTTGGAATGAGCCACCATGCTACTTTTCTCGGAAATTACTCCTAAATTGACCGCATTGAACCTTTCAAGGTCATAAAAAGGTGGCACCTAATGAATAAAAAAAGTCTAGTGGAGAGCTTGTTTCCCAGAAAGCAAGGTGTAAAGTAGGCAGATGAATACAGAGAAGATGCCATCTAGTGCTGAAGAGAACTGATTTTGTCTTTGCAAATGTCAGGTTAACCGGCTATTCGGACCTCCAGTTGCATTGAATGAATGGCTGATCCTAAACAGAAAGAAACACATCTCCAAGCAATACAAGTGTTTTGTTTATGTGTCAAACAATGATCTGACAGAACTCAGACGTTTATATCTTGCGTCCCTAACCCGGTTATAGTGTCACAAGAAGAGTTTTTTTAATTAAATGTATTTTTATTTTATAGATTATCGTAATAAACACATTGTCATAGCAACTGCAACAACAGTCGAGTGAAGGACAACTACATAATACACAGTTATATGGGCAGCAGTAGTTCCATACTTATTTTATGGGCTGACTGTGCTTGGATTTCCATTGGGTGCTTTGGTATCTTTATCTACAGTTTTTACACAGAGGAACTTGGGGACCAATGTGTGTTGACACCCCTGGTAGTAGGGTGCTGAGTACCATAATGGCCCCAACATATCAACCTGTTCGATTGATAGACATTCCACATACCCTTGTACCCTTGTACAGAGAGTTGAAGTCTGTTAACTACTACAAATTATTTTGTATGTATGGGTGATAATGTTTGCTTCCTCATCTTATAGTCATTCTGTTTGGTAAGGTGTTGTCCTGTGACAATCTTCTTCACATGAAATTATATTGGCAGAACCTCATAGTGTATGAGGTTGGGAATTCTCCATGTGCGACTCAGCATCCCATCAGGAGTAGCAAGCGCTATATAAATGCAAACCTTTATCCCTCTTCTATCCAGCCACTATCCTTCCCAATCCAAATAACTGACTAACATATCCACCACTGAAATTTATTCATATTTCCCTATACTAATTCACCACTAATCATTTATGGGTTCGAGTGTAGCGTGCTACTCGCCGAAAAAGCGCTTCAATGCCTCATCAGGGGTAGTAAGCGCTATATAAATGAAATTACAATACAATATAACACAGTGCAAATGAGGAAAAAACACCATATTACATGATAAAACACAATCATATTGACATTGAAAGTGAGTTATAGTCATGTTGGTTGACCACCCTGTCCAAGGGATGTACCGGGTTCTGTATCAGTGACAGCAGGGGACCTCATGGCATCCCCCAACAGGTCCAGCCCAAGAGAAGAGATTTCAATAGAATAGAAGTATACAAAAATAATACAAACTAAATATAACCCCTGCTGAACATGACAAATTAAAGCCTACAGCAATAACCCACACTTTGCTCTTTAACCTCTGCTGTACCCTATCCAGACACACTTGAACACAAAAGGATGCGTGTCCAAGTAGGAGTAAAGTGAGCAGCATGTGCTAGCACATCGTGCAGCTTGGCTCGGAATACAAGTGTCCACTAATCACGAAACAGGAGACGAGGATCTCTCTTGGATAAACCTTCTTTCCTGAAGCTGAACCCATCTTCTGAAGTTCAGCTTTACCAGTGGTAGTGACTGGTTAGGGACGATCTGGTATGAGAACTGCACCCTCCTTCAGCCAGAAGGAGCCACTGAGGGTGCCGCTCAAAGACAAAAAACCAGGAAGACCAAAAAAGAAAGGGTGGGCCTGGCGTCCAAGCCGGCGGGGTGTTAGACAGGACGAGTAGGTACACTTGGTTCTATTTTATTGCGAATAAATTTGCCTGCTTTGTGCCCTGAACCATATAAGAAATGAAGATCACCCTCCTTCCCGAGCGCTCGTTCTGGAAGAGGGGGTGGGGAAGTACTCACCCCCTTCAGCACCGTGCTTCATGCTAAAGATACCCGCTAGTGGTTGGAATACTCTATTTCTATACAACTTCAAAATGTAACTTTACATTCTCCAGATATTTCCGTTTATACAGTTTATCGAGCACATAGCTTGCACCAAGGGGTGGAGCACGGTACGCGAAACATCCTTTACGAGAAATGAAAAACAGAATCAGTCAATTAAAAGTGATCAAACCTTTAATGAAGATGGACTGCTTTAAAAATATTTTCTAAGCAAATGTAAGGTTGTCAATCAAAGGGGTTGAAAATTGTGAACGGTCTAAATAATATTCATTTCTTTTGCAGCACCCTGTAAATAAACAATTTGCATGTGACATATTATTACAGAGGTCGCATTGTGTGTGTCACTTGCACATCCCTTGTTTGCAGATGTGAATAGTAAACGATACCCAAAGTGTGGGACCTCTGAGTATGTTTGTCAGATGTAAAGCAGCCGCACATGAATTCCAACAGAGGGAGAAGGGTGCACCCACACAGCAAAGAACCTAAAATACTTATGTAGGCTGATCAAAGATGTGATTGACAAAGTAGCAAAACAATGGCTCACGATTCCTGAGCTGCTCGGAGTCTGTATAGAATACAGTATGCTTGTCAAGAATGGCACAAGAGCGATTACACGCCAGACCTAAAAAGTATGCAAGCCCTACACTTGCAACACACACTAGTAAAACTCTGATATACCTTAATTTTCCGCTTCTGTTCTGCTGAATCAGTCCTTTCAGTTTCTACATAATGTACGGTTCATATGCTGTGCATTCTACAAATGTTTGCACACACTTCCATATTACCTCCACGGATGCTGCAACACACACCACATGATATTATATATGCTTCTGTACTCATTGGCACAGTAAAGGAATCAATGAAACCAGGCAGAGAGGCTCTTCTGTGTTTATTTCCATCACTTTTGGTTTAAGCAACAAGGCTTTCAGTAAGTGGACATTGTTATCTGACACTGGCTCAGGGGGTTGGGGAGGTCTCCACTAGACAGAACTTCAGAAAAAAGTAAATTTCAATGTTGGTGTTTGCTGTTAAAAGTCGGACCTCTACGCATTTAGAAAAGTAATCCACTAAAACAGGGCGTAGGACAGCTGTGTGCACAGAGAGAAAAAGGTTCTAGGAAGTCAGATGCAAGTTTATACCCGGTTAATCTGGCAGTGCCACAGGGCGTGGGGCGGAGTTTGTGTTTTATAATGCTTCCTCCTCAGCAATCATTGAACACAGAGCTTAACTCTCAGGTTGACCCCTCTATCCATTGACGGCCAACAGTACAGCTCTCTAACCCCGCTCCTGGGGAGCGTGGAACCCAGATTCCTCTAATAGGACTAGGTGGCACAATCTAATCCACTTTAGTGAGCATGTTGTCAATGACAGACAAGGCTTTCCTATCGGGCCATCCATCCAAACAATGTTTCATCACAGTTTACACAGCTTGGTCCTGAGTCACTGCTACCAACCGATTGGGATAAGAAATACACATCGTTTCACTCTTGAATTATTCACCTAAATAAACACCTCCAAAAACATTCTTCCTCTCTCCTCAGTGCCTCTTTTTCATCTACAAGATCTTGAGGGAAAACCAATCCTCACATTTCTCACACCTGGTAATACTCTACTTTAGATCCAAATTTCAAACATTTTGTAGAAAACTTCGACATTCTGGGTGAAGGTTTGCCTCGACCCCAAGTTTTCAAGATGTTAACCAAAGTTCTATGAGCCCTACGAAGGACAAACACACTTCACCGTATAAATGAGCGGGATTTGCTAACTACCCGCAAGCGTTTTCTTCAGGAAGGAGTACAACATCTCTGTCTCTCGGAGAACTCATAATCCAAAACCCAGAGTAACATCATTCTCACAATACAACTGAGACTGAGTGTCTCCCAAACTGTTGCCCTGGCATGCACCATTATGTAAGATCTTAGGTCATTTTGAAGGTGTGCGACTGTGATACCTTAGTAACAGCACTCTTAAGGCAATCAAAGCTATTTTTTACACATCGGACTAAATAAATAATATACATATATATTTTAAAGAATCTCTCAAAACAATAGTGTTGCTGGCAAATCACTGGTTATCTATGACGCTTTGCGCCGTGTCTTCATATCCCACTCATGTTGCGACATTTATGTGGTAACTGGAGGTAAAAAAAATGAAAGGAGGTGGGAGCGCTTTATTACCAATCCAGCCCCCAGCAGATCTCACCACAAAATGGCATTGTGAGTGATGCATACACTATGGCCTTGTGTAGTACCAGTGCATAATACAATAATGTTCCTCCTCGCCAGGACAAACAAGGTGGTATTTAACCCTTCGTTTGTGTATTTTGGCAGAGGAGAGGCTACTTAATCATGGCAAGCTCCATGCCCCGCCAACTTTCCGTGTCCCTCCCCAACCCTGACTTTTCAGACTCTAAGAGACTCAAGAGCTTCACCCCTCTCCCACGCCAGACCACCTCTCTCACATAGTGATAAACGTTTTGAGGTTGGCAGGTCTGTATACTCCAAGAACAATTGTGTTGCTGCCAGCTCCCTGACCCTCCGCTGTGCCCTATCCCATTTGGCTCAGACTGACTCACTAGAATCACATCTCTGAAGGGACATGAGATACTGGCATTCTGTGACCAGTTGTGAAAAATGGCTTCTCAGTACAGCAGTACCCTTCTGGTTCTCTCTCAGGGTGCACAGCTCACAGGAAAACTGATCACCCATTCGCTGGCACGGTATGTCACATGCACCCCTTATTTCACTAAGAGACAACCTTAGCCCGAATAACCACAGAAAAGTTCATGAAAAAGAAACAATATGCTCTATTTTTCCCACCGCTCTGAAAGATTTGCTGGGTCACAGCTTCTTCATCCAGGGCGACAGAGTAAATGTCCTGTTTTCGTTTTTAGGTCTGGCTTAAGGACAGCTACACTTGTCTTGAAGACTTAGGGCCAGATGTAGGTAAAGTACATTTACCGATTCTAAAATACAGCATTTTACAGATTCAGTATTTTAGAATCGGTAAATGCTATGTAGCAAAAAAATAGGTAAACATTACCGAATCAGTAAGATTCGGTATTTACCCAATCGGTATTTACCGATTCGGTAATTGTCATTCATTCCTATGGGCCTGGAGGCCCATAGGAATGAATGGCAATTACTGACACATTCAAGGGTGCCAGGGTGTCACTTTGGCAACCTGTTGCACCCCTGAATCGTGCTTGTGTGCAGATGTGAGACACATACATGCCCTAAGGGCATGCATGTCTGCCACATGGCACAGTTGAAAATGCAGATTTGCATTTTCAAAAGTATTCGTTATTTACCACCAACTTATAGTTGGTGGTAAATAACGAATCCCATGGCCGGGGTCCTCGAAAAGCCGCGGAGCAGGCACTTTGAATGGAAGTGGCGCGGTGCTGTTTGATGCGTACCCGCTTGTTGCGGGTTGACAGTATTTCGTCATTGCGGTGCCTGAGCACGTCAGAAAACCCCATTGAACCAGGAATTTCAAGTGGGATTCCTTACAAACTCTTCGCGGCCACACCATGAGTGCCTTAAGGCAGGAGCACTGGTTTCTCAGCAAGGTGTTGAGTTGGAGAGTGGCTGCCAGCTTTGCGTGGTCTATTCTTCTACTGCCTTTATGCGCTGCAGCTTTTATAATTCTAAGCAGAGTTGATTTGCTTCATCCCTTACAGTGGGTCACAGATTCGCTTGGTGATTTAGGGAGCTCGTACACATTCTTTTGTATGTTGCTTATGACTGCGGTGATGATGATCGTAAGCGTCTTCAATTTGGAATTTTATACTGTTGTGCCTTCAATAACGAATCCCAAAATGAGAAAAGCACTCATTTGAGTGCTCCCTACATTCGGTAATTTACCGATTCAGTATGTTAAGAAATTGGTAATTTACCGATTCCTTAAAATAATAAATCGTTAAATTACCGAATTTGCAATTTAGACCACCTACATCTCAGTAGCCTAATACCGGTCGGTAAAGGCCGAAATTCGGTAATTTCGTCCGTTACCGACCGGTATTGGGCGACCTACATCTGGCCCTTAATGTTTCCAAAAAATCGGTAATAAAATTACTAACTTATGAACATATATAGAGGTGCTTTCGGTCAGCCCTCTCATACACTGGTCTTGTCAAGAGGCATTCATTTTTTGCTTTTGCCAATCACGCCATACAGTATGGGCAAGGGGTCGGCACTCTTCATCCCTTGGCTTTTCTTTACTGTGAGAGATGGCATTTTGTCTGATCGCCTCGCCACAACCGCCTGAAAAGGAGTGCAACTCAGTGCCAGGGTTGGTTCACCACTCTTTTCTGGTTACATTATCTGCAGGTTTAACACTTTTTGTATATATTTGCAAATAAATCAATCAAAACCATGGCTGTCTTGCCAAGGCCGAATGTCTTTGCCAATGCCTTTTCTAAGTGTAATGGATACAGTGTAAAATTAAAGTGGCTGTCCCCTCTGCACCAGTGGCAAGAGTTTAGTGGTTCAGGTTACTAATACTGTTCAACAAAAACTGTAATATTTCCTTGACAAATATATCCAAAAGAACTCTGAAAAAGTAAATAAAGATAAGAGTCAACTGTAAAAACCTGAATGGTTTTGAATCCATAAGCAACTCCTTTGCTTACATACCCAAAATGAGGGACACAACAACCATGTTAAATTGCCATCACTCTGGATTTAAGCATACTGTGTAAAATCCTCCTTGTGGCGATACGAAAAAAAAAGATATTTAACGATATCACACAGAATTAATCAAAAGGTTCTCCGTTGTTATTTGAAAGTAATCACTTGGTCTATTTGAAAAAACACCATTCACGTTAGTTTTGTTGAAACAAAAGGATGGAGTGACGATGTTGTATAATTTAATCTTTTATTGGCATGACTTAAAGTACATAAACATTTTACATCATCTGTTCCTAAGTGCCAACACATGATGTTAGCGGATATGTTCAAGTAAACATCCTAAGCCCTGTCACGCTTCTCTTTGACCTCCCCTCAAGCCCTCACCAGACAGACAAACAGGCTACTCAGTTCATCCAGCCTCACCAGGGCAACCTAAATCTTTACCACTGCACAATGCTCACACTGATAAACAGTTTATCAGCCATGCATTCTAATTTGTAGGAACAATATAGGGCTCACATCAGAGTAAGGAGGATTGTGCGTGAAAGGAGAAAAGCACAACAATTACCAACACTAACTAGCACTGGCAAAGCCAACAGGTCTCTGCTCTAAAAGGTCGACCTTTTGGCTTTGCCAGTGATTTTTCAGACTGCATTTACATGCGGAGGTATGCGTTGTGAGGTGTGGGCAAGCATGGATGGCAATTTGGCAACAGGTTTTCTGTCAAAGAAACCCCATTGCAAAATGGCTGCCGATGCTTACACATGCAGCGTGAAGCATGTGTGCATCATGATGCACTGCGGCCATTTTAAATGTACAGTTCTGACATGGCACAATGCCGTTTTAGAACGGTAAAAACTAATAAATAACTGAGCCAGAGTGGAAAGATACAAGTCATTTAATCGGAACACGATGAGACCAAAAGGCCCCTGGGTGCACAAGAAGGGTGAGGAAAGCCAGCAAATTATGAGCAGACACATGAGAGGATCTTGAGCAGGAGCTGACCTAAAGCCCACTCGCTGTGTGTGTTCTCTACTGAAAACAATAGGTCTACCAACAAAAAAGTTAACGCTGCCGGTAGCCGAGACTAAAAATGATGGCACTTTGTAACTAAGTAAGAACTGGCTTCAAAATTGTTGATTGATTTCAATGTGTTAATATTAGTGTATGTTCAATAAAACGTCGCAATATTGAGAAGGCACTGGTCTTGGCTAAAAGAAATGGTGGAGGAGGGGTGGGAGCACCGAGCTCACTGCTATCAGCCATGGATGGCACTGTGGCAGAGGGGAGGGAGGAGGAAAGCAGGGCTGGCTGCAGCAGACAGGCTGGAGCCAGCAGGAGGAAGGTGAGGGTTAGGAGGAGGAAGTTTGTAATTATGTTCAAGGGTATTCTGCAAGGCGGCTCTACATTCCGAGGCAGATCTAGACAAGCCAGTCAGGCCGCTGAAATCAATATCACCGCTGCCACCCTCGCTCCAGTACTCAGACCCAGCTCCTGCGGTTGGTGCTCAGCACCGGAGACCACAGGACTGCAGTCAGGCTTTTAGAAAAGCAAAGTAAACGCATGCTGCTTCATTAAGCTTCCAACATGAAAATATGTTCATGCTGCTCAACTTTATGGGTGAGACCTAGTGCGGCGTGGTGGGCGATTCCAATAAATACTAGGTACTCACAAAGTTTGGTCTTTGGTGTGAGCGAGGGCCGCACTGATGCCAGCGCGGGAGGGGTGTGTAACGTGGGTATAGGGAAGCAAAGCATGTATATCTACTGGCTGAACTCAATTGCGCAATGTGAAACCAGCAAACCTAGGATGAATCTTGGCTTCTCCACTTGACCAAATTGTGTGACCCCAGGCAATTATTTTGTTTCAATTTCCCTCTTTTCTTCATTGTCAGATATAAGAGAACCCTGAAATACATGCCTTCAGGATGTGTGCTGTACAAAACCATCTTCTGGGCTTGGATGATCACTAATGGCATTGTTGTCAGGGTGGGGTCAGTGGGGGGAAAGCATAAATGTTTCGAAATTCTTTAATTTTTTTATTGAGTAGAGCTTTCAGAGAAAATATTGCATATTGACGTATTACAAAACATCATTATTATCAATCTTAAGTTAAAATTATACAAGAAATTTCCAAATGGCAGCAAATTTTTTGGTTGCCCCTATCCGCTTAGCATATGCTTCTTCAAATATTCTTGTACGGATCATTTTATTAAACCATTTTTCAAACACCGGTAGTTCTTGTGTTCTCCAATTTTGTAAAATCAACGATCAGGCAACCAGCATTGAAAAAGCTCTTCAGCTTTTGACAATTGTATTATTATTATTTTTTGTTTTATATAGCGCTAGCTCGACCCGTAAGTATCAGAGCGCTTTACATACACACAGTAAACAGCAGAAGGACATTACATTACATAGTAGGCCGGCAGGAAGGAAGCAAAGACAAAAATACAGCATGGGAATAAATATGCAGTGCAGCGGAGGGGGAGAGAGCAAAAAGAAAGGCCGAGCAAGACATAGTCCGGTCACCCACTATCCTTGAAAGTCCAGGGAGAGGGGAGACAACTTGGATAAAGAAGACCAGGTTAGTTGACGTTGGTCATGAAAGTATTTGTTTAGGAGATGGAGTTTCAGGTCCCTTTTCAAACAGGAGAAGGAGGGGTTGCATCTGAGGACTCCAGGGAGAGCGTTCCATATCTTGGGAGCGTTGCCAGAGAACGATCGGTATTGGGTTGTTTTCTTTTTACCTTTTGGAGGAATAAGGAGTGAGTTGGAGCTTCTTAGAGTTCTGGATTGACCTGCTCTAATCAGTTTGTTGTTTAAGTAGTTGGGGGCAGGAGAGTGAAGGGTTTTGTGTGTGATGCAGGCCAATTTATAGATACATCTCCCTTCCATGGGAAGCCAATTGAGGCAGTTGGGAGCTGGAGTGATGTGTTCAAATCTTTTAACTCCAGATACGAGTCGAGCGGACATGTTCAGCACTGCTCTTAGAGGGGCTAGGTGAGCTTTTGGAGTCCCTGTAAGTATGGCGTTCCCGTAGTCGATTTTGGAGAGGACTAGGGATTGGACTACTGTCTTGGGGTCATCATGGGGTAGAAAAGGTTTCAGTTTCTTGAGGTGTTTTAGAGAGAAAAGAGCACTTTTTGCAGAGTTTTTGATGTGGGCCTCCATTGATAAGTTCTTGTCAAGGGTGATGCCTAGAGACTGAGTCGGATAGGGTAAGGGGGCAGTTTAGGGCAACCAGATTCTTAAGCCACTCTTGGATTGGGCGATGGTTACTTTTTGGAGAGAATAGGATTAGTTCCGTTTTGTCTGGGTTGAGCTTTAAGTGGTTAACGTAAAACCAAGTTTGGATCTCGGTTAGGGTGGTATTGAGGAGTTGGATGTCGCTGGGAGACTTGATCCTGAAATAGATTTGGGTGTCATCCACGTAAAGGTGGTAATTCACTCCGGCTTTATTCAATATGATTGTGAGGGGCTCCATGAAGAGATTGAAGAGGGACGGGGGGAGGATCGAGACTTGCGGGACCACAAGTGTAACTTTCGTTGGTTTTGAGAGACAGGAGTTCATTTTAATTTGTTGCGAGCGGTGTTGAAGGAAGGAGGCGAACCATTTTAGTACTGTGCCATTGATGCCGGACCGTTTCGACAGGGTCTCCAAAAGGGCTGGATGGTTTACTGTGTCGATTGCCGCAGATAGGTCAATAAGGATGAGTAGGCAGGCATCTCCTTCGTCTAGGGCCTTGTGAATGTCGTCGGCGAAGTTGAGCATAGCTGTTTCCGTGCTACAGCCTTTTCTGAAACCAGATTGAAAGGCATCAAGGAGGTTGAACTCATTATTGTGATTATTGAGTTGGAGGAGAACACATTTCTCTAATGTTTTTGCAAGGAATGGGAAGTTAGAGATAGGTCTGAGGTTATTAAGATCATTAGGGTCAGCCTCAGGTTTCTTGCGAATGGGTGTGATTTGTCCTAGTTGAAGGGAGTCTGTGTCACAGCCTGAGGTGAGAGAGGTGTTGGAAACCTCCCGGCTAGTTACACCAAACAGGGCTGCTTCTGCTATTGGATCACGGTGCTTTTGAATCGCCCGACTGAAATACCTAAATAAATTCTCCCAAAAAACTTGCAGCTTAGGATATGAGAAAAATATATGCCTCCACCCCTCCTCCAATCTAGCACAACGATGAAAAACCTATTTTTTGACCTCTGGGTACATTTTATTTAAAGTCTTAGGAGTATAATAAGCCATCCAATGTGCAAGGAAAGCCATTCTTTTATAATTGGCAGCTCTAACAGCCAGATTCATCAAGGGAAATTGCGCTGGCAAATGGCCTGATTCTGAGAATCTGGCCCTTTGCGAGCGCAATTTTTGCATTTGGGATTCATCATCCCAAATGCAAAATTCGCTATTACAGAATTCGCATTTTAGCGAGGAATAGCATTTAAGGAATCTCTATTTGAGATTCCATAAATGCAATTCATGAAACTGTTAAAATTTGCTAATTCGCAATTTCTGGACGCTATTTACCGCGAAGTCTGGGTCCAGACGATGGAGCCGCTCTTCATCCTTTGAAGGATGCGGAGGCGGGAAGAAGGAGGGCAAGGTGATGGACTGCCCAATGTGAAAAGCAGAGACTACCTTGGGCAGGAAAGAAGGTCTAGTCCGAAGAACCACCTTATCAGGATGAACAGACAAGAAAGGAGGTTGAATAGAAAGAGCCTGGAGCTCACTCACTCTCCTGGCAGAGGTGATGGCTACCAGGAAGGCCGTCTATAAGGTGAGAAGACGGAGAGGACAGGAATGAAGGGGCTCAAAGGGAGCGCACATCAGGAAAGTCAAAACCAAGTTCAAGTCCCACTGAGGCATCACGAACGGAGTTGGAGGATACATGTGCGTGATGCCCTTCAAGAATCTTAACACAATAGGGGACTTGAACAAAGATGGCTGATCAGGTAGCCTCAAGAAGGCGGAAAGGGCAGAAAGATAGCCCTTGATAGTGCCCAGAGCAGAGCCCTGCTGGGCAAGGGAAAGGAGGAAGAGGAGAACCTCAGACAGAGGGGCAGAAAGGGGATCCACAGCCTTTGCTGTGCACCATGCCACAAATCTGTTCCACCGGCAGGCGTATACCGACTTTGTGGAGGGACGCCTGGCTGCCAGAATGACATCACAGACTTCAGGAGGCAAGTCAAATGGCCTCAACTGTCGCCGCTCAATCTCCACGCATGGAGGTGGAGACTGGACAGGTTCGGGTGGAGGACCGTCCCCTGCTGCTGCGACAGAAGGTCCTCCTGAAGGGGCAGGCGGATCGAGGGACCGACTGTCATGCTGAGTAGCTCGGGATACCAGTACCTTCGAGCCCAGTCCGGAGCCACAAGGATAACTTGGGCCCGGTCGCGCCTGATCTTCTTCAGCACTCTGGGCAGAAGTGGTATAGGCGGAAAGGCGTACAACAGACCGCAACTCCACTCGCGCCGAAAGGCGTCGCCGAGCGAGTGCCGTCTTGGAAACTCCAACGCGCAGAACTGATGACATTGCGCGTTCTCTTCTGTGGCGAATAGATCTAACCAAGGCTCTCCCCATTGCTGAAAGAGGCCTCTCGCCACATCCGAGTTCAGACGCCATTCGTGATCCACCGAGCACCGACGGCTGAGTTCGTCCGCCCTGGCGTTCAGAGAACCTGCCAGGTGTTGAACCGTCAGAGTCACGCCCTGACGTTCCAGCCATTGCCAGAGGCGCAGAGCCTCCTGGCAAAGGGTCCACGACCCAACACCGCCCTGTTTGTTGCAGTACCACATGGCGGTGGTGTTGTCCGTGAACACCTGCACCACACTCCCGTTGACAAAGGGGAGGAATGCCTTCAGTGCCAGGCGAATCGCCCGCAGCTCCAACATGTTGATATGGAGCCGGGATTCCGCCGGAGACCAGAGGCCTCTGATCTCCGCCTCTCCCAAGTGGCCACCCCAGCCTTGGAGGGACGCGTCCGTCACAACCACGTGCTCCGGTTGGGGAAGGGAGAGGGATCTGCCCCTGACCCAATCGCGGTCCGTAAGCCACCACTGCAACTGTCTCGCAGTGCCCTCCGAGATCAGGACATGGTCGGATAGGTTGCCCTGATGCTGGGCCCACTGGAACTTCAGGTCCCACTGCAGAGCCCGCATCCGCCACCTGGCGTGATGCACCAGAAGGATGCAGGAGGCCATCAGCCCCAGAAGCCGCAGCGTCAACCTGACCGAAACCCGGGATAACGGCTGAAAGATGGGAATCAGAGCCTGAATATCCCGGACCCGCCGTTCCGGAGGATAAACCCGAAACTGCGCCGAGTCGAGAACCGCTCCGATGAAAAGGAGCTTTTGAGAGGGACACAGGTGTGATTTCGGCACATTGATGGAAAACCCCAGCTCGTGCAGGAGGTCTGCCGTCATCTGAAGGTGGTGGACGACTGTCTGGGGCGAGCCCGCCTTCAACAGCCAGTCGTCGAGGTAGGGGAAGACTGAAACCCCTAACCTGCGCAGATGAGCTGCGACCACCGCCATCACTTTCGTGAACACCCGTGGGGCGCTGGTAAGGCCGAATGGGAGCACGATAAACTGAAAGTGCCCGTGGCCTACCGTGAACCGCAGGTAACGCCGGTGGGCCGGCAGGACGGGGATGTGAAAATACGCATCCTGCAAGTCCAACGCTACCATCCAGTCTTGTGGGTCTAGAGCAGCCAAGACCTGAGCCAAAGTCAACATCTTGAACTTCTCCTTCCGGAGGAAGCCGTTGACGTTCCGTAGATCCAAGATAGGACGCAGGCCTCCCTTGTCCTTCTTGGGTACCAGAAAGTAGTGGGAGTAGCAACCACACCCTACTTCTGGCCCAGGAACGCGCTCGATGGCCCCCTTGGCCAAGAGGGCCGTAACTTCCTCCTGCAGAAGTGTCAAGTGGTCCCCCGACACACGGTGGTTCTGCGGTGGCATGGCTGGAGGAGTGGACTCGAAGGGGAGGGCATAGCCCCTTCGGACAAGCTGCAGCACCCACCTGTCCGATGTTATCGCGCGCCAGCGGGAGTGGTGATGGCGAACCCTGCCACCCACTGGCGTCACGTGAGCCCGAAAGCTCGGACTAGGAAGGCTTGGATGCAGCAGCGGAGGGGGGCGTGGACTGACCACGACGCTGGCCTCTACCGCCACCACGGCGGAAACCACGGGCGCCACCGCGCTGGGGAGCGCTCTGCGTCGCGTGGCTGGCAGCACGTGTGGGACCTCCCCTCCCTTGGCCACGAAAGGGCCGAAACGAACCCGTCTGCTGGCGCTGGGTCGAGAGACCCAAGGACTTGGCCGTGACCCTGGAGTCCTTGAAGCGCTCCAGCGCGTGGTCCGCTTTGTCACCAAACAGGCGACTGCCATCAAACGGCATGTCCATGAGCGTATTTTGGACGTCTGGCGAAAAGTTGGCAGATCTCAGCCAGGCATGGCGACGAATCGCCACCGTAGTGGACATGGCCCGCCCCAGTGAGTCTGTTGTGTCCAGACCACAACGGATCGAGTACCGCGCCGCATCCCGGCCTTCAACCAAGGCCCGGGTGAGCTTGTCCCGCACTTCCTGGGGGCATTGCGGCAAACACTCTTCGACCGTATCCCACAGGGAGTGGGTGTAGCGACCCAAGAGGCACGCGGTGTTACAAGACCGCAGCCCAGCGCTCAAAGAGGAAAACACTTTTTTACCAAATTGGTCGTACCTCTTTGATTCCCGATCGGGCGGAGCCGACGGGAATGCGGACTGTGAAGTGGAGGCCTGGATCACCAGACTCTCCGGGGAGGGATGGGTGGATAGGAAGGCAGGGTCGTCCGAGCATGGACGGTGGCGCCTGGCAACGTTCCGGTCAACCGGCGCACCAGAAGCGGGCCTGGACCAGGTGCCCAGAAGGACATCCGTCAGGGCCTCATTAAACGGCAGCAGAGGCTCCTGGGGGCATGACTGCGGTTTAAACACTTCCGTCAGAATATTCGGTTTGACCTTCGCGACGGGGAGCTCAAGGTGTAAGGCCTTGGCAGCCCTCATCAGGACCACCGAATAGGCAGCACCTGCCTCAGACGCCACAGGGGACGGAGAGACAAACCCAGGGTTGGGCGACTCGTCCAGGCCACTGGCATCACCCAGATCACCTACCCAGTCCACATCGTACTGGCAGGCACGGGATAGAGGGTCCTCAGACCCCTCCCAACCCTCTCCATACTCCTCCTCGTCATACCCATATTCTGGGTCGACGATATAGACATCGGGGTCAACGGGCCCCATCGGCGTCGGATCCGGCGCCGATCGACGCCGGTCCGGCTCCGCGTCCGGAGTCGGGGAGGAAAGGGGGGTGGCGCCGCGCGGCGTCGGCGCAGGTGACCCGACGCCGGCCGGAGCCGACGGCGGAGTCGCTGCACCACGCGGGGGCGGTACCACGGGTTGACCCACAGGAACCGACGCCGGAGAGGCCGGGAGACCAGCCGGCGACGAACCAGAGGGAACCAGCGGCGCCGGGGCCGGAGCCACCGGCGGCACCGGGGCAGGAGCACCCGAACCGCTCGGGCCCCCAGACGGGACCGACGGGCCCGCAGGCGCCGAAGGCCCCGCCGGAGAAGACCTCGCCCTCATAGCAATGAGGAAGGCCTCGATCTCCTCACGCGACGCGCCTTCCCCAGGGACCGACAGGTGTGGGGCAGACGGCGTCGGCGACCCATGCGGGACCGCGGGGGTGGGGTCACCCGAGCCCCCGGCCGCAGCACGCGGGCGTCGGGGGTGCGATGGCGACGCCCCGACTTCTTGTGCTTACCTGACGAGCCGGAGGAATGGTGGCGACTCCCGGAGCGCCCATGGCGGCTCCGCGATCGTTCCCTCGACCGCTCCCTCGACCTCCGACCGGACCGGGACCGCTCTCGACGCGGGGCCGACACCCGGAGCTCGAGAAGCTTGCGGGACCGCTCCCGCCTAGCTTTTCCAGTCAAGGCCCGACAGTCGACGCAGGACTCCACGTCGTGGTCCGCGCCCAGACACCGGAGGCAGAGTCGATGGTGGTCGGTGACCGACATCATGCGGTCGCACTCGTCGCAGCTCTTAAACCCAGGCATCCTACCGGCACCGTAGAAAGATTAAGTTTTACAAACACTTGGTCAAAAGACCGGAGTACTGCTCTTCGGATCTGCGCTAACTGGCGCGGAAAAAAGAAGAACTGACGTCAGCGCGCGGAGGCGGCGTCTATATACTCCAGCGACGTCATCACGGCGCACGACGCCGACGACGCGGAGCCGCAGGGGACGCCTGCAGACGACGCCTACCGACGCGCAGGGGTACTGCTACGCAAAAGTTTCCGGATCCAGACTGACGCCTGGGGATATTCTAAGGTAAGGAATCTAATACTAACCTGTTTCTTTCAGATCTGAGTAACCAGAGGAGATTTGCCTTGAGTCTGAATTAAACAATACCAATTGCCTATGCCACTCATATTGGCAGTAAACAAAGCAATTGCTATTTTCGATGGGGAGCTATTAGGTAAAAAATTATATTTCTTGACTACATAAACTATTTGAATATATTCAAAAAATGCAGGTTTATTCGGACCATGGCATAGTAATTATTCTCCCCTGAATAATAAACTGATTAACAGCCCCAAGACCGGTGAAGATAGAGGACCAGTTCTCTGCATTCACTTCGTTTTAAGGAGAAAAGACCGGGGAGTGTACTCTGTTTAAAAACATTACGAAGTCTAATTGAAAAGTCCAAAAGCGTTTTGTACCTTGTTTTTCCGGAAGTTTAGCTGTTTTAAGAAATGTAGAGATTTGAGTTCTGGCTTCTCAAATCATTTTAGATATTAAAAAAATTGTCTATCCTTTTAGATTCGGATATTAAACTGGCTGTAAAATTAAAAAATGCAGAATCATAATGCAAATGAATATTCGGCAGTGCTAAACCACCTGATTGAGTATCTAACTGTAAAGCCGAGAGTTTCACTCTAGCGGCCTTTTTATTCCAAATGAAAGATCTAAACATAGAACCAATTCCTTTGAAATAACTGAGATTTATTTTAATAGGAATATTAGAAAAAAGAAATAACAATAGAGGTAATATAGACATCTTGAGAAGCACGACTCAGCCTATCAGAGTTAACGGGAGGCAGGTCCATTTTTCGAATAGTTTCTGAATTTTAAAACTAGTGGCCCCATAATTCAATTTTGCCAACTGGGCATATTGTGCTGTCACGAAAATCCCCAAATAGCGAATGGGATCAGTTTTTAATGCGAGCAGTTTCAAATTCTCAGGCAGAAACTCAGCCCCGTGTTTAAAATGATAATTTCAGTTTTGGAGGGGTTAATTTTGTATACCCCTATTGATTCATATTATTAAAATTCCTTCAAAATCATTCCATACTGAATTTTTCGGGAGATAAATACAAGATGGCATCATCAGCGAAAAGTTTTAATTTTGCCATGCCGACAATTTGAGGTTTAATACCACAATTTCCACGTATTTTGTTAGCTAATTAATGGTTCTATAAAAAAAGTAAACAAAAGGGGCGAGAGGGGGCAACCATGTCTGGTCCCTCGATTAATATCAACAGACCCTATTTGATCGCCATTAATTACTAACTGCGCCTGCACCCCTTGATAGATGTTTTGGAGCATTGAAATTACAGGAGCCGGGATCCCAAACCTAAAAAGCCTAAACAATAAAGCGTCCCAATTAACTAAATCAAAAGCTTTTTCCACAGCAACCATCATGATGCAGGCTGGTGTCTTATTTACGTTGAAATAATCTAAAGCCTAAATCAAATAACCTGTATTGGAGGACATAGTGCGCCCGGCTACGAACCCTGTTTGATCAGTATGAATTACTTCATTTGCCAGAGGAGTAAAGCGCTGTGCCCAAATCTTCATCAGGATTTTGTAATCCGCATTCAAGAGCTTAATTGGTCTGAAAGAATTCACATTATTTGGAGGTTTCCCCTTTTTTATAAAACTGACTACAATCGCTGTCTTGAACTTGGACGGAACCGCTCCACCAGTTTTAATATAAT
This sequence comes from Lissotriton helveticus, assembly GCF_964261635.1. Lineage (NCBI taxonomy): Eukaryota > Metazoa > Chordata > Amphibia > Caudata > Salamandridae > Lissotriton > Lissotriton helveticus. Next base: position 54,984,059 of record NC_136070.1, on the reverse strand, counting down.
TAAAACGTTTTAGAAGAAAAGGGGTCAACTCTTTTAGAAACATTTTATAGAATTCAATAGGAACTCCATCTTCCCCACAGGCTTTAGCCCCTGCCATTGATTTCACTACAGCCATAATAAACTCTGATCCAGTAATTTCATTTAGTAACTGAGTAGCTGTATTCTGCGAATTTTTGGGTAATTGGACTTTGGTAAAATATTCATGGATATCATCTATGGAGGTTAAATATTTTGTAGTGTATAATTGACAATAATACTTAACGAAGACCTGGGCGATATCATCCCTCTCAGTTACCATAAAATTGGTTTTTGGATCTATTATTTCGGGAATGCATGCTGATTCCTGTCAAACCATAGTAGACCAGGCCAGCATTTTCTCCACCATTTAACTGTCTTTGTAGACCTCATGTAAATACGTATGGGAGCTATTAATTTCTTCTAAAACGAAGAAGTCTCTCAATGCCTTTTTGGCCTCTTCCCACTGACCCCGAGTTAAGGAGGAAGAAAATCTGGAAGCGTTTTCGAGAGAGCGCTGGAGCTCTACAATTTTTCCTACTCGTTCCCTAGCTTTACCCGCTGATACAGCTATCATCTGACCTAGGGCCGTAGTCTTAAAGGCATTCCAAACGGAGAAAATATCCGCTGTTCCTTCATTTACATTAAAGTATTCTAATATCCGTTGCCTAAACTGTTCAAGCCAGAGGGGATCCTGAAGGAGAAGACGGTCCATCTGCCACCTAGGTCGACTCCTCCTCTGGACCCCTATTTCAACATCAACTTGAACATAGGAGTGATCAGAAAAGGCGTTAGCGCCTATTGCAGCAGTTCTGAGGACCAAGGAGCGTGAGACCAAAAAGAAATCTATTTGTGAGGCTGTCTGATATTGGCGAGAGCGGCAACTGTATTCCCGACCGTTCAGATTGAACACTCGCCATGGATCAATGACCTGAAGATCCTCTATTACAGCATATAACATTTGTTTTGTCTTAGGTTTTAATTGTTTCTTGTTCCTATTTGATGTATCTATTTTTAAATCTTGGATAAAATTAAAATCACCCCCTATCACAATTTGACCAGTCAATTTCAGTTGTTTACAGATAGACTGTAGTGAAGATACCTCATCTATTATGGGCCCATAGTAGTTGATGAAATTGAATACCCGCTTGTTAATGTTAGCCTGGACCCAAATCCACCTCACTTGAGGGTCCCGTTGCACTTGTAAGAATTCCCAGTGTAGTTCACGTGAAAAATAAATTGCAACCCCTCTTACTGCTAACCCCGCGGAGGCGAAAAAAGTCTAGGAAAATGAGTCCGGTATAAATAATTTAGTTGAGTTAGTTTTTAAATGGGTTTCTTGGATGAAAAGAATTTGCGGTTTTAACGTAATAAGCCATCTAATTAAGCCACCATATTTCTGTCTGTTCAATATCCCGTTAACATTTAATGAAATTACAGAACATGTTCTATTTACGCTCATTGTACCTATATAAAAGCATCTTTTTAAACTAAAAATTTCTCCTCAAAGCTTTATTCCGCTGTTTGCTACTACTCATTTTTATTTGCACCCTAGCCCCGCTTCCCCCTCTCCTAAAATGCCCACCCAAACGCCATACCCACCCCCCAAAAATGTGGCCTTCCCCGCTAGCCCCATTTAACTCCCCCCTTCTAGACTACTGGTGCCCTGGTATTGCACCATAGGTGACCTACCCCTCTCAAAACAAAACCATTTGGATGATAAAACATAAGAAGGACCGCCTTCCTATATATACACAAAAAAAGAAATTTTGATCGAATTATTTCGCTGCTGAAATGTGTTTAAGTAACTCCTGGGCCTCTTCAATTCTCGTTAACAAATGAAACTTCCCCTGCGCAAGCACTTTAAATTTCGACTGTTGCATGATAGAGGCATGTGCCCCTTGGGCTTTAAAAAGATACAGGAATTTTACAAACTACTTTCGCCTTCTTGCAGCCGCTACGGACATATCAGAAAAAATTCTGCATTTAACTCCATCATTAATGTCGAATTGTCTCATCTGGATTGCCTTTGTCAATATTTTTTTCTTTATACGATAGTCCGCAAAGTTGACTAGAATAGTGCGGGGGAACTTCAAATTAGGTGGAAGATGAGCTGGAACCCGATGAGCCCTAGACAATGTTAAATCACCAGGGAATTCAGTAATCACCACTTTTTAAAGAAAAGACTCCACCCATTGCTGTGTGTTTGTCCCTTCGGACTTCTCCGGAGCCACCACTATCCACAAATGTGTACGTCGTGAGAAATTATTGAGTTCTTCTATTTTGTCTTCCATGATGGTTTTGTACCGGGACATTGTATTTACTTGTTGGAGAATAACATTCATTTGATCCTCCACTTGAGAGATCCTTGATTCGGCCTCTTGAATACTAATAGGCAAACTTGCGAATACCTCTTCTATTTTTCCCAATCAAAGATGTAGCGCCGCTATTTAAATTTGTTGTGATTTCTTCATATCCCGAATCTCTTTGAGTATTAATTTCAGCATTGTTTTAACATCAATCTGGTGCGTGGTGGTCGTCTCATCTTGAATTGCATGATCAAATTCTGCATCACCTGACAAGGACTTATGAATATCTGTAGATGTCGAAGACTCAAATATCTTGGTGCAAGCCTGTTCTTGAGCTTGAGCCCTTAACAGTGCAGATGGTGCTTGCTGCGCTTGCTCAATAGTATCAGACTGATGTGATAATTCCTTCTCACTGGTAGGATAAAGAGGAAGCAGGATTGCCACCGCCTTGGCCATAGCAGCTGTTTGAAGATGACCAGGAAAAGATTGTTCTGACGACGGCTCTTCTGTTTGCACCGCCGGTGCTGGCACCAACTCTTCTACCAAGACCGCCGGAGTGGAAGTTTCCAAGAGGAGGGGAAGTGCAGACGCGGGAGGTAATGCCATTTCAGAAGAAAAAAATGTTGGGTCCAGGTGTTTGTAAGTTGTTTTTCTTCAAAGAAGTCTTTACCAGTCACGAGGTAAGGTGACTCCTCCTTTCGGTGATAGCGTGCATGGGCATCAACTCCATATTGTCATCGGGAGGTAAATGTTTTGCTGGATATAAATCAGGATCATTATCCATGAGTGGTTCGATATTATAGTCATACCATGGGTCTGTTGGTAGTGGACTATTGTCATCATCATCATCCCCTATATCAGGCTGTGCATGTGGAGAACCCTGAGGTGTAATGTGTAAAGGATCTGAGCCTGGCAATGGTGGTAGTGGTGAAGATGGCGGGGGGATTGAGGATTAGGATAGATAGGGCTTGTAGCCATGGCCTTCTTTTTTAGAGGAAATTTATAGCCAGTGTCCTCCGCGTCAGCTTTCCTTTTAGAAGGTGTAGTTCCTTTAGCTAATATATGTCCAGTATCTGGAGTAATATACATTTTCTTTTGCCTAGGGTCCAGTTTTTCCTTCATAATGTCCAGGATAGGTTTCAGAGGCTCTTGAAGGGTATCTTTTGATTTCGGACCCAAACTTGTGTTTTTTTTTCTTTTGGAGCCGAAGGTTTCGGTTCTGAAGATGGCTTTTGTCGACTCGGTCCCGAGCCAGAAGGCTTGACTAACTGTTTTGGCGCTGGGCCGGAGGGCGGGGCGTTGGAAACATCATCTTATGCCGACCATGGCCCGAAAGCAGTGGTGGTTCCAAGGACTTATGTTTAATCAAAGAGAGTTTGAGGGGCAATGGGGCTTTTTTACTCACGGCACCCTGTCCTGGTGTAACGTCCTCGGACTCCAACTCAATTTCCAGCTTGGAATCCTATTGTGGGACAGAGAAGGATTCCTCCTCTTCTGCCGTCGACACTTCCATCTCTTCGTGTTTGGTATCTTCCCTGAAGATATCCGGAGTGTGTTCAATGTTTTGTCATTGCATGTCTCTTCGTCGATCCCGACGATGCCGCAAAGTCTTTTTCGATCCGAATGATTGACAAGCGGTGCAATCTTCTTCTTTGTGCTCTGGTGAGAGGCACAAGTTGCAGGCTTTAGGCAGGTCGGGTGTGGGTACTTGGAGTGGCATAGAGGACAGAATTGAAATGGAGTCTGTTCCATCGGCAGAAGACTGGCTAGTACGGAACAGAGGAGAAGTCGACCAACGCGGCTAGGCCCGAATGTTGCCCACAATGTCTTCTTGACCAAAGATGGAGAGATTTCTGATCTATTCAATACACGGAGAATACTGAAACATGTACAAGAACAGGGGACATTGGATTGTGCACCGAGGGGAACCTGAAGGACAGTTGCAAACCGGAGCGCCGCAAAGAACGTCCAAACCCGATGGCAGAAAGAAAACAATCTAACAATGGAGTCAATGCCCATGAGCACTATTACCGAACGGAGGAGTCACCATACCTCGTGACTGGAAAAGACTTCTTTGAAGAAAAACAACTTGCAAGCATCCGGACCCAACACTAGATGGCAGGATTATGCAAAGCATGTGTATCTACAGCACACATGCCTCAAACTTTGATTTACAAACGTAAAATTGTTCTACAAGTGAATGAAATACACTTTTTGAAAAGACTATCTATTTTTACGTTTGCTGTCTTTAAAAATGAAGTTTAAGTGCAATACATTTTGAACGAAGTGCTTGCTGCATATTTAAAAAAAAAAAAATGCGTTTGTGCTGAATCGAGTAAACAGCAGCCCAGTGCTGCTGCTGCTCAGGGGTCAGGAAGGCTGCATGCAGGCCCCGGGCCGTACTTTGGGTATCACTGGTTTAGGGGGTGAAGATAGGTTCATAGAGTGCGTTTGCTGCATTGAAGAAATTATGTCTACCCAGGTAACGGACATTTACTGTCTATAAAAAGACACATGTTAAAGTGGTTTGAAATGCAGGACTAATCTAACTACACAAAGGCAATCTCAAGTTAACTTCCATAGGTGCCTTTTACGCAGACAAACCATTTCTTGCACATCATTGACAAAGATGTTTCTGAACGTTTGGTTACAATGATTATCAAAAGTCACCCTTCACTACAGATCTCCAGAGTTGGTCATTTTTATAGAATGACTTCCTCATTGAATCATTCCTCATTGTTACACTGATAACTGCAAGCATGTGAACCTATGATTAATCTATGATGAATCAATGATCAACTGCTGGAGTAGAGAAAACAAATTCTAACTTGTAACTACACTTCTCCTGGATACACATCTTTCGTAGATCCAAGTGCTACAATTATTTCCCATCAACATGGTGTTGTTCAATGGTTTACAGTTATCTGCAAAATAAACATTCTTAAAGTTGTTAGAAAGCGTGGTTAAAATAAGCTCAGTTGATTGGCCCCATCTCACAAAAAAATATCACCTGGCAGAAAAATAACATGTCTGCTGACAATGCAGTTCACATGGCCAAACATTTTCATGGAGCAGCAGAAAGCTATCCAATAGGAAACTGGTCATGCTGGCAGAGTACAGCAAGTGTCAAAAATGTCTATTTATCAGAAAATCATCAGTCGCAACAACAGTCCACTGGCTACAATGTCAGACACACTTCCACATTACATTGTGTCATTTCTATTCAGAGCAGCAGTACTTTCTGTTTTGTGGAAATCGCAGAAATTGCTGTTAGCTTAAACTGAAGCCATTTTATTTGTGGCATCCATTTTGTTAAGCCATGTGATTCTGCCTTCTTCACTGTTGCCTGACTTTCTATTCTGCTTGAGTCATCAGCTTTAGTTAACTCCTTCTATTCTAAGCCAGAACAATGTATGAGCTCAGAAAGGCCTGTAGTTGCTAGAATACACCTGTCTGAGAATGTGACCGCCAGGCTGTTCCAACTGATGTAAGCAGTTCTATCTCCCCTCCCACTCTGCTGACAAAGTAGTTTCTATCTGTCCATGTTAGTTGATAGCTATTCCGGTGTATGCTTCTACCTTCTATTTGAGTCTCCATGCTTACTGTGCAACAAACTGGGTATAAAAGACCCTTGGTTTCTGTAATCCTTATACTACCTCATACAGTGTCCGAGGGTGTGGTATGGATGTAGTCCCACTCATGAGTGATTAATAGACTTGTTTTTTGATATTCCAGCTTCTGTGCCAATCTCTATTTTGTTGGTTCAAGGACCCATGGACAGAGAAGGGTAAACCCCTGCACCGGTGAGCCCCTAAAAAGGCTGGTTTCCACAGTATAGTCAGACCCTGAAGGATTTCGCGGTTTGCCGCGAAATCGGCACGTTTGTAAAAATGCCGCTATTTTTACAAAAGTGCCCGCGAAACCGGCACTTTTGTAAAAATGCCGCGATTTTTACAAAAGTGCCAGCGAAATTACTCATTATCGTTATAATGAAGAAGGGGCAGAAAAGAAGAAGGGAGAATCCCCAAAGCTCATAATGAAGAGTTGCCCCTGGGTTCTAGGGAACATTGCTATTCCTCTAACCAGGCTAGGAAAAGGCAGATTTTCTGTGGCAGTCAATGGAGTTGTAGGTGTAGGGGCCCTTTTTATCTGGGATCACTGGTGACAAAAAACTACTGTTTCTTTGTAGCAAATTATCACTATGCCTTGTAACTGGGTCCCTCACTCTCCATGAGCTATGCGTGAATGTTGGTGTTTCTTTGTGCATGAGAAAATGTGGTACCTTTTCTGGGTATACTGTGTTTTTTCACTAACAGTTCTTACGTGTTCTTTCCATCTCCATCTGCAAGTATTTTTCTTGACCTCTTCCTATTCACTTCCATGACCAAGAGTATCAAGATTACATACAGTAACAATGGGATAGGAAGTATGCCTTTGTGACTCTCTATACCAGTTTTAACATGGGATGCCTCGTATGGCGTTATTTTATAACATACTGGGTTTGGCTATCTCCCTACAGCAGCCCAAAAGGTAGCAATTTTTTGCTGCTTGCGCATCCGAATACTATCACTTCAGTCTTTTCCTGTCAATTCATGGTCACTTCTATGCAAAAAGAGACCAAACTTTGGGATCCTAATCCTAAATAAAATATGCATCAGAGGTCGCAAAGGCATTGCAAGAAGTCGCAAGAGGCAAGGCAGGCATCACAAGTATGACCCCTGGTAACCACTAACTAACATCCATGACAACATAGACCTGCAGCGAAAACATATTTTAATTTTGCATAATTATTATTTCCTTAAACAAGTTAATAAATAAAAAGTGATTCTTGAGTGGAGGTACTTATCGAAACACAAACGGTTCCCCAGACACTTCCTCATTAACTCATGCCTCAGAAGAAAAATATACTATTTGAGCTCAGATGTGCATCATACCTAATTTTTTCATATAGAACCGCAACCTCATCCCCTCGTCTCTCAGAGCGGCTAGGCCGATGTAATTAAGGGCGTGGCTTTAAAACACGTATGCTAAAAATCTGTGCTTAGCATAGTGTGCCGCCCGACTTGTATTTTGCTGTTTCTGTCATTGCATCCAGATATGTGATACAACAAGTCAGGACTATTGGCTTTGTCAATGGTTATTAGTTGCATAAGATAAATAATTTGCAACTATGGCTTGTTACATATAATATTGAAAAAGCTGCCACTTAAAGCCCTGGTGACACCACAATGTTGCGGCTCTTGCGTTTCAAGAAGAGAAGGAAAATCCAGAAAGAAAATGACTCTTAAAAGGATTTCCCTCCCCCACAACGCTCACCTGGCATGACGTCAGTAACTTCTCCACATCAAGGGGCATTACAAAAGTACAGCACAACCTACAAAAAAGCCTGTGTAGACAGAGAAGTCCCTGGAGAAGAACAGAAAACACTCTAGTACTTTGAGCTATTGAAATAACATGTAAGCACCACCATCATAGTCTAGCTAGTCAGAAGTCAATAGTGTACAAGTAATAAACCAGGCTACGAAAGTAGACATACTGCACCACACTTACCTGGCTGCAGCAGCCAACCGACCACTTGCGAGATCTGTGATGTTCCCTAGACTCTATTCTCTGACAAGTTATCCTGGCCCATTACATGGAGCCCTCTGGCTGTCCTGCTGGATGACAAAACCCTCAATATCCATTAATACTTCAAAAAGTCTCTGGGCTTGTGCATCAACTCCAACCTCAGATTCAATGGCCACATCTCTCACAAATAAAGACAAAGACTGCCTAATTCAACTGCCCCTGCTCTTCAAATTGAAGGATACTCTTCCAAAATCCAACTTCAAGGCAGAAACACAGATATTGGTTGTGTCCCATTTGATGACTCACATTCCACACAAGCTGCAATACCAACAAAACCTCAGGCTGAACACAGATAACCAGCACCTAAAGGATAAAAATGGAAACTTGCAAAAAGAAAAGGCCCAGACTCCAAGCTTTCTGCTGCACATCCACACTTTGCAAAACCACCACTCAAAAGAAAAACAGCTTAGTACCAGCTCTCTCCTATATAATATAAAACCGTTTCTTCCAGAAAGCAACTTTAGAACTGCTGAACAAGCCTTTTACTCATGCATCTGGATGGTGATAACACCCTGCTCCATGGCCTTGCAGACCCCGCACTGGCACTCCCCTTAGGGGCATCCTATGTGCCATAGCACATCTCATTTAAGGTCCGAATGATTATGATTACACCACCCACCTGCTAATGGAGCTCCATTGGTTTGCCTTTCTGATCCACGCCATCCTGAAAACCAGCGGCATCATTTACAAATCCATCACGACCAACACCCTACGACAAACTCACCATCTCTGGTGGTTCTCTTCACAGACACAGCCAGGACACCATCAGACTGCAGACTAAAAAACTTAAAACAGAAAAAACGGCAGCAGGCCTTATCCATCTATGCTGCTAGGACAACATCCCTGTATCCTTTAGGACCGCCTCAACGCTACTTCAGTTTAGGAGAGAGTTGAAGACTCACCTCTATAAAGAACACCACCAGGCGCGGCCAGTGCAGGTAAGAGGGGTGAGGGCGGGTGGGGAGTCGAAAGACAAAGAGGTAAACATAAACTTAAAAAATGAAAAACACTTATCTTAAGCTTGCCGCATCGCAGACTTGGCTATGCGCCGAGTGCAAGGTAAGTGGTTTTCGTTTTTATAAAATTGAAGTTTACCACGTCGTCTGTCTACTCCATCCCCCCAACCTGCCCCACCACTCTAACCTGCACGGGCCGCACCTGAACACCACATCACAATCCATACATAACTCTGCTACCTCTCCTATCGCTCGTCGGCTATATGCTTGTCTTTTACCATGTATAATGGTCTGCTACCTTTTCAATAGGTTTGCACTATAGAAGTATCACATACTCCAAACCCGGCAAGTTGTTTCCCTTCTCAAGTTCAGGAAAAAATATCCCTTCAAGAAACAAATTGATGTTAAATACGTCAAAGGAAAATGATGAAGCAAAGATTTTCTATCAAACATCTGTCAAACAGAGGTGTGAGATTTGCTATCAAACATCTGTCAAACAGATTTGTGAAACCTCACATGTGCTCTGAGATCTTACAGTAGCTGAAAAAAACAAGCACTGACACAGCTAAAAGGTCCCGCCTATGGCTTTGCCAATATGTTTTAGTCATGTTGAACACTGGAGTAGCTGCTGTTCAGACTGGCTAAAGGTTATTAGTGGCTTGTATGCATTAAAAAGAGAGGGTTGGGCCTGGCAAGCGGTTTACCTTTCCAGGCCGAAATGACTGTTTAAAACTGCGCACATAGACTTCAGTGGCAGGTTTGGGACATGTATAAAGGTCTACTTAACTGCGCGGCACAATAAGTGTTGCAGGCCCACTAGTGGCATTTAATTTACAGGCCCATGGTGCATGATGTACCGCTTTATTAGGGACTTGCAAGTAAATTAGATGTGCCAATTAGGTGAAAGCCAATATTTATGTTTATGTTGTGTAAAGCGCATGGCTACCTGAAGGCTTACCTGCGCTGGTGAGTATTCATGTTAGTATGTTTAAAGGAGAGAGCACACGCACTTTAGACCTGGTTAGTAGTGGTAAAGTGTGCAGAGTCCTAAAGCCAGAACAAACTAATACAGCAAAAACTGGAGGCTGGAAGGCAAAAAGTTGGGGGAAAACCACATCAAGGATGTCAGGTCCAACAAACGGCAAATATGGGCATCTCCAAGTGTGCAGTTTCAAGTCCTTGAGTCGGCCTCTTTTCACTAAATTAGCCTGCTTTGGTGGAAAAGCACTCCCCTTTTGCTCAGTGGTCAGTTCATTCTGGAGCATTATGTTGCATGAATCACTGAATCCTGAAATACATGCAGCTTTAGGCCTCACGCAACAACATTGCTAACCCTCGGGTTTCAGAAATGTTATCTTTTTGGCAGAAGAGCCATCCGTCATCTTACAGACATTCGCTTTCAGGCTCTGCATCTATACCTCAGATTTCATAAATCTGGCAGGCTCGTGCCTACCACATCAGCCCTTCAAATAAAACCAAGAATAAGCTTTATAGGACACAAAGGGTTTCTCACAGATTATACAAGTCTTAGATAAGTTTTCTTCAGACAACTGAGCTATTCTTTTGCTGAAATAAAACTCTACAGACTTTTTGAAGACAGAGCTATATCTCTGCCCACAAAGAAGATACAGGTTCACTACTGACATACACACATTCCAAACAGAGTGTGACAAAAAACTTTAGATGTGTATGCATGTCATGCACACAAGGCACTAACTGCAAGGGAATGACTGCAGTGGAGAAAGTGTCTAGCAAAGGCGTTCGAAGACCCCCCCTGAAGTGAATGGGTCAAATGTAGTTATTTGCTGAAGGTACCAGGTGTGGTAGAGTGTGTCCACCCTTTGAAGAAAAAAAAGGTACAATGATTAAATGCTACTATTAGAGGGTATGGGGTGGACAGTGGCGTTCAAGACCTTTTGCCGCCTTTAGCGGTCCCCGCGTTTACCACCCATGACTGCCGCAGATAAAGGTGGGGGGTTTGGGGATGCTGGCAATCCCTTTGTGCTCGCTGCCCAGTGACGGGCGCAGATAAGAGCAGGGGGTAGGGGGGCAGCCACAGAATTCGTACCAGCCCCCCCTTGCTGCGCCACTGGGGGTGAACCTGTTGTGCCAGCATTTGCTAAATGTACCATAATTGTACTCCAACTTTACTTACTGTCTCTGGGAGAGTTCATCTGAGTAGTTCTTATGAACCGTGGCAGTTTGGCTGGCCCTTAGGATTTATTCTATGCCAGAAGGATGTCTGGGTTAAACATCATACTGTCAGCTCTTGCTACGGCACGCTCTGCATGGGCGTCAATAAACTACCTTCTTGTCAGAGGTGTTAAAAGGGCGATAGGTATAGTTGAGATGGTGTGTATTAAAATGTATCCGGTCTGCATTTACCTCAGAGGCTGCATTATGTAGACAGACTGGGTACAGTGTGACAGTTAGCAGAAGGAGGGGTTAATGTACCTGTACTGCTAGCCTTTGCCACCACTGTAGCCAGTGCGCCCTGGCCCTCGAGGCCCAGGGGTGCTCTTGTGCTGCAGCCCCAGAACCTCCAGCCTGGTTTCGGTGTTACATAAACTGACCAGGGCAGTCTCCCCCTGCATGGCGACTCCAGGGATGCTGTCCACATTATAGCCCCCACCCCTCGGTAGCTACAGGACCCGGTGGTCCACGTTCTCTTCATGCCCAGGGCATCCACAGTGCAGCAGCTTAGAGAAGCGTCTCGGAGTGAGGGTATCGCCTCCTTTCTTTTTTTTTTTTTTTTTACTTTTCTTTTATAAATTCTTTTTATCGTTGCATCAGGCGAATCATACGTGTTAGAAACAAGACATTGCGGGGGAGCATCAACATTCCGCTCTACCCGCCATTACGCAACTTTTGAAATAGTCAGTTACATTGCATTCATCCTGACGAACTTATTTTTCATTTTCACCCCGAACTCCCCCCCCCCCCATCAACTATAGATAAAGGCAGTAACTGGGAGACCTCTCCTCGAAGTCCCCTTACCCGTCCTCCCCCCCCCCCCCCCAAGCAGCGTGACACCCTTCTCAACCACTCCCCCTCCCCGACCCTCGTGACTCCCTCGGCCCTCTAAGTTGTGTGACATTGAGTATAAGCAAACCCCATGGCCCGAGACCATTAAGGGTACAACTGCTGGAATCAGCGATCTACACACCATCTCTGTGATCCACCCTACCACCCGCCCCCTTCCCCCACCGGTCCCACCCTCCTACTCCAATCCGTGGTAGTGCCTCCACTTAGCCCATATTTTTCGAAATTTTCGTGGGCACCCTCTAGCTTTATATGTAACACGTTCAGCTGCCATGTACATATCTAGTCCTCTTCTCCATTCCTCGAGATTGGGTTTCCCAGGCGCCCCCCACAGCCTTGCAATGTCTCTTTTCGCGACTACCAGGGCCAGCAGCAGAAAAATGAGTAAGTATCGCGTGATATCCACCTCCGTGGACATTCCCAAGAGCGCCAGTTTGGGGTCCTTAGGTATCTCTACCTCCAGTATCGCACTCAATTCAGTGAAAACCTCGTCCCAATATTCCTGTATCACTGTGCATCCCCAAATGATGTGGAAGAAATCGCCTGTCTGGTGCTGGCATCGTAGACAAGCGGTGTCGATAACCCTCCCCATCCGGAAAAGCCTCACTCTGTCAAAGTAGGCCCGATGAAGGACCTTAAACTGAATGAGGCGAAGCCTCGATTTTATGGCCACTTCTCGTGGGTGCATGAGTATTAGTTCCCAATCCAGGTCCTCCAGCGTGCCCACATCTGCCTCCCACCTCTCCCTGAGAGCCTGTAGATCACCCAACATGTTATTTGTCAGTGTTTTGTAGGTCATGGACACCGCCCCCCTCTGTATTCGTTCTTGCAGTAGGCGGCCCTCGAGTGGTGCAAACTGGGGTATGTCCGTGAGAGATATGTTTTGTGCACCCCATGCATGTCGCAGCTGTATGTATTTGTAGTATTGGGTTCTCCGGAGTCCAAAGTCCTGCTGCAGTGCCTGAAAGGTTTTTAGTTCCCCCCTTGCTATGACATCCCCAACTGTGGAGATGCCAATGTCATCCCATCTTTGAAACCCTCGCAGCTTGTTCAGTTCAGTCAGCCACCTACATGACCATAAGGGTGTTTGGCGGGTGGGCCTTTCATGCCAGCCCATTCTAACCGTCGCTCTGCGCCACGCCAACAGGGTAATCTTAGTTGCAGGGAGGAGCTGGCGGCCCCCTCTCCCCCCATATAAGAAGTGGAGCACCGTCCTATTGCCCCATTTAGATCTCTCTAGTGCATAGGTGGGGTGATCAGCCGGGGCGTGTATCCAATCGTTGATCGGAGTAAGGTGTTCCGCCCAGTAATAGGCCTCCAGATTAGGCAATGAGAGCCCCCCACTATATTGGTGTCGCTGCATAGTCGTGAGTGCCACCCGGGACTGCTTCCCCAGCCACAAGAAAGAGCGGAGATCGGTATGGATTTTTCGCAATGTCAGAGCCGGCAGGGGGCAATACTCATTTTGTAGGGCGTATAAATCGCCTCCTTTCTTAACCCCTTCCTTGCTCATGACGAGCTCAGCTCGTCATGCAGTACACTGATCGTGTGCTTATGACGAGCTGACCTTGTCATGAACAATGCAAAATCGGGATATGCAGCACAGCATGAAAATCTCCCTAGCAGCCAAGGTGTTAAGTCCGTCTGGCTTGTCGAATACTAGACGCGCATCCCAGGGAGACATAGGGAAAGCAGGAGGCGGGACAATTAATGACACCACAGCCACCACACTTTCGGAGCCTGGCAGACCAGACACTAGGACCCCCTTCTGAAGTCCGAATAGCACCATTTTGGTTAGGGAGCAATCTATGAACAATAGCTACGAATAAATGCTAGTACGTCACTGTCCAACAAGAAAACCAAAAACCAAACTTGAAAACCACCTTCCTTAAGAGTAAAAAACAAAAACGCGAATCGTAATAGCAGATAAGGATGCGAAAAAGTGAGCGTATACATTTCTTAATTTTGATCTATTTTAAATTAATCTCCTAGTTTAAAAAAAATCTGATTTCCCAGTGACATACGTGATTACAAATCTATTATGTATAATGACAAATGCATCAATTGGTATTCTTATGTCAAATGTCCTGCTGTCTCCATTTAAAGATGCCCGTTTTTTATGATTCCTTGGGGACTGCTTCATACAATAGGAACATTTAATGAAAATCTTCCTAAAAAAACTGTCAGAAGGCGAGAATCTGTATTACGTAAAAGGCCACCCACTCCGACAACATTTTACTAATCATAGGCATGTGAGTAATGACAGAACAAAAAAACAAGAATTACAGCCCTGTTTACAGAAACAGAATTCAGAGTATCTGAAAACATTTAGCGCTCGTGTGTATGTGCTCTTAGACAAAGGCAAAAGTAGTCCCTTTTACAACGCCAAAATCGTACAAGTGTAAGGCTACAAATAATGGGGCCGTGCTCTGTGGGAGGGAACAACCCACGAAAAGGAGGGACAAATAGGAAAGATTAACCACTTGGAAGCAAGGATTTTTAAAGGACACTGAAAGAAACCAATGAAAAGCAATGGGCAGGCTCTGAGTCCACAAATTATATACAGCATGACTTGAAGAGACAGCGCATGCGCTGCTTAGGCTCAACATAAAAAGAACTGACACTATTAGGCAACTGCCAGTACAATTCTTCATGGGTAGTGGAAGTTCTTGGACTATTAAGAGATACTGGCCTATTTTTTCACCTTTCAATGAAAGCCTATCACACTGCATTTTTCCTTTCCCTTTCATACACTACCACACCTTTCATGCACGTCAAATGCTGTAATACAGGCTTGAAATTACTCCTTAAAGGATTTCTAGGAAAAATCTACCCACCTGATAGGCTAATACAGGGTGTTGCGCAAAATAAGGACAGATGACAACTGACACCCTGTGTGACATTTAAATAGACAATACATCTATGAAAAGTGCTCCGGGGTCAAAACACAGTGGGGATTCATGACTATCAATGAAGATCCTGCAACACAGAAGCCATGCATAGCATAGGGCACTTACGCATGGGTAGAGTCTGGGGTCACATCCACAACTGAAATAAAACCGATGGGACAAGTGGAGTATAAACCATAGTCAAAATGTACCTGTCTTTTTCAACATGGAAGATGGCTGCTGTGTGTTAGAGAAGTAAGTAAGTTGAACAGGGAGCAATAACATGTGACAAGGAAAAAAGGAGGGAGTGCTGTGAGTGAAGTAGCAAGGATGAGGTAGCAAGAGGCATGCCCATAGCAAGGAAGGGAAGTAAGATCATGAGTGTGGAAAAGTTATGTTATGGGATGGGGAGGAGGCGGGATGAAAAGGAGAGAGATAAGGTGATCAGGGTTTGACAGGGATGTTTTAAGTCCAGAGGTTGAAAAAGTGATGGGAGTAAAAGGAATGTAGATTGTTAGAGATTAAGGTAGGAAGAAGTGGATGCAGAAGGGATGTTGTGGGAAGAAGGTGGAGGTGGGATGATGTGTTGGTTAGAGACAGCATGGACGATCAGGAAACAGGAAATTATGTAGTGAAGAAAAGTAGGTAGGATGAGGGAAGAAGAGGAATGCTGTGGTAAAGAGGTAGGGTGAAGAGAGAAATTGTGGATGAGGTAGGCAGATGATGAGTATGCACTAAGGAAGTTGTGGGTTAGGGAGGTTGGTAAAATGACAAGTGAGCAAGTATGGTAGTGTGGGGAGAAGAGGGAGTTAGGATGACAAGTGAGCAAGAATGATTTAGACATTAAGTACATAGGAAGTTTTTGTTGGTCTGATTTGTCACTCCTAAGCAACAATCATGCCTGAATTGTA
The DNA here is from genome assembly GCF_964261635.1 of Lissotriton helveticus. Lineage (NCBI taxonomy): Eukaryota > Metazoa > Chordata > Amphibia > Caudata > Salamandridae > Lissotriton > Lissotriton helveticus. The sequence continues at coordinate 54,968,310 of NC_136070.1, read as the reverse complement.
TGTCACTCTTATGCGAGGTTACTTAACCCCTTCGATGCTTGTGACGGAACCATTCCGTCATGCCTCACGGTTGAGCTGTGCGGATGACGGAATGGTTCCGTCACGACCACACCCAGTTATGGAATGTCCAGCACCGGGGGGAAATCAGCGCCGCACGCAAGGTGTTAAAACTCCACTGACCAGATAATTCCTTGCCGCTGTTCTAGCTTTTTTGGCGTTTAGCGAGTCCCAAATTAGTCATTTCCATTGGCTTCCAGGGATACCCTTCCATTCCCATCAACAGTATTATTCCGTAAAGCAGAATGATTCACAGAAGTGGGTAAATGAAGACGGGTATAAGCTTCAGTAAATCTTAAGTTCCATGCAGGTATCTGAACCTTGATGTCAGCAGTTCTACTGTGTGCTATATGAGTTCTTGTTGCATCAATTTGTAGCTGGTACTTTTGCCGGTTGTCTTAACAAAATCACTTTAAAAAATGAAAATAAATCCTTCTCACAGCCAAACCCCAACATACACCCTAATGTATAGGCACTCCCAGGTCCGGACGAAAGGGTGACCAGATATAGGTGATGCCATGAGGAAATAATGTTGGCGGTAAGCACTAACCAAATACCGGTAACACAACATTTTAAATGTTCTCGAGGAACCTTTACTTGCACAAAGACATTCTACTTTCTATGCATATCCAAGAAAATTCGAAAATAGACAAATTTCGTAGCTCTCATAGCGATGCGTTCTGCTACATACGGGGTTAAAAAAAGGAACTGTTCAACATGAAAAACATGAACATCCTCCCATCATCTGCAGCAGAGAAAGGTTTGCATGTACCAAGTGACTCACACTGAAGTCATTTGATTCTCCCACCAACAGTCTGTCTCATCTGGTATGCAATGAAGTTAATAATTCTGTACTTGAGACATCAAGCTGTTGTCATGGAGACAATCGTATGGCAACAGAGTGGGGAAGGGGGGATCTGCCAGAAATGCAAATGAAGGGAGCAATTTAAAATCTGAATCACACATCACTGCCGATGACAGAGCTCCCCCAATCCTGTCGCCACACGCACACACGCGTGCCATTGCCCCTTCATCATTCTGCACATGATCATGCTCAGCTGCAGTCAAAATGTAATGGCAGCATCATGCAGGTCTATGATGGAAATGTGTTGCACTGACTTGTTTCAAGAAATTTTCTCCCAATTATGAATTGCATGGTCGGAGTGAAATTAACGCATAAAAGCAGGTGTTCATTTTGTTCCGCCTGACTCACAATAGAGCCCTAAGTGTATTTGTAGACTGTTTTAAACCACTTCTGATCAATAAATAATTTCTTAAGCTACTCACAAATGTTACTGCTACTGTAGTCACTAAATCGCACAAGATTGCAATGCTGACCACCCATGCAGGCCTATCAGTAGTGACCACTCCAGAGTATCAGGTGAGGGGAACATAAGAGAGTTCATAGAAAGCTTTTTCAACGTGATTGAACCCTAAATGAATAATGAATAGCATAGCAGTAGGGTGCCCATTCAAAGCAATGAAATAACACCAGTAATACGTCTACGCTTACGATGAATTGTCATTCACACATCAGCATTGAACACTTTTGCTGAGACACACAAGTTTCTGACAATATATATTTTCACTTTGGTTAAAATCAATTCCTTTCAAACAAAAAACAATGACTTCTTACTTTGAATTATCAGTTGTCATTTACAGTTACTATACATTACTAACTGCTGTGCGTAGGGGGCAGCACTGCTCAGCTTTAGACCCTTCATACTGGGCTGAGCGCCACATCTGTGAGCTATTTGCTAACTGCAGAGCTACTAGTAGGCTAATTGCTGCATGTTTGGACCCCTTGTCTAAATTCTGTAATGCTTGTGAAGGAGAACACAACCAGTGTCCAAACGCTTCTATAACATTAGATAGATTTAGCTTTGGGATAAAAGTGCTGTGTAGTGTACTCATAAGAAACGTCCAATTACCGTAGTGGACAATTGTACTACTCAGTGAAAGGTTAATCATCAATTTGCATCCATATGTTGGATAGAATTTTTTTAAATGTATGAAGGTGTTCTACTAAGGACCCCATTCCGATGCGGTTAGGAAAGCATCCCCACCTAGGGCCCGATTACGATGCGGTTAGGAAGACCTCCTAACGGCATTTGCTCCTTCGGAATCGGATCGGGAACATGTCTTCCCGACAGAGGGCCAGATTACAATGCGGTTAGGAACATAGGCTTCCATAGAAGTCAATGGGAGTCCAACCAATTCATATCTGGAAGCATCCGGATGCATCATACTCGGTCGGTCGGACTCTCCCGATCCTAGTCAGTCGGAAATAATTTCCAAACCGATTAGATCGGGAAGATTTGCTAACCGCATCAGAATAGGGCCCTAAGTGTGTGTCCTAATTTTGTCAGTTGGCCCAAGGAGAAGAGACCTGGGACGGGATGAACCTCTGCCATATTAGCGCCTGGTGGGACATGCATCTCAGTACTTGCCTTCAGATGAGCAAAAGCCATCTGAAGAAGGCTACCACAACCTGTGAATTAGTTCAATGCATAGGGATGCACATTGTTATAGCCAAGGATGTAGACATAGTATGTTCTGTATGGTACAACTTTTCTACGGCACTATTAACAAGAAGCGATCCGGGAGGCCCACATTTTGGTGGGAATATTATATGTATGGCTATCAGTGAGGATCCTAAAATGCAGAAATAGGGTGAACACTGCCGTAATACATACAAGTTGAGAGAGCGCAGGAGGGTCACAATAAGACTAAGGCATTGGTGCTGTGCTTTAATGTCTTCAGCAGTTGGAGAAGAAAAAATATTGCCCCTAAAGTTAGGAAGAATAGAACAAGAGGGCATTCTTTCTCATTTCTAGCAGAAGAAGCTTGGAAATGCGTTCCTCACGAACCGGGGGCTTCTACAGAATTACCTCACTTTCAGAAGATCTTTCTCAACCTGGCTTTTCTCTTTGCTAGTCACTCAGATCCTCACTCAAGGATTACACCTAGTAATCCATTTAGAGCCAGGTCAAGGCTGAGGTAGGAGAGCATGGCTAGAAATCAATATTCACTAATCCAAGAAGTGGTGGCGGGTGCTTTTAGAACCCATTGTGTGTGTTTGATTTATCATGTATTCAGTGAAAAACCACCACATTCACATACTACAGACCTAGGATGTATGAAACAGCAGCTCTATTTAGTCAATGTAATGTGATTAAAACGTCTGATCACCTTCACAAGAAAATTTGTCTAATTTAAATAGGACCCGAGTCTCAAAGCATTCTGAGCACTTAAGTTCATACCAGGGGAGGGAAATAGAGTCTAATGTATGAACGGCTGTATGTCTCTATGCATGCATGAATGTGGTAGCCATTTCTATAGCTCAAAACTAGCTAAAAGGCAGGGGAGTGCTGTACAGGGTCAAAGACGACCATTAAGTCAACAAGTGATAGGAAAGGTAGCTTGTTTGTGGATGGTTAATGCATTGTGCCGTAGGTTCTTTGGAAGGGTGCATGCTCACATTTTTCATAAATTTATGCTGCATTGGAATGATACTGATGGATAATGGAATGTTAGTTCAAGATACAAGTTGCACCAATGGAAATGGCCGGTTTCCCTTGTTTGTTTCTTTTTTACACTTCTTATTCTGTATTCTGATGGGTTCCTAACTGCAGGTGTACTGAGAATTATCAGAGATGACCATGCGTGCAGGATATGCCAGGTTCTGGGTGATGATGGCTGATGCAGCTTCTTTTGAAGATGGGGTGGACTGCAAGGGTTGCTAACACCGGTCTATCAGGATGGAGTGATGTGATCACACTTCTTCAGGCCCTGGAAGAGTTGTGCTGCAGAGTGTACAATGGGAGCCAGTGTGGAGTGTGGGAGGCAATGGAGCAGGGTGTTATCACCATCCAGATTCGAGAGTACAAGGGCTTGAACAGCAACTCTGAAGACCCTTTCTGGAAAAAGCAGTTCAGCTTTCTTCAGAAAAAAAGAGCAGGCAACAGGTTGTCTTTGTTTTTTTGGAAAAGTGTGCAGCAGAAAAGTTGGTGTGCAGCATTCAGTGAAAGTTGGGGTTTGAAGCGGTCAAAATTCATGTCGCCGAACCAGGTATGTACTGCTTCTTTTTTTAAAGAAATAACAGCGATTCTACCTTGGTTGGGTTGAGTTTCAGGCAGAAACTGGACATCCAGGTCTGTATGATGTGCAGAGGCTTGCATTTACAAGTTTGAATTGACGCTCAGATGTTCACAGTTTTCCAAAAAGTGTTGCAGTGGTTTAGTAGAGTGTTGCTATAGGACGTGGAGTTGATAATGTGGGAGACGAGTTTAAACATTAGGACGTCGATGGGTAAGTCTTCAAAGAATCTGACGCTTAGGACGGCTCTTTTGGGTTGACCTTGGTTTGTTTGTAGGATGATGAGCAGGAAGATAGAGACGGATGAGAGATCAGTCCAGTCCAAGGGTATAATGGGTGTTTGCAATGGATTGTTGGTGATGTAGAAAAGACAAGGTTGAGGATGTGGCCTTCTGCACTATGTTGGTTGGGTAACATGCTATACCACATTGTGTGTGTTGATGAAGTTGAAGAGGGTGTCTTGTTTTATAAAGTTTGTGTGATTCCTGGTGCTTGAAGACACTTAAAAGGGTGGTGTGGGCCTGTCTGATGGACGAGCTGGTGAGAAGATACAGAAACTCATCAATTAAATATTTGATCTACCCAAGTAGGATTGTATATGGGATGGAAGGTAGAGGTCTGAGTTGCAGAGTGAGAAATTGTATGTCTGCAGCTTCATCAAGTTGAGTGTTACGTCTTGCCAAGGGTGCAGGACCAGGAAGACCTAATGATGACAGCAAAGCCTCCTATCTTATTACTGCATGGACCACATGATGGGTACTGTAGTCTGTGTGAAGAAAGGTGTCTAGGATGTGTGAGGATGAGCAATGCTTCTGTGACGAAGATGGCATCAAGATTGTGATAGGTCATAAGGTTTGTAATGTCTGGTTCATGGAGTAGAAAACAAGTTACTTACCTGTAACTACAGTTATCCAGTATTGGTATCTTTCATAGATTCACATGCCCAAATCATTCCCCGTCGCCGAGGCGGGAGTCCCACGGTAAAAATACAAAAGCAGTGCCTTAGAAAAAACAATAGTAGGCTAAAAGAAAAAGCCCATAGGCCTAAAACTTAGTAGCCTATCTACATCATTATATGAAAAGAACTAAAAAATAGTTCCAACCAATCAGCTATCAGCACCCTCTAGAACCTTCCTAGCAGAGGCAGTTCTCCTCAGATTTTCGTAGTACAAGTGGGAAGCAGGGATCCCAAGTAAAGAACTGTCTTGCCGGGGAGGAGGGTGGGTGCATGTGAATCTATGAAAGATACCAATACTGGATAACTGTAGTTACAGGTAAGTAACTTGTTTTCTTATCCAGTATTGGGGTATCTTTCATAGATTCACATGCCTGAATCAGAATAGCAAGCATTAAGCCAAATAGTGTTGTTTGCAGACGGTGGGAGACAAGGTTTATATACTCCCAAACACATCCGGGAAGGTTAGAACATTACAAGGAATATACAGTATCAGATTATAGAATGCATGTAAATGAACTGTACTTAAAGAGAGATACATTTAAAATACAAGAATAAGCATCACTTGAAATTCGTAAATATATTTTATATATATATATAACCTAGACCACAATAGAAAATACAACGCTCTGATGCAAAAAATCAAATCAAGATCAGATATAGTGGTAAGGTGGTCGGACAAAGGGGGAAATATTGTCCTCTGGCCCTTGGAGATGTACAACGATGAGGCTCTGAGCCAACTTAAAGACAGAGAATGTTATGCGAGAATCAGCCCAACTCATTTAATCGGAATCCAAGAGAAATACCACGTGGAACTTTACAAATGGAAAGGGAAAGGATTGATAAACAAAAAGGAGTTTGACTTCCTGAAGAACGACTACCCTGTGACTGCTCAAATGTATCTCATCCCTAAAATTCACAAAGACGACAAAAAACCACCAGGAAGGCCGATCATATCGGCAATTGGGAGTTTATTTGAAAACACCAGCATTTACATTGATCACTTCCTGCAATCTGAAGTCCGCAAGTTACCAGCGTACATTAAAGACACGAGAGACTTTTTAACTAAAGTGTATGATGTCAAATGGAAAGAAGATTACCTATTTCTAACCCTGGATGTCCAATCGTTGTATACGAGCATCAGACATAAAGATGGACTCAATGCCATGAAACACTTTTTGGGGAAAAGACCAATAACACTATTTGAACATACCAAAATGCTTCTAGAGATGACAGAATGGTGCTTGACCAATAACACGTTCATCTTTGATAGACTGTTTTACCAACAAATCCAAGGATCAGCCATGGGTACTTGCTTCTCTCCCAGCTATGCGAACCTCCACATGGGCTGGTGGGAGGAGCAAGTACTCATGAAAGGGTATCAAGAAACTATGTCGAAAAATGTTATCATCTATAAACGATTTATAGATGACATATTCATTTTGTGGGAGGGCAGTGTGGAAAGTGCTGTTTTGTTTACTCAAAAGCTAAATGAAAACGCTTTAAATTTGAAGTTTACTTGCAACACTAGCAGGGAAAACATCCAATTCTTAGATGTAGAACTCTTCATCCAGAATGATAAAATCCAATCACGCACATACCGCAAACCCACTGCCGGGAATTCCATCCTCCATGCCAACAGCTTCCACCCGACACCACTAAAGCAGTCGATCCCCTACGCTGAATGCCTTAGGATGACACGAAATTGTAGCACTGCTGAGGGTCTGACTGATGCAAAACGTAATCTCTTCACAAGACTCAAACGTAGGGGTTACTCTGAAGCAACCTGCAACAAAGCTGAAACAAAGTGTAGCACGAAAAACAGACATAATCTACTGTTTCCCCAGACATCGGAAACACCCGCACAACAAAGACAACCCCCAAGATTAATCACAGGGTATAATCGACATCATGCGAACCTTCGCAAAATCTTGAGAAGGCACTGGCCCCTAATAAGCAATGACACCACCATAGGTAACCTAATGGGCAATCACCCATTGGTGTCATTCAGGAAGGCTAAATCCATGCGGGCAGAACTAGTCTGCAATGCCCCGGCAATCAAAAAGAAGAAAAACTGGCTGCAATCACAAACTGGTTTCAAAAAATGCAGTAAATGCAAGGCATGCACGCACGGGGTTAACACAACCAGTGTGGTGACGCCCTTCAGAAAAAACCCCCATACCATTAGAGATCAGTTTTCCTGCAAAACCGAATTCGCAGTGTATGTTTTAACATGCGAATGTGGGAAACGATATGTGGGATCCACCATCCATCAAGCACACGTCAGGATACTACAGCACTTGCGTGCTATAAATAACAAAGACCAAACCTACCCAGTAGCGCGCCACATTCATGAAGCACATGGGGGGGATTCGTCTGGTCTAACTTACTTTGTGATTGACAACATCCCCAAAAATGTGAGAGGCGGGAACCGTAAATTAGCCTTACGTCGATTGGAATCAAGATACATAATCCTCTTGAATTCCAAGATCCCGTCAGGGCTGAATGCTGATGAAGCCCTTACTGTCCATATTTAGTAGCCTCCTTCCCTTCCCCCAGTACCCGTGAAGCACGTCTCACCATCATTTTATTTCACTACATTCACTTGACTGCGGTCGAGCACAAGTAAACAACTATCATGTACACTGAGGCTCACAATCGCAACAACAAATCTCCGAGGCACACCACTTCATCCCGCGCCCACCTGAGCCAAACCATTAGGGTAGGTACATACCAGTAACCGTAGATGCCCACCGGCACTATGCCGCCATTAGAAACCGCGCCTCAGACCGACCAACTCTCGAGCGCACTGTCTCCGCGCATCAGGAAGCAAACCAGAGTTGCCGGCATGGTTGCTAGGGTTATACTCACAACAATAGTCCTTAGCCAATCAGGGATCCACACGTCTCCAAGTTTACTGAAGCTGACGTATCAGAACCCATTCAAGCGTAACGAGGGCGGACACGGGAGGGCGCAATGTGGATGACACAATTAGAACGGAGATTTGTTTACATAAACCTACAGTAATAGCCTCATTGTACGATCAATACAATATATATTGTCTCACTGGTCCAAGGGCAAAGCTGACAATGGATGATGCGATATTAATGTAGACATGATGTAATGTTTAAATATCACACAAATAGTCACTATGTATGAATAGACTACGGCCATGCGGTTAATGTGCCTTGTTTAGACAACTGTGACGTCAATAACCAGGATGTAATTGAATCACCTTAGCAACAAGCAATGCTAATTATGTGTGTGACGTCTGTGCTCCAATCGCTGTTTGTATATATAAGTGCACTGTGAGATGGTCAGATGTTAGTGAGCAAGGCGGGAGTTAGCCGCCGAAACGCGTCTGAGCAGAAGCTGTAACTGAGAATAAAACGCTTGTATATTGATACACGGAGTCAGCGCCTTCTTTTGATGGAAAGTGTGGTATGGTGAAAATATATATATATATATATATATATATATATAATGCAGCATAAATGAATACATAAGTGTAACCTTAGTGAAACAGATGTTGAAGAACGTCTTGTCCTACAGCTGTATCGTCCTGCGATGCAGATTGAAGGCAGTAATGTTTCGTGAACGTGTGGACATTCTTCCATGTCGCAGCACGACAAATGTTTTCCAATGTCACGCCAGCAAATAACGCAGTAGATGCTGCCATAGTTCTAGTGGAATGCGCTTTGACCTTTCTCTGCAAAGGTTTGTTGGCTTTGTCATGGCAGAAATGAATAGCTGAAGCAATCCATCTGGCTATTGTCGCTTTAGGTACAGCAGTTCCGAGTGTGGCCTGGCCATAGGCGATGAATAACTGATTGGATTGTCTGATGTACTTAGTTTTCTGTAAATAGAACTTAAGACAACGCTTGACGTCGAGCGAGTGTAAAGCTCTTTTGGCTGGTGTGGTTGGGTCCGGAAATAAAGTTTTAAGTTTTACAGGCTGATTTAAATGGAATTGAGACGGTACCTTAGGGATCAACTTGGGATTTGTCCTTAAAGGGCCGTAATCTCTGGAGAAATGCAAAAAGGGTTCTGAGATGGTAAAAGCTTGAATTTCACTAACCCTTCGAGCTGAAGTAATAGCTAATAAATCTGCCACTTTCCATGCTAGAAATTTGAGCTCAGCCTTGTGTATGGGTTCAAACGGTCTTTTCATCAATTGAGCCAACACTGTGTTCAACTCCCATTCAGGAGGAGGTGCATGTGTTGGCGGAAAAGCTCGAGAAAGTCCTTTCATGAATTGTTCGATAAGAGAAGAGGAACAAAGGTTTGTTAGAGCGCTTCCGAAATCTGGAATTGCAGCAAGATGAACCTTGATAGAGAAGAACACAAGCCCAGCTTTTGCCAGAGATAATAAATAGGGAAGAATATCCTCCGCCGGAGCTTGAATGGGATGGAGATCATTCGCCTCGCACCAATGACAAAATCGCTTCCACTTTAAGCAATAGGTTTTAACTGTACTCTGGGCACGTGACTTAGCTAGAATTTCCCAGCAGTCTTGAGAGATGTTCAGGTCTTTGAACTCTAGGAAATCAGGAGCCATGCGTGCAAACACAGTGACTGTGGATATGGATGAAGAATTTGACACTTCTCCCTTGTCAGCATCCTTAGCGTCGGGGTTAGACGTATAGGATTGTCCTGGGATAGTAAGAGCATGTCCTGGAACCAATATTGCCTTGGCCAACGGGGTGCAATTAGTATGAGAAGGCAGCCTTCTCTCTTCATTTTTAGAAGCACCTTCAGGATCAACGGTATCGGGGGAAAAGCGTATGCACAAATCCCTGACCATCGCATGGACAGGGCATTCCCTCTGGATCCCGGTTGAGGGAATCTGCTGGCGTAATATTGGCATTTTTTGTTCTCCCTTGTCGCAAAAAGATCTAATGTTGGCTTGCCCCAAACGTGAAAGATCTTCTCCAGTTGTTCCTGTTCTAGTTCCCACTCGTGACAGCCTGAGAGAGATCTGCTCACTCATGGTGTCTGCCAAAGTGTTTTGAAGTCCTTTGACATGCTCTGCTCTTAATGTTATATTGTGGGCTGTGACCCACTCCCACAACTCCTGAGCCTCCTGCGACAGAGACTGTGACCTTGTTCCCCCTTGTTTGTTGATGTAATACATGCTGGTCGTATTGTCGGTACAGACCAGCACGGAAGATCCAGCAATCCTCGGGGGGAATGCTTGCAGAGAGAGAAAGATGGCATGCAGTTCCAGTCTGTTGATGTGCTGTTGCTTGTACTCCTGGGTCCATCTTCCCTGAATTTGTAAATCCTGGAGATGACCTCCCCATCCTTCCATGGAGGCGTCTGTTGTTAGAACGAATTCTGGAGGAGTGGGCAAGAAAGAGCGGCCCGGAGTCAAGTTCGCTTTCTGAGACCACCAATGTAGAGAGTCTATCATGCGCGATGTGACCTTGATGGAGTTGTCGAATGACCCTACGGCTTGCTGCCTCTTGCAGACGTCTCATTCTGCGCCATGGTAGAGGTACCAGGTTTATCGCCGATGAGCACATCCCCAGAAGAGAAGCGAATGTTCGGAAAGAAACTGACTCTCTTCTTGAAATTGATATAGCCAATTTTTGCAGACGTTGTTGGCGATCTCTTGACAAGAATGCTTTGCACTGTATTGTGTCTAGCATCGCTCCCAGAAAGGGAATTATTTTAAGAGGACGTGATTGTGACTTGCTTTCGTTGAGAGTGAGTCCTAACTTTGAGAAGAGATGTAGGCATGTCGATATGGCATCATCGGTTACCTGCTGAGAAGGTCACTTGATTAACCAATCGTCGCGATAGGGGAACACTTGTATTCCTTGAGATCTCAGAGATGCTGCCACTGGTGTGAGGCACTTCGTGAAGATCCTTGGTGCCGATTTCAGTCAGAATGGGAGAACCTTGAACTGATAGTGGTCGCCAGCCACTGTGAATCGTAGATGTTTGGGATGTTTAGAGACGTGGAAGTATGCGTCCTACAAATCCAGAGAAGCCATAAAATCCCCTTTGTTGAGACAGTTTAAAACCTCGGCAAGCGTCACCATCCGAAAACTCTGTTTCTTTAAAAACCTGTTGAGCTTGCGAAGGTCGAGAATAGGGCGCCACTCTCCTGAGTTTTTCTTTGTGAGGAAGAAACTAGAGTAGAACCCTGTTCCCTTCTGAGATGATGGAACCTTTTCTATAGCATTCTTGTGGAGCATTTTTAAGGTTTCTTTGAAAAGTAAGTGAAGACAAGTGGGAGGGGGGACCCTTGGGCGGGGTAATAGGTGATCTTTGACGAATTCCAGGGTGTGACCCTTGTTGACCAGATCGAGAACCCATTGATCCAAAGTGATTTGTTGGCATTGTTGAAGAAAGGCTGAAATCTTTCCGCCCACAGGGAGGGAAGTAGTGAGGACTGGCGTCTTGCTGGACTCATTGCTTCCTATTGGAATTGCAACCCTGATTGTTTGATCGCTTTCGCCCGCCCTGGCAAGAGAAACCACTTGAGGAAGATTGTCTGTAAGACGATTGGCCGTATGGTTGCCTATTGCGTTTGATATTGTCTGTTTTGTTGCTGGTATCCACCTCTTGAAGTAAACCCACGACCTCTAGCCCCTCGGAACAATCCACGTTTGTATTGGAGAGCAGCAAAAGACTTTGCTCTATCAGTATCTGTCTTTTTGGCTGAAAGGGCCTCATCTATATGCTTTCCAAATAAGGAATCACCATCATAGGCCATGTCCAATAGTTTTGTTTGCACCTCTGGCCTAAAAGATGTAGCTTTAAGCCATCCTTGGCGTCTGAGTACTGCAGCTCCAGCAAGTTGCCTAAAGTTGGTTTTGGCAATATCTAGAGCACAGTCTATAATCTCGGATGCGGCTCGCTCTCCTTCCAAGATAATTTTTTGCACTTCTTGTTTACGGTCTTCCGGGATAAGTTCTAAGAACTCTGTCAGTTAAGACCACATCTGGCGGTCGTAACGACCCAGTATGGCCCGTGAATTTGCTGCTTTAATGGAGGCTGCTGCATTGGATGAAAACTTTTTCCCTGTGCGGTCCAACCTTCTTCCTTCCTTATCTGGCGGTGTTGAAATTGGCGTAGCTGGGTTCTTGGATCTTTGCTGCGGAGCCTGAGATATGACTGAATTCGGTCGAGGATGACCTAGTAGACAAGATAGAGTGTCTGGAGGAGCACGGTACTTCTTCTCAATGCGTGGAAGTACTGCAGGTATAGAGGCAGACGTTTTCATTATTTTTATCCCTTCATTCCAAATGTAGTCAATGATGGGGATTGCTCTAGTCACCTTCCTGTATTCCTCCTTGAAATCATGCAAGCAGAAATCCGTATGTTCAATTGTGACTGGTAACTGAAATCTTGTTGCAGCACGCTGCATTAGGCTGTGAAAACCGCCGATGTCCTCTGGCGGAGAGTCTTGACGGTTGAGGAATAGGTGGTGAAGGCATGGGAATGACATAATCGTCCCACGGATCCACATTGCCAGCATTGTCGGTTAATTTCCCTTCTTCGACACCCTCTTCGTCTGAAGAAGAAGTATCATGGTGCGTTTGAGGAACTGCTCCAGGTTGTGATGGAGAACTAGGAACATCCGTTTGCGGCAGAGAGACTGGTACTTCAGTAGGTACAGGAGGCAAATCAGGGGCGGTTGACACTGGAGGAAAGCTTTGCCGGTAATCAGCCAGCATGGCTTGAAGATCTTGGATGAGTGTAGGAGGAGGATGACTTGTCTCTCCTGGGTCCGGAACCCTTCTGGGAGGTCTTTGATATGGTGTAGAGAGGTGCTCCTGGTAGTCCTCTTCCTCATCGTCCTCCTGACACTTTACTTGAAGCTCAGAGGGGTATTGAGTAATGCCGAATGGCCCCTCATCATCTTCCTTGTCAAAGTCGTCATCATCAACACAAGTTTCCAGGATATGAGATGGAAGCAGAGGAGATATATTACTATAATCCTGTCTATGGTAAGTCTTCAATTGGAAATGAGTGTAGGAGATCAACGTGGTTTGCGATACTGGAGGAATCGCCGTTGACAAAGTCCTCGTCGACGGGCTCTTAGTCGTCGATGGGATAATCTTTATTGAAGCAGTCTTCGTCGACTGTGACTTCGTCGACGGTGTCGTTGTCGATGGGCTCTTCGTAGACGGTGTCTTTACCTTCGTCGTCAATGGAACGGTCATCGACGAGCTCGACGTCGACGCTGCCATCGACGAGCTCCATGTCGACGCTGTCATCGACGAGCTCGACGTCGGTCGACGGAGACTTAGAGAAGGAATCCTTCGCCACCATAGACTTTTTAGAAGTGGAGATCTTAGAAGATACAATAGGCGAATATATGGAAGTAGTGGAGACCGTAGCAGTAGACATCGGGGCAGCAGAAGTCACAGAAACCGTATGTGAGGAAACCAGAGAGAGGGTCTTAATCTGGGTTTTACTCATGGTTCTGGTGGTTGAAGGCCTACTGGAAACCTCAGGAGATGAAGACAGCTTTGACCCAGAGGAGGTTTTTGGAGACCTCTGTGACTGGTCAGAGACTTCATGGGAAGACTTATGATGTTTCCTTCCCTCGCTGGAGAAGCCGTCATGAGATCTAGCTCTCTTGCTAGATGTAGAGGCCTTGTCATCCTCCTCAGCCGAGGAAGATTTCAACCATAAAAGAAGCCTTGCTTCCCTGTCCCTAATAGTTTTAGCAGAGAAAGTCCGGCAGATTCTACAATCCTTAACAACATGTTTAGGATGTAGGCAGTAAATGCAATCCTTGTGCTGGTCGTCCACGTGGACCCTCTTCTTCTGACAGGTCCTACAAGCTCTAAAAAGAGCTTTCTTGTCAGACATCTTGAAGAAAAGGTGAAGAAACTGAGTAGGCACTCAGGGAGACTCCCTTCCACACGACGTGCGGTGAAGATCTCAGAGAACAGCCTCTGCTGGGAAAGTTCTAGAGGGTGCTGATAGCGGATTGGTTGGAACTATTTTTTAGTTCTTTTCATATAATGATGTAGATAGACTACTACGTTTTAGGCCTATGGGCTTTTTCTTTTAGCCTACTACTGTTTTTTCTAAGGCACTGTTTTTATATTTTTCACCTTGGGACTCCCACCTCGGCGACGGGGAATGATTCAGGCATGTGAATCTATGAAAAATACCCTAATACTGGATAACTACAGAGCGAGTGTTAATTAGCTTGAGTTAGAATGTGCTTTATAGACCGAGGGATCGTGGTAGCTGGTGGGATGTGTATGAGGTTGGGTCCATGTGCTCTGAGGATACAAAGTAACTCTCTGTGGCTGGGGATTGGTACAATAGGGTACTGGGTGAGGCAAATGATTATATCTTACCTTGTTTCAGTGGAACATGGGATCTGACCCACGTCCCTTCTTAGCTCACTTGTAGGTGTCTGCCTTTAGCTGGGGATGCCCTGAAGAGTTGATATAAGTAGGGAAAAGCACCTTTCTGTGCAGATGGATGGTGGTAAAAGAAGTCCTCTTCCTGGTTTAAAGATGGTTTTAGCGTGAAACCTGTGGTGTCACTTCCTATGCGGATGGATAATGGGAAATTTAATTCTTTTGCCAATTTTTTCTTTTAAATATGGTTTTAGTGGGAAACCAGTGATGTCACTTCCTGTGCAGATAGACGGTAAGAAATGTGAAGTCCAGTTCCCTATCCTAAATCAAAGGATCCAATGGCAGATTTTGACCCTCGAAAAGTTAGAATTTCTGAGCACAAATTAAAAAAAATGTCTGCTGGTGTTGCGAGTAGGTAAACCCTCAATAACTTGTAGGTTTAGTTACTTATTAACTCACATAGATCTTGCTGATATTTTCCTCTGCCCTAGACATACATAACTTTAATAGAGTCAATGGCAGGAGTAAGTGCATTTCTAGTGAGGGAAGAGGGGCACACCAAACTTAATGAAAGGTTGTCTAGATGAAGAAAGATATTTCCACACAGAAATGATATTTACATGTACTTAAGCACATTTGCCCCATAAGCCTTCAGACCTTTCCATAAGGTGGAAGACCCACTATATACGTACATTTTAAAACATACAGGCTACATCTAAAAATAAATTACTTTTTCTAAATTCCATGAAAACTCAAGTCTTGCCGTATTTGCTAGAAAATGTCCACTAGTGTACATTTCCAACTTTCAAGGGTTTTGAGAGGATTTGTAATAATGAGGAAAATGGCGACTTTATGTTATAAAAACACATTTTATTCCTAGAACTAGAGTTTTTCTATGGTAAACTCCCTTATAATTGCCACAGCTGCGAAATGTCCTAATAAAGGAAATGAGAAAAGCACCATAAGCAGAACATAAGCCAATCTTATAATAAGTAAGGAGAGAGAAAACGATACCTACTTTTCTCAAGTAGAGCTATCACAACTTTACATTAATTGTTCGACCCTTCTACTGGTAGATCACAAGTCTGAACTAAGGCACGTTAGTTTTGAAATATGCGTAGTGGCTTGTGGAACCTATGAAAGAGCAAAACATGAATTCCTAAGAGGCAAACTGAACCTTCTTCCTTCACACCTTAATGGCAGCTAGGCGCTCTCTCCTTGGTTCTGTAAATGAATCTTATACGTTTCATACTGGTTTAAGACCATTTTTTGTTGCTGTTTTTTATAACTTTGAAACAGGGAGAAGAAGCCATGTTATGCATGACTCCACATTACTCGGCCTCCGTGTAGCGGTTGAAAGCAGGGCCAGATGATTTGGGGGTTAACCATAGCATAAAACAATATACATGGGTACAAAGTGAATAATGGGAAGTATTTTCATCCCATGGTTCTGAGTGACAGTACAAACAACTTCGCTCCTGTTGCCTTCTTCACGCGATTCCAAACCCATGGGTGAAAAACATTGCCGGTAGTCACTATTAACCCCCTATTATTCTATATGTTGAATGTGCTGAGGGCCCATGACACCGAACATAGTGCATCAATCTGAACAACAAACTCTGAATGTGTCAGGATATGTCCCTTTTACAGTGGCCGATTTCCAATTCACCCCTCTTGTTAAGCAGCCACATAGGCAGGCAAGTATGATTAGTTTTCTATTCCATATGTAATACGATATCAGTTCCTGCTTTTGTCTTAGCAAGTGATAGATTTAATATTTAGTTTATGTTTGGCCTGTACCTTGCTACTATTTAAATGTATCACTGAGCGCTTATCCACATGAAGATTCTTTTCTAAAGCTGTATTACATTTTCTTTAACAACACACTTTTATACCCATATCAAAGACATAACTATTGGTCCTACTGGTGCATACTGTAGCAATCTGTGTACATACACTGACACTAGCGCACTTAATAGTGAACCTTCAGAAATTTCACTTCACACCCTAGGTAACTCGTACCATTAGTAATAACGATAGAGTCCCTATGAGATGCAAAACTATGTCCATCTTATCTGTACCTCTCCAATTTGCTGCCATTTTGTTCTGCGCCCCCTGCAACGGTGCCAGCCTCATCTGAACCTGTAGCAGCAGAAAGGCCTGAGGCGTCTTGTGTTCCTGGTGCCCGCAAGCCTATAGGTGTACAGAGAGGATAGCGAGGGAGGGGACGCTGCTGCATGTGGCCTGAAGAGCAGGAAGCAGCCTTAAATGTGTTTGAATAGGAATATGCCATCTTTATCACACTGACCAAAAGAAGACGTGACCAAAATGCTAAATAGTAAGCAGGGGCAAAATAATCCTTTGAGCGGCACATGATGTTGTCCCTCAAAGGTACCTTAATTGGATCAAAGTCAAATACTTAAATTCTGATTGAATTTATTGGACCTAACTCTACAAGACAACCTGCTGCCCCTGATCACACCTTTCTTGCTGGATTCCAACATGCAAACCACATAGCTGAACATAGGAACTGAAGTACACTTAGTAAAACCAACAACAAAGAGCGTCCTGCCCACGGTATGTCCTTTTCTGCTGACTTCCACCATCTACCATGCAGATGAGCGACTGCGACTACTTCAGAGATGGAGTACATGGACATAGGCAGACTGGTTATCCCCCTCTTCTCACATTTTCCAAATCCATTCAGCCTGGTGCTTGACCTGTACCCTGTGTTCACAGTTAATCCACATCCTGTATAGAGAATGCTGTCCGGCATTCCATGAAGAAAGTCTAAGGTTACTGGAGAGTTATTGACCCTACGAATACAAGAAGACTTAGCTTTTCGTTCAGTAAACCACGCCATAGCCAAGAATCTCAATGAGGAATAATCTTTTCCGTTCATGCGAAAGAGCAGTCTGACCATTCTTGGAGCAGAATTCTGCCCACGCAAACTATTCTTTTGTACATAACTGCATCTTTACTAACTCCCAAGCAGGCTCTCCCACTTGCTCTTCTTTCAGGGGGAATGTAAGCCATCTTTGTTGAAGCTTCTCAAACCAGTAGCTTGGATCCAATGTCCCGAGTGCTGGATCTAGTTCTGTCCAATGATGCTGCATGAGTGGCGGTCATCTTCAAGGTTGTGACACTTGGTAAGTGTGCGGCTGAACACTGCATGGAATCAAAACTGGGGACGGATGAGCACCTCTAATGCTCGACATGCCCGCCCTCTATAACATTCTAACATCCTACCCATTTTTGCCCAATCCGTCTGTCTTGAGAAATACTGCCCAAAATTGGGTTACAACTTGACCAGTTTCACATGCATGTTTCCACCACTGTCTTGCGGCATTTGACCACTGGCTAAACAGAGCAACACATCTAGGCACTGTCCACCCTAACATTTTATTTATACAAAGCCTCCCAAAATACCCCAAACCTCATATCTGAATGCTGCTTGGCCACCACTTAGGGGTTCATGACAATTTACCCATCAACATGCCTTGTTTACCTGTGGACGGCAGCGGGTAATCACTTTGATGCTTAAACACAATTATTTTGTACAATCAATGTCTTCCATGCAAATGCCATAAAAGCTTTGTTCAAATAGATCATAACTGCGCTGCCACTACCAACCGCAACATTTATTTCTGTCACATTCGCTTTAGTGTCCTATTGCTCATCCCAACTCATTTCAAGTTGCTGCACACCACTCTCAGACGAAAACTATATACAGTCACAAGTATTGAAAACAGTGACATTTTATTTCAGAAATATGGTTGAAAATTGCTGCTGATAATCTAAGTATCTAGCAATGTACTAACATTTTGGGCAAAGTAAATCTACATTGCATGACACTGTAAAATTGTACTTTCCTGCACAGTATTCTTGAAGCTATTTTTGAGTACTAAAGTACATTTTGAAAGCACCTTCTTGGTGACTACACTACTCGTAGCAAGGTATCACCATTCATCCCAGCCCAAGTTCCTTCCAACATAGAATTTGTCTGGATGGGTGCTGTGAAGGAGACAGTGTCTAAACATGCAATGAAATCATTCTTAAATTACTCTGACTGATTTCTCCCTCCTCCTTAAATGATTGGAAGCATGAGATTTCACAGTTCGAAATGGCATTGGGGGTGCACAACTTGATAGTGCAAGACTGATGAGCTACCAGAGGTTGTGATACAACGTTTGTTACAGCAGAGGATACACCTGACAGCTGGTACCAATGTCGCCAATGATGGAACCGGAAAAGGAAGCCACAGCCACAAGTTCTTCTTTTTCCCACTTGTTCTGGGTATTCTTCAGGTGCAACTAAGAAGACTCATTGATGGTGATATCTAGCACCTTTTTGTTTACTGAATGAGAACCTCTTCCTCATGTATCGTATGATGCACCATATGTACACCACATGAGAGGATGGAAATGTCAGGTTCTCCTGTAGAGCCACATAGGAACTGGTAAACACCTGTACTTTCAATGTGGAACGCCTTAGAGGCAGCTAGTTTCAAGCACTGACAGAAGAGACCTGGTATGTGGGTCCAAGAATCTTCCTGGGGGGGTTGAGCTACGGAGCTTATTTAACACCAGCGTATTTAGGGACAAGCTCCACCAGCACAGAGGCAGGATCCATTGTGTGTGGTACCTTCACAAATATGCTAGCAAAAAAGGTAATATAATGTCACAAAAGGCGATGTATTTTATAAATGACATTGGCCTTTGCCACCAGGAGGTACTCGCGTTGGTGCCCCTTATGAACAAGCAACAGAGGGCTCCTGTAGAGGGGAGGCAGCTTGAACACGGGTACCGTGGTGCCATGACGACACAAACAGCAATCGTCTCAAATTCTTACTGTTGTGCGACAGCTTACATTCTATGATGAAAGTAAGGGTCTCCTTGGGTACGAGTCCTTTATTTGTTACTTTCATCCTCAGTGACCTTTGCGGAATTCCAGAATAGAAGAAGCAAGAACTCACCAGTTGGAAATTCTCCACACAAGATATGGATGAATTGTGAGGTCTATCGGTGGCAACTTCCCTCTGCCCTCGCTGTATTATTTAAAGGCTATTGTATACATCTCATTTCAAGACCGGAGGCTACCATTAGGCATTATATCTTTTAATGCTACTCCTGCAGCACCTTTAAACAACTTTATAACAGTAAAAAAAACACTAGAATTAGAACACTCCAGTCCTTAAATATCCCTTGTCCAGAACTGTTTTCCTTTATTAATTGTTGTTCCAGGAAAGATAAGTACCTTTAAGGTTTGAGGTTAGATAATATTTGTGTTAATTTTAAGTTATTGGGTAAATAATATATGTAAATGGGTAAATATGTTTATGTCAACAGTTTGCTCAAGTTAACCTGAGCTTCAAATTTATACAACCATAGGTTCTTTGTTTTGTCATTTTTATATATTTATTGTTTAAAGTTATACATTTAGAAGCACTTGCATGCTTGAATAAGGAAGAAACATGAAGGTTAGAGGGCTATTTTAAAGTATTTATTTTAGCGTAGTTTGAACCACGTCAGTCGTGGTTCATTATTTTTTTAAATACGGGACGCGTTACCTGTTTATGTGTAGTGCTACATGAGACACGTTTGCTCGCGTGCAGTCGGGAGCTCCGTTGTATGGGGAGCGGGGAGAAAACACACGCACATGGGCAGCACGTATTAGTTCGTGCGTGGGTAGCGCGTGTGGTGTAATTGAAATAACGCAGAAGACCACACGAGAGGAAGGCAGCCTTTTTAGTTTGGGCTGAGTAAGGTTGAATAATAAAGAAATATGCTAGCACAGAGGCGTTTGAACTGTCGAACATGTAACAAACTCTTGTCAGGTTTGCTATTAAGGTTGAGCTAGAGGAAGAGCAATATATTTATATTTTTTGGTGATATGCTTGTGGTAAACAGGTCTAGTTAATTCATTATAAGGAATATGGCAGAGGAACAAGACAATAAGTTTGCTGTGATAGGTGAAATGGGTAATGAGGGGGTAGTGAAGAGGCTTATCCAACATACAATGAGGTAACAGGTAAAGGAGGATGTGGATGGTGTTTTGAAGAATAGAAAGAGAGATAGAGTGTAGAGAAGAATATTTTTCTCTTTCTGATGTATGTAGAGGACATTGATGTACAGAAAAAAAGAAAGAATGGCTTGATTGCCAGTACAAGTATGGGTGTCTGTGGTAGCACGCAAAGAAAAGGTGTCCTTAGCGGCACGCATGGAATGGTTGCCCTTGCCGGCACACAAGATGAATACGACTTTGATAGGGAAATGATCATGACTGGTGTAGGCAACGAGAAAGAAATGGATGAATATATATTTGATTTGCATCAAGATGAAGATTTTGATAAAGAATTTGATGATGTTGAGTGGCCATGTTCTAATGATACAATTAAAGACCAGTTTGGAGGCGAGATGTTCACTCCTTTAAATATTAAGCACCTACGAAGTGGGGAATGGTGGCACATGGAGCACATTGCAAAAATTATTAAATCATGGATTCGCAAACCATTGGAAGAGTGATGAGGGCAGACTGTACTAGACCTGTAATAAGTGAAAGAGTATGTAATACTCCAAATTTGGATCCCAAACATATTAGTTTTTTGTTTCGCCTTGGAAGAGATCCTAGAAAAGGAGTGGAAATGTCTTTAACAATTTGACTAGATAAGGTCTTAGATGTGTTGGGTCCATTAGCCAGCACTTTGAACATGGAGGAGGAAGCTTACGCTAATGAAGAAGCAGTCGACATAGATTTACTTGGAGGATGAAGCCAAAGAGGTGTAGTGATGCTAGGGAACGCTAATGCAGGATTGTTGACTGAGAGAAGAAGGGCAATCCTCATGAAAATAAGTCCGAAACTGGGGGACACGGCACAGAAGGAGACTAGTGAGGATGCTAAAGGGTTGCTTTTCAGAGAAGGTCTTATGAAGAGTATTGGGAAGTATGTGAATACTTTCACTGCCTTGGATAAGGCACAAGGGAAAACGAGAAAGGTGTGCGGAAGTGGTGATTTTGGCGGGGCCAGTAGGAGGGGACAATGTACTGGCCGAGGGTTACAAAGGTCCCAGTATAGTACCCAGTATTATTTCCAATACGGCAACTCTTATAGAGGAAGAGGTTACCAATCAACCGCAGAATTTCATCCAAGCAGAGGAAGAATGGGTAGAGCAGGACAAGGAAGATTCTCAAGAGGAAATGGCCAGTTACAAAGTGGACAAGGTGAGTACAGAGAATTTTATTGGTTCTATCCAAGAAAATTTAGGGGAATGTCTGAGGTTTTTTACAGAGGAATGGAACACGATTACACAGGATTCTTCGGTATTAGAAACAGTACAAGGGTATGTAATTGAATGTATGGATTGCCCCCTTCAAGCAGAAGAGAAATGGGAGATAAAAATGTCAAAGGAACACACGTTAATCATAGATTTGGAAATTAGTCTTTAATTAAAAAAGGTACAATACAACGCATCAAGGATTCAACAAAAGGGTTTGTGAGCAATATATTTTTACTGAAGAAGGACAAGGGATGGAGACCGGTCATAAATCTGCAAGATCTAAACAGGTTTTTAGTATACAGACATTCAAGATGGAGAAAATCCATTATTTGGGTGAGATGGAGAAGGATTGGTTAGTGAAATTGTATCTGAAGAATGCTTATTTCACTATTCCGATGAAAAACGAAAGTGAGAAATGTCTACAATTCAGGTGGAGAAGGATTCTTTACCAATTTCAGTGTCTTCCTTTCGGCCTATCTTCATCACATTGGTGCCTCACGAAGGTGATGAGGCTGGTTGTGTCGTATTTTCGGCAAAGAGGTATACGTATGATAATTTATTTAGACGACATTTTGTTAATGTCACAGGAGGAGCTGAAGGAACATTTGAAACAGGTTTTAGGGTTATAGTGAACACAGAGAAATCCGTTCTAGAACCAACTCAAAAGATGGAGTTTTGGGGATTTCAGGTAGACACCGTGAAGAGTTTACTATTGTTGCCAGAAAAGAGGGAGAAGTTGATAAAAAAAAGATACATCAAAATATGAGAAAGGTGTTTATGACGTTAAGGGATTTGGCAAGGATAGCATGTTTAGGGGGTTCCTCAATACAAGCAATTTTCCCGGGTCCCCTTCATTACCGAGGTTTGCAGAGGGTGAAAGGGAAGATGTTGAGAAAAGGTTTATGGTATGGAGACAGAATCTCTGAGTGTGGAGGCGAAAGAGGAGTTGGTTTGGTAGATGGACAATATGGAGGCATGGAATGGACGGGCAATCTTTGGGAGTTCTCCGGTTATGTTTTGGAGACAGATGCAAGTTTGAGTGGATGGGGAGCACGTTTAGGAATAAAGCAGACCGGTGGAGTTTGGTCAAAGGTAGAGAAGGCGGTGCACATAAATTGCTTGGAACTAAGTGCAGGGTTGTATACATTGAAATGTTTCAGGAGAACTCTAGGAGATTAATCTGTGTTGATAAGGATGGACAATGTGTTAGCAGTGGCATATATAAACTAATTGGGAGGAACAAGATCCAGAGGATTGGCAAGCTTGGCAACTGAGTTTTTGTTTGGGTTACAAAATAGAGGTGAAGGCAGAGTACCTACCAGGAGATTTGAATCAGGCGGCAGATTGGAATTGGAATTAGAGACATTTGAGGGATTTCAGCAATTGGAAATTGGATACAAATTGTTTTTGCAGGATTGACGAATTGTGGGGTCCACTGGAGGTGGACCTGCTTGCAAGTCAATTGATTTCCAGATAGCGAGATGTTTCAGTTGGAGACCAGATCCTTTGCCGTGGCGGCTCCTCCGCATCGCCCAACTGCTTTTAAGCAGTGTAAATAAAGGGAAAATAAAATTATAATAACAGAATGTTATTATCATTTTATTTGTTCCTGCGGCCGGGGCATGCAGGGCTGCTCTGCTGGAATGAGCAGGGTAGGGGAGGAGTAGTTTGCCCACTCCTAAGTGCACATGACTCTTTGGCTGGCCATCTTGGGCCGACCAAACAGTCATGCGCACTTTCCTTGTTCTCCATGCAGGCTGCATTACAGCCTGCATGAGAACATGCCCAGGCTCCATGTTCCTGGCTGAGCATCAAACCACGAAGCCAGACCAATCACTATGCTGCATTGCAGCGTTATGATTGGTCAGGGGAGCTAGGGTGCTTACCAATAATAACGCTGCAATGCAGGGTTGTGATTGGCCAGAGGAGCCTGGCTGCTTCCTGGTTCCTACACGGAAGAGCGACGCAGCAGCAATAAAGTGAGTTAAAAAAAAAATTACATCCCCCCACCTCCAACACCCCTCCACCAACCAGCCCCTCCCAGGCCGGCCGCACCCGATCCATGCCAGCCACCACTGATCCTTTGCAGTCAGCGACAGATGCATTCCAACAACTCGGGGAAGGAACGAGGACATATACCTTTTGCAATAATACAGAGGGTACTATTGAAGGTGAAACTGAAAAGTCAAATAGTGATGGTAACGCCATTCTGGGTATCACAGGTCTGTTTCCCATCAATGATGGCGTTAGCATGTGCAAAACCTTTTTCATCCTGCAAGAGAAGGACTTCTAAGGAACGCAGAAGCGGAGGATCATCCTTTATTTCAGAGCAGGGTGCTGATCCTTCTTGTTTGAGGGTGTCAGGAGATCTAGCAGGTTCAAAGGACTTTAGAGTAAGACTGCAGAGTTCCTGGAGGAGTCATGGGCTCCAGGAACTAGAAGTAGATATAAAGGGATCTGAAGAATATGGTCTAGTTGGTGCATAGAAAGAAGTGTGGATACCGTAAAGGCTCCTGTAGTTGAAGTGGTAAAGTTTTTGGTGGGAAAGTTTGAAAAAGAATTAGGTTATCATATGAATAATTGCTACAGGACATACTCTTGTGGATGACAAGTCAGTGGGGAGAAACATTATGGTTTGTAGAATTCTGATGAGTATGAGGTTGAAAAGACCTCCTAGAGCCCGATACAGTGTGCTATGGGATGTCAATGCAGTGTTGAACCTGTTTTCACGTTGGCCAACAAATAAATATTTTGTTTAAAAGAGACTTGCAGGGAAGCTGGTGACATTGCTGTGTTTGGTATCATGTAGGAGAGTTTCAGATGTGAAAGTGGATGTAGCCTTACGGCTAGAGTGGTCGACGTCGAAGCTGGGAAACCTGGTTCAAGTCTCGGCAACGACACTCAAAATCCTGTGATTCTGGGAAAATCACTTAATCTCCCTGTGCCTAGCAAAAATTAATATGGCTTCATGTAACAAAACTGGTGCTATGTAAAGCGCTCTGATACCCAATATCTTCGGGTCTAGTTTGCGCTATATAGAACTCTAACAATACAAAAAAAGAGTTAGAGGAAAGTAGTAAAATATTCGGTCCAGATGGGGTGTATTTTGAGATCTAGAAGAGGACAAAGGCAATGTCAGAGTAAATTTTTTATCCAAAGTTACCAAAGGAAAGAAAGTTGTGGGTAGTGGAATATATGAATGAATTTGAGAGCAGAGTCATGGAATACAGAAAACATGGAGAAAATCAGTTATTGATATCATATGTGAAACCATTTGGGGCCATATGTATGTAATTTTGATTTACCGATTCGGAAATACCCATTAGGTATTTCCGAATCGGTAAATGCTATGTACATAACAAATCCGTAAACATTACCGATTCGGTAATTACCGAATCGGTATTTAACGATTCGGTAATTGCCATTCATTCCTATGGGCCTGGAGGCCCATAGGAATGAATGTCAATTACCGAATCGGTAATTACCGATTCGGTAAAATTGGAAAAAAGTCAAGGGTGGCAGGGTGTCACTTTGACACCCTGCTGCCCCCCTGATTAGTGCTTGTGTGCACATGTGGCACACATACATGCCCTAAGGGCATGTATGTCTGTCACATGGCCCAGGTGCAAATGCACATATTTGCATTTACATAGGAATTCGTTATTTACCACCAACTAATAGTTGGTGGTAAATAACGAATCCTTAAAGCCCTGAAGCACTGCCGAAAGTGCTTCCTACATCTCATTTACCGATTCGGTAAATACCGATACGTTATTTACCGAATCAGTAAAATAGCCTCCTACATAGGAAAAGGCTTTTACCGGTCGGTAGCGGTCGATTTCGGCCGTTACCGACCGGTAAAAGCCTACCTACAACTGGCTCTTGGTGCAGTAAGCGCAGCAACAACTGCAAGATGGGTTAAAAAATGTATGAAGGAAGGTGGTAATGATGTGGATACATTCAAATTGCAAGTATTTGTCTGGTGGTCGGTTTGAGGAATTTTTGAAAGCAGCGGATTGGTCCAATGTATGAATTTTTTGCAAAGCACTATTTTAGATCAATAAAACGTGTCAAATGTAGTATTAAAGGGCTTTCACAATGCATATTGGTAGCCTCCAGTCTTGAAATGAAATGGTGATTCTCCAAGATGAGAATCAAGATTTCATTAAAGACACGGAGGCTAACATTATCCCACCCACCTCCTCCTCCCTTAAATAAATAAAATTAAAAAAAAGAATGAAGGGGAGATTTTGGATTAACAGTGAATAGGGCAAATATTTTTATATTTTTGTATGGTTAAAATATATTGAAGTTGTTTTGTCATTATGAAAGTTATGTGGAGAAAGTAGAATGTTGATGCGATTAGTGTTTTTCTCTCAACAGACTGGCGATCAAGAAAGACGATTTGGATGGCAACCTGATGGATAAAGAAGGCAGAGAAACTGTGGAAATTAAAAGACGGAAAATGTTCTGGACAAAAGATCTTTATGGTTCTAGTTTTTTTATTGTTATAAAGTTCTTTAAAAGTGCTGCAGAAGTAGCATTAAAAGATGTAATGCATAAAGTAACATCCGTGTCTTTAATGAAATCTTGATTCTCATTTCACTTTGCTGGGAGAATCGCCATTCAGTGGTGAAGTGGAAGGCAAGGTTTTTATTTTTTAGCCATTTAGAAAAAACAAAAAATATCCCTTCCAAGAGAATGTGGCAGGGAATGAAGGGCTTGCCTGACCTACAATAAAACATTATTATGGCCACACTAACAAATTGTTTGGGTTCTTGATATCACGAAGAGGCCCATCTAGGGTGAATGTGGTGCTCCTATTCGGCGTTAATAAATAGGAGCAACCACCTGGTAAAGCAACTCTCTAAACCCAGCAGACGGGTAAAAAAACAGAAAGTGGTTGGGATGGTGGGTGATACACATGTGGAGGAAGGTAGAAGGACCAGCCATGGTGAGGTGCCAAACAAAATGATTAAAGAGGTAATAACTACTGAGGCAGGTTTTCTAGTCCTACTTTGGGCAAAGACCAGCTGATTTCGGAAGTTAGGCAAGGCAGGAAGCCATGATAACACAAGTAAACACAGAATTAGGTCATGTTTCCGTGTGACTTTAATCTCACCCAATAGCACTTTATCATGATCGGTAAATACACAGAAATACGCCTGTCCCAGTAAATGATTCATCTGTAATGCAAGTGTGCACAAACAGTTTTCAAGCTCCTACCGTATTGTCCCTGAGTCGCTCTCCACGGACAAGAAAATCTCCACAGCCATTATCCTCCTGCCTAGGGGCTTTGAAAACAGTAACGCAGCTAAGTCCACCACCTCCGAGTGGTACCCATCCACCACTTGAGTCATCCCGGGTCATCACCACAGCGCGCACACGTGCATAACTATTACTGCAAGAGAATAAGAGAGGAAAAGCAAAGGGTTAGCACTCCCATCAAACATAAAACTCAAATAACTCCATGTGAAAAGGCGAGATGAAATTCACCAGGATTCAATACAAATAAGATTTATTTATATATATATATATATATATATGTATATGTATATATGTATGTATATATATATATATATATATATATATATATATATATATATATATATATATATATATATATATATATATATATATAAATAGTATTTATTTTCTTCAAGTTTTGGGTCTTTTATTGCACAAAATACAGTAGCTGAAAACACCATTTTCTCAGAGAAGCATGAAATATGGGAAATATCAGTGAAAATAAATGTGGCCAAAAACATTATTTAGAGCTACTGTACTCAAAAACACATTCAATACTACAGTTCAAAGGTCAGATTACATGTTTTCACCTCAGTATTGAGAAACTGACGTGAATTTTTTTAATTTATATTATTTTGTAGGGTGAGGGAAGGGTCATGAGTCACAAAAGGTGAAGCATTGCTGTCTCAGTAACTGACTTAAGAAAACAAAGCTTGACCTACAAATTTCATTCGAGAATCAGTTTACAGACGAAGCCAACTGAGGCAATCCTTACAAGGACTAGGTATTGTGATTCTATCTCAATGTACAGATTCAACCTTGTGCTCTGGTTATGGTTAAACACCTCTGTTTATACCTATTGCAGTTGAAAAAACACAGAACGGCATGAACCATATATGAAGATGCAGACAGATTAATATGCTACTTATTACCAGGGATCAAAGTGCCATCAAGACCACGCATAAGCTGTGGCTCCTCTCCATATTATATACCAAAGAAAAAAAAATGTCTAACCATAATATCTTCATGCATTTAAGTAAAAAAACACTTTATGCTCAGAAATATTCATTCTTTAAATAGCAATTTTATTTAATATTGTTTTTTATCTCCATTACTACATATATTAAATTATTATAAAACTCAAATATATAGTGAAGGATAGATAATCTGCAGATCACTGTACAAAAGATATGATTATTTGAAACCACTGCATGATGCTCAATGTAATACCATTCATCCAATACATCAACTCTCCCTCCCAATCATTTAATTCTTCCACTTTCATAAAAACATCTTAAATGGACTTTTTATTTCTTTAAACATATCCCTCATTTAGCAATTATCGATATAGTTACTATATACACTTATTTCCATGTGTTCTTTCCATTACTGTTCAGTGTATGACTGTTATACATTTTCCTTTTCTATAACCTTTCCTTTATTGGCTGTAAACAATATTCACTCGTATAGTGGCTATAGATATTGCTGTACGCGCGATGCGAACAAAAATGCCTTCATCAGAACAGCCACTTTTCACTGGAGCAAAACAGGCCTCCAAACGACCTGCAGAAACACAATATGAGACCCTTCTGAGCAATAACAAAATTAAGTTTTATATAAATGTAATCTGCTGGTAAAATCCTCCACCTCTTGTATATCAAAGTTTCGGTGTTCATCATCTTGTCCATCCAATTCTATCTCATGTACATGCTATAGTGCAATGCCTTCTCAAGAAGCATGCAAGCCTCAGAGCGGGTGTAGGCCCCATCACCTACTCCATCACCCCACTGTGCCCGAATATTAATTCATGCACCTATCAGGATCACCACGTGCCAGACCCCTCCCATATTTGATCTAGTTCAATTTCATACCAGAAGTTGATATCCTGGACCCACAATCACAATGTTTATTAAGCTGACACCCTATGTTTCGTCTACCTTTTCAGCTCAGCTGTTCTCAAAATCATTAAAGGGTCTACTGGATTTTAAAATGACAAATAATTCAGAAATTTCGCCTGATTTAACACATTATAAAAGGGACACCCTTAAAGCCTTCTAATGCCACTTCAACTACTTGATGTTTGCACCGAACTTCCACATTGTAGTACAAACGCACATTTCGCAGCTTTTTAACTTCATCTATGGCAACTGTTGATTGAGGATGGAGGATGAACCAGCTAGGGAACCCTACCTTGATATTGTTTTAAAGGCCTTTGATCGGGCATTATATTTCAAATTCAGGGTGGGCATCCTCCCTGTGGGTGAATTGACTGCACGCTGGAAAGCCCCGTTCCAAACTTCGCCCTTTTGCCCAATCTGTTTGACTAGAATAGAGTCTGTTGCCCACATCCTGTTTGAATGTCCGGCTTATAAATTACCTAGATCCAGATGGCTAAAACCAATATGTAGAGAGATAGGTACAAGGCTCCATACTGTTGCCCTACGAATTTTGATGTCGGATACCCGGACCGTGTATGTCTGTGGTCTCTCAAAGTTCTTAGGATGGGCTTGGTCTATTAGACTGAAAAGGCTAAATGAAATTGTTTAATTAGTGTATTATAAAAACCTTTCTAAATAATTTTTAAAGAAAAATCTTCACTGTTTTTTATATTTAAACTATTTTAGTAATTAATTGTTTTGTTATTTATATTGTGTATCAACCAACCAGAAATGTGTTGTTGTTATGTCATGCTTTTTAAGATATTTTTTATCGAAATAAAGCCTTGCAAACTGAAACTATGGTCTTCTGTGTGGTTCCAGTACCTACAAAAATCGGGTATTAAAACTCCACACACCCACTGGTGTCACCAACAAAAACTTGAGCAACTTGGAAAAATATATTCCTATAGTCTGAAAAAATAACGGACCTCTGCAGTCAGTGGTTGCAATGTACCTGGCTACATCCCCATCTTTAAACCCAGTGGCAACTTCCAATTTGCTTATCTTGTTCACTCAGTTTATATGTAGGCAAGAGAACATCCTTTCAGTCCTTACTGCCCGAAGGCGGAACTGCCCTCACATGTCTTTGCTTCCATACTCACTATCAAAAAGACAGACTTTGACCCACCCCCCTCGCCAGTTTCCCCGGCAAATGCAGGTATACATAGCAGCCAGCAATTGCTATTTGTTACAGAATACCAGATTTCGTTGTTCCTCTACCCCCTGGGTCGCGTGTGACCAGCTCCCACCCCCATTACCTGATATTTAACTGTCACTTAGAGATGACACCATGTGTGGCCCTGCATGGCTTGATAAATCAAGAGTAACGCAATGCAGCGCAAATCGCTGCTTTGTGTTACTCCGCAGTAGGGATGCATTCCAAGGGTGGAGCATGGGTGTTCCCCGCATCCATCCATGGGTTTTGGCGCATTCCCAGATTTACCATTAGTGGTAGACCTGGGAATGTGTCAAAATACTATGACACCTCTGGTGAGGTGTAGCGAGGCGTTATATCTTTATTTCTCCTCGTATTTTCCTCTTTCTATATGTGCTGAATTCTGCAGCACACATAGAAATAAAAAAAAATGCCACTCAGGATTGTTTTTAAGCAGGAAAGTGCACATTCCTGCACAAACAATGGGGCTACAACGCAGGCACGCTTGCACAGTGACAAAAGGGTGCCTGGGATGGCGCTAGACAGATAAAAGTGCACCAGCATTAGGAAAGGACAGAACAGTGCTGTATAATGCACAGCAAGGTGGCTTGCTTCGTTTCACTGCGTGAACAAATGATACATCTGGCCCCAAGTCTTCAGAAATATATATAAAACAGGGTGAGTTTATAAATACATGTTAGGCTTAGAAAAACAACGACAACTAGCATTGAATGCAAGCTGCATTAATCAGGTAATGGACTTGAAGCTTTTAGAAAACTTGAGGGCAGAAGCAGACACAGGCTGTTCCTCAGATGCAGCACTTCAGTCACCCAAGATGGAGTAAGACAATTCTGCGAAAAAGTAGCCACAAAGTCACGCATCTAACTTTACCAATCTGACAAGCATATCATCCTAAACGATTCCCTGTAATCCCTGGAAAATTCTGCTGAGTGTAAGGAGATTATTTCTGGAGTGCTCTCAAGAGCTGCCTTTTTGGAAGATTGGACATTCTGCCTCTTTTACCAGACAACAAGAAGGCACAGGTGAGTAGGAAAGGGAGTAACATCCGGCTATGCTCAGAGCAATAGGGGAAAAGAGGTGGTTGTCCTTAAGTAACTTCAACTTCACTATTTCATTAGTGCATCCTTGTGGGCAATTATGCCTTTTTAGGTCTTGTCTACCAGACAGATTCTAGCTCTCAGACCATAACAAAAACATAAGTGGGCTTGCAAGCCTACCTACTGCTTTGCCATTGGTTGGTTTTATTACCAACCTCATTTGCTTGCTTCTCCTTCAATGGCTTGTCTTCCTCTTCTTCTGTTTGTCCAGCCTCTTTAACATCCTTTTGATTGGATGCTTGTATTCTTCTGCTGCTCATATTAAGAGGAATACTTACTTCTTTCAGCGCTCAGTGTGACATCCACTCTCTCTTTTGCTCCCTCATGCCCCACCCAAACGTATCCATTGTTTTCCACAACCGCTTCCTGTCTTTTCTTTTAAATATGTTCCTTCATCTGGGCCAAACCATGATTACCTGTGTTTCTCCCTCATCCCCCGCCCACTCCCTGCTGCTTCCTTCCATCCCCGCTCCCCATTGCCCTTCCACCCACTGTAGTCCTTTAGTTTTTTTATTTTAATTATTTGGAGCGCCCAACAGCTGCCATTTTGTAGGTCTGCGCCTACGTGGTAATGCATGCACGCACAAGTCACCATGAATGCACATACCTACAAAATGATGCTGCCCCCAGCAGAAGCCACTTCAATATGCTTTTTTAGGTCACGCCAAGGCAGTGCATGCTGTATCTTCAATGTGTGCTTCAAGCACATCCTATCTTCTCCATTAGTTCCTGTTAGAGACCTTCGTAAATGCCTGCTTTAGTTTGGCGAATATACTTAATTAGTCCCACCTTTTGATATTTCCGACCCTGCCGGGAGACTGCCAGGAGACTGCCCCTGTTACATGTGGCCTTACTCTTGATTTTATTTATGTTTATTTGTGCGTGCAATTTTTTTTGTTTGCCTCAGCTTGTGTATCAGCACGGCGCTCGCTTCACGGATGACGTGCGTCATGTTTCGGAGGGTATTTGCATTATTCAACCAGTAGCGTTTGTTTGGGTGTGTACACAAAATTGCAGCTTTTATTTTATGAGTACTGCGCCCACTTCGCGGAAGCCGCGCTTCATGATTCATTTTTGTTTTCTTCCAAGGAGTTAGCGTGTATGCTTTTGGAGTGAGCGTGCCCGCTTTTTATGTTTCACCATCAAACCCCTTTGTCCATGTTGCCTTTAGCTTCTCACTCCCCTCCTCATGCTGTCCTTTCTGTAAATTACCTGCTCCAACCACCTCCCGTTGTCCATGATAACCCTCAGCTGATTCTCCTGTTGTGTGCCCTGTCATGGCCACGCATTGGACACGGCTACGCCCAGATGGGATAGTATTACCTTACAGTGGCAGCACAGGTTGTAGGCTGTAACGCTGCCTTGCAGCAACAATCTCAAACAAAGCCAGTCACATGAGCCTCCTCGGCACACTTCTATACCCTCTTTGAGGTCACAGAATAGCCCCCGCCCTTCTCTGTTGTGTCATGTGTATCTTGCTCCTCAGACACAGAGCACTGCAGTAGCATGGAGGGCTCTCTGAGTTGGGCTCTGGCCTGTCTAGTACTTGCTGCTGGGCGGGCTTTACCTGCAGCTGCTCTTTGGAAGCGCTCCTGAACGGAAGCTGAAACTAGTGACACTGGTGACTGAGCGAGCGCCTTGTACACTTGGAAACTTACTCCCTAGCAGCGGGACTAGGCAGTACCTGGGCAACAACTTCTATTTGGGACGCGTACACACAGCTTACTAATTTCCAGTAGCCATCAGCTACTCACCAACTCAAGGTTGAGGCTATTGCAGGCATGTATTCAGCATACACATGACCTGATGAAGGGAGTGCGCAGAAACCAATGTCTAAATACTGAGTGACAGGTGGTGCAGTGCAAAAGGAAACCCTTTACAGAGATTAATTGTGCGAAACTTCCAGGGTTTGAAAAAGAAAACTTATGCAAGGCACAAAGACAACGCAATTACAGCAATAAGAAATCTGCACTTTAGATCAAACAGCACGATTATCTTCAACTGTGATTGCATTGATGTTTTTCAAACTGCACAAATAAAACAAAAAGGCCAAATAGAATAAAGTTTTGCACTGTTTCCCCCCAAGGCAGAAACAGGGAGAATTAATCACGCACCATTTTAGCTGTATGCATAATAACAAATTAATTGAATGTATTTTTCGCTTTACTCATCAGCCGTGAATTATGGAAATACAACATGGTTTGCTCCACTCTCTAACATAAGTATCAAATATAAAGGATACATGATTTTTTGCAGTTTATGCAATTAAGCATAATGTTTGCACGATATGTTCATTAACCTGTAATCTGACCATGTATATCTGTTCGTACTATAGAGTGATACGGCTTTCCCCTCCACCCCCTCAACCAATTCTCACTCAAAAACTCTAGGCATTTGGTCAGAAAAGGACCATGAGAAACAAAGGTGCAGTGCTACTCAAAAAATTGCATTCGAAAGTGATCTCCTCCCTCAAACACATTTTCTCAGGACGTTCCCCATTATATGGACTATCCACCTCACTTATACCAGGCCTGCCCTCTCTCTTCAAATCGTTAAAGCCAGACTAAAAGACTCTTCCCAATCACTGCAGTCACTACATTGGTCACTGATTTTCTTTGTTTCCTCTGCATTTAAGGACCGCTGAATATAGCTGAATCGTTCTACTTTGTGTAGACTCGCACAACCATCCATATCCTGCCTTTAACCGCATGCGTGCGGCGGCTTTTTTCGCGCTGTGCGGCGTTTTTCGAAAAGCCGCGTTACATGACGAGCTGAGCTCGTCATGAGCATGCGAGCGGCGCAACTCATGACGAGCTCAGCTCGTCATGAGCGTGGAAGGGGTTAAAATTGCACATATCAGCAAAAAACGGAGGACCTTGACAGCTACCTTTCCTGGTAAGGAAAGGTAAATTTCAATATGTTTACATTTTAAATGTCTTCCAGGCTGCGCTCCAGACACAGCCGTTGTGTAGTGATGCCTCTCACAGCAGGGGTCTCCAGCCTGAAGCCCCCACAACAGAGGCATAAAGAGGTGTGAGGGCTCTGCACTAAAGTGTGATTAAGGTAAACAAATATTTGGCCTCACCTAACAGGTTAGCTTCAACCTGCACCACCACCCCTCCTCACCCATATCATCTACCTAAAAAAGGCAGTGCTTCAGGACGTCTAATCAGCAGCCATTTGCTAACCAAAGTGTTCACTGAATTTGAAAAGGTAACCTTTCCACCATCCCCTCACTCACACCAATGTTTGCATCCCCGGTCATCAAGCCAATGGAATGCAGGTAATACACTTCCACTGTCTGGGAAGCTGCCCTCACCTTCCATCTGGTGCCAATGCAAACCAGAGACATTTAAATGTATCCCACTCTGCTGTTCAACTAATACTCCAAGTCACACCTGAGGATGAACACCAGAATCTCTTTTTCAATGTGTACATTATTTCACATGTATTTCCTCAACATAAGCTTCAACCAATTATTTTTTCCCTTTCAATCTTTGAGCTGATCAAGTGACCTGGCTGGATCAGTGGTCTAGCAGTAGTCTAGCAACTGAGAGATGGGTTGCCTGATTCTAGCAGTAGTCTAGCAATGGAAAGATGGTTTACCCAATTCTAGTACCCATTTAAAAATTCCCAATATAGCACAATCCTCACAAGTAAATAATGTTATTTCTTTCTACATTCTTGCATCCTCAAACTTCATGCTGTCTCAAAAATATTCACTATGTTCCTTAAATCCAGCATTAAAAAACTGTCCTTTAATTAAAACTACTGTTTGTCGCCTCTCGTTTTTTCTTCTCTCTTTCAAATGCCCTTCTCCTTCCCTTCCATCCTTGGAATGCGTCCTCTCTCTGAGCACAACCTACTCTCTACACTAACATATGCACGTTTGACTGTTCTCCAGTTCAGAACATTTCCCACCACTGATTTACAAGATCACATTCTCTCCTCCTTCTGCTGAAAGTCATACCTATGCAAACTAAAAATACCTAATCTTCTCTAACCCTTGCATTAATCCCACCAACAATGTGCTTGAGCTCACCTGCCGCCAATCACTAATGATTACAGCCAGCCACCATTACTTTAGTCCACCATAAAAAACAAATGACTGCATGGAATGGTTTGCTTTGAGCGCCCAAGACTAATCCTAATAACATACAGTAAACAATAACACTGCACTAACCATTAACCTTGAGTCTTGGAGCAGTGTGCCGCCAGGCGCCAAGCACTACAACAGCTCGTCTGGGGTAGTAAGCGCTACATCAATGCAATTACCTTTACAATTACCAGAGCTTTAAGTGGGATCAAAAAAGTGTGTTTGGGAATTTCCTGCAAAAGTGTGACCTGTATAATTAAGGGCGTGGCTTAAACATATACATTCAAATCGAGTGCCAGTAGACCTACATATTTGCACAGAATCAGAACTACAACTGGCACACGTGACCATCGGTCTGTACTGTTTGGAGAGAGGCCAAGGATTGGATGCCACTTATTCTGGACATCTTTTTGCCCCTGACAGAAACTGTATAGCTCTTCAATAGCTGGCGGTACAACACCCAGGTTAGTAAGTTTATAAATATGGTATATTACACATGCGCGCTGCCGAGGCGAGACCTTAAAAAGGCTTTCAGAGTTACTTTTACTTTCTGTTCATGTCACTGCCTTCATGACCCTCTGGGGCAGGGGGAGCAAGGGAAGTGCCAACAGTGACCACAATCTGCTTTGTGTGCAATTGAGTGGCCCACTTATCTTAAAAATCTAGGGTGGCGACACCGGGCACACTAAGACCAATGCACTGCACTGACCCGCTATAAACACCCGGATGTGACTCAATTCTATTTACGCACTAGACAAGAGCGATATGCTGCCTAAAAAAAATTAACAACATCCTAGAAAAAGCAAACACTCATAGGGAATGCAAGATTAAGTAAAGCATGTGAGTGGTTGCACCTGATGCATGCGCCCTCGGTGATTTGTTGTCTCACTCTTTGTTTTGAATGATGTTCCTAACTGTTACAATGCGGTTTAACTGTTGTTATAAAAAGTATTCTAAAGCGCTCTAATATCCTTCGGGATCAAGTTTGCGCTATATAAAACTTTATAAATAAATAAATAAGTAAATAAAACGTGCTGCCTGGCTAAACACTTATAAGGTCCCAAAGTGAGGCCTCTTGGCTATGCTAATGTTTGTTCTTTTCGGTTGATGCTGCACAGCAACAGCAAAAAATGCTTTTTGCCAATACTGCAATGCATAGGGGTAGCACTGGCAAAGCCATAGGTCCAAAAGGCAGTGTTGATTGATTTTGCCAATGCTTGGTCCTCATCCTCTGCTGAAGTTACAGCTACATATTTCCACCACCCAGCAATGCAGCATGTGATGTAGGATGGTGGGCCCAATGAAATAGGCGTATAACGTATCACTGACACGTTTTATCCTCAGTTACAAAGAAGAATATTTATCAGGTGTCATACATTTTTTCACCATCATTACGGGGGAATGGTGATAATACTTATAGTAGCTCCAGTGTAAAATATAATGATGTTCTTATAAAGGCATAAAACTGAATGATAGAAATAGATGAAGGACTTCCAATAATGTTGCAGTAGGACAGTCCTATATATGTAATGGAAATGCTTGTGAAACCAATGACACTGCTGGAAATCTGCACTATTTTAATAAAAATAATCTTGTGAATATAGGTACAACTGGTGCTATGAAACACAGCAGACATTTGTTAATCTGAATATTGAGAAAATTGCTGATATGAATGAATGAATGAATGATTTGCAGACCTTGGAGAGCACGTGGTTACTCCCTGGAGTGTACCAGCGCTAGTGAACAAGCAAGAACAGAAGAAAGATGGAGCAATCAAAGAGTAAAAAGCCAAGTCTTCAGCTGTTTCTCAAAAGACCGTTCACTCGCTACTAACCAAGCTTGCAGGCCCAGGAGGGAAATAGGTCTACCTCCTGTTTTTGCTAGCCTAACCCTGGGGACCTTGGCAAAATGACCAGACGGTGACCGTAGAGTTCTAAAGGGACAATAACACTGAACCCTATTGGACAAGTCCACTGGCCCAGGCTGATGGAGAGCTCTGTGCACAAGTGTCAAGATTTTCAACAGGATTCTTTTCCTGACAGGTAAACTGTGTAGATTGATAAGATGGGTAGTCATCAACACCATCTCAAGATGGAGTA
Organism: Lissotriton helveticus; assembly: GCF_964261635.1. Taxonomy (NCBI): domain Eukaryota; kingdom Metazoa; phylum Chordata; class Amphibia; order Caudata; family Salamandridae; genus Lissotriton; species Lissotriton helveticus. Next base: position 54,930,933 of record NC_136070.1, on the reverse strand, counting down.
CAAGATGGGCCACTGCATTCTGGACCATCTGTAATTTTTGCAGCAGATATTGAGGAAGGCCTGCATACAGAGCATTGGCTTAATCCAATCAGGACACTACCAGGGCCAGGAGCACAGCAGTGGCAGAGAGGAATTGTAAGAATGTTTTGGAAATGAAGTATTATGTTGTTAATGATCTTATGAAAATTGAAAGATTAGCTATTATCGTTATTTAAAGAATCTTCTGAATATTCAGAGAATTGCAATTATGAAAAAACAGAACTGTTATTTTTATACTCTTATGTACACTGAGTGATCTGCCATTATGAAAAGCAACACTGCAATTTAGATAATAACCTTATGAATATTGAGAGAATTGTCTTTCTGGCCACACAATCCATTCATACATTGATTAATGAGCTTGGATTATATTCACAGCAGCATGAAAATGAAAACCTATTCAGAACCACCTTATATTATGATTCATTAATCCTTTAGAAAGCAACTTTGATTACAAAACACTGCAACTGGAATTTAATGTCAACAAACCTCAACATGAATAAAAACTGTATTTATTACACAAATAATTATGGTCGGATGGACATTATTTAAATATACTTACTTGATCATACATACGTGTAATATTTTAGGTGCCTCTTGTAAATAGTTGTATTGTTTACTGAGTTCGTGGTTGCTTCTCAGACAGGTCTGCGTTATACAAGAATCAATGAACATTCAGGCCCCGAAAACACATTGTAAGAGCTCTCTGCCAAATCTAACAGCATCCTCAGTGTGAGAGTCTGAATAGTTATATTGCTGAATGTTTGTCCTGTTGTTCATGTGGCACTTTTGAACATCTCTTTTGGAGAATTATGATTTTCCTCTAGAAATATGCCATCAGACCTTCTTGCACAAGGTTTTCAAACTACAGCAAAGCTCAATATATTGGGTAGTTTTCCAGGAAATTGTTTCCTGTGCTTAATTTTCCTTTAGTACCAAAATTTAAAACATTTTGAAACAAGGCCTGATTTACCCTTACTTAAATTGAAACCCAGAGTTGTTGTGAACTAGAAGCAAACGAGGCAACTCTAACACGCCTACGTCGTTTTTCAAGCTCCTCTCCAGTCACTTCTCTCACTCAGTAACTAAACCAGACCCATTTTATCTGATCTACAGACCACCTGGATCAAACATGAACTTCCTAGAAGAAATCTCAGACCTAATCAATTCTGCCTTCCTCCACCACACCCACCCTGCATCCTTTATACACTTCAATCTCCCAAGCACTACAACACAAAATATATGAAAGAAACCTTCAACATACTTCTCAACACAATGGAAATTAAACAACTCTTCAATAACCCAACCTACTCGAATGCAATATACTGGAACTCCTCCAGCCAACTTTCCCAAAACAGGCACCTCCAGCCCTGGAGTAGACCCACCACTTTCCCATCCCCTTCAGCATCAAGGACAACTAAAAAGAGGAAAAATGACCTTCCTCAAAGACTTACAGCTGGAAAAAAACTAGAACTAAACAAACAAACTGCTTGCCACAGATGTCAACAAACTCCTCAACATATATAGCACCCCAATGAAAACTCATATCAAACCCTATGCTCCACTGAAAATATCAAGCCAAAGCCCTAGCCCTCAGCACCATGGCCCACTCAAGAGCTTTACGATAACAAACGTACCATACAAAAACAGGAAAAGAAATGGAGAAGAACAAATCCTCTGGATGACCTTACCCTACTCAAAACACTATGCTCTATTCACTGATCTCTCATCATCACACCTAAATTATCTAACTACAAGCTAACCATCAGTGTAGCAACCAACATAAGCAATGCGTCCTTCAAGGCTGTCAAACACTGCACCAATCCTCTCCCTGAACCTAAAATCCCTGCATCAGTCAACAAACGCAATGTCATCAACCTCTTTTTCAACAAGAGGAACGACAAAATCAGATCCACATCATTACCAATTCCTCAAACCCCTCACTTCCAACCATTCAACAAAGGACCTTCCTAAATTAATTCTTGCATATGGATCTTTCCATTGTACTGAACCCTCTCAGGACAGCCAACCTCCTATGAAACATGACACCCTTCTTTCTTTCATCATCAAACTGCTCCATGGAGAGGATCTCACACCCCTTCTCCACACTGTCAATGCATAAGCCAAGGAAATTCCCAAATGCCCTAAAGACAGGTCTGATCCTTCCCCTGCTTAAGAAACCATTCCTGGATATAGTCAACCTCACCAACATCTGTCCTACTACCTACCTTCTCTTCATAGGGAGAATCATTGAGAAAGCAGCCACCATTCAGCTACAGAAGCACATCAGCAAGAATAATCTTCAACATGGCTACCAATCAGGCTTCAGGCTATGCTGCGGCATCGAGACAGCCACAAATCAAGTAGTTAATGATGCCCTCCTCCTCAAAAATGCGAACGACCCCTGCCTCCTGGACTTGCTCGACCTCCCAGCAGCCTTTGACACAATCGACCATCCAGGGCTGTTAAACCCCCAGAAATGTGCATGGATTTTCAGGCACTCGCTTGAACTGGTTCACATCCTAAGTCACTAATTGGCAACAGTTCTTGCAAATAGGTTGCAGGAGATCACGGACACCCACAGTCTTCTGTGGAGTATTCAAAGGTTTTATCCTTTCTTTCATCATCTTTAACCTCTATATGAAACATCTTGGATCCATTCTTGCAGACCACAGCATCAAGATCCATCAATACGCCGATGATACCCAAATCCACCTAAAAATATATTCACTAAATGTCATATAGACAAATCCTGCCTTTAAGTCATACAATCTTGGATATTAACTAATTTCCCGAAGCTAAACCCCACAAAGACTAAATTCCTCCCATTTTCTAACAGCACCAAACAAACCCAGATTTAAGCCTTATTCTCCAACTTTGACCTACCAGACGTCACTGACAAAGCATGAAAAATCTCTGGGATTCGGCCTCCACAAAGATATTCCTTTCAAGCAACACACTGCAACAAAGACAATGACAGCTTAGTTACAACCCTTCAGATCCACCATACAAGCCTTAGTCCTCTACCATCTGGACTCAGGTAATGCCCTGCTCAGCAGTCTGGCCCCAATTCCAAAACAGCTCTCCTACAATTAAGCACAAACCTGAGGCACATGTTTTCAAGGACAATTACCCTTGACACCAAGACACAACAGTATAATCTTAACCATCCCCCAATGATATCATCGTTCCAGTGGTCTTGTCCCTTGTTCAGGGCACTGCTGCCTGAAGGCATGTACAGATTTTTCAATGATTAGAAAATATATTTTTGTAATCTTACATACCTTGGCAGGTCTATTGGATCATGCATTATAATTAAGCGCAGTCAGGTCTAGATTCCAATGAAGTTTTTTTGCCAAAGACCAGTTCTGTGCAATTTAGCACCTACCCACCTTTTGACAACTCAACAAGTGAGACAACATACAATAAGGTTGCTATTCCACCAAAGATTATAACTGCTCAGCAAGAAAATCAGCCAACTTAAAAGGCGACCAATACAATCAGAAAATCACCCCCTGCAAGGTATGGCTTAAATTAACCAATTCCGTCTACTACACTGATCTACCTTTACCGAACGCTTAAATGCTAGAGCTCCAAGCAGGAGACAAACATATAGTGTCCATGCGTGTTAAAAAAAGATCATCTCTGCAACCTTTGGACATTTTTCTTTTCTTACACTTGAGTAAAAATGGGGGAGCATAAGTAAAGCGTAGAAACATAAAAGCACAGCTGAAAAAAACTACAAAGGGTGGTGGGAAGCTACATCCGGATGGCACCAGAGGTAAATCATCAACAGCAACCACAAATTAACTCTGAAAAAACTGGCAAGTGGTCTCAAACTGTTTTACTGTTTATATCAACTTAACCTTCTCCTCATCCCCTTTCTCATTACACTCGCATTCACAATGTATCTAAAAGGCTGCTCTGGTTTTCACATTCTTTGACGCAGCCAGCTACTCCCAGCGTCATGCAGCACGGCTTCAGTAAATAAATAAATAAATAAATACAAGGCAAAAAACAAGCATTGGAAATGCAATAGGTCTCGCATTAGAAAAGTTGGAGTTATTGGTCTTGCAAATGACATATTTTATTTATTTGTTGGTTTTTAAAATTGCTAAATTGATGGCTTTGTCATTTACAATGCCAATAGTTATAACTTTCGCGAATGTGACACCTATAGCATTTGGAATGCAACATGTTTTGTATTTACGTGACTTAGATGGCAGCTCTGGTCGTTAGGCCACATCTCTAGAGAGCAGGAGAGTGCAGCAGGGGAGAGAAGCACAGCAATGCAATAGGTCTCGCATTAGGAAAGTTTGAGCTATTGGTATTGTAAAGGACACATTTTTTATTTATGTGCTTGTTTTGAAAATAGCGAAATTAATAGCTTTGTTATTTACAATGCCAATAGTTTTATCTTTCGCAAATGTGACACCTATTGTAACACAATATGTGTTGTGAGGGTGAGTGAGGGTGAGGGGTTGAGGGTGAGTGAGGGTGAGGGGTTGAGGGTGAGTGAGGGTGAGGGGTTGAGGGTGAGTGAGGGTGAGGGGTTGAGGGTGAGTGAGGGTGAGAGGGTGAGGGTGAGTGAGGGTGAGGGTGAGGGGTTGAGGGTGAGTGAGGGTGAGGGTGAGTGAGGGGTTGAGGGTGAGTGAGGGTGGGTGAGGGTGAGTGAGGGGTTGAGGGTGAGTGAGGGTGAGGGTGAGTGAGGGTGAGTGAGGGTGAGGGGTTGAGGGTGAGGGGTTGAGGGTGAGGGGTTGAGGGTGAGTGAGGGTGAGGGTGGGTGAGGGGGTGAGGGGTTGAGGGTGAGTGAGGGTGAGTGAGGGTGAGGGTGAGGGGTTGAGGGTGAGTGAGGGTGAGGGTGAGGGTACATGCTTTTCACTTTCTTCAAAGGTTGTCCGTGCATCAAGGGTAGTTGACTGAACTATAAGTATAATAATTGTACGTACTCTTCGGTGGCATTGAGCTCACACCCTCGAATGGTCTTCGGTAGTATTGTTTCCTGTAGAATTCTATTTCCTGCTTATAAAGCGCATGTCTCGGTCAGTATCAGCAAAGTGGTATGTGCATGTGAAAGTCGGAGAGTTGGAGGCGGTTAAGGAAATGCAGAACATTCTGCAAAAGTAATGGGAAACCATTTTTATCTTGAAACTGTTTTTAACCGACAGTCTTTTATTCCTAATCATAGATGAGTGGGAGTAATACAGGGACTGGAGCAGCAGCGCCTCAGTTTGGATTGGTGTGGCAGGCAGGAGAAAGTCAGGAGAGGGAGGAGAGGGAGGAGGGGGAACTGCTTGCGAAATGAAATTAAAAGCGGCCGGCCGGGAAATGCTCTCGGTAGCATTCGTTTGAAGTGTGAAGCAGGGGGCGGGAGCAGCCTTTGATGTGCGGATAATTAGGGGAGGAGCAGCCAGGAGATCCAAGCTGGGGAACAGATGGCTGGCGATTTGATGCTGTGCAAGCGCATTGACCTAAAAGCGCACGGGCACGGCACAAAATCGCCACAGTTAGTTAAGCTTTGTTTAAAGCCCTATAGTCTCGCTTCTCTCAATGCGCATGCGCATTGATAGGTCACGAGACCTAATCAGGGATCCTTAAGCGAACTACTATTTTCCCAGCCTCAGCTGAAATAAGTGTTGCACTTTTAACACTGTTCCAGCAGTCAATTCAAACATGTGTTGGAACTAAAAGGACTTGAATAATTTACTACTCCCTTTCCTCAGAGAGGGAGTGATTTAGACAGCCTTCCTTTGACGCTGGGTCTTCACAGGATGTTTCTGTTTAGTACCGTATAGTAGGCAAAGTAGCCTGACGTTTCCATCCGAATGCCCTTTAAGTCACGTAACTTAATCTTTATGAAGGCTACGTATTTTCACTGTGATCCGAATTTCCCAGGTTCTGCTTGCCAATGTCCCTTCTGTCTCCATCACTTCCCCATTCAGCTTTAAAGAACCGTGAACAGCATGAGTTACTACTATCTCACTCTAGTGTACTCATTGTATCAACATGAGAAAAGATGTAAAGACTGCCTGCCAACAAACATTCCCAACCTGGAAAACACACGTTCGTGTCTGAGGAATGACTGAGCTAACCGAGGGATTGTATAATAGACAAATGGTTCAATTCTACTTTGCGTCAGCTGTGCGTTTTACATTTCTTCATATCTAGAGAGCATTTATTTTTATTTAACTAAGTTTCATGAGAAGATTAAATCTACCACCGACAAAACTTCTCCCCTGCAAATGTAGTTGGGCCTTCATGTACTATTATACATCAACTATTCATGCTTCTGGTGAGACCAGGGGGGTCTCTTAATGCCAAGATCATCAACAGCATATGTATGTATAGAAGAGCATTAAAGATGCGATAGCAGATGGGAGTCACCTTATATCTGCCTTGAATGAGGAAGTTCTCCTCACTAACATTTACTGCACACAGCAGGACCAGGGCATCTCCTGCTAACAATGTCTTCCTCTTCCGCCCTCTCCCTGGACATAGAGGAATCAATCGTTGATTCATCATTCACATCAGCAATCCCCGCATGATCTCCTCAATGAGGGGAAATGGCAAATTATGTCTTCATAATCTTGAAAATAGAACTTCTTTTCAGGCAAGCACACACTGGCCTCGCCTCATTTGTAGTTAAGTTTTAGTGTACCTGGTACCCAATCTAAAGCATCCTCAAGCCCACTTACAATGCTGCTACCTTGAAGTCTACATCTCATGCAGCTTAAATTATCACAATGGACTTTGTGTTGTCGAGACTGGGGTCCTAGCCATACCAGAATGATGAGGAGACAAGCAGAGAGCAGCTTGGTTGGAAACGCCTAACCCTGGGCGGTCTCTTCCATTGCTAGCCTCATAACTGGGGTCCTGTTAGTTTTTCCCCTCCTCATCTCCAGATTTAAAACATTAGACAAGCTCCACCCACTGGTTAAGTCCTGCTGACCCACTCTTCAACAAATTATGACCTTCCATTTCATATTCTAAGTATGGAATTCTCTGCATCTGTTTCTCCATACCGACTTAACCCTAAATGCACCCAGAACAGCTAACTTTTGGTAGACACCCTATCATGTTATGGTGGCTACGTCGGCACCATTCATTCCCCTGCAAGTCTGCCTAGACAAATCACTACGCAATGCACAAGTTGTTTATGCAAAAACTCTAGGATATTACATGTACCTAGCCATCATTTTCCCAACATGGAGGATTAACTGTTAGCTGCTAATGGTGCTGCTTAAAAAAGATAAAGGAATTTTATGAGGCCATTTGCCTCATTTGTGGGTGGCTGGGCCCCACGGGCATGTGAGGGGTACCTACTGGAACGTCTGCGGGTTCGCCCTCGGTCTGTCAGACCCCATGTGTCCCTTGATGGATGCAGAGTGGAGCCGCAGCGAGACCTTCCTCGGCACCCACTTCAGTGCTGTCGACACCCCTAGGCGGCGCTATCCCTACTGTCATACCCGACTCTGACACGGAGCCGGATGGGCATTGTATAACGTCGCATCCAGCACCGACCGAGGACATCCTTCCGGAATGCAGCCGAAGCCTTATTTAATGGTTAAGCCTGAAGATGGCGACTTTTGGGAGGGGTCTATGGACCCTTATGGAGAGGATCCAGTTGAGGAGGACAACTTGCATGAGGAACTGGTTGAGGACAGTCACCTGACACCGGCCTGGTTTCCCCATCTCCTGTATCTATGGAGGAGGGAGCCTCTTTTGCTATATTGGTGCGCAGAGCGGCTCAGGTCCTGGGCCTTAACCAACCCTAAATGCCAGTCAAAACCAACGTTTTGACAGAGGTGCTTCAGCCAGGAGTTTCCTCCTCGGATACCTTACTCCAATATAATGAAGCCCTTATGGACGTCCAAGCCCTGCACAGGGGAGTCTGTTAATAGGACGATTGCCCACCGCCATCGTCCTGCACTGGGGATACCCATACCCAGCACCCAGGAGAGACTGGTGGTCCAAGACACTTCATCATGCATTCACCCTGGTGCGTTCTTCAACACAATAGAGCATCTAAGAGGCAGGACACTTTTGGATAGAGAATGTTTTCTTCAACCAGCCCGGCACTGCAGTAGGTGAAAACTGTGTGCCTATTGGGCCGTTATTCCCATACACTACGGGATTCAGTTGCAAAAGTGTAGCCTACAGTCCAGGAGGAGGCCCGGCCATACTGTCCCATGCGGTGGCTGACGGAAGAGATGCAAAAAAGTTCTCCATCAGACATGGACTTGACACAACCGACTCGCAAGTCAGAGCGATTTCATCATCGGTGGCCTTGCGGCACAACACCTGGCTGAGAACCAGGGGCGGCTCCTCCGCTAAGGCAGGTGAGGGTCGCCCCACTGATCTTGGAGTAGTGAAAAAGGGAAAAATAAAATGATAACATTATTATCATTTTATTTTTCCGTTGCCGCGGGGCTGGTGGCTCATGAAGGTGGAGTCGTTTGTGCACACCAAGTGCGCATGACTGCTTGACCGTCTTGGATCGGCCAAACAGTCATGTTCAATATGCTTGTTCCCCACCAGGCTGTAATACACAGTCTGGTGGAGAACATGCACAGGCTCCCTGTCCCCGTCTGTGAGCTGATCCACGGCGCTCAGACCAATCACAACGCTGCATTGCAGCGTTGTGATTGGCTATCAGGAGCCTGTGTGCTTCCTCAATCTTCAGCACTGGAGTCAGGAAGAGAAGAGAAGCAGAAACAACAAGGAGAGACTGCGGAAAAGGTATGTTTTAAAAAATATATATATTTTTCAACACCCCCCATCTTCCCGCCCGCCACCCCCGTCCTCTACCAGTCGCCACTGCTGAGAACATCAGTTTTTTTAGGGATGTCCAGGCTGCCCTCATGGACATACCCTTTGATGGCTCTCGCCTATCTGGAGACGAGGTGGATTTAGCGCTGGAGTGATTCAAGGACAGCAGAGCTACGGCCAGCTCCTTAGGCTTGTCCATGACCCCTCGTCAACCTCAATACGCCTTCTGCCCCTGTCGTGGCTACGAAAGGGGTCTCTAGTCACCTCCATACCCTCCCAGTCACTACGATAAGCAGACTTCCCAGCCATTTCGTGGCCGAGGGCGCTGGTCCAAGTGACCATGTTGGACAGGCAGCCAGTGATCAGGCCAGTCCACCAACCGCACCACCCCGCAGCCGCTGCCTCCTAGACTCTTTAGTCCGCCCTCAGATCCTCATGGGCACCCAATGGAAGGCAGTATATGTTATCACCTCCCCCACTGGTGGCCAGTAACATCAAATTGTTGGGTACTACAGTTAGTCCAAAGGGGCTACTCTCTCCCCCTTGTGGCACCCCCTCCACCCATTCCACCCCCTTATGCTCGGCTGAGAATGGACCATCTCTCTTTGCTCCATCAAGAAGTGCCACGGGAGCCATAGAGATGGTGCCTGCATCAGAACTAGGTTGTGGTTGCTATTCTCACTACTTTCTGGTGGCAGAAAAGGACAGAGGATTTCGTACTGTCCTTGATCTGCGCCTTCTAAACCCTTTTCTTGAAGGAGAAATTCAAAATGCTCACGCTCGCTCAAGTAGTGTCTGCCCTGGACCCGGGAGACTGGATGGTAGGACTTGCAGGACGCTTATATCCACATCCCAATCCTACCCTCCAAAAGACGCTACCTGTGGGACACGGTAGACCACAAGCAGTTTCAGTTCGCTGTGCTCCCATTTAACCTTACCAGCGCCCCTTGGTGTTTACCAGGGTGATGGCGGTGGTCACAGCTTATCTACTGATGTCAGGGATTTCAGTCTTCCCTTACCTCGATGGTTATTGAAGGCGGGATCGCCCCAGGCAGTCATCTCCCAACTTCAGGCTTTCACTTTGTGGATACCCTGCCGGGGTATCTCACAGGGGAATACCAGGACGGGTTCCCTAAGCAAGCACCTTGATGCCTTCGGGTGATACGTGCGCTATATAAGTCGCAATACATACAACAAGGAACCGAATAACGCCACCTACCACCGCCCAAGGGTACTGCATGAAAATCTTCCAGATCCAGTCTGGCACCTTGGGATATTCAAAAGTAAGGAATCTGAGGCTAGATAGAGTCCCTACCAGATAAGGTATTACCAAAGGTAAGTAACTTGGTAATTTGTGTCACACTTCATAAAGGTGGTACTGAGAGCAGCTGTAACAGCCTTTTCATTGGGCCACCATTTGAGAACAACTAGAAATATTTTCAGAGGTGTAAAGACAGTTGATGTGCAGAGACTCTGAGCATTCTATTTGTCACAAAACGACCCCATAGAAACGAGCAGTTACTCTAGCATTTTTTTTTCACCTTACTATTTTTGCATTCAGCGTTGAGGTCCTTTTTCCTTAGCAACCAATGCTCAGAAGCAGCAACCGCAGGAGAAAAATACCGATAATGTGCTCAAAAAGATGCTTGCTCTAAGGTAACAATCGTGAAGAAAATATTCCACGGGGTTCTCCAAAGGCTAGGCAAGCAGGAATTTTAAGGTGTATGCATAGGTGATTTTAGTTATATGTAGGCCAATTAAGTGAATAGCTTCTGCACTGAAGAGAAACATAAATGCATATGACTGTATTTTTTTTTTGTGTAGGTATATAACTGGGTGGGGGTCGCTCCAACTCTGTGAAAATCAGAGAAGAGTGGAGAGGATTTAGGTTCAGACCCGGTCAATGCTCCTTCATCTCATTGAATGACTGTGATGGGGAAGTCGAATTACATTTGGACTGCTGTTTATGGGATGTACCCTATTTCCCCGATGACTTCAAATACAACGAGGAACGTCAAGACGGGCTGTGCGAGCGGTCCCGGGACCTGCCACGTGAACGGGACCTTGAGCGTCATGGAGTCGACTGACGTTGGGCGGTACAGAGGTTGAGGGATCAGTCTCTCAACACCTTTAGGTGTATGGTGCTGCAGTTCTCACAAGCCTTGGAGTTGTATCCTGGCTGTAGGCACCACAAACACACCAAGTGGGGGTCTGTCACCGACATTTGCATGTGACAGGTTCCATGTGGTTTGAAACCAGTCGATTTCTTAGGTGACCTATTCACACCAAAACAAAGTCTCAGAAAAAAAGGTTGACAAAAAGTTGAAAAATGGCAGTCAAAAATTACAGAGGGGTAGCTCAGTCCAGATCACTGGTGTTGGGTGCAGAAAGGAAAGGACCGACGTCAGCACGCCGAGATGGCGCCTATATAGGCATCACAAACGTCACTTCCATGGGGGATGACCCGAACCAAACAATGACAATTACCGGCAAAAATCTTCCAGATCCAGTCTGACGCCTGGGGATATTCAAAGGTAAGGAACTTGCACCTAGAAGTCTCTATCAGATCTCTGTATATGAAAATTAATTTTCCTTGACCCCTGCTGAACAAGCTTTCTGACAAGAGCTGAGGTCTATAAATTGTGTACAACTGTTATCAGTGTTTATCACCATTATTTACCACTTATCTATTTTACAGTATAAAATATTAATACATCATTTGTGACTTCAGCATTAAATTGGATTCTTCATCTGGACATTAGCCACTCTATCTCAGGTAACTGCGATGGAAGATTTCAGTCCCAGGTAGAAAGACTTCTTTGCAACTTTTATACTACTAATAATAACGCGACTTTATAACACACATGTGGTCATTAAAGCACTCTAAACAGCAGGTTTTGCTATTACGCAGGACAATGGTGACCAATTATAGACCGTGAATGAAAGGTTACACTGAGATACACTTGCAGGCATTGACGCCTGTGTTTAACTAAATAAGCCATCTTGACATTAAAGACAGCTTGACTACAGACAGCTTTAGCTGAATGTCGTCAAATGACCTATTGTGTACAACACCAATACTAAGAGTGGGCTTTGGGGCAGCCTGTTGTCAGGTCTTTGTGGCTTCTTTCTTGTTTTTCTACATCAGTTGCTTGCTTCTTATTTGATGGCTTTCCTTTCCGTTCAAGAGTTGATTTACTTCCTAGATCATAGCTGTTCAATGCCAAACCACTCCACATGAGAAAAATTGATATTAGACATCACCATGCGCTTAAAACAGAGAGGTTGGAAAGCACCTCATCTGTTTCCCTGCTATGTCGAAAACTGCTGCTTTCACAGCCTTAAGTCTGACCCAGCCCATCTGCTCGGCTTATCCTGGCCCATCCTAACTTAGACATCATTGTATACTATTGCAACTGCATTAACATACCGCCTGACGAAACATAGACGTGTTCTATGGCAACTCCGGAACCTAAGTGGTAAATGTAGTGGGGTTTTTTGGGTTAGTGAGTTTAATCTTGTGTTTTCAAAAGAAACCCTTACATGCATTAGCCCAATTTGTTTGTGGTGTAAACAGATGGAGTTAGATCACCCGGCCGTCCCGTTCTTCCCCGACAATATTGCTGGCTTGTGTTGGTCTGGTACCTTTGTATTTGTGGGTTTCGGTTTTCACGCTACGCATTCCCGCTTGGAGGCAGTTCCACGTACTCTATGTAATTACTCATTAGCACCCCAGGCTCCAGCTCTAGGCTCACGTCTCTTGTTCCAAGTATAGTTTGTGAGGATCTGGCATGGCTCTTGTGTTATCTCCCCATTGCATTGTCTTCTCCAGACTGCATATTTGTGGACCAGTAAGGATCTCATCCTAGGACTTTATGGAAGCCGTTCTTTAGTCTCTAATCTGCACTTCACACGATTAAGTAAAACGGTAACAAAATATTATCCACTGCTGAATATACCACCAGCTTCTTTAGAACTTCAATGTTCCTACATCAGTGTTCTGCTCCACTCTATCCATTTTGGGACCATTAGAGATTTATCTACTGTTTTAACAGTGCTATCATAACCCCTACATTGTGCTACATCAGTGGCTCTTAAAATCCTTTTCACTTTTTTAGACTCGTTCTCTGCTTTTCAACTCCCAGAATAGAAAAATATGACATTTTGTGGAATCATTTCGCCAAGTAGACAACTCACTCAGCTCTCATCACTCTCTTCTCACAAGGGTGAAATATCCAGCATGCACTGCTCTCAAGAGCCATCTCTAAACAAGCGTGCCAACCTCCCACTTCTGCTAAAACTCTTCACAAGCGTTTTACCCTACCAGTAGCGCCATCATTACCACATCGCCACAGGTGTTATGCTAGGAGAGGAGCCATATCTGGAAAATAGACAGCACTATAATTTTATTAAAAAAATCTTAGCCCCTCCTCCTTACAAGTAAACCCAGAAGAGTATGGTGTAGTGGTAGCAAGGTGACCTTAGAGTAAGAGGAACAGTGCTATTTACTAGCGCTACATTGAAGAGAGCCCGATCAAAGGTTTACTATTAAGCCACCTCACTCTGCAAATATCATTTAAACATGAAAACATCTTAAAAACCAAATTAATGTTTCATGTGACCAAAATATCCTGCACATAAGTCATGCAATGCATACCTTTTTGTAAAGTGTTTAGCTATTCTTCTGACGGAAGTAGTTTTGTACTATAAACATTTAACCTTGGCCAACTGGTAAAGTTGTTTAGTCAATTTCACCAGCTCCTCTCTCTAGTCCGCCCTTAACATACACCGCAAATCATGAAAACAACGTATGTTGCATTACTTGGTTTATTTGGTTATGATGACCTCAGTAAGGGCATTTGGTATTGGCCAACTTCCTTGCAATTATTTGGTTTTCCCTGTAATTTTGGCTGTTAGCAATTTTCTGCAACTGTTTTGTAAGGAAGTGGGTAGAGGGAGCTACCCAGCAATACAGTACATTTGGATTATGCTTTACATTGATACAGTCACTTTCTATATGTTTCTAAGTTCGGCGATTTGGGATATGAGACCCATGGAGAAAAGTGGTGCGCCCAGGATCAATTGATGTTCGACAGTGGAGAAGCCAGGACTAAATTATTAGTTTTCTGGTTCCAAAAGCAGCAAATTAGCTACATGATCACATCACCAGAGCTTAGAAAAGGGCCAACTTTTGCCAGAGGAGCTGGAACTCTGGGAGCAAGTCGTTGATTCAGCACCCCAGGGGCTCAGCTTACCCATGAGGCTGTGATTGCTGGATCATAATCTGAGGATCACTTAAATGATGTGTGCATCCTCCAGACCCTCAACAATTGAGCCAATCACCATGATGAATTTGTTTTTACCGATTATGTCACTCTCGTGGTTTTTAAAATTCATTTTAGTATCTTGGCATAGACGTTTGATTTATCTGTAATGGCTCCATTCATTTCCACTTATCTTTCCCACAGTGTAATATACCATATTTATAAGATTACTGGACTCAAGTCCATTATCTTTGCCCTTGTTTGCCAAGACTGTCATCATCACACCTTCTGCAGATCACTAGGATGACAACATTTGTATCAACTGTAGAAGGCTGAAGGTTTACTGGATCCTCAAAGATCCGAACCTGTGCCCTTAAGTTACAATACAATTTCAACTATAGATGCATTAGTCCACTGAGCTGTCGTTCCAGCTCATAAATAAAAATAAGTATTTATTTGTTTATATTATTTGTCTTGTACAGCATAGAGTCACTCATGGCCAGACTCTAAGAGTTTGATTATGAAAAAAGGGACTCAAAAGAACTAAGTGTGCTGTCTGAACAATTTATTGAGTGAAGACCCAGGTTCTGAGGGGTTTTCGTAATTTCAACAGGATTGGTTAATTTCTTATTATGACTGGTAGAGATTCCCGCGAGTGGGGGTCTTGAACGCAAAATGCTCTGCTTCCACAATTCTGTAGCTTGAATTTACGAACTGTGAAGGAGAAGGAGTTGCCAGATCCTAATTTGTGGGTTGCATAGTACTTTTTAAAAAAAATTCAAGAAAAGCAGAGAAGTCAGAGTAAGCCTTATGCGTCTTGTGTGCAGCTGTAAACTGAATACTATTTTTGTTGTCACCAGCCAATTCTAGTGCAACTGCATTTATATAGTGGTTAGAGAAAAAATTTATGTAAAAGATCAGTTTTTCATGCCGGATTTCATGAATAAAGAGGACACTTGAGACCGTGTGCAATTTGAGGATGCAATACTCTAGACAGAAGCAACATCATCTACTAGACCACCGCTTCAGTGAAGACAGCTGATCAATTCTGGGGTTGCAAGCTTAAAATAATTGTTAGGTGCAAACTTTGAAATTAGATTTTGCAAATGCTAGAGTGGATGTCTTCTTAAGCTTGGCTCGCACTATTAATTGTAAAGCAAGGTAGGAACAATTTTGGATGCCTCTGGTTTGACATGGCATAAAATGGAGGGCGAATACAGATCCCACAGTCAGTGGAAGTGTATTGCCTGCAGTGCATTCCTGCGGCTGGAGGGTAGAGAGCAAGACAGTGAAATTCAATGAAGACTTTGCTATTAAGGGTCTGCTGATTAGATCTCCTGGAGCATTGCCCTATGGTAGGGGGTGGAGGGTGGGACTGCAGATTATGTTGTGAAGGTGAAAGGGGCGCCTTAGGTGAAGCATAGCCTTTTGTCCTCATTGATCACACTTTCTGTTGGTCTGATGTCAAAAAGTGCAAAACACATCTTTATGTGCCTTTGTTGGCAGTGCTTCAGGGTGGACACTACCCTGGAGCGAGGTGCATCACTATACAGAGGTTGTGTCTAAAGAGCAGCCAGGAAAAGATATTCGGAAAAACAGCCACCCAAACCGATTGTACAGCATGTAGACTTTAAAATCATTTAACACCATCGTTTAGAAGCACCACTAGGCTTCGGTAAGTCAGCTAAATTAATGTCCAGCATTTGAAAATAGAATACAATCCACCTCATACACTAAAAATGTAGAGCCAGCAATAGACCAAACACATTTTTCCGCAGACCGTTGCGCAATCAGGCATCTTGTTAAAGCATGAGAGGGTGTATTTTGGTAGGATAATGCATTTAGTAATTATTTATGGTTAAACAAAAACACAAGCCAGCAGTTGGTTAAAGCAGTCAGAATGGAGGAACTCGCCCTAAGCAGAAATGTGCTCAATTTT
This sequence comes from Lissotriton helveticus, assembly GCF_964261635.1. Classification (NCBI taxonomy): domain Eukaryota; kingdom Metazoa; phylum Chordata; class Amphibia; order Caudata; family Salamandridae; genus Lissotriton; species Lissotriton helveticus. Next base: position 54,914,922 of record NC_136070.1, on the reverse strand, counting down.
TCTAAGACTGAAAATTAGCCTAATGGTGACATTTTGTAGGTTTTGAAGTCTTGCAAGACTTTTTTCAGGAAGCGTCAGTTAACATGGGATTGCCAAAATTGAGCAGTGAAGAGATAAAGGCTTTGGCAGGAATAACTTGGGGTAAACAAGGGAATGGAAAGTTTTTTTTTATAATGTTCTCAGTTGGGAAAAACAGGATTTTTAGACATTTGTAGCACTTTTATGACATCTCTGGGTGCCATGGCTAATTACCAGTAACCAAATAAACTTAACTAAGAAGGCCTGATTTAGAAAAGTATGCCTTCAGGTTTTTGACAGTCAAGTTCAAGCATACTTCTGTTAGGCAAGCTGTCCCAGAGGCAAGATTATTTATCGACAAAAGACCTTGCTTCTTCACATACTAGTTTGCTCATAGAGAAATGGGCGAAGGAAGTGATCATTGGAGGATCTCGGGCTTCATTCTGGGGGGCAGGACGGGGGTCAAATACAAGGTACAGATTTAACAGAGGACGACATGTAAACTTCCGCTGAGTAAAGAGACAGCAAACTCCTCCCCCAACTACGACCCCACCACCCTCTTCAAACATCAATGCACAAAGAGATTCCTCGTCAATGATAGTACCTGAAGAATTTTAACATCAAAATATAGAAAGTGCATACATTTAATAATTTTCTATATATATATCCATGAAATAAATTAGATAACTTCACAGCGGATACGATGACATTTTTAAACATTACATGATAAACGGCAATAAAAAAGAGAGGAGAGGAACCATACAATCTGGGTAGATTGACTAGGCAAGAGATGGCATACATAGAGGCACCGGCAAAAGCTTTAGTAGAAGCAATAACTTGCAGTTACATATATTAGTCCTTCAGAAACGTTACAGAACACAAACTATCCACAATCCCATTGTTATGTTTTTATTTTGTGCCATTATCCTGCAAACAAATGTTGTGAAGAGATTTTAAGAAAAACACGTTTTACTAAAAATGATGCTTACTGTTTCAAGTACAGAAAAGGAGGATTCCACAAGCTTTTTTTTGTTTTGCATCTGAATTCTTACTGATGTGAGGCAAACTCTTACGCAAGACAACATCTTATTCAACATCCTCAACAGAGTATACATTCCCAGAACCATCCTTATTCTGCCGTGTTAAAAATCAATGGTTTCACATTCCACGTACTCTGGACACCAAATCTACTAAAATGACTAGAAAATACTCACAGCACAGCAATGTGAAAATGGAATGCTGACATTACATCAGTTCCTTCATTCTCCGTGCATCAACAGACAGTGACCTACCGGCGACATCATCAGACCGCGACTAATCAATTGTCTGATGGTATTTCCAGGAACAGTTCCCAAATGAGTAATATATGTTCACCAACAGCAGACAGTCAACTCCTAATTGAAATTTTATTTGAACACAATACAAACTGTCTTTATATAACCCACTACACAGGAGTACTAAACAAACAAACATGTCCTGCAAATTCTCTTTACAGGTTCATTACATTTTAAAATGCAATTTCAGTATTGTTACATCGTTTAGTATTAATGACACTTTATACAACTACATGTGTTCTCTACAGAAAATGTTAGGACTTAAGGTACATTAGCACAGTGCAAATCCTAGTGACATCAAAAAGATGCTGAAGACATCAAATGCGACTCTATTTTGGAAAGTATCAGTAGCTTGCCATCCTTGATACAAGTGAATTGTGAATCACTGAATGATGTTCTACAAGCTGGTTATGCTTATTGAAAAGTATTCTTAGATGACAGAAGTGTAAAGCAATCCCTGAATGTGTTGTGCAGTCGCCATCGCAGTACACCTGAAAACTGCAGCCTAAGAGGCAAAAATCGCCCATAACTGCGAATGCACCTTGTAAATCGGATCCAGGGCATCCTTTTATCCCAAGCTAAGCTAGGGAGCGAGAAAGCTTGGCACTGCTTATATCAACAAGCAGAAGATCAATGATACAGCAGCTACAAACAACCGATAATATTTTCAATGTCTGCAAACCAGTACCTTCAGCACATTCCTTGTGTGATTTAAATACTATGCCCCAAAGATTTAGAACGTGGGACACGTACGCTAGTATAGGAGGCGTGCAAATCTCAAGAGGTCATCATAACGATTGTTTATGCACAAGACTGAGTTGCAATTCTGCATATTTCTAACAGAGATGTCCCAAGTGTAACCACTAAAGTAGTTTTGGTCTGGCAGTAGGATCAATGCTTCCCAACCAGGGAAAGGCTGTTTGGCATGCTCACACCAAAATCCATTAATACGAGAACCATCCAAAGATTTAACACTGCCAGGTGGAAAGCCCTGACCACTTCACACAGAAACAAGAGCATATAACAAGATTGTAAATAATTTAACAATATTGAACATTTCCAACTTTTAAAGCAATGATATTATATAAATTTACATAAAGAAGTGCTACCTCTGATTTCCCAATATCAATTTGAAGGAGTATCTGCACATATACGCTGTGAATGATTTTGAGTTGCAACCATTTTGACCTAAAAGGAACCACAGATCACCGGGGTCGGAGGGATAACTGAACTGAAACAGCTATTCAAAGTATTCAATAATATTTTACAAAATAAAGATACTTGGGTTACTGAGAACTGACTTGAGATCAAGTAAAATCCACAGGAGTAGCTTCAAGAGCTTCTCATTTTAAAAGGTACTCTGTTCCGATTCTATTTCATATTCTAGGCCTGTAGTAAATATTATCCCATGGCCTCTCTTTAGCTATTATGTTCCTTTGCTCCTCTAAGGTCAATGATCACACACAGGTGGGCACCGTTTTCAATAATCCAAAGTATCATCACATATAAACAAGGCTTGCGTCACTACTACTCCTATGAATTTTGGTTACAGCACCTACACCAAAGACATCTCCTCTGCTGAAAAATTTTCTTTTGAGTCATAAACCATCGTTTCTGCATTATAAGACTTTTTCTGCTGTCAGAGATAAAGTATTGGCCAACTAGAATTAGAGTTGGAAACCTCTAAACACACGAACTCATGAAGTAGGCTGCTCTCCCAAGCAGGCCGGCACTCCTGAGATGGAAATGATTTCTGTCGCAAATTGCGACCTACCTCAATAGTATTCATGAGGTAGATCGCTTTGTGACCAATTGGAAAACACTAATCTAAAAAGGAAACTTTAATTTAGGGTAACGATTACCAAACAACGATTCAGAAAAAAATTACTATTTGGAAACTGCATTTCTAAAGTTACAAATATCTAGCCGTAAGATTCCAAACCTCTGAAAATTGACTTCACTATGCCATTATTTGTATCAGATTCCACAAAAGAAACTACGCTTAGGGCATGATACTCTAAATTATGAAAGTATAACTGGTTACTGAAGCTGTAAGTCACTGGCAAAATAATTTTTGCTGTAGAATTGTCTTGATTTTTGTCTTCATGTTTGGATACGCATGGGTTTGGCTCCAAGGGACATGAACCTCATTTTCAACTTGGGGCATGATCTCCTTTGAACCCAACAGTATGCTCTGCTCAGTTTCAAGGACTGTGCTATTCCAATATTTCCTTTTGCTGCTGTTGTGGAACGTTTACCAGGGTTTACAATGGACAAGGTCCAGTGGGGATGCTCAGAGCCTTGAGTATTGAAGTATTCAAAACGGTTCTTTTGATAGACTGGTATTTCATTCAGCTGACGTGTTTGGAGCACCCACCCCCAACTCCAACTGTGTAACATCCGCCGGAGCCTCAACCAACCTACATTAAAGATTCACTGTTGGTGAACCTTCAAAGAAACACTTCTGCACACCAATGACAGCACTTCAATGTGTTGCTTTGCATTGAATGGTCTTGCACGTGAACTGACACTAAAGAAGACAGAAAACGAAAACCTGAGGTGCGCTAATGCACCACAAAGTTCACTATTGTTTCAATTTTATGGCGACAAACCAGCCTTCTAAGCACACCAAGAACAGGTACTCACTGTTTCATATTTCCTGCACGTGAAATGCTTGATCCTAAATGCTGCCAATCTGGAGAACAGCAATATAGCAATATATGAAGTCATGTTTTCAATTTCAGAATAACATGTCGTTCTCACACTGAATCTCAAGCCTCCTTCAACGCCAAATACACTAGGAGACGCTGCTGTGCAGCTGTTTGGGACTCGGTGCAGGCAAGGCAGGAAACACCACCGTAGGAATAAGGGTCATCCCGTACCCTTTGTAATGGGTGCAGTGTTACTTCATGAACTGGAGACCGTTTTACCTCCCACAGTGCTGCGGTGGGATTCATACATATAATAATATTTAAATAACCATCTAGTGCTCTCTGTTGTGCACACCCCAAACTAAGTTGTCTGTGCGAGTTGATAACCATACTGTCTGGGCAAAGCTTTCACCTCATGGCTAACAGTGTAACACGAGAAAACGGCAACCAGCAGCAGAAAAGTGCCCCAAAAAACGTTGCAAATAGTCTTCTGCTGCAAGACACCGGGCGTGGTTCTCTTTTAGTAACTTTGAGAAAGAAACTTTTCAAAATCTGCAAATCTTGCAGCAGATAAGTGGCAAGTGCAGTAAAACCATAATAATTACGCTGAAAATGCCATAGCGGCAGAATCACATTTTCTATCTTGTAAAAGAAAGCAAACACTTGGGAAAGCGCTTTAGAAGTCTAACATATGGTAATGCAAACAAATATCGCCAGCAAGAATCAAATTAAGCAGACAAAACAACAAGTGAACGGTCTAGAGCTCCACCCCTTGATGAGTTTGAGAATTGGTGATACCTATGTACACATTATCTCTGCGTGAGGGAAAAGAAGAGGGAGCAGGTAGCAAGCAGGTACCAGGTTCTTCTTGGAAGAATGCGAGAACATCTTGGGAGATTGGAACGTTTTTCGCACGGGCATTTTCTGTAATCCTCGCTTTGTTCTGCCGACTCCAGAACAAGGCGACACTTACTAGGGCGGTTGAGCTAAATTTGCAGCACGAGAGAACCAGCCCTGTCAAACACCACGCATCAGGCGTTAGACTGTCGCATTTTAGGGTGGTAGTGCGCATCACCGCACTAAAATGCAAAGTCACGCATTTATAGGCTTGAGCACTGCTATATTTAGTACTGGACAAAGGCCACAGAGTGTTTGATTGACAGACTACTGCAGGCCTGGGGGCTTGCTCTCTATTCACTGCGGCATTCACATGACGGTGTCACGGAGACTGGAAGAATTATTCGCCCAATTGTAAGTCGATACACAACCTAATGGGCGGCAGTTTAGGTTTCATAAATTAGTTTGGCAGCCCGCCAGCCGCTCGCCCCACTACCGGTTATGCCGCCAATATTGCGGTGCCTGTGGCATCCAATGATGAATGCAGCTCGAGTGTGGAGTCGGACCCAGAGCAGCAGTGACTCGTAGCGGCCAACCCAGACCGTGACTGTAACTAGCACTCTCAGATCCATAATCTATTTGTTAACCTTGATGGAAATATTTAATTTAACAGAATGGCAGCTTATTTCAAATAAGTGCAAGTGTGCAATACTCCTTATGTTTAGGGAACTCTAAGCAGGTATAACAACGAAATAGCAGTTGTTATAGTTTGATGTGTGTGAATATAAGTTCTCAGTACAGCTCTCAACTTTGTAAATGAACGATTTTGGGAATTACACCCAGAAGGCCTTCCTTTGCCCTAAAAGGGGGACATTCATAGGTAAAGGCTTCAGCAGTTCGAAGTGCGACTCAATTTACAGGCACTTCCCTCACAGAGCCAGGCTGTGCAGGAGAGTCCCGTTTTCGAGGCCTAGTGATGCTTTCTGACTTCCACATATGCCTCCTGCAAGAACAGGTCCCAGAGGAGACGTGCGGTTTGGACATTCAGTCTGATTCATGCTGACCATACAGGCGCTGTCCTCCCGTTCATTTCCTGCAGCCTTCCCACGCTCTGGCAAAGACGGCCCGAGTTACTCATCCCAGTCCGTACTCCTTTTTACAAGACATCCTGTATGCCGCTGTATTTTGAGGCTAGAGGTATAAGTCTTTTTTTTTCTATGTCCACGATGCTAGTTTTGTATTTGTCAGTGTAAGGCGGAATATTCTGTTCTATCATTCAGTGTGTACAACATTTCCACCCTAAAAATAATTGCAAATTATTCATCTAACGTAGTAACATCCGCGCTCTTGAATTGTTTATGTAAGTCTCGAGACCACCTCCGATCCCACAAATACTCAGGTACTTGTTATCCGCGCTCTAGAATTATTGATGCAAGTCTGGAGACCACCTCCGATCACACAAATACTCGGGTACTTGTTATCACGCTCTTGAATTATTGATGCAAGTCTCAAGACCACCTCCCATCACACAAATTCTCAGGTACTTGTTGTCCGCGCTCTTGAATTATTGATACAAGTCTCGAGACCACCTCCCATCACACAAATACTCAGGTACTTGTTACTCGCGCTCTTGAATTATTGATGCAAGTTTGGAGACCACCTCCCATCACACAAATACTCGGGTACTTGTTATCTGCGCTCTTGAATTATTGATGCAAGTCTCAAGACCACCTCCCATCACACAAATACTCAGGTACTTGTTATCCGCGCTCTTGAATTATTGATGCGAGTCAAGACCACCTCCCATCACACAAATACTCAGGTACTTGTTATCCGCGCTCTTGAATTATCGATGCAAGTCTGGAGACCACATCCCATCACACAAATACTCGGGTACTTGTTATCCGCGCTCTTGAATTATTGATGCAAGTCTCAAGACCACCTCCCATCACACAAATTCTCAGGTACTTGTTATCCGCGCTCTTGAATTATTGATGCGAGTCTCAAGACCACCTCCCATCACGCGAATACTCAGGTACTTGTTATCCGCGCTCTAGAACTATTGATGCAAGTCTGGAGACCACCTCCCATCACACAAATACTCGGGTACTTGTTATCGCGCTCTTGAATTATTGATGCAAGTCTCAAGACCACCTCCCATCACACAAATTCCCAGGTACTTGTTGTCTGCGCTCTTGAATTATTGATACAAGTCTCGAGACCACCTCCCATCACACAAATACTCAGGTACTTGTTACTCGCCCTCTTGAATTATTGATGCAAGTTTGGAGACCACCTCCCATCACACAAATACTCGGGTACTTGTTATCCGCGCTCTTGAATTATTGATGCAAGTCTCAAGACCACCTCCCATCACACAAATACTCAGGTACTTGTTATCCGCGCTCTTGAATTATTGATGCGAGTCTCAAGACCACCTCCCATCACACAAATACTCAGGTACTTGTTATCCGCGCTCTTGAATTATTGATGCGAGTCTCAAGACCACCTCCCATCACACAAATACTCAGGTACTTGTTATCCGCGCTCTTGAATTATCGATGCAAGTCTGGAGACCACATCCCATCACACAAATACTCGGGTACTTGTTATCCGCGCTCTTGAATTATTGATGCAAGTCTCAAGACCACCTCCCATCACACAAATTCTCAGGTACTTGTTATCCGCGCTCTTGAATTATTGATAAAAGTATCAAGACCACCTCCCATCACACAAATACTCAGGTACTTGTTACTCGCGCTCTTGAATTACTGATGCAAGTCTCGAGACCACCTCCCATCCCACAAATACTCAGGTACTTGTTATCCGCGCTCTTGAATTATTGATGCAAGTCTGGAGACCACCTTTCATCACACAAATACTCGGGTACTTGTTATGCGCGCTCTTGAATTATTGATGCAAGTCTGGAGACCACCTCCCATCACACAAATACTCGGGTACTTGTTATCCGTGCTCTTGAATTATTGATGCAAGTCTGGTGATCACCTCCCATCACACAAATACTCGGGTACTTGTTATCCGCGCTCTTGAATTATTGATGCAAGTCTGGAGACCACCTCCCATCAGACAAATACTCAGGTACTTGTTATCCGCGCTCTTGAATTATTGATGCGAGTCTCAAGACCACCTCCCATCACACAAATACTCAGGTACTTGTTATCCGCGCTCTTGAATTATTGATGCAAGTCTGGAGACCACCTCCCATCACACAAATACTCGGGTACTTGTTATCGCGCTCTTGAATTATTGATGCAAGTCTCAAGACCACCTCCCATCACACAAATACTCAGGTACTTGTTATCCGCGCTCTTGAATTATTGATACAAGTCTCGAGACCACCTCCCATCACACAAATACTCAGGTACTTGTTACTCGCGCTCTTGAATTATTGATGCAAGTCTCAAGACCACCTCCCATCCCACAAATACTCAGGTACTTGTTATCCGCGCTCTTGAATTATTGATGCGAGTCTCGAGACCGCCTCCCATCACACAAATACTCAGAACTTGCTCTCCTTTGAGCGAATCAGCAGGAATGTTTTTCGTTTCTCCCGCTGCGGCTTTTCTCGCTGTACTTTTGAGGTAAGACAGGCAGGCACCTGTTCTTCAACTAACTAGTCTTGCTTGAAGCAGGTAAGCTCTTCCACCGGATGCTCTTCAATCCTCTCCCCGCCAACACCCCCATTGCTGTCTTCCATATGAGCACTCTCCCATCTCCACTGGGACACCCTGCCCTTCATGCTGAATCCCTCGTGCCCTTAGAAATTTTCACATCTGCATTTTCTTTTAAGAGTCAGAGTGAGACTGCTCTGCCTATCTCTAGTCTCGGAAACAAAATATTCTGGTGGGTCCTAGCATGCGTGTCTTCATCAGGACATTATGCAATAAAATTAAAGGGCAACCTCACAGCGGTGCAGCGGCACTGAGAGTGAAAAGGATGTGTTGATTCAATGTACAATATCCATTTTAAGTCCCCAATGAATGTGGCGTAGTCTCTTTCGTCCATTAAGATACGAAGATACATGGTGCGTGGCCGCTTGGGAAAAGGAAACTGATTCCAAATGCTGTCAAGTCTCGACGAATGAATCGTACCTTGCTTCAGCGGCAACCCAATCTACCTCTTGTACTCGTCGGGTCAAAACGTCGACAAGAACTATTTAGCCTGGATTGAACATTGATACCCTGTGGGGGGTGGTCGATCTATCTGGATACCACCCTCTTCTGACTAAGGAAGAATTAACTGACTACATACATCCACCAAACAGGCTTCTTGGCTTTGGCTAAATTGGATTCCCTCATTGCCATAGAAACAGAACTATGATTATTTTGTGTAGTCTTCTGAAGAGAAGATAGTTATCTGCAGATCTTATGTTTGGGAAATTCCATAGCTTGACAGCTTGAACAGAAAAAGACGTACCACCCATATTTTTTTCTTGGTGGGCATCCTTTTGGTTTTATCAATGTGTGTCTTGTTTTGACATTTGTTTTTATAAAACTGCATTGTTGTGGAAGCTGCCGGGCCCTCACCATTAGAACAAATATTGGAAAAAAGCATAAAGTACGTTTGGGGTCTCAAAAAGTACACATTACCACAGTAGTCCTTTGCACTGAACAAAACAATTTTGTGTCCTGATCTGCTCCTTGTGAAACATCATAATGCTGTCCCTCATACCAAAGGCAGCCACAAGAGAGAGATCGAATTTTAATAAAATCAAATGGTCTTGGTTAACGCCAGACCTAATTAGAGGGCCAATTCTTAAAGAAAGTCACAAAAGTGCATCCATGGTATATTTTCTTGTTCTTGGTATATGTTCAGATTTATGGTTTTCAAAAATGTACAAGAATTTACAGAAGTAGGCCAGGAAATTGCACTCCTAGAAAATATTTGAGAACTGCATTTTAGCACGAGTAAATATGCATGTTTAGATTTGTGCATGGGGAAATCTACTAAGCGTTTACAAGTTCACTTTTCCTTCAACCCCTTTTTCCCAACCTTGTAAGATGTTTTCCTTCAGTCTTTGTCAGGGGTACGTTTTCCACCTTTCTCAGTTTGGAAAAAGATTACAGAAGACCAGTGAAAACTCCCCTAGAAAAAGAAAGGTGGCAGGTTTGCATACACTCAAAAGGGCATTCCAACACAAACTATTGCTTACATCTGCCTCCAGCCTCAATATGTAGATCTGGGGAAAGAAGGCAAAATAAGTCAATTGCTAGAATTAAATACCTACTATGTGTAATATGAGGCCGGGCATAATCAGAGCTGCTATAATCAGAGCTCTTATATGATTAGATTGCTGCCAAAATGTGTTGCTGTACTATGTGGCATTAAAGGGACAAGTGGATTTTTTTTACAGGACTGGAACATTTATGAAGCAGCCTGTCCCATAGATATATAAATATGTTATAACATTTCACACCCTTAGAGATTGTATAGATATTTTGGACCAACAGTGAATGGACTATAATAAAGTTCTCCAAAATCGTAAAGTAATATGTGACATATCTCTTCAGTTAATCCATGCTTGTTCCTTTGGCGGTGTAATATATATATATATAATAGGTATAAGTTGCAATTAGGGGCCCATTACGATCGCGGACGGACTTGCGTCCGTCCGCGAGCCCTGTGTAGGAGGGAACGTCCGCATGTGCTGCGGCGTTCCCTCCTGTGCAATTAGAATGTGACCGCCACCCTGGCGGTCACATCCTCTATATTTAACATTGCGGCGGGTGCGGCTTCAAGCTGCACCCGCCGCAATGTTAAAAACACATGCAATGCATTTACATGCACAAAGCGGCAGGCACCGCGCAGTGCCTGCCGCTTTCTGCATGTAAATGCAGGGGGGTACCATAGGTACCCCCTATGTGCACCCCCCACCTCCCTTCACCCAGGGGGCCCGCAACGGGCTCCCAGAGTGAAGATCCGTATGCTTTTCCACGGCGGAGAACCCGCCGCGGAAAAGCATCTCTTCTACGCCATCCCAATATGTCTGGCTCTCCATCATATTAGAGCTTTTCCGCCACGGTTGTAAGCCAACCGCGGCGGAAAAGCAGCGGACTGAAACCAGGATCCACCAGCCATCCTAATGTGGCGGTGGGTCCGCAGAGGATTTTCCGCATCCGCCGGGCCGGCGGTGGCTTCCGCCGGCCCAGAGGATGCGGAAAATCCTCCATCATAATGTGCCCCTTAGTTGCTGACCGCTGTGTAGTATGCTTTTTGTATTATTTTGAGCCATAACAGTTATATATGTGTCAAGCAAACCACAGGTCAGCCCTTTTTGCATATCTGCATAATGAACGCAGTTTGGTGGTTGAGTTGTTTGCAATTCTTGGTTATAAGCTGAGGATTGTGCTTAAGGGTGTGGCGGTTTTCTGGGCTCTATTACCTGGATGCAGGTGGTACAGTTATCTAAAAAATATACAAGGTTTAACTGTCTTCGGAAGTGCTCCTGGGTGATTCTAATGCTGGCTGGCAGATATGTATTACAGAACTTGGCAGCAAGCTCCAGGGCTTGGCAGCTTGTACGAAGAAAGCAGAGTCCCTCCTATGGATTTCTAAAGGTAAGGTGGCATGGTGATAAATGGAGCAAACCTGGAGCGCTGTGTTCTGAATTTAACTTGTATGTATAGCGTACCTTTTCCTTGGGAGGCTCTGCAGACAATGCAAAGTGCCTTTAACATTGCATTTCTAGCTACAGGTAGCTTTCTTATGGTGAAGGCAACATTTTGAATGAGTTGTATTTTGTGAATAATAAATGCGGGTGCGAGAGTCATGCTTGGAGATTACGAGGGAGAGGATAGCTTGCAGTTTATGTTGGTATGCAAAGTATGGGAAGATGCGAAGTAGTGTTCATTGTGCAGAAGGCACTCTATGTGTAGTTGTTAGCATGAGGTATTAAGGATAAGTCTGAATCCTTGGGTATCTAACTTCTCATAATGTTGTTGGAGCGGCTTCAAGTTCCTTTGGCCATATGGTGGTAGGCTGATAGTTTTGCCAGTGTCCCCATGTCCTTATCTCTGTTTTTGCGGTATTGAGTTTTAGATGTTTCTTCATTATCCATGTGTTTATGGCACAAAAGCAGTCAATAAGTTTTGCACTGTAGAGGCCTTTGGGGCTATCTATTTTCAAACTGATTTGGGTGTCGTCTGCATAGTTGTAGCAGGTGAGGTTATATGATTTAGTCAGGTTTGGTAAGGGGGGTAGGTAGATGTTGAATAACAGAGGGGATATGATGGACATCTGAGGAATGCCACAGTGTTGTATGTGAGGAGGTGATTGCAATATTGTAAAATCTTTGCAGTAGCATGTGGTGGTGGACAATGTCAAATGCAACTGATAAATCCAGAAGTAGTAAGACATCTACCTCGTTTTTTATCCACCATGAGTTTCATACCATCCCAGATCAATATGATGGCTTACTCTGTGCCTTGGCTGGTCTGAAACCGGACTATTGGTCTGACAGTAAGCAATGACGTTCAGTTAAATTAGAGAGTTGAGTAAACACAGTCTCTCAAAACTATTTTCCAGTAATGGTCTATTTCACATGGACCTATAGTTTGCAGGACACGATGGGTCGAGGTTTTTCTTTTTGAGGAGAGGTCTGATGTATGTTTTAAGGTTGGGAATTAACTGTGTTCTAGGGACTTGCTGAGAAGGCATCTGGCTACTTCTCCTGCACAGGTTGAGTAAAGGATATATTTAAAGATTCTTGGTAGTGCTGGGTCTTATAGTGAATGTTGTAAATCGGGTTACTGGTTCAGGGAGTTCAAACAACAACAACTACAATCTTTGTCAGGGTGAACTTGCAAGCAAACCCCAAATAAACCTGTGCTCATACCTCTGGTAGCATGCCACAGAGCTGTCAGCCTTAACTTAGAGGCAATGTGTAAAGTATTTATGCAGCACATCAAACAGAAATAAAGAGCAAACACCCATAACACAAATCCCACCAATTTTGACAAATAGAGGAACATTTAATAAACAATTTGACACCAAAACAATAGAAATGCAATCTGTAAATGGAAGATATGCATTTTAAAATATTTTAGTGACAATAGCGACAAAAAGCACAAAGTGCCAACTATGGTTATCTGGTCGGACCGGACCGGGAAAAAGTCACAAGTTTAGGGTGATCACAATGGAACACCGGCCAGCTACAGGCAAGTTAGGTCCGCTGAAGAAGAGTACCTTAAATCCTGGTTGGGGTGCGATGGAAAGTCCTTTAGATGAGTTGTGCTAGACGGTGTTGAAAAACTGTCCGCGTGGAGCTTCCAATGTGAGGTACTGCGTCAAGATGCGTTGTGCAGTGAAGTGAGTGACCGTCGATGGGAGCTTGGAATGCAAGGTATGGCATCATCATCGAGGAAGAAGAATGTTTGCCCTTCACAATTGCTTCTATGGAGAGGAGCATCCAAGTCCACTATTGTATTTGCAGGAGCATCGGTGTAGTGACATCAGGCAACAGAGTGTGGGCTTCAGGCAGATCCTGCGTCCCAAGAAGACCTTTGCACTGCCGGTCTCTGAGCAGCCATCAAGGCTCAGTCCAATACTCAAACACAGCTCCATGACAAGGTACCCAACATCATATACATTTTTGAACATTTAATTGAAACTTTAATGGTAAGGCACTGGTGCCCATGCCTTTGCTCCAACAAGGGAAGACATTGCGTTCCATTACACTGATGCAAAGTAAATTCTAAGCTAATCCCGCTTAGAGCAATTCAAGGCTTAAGTAGTTCTGAAGCTAATCTACTTCACTTTTTAATCAGGTCAGGTGTCAGAATTAGCTGGAAAAAATAAGTAGAAAACGAATTCTTAAAGTGATACCCCATGGCCGCCCCACCTTCTCGACCTAGGAATATTACTTGTGGCGGAAATGCTCTGTCTAACAAACTCTCAAACCAACAAATGAGGTCAACCGCAGGCACAGCCAATAAATCTCCGGCGCTCAACCTTGTTTGTGTACCAGCCTATGTACTGCCATGTATCAACATCTGAACCAGCATATGTATGGTTGAAACATGCTATCTAAATGGAGGAAGGCACACACATGATACCAGCTGATGCTGTCTTGATACAGCCCATTTTAGTTGTTTCTCTGAACACTGCTTTATGGATTGCTGGTCGAAACAAAACAGACTAAATAAATACGGATTAGAACACTCCACATACAATATAGTCTCTTGGAGTAAAACGACAGAGGGCAATCACAAGCTACTCCTGGCTGGCGCTATTACATGTTCTTGGAACATCAGGAATAAGTGTAAGAGTAAACTTATACATGTAGGTTTACTCACATATAAGTTAACCTTTGTGAACGGGCCTCTTAATGTTTATTTGCTGAATCTTCTGGATAAAATTTCACTTAATGATTATCCTTGGTTTCTGATATCGCCGCTGCCATCACCGTTTCATATTATCAAGCAAAAAAAAATAGGTATTTTATTAGCAACTGGATATTACTCAATTTGTTGACTTAAGAAAGGCGAAAGGCTGATTTGGTCTTGCTGCAACTGAAACCTTTGACCATCAGGCTACATATAGATCTTCACAACGAGCACCTATTATAGAGAGCTACATGACTGGCAGGCAATAGTTAAAACGGTGCTTTAGTTTTCCCCCTTTGCTAATGACAGGCAGTATCTGATCAGCTTGTGTTTTACTGCAATGGATAACATTTCTCTAAGGAACATTTCCATAAAAATGGCACTAGAAAGCACATATTTCACTTTCCTTGTTTTAAAAATAGAAAAAAAAAATGAAGTCCGCCTGTGAAAGATCCGAAAATTGAACGTACACAATGTGACAACTCCTCTGCTCTTTTCTGGTTTAGCCTGATCTCCCCACACTATTGTTTTTTTAAAAAAATGCATACACAATATACATACTTTGAGGGCTTTTGGTCAGACGACTATCAAAAGGTCTCGTAAATTGTCGTTCACATTTTGCATCCACCCACTACAACACACAGTATGGAGATATGGGTCAGCCCACTTTTATCCATTGGCTCACAAAACTTTGAGTGACTACAAAAAGCCTTTGAATATATTAACAGCCACCTAAAAGTAGTTCCTAACTCTTCAGTGACAAACGTACTTTAAAGTGTTGTTTTATTGTATTTAATTTGCATATTAACCGTAAATACCAACTATTTCTTTTGCCTGCTCTTTGAATAATTAGATGTGGATTTATTTTCTGCCTCTTTGTAGAATTTATAGTGTTTAAATAAAATTGTAGCTGCCTGTGATTGGAGTGTTTATGTAGTGATTTATTCTCGTCTCCTCACAAATAATAATAATAAAATAAATGGCAAAACTGAACGGTTTTGATTTAAATGACACCAGCTGTGAAAAAAACAGTAAATCATTTTTAAATGTAAAATTCTAATGCAAGCACCTCACAGCCATGGTTTGGCTTTTTTTGTTTCTTTTTGCGAGATATCCTTGTAATAAAGAATAACAGAAAATTAACCATTGTACAGCTTGCTAAGGCCGGAACTAAATGGCTTTGACAATGCTTGTTATTCCGTTGCTTCTAATTCACTTGCAGTGGACCCTTTGCCAACCAACAGTCATTGGAGTGGTCGAAACTGATGTGAAACGGAGGCTGAGAATGATGTGGGAGGATGTTAAATCGAGAAATGCTTTGTGATGGAAGAGAGAAATGAGGGCTATATTATATTAATAATACCATTAACTTCCTATTATAAGCTCTTGTGGCTATAGATTTGGAACTTTGAAGCATTTTAGGTATTACTGCTAGATATGGATGCAACTTATTCGCTTGAACCACCCAATTTGTCCAGAATACCTCTACATTAGTGGTGGAATATTTAAGTCCAAATGAAATACACATATTTCCAGGTTACATGAGTTTTCACAGGCGAGTCCATCAACTTTTGTGGGTTAATTCTGGGCAAGTTTCCAAGTTACTGTCATCAATAGTCCTCATTTCATTAGCCAAAGAAGAATGAAGGACTGAGTCGGTATTGCTGAGGATTTAACCAATGATCTTTTAAATTGTGCACGCGCTTTCGCTTTCCGCGGCGCATGCATTAACTAAGTAATTAGCCTATTTAAGCAAATTAGATATTAGTTTTAAGCTCCAATTCCAATATTTTCCAGAACACTAAGTGGATTCCTTTGCTTGGTACAGGGGTGGATTCATCACAATGTTTACTTCCATATTAGTGAAGGAAGTGTATATGGACTCCTCCAGAAACTGACAAGGTGGTGACTTTGTCCATGAGAACCTGTCCCCCACCTGCCACTTGATGGTCGGGAGAAACACTTTCAGTCCCAAATGAATCGTTCGTCACTCCAGCCAGTTGTTGCAGAGACAAGCTTCTGCCAGAGACTAGAGTCCTCGGTTCACCACCTCTCCCAAACTACCACCCCAACCCATTAACAATGCATCCCATTAGTCCTGGGTGGGGTATGGAGAGCGTTCTGCCGTCAGTCCACTTGCGATGGAGCAGCCAACACTGCAGGTCTTTCACAGTCCCCTTCGACACCTGTATGGACTCAGACAAGTCCAGATGTAGCCGAGCCCACTGAGATTTCAGATCCCACTGCAGAGGCTGCTTATGCCACCTGGAAGTCAAGAGACCCAGAAGCCTCAGAGCCACTCTCACTGTAACCCACTCATTGGTCTAAAATGATACGCCTCCTCCTATTGGGCGATCATGCGCCACTTAGGGTAAATTAAAGCAGTTCTACAGTGGCTGCAGGAAGGTTTACTGGCGTTTGTGTGATATGTTGCCCATGGAAGCCTGGATACTATCAGCTTGCTCCTCGACCTCAACCATGCCAGGACAAGGAAGCCTGTGCTGAGGCACATATTCTTGCTGCCTCTACGGATACCCCCTACTGAAGCCTCGAAAGAGGTGCTGTTGTTGGGGGAACTGCAGAGCAGTGTGCTCTAGACACAAAGAGCAGGCGGTGGCTTTACTCTCTAAGAAGGTCTCTAAGGCTGAGTCAGCCTGTGCTCCAAACATTTACAAGACATCAAAGGGGATATCCCTGGGGGACTGCTGTACGTCTGATGAAAAGTCAAAGGAGCGAATCCAGGCGTGTTGCCAAAAGTACCACGTTGGTTGCGACTGCCCTACCCAGACAGGCAGTTGTGTCCAGGCCTGGGAGGATCAACCCGATCTCTTTCGGGAAACCCCGACGTCTTGTCCACCACCCTGTACCACAATGAGGCATGACATGTTGACTGTCCTGAGTGCAAGAGTAGTGTGGGAGAACATTTGTTTTGCAAACATTTCCATTTGTTTGGATTTCCTTTCCGGGGGAATGGTTGGGAAAATATTGCATTGAGGGGGCTGGAGGATGCTTGTAACACCAAACTTTCCAGTTTGTGGTACTGGAGGTACTGGAGCAGGAAGTCCGGCTCGCCAGCGGCAGGTCTATATCGTCTTGCCACTTGTCTGTTGACAGGAGGTGCAAGAACCTGGTTTTGCCCAGGTGCCCGCCAGAACATTAATGACAGCCTCATTAAAAGGTTGCAAAGATTCCTTACTGGTCTGGACTGAATTAAGGACTTAAGTTAGAACTTTGCTTTTTACTTCCTGCATAGACAGAGTATGGTCATAGACTTTCACCACCCTCTTGATCAGCGCGGTGAAGGAGGCAACGTCTTCAGTAGCAATAGCCTGGTTTGGAGAGGATAGCCTAATGTCTGGTGAGGTGTCTAGGTCACTGCCATCCTGAAGGTCTTCAAAGATATCCCCTTCTTCATAAACATCCCCTTTACAGTCACCTTCCTCCTCATCATATTGTTAAACAGTTTCTGGGTTTGAATGGGAATAATGTCCAGAGAGTAGGGGCTGAGTTTCTGAGTCCGACAAAACTATCAAATCCATATCTGATGCCAATGGTAACAGTGTTGAAGATCGGGCCTGTGCGTTGGTCACGGCACTGGGGACGGTGTTAGACATTGCACCGGGTTCATAGAAGAGGATGACCTCAGATATAGATCAAGTGGAGGAATCACCATTGGGAACGGGGCTGCCAATGTGGGTCCATCTGGCAGCCACCTGGAATCCCAGAGGTGCTCTAGTGGTATCCGTTGGGGTACCAAAGACTTTGGTCATGGCTTCTCAAGGCTGATGCATCCTGTCCACTGTTGTTGTTTGCTGGGGAAGGAGGTTGAGCGTCAGCAACTCAGGAGTTCGTACCATAGAATGGCTCCACAGCCTGGAAGTACATGGTGTGAGCTGTGGGATGTCGGAGATCCAAGTTTGGTATTTTTTGTGTTTCTTGTCTGACCTTCTGGATTTACCTGAACTCCGGGACTTCGAAGTGACATTCTTAGTTTGAGCATCCTCCAGAAAGGGAGCACGTCTGCACCTTCAACTGGACAGCTTTGCAGTGTGACGACGGTCAACTTGGCCTTACAGTTGCAGATGGCCTTGCATTTCATCCCCACACAGCAAGGCATGTCTCCGAGTCTTCGCATTTCAGAGGCACCAGAGGCTGACACTGTCTGCCTCTGTCACCGAAATCTGGTCAGGATAGTCACGATATGGTTTAAACTGTGTCATCTTGGGCCATATCTGCACAATTTATGGAGAAAAGTCTGTCAAGTAGAGATATTGCTAGGTCTGGATCGGTGCCAGAAGGCGCGTAAAGACAAAAAACTGACAGAGGTGGTGCATGTATGAGGTCCCCGACATCATATCCAAACGGATCTGATGAGGGGCCGCATGACTCCATTGACACACAAAGGGACTGGTACAAAAGTTTCTGTATCCAGTCTAGCGCCTGTGGAAATTCATAAAGTGAGGAAGATGCAGTTAGAAGTCTATCAGAAATCATATTTCTTTTTCTTGTTTCTAGTATTATTTAGTGGGAAGATGTGTTATACTGTTCTTATTTGTTCGCACATGTGGGCTACTGTCACTCTTGGTTATACTGGGTTCTAAAATGGTGGGGGAGGTTAGAGTGTCGCTTTGGAACTAACTGCACTGCACCGCCCTCTTGCCCAGCACATTGTGTGGCTTTACACTGGTGACCTGGTCGTCATTTGAGATACACAATTATGATTTTTGGTTCTGGGTGAAAAATGTTTCCCTCTTCAGTATTACTAACTTACAACCACCTGATATGTTGTTTCAATATTGCCATGAAGTAAAAGTACAACTGGTGTTTTGCTGAATGTGTATCACTATTTAACTTATGTGGCAAGCCCTGCACCTGCTGACAACTACATGCATTACTGGTATGGTGTTGGCATTGGTATTGGTACTGGGGTGGAGGGGAATAAGCAAATATCCTGCACCAACTGATACGCCAATCCACTGTACTCTGCAGAACTGCACTCTATGCCACTACACTCTACACCACTTTCCTATATTATGCTCTACCCTGCACCAATCCACTCTGAAACAATCTACTCTATGCAACTGCACTCTGTCACTGCACTCTACTCTGCACAACTGTACTTCGTGTCATTCCACTCAAACACGTTTGCTCAGCACCACTCGACACCACTGCACTCTCTGCTACTCTATTCTATACCACTCTACTCTGCACCACTGAACTGTACTATGCACCACTCTAATCTACGCCACTGAATTCTATGCTTTTGCACTCTACGCGATGATGCAAAACTCCACACCACTGCACTCTACTCTGAACCACTGTACTCAACGCCAATACACTCTAAGCCACTCTATACCACTGCACTCTATGCAACTCTATTCTGCAGCACTGCACTCTATGCCACTCTACTCTGCACAACTCCATTCTACGCCACTGCACTCTGCAGCACTCCACTCTATGCCACAGCACTTTATGGCACTATGTTCTGCAACTCTACTCTACCCCACTCTACAATACTGCACTCTGTGCCATTCTACTTCTGCACCACTCCTCTCTACTCTGCAGTACTGCCTGCACTCTACAATGCTAAGCTAATATACAACACAGCGTTTTACGCAGCTGAATTCTACACCACTGCACGTATTGCCCTTATAATGTGCAACACTCGACGTTGATGCACTCTACTCCACTCCACTGTACTGTACACCACTGTACGCGACTCCAATACATGACACTCTATGCCACTCCACTCTACAACGCTCTGCTCCACTCTTTGTCATTCCACTCTACGTCACTCAACACCACTCTCCTCTACGCCACTAACTTTTAGCCATGCTAAATAACAGCCACGCTGGGGTGCAACATGGCTAAAACACATCGGGAAAACCAATAGCTATTGCACTGGCGAGACCTACTGGCTTCACCAATGCCTGTTTTATTTGGAAAGGCTTTGTGCAAGAAACACTGCTTCAATGCACTCCTGAAAACCCAGTAGCCACTGCGCATTCCATCTTGTGTGATGTATCTTTTGTTTTAGTCACAGTAGGGACTAACTGCTTACAATCTATGCTGTTTGTCATGTTGTCTTCTGTCCACCACTTTAGTTCTCTTTGTACTTTACTTGTGACAAAACTCACCCAATCTTCCAGAATATTTCACCACTGATCTGTTCTTGCTTGAATTAATATGATATGCAGAGATGCATATGGTATTAACTGAATGCATGGTATCATCATTCTAACATTCTCATCACAGTTCTCACTGGCAGAGACTAGGAGTACAAATATGAGCTTGACAGGCAGAGTACTCTGTCACACATGTGACAGTGTTCACTGCTGCGAAACCCTTAGGTCAACACTCCTCATTTAGAGACCGGCGGACCTTAAGTATTCCATTTACGGAGCGGAGCCCCTGTTGACTCTATCAACAGAATACTTCCACCAAGAACTGAAAGAGTTGGGCAGTCGGATGAAAGACATTACACCGGCCGCCCTAATTAGGGTGGAAAGTGCAAAGTCTTTTTTGAGTTTGAGGAACAAGAAAACACAATGACTCCCACACCTTGGGAGTAAACTCACAGGGTTCATTATATTTTGTTTTCAGAAAAAAAGCAGCTCTTTTATAGTGTGTTTCTGAAAAACATGTAAAAAGTTTGGTGGAGGCTGTCAAAATCAACAGTGGATTTCCACCAAACCGCCATTACACCAGTTCTTTTCAATGTACAGAAATGACTATTGGCCTGGTCATCTCTATATTTCACGGACAGCAGTCCATCAGGGTGGCATAGGTAAAGTCCTCCGCCAGCCTGACGGACTGTACTCTGTCCAACAAACCTTAAATCAAGCCCTACGGGGTCTGGTGAAGGTCTACTAGATCCTGAACCGGAGGTATTCTCTTTTGTGTTGGGACCTCAATAGCTGTCCTTATAGTCTAATCCGCTTCTAAGAAATACATGTTGACTTGATTTTTACTGATCTGGCATGCTTGCAAAAAGTGTCCTTTCACCAGACCGTTGTCTAGAAATGGGCAAATATGAATGGACTGTTGCCTGAGGTTTGCAACCACTACAGATATTTTAAGACTCTTGGCCCAAACTTTATTTTCGAATGACAACACCCTGAATTGATAAAAACACTCCCCTATGCACCTGAGATTCTATTAATGTTCCTGATTTGTTGGAATGCGAAAGTAATTCAGAAAAGGGGGTGGTGATGAACAGAGTGCCTGAATTAAGCAGACCACTCTTACCCAGTCCAAAGATCAGGGCTTGATCCATCACCGTTTTTTAGCTCACTGCACCATCCCAGCTCAGAACTTGGCTATATGCAAATTAGTCTGTTCCTGTCCCAGTGCATGATGGGAACAGGGCAAACCAAACTACCTAGCCAATTCTTGTACTGGGAAGGAAACAAGCTTCCGGGGACCGGTTTCTGCCATTTCAGGCGTCTTCGGCCCGGCTTGCTTGAATCCTGATGGTGCAATGAGCAAGGGACTCACATCTGAGTATACCCTTCCACGCTTATGGTGGACAAACGGATTCAGAAAAGGGGGTGGTGATGAACAGAGTGCCTGAATTAAGCAGACCACTCTTACCCAGTCCAAAGATCAGGGCTTGATCCATCACCGTTTTTTAGCTCACTGCACCATCCCAGCTCAGAACTTGGCTATATGCAAATTAGTCTGTTCCTGTCCCAGTGCATGATGGGAACAGGGCAAACCAAACTACCTAGCCAATTCTTGTACTGGGAAGGAAACAAGCTTCCGGGGACCGGTTTCTGCCATTTCAGGCGTCTTCGGCCCGGCTTGCTTGAATCCTGATGGTGCAATGAGCAAGGGACTCACATCTGAGTATACCCTTCCACGCTTATGGTGGACAAACTGATTCAGAAAAGGGGGTGGTGATGAACAGAGTGCCTGAATTAAGCAGACCACTCTTACCCAGTCCAAAGATCAGGGCTTGATCCATCACCGTTTTTTAGCTGGAATGCGAAAGTAAGCATTACTTAGGTCTGTTACCAAGTAATCCCCTTCTTGTAATAGGCAGAAACCTATTCTGAAGATCTGTCATCTGGATTCCAGAAAAGGTCTTAATGTCAAGACTTGTTTTGGTAATTGGAAGAAATTCTCGTAATACATTCTTAGGTCCTGATTAGGAGACAGGCAGAGTGGAACTAGTTTATGGAATTCTGAGTGGACGGGCATCCCACTCATTTTACCCTTTAGTTGGAACACCTGAACCAATATTACTGGGTGATAATTCCTCCCAGAAAAATCTCATGAGGATTTGGCTACAGCAGCCGTGCCTCTTTCAGTTTTTTTTTACTTGCGGGAAGATAGGGATCATACGATGATGCCCAGAACCTCCATTTCCTACTCCTCACACAGAAGCCACAGTATACATTTACTAACCCTGGGCCTAGTTCGCCTAGTAGCACTTAGTACGCATAGCTTCGCGAAGTGCACTTCGCGAGCTATGCGTAGCTACGTGAACTGCTTAGTGCACTGTGCAAAATGCTGTTCGCACTGATTGCACAGTGCCGGATGCTTGTCCACACTGTGCAATGAGTGCAAACCACATCTTGCACAGTGCAAGTGTTCGTTTTCTGCCACTCGAGTAGATTTCTACTAGAAGAGCAGCTTTCTCAACGCCGACTGGTAGTTTCTCATCGCGAGCGGTCGCGAGCATACGCGACCACTCGCAATGAGAAACCTGACCTCCCTGCGTTGAGAATCTCACCGGGAGGTTTATTTTACACACTCGCGATCGGCAACCTGATGTTTCTGATCGCGAAAGAGGAAAAAGTCCCACCGGGATGTCATTTTGCTAGCTCGAGGTCACCAACTTGACGTTGAGGACCGCGAGCAAGCAAAAAATGACCGCTGCACTACGCTACGCGTGTTTGCACTGTGCTACGTGCAATTTGCGTAGTGCGAAGCTGCGCAAACTTCGCAAACTACGCGAGCATAGCGTAGTACTTCGCCCAGGGTTAACATTTACCACCTGCTCAGAACAGCTGATACATTTATGGATTAAACCCCACAGAATTGGGAATTTCATTTGGTTTTATGACTGGTAAATCCAGTTTCACACATTAATTCCACATTCCTTGTGGCTTAACTCAGAACCACAGAGTACTAGAGAAGGGTTACAGTAAAGTACAATTTTTTCATGTGCAGATTTACCACCCCACCAGTACAGTGCAAACCTGTAACCAGCCCCCAAATGTTAATTCTTTTTATGGTATTAAGAAGTAAACCCCTTGTTCCACTCTTTGTACAGTACTTTTTTTTATTGCTCCTTTCAGCCGTAGTTGTTGAATTTGCTGCACTAAATATAATGGTTGTTAAGGTATGGTTTACACCTATTGTTAAGAGGTAATAATTCTACGCAATGTGCTTTGCCACATACATCTGGCTTGTCGGTTATCTCCTGTGGCAAATAATCTGCCATTCTGTTGTCTATTGGTCTTGAGTGTTGCAGGGGCACTCATAAGCAGTCACTTACTGGCCTGGGCATTTCCTCTTGAGGTTTGGAGTTTTTCTCTTCTTCTGTCACAAAAAGTCTGCCCTGCTTTGCTAGTTCACAGGTCGTTGAGATACTGGTTGCACTACCATGGTAATTTGTTGAGCCTGTTCGCTGTTTGGAAAAGGGAGGGCTATGTTGCCCTCTTCTTTTGGTCTGCTGAGCACCTGCAAAAATTGGCTCGGGCGTGTAATGTTTCCACTGCCTTTGCCATTTCATTTGACTTTTTCATTCTATGAAAGTAATCACCTTGTGACGTTTCAAAATGATCTTAACCTACGAAAGGTGTTACAATGATGAATGGCTGTACCTCCGTACAGAGGCAGTGAGCCTCAGCCATGTATTCCTGCCTAGAATCCTACCAGTAAAAAGCTGTCTGCCGGCTGTATCTGCAAAATCAAATGATGATTTAAACTTGTATTTGCAGTGGGTCTTTCCCTTTTGGTCCTGTATTACGTGCTTTGCAGTTTTGTTCTCTATTCTTCTGCAAGATGCTACATAAGCTACTCCATCTCTCCCTTTGATGATGACCATACATTCTTAACAATGCCTTCGATCACCTTCTTTCCCTGGTGAAGGGTGCTTGGCAGCATTGGGAGGAACAGATACCTCGCTTTTCTAAGAGAAAATAGGATTTTCCTATTCCTCTTTTAACTGCATTCCACAGGTCCCGGCAGCTCTTTTTTTACCCCGTCGGATAAAGATAATCCAGCATGCAGAGATAGGTATGATTCAGGCTACTCATTAAGTGCATCAGTTTCAACATTTGCCATATGTTATTCTCATCTTGATCATAATTAAAAACGTTTTGAAAAAGTGATGGTACCGTGGGCCATCTCCACCTGCACTATCATCTTCAGAATGCAGTTGGAGGGGTCTAGTGTAAGAGGTCTACTCTCCCCATCAACTTCTTCAGCTTTTACCTCAGCCTTTTTGACCTGGTGTTAAAGGGATCTTAACAGCATGCAATGCCTCATAAGATTCATTTTTCTCTTGCAAACGATCAACCATCTTGGTTTCAAAACATCATCTTTTATCTGCCTATTCAATTTTGGTCTCTGGCGTTAACTTGTTCCTTGTTGTAGGAGGGGCATGCTTCTACTGAGCCTTTGTTAAATTTTAATGATCTCAAAATCGAGTCGTTTTTTTCTCCTTACTTGTCTCTTTTTCTTTAACCTGGCAGTATCTTTCTTTTCTGTGCGTTACCCCTCACAACTGCGGTTGGATCGCCCCATCTCTCCCCTTGCGTAGTTCAACTGTGGGAGGGATACAGATTCCACCCCTATACGTAAAATTTGCAATGTTTTATGTTATTTATTTCGTGATGCTCTTACAAGTTTTAGTATGGAGGGATTGTTAGCGTACATATTCAGATGATATTCTAAGTTGGCTTCTGTAGTACAAAAATATAGCATGCGTAGAGTGTTTAGAAAAGTCTGTCTATTACTCTTGCTATTTGGTTTTCTCCTGACTGGTTTCTAGTACAACATATTGATGTATGTCCTTGGCAAACAAACTTCATTTTAAAGTGGCGCTGCATTATTCTGGACTTTTGTTAGGCATCACATAAGATAGAAAGCTCGGATAAATAATGCCCTTGTTTTCACTTCTTTTTTTACACGTGGAGACCGAAAATAATCTTTCCCGATCTACAATTAATTGTACAACGGAAAACAGCATAACTGTGAAGACTGAAAGCTCTTTCATAGCTTCTGATATGTACACCAGAGAAAGTGTGCCCACATTTTCTGAATGTGCAATAATTCGGTCCACGCATCCATAAATACCTCGTGATGTTTTGTTCAAAACGTAGTAATTTTTTCAACTTTCTTGAAGTTAAAAAAGTATAAACTGCAAGTTAAAATCAAGCAAAAATAGGCTTCTGATTATAAAAAATGGCTGACAGTCCGACACCGTTAGTGTGGGAAAATGCAGGTTAATCTATTTTTGTTCTTATTGCAAAATAAAAGTCAGAGAATAAGAAGAGTCGGACACCTCCCCTCCGGATGACTGGCGTAGAGTAGAGCCGATCAGTTCGGAAGTTCTTGGTTCTTGAGACAACTAAAAAAACAAGCATTTGCAATGCCATAGGTCTCGCATTAAGGTAAGTTTGAACTTTTGGCGCTGCTAATAATACTGCAACGCCAATAGTTCAAAGTTTTAGTAATGAGAGAGATATCAATCAATCAATCATATCATTTGTAAAGCGCACTACTCACCCGTGAGCGTCTCAAGGTGCTGGGGTGGGAATTGCTGCTACTGCTCGAAAAGCCAGGTCTTGAGGAGTTTTCTGAAGGTCAGCAGGTCTTCGGTCTGCCGTAGGTGGATGGGGAAGGTGTTCCAGGTCTTGGCGGCGAGGTGGGAGAACGATCTACCGCCGGAGGTTGCTCTTCGGAAGTGGGGGACTGTGGCGAGGGCGAGGTCAGCGGAGCGGAGCTGGCAGGTGGGGGTGTAGAAGCTGAGTCGTCTGTTGAGGTACGTTGGTCCGGTGTTGTGGAGTGCCTTGTGTGCGTGGGTGAGGAGCTTGAAGGTTATCCTCTTGTTTACAGGGAGCCAGTGCACGTCTCTCAGGTGGAGTGTGATGTGGGTGCGGCGAGGGATGTCGAGGATCAGGTGTGCAGAGGCGTTTTGGATGCATTGGAGCCGTCTCAGGAGTTTGGCCGAGGCTCCTGCGTAGAGGGCGTTTCCGTAGTCCAACCTGCTGCTGACGAGGGCCTGGGTGACCGTTTTTCTCGTTTCAGTGGGGATCCACTTGTAGATCCCGTGGAGCATGCAGAGGGTGTTGAAGCAGGAGGAGGAGACGGGGTTGACCTGTTTAGTCATGGAGAGGGTGGAGTCGAGAATGACCCCTAGGTTGCGTGCGTGGTCAGTGGGTGTTGGAGCGGTTCCCAGTGTGGTCGGCCACCAGGAGTCATCCCAGGCCGAAGGGGTGGATACAAGGATGAGGACCTCCGTCTTGTCCGAGTTCAGCTTCAGTCGGCTGTTCCTCATCCATTCAGCGACGGCCTTCATTCCTTCGTGAAGGTTGGTTTTGGCGGTGTGGGGGTCCTTGGTGAGGGAGAGGATCAGCTGGGTGTCATCGGCGTAGGAGATGATGTTGAGGTCGTGCCGACGGGCGACGTAGGCGAGCGGTGCCATGTAGATGTTAAACAGAGTTGGGCTAATGGATGAGCCCTGGGCTACACCGCAGATGATCTCGGTGGCTTCGGAGCGGAAGTGGGGGAAGGCGGACACTCTGTGTTCTGCCGGACAGGAAGGAGGTGGTCCAGTCCAGGGCCTTCTCTTGGATTCTGGCGTTGTGGAGGCATGTTTGTAGTGTGTGGTGGCAGACCGTGTCGAAGGCGGCTGACGGGTCCAGGAGGATGAGGGCCGCCGTTTCTCCGTTGTCCAGCAGGGACTTGATGTAATCGGTGGCGGTGAAGAGGGCAGTCTCGGTGTTGTGGTTGCTGCGGAACCCGCATTGCAAAGCAAAGCAATCGCGCCTTAGCTTTAAACATCTTAAGCTAAAGCGCGGGTGCCGCAACTGCTTCAAAAGTAAAGAAATAGATTTTTTTTTTTTAAATATGTCTTTACTTTTAAAGCGGTTGCGGCACATGCGATTTAGCATAATATGTTTAAAGCGTGGATGCTGAGATTGTAACATAAGTAAACAAATTGTATTGTATTGAATTAGTATAATGAAATATGAATAGAAAAAAATGGCGGTGCATGCTTTTTTTCTATTTATTTACTTTTGTTACAATGGTGGCACCTGTGCTTTAGCTTTAAACATCTTAAGCTACAGTGCAAAAGCCGCGATTGCTTCAAAAGTAAGGAAATAATTTTTAAAATGCACCTTTTTTTCTATTTCTTTACTTTTGAAGCAATCGCATCACCACGCATTAGCTTAAGCGGTTTAAAGCTAAAGCGCAGGTGCTGACATTATAACAAAAGTGAATAAACCGAAAAAAAGGCAAGCAGCCATGTTTGGCGCCGCAAATAACAAATGAAAGGCGCCGCTGCCATTATTCCAGTTGAGGCGTGCCACGCTGGATACATATAAAAAATTTGCGTTGCGGGAGAAAGCCATTTAAGAAAATAGTGCTATGAGACTGTGATTAAAACGTACAGAGTAACAACACATGTAACAAGGGGTGTCCTCATGGGAGGTTAGAAGAAGAGAAAAAGGCGGTACTAAGGAGGGACTACTAAGCCTATTGACCAATGAAAAGCCACCATTTACAAAGGACAGTGACTGCAGCTAATTAAAAAGATGGGTGGAAAGTGGCAGAGCTTCATGCCCATATCCTGAATACAAATGCAAAAGGAACGATTGATGGACGGAATGCTGAACAATGCAAAAATGCACCCCCAGTCACAAAGATCTGGGTTAAATCCATTGCTCTTCTGCGCACCACGCCAACCCAGTTTGGACCCGGCCATATGCAAATCAGTCTTGACCTTGTGCCTCATGGAAACAGTCCAGTCCAAACTGCCAAGCCAGGTCCACCCTGGACTGAAAACAAGCATCCTGGGACCGGTTTCGAGCCATCATCCCATTTCAGCCAGGCGACCTTTAATCCAGCGTCGAAGTGAGCACGGGACCCACGTCTGGGCATACCCTGCGTTCCCACTTTGGGTGACAAATGCAAAAGGAACAATTGATGGACAGAATCATGAGCAATGCAAACATTCACCCCCAGTCACAAAAATCTTTGTTTTCTCCATCATTCTTTTGCTCACAACGCCACCCCAGTTTGGATCCAGCCATATGCAGATCAGTGCTGACTCTGTGCCTCATGAGAATAGTCCAACCTGAACTGCCAAGCCAGGTCCTCCCTGGACCGGAAACAAGCATCCTGGGACTGGTTTTGGGGCATCACCCCTCATCAGCCAGGTTAGCTTGAATCCAGTGGCACAGTGAGCACGGGACCCACGTCTGGGCATACCCTTCCCATTTAGGGCGACAAATGCAAAATGAACACTTGATGGACGGAATGCTGAACAAGGCAAACATTCACTCCCAGTCACCAATATCTGGGTTTAATCCATCGTTTTTTAGCTCACCATGCCAGATCTCTCTACTGAGTGAATGTATGACATTGTTCCGCATTCTGTCCATCAACTGTCCTTTTTGCACATATCCTGAATACAGCATGTCTCGAAGAGACAGCGCAAGCGCTGCCTAGACAAGACTTAACAAGTCGATCTTGATAATTGAGAAAAAAAGTTTGTTTGAGTTTGTAATGTATTGTTATTTTTGTGATGACCATCAACTTGTAACACTGACTGGTGTGAAAATATATATTTTCCTTGCAGCCCTGATGACTTCCAACAAAGGATGAAATGTGTAGGCTAACAAGAATGATTTGATATTGAACAGATGATGCTGTCATTTATATTTGTGGAATAAAAACGGAATATTTCATCACAACGAACACTTGGCCTGCCAACACCGTTTTTTAGATTAATTGTCAAATTTTGGACTGAAATACTTGTTGTAATTTTGAGAGTGCTCCTTCCCCATTTGTAGTAATTGTTGTAAAGATTAGTGGCTTGGGCGGTGGACCACTGGTAATGAGCGCTAACACGAAATTAACAAATAATAGTTGAAAATTGTGTCTTGCGAGCACCAGTTCTATGCCCTCATAGCCAGTTGTGCATTGTGTAATGGAGACTTAACAAGCATTTGCAATGCAATCAGTCTCGCCTTTTGGGCTTTATAAGTATTTAGCTGTGCAGCACATTGTCTGCAGCTGGGGGCCAGTACCGGTCCCACCAGGATGCGGGGACGGGAAACAGTTCATCCCCAATGGACAACCAGCTGTCTGAAAAATGCTAAATATCGAGGATTGGTGAAGTTAATAAGGTAATAATGCCCTGAAATTAAGGAATACTACATCAATATACATATAGAAAGCTGTGCAAATGTTCACATAAATAAAGGCACCCACTGAGGAATAGGTACAGCGTTACAAAAAATAAGGGAAGGCGCTCATAAGGAATTATTAAAACATAACCTCCAAAAGATTAGTAGTACTGGCAAGTATGAGTACAACATGGAGTTTCAGTACACACCCTCACATGTGAAGAATACTACCACAATATACATACACTGTGTAATGTGCGCATAGATAAAGGCACCTACCAAGGAGCGATAGGTACATCAGTACCAAAATAAGGGAAGGGGCCCATAAGGAATCACGGGAACGTAACCTCCATGAGATTAGCAGTACTGGCAAGTATGAGTACACTCCACAAAAAGAAAAAACTGGGCTGAATAAAGTAATCTATAAAAATTAGCAATTCATGAACCACCCTAGAATTGGACAATACGATAAATAAATAGTCGCGTATCTATGGTGCATTTGTAGAGAGCACGCTCTCATGGGGCCGCCCTAAGATGATCCAAATACAAGATACCCGTGCCTGGTAACCCGTCTCTACTAGAAAAGGAGATGAAAATGAGAGCGGCACAATACAAAAAAGAAATAGTAAGTGCACCGCTGTGGGAAGTGACATACTGTTATCACCGTACAGCAAAACTGCGTCCTATGTGGAGTGCAGGGATAAATACTGGTGTCAGGGCAAGGCCATGGAACGTGAGGAAGGACTTGCATGTGTCCCTGATAGGGGAAAATGGCAGCCATGTTGGACATGTGTTCAAGTATTGGAAGCGGTGTTACTCATGGTCATTCTGCCAGAGACAGGAAAGTTGTGAAGCTGGATGGAGAAGACGGAAGCACATGGGGCAAGTGCATCAACATTTCCATACTTTGTTAGAGAGCAGTTCAGCTTGAGGGCAAAGTGTGAGCCCAACGTGCCCCTCATTCGTCCAAACATTCAAACCTCCGGACGACCAAAGGGAAATGCTGCATTTGTGCTCGCGGGTGGGGAAAGGGCTCATATAACAAGCATGCATGACGTAAAGTGGTGCCGCAAGACAAACAAAACTAGCAGAGTGCATGTGCATCTGCTACATTAAAAAACAAGGGAGGGGGGCGGTAGCAAAGGCAACACGGACAACAGACGGTGCTCAGAGATAGGAGCAGAGCTTGGACCTCAGGCCGTAAACTAAGATAAGAAGCCATGGCAAAAGAGAAAGCACTGCGCAGACACTATATATGGCCGATAATAAAAATAACAGTGTTAGTCTGTAGGGCGGGAACAGACAGCCAAAAGGCGGGACAAAGTAAAGCTTTTACCCACAACAAAGGAATTTTGAAAGGCTGTCCAAAAACAAATGAGAGTGGTGGGCGTGGTGAAAGCCCAAAGAAGGAGATACAACATGACCAGAGACCTAAAAACTGTCATTTCTGTTTGGAAGAGTCCCTGAAGGAATGTTGCTATACAGTGAGCGGCTGCAGAAGGCCGGAAAGGGTTTGTGGTGAATTCCTTCCTTGGCAGTCAGTGAATGCCTGGGGGAGGGAGAGGACGATGTTTGGCTGCAACGAGAAATGCTTTAGATCTGCTAGACAGCAGTGACAAGAAGGAAGCGTCCCACCTGGCCGTGCGTTTACCTTGACAAGCCATCTAACAAGAGGGAAGTTGCATTTCTGTTTTGCTTCACAAGGCGACCTATGCAGAGCCAGAATTCATTATTCAATTGGTATTTTGAGATCGTAGCTACGGACCTCCAGATTTGGCTAAATAAAAAGCCAGTTTACACAGCAGAGATAACCCATGTGGGCGACCTCCCTATTCCCAATAATAAGAGACAACACATGTATTTGTTTGCAAGACTAAGGCCATAGTTTATTGGCTGCAAGTGATCTGTCGTGGGTTCAATTTGTACAGCTTTATATCTCTCCCGCACTCCCCTCATCCTCAGTTGTTCTGGTGAACATTCGCAGACACTTCCCTCTTTATCAGCTGACCATTCATACCAGTACCCCTCACTCAGAAAGGGATACCCCGTGTCCATCTGGTAGTGGCGGTACACTTGAGGTCGTCGCGCTTAACTCATTCATGAAGAATTGAATCATACCAGGCGTCTTATCATGCAATGCAGCGCATTTTCCTAATTTCAAAAAGTGCGCCTGCACTAACAAGGAGAGTGCACCATATTACATTGAATGTGCTGCCCCCAGGGCAGCCGCAAAGTCGTGCTGCCCTGGGAGCAGCGCATTCAAGTGAATGACTGCACCCACCTGCAAGTGAATGTCTGGGGAGTCCATAGGGCCCCCTTTCCCCCCTCCAGAGGGCTGCTATCAGGGGATGCACTGACAGTGCCACCTTTACTAAAAATACTATAAACATTAAAATACATTTAAAAATAAAAACCAAATAGTATAAAAACTAAAAAAAAATATAATGTTATAAAATCTATTCAACCCATAGTATGAAAATACTCGAGTCTAAGAATGTTAAATAAAATATTCCTACTCTAGTTTATGCCCCAGAAGGGAAAGTGTTGGACTTGGTAAGGGTTACATTTGTAATTCCTACTCCAGTCAGTGCAAAATGACAATTCCCACTTCAATATGTGCAACAGTAGGGAAAGCTCTGAACTTCCGAGGGGTTAAATATACTATTCCCACTCCAAACAGTGCAACAGTGGGGAACATGTTGGACTTCAGAGGGGCTAAATTTACTATTCCCATTGCAGTCTGTGAAACAGTATGGAAAGCAATGGAATGTGGAGGGGTGAAATTTACTATTCCCACTCTACAAACAGCGCAACAGTTGGGAAAGTGTTCGATGTCAGAAAGGTTAAATTTACTATTCCCACTCCAAACAGCGCAAAAGTGTTGAACTCCGAACAGGTTGATTTTACTAATCCTGCTGCAGCCTAAACAAGAGTAGCGAAGCACTTCACTTCAACCCCATTACATATATAAGTAACACACACTGAATATAAAAATGGTTTAAAAAAATTGTTATATATGTATTTAAAAAACTCAAAACAAGTATCAATTTATATAATTACTATAATAATCAAATAATAAATAGTTGTAGTTCAATTTTTAACTAATTAACTTCCTACCCCAGACCCCAACAAACCTAGTAGCCCACAAATAAAATGTAAGTAAAATAAGTAAGAATTCCATAAATTACATATTTAAAAATAAATTAAATAATTAGAAATTAACAATTAATTGTTAATTATTACTTAATTAACTTCCCTCCCTATACCCCTACAAACCCACAAGCTAAGACACTAAATTCGTATTATAAATTAAATTAAAAAAAATCAAAATCACTTATAATTACAAGCTATATTAAAAAAAAAATTTATATAAACAATAGTAACACATAACATTAATTTATTGACTAAACCACATTTAAATAATTAAAAAACAATATTCATTAGCAACTATATAATTGAAAACATTTAAAACATTGGTTTTATTTAAAACGATATTACTTACCTCAAAAAATGATATTCTTGTTAGCGATATTTGTGCATCACAATATCTGTGTCAATAGATTTTATTTCTGATATTTCTGTCTTCCGATATTTATAACTGGATGTTTTGTCCAAACATCGGGATGAAGATAAAGTCAATTAGCTATAAATATTCGCCCGGCCATAAGCTCTTTAGTTTTACCATCCTCCCTTTACTATGCTGATCAGTTTTTGAAATGGACTTGCAGGTTGACACAAAACTACCCCACTCCCACCACACTGATGCCTAAAGCCCTAAAGCTAGCTTCCTCCTTCAAGAGAGCCACCAACTCCAATGGCAAAGAAAAAGCAGCACAGAAGAGGAATATCTCATAGTAGGAGTTTCATATTACTGGTGTCTGGCCTGAAATGAACTGTCGCACACCTCGGGCTCTTCTTTCAAAGCTTGGCTAAGTAAAGAAACACTTGGTGCGGTCTTACCAAGCTTGTAGGTTGTGGTTGTAAGCAAGGATACCAGGTGTTCAGTGACCCAAGAACTGGATTGCCCTGTGTCCTTGACCCAGTGAGTGAACAGCTGTAACCGGCTCTCTCTAGGGCTTAATAGGTTGGGAATTATCTCAGATACGTGTACCAACACTGTTGGTAATGTTGATGTATGCTTAGGGCCGGAGCCAGCGAGGCTATGTCCTCCAGTCTCTCGGCCAGAGCACAAACTATCACAGTTCTGGGCAGAAACAGGGCTTTTTTTGTGAGGCTTCTCCATACAGAACCTGTCCAGTTGGGAAGGAGAGCAAGGTTCGCTCAGCGCCTTTAAAATTCTCCCACATGCTTAGCTTTGTTTTCAGTGCTGAAGTGCAAAGTGGCTAGCATTAGTTTCCTCAGCAAGCCTAGGAGAGAGGGGACAAGATACAAATTGTAAGTTTGTTTGGCCTGCGACCACGGTGTCTGACCAAATGATGAGCCTGTGGTTGTACAATCTGTCAGGCCAAATGTACAGTACAGCAAGGGTGAGGAAAAGCTCTAGGACTGCTAAGCTTTTGGTTCTGCTGTGTGAATACCATGAAGCAGGCCACTTTCCTCACACCATGCAGTTCCCAGCAGGGCTTCAAACCCTCGTTTGCCCTAGGTAGCTTAGAACCACTGTGCATGTAGGCTGGACAATCCTGCAGACTGACATAAATGGCATCTGCTGAACAAGAATATCGGCCACATGCGCAAATGCTCTTTCATTCCACCACCAAACCTGATGAATTAATGCTTATGTGTCTTGCCCAAAGTTGCATGAGTCCTCGCAAACAATCTACTGCTGGGATGATGTGGTTTGCAAGCTTCCTTCCCTATCAGTTCCTCTATTGGCTCCAGTGTGATCTTGTCTTAAGAGACTACCCTGTGAAGGGATTTGAAAAAATAAAGCCTCCAGCTTGTCAAATAGTAGATAGGATAGGAGTCCCTGGTGTCTACTTCTACTCCTAGGAAAGTTGTTCGGGTTGTGCCACCTTCTGTCTTGCCAAAGGCCAATGCGTTGTAAATTTTTTTATTTTCAATACAAAATTCAAGGTATCTGCAGCATTTCTTCCTCTCAGCTCGCCTCTTTCCATTCCCTTCCTCCCCTATCTGTTGCTCCTGCGATCTAGGGAACTCCGTCCGCCTATCTAAAAAGACCAACTTCATCTGCTTCACCCAACTTAGTTAATTGTTACGAATAAACTTAATTCACTTTCTTCCAATTCCCCACTTAACCTCTATCCAATTAAAATTCTGATCCGCCGGGTCCTTCTTACTGATTCTCACGTAACTACTTACTGAAGAAATCTGTCACTTGCTTCTGGCTTCGGCCCTTAACTACTAAAAAGAAACCTTAGTCGTCCCTCTTTTAAAACAAAAATCTTCCCCTGATATTCTGTCTATCTGGCCATCTCATTTTTTTTCAAGTTACAATTTTGGGTTGTGTACATTTTATTTTGAATCTGCGTGTATTTGCATATACTTAAGGTGCAACCTGGAAACATTATAAGTCGCTTCAAACTGTTACATTTTGCTAACAAACATATTTGTATACTGAAACCACAGTCAGTAATGCAAACTGAGCTCACTGCATTCCCTTAAGAGTACTCGACTTAATAGTAAAGGCTTTAGCATTAATGAATCATATACAAGTTAAAAAAATTGTACTAATAGATACATAGCTTGCCTTAGTGGGAGGCAATCGTATTTCACAGACAGTAATTAGAAGGCTTGCTTAAAATAAGACTTTGCCCATGATTGGACAATGAAAAAGAAAAAGTAAAGCATATGGGGTCAAATAAGTACAGTTAGTTATTGTAGGAGAGTAGGGTCTGCTTTTCTATGGTCACCCCACTTTTTTGCTTTTTGCTTCACTGGTTTTCGACTTAGATGTGGCTGTGGGCCTGCTAATCAGACCCACAGCCCTGCTGTTCTCTCTCTAAATTCACACCATGTACTTTAGGAACATCACCAATTGGGAATTGGGTCACTCTTGTGAGTCCCTGTACAGGTTACTATAAGTACCCTGGGCATAGGTGCACCCAAGGCCTACCAGGGGCTGCAGCATATCTTTTGCCACCCCTTGCTGGCCATCCAAATTGACACACCTGGCTGATCACTCAGCTGGGGCAAGGTTGTGTAATCACCCCTTGCTTAGATATAGTATTCCTATATCTAACCTTATATATAGACACATATGCACCTATAAGTCACTCCTATGTCAGGCCTTAACAATCCTGAAGGCAGAGTGCTTGGTTTTATGTGAGATGGTGCTCTAGCATGAGCTGAGCCTGTCTGCAGCGCTCAGAACCATGTCCTTATAGCTGTTCTATGATCTAGCCATACCATATTCTCTTAAGTGCATTATGAACCTTACGGTTAAATGCTTACTTTGGTTTGGCTTTATCAAAACATGTTGTGTAAGGTGTCATACTCCTTGGAATACTACCCCCTCGCCAGTTCTGGCGACTGGGGTAGCATTCCACCCTTCTAGAGGGAGAAGACATGTTGTTCCTACTAATCCCGGTATCTAAATTCTTAGATAAAGTTTTGAAACCATATTTTTGATGAGGATTCTTGGAGGTACTATGGTTTTTGTGATGTGGCCGCATCAGACCATGTCGCCAATGCTGCCATGCAGGGAAAGAAAATCCAAGGCTATATGGGCACAGATTTAGTCGGATCCTGGATTAAATAGATGGAGTGCACTGGAATCAAATAGATCACTTTCCAGAAGATGAAATAGATCAGTTCTAGTGGTGAAGACATGGCCTGGAAGGCTTGGTACAATTCACATCCATTACAGATTTTGTAATCTTACTTGAAGCTGGCAGGTAGGTTCCCAAACCTCTAGTTTATGTTTTTGAGTAGGGTAGGAGCGGCTGCTTCACCCCACCGCAGACAATGTCCCTCCGTGGCTGCTCAGGGAGTGATGGTCTGAATGTCATAACCCCCTCTCCATCCCACGCCTTCTCTGTGGTTTCATCTCCTCTCACATACAGTGCATCATTTTTCGAAATTGGCAGGCCTGTGACCAGCCTACCCTGGGAGGTCACAAAGCCAACCAACACCACTGGAAAATGTGTGAAACCTGTCAATGCACCCCTCCACCCTCCTATTATTATGGACGATACTATGTCATGAACCTGGAGACCTGGATTCTAAACCTGGAGTTCCCTGATAATGATAGGATATTGCTTGCTGCGATTCCAGGCAAATCTTTTCACTTCCCCCTGTCTCAATTCCCTACCAAGCCAAACTGGAAGTAAGCGCCAATATTTAAGTACCATATGTGACAACAGGCCTGATTCAGGCAGAACACTCTCTATTTTCAAAGATAAATGGCTTTAATTTAGCTTTTTCCCGCCTGGTATTTCCCCCACTCAAATGCAAATCAAAGGAGAAAATACCCCCCTATTATTTTATTATTTTTTTTAAATCACCCTCTTTCGGCTGTTACAATCTTGGGGAGTATAAAGAAGTACTATTTTTACTGGACCTTTGTATTTAGAAGAAGCTGGGCTGAGGCTGATGTTTCCTCAAACCTCTATTTTGGTCATAGCAATGGTTCCGCTCCCCTCTGTATCCTTTGGGGGCGGAACATTCATGCACTGCAGAGCCATTTGCCTGTGAAAATGGTCTTTAAATGATTCATGGCCCACCCACTCACAACATGTGCAGTACATAATAACAAACCGATTGGCAGCCTGTACCTTCTTTAACATTCCACAATAAGCATGCCAAAACTGAAAATGGAATTAATTTGAAAGAATGATTGAAACCCACCCTCTAACTTTCTTTTGTCAAGATTCCACAAAACATGCAACTCCCGACATCTGCTTAATCTGCTGACTTTGGGTAATTGTAAATGTAGGTGCTTATGACCCCTGACAAGGTATTGAAGCGCTTTTTCGGCTAGAAGGTCAGTACTCCACATCCCAGGATTAGTAGTTAGTTGGTTGGTGACCGCTCAGCCCTCCACAGGGCTTGGTCGCCCCACTCACTGCTGCCGCTCCTGCCTGCGCCGCCTCCTGCCTGCAGATTCCTTCGCTCGCTGCCCGCTGCTCCTGGGAATTTCCCGCTGCTCCTGGGAATTTCCCGCTGCCCGCTGCTTCTTGGAATTTCCCGCCGCTGCCTCCCTGCAGCCCCGCCCCCCTGTGATTCCATTCGCCGCCCCGCTCTGCCACCCAGCTGCTCCTCCCTCCCGGCTCCTTATGACGCCCCCAGAGCGACCGCGCGCAGCGGGAGTGCCGATTGAGCGCCGAAGGTGCGCCAAAGGAAAGCCCGTCTGCGCCCGTCCGCGCCTGGCCCGCGCCCAGCGCCAGGACCCCTGGCCCTCCCCGCCGAGACAAGACGACCCGACTGACCTACGACGCCGCCACTCTCAACGCACTCAATGCCGGCCGGACCCACGCCTGCTGCCGAGCCACCCCGAGACGCACCCACGGACCCTTCACCTGCTGCACCTGCAAGTTCACCTGCCTCCGAACCTGCCCCGCACCCACCAAGACAAACACCAGCAGCAACCACCTCAAGTGCATCCTGATCAACACCCGCTCCGTCCACAGACACGCCGTGGAACTCTGGAACCTCCTCGACGATACATCACCGAACGTCGCCTTCTTCACGGAAACCTGGATGAGCGCCTCCTCTGCACCCGACATCGCCATCGTCATCCCGGACGGGTACAAGATCATCAGGAGGGACCGCATCAACCAGACCGGAGGTGGCATCGCCATCGTCCACAGGAACACCATCCGCATCACGACCGATGCCAACGACTCCTTCGCCGCAGCCGAACATCTCCACTTCCAGATTCACACCGACCCTAAGACGACCCTCAGAGGCACCCTCGTCTACAGACCCCCGGGACCACGCACACAATTCAGCGAAGACATCACAGACTTCATCAGCCCGCACGCCCTCCCCTCCACTGACTACATCCTCCTCGGGGACCTCAACTTCCACCTGGAGAACAACAAGGACCGCAACACCACCGCCCTGCTGGAAAACCTCGCCAACCTCGGACTCAAGCAACTGGTCAACACCCCCACCCACTACGCCGGCCACACGCTTGATCCCGTCTTCTCTTCCAGCAAGTACATCACCTTCAGCCACGCCACCGGACTCCACTGGACCGACCACAGCTGCGTCCACTTCAGCTTCAAAAGATCCACGACCCACCACCACCCGCAACAGGTACCTCACAGGAATTGGAGCAAGATCACCGCAGACCAGCTCACCACCTCCCTAAGCCAAAGCCCACCCGCCAACACAACGGACCCCAACGAAGCAGCCCGCAACTTCACACAGTGGCTGACCGCCTGCGCCGACGACCTCGCGCCACTAAAGAACCCTACCAGCAGACCCAGAAGCAAGAAGGCATCCTGGTTCACCGACGACCTCAAGGACTCCAAGAAGACCTGCCGCACCCTCGAGAAAGCCTGGCTCCTCGACCGGACCACCGACAACATGACCGCTCTCAAACACGCTACCCGCAAGCACCACCAGCTCATCCGCACCACCAAGAAGAAATCCCTGAAGGAACGACTGGACAACAACGCCCACGACAGCAAAGAGCTCTTCACTATCGTCAAGGAGTTCTCCAACCCCAGCACCGGCACCAACGACATCACTCCGTCACAAGACCTCTGCGACTCCCTCGCCTCGTTCTTCCATCGCAAGATCGCCGACATCCACAACAGCTTCGGCGCCCGACCCACGCACCCAACCGTCGAACCAACGCCCCCCACCGCCACCCTTCGCACCTGGACCACGGTGACCACCGAAGACACAGCCCGCACGATGAACACCATCCACTCCGGATCACCGACCGACCCCTGCCCACACCACGTCTTCAACAAGGCCGACTCCACCATCGCACCCCAACTCTGGAACATCATCAACGCCTCCTTCAACACCGCCACCTTCCCGGAGAGCTGGAAGCACGCCGAGATCAGCGCCCTCCTGAAGAAACCTACAGCGGACCCCATCGATCTCAAAAACTTCCGGCCCATCTTGCTCCTTCCTTTTCCTGCTAAAGTCATCCAGAAGATCGTCAACAGACAGCTGACCGCCTTCCTCGAGACGAACGGATCCCTCGACCCCTCGCAGTCCGGCTTCAGAGCCAACCACAGCACCGAGACCGCCCTCATCGCAGCCACCGACGACATCCGGACCCTGCTCGACAAGGGGGAAACAGTGGCCCTCATCCTCCTGGACCTCTCCGCTGCGTTCGACATGGTCTGCCACCGCACCCTAGTCCAGCGCCTCAGCAACATTGGTATCCAAGAGAAGGCACTGGAGTGGATCATCTCGTTCCTCGCCGGAAGAACACAAAGAGTCCGCCTCCACCCGTTTCGCTCCGAGGCCACCGAAGTCATCTGCGGCGTCCCGCAAGGATCTTCACTCAGCCCCACCCTCTTCAACATCTACATGAAACCTCTCGCAGCCATCGCACGCCAGCACAACCTCAACATCATCTCTTACGCCGACGACACCCAGCTGATCCTCTCCCTCACCAGAGACCCCGACACCGCCAGAACCTGCCTACACGAAGGGATGAAAGACGTCGCCGAGTGGATGAAGGACAGCCGCCTGAAACTGAACTCGGACAAGACGGAAGTCCTCATCCTGGGATCTTCGCCCTCCACCTGTGACGACTCCTGGTGGCCCCCAGCCCTGGGCACCGCACCCAAGCCAACCGACCACGCACGCAACCTGGGCTTCATCCTGGACCCCTCCCTCTCGATGACCAGACAAGTCAACGTCGTCTCCTCATCGTGCTTCAACACCCTGCGTATGC
Organism: Lissotriton helveticus; assembly: GCF_964261635.1. NCBI lineage: Eukaryota > Metazoa > Chordata > Amphibia > Caudata > Salamandridae > Lissotriton > Lissotriton helveticus. The sequence continues at coordinate 54,874,578 of NC_136070.1, read as the reverse complement.
TTCGCAAGATCTTCCGCTGGATCCCGACCGAGACCAGGAAGACTGTCACCCAGGCACTCGTCACCAGCCGACTGGACTACGGAAACGCCCTCTACGCCGGAACCACAGCCAAGCTACAGAAAAGACTCCAGCGCATCCAGAACGCCTCCGCCCGACTCATCCCGGATGTCCCCCGACGCAGCCACATCTCCAGCCACCTGAGGAACCTGCACTGGCTCCCCGTCGACAAGAGGATCACGTTCCGGCTCCTCACCCACGCACACAAGTCTCTCCACGACCTGGGCCCCAAGTACCTCAACGACCGCCTGACCTTCTACAGGCCCACCCGCCAGCTACGGTCCACCAGCCTCGCCCTCGCAGCCGTACCACGCATCCGAAGAGCCACCGCCGGAGGAAGATCCTTCTCTTACCTGGCTGCCAAGACTTGGAACTCCCTCCCCATCCACCTTCGGCTGACCCAGGACCATTTCGCCTTCAGGAAACAACTCAAGACCTGGCTGTTCGAGCAGTAGCATACCCCTCCCCCCAAGCGCCTTGAGACCCTCCCGGGCGAGTAGTGCGCTATACAAATGGCATGATTGATTGATTGATTGATTGATTGGTTAGTACATATGTTATTTTTTTGCATTAGTTGCGTTAGGTTTGTGCTCTTGATTTGATGCATGTTTAGAAGCGGTTGGAGCAGGGATATACTAATAAAAACGGATTTGAAAATGGGAGTTTGGAATAGGGATAGAAAGATAGAAATGGATTTGAGAAACGGAAGTCGTCCATGTTTTGAAAGTCGTGATTGTGGGGAAGCTACGCAAATTTCGACGTGACACAATAGACTACAAGTTAAACGAAGTCTAAACATGGGCAGAGATTTATGCTAGAAGAAGATTTAACCAACCCAAAACCAACACTTCATCTGAAGAGAGTGTGGCAACAGATCAGGACACAGCTACTAATCGTCCACCAATCAGCATTAGCACAGCGGCTACAGTAGAAACAACACCTTCAACAGGATCGATACAAGTATCACAACAATCATCAACTACAACTGCAGCTTTTTTGTCACAGGCAGGGGATTCAAGCCACCCACCGTTGGTACAAACCACAGACACCACCAAAAATAGAGGAGAGGAAAAGGGAGGAAGAAACCTCCGGAGCACGAACAGAACTTAATAATTAACATATCTTCGGCCACTCTTACATTCCGACAATCGGATATATTGTCAAAAGGCATTACATTTGTTCCAACTACAGTGACAACCAAATTGGATACGGAAGTGGAATTTTACACGGTCATGCGCAAGTTGCGCTTGAAACATTGCACATGAAACATTATTTTACTAACATCATGGAAACTCAGCCTGAAGGAGAGTCACAGAACATAACCAAATTCAGACCACAAAGCGACTTTCAACCTCCTTTTTCACACAAAGTACTTGACGCATTTGAATGTTTGGTAAAAAAGGATTTGTCAATAATCAATTACAGGAAGCCACAACATCAAAATCTCAACGTACAGGATAAGAAAATAACTTATTCTATTTCAAACAACACGGATCTTACATTCAAACCAGCCGACAAAGGTGGAGCACTGATAATGATGGATACTACTTACTACAATGATAAGGTCAACCAACACGTATCAGATGAGACAACATACATGAAACTAAGCATGGATCCAACCAACCAATTGATAACCATGTTAAAGGACATTTTGAATAAAGCTGAAGAAATGGGATACATTGACACATCATGCAAACAATTTCTGATGACTAACAACCCAAGGAGACCGCGTATCTACATGATACCGAAGATACATAAAAACCCGGTTGACCCACCATTTCGACCGATAGTGTCTGGATGTAAATCTTTGTTCGACCCCATTGGAACATTTCTTGATTACTATCTCCAGAAATTTGTACAAAATTGGTGCACCTATACTCGTGACACTACAGATTTTCTCATGAAATTGGAGTGTATTCAACCATATGTACAAGATCATTGGATGATGTGCACTATTGACGTGACTGCCCTATACACTTCGATTTCTCATGAAGCAGGCCTAGAAGCGGTAGAATGGGCCCACCTCACAATGGAGGATTTGGAGGTGGATTAAGTCTTTTTGTTACAGTTGTTACTTTTTTGTTTACATCACAGTTATTTCAATTGGCAGACTGACTTCTACACGCAATTAACTGGTACATCAATGGGCTTTTCGGGAGCCCCGGCGTATGCCAACATTTTCATGGCCAATTTTGAGCACGATCACATCTTACAGCATACAGAATGGACGGATGGCATAGCTCAACATTCTCGATATATAGATGACATCTTCGTATTGTGGACCAAATCACAGCAGCAACTTGAAAATCTCATAACAAAACTCAACACCAAGGATCCGAGGATCAAATTCACGCATACCATCAGCACAGCTCAACTTAACTATTTGGATGTTTTGATTAAAAAAGACATACACTCAGTTAATCTTCACACCGAATTATACACCAAACCAACGGACCACAACAGTTCACTTCATTTTCCACCCAAGAAGCCTGATACACAACCTTCCGTACTCACAATACATCAGAATTAAACGGATATGTTCGGATCCAGAAACAGCGCAAGCAAAATCATTAGAATTCAAACATCGATTTATACAAAGAGGCTATCCGGAAAATGTGGTACAAACTAACCTGGAAAGAATGAAGATTAAAAATCGCACTGAGCTATTCGAGACACGCAGAAAAATTCCATCTAAGACTCCAACGTACGTATCAAAGTATTCCACCAGTTCAAAACAGATACAACAGATAATAAGCCACTTTTGCATACACCAGTGGAAGAAATTTACAGGAACTTATTGCATCGCCCAGAAAAATGTATTCGACACAATATAAGGGCACGCAACGATGCTCCAACTGCATAAACTGCAACAACATCTTAACAGGCCAACATCTGACACATCCGCATACAGGCAAGGATATAAAACTTCTACATTCGGCAGACTGCAATGCAGTAAATATAGTCTACTGTCTGTAATGCCCATGCGGACTTGCCTACGTGGGTAAAACGGAACAAAAGTTCAAGACAAGACTTACTGAACACAAAAGTACTATTCGTACCAATAACAAAAGTTATAGCTTAGCAGTACATTGGCATCAAGCAAGACATTCCATCTCTCAAATACGTGGTCAGATAATAGAGGTGGGCAAAATCCTAGAAGGGATAGATAATCGCAAACGATTATTACAGCGGGAAATCTATTGGATAGAAAAGTTGGGCACAGCCTCCCCAAAAGGGTTGAATGATCGCATTGATTACAGCTGTTAAGCTGATAAGACACTTGTCCTTATCTCCATCTTAACACCAAAAAACATACAAGTAGTTCTAAAGATGTAGATATATCACTGGACACAGGCTATCTACAACATACTTACCCTTATTATGCTATGGTTAGTGTAGATTGATTTTCCCTATTTTTACACCATAATATAGAGCTTCAGCAATACATGAGCAGTCTAAATGTCGCAGTCAAATGTTGTATATGTGCTACTTGACTTTTGTACCATGAATTACAGTGAAATCTGGTTGACAACTCTTTGGATTGATGTAATCACACATTTATACATGGAAGGTTTCAGATTAACAACACATCCAAGCACTGTTCCATTCCAATATGGTATCCATATCTTTTCCGTTTTTCAACACACTTTTCTCCAATGGCAACGGTGTATTTTCACCCGTTTTCAGACTGACATCTGTTGTTACGGTTATCTTTACGCCACTGAATATTTTCATTTAATGACAGAGATTACCTCTGTTATTTAAAATACGTAATAATAATGTTAGTCCTTTCTTCTTATTTACACTCCGGCTCGGTCTGGCACCAGCCACCTTGTCCTTCATTCATGTCAATTAGTCCTATTTTTACGTTTACTACAACCAAACACAGCGATTCACTCTACCATTGTGCTAGAACCCCACGCACGGCGTTCTCCAGAACACTACCGGTAAGCTCGAACCGATTCCTGTCACTTATTCATCCAGGACCCTGCTATGGGCCCTGTCATAATACTTACTGTTTACACGGGGTTATTCTTTTTTTGAAGCTCCAGTAAAAACGAGCAAGTTAAATCGTCCACGAACACCGGCTTGGTTGGTAAGTGACTTCCTGTCAGGAGACTACATATATATTTTTTTCAACACTATGTACACGTGGACATTGAAATTAAATATATCGTTTTTACAGGATGACAAACTTCGTTCTGCAATACATTCGTATTTGGGCAAGAGCTTATTATTTTTAGTCAAAGGATCAATTGTCAGAATTAACTCATTACCGTGTTAATAACAGTTTTTCACACTACAGGCTATCTGTTGTTCCATTACGCGTTATTTAAAAAGAAGAGAATTCGGATGTATATTGAGGCTCCTCAGGTGAGCTTCTTTCCTATATCCATACACAGAGCACATTGCCATTACAGTTTCGGCACATCACTTTACAATAAGGTCATTTCACCTTGTTTTATAATACTCACTCGAGTAGATATACAGCTGCGCGCTGGATTAGGAGTATAATGGTGCTATTTTTATATTAACTAACCGGATCTGTTAATAGACTAGGTACCTCCAGTTGCTTATTTATAACAAAGTGTTCATCTATTCTGTTTGTTTCAGATTTTCCCCTGAAGAAGGGACACAGAAGTCCCGAAATACATTGGGCTAATGTATAATTTCTTTTTGGAACACTAAGATAATATATGTTTGCAATTTATGACAAATTGATGACATTGTAAACCACAAGTGTGGAGCACGATTTGTGAAAATAATCACTATATTGATTGTTGTACATGATTATCATATTTTCGTATTGAACATTGCATTGTGACATGAATATAACAATGACCTAACAAAAACGTGAGTTTTATTTATTGTTCAAATTGTGTTTATTGAATATAATTTTGCATCATTAAGGGTATTTAATACCACTAGGGCACAGCGCCACCCACAGTCAGGATTTTTATCCTGGTTTTTCTTCAGTCATTAATAGCCTGGCAGGTCAAGACAGGCGGTGGGCAGGCACCCCTGTTTTATAAAATAAGAAGTAAGGAAAAAAAAGCAGATAATAGAAGTGCATCCCCTATCTTCACAATTTTTTCGGCTAGAAGGCAGTACTCCACATCCCAGGATTAGTAGTTAGTTGGTTAGTACACATGTTTTATTATTTTGCATTAGTTGCGTTAGGTTTGTGCTCTTGATTTGATGCATGTTTAGAAGCGGTTGGAGCAGGGATAGACTAATAAAAACGGATTTGAAAATGGGAGTTTGGAACAGGGATAGAAAGATAGAAATGGATTTGAGAAACGGAAGTCGTCCATGTTTTGAAAGTCGTGATTGTGTGTGCTTGTTAGTTGGGTGACACGGGTAATAGGAGGGGTGAAACTTTGAAAAGGATGTTTGGGAGTTCAAAGTAGTGAGAAAGGTGTGGGATGACAGAGAGGGAAGATGGAAGGAAATACGGAAAGGATTTAAAAAAATAACAAAATGAAATTAATGTGTACATACAGATCAGAGAGTTGTTATTCTTTATTTAAATAGATAAATGGACTACTGCTTTTGACACCGAGATTCGGTTGTCTTATTACATTAAGAAGTGATAACTTTCAAATGGGAGTAGGTGAGAATATCAAGTTTGGTCGCTAAAGAATTGTAACTGAAAACCCTCTTTGACGGTAAAGTTGGATTTTAAGTCACAATTTTGAAAATGCCACTTTTAGAAAGTTGGCATGTTCTTATTCTAACAAAACAAAAGAAAGGAGTATCCCCAGGATAAGAGTCCTAATTGAATTAGCACAGAGATAGAGAATTGTTGGAAGAAAGAAAGATCTTTCTTTTAAGAAACCCCTCACTCACCGACCTGGTCGGTGACATGCTTCATCATCAATTATTCTGGAGACAAGTGTAATACTTCTATTGGTTTTAATTGACCAGGTAGTATCTAAATGTGCATAAAAATATGGTCCATATTTTTATGCACATTTAGATACTACCTGGTCAATTAAAATCAATAGAAGTATCACACTTGTTTTTAGTAGTGTTATACTGACTCCAGAATAAAGTCTATAGGGAGTACATGTAGTACACTTTTTAACCTCACAATTTCTCCACACCCCCAAAAGAAACGAGCTCCGCTGCAGTTGCAGGCGTCGCAGCACACCTGAGTGGCACTCGGTCACTCGGGTGGACCCCGATGATGAAGCATGTCACCGACCAGGTCGGTGAGTGAGGGGTTTCTTAAAAGAAAGATCTTTCTTTCTTCCAACAATTCTCTATCTCCGTGCTAATTCAATTAGGACTCTTATCCTGGGGATACTCCTTTCTTTTGTTTTGGTTTAATTGATTTCTTGGGGACCGAGGAGGAGGAACCCACTGAATACCCTTTCTCTCTCTTTGTTGATTACATGTTCCTATTCTAGCCATTATGTGCCTGCAGTCTGTATCCGGGGTCATATGACTAGGTGTATCTGGCAGTTGGTCCTTCTGTTTTACTACCAGACAGTCAGACAAAGGGGGGAGAGGTGTGGGCAGGTTGGGCCATCTCTGTCAGAACGAGGGGAAGACGTTGTTGGCCACTACACTTGCACATCACAAAGCCTTTGTCTCAGCACACTCACAAAGTGTTCCCAAATAAACACTGGGTTAAAGAGGGAGGCGCGTGTAAAATAAAAAATGTTTTTAAATTATAAATGCATTTTACGAAGAACGAAAAAGCTAGTCGTTTTAAGTGCTCACCTGTTGATGACTCTTACTCTCATCCGTGTGTGTAAAATATTTCTGCTGCGGTAGACACCACATGTTCACCTAGGGATATATTTTACAAATATGCCCAGACTCATATGCGAACATAAAGGAGCCTGGACTCAAACACACATTACAATGGCAGCACAGTTACCAGTCATGTCTAATCTCTCCTAATGATCGTATATTTGTGGGAATGAAAGTCGAGACTCGTGAGTATAACTTCAGAGAGGCTGCAAAGGTAACAAGCAGTGTCCAACAAGTCATGCACAAGTTCATCATTGCACAGAGAATTCTTATTCCATTGCAGTGATGAACACAGCTATCTATGAACGTATGATATTTGCTGATAGCATAAGAGGTTAAAGCACATATCTCGGGTACGTTCCATGCTGATGATCAAGAACACACAATGGTTCATGCACAAGCAATGACTGCCGTCTGGACGCAGAGGCAGATTTCCCTTGCTAAACACCAGTGTTCATGTACATGCAAATCATATGTTGCACACACCCATGCATGTGATGCTTACAGTAGTAAACAATTAAAATGTGTGCATCTGAACTAAGTAGAATTAATTGCATTTCAGCACACTGTCACATACGTGCAATTCCATTTCTGCGCACCGATGCTAGCACACATACAATAGCACAACCCAGGCTCACATACATTACTGCACACTCGGACCATAGAATGCACTACAATGCTCCTTCACACATGCCCACTGCTGCACGCCGAAGAGTACCACGCAATTCTACTGCTACAGGAAACGCTGAATATAGAGGTTTTGATTGGTGCACAAGGATGCCGAAATGTCCAGTGTTGTATACTGGGGGTTCATGTGTATGATCGCAGAGCTGCAGTGCGGATTGCGCATTAGTCAACTGCTGCTCATTGCAGCTCTTACACACAAGACTTCTTTACTACACAGAATATGCGCAATATGCCACTGCTCCACATCAAGGGCAATCACCATATGATCCAATTGTTGCACATCGATGTGCATGTACAGCATTCGTTATTATTCACACTCAACAGGAGTACAGGATAACTGAAGAGTGAAATTAATGCACATATGACAAAGGCATTCTGATTGATGATACTGCCATACATACACATTTCTAACCTGCCTTTCACCCAGCATTCTGCTCCCGTCTTCCTCCTGCTATCGGTGGCCTGTCCTTGCACACAATGCTCCGTGCTCACGAGCAGAATAAGATATTTGCATGGGATGCATAGTGTGTACCTTAAGGGAATGTCCTGCAGTGCCCCTAGAGCCTGTGAGGAGGTGCTGCTACTCCTGCTGCGCCCGCCCCGCCTGGTCTGTGGTTGCCGCCTACGGCTGCTATCTCCAACCCTCCGCTGCTGATCCCTTACCGTCTGGCTTCTGTCCCCTACCTTTCCAGCCTGTTGAACCCACAAAGCAGCTTTGGTTCCTCCCAAGCCCAGCAGGAGAGGGATCTACATTTTATGCTAGAAATCCAGGCAAGGAAGGATTACCTCCCATTCACCATTCCTGAAAATCAAGCTGAAGACCAAAGGCCAGTGACACTGAAAGGACCATACACACTTTCCAAGATAAAGACAGAAATACTCTTCTCGATACTGACAAAACAAAACTTTTCTGGCCACAACTCCCCGAAATAAATATGGGAATGTGGGCTATTATGACTATTATACCGTTCTTATTCCTTTTGCTTGGCAAAAGAAACATGGAGGAAGTATGTTGTGCCTCCTCCTCAACCTACTCTGCAGATGGAGCAGTCGGGATGAATGCCTATGGGGATTGGATATTGCTCAGCATAGGTGGGGGTATTTGACTATCATGTCTATTTTGTTTTGGTCTTTCCCCTTTTTTCTCTGGGGGATAAGTGGGGAGAGTGTGGGGTTTATAGGTATGTCACTCCCCTTGCGCTGTTTCAGATTGTTTGCTGTGTAAGGCCGGAGGTATCCAACATAGGCAAAGAGTTTGGGATACACTATTGATATCAATACAAGGTAAAAATCTATTTCATCCAGCCCTCCTGAGAGTTGGGAACATGGCAAGTCAGTAATCTTTGGAAGACTGGTTGGTCCAAGAGAGAAGACCACTAGAAACAGGAACTAAATGAGGACAAATTACTCCAGAACTGGAGGTTGGACTACAGTGGTTAATAAGGGGAGGAGGGCTAGTAGGGACAGAATGAGCAGGGGGGGCTGGTAGGTTCAAGAAAACAGAGATAGGACAATGAAGGCTAAAACTGATTTGCTGGAAGGATTTGCAAGTTCAGTATAAATGAACGATGAATAAGTACAGACTGTGAATAGGGTGGTAGGCCAAAGCAGGTAGTGTGTTTAGGGGAGGAGGGAAGCAGAATTTACTATGTACTGTTTGAGGTTGTATGATGGTACAACGCACAGAAATACTCTGCATGCCTTTACCACACATTTTTTACCCCCATTTTTCAGAACACATATGCTTTTGCAACGAATGCCTTTACCAGACATTGTTTATTTATATATGTATATAGATAAACAATGTATTTGTGGGGGGAGACCCCTAAACCCCTGAACTTACCTTAAATGTGTGGTAAAGGCATACGTTGTAAAAGCATATGCGTTCTAAAAACATGTGTGGTAATAAGTGGTACAAACCACGTTGTAAAGGCTGTTTACGCTGTTTTGGGTGCCTTGTTGGGAATAACAGGAAGATACCGTTTTATGTTAGAATAGACCTACAGCACTAAAGAATCGTTTTTCACACTACCATCACACCACAGCATCGTTTTTCACGGTACAACATGTTTGGTATTGATCATGTTAGCTGGCTCTGGTCATCACCTTTGAGGAACTGCAAATAACAAAATGGGGAACTTAGAAATCCTTCAACTCCCTGACCATGCTCATTCAATTTACAATACAAAACTATACAAAAAAAACACTTTTTACAAAAATTAATTATGCAGTGCCATGCTCTCAATGTTTGATCTTTTGTGCCTAATTTATAGATCAAAACACTTCCCATCTATACATTTTTTTAAAAATTGTAATTATCTTTAAAATTTGAAATGTCCCACATTTTGTAAAGACCATTCAATAAATGGTACAGAGTCAAATCAGGAGGAGGACGGGAAGTTGTCTGTCAGCAAATGTGAGAAGAATATGGTTGCAATTTCTTGTGCCTAGAAAATAAAATACAACCTTTTGCTAAACCTTTTACTTTGCACTTTTTCTGCTCTGACAGATGCAGATACTATAGGATCTTTCATCTCGACTGCCATTTCCTGTTTTAAAGGTCAAAGGTAATTCATAAATGGACTACACCCAAAAGTAGGAAACTACATCTAAAAATCGCGGAGGTCAATGTGAATGCTAATTTGAGCATCATTTCCTCATCTGGTATCCAACTCTCGTTGCCTTGCTGATGAATATATTTTCCACTGTTCTCTTTGTCAAAAAAACAAGAAACGGTGGAGACGGCATTGCATAGTACACAGCACCAACATCTTGAATTTTGAATTGCTCTTCTAACGTAGTCTCTCAAGCTGGAGTTAACGGGTGATGTACAGCAGTAATCTCCGGTAATGATCACCTATTCATTAATTATACTTAATGTACAGTTTTACTAAACATTAAATCTAGAGTTTGACCTTTACACGGGAGAGAATCTCGGACTGGATTACTTACATCAGATAGCAACGTTATTGAGAAACCCCTTAACCAGGGGTATTTTAAAATAATAATTAAAAAAAACTAAACCCCTTTCTTCTAGGGATTACTGTAACCCACTTGCTTGTGTGTGTTCCCTTCTGCATGTATAGGTCAACCCTGATATCAAATGTTTAAGTTTAAAGGTTTTTTCTGCTTCCCTCGTTACAATTAATTAGTATTGGAAAATATGGAACACAATCACCAATAAGCAAGATTCACTTATCCCTACACAATAGATATTACGACTGAACAGCATAGATGAATAAAAATCTACTGGGTGATACACACTGTACTTGGAGGTGGACAAGTTAAAGTCTCAGGTCGAGGTCTTCTTGGACTCTCAAGCCCAAAGGGTGTCGAGCTTGAATGTGGCTTCTGCCTGCCACACACGCTCTACCATTATGCACCAAGAATTATAAACAAAGCATAAACCTTTGGTGTTAAAAGGGAGAAAAAGAGGTAGACATCATGTGAGGGAATTGAATAATGTGAAACCAGGGACCAATCCTGGCTTGACCAAATTGTGTGATCCTAGGCAAATATTTTATTTTACAGAGCCTCCTTTTTTCTTTGTTATCAGATATGAATTCAACTTCCAATACGCAAGTTCAGGGTGTACGCTGTACAAAAATAATATGATTTATTGAGGTGAAACCCTTCTGCATGTCAAAGAAATTGCATTTTTAATTATAAAGATAGTATGCTTTTTTTCACTCCGTTTTTTGCCAACTATTTTCAGGGCTCGGCTCGTGCACAGCTCTTAGAGCCCTGCCAGATCCTTGGCTGTGCTCTGCATCGGCTCGGCCTGTAAATTTGTTGGGTCGCCCCCAGCACAAGTGAGGGCAAGAAAGCATGAGTATTAATGAGGTGGTCATGTGTAGTTTTAGAAAGTACAGCGCGTTTGCAAGGATACTATCTGTAACAGTTTATTTTTTTAGTAATTTAATTTTGTTGAGAGTATTTTTGTTTGGAAAGAATGAGAAAAATGATGTAATGAAAAAATATGCACATTTTCCCTTGCGAAAATGTCGGTGTTTATTGTTGTTGCTTATTCTAATATATCAAGAGTTCGAGTGTATTTCCACAGCAGTGAAATATAGCACTTCCTAAACAGTCATGTTCTAGAGCAGCCTTTATCTGTATTATTTTTATGTGAAGGTCAACAAACATCAGTGTTTTTGAAAAGCCAGAAAGATCAAGCCATAAAACACATCATTGTATGTGTCCCTGCTCCACGCGCACGCGCATAATAATGATAACTGTGTACCACAGATCAATGTCCTACTCTGAAGATAAAGGCCGCATTTATTGCCCTTAACGGATACTCTGGGCTTGCCGCTTGTTGGGGGTCCCTTTTCTGTGTCAGCACAGGGCTTTAGATGTGCTGGGGTCACTTGTAGGCTTGGCCAGGGCTTTAAGTGAGATGAAAAAAAGTGGGGTCTCTCAAAAGGGCGTGGCCTATGTAATTAGGGACACAGCTTAAACGTAGAAAACTGCATTGAGTGAAACACAAGATCCTGGAAATAGCTAACACTCTTAGGGAATGCAAAATTAAATGAAATGTGATAAATAAAGATTAGCAAAACTGCTAACATGGACAGTAATGGCTTGCAGGGAACGAGGGTGGAAGGGTGGTGGGTCCAAAATAACAAGCATTTGCAATGCAATTGGTCTCGCATTTGTTAGAGTCGGAGCTATTGGCTTTGTAAATGACAATGTATTTTACCTATTCGTTTTGGCTGGAGTGCAGTGGCCTTTAGGAGATTATAAGTGTTTAGCAATGCCAGACCTCTGCCTGGTGCGGACCTCCCGTTTACTGTCTTCAGCTTGAGGTTGGAGGAGAAGGGCAGACGTATGTGAAAGGAAGATGGGGAGATATCATGAAGAGAGTGTTAGGTGGGGTGAGGGGCAAAGAGAGGGTAACAGGGTGTAGAAAGGTTTGGGTGAGGAGATGGTAGAACAGAAAAGGGAGAACACGGAATGAGCAGAAAGGTGGGACATAGATACAACCATTGTGGTGAGAAAGAAAAAAACAGAAGAGAAAACACAAACCCGAGGAGAGCTGCAAGAGGCAGGAGGAATAGAGAGAGAGAGAGAAGAGTCTGAAATTGAGAAGAAGAGAAGACAATTGAGCAGAAAATGGGAGGAAGAATGTGACTGAGCGACATCATGTCAGTGTTGTGGCTTCCATTGCACACTGTGCTTTGTGCAGCGCCGAGAGTGCAGCTGTCATTACTGCAAGGCGCTGTACATGCCATGGGGCTTGTGTGAGGGTGCTACGAAGGCTACCTGCCATACAGTACATGACTGTCACTGATAGCACGAAGAGAGATTTAGTTGAGGTAAGGGGAGAAGAGAGGGTTAGTGGGTGAAGAGAGGGTTAGGGGCGAAGAGAGGGTTGAGTCAGGGGACGGTAAAGCAGAAAAGGGAGAACACACAAGGAACAGAAAGGTGGAACACGGATACAAGCACTGTGGAGACAGAGAGAAACAAGAATAAAAGTTAAAGAAAGCCTGGCGAAACACGCAGCCGCCATAATTACAGTAAACATCTCTTCAGCCTGAACTCTTGCTCTGTATGCAGAAACCCCAGTCATGGAAATGGCTTCCTGAAGGGGTTAAATATCAACGTATCCTGTTCAGCAGACCGAAATTCATCCTTTGCACCAAGCCGAACGCTGGCCATGCTCCGTAGCCGCACTAAGCCAGGAAGAAGGTACGTCATGGGACGTGAACGGCTCTTTACAGGGCGGAGAGAAGATGTGCACGCGGGGACTGGCTTTACTGGAGGCGAAAATAAAAGTCCCCCCGAGTATCACGCCGCCAATAAAGCAGCCAGTCCCCGCGTGCACATCTTCTGTCCCACAGCGTGCACGCCTGGAATCCATGGTGAGAGCAGCGAATGCGCGTTGCTAATTGCAGGCGAGACCTAAAAAGCACTTAGCTCCTCGCAACGTATCTCCTTTGTCGTCCATCCGCTCCAGCCGGAACCAGGAAGCACACCAAGGCTCCCCTGAGCCAATCACAATGCTGCAATGCAGGGCTGTGATTGGTCTGAGAGCCATGGTTCGGCAGACAGGCAGTGGGAGCCTGAGATGCTCCTCACCAGGGTGTGCATTACAGCCTGGTGGCCTGGCCTGTTTGGCCAGGCCAAGACGGGCGGCCAAACCATCATGTGCACTTGAAGTGTACAAACCACTCCTCCCCCTGTGCCACCAGTCCAGACGCGCCCTACCCTAACCCAGCCCTGAACCTACAAAAAATAAAATGATAATAACAAAGATATTATAATTTTATTTTTCCCGCACTGAGAGCAGTGGGGCAACACTCCCTGGCATGGATTTTTTTACAGCAATTGTTCAGTGCTAAGATTGTGGGTCATTGACCGTATGCCACGTGAACTCCACGTGGTTGGTCCGAGCAGCATTGTGTAGTATGATTCGGATGACTTTTGTGCTGTGTGTGTTTGGTGGTGACAGCGTGGCGTGGCCGGTCCGGTAGCTTAGAATGGGCAGTGTTCTGTTTGCTGAGATAGTTCTTCTGGTATAAAAGTTAAGTACTCTCTATGCACCTAGCCAAATGCAATTTTACTACCATCCATGATTAAAGGTTCATTACATTTGTTAGATTCTGCGCTGTTGAAAATTAGATATAAAATCAGGACTGCTTCAAATAGACATGGTATAGGTCAGACTTTAGTTGCAGAGATCAGACTTTTTGTACTTACTCCGAAGTCTGAAATCATGCATGACACTTTTTTAGGCCCCATTGCCCAAGGTATTGTTTTGGTATTCCATTGCAATCACATTATTTTGTATCCCATTCAAAGTACTCATCAGAAGCATGTTAATTACCATAGGATGATTACGGGAATCCGCTACCACATATATGCTGATGATACCCAACTTTACCTAAAAGTTACCTCTCCAGAAGACATCAGCTCCCTCAACACAACTCTACAGAAAACTCAAAATTGGCTGACATCCAGTCACCTCAAACTAAATACTCAAAAACGAATTCCTCCTACTCGCCCCACCCAACCCGTCACCGGTCATTGAAGAACGGTTGAAATATCTTACAGCCCTCAACGGGTCATTGATTCAGCAAGATCACTGGGATTAATTCTAGACAAGAACCTCAACATGCAGAAAGTAGCTCCCCGATGTGGAGATGTATAAGAATGCAAGTCACCAATCAAAAGAGTGCCAAATATGTTATACTCCACAGGACAAACACAGAAGCAGCACGAAAGCAATTAAGATAAGAGAATGCAACTGACAAGACACAGTACCTAAGGTAAGCAATAGCCAGACCCAAAGCACACTGAAAGTATGAATTTTCCCACAAAAGGAGTTCAACAAGAGACTGGTAAAAGCTGTCCCTAGCGAGACCTAAAAATCACAAGGCTCACCTCTGATTGTATATGGAGTGGATAGGGGAAAGTGAAAAGTAGAGGCTGTGCTGCAGGGCACACTGATGCATTCCCCTTCCTCCTCTGTAGCTCACAGAATCACTTGAGCCTCAGAAGGAGGGAGGGAGAATGATGCTCAGCTCCTGGGTTTCCTTGGCCTGACTGAACGAGAAAAAGCAGTTTAGCCGAGCCCACGGAGAACCAGGGGCTGACTTCAGCCCCATTTCACAGCTTTTGCTGTGAATATTCAACAGCTAACAGCCATGGCCCTGCACGTAGCTGTTAGCTGTTGAACAATTAGCAACAGCTGTGAATGAAAGGCTTTGGAGCCTCTAGGATTTCAAATCCCTCAAGCTCCGAGAGGTCTTTTTTTTATACAATTCGAAGATTCTGCCCTCAAGGGGCAGAATGTTCTAATAGCCTTAAAGCCCTAATTCAGCTCAGGCCTTTAAATCTGAAGCGGGCCATTAATGACGACTGGAATAAGGCTATAACAGAACACTGGAATGTTGAGCGCTCCACTTAAGATAATGGAGTAGCTTTAGGCTTATAATGACTTACATAAGTCCTGAGCTCCAACATGACACTGTTTGTCTTTGTTTCTTCTTTTTTAATTTAGAACATTCGACCTTAGTGGGTGAATGTTCTAATAGCCTTGTAGCCCTTCTGCCTCGGGTTACACCGGTTGTTAAAGGCCCTCTCCTTTGTTATAGTCCCTTGCCTGCGGCTCGGGACTATAACTCAGGGGTCCGGGCCTTTAATAACCATTATAGCCCTCAGCAGAGGCTATAAGGCTATATTATAAAGACAGAGAATACATAACGGGTAACTGTGTGATATGGGTCTATATTACCATGGAGCTGTTCTGGTGACCTTTACAAACCACAAAAATTGCAATGCCATATACTTGCTGACAGGGTTTTGCTTTTACAATCTTCTTTGATAGGTATCAAGGATGGGCATGTCAGGTGTGCCGATTAATGCTCTAAGAGCAGCACCATCAATGTGAAAGTATTTAGTTTTTATTACCAGCAGTAAAAATGCTCTCTTAATCATCATAGGAAGGAGGGATGAGACAGAAAGCTTACCATCATTGAAACAGGTTTGTCAGGACTGCTTGGCCCACTGCTGTATCACTGCAAACCGAAGAATCCAAGCAGTAGTGCTACTATCCCAGGTTGGTACCCTGCAGGTCTCCTGGATAGGTCAACCGCAAAAAGGGCAGTCGAGGTAGAGACTGTTGTAGTGAAACGTGCACAGACTCTCCCCTGGATGAGCTTTCCAGCCACCTGGTGACAGTATTGGATGGCACTAGAAATCCAACGTACAATACCTCATTTAGAGAGGGGATAGCCCTTACGAAAAGCACTTTATGGCACAAAGAGTTTCAGAATGGTTTAGTTCTGTGGAGATAGAATTTCAAACAGCGCTGAATGTCTAGAGAATGAAGATCTCTCTTCGCCGTCGTTGTAGGATGCGGGAAAAAAGTCTTGAGAACCAGAGGTTCTTAAGGGATGAACTTGGGGTTGGTACGTAACATTACTCTGTCATCTTTGAACTGAAGAAAAGTCTCCTGGATAGTGAGGGCCTGCATTTCACCAACCCTTCTAGCAGAGGTTAATGCCAAAAGAAGCGCCACTTTTCATGATATAAATATTAACTCTGCCTTGTGGATAGGTTCAAAGCGATGCTTCATGAGTTGAGCCAAGACCACATTAAGGTGCCAGAGTGGTGGAGAAAACTCTAAAAAGTCCCTTCATAAACTGTTTGATTATTCTCGTCGACCATAAAGAAGAGCCTGAAGATGTTCTTCTGAAACATGAAATGGTTGCGAGTTGAACCTTAATAGATGCGTGAGCTAGGCCAGCTTTGGCCAATGAAGGAAGAATCTCATGAGCTGAAGAAGAGAAATGGTGAGCGCCCAATTCTTGTCACCGGAGAAAAAAACTCTTCCATTTCATTTGATAAGTTTTGTTAGTACTCTGAGCCCGGGCGTGAGAAAAAATGTCTTCACACTCCGTGGATAGACTCAGGTGATCGAACTCTGTGTTCAGGAGCCATGCCGCTAAGAGATGCGATTTAGGATCCGGGAGCAGCACTTGACCCTGGGACATCGTCAGCAGAGATGGAACGGGATCCCAGAGGATCGTCTGTCTCTCCAATAGAAGAAGAAGCTCTGTGTACCAATACTGGCGAGCCCAAGATGGAGCTATGAGAATCATCCTACAGGACTCCGTCTTCATCTTCATGTGAAGTCTTAGCAGGAGAGGAATGGGAGGCAAAGTGTAAGCAAAGTCGTCTGACCATGCCATCGAAAACGCATATCCCCAGGATCCCGGATGGTGATGCCAACTAGCGAAGTAACGGCATTTTCTGTACTCTGGCGTTGCAAATCGGTCTATGGGTGGCTTGCCCCGCAGCTGAAAAATGATGTCCAGGGTTTCCTAATGCAGTTCCCATTCGTGGCAGGTAGACTTGAGCCTACTGAGAGTATCCGCTGTTGCATTGAGATTCCCAGGAAGATGTTCTGCTTTTAGAAAAACCCCATTCTGGATCTCCCACTCCCAACAGCTTTGAGCTTCCAATGACAACAGAGAGGACCTTGTGCCCCCCCTGCTGGTTGACATAATGCATCGCCGTTTTATTGTCTGTACTGATGAGAACTGATGAGTTTCTTATACTTGGAAAAAATGCTTGAAGGGCTAAACATATTGCTCGTAGTTCCAGCAGATTGATGTGGAGAAGACGATGGTGCTGCTGCCAATGGCCACAGATTTGAAGATTTTGTAGGAGAGCTACCCAGCCCTCCAGAGAAGCAGCTGTGGTTATCACTCGCAGAGACGGGGATGCCAGAAAAGAGAGACCTTCTGAAATGTTACCTTGATGATATCCTCGAAGGACCTGCTCACCTGGCGCCATTGTAAGTCCAGTTGTTCCCGAAGGGGGCGCACCCGCAGGCGGCAGAAGCTACTCAGGGGGATGCAGGATGACATTGACCCCAGAAGGGACTTGTAACAGCGAACTGAAAATGAATTTTTCTTAGGAAGAGCTGGGCCATAGACATTAGTTTGGTCTGCCTTTATAGCGACGGAAAGGGTTTGTTGAGAGACGTGTCCAGTGTGGCCCCCAGAAAAGTAGTGCTTTTCGGACAGATTTCTCTTTGTTTAGGGTGAGCCTCATACTTTCAAAAAGAGCTGTCCAGGCTGTCACGAAATCTTGGGCTGCCACCATGGAAGAAGCTTTTATCAGCCAAGCGTCCAAGTAAGGAAACACCTGGTGATGTTGCTTTCTGAGGAAAGCTGCTGCTGGTTCCAGACACTTTGTAATTATCCTTGGCGCTGATCTTATGCCGAAAGGCAGAGCTTTGAACTGACAGTGGCTCCCGGCTACAGTGAAGCAAAGAAACTTCCTGTGCAATGGATGAATGGGAAAATGGAAATAAGCGTCCTGTAGGCCTAGAGTAGCCAAGAAATCTCCTGAATTTAGGAAACAGTAGTATATCCTGTAAGGAGACCATACGGAAAGACTTTTTCTTGAGATAGGTGTTGAGTGTCCTCAGGTTTAAGATAGGCTGCCACTTTCTGCACGCCGTCTGTTTCAAAAAGAATAGTGAGTAGAACCCTTTCCCTCTCTAGGATGAAGGAACTGGTTCTATTGCCTCTTTTTGTAACATCAGCCGGGCTTCTAGGCACAGGAGATGTAAATGCTTTGTCACTTGTAAGCGAGGTGGAGTGGATAGTGGAAGTTAAATAAACTCCAATGTAAGGCCAAACTGAACGATGTTGAGCACCCATTGATCCGTTATCTTTAGCCAGTTTTGGATGTAGAAAGGGGCTACGTTGCACCACATCTGCCGATCATAATGACCTAAATTGCCAGAGCTTTAGCAGCCCTGACATCGAAGAGAACCATTTGTCTGCATTGTCAAGGAATCTGCCCTTCTTGTCCGGAGGCGTTGTGACTGGAGCAGCCAGATTCTTGGATTTCCTTTGAGCCGCTTGTGATATTACTGAGTCTAGCTTTGGGTGACCCACCAGGCAAGCTGGACTATCTTTTGAGGCCTTACAATTCTTCTCTAATCATTGAAGAACTGGAACCACTGTAGCTGGGGTCTTCATAACCTTAAGGCCTTCCTCCCATATGTAACCAACAATAGGGATGGCTCACACTGATTTTCTAAATGGTTCCTTGAAATCATACAGAAAGCACTCCGTTTGCAAAGTTGGCATTGGCAAATCGAATCTCTTGACTGCTCCTTCCAAAAGATTGTGAAAACTACTGATGTTCTCCAGTGGAGAGTCTATAGAAACCGGTGAGGGTGAAGAAGGAGTGGGGATTATATAGTCGTCCCATTCCCTGTGCGGATCTAGAAGCTCCCTCTCTTCCTGGTCATCATCTGAGGTGTCCGGATGCTGGTCATGAGGTGGTGTTGATGGTGAAGCAGTGACCTTCTGTAACGTTGATACTGCCTAATAAGTGGAAGGCACTGAATAATTCTTAGGAGGCACTGCGGTCTGCTACCGAACAGTAGAAGGAGCTGGAAATCTTTTCCTATAGTCCGATAGCATAAACCGTAGATCAGAAAGTAAAGAAGATAGCATACAGACCATCTTTACCTGATACTGTTGGCGGTAATCCTGAGGAGGCACATAATAGTGTTCCTCTTCATAGCCTTCCTCGAAATCGCCTTCCTGGCATTTAACATGCAACTCCAAAACACTGTAGGCGTAACCAAAGGGGCCATCATCATGCTCCGAATCATCTTCCTCCAAGAGATGTGAAGGAATGAAAGTGGCAACCTTACTAGGTGAAGTGACTTTTGAAGTTAAGTGCCTTAATCTCAATTTCGTATTCGGAATTTTCTCCCTCGTCGCCAAGGTCGTGGATGAAGACATCGGCGGAGCCACTGTCGCTGTCAACAGGGCCGACGGTAAACTATACGCCATCGACAGACCCGCCGTCATCGCTGTCGTCATTGTTGCTGTAGTCGTTGTTGCCATCATCACCACCGTTGTCGTTGATGTAACCGTTGGTGAGAAAGATGCTGGCGGAACAGTGACCGGCGAGTCCTGTAGAGCCCTTGATGATGATCCAGCCGTCTATGCCATCGTTGGAGAAGGTAACGACAAAGATGAAGACTGACTCTTAGTCGTGGAGACCTGGATAACCTATCTCTGTGTCGACATTTCTTCGTCGACGATGATTTTGTCTACGGTATCTCCTCAGGAGGGGCAGAAGAAGGCTTCTTGAAGGTTTCCCTGCCCTCAGGAGGGTCTGAAGGCGGCACAGAACTTGCCTTTTTCGCCCTGCTATCCCCTGAAGGATGTCCTTTCCTCTCCTGAAGGATGTCCTTTCCTCTCCTTTTCCCCTCGGATATTCTGTAGGACTAAGCCTGTAAGACCCATGGTATTTTTTTAGGCTTTATGAGGACGCTGCTCAGATGAGTGAGGTTCAGATCTTCCCCTCTTGTGAGACCTTCTGGAAGATGAAGAAGACGAGGCCTCATCGCTCTCCTCACTAGAATGAGGCTCCTTTCTGGATTTCAGCTTCTGGAGATAAATGAGAAGATGCTCCTCCTGATCCCTCAGAGTCTTGGTGGAGAAGGTACGACATATCTTACAATCCTTGGCTTTGTGGTCAGGATACAGGCAGTAGATACAGTCCTTATGAGGGTCATCCATGTGGAGTCTTTTCTAAGAGCGGTGGCACAGGCTCTAAAGAGAACCTTCTTCTCCTTGTCCGACATCAGGAAAGAAGGTAAACTAAACTCAATAAGTATAAATCTGAAGAAAAGGTATAGGACAATTATGGAAAAATCTGAGCAGAGCTCAGCGGAGACTCCCTAGCACAACATGCAGTAGAAAATCTGAAGGTCTGAGGTTCTCTCAGGAGAGTTCTAGAAGGTGCGGTTGTTCTGATTGGCTAAGCGCTTCTTTTGATCTCTTTTACAAAAAGAAAGGGATATGTTACAAAACTGAAATGGGCCTATGCCTATTTTTTCCAGTTTGTATTAGCTTTGCATTGCTATTTTGTATTACCAGGGACTCTTATCTCAACAACGGGGAATGATTCAAGCATGTGAATCTATGAAAGTTCCAATACTGGAGTAAGGCTTATTTATGATGGGCAGATAGATATGTAGGTAGGTAGATAGATTACTCCTACTTGCAGGACAGCCACCTGAAATATAGCTGAGACTGAGGAATACCCTACTCAATAATGGTCATGAGCATCACAGTTGTTTTAACCAGGGTGGGTGTAACCTTTGGGGCAAGAGGAAAATACAAACACACCCAGGCTTCTAAGACTTCTCATCACATCAATGTGAGGGTATGACATGGGAGCTATATTGCGAATCTCCTATTGACCACAGACCCTTGCAACCTGATCTTAATGACAGTTGCTGGAGTAAAAAACACAACCAAAATACAGGGATAGCATTTTCCCAAGCCTGCTTTCATGCTCAGAATGATAGCCGGGAATCAGCTAATGGACTGTACAAATGATTCCACTTACCTGAAGCACACCTACAACGTATATTATCAGAACTTGCATAATGAGAAGATTGGGACCTTCGGTAATACCATAGAAACCTAAGAGTGAAAGGAATGGTGAGCAATCTCCATTCTAGCCCATTGCTAACGGAAAAACAGGAACACTCACTGGCATTTAATATTGTACCACTGTGAAAGCAAGTTAATTTTTAGCCATCTCGCACTGTGTCTGGGCCCTACACATGACAATCCTGTGGTGTGGCCCAATACCTGCATGACTAAGTCCAGTTCGATGACAATGTGAAGTTTTCTCTTGTACTTAACCATACCATAAGGATGGCAAAAGGTACACATGATAAAGCTTGGGTACAATGCTGAATTGGATGTGTGGTACATGCGTGACTAGAAAAGCTGAATATGCAAGGCGGGGCTAAGATCTTTTTGGCAAGGATCATAGAGGTAGCCTCCTCACCAAGTCATCCATCTGGAGCCCAATGGCCGAGACCATGCGTAGTTATTTTGGCAAAGTACTCATTACATTTATATTGTGCTCCCTATTCACGTTGGCAACCACACCATTCTTACCAGGTGAACTTCCAGTTCTGGGCACTTTCACTACTCTTCACTTCCAGTAATTTCTAAACCGGACGATAGCAGTTTATTCTTAACTATTTACTACTTTAAGACAATTGCTCTCTTCCAGTACCTTCTGTTATTCATATGCACAGCATGAATTGCACTACTGGTAAGCTCTCAATTATTCCTTAAACGTTTACTCCAGGACAAACAACATGGTCTATGTGCACTTCTAGTAACACTTTATTTACCTACTGATACCAAATGACAAACACCTCTATAGCCATACACACACCGAATCAGTGTGGTAGTTTCCGACGTGTTAAAAAAGTGGTACAGCTTTAGAAAAAACTTATTTTTTATCTTTAGCTGAAGTATGGTCGCTCTCATTTTTTTTAGGTCTCGCCTGGCGTAAGCAGCGTGCATGCACTGCTCTTGCCATGCGAGGGCCTCTTGGAATCAATACGGATTTGTGTCTCATGTCTCTCCTCCGCCTGTACATTTGATTGGTGAGCGTCGTTTCTCGTCACTGTTTATGTTAAACCAAGTTTGTTGATTGCACCATAGTGTCTTTGGCCCCTCCTGGTTGCTATCCTGTCCACTTTAGGCCACGTCCACCTGTACTGGATGTTTTACTTGCGGCATGATACTCTCTCCTTAATTAGTGGGAGAGAACTTTTCTTTGGTCATTCCGGCTTTGAAGCGTGATGTTTAAGGTTGTATGTTGACACCGCGCTTCATTTATTTTGTTATATTTTTGCTTTTATTCAGATCGCGGCGGCCAAATTAGAGGGTAAGCACTTTTTTGGGTTATTATTATTCACTTAACTCCTCATGGGGTGTGTTTTATTTGCATTTAGTAACCGCAACGCAGTGATTTACACATCGCGCTTTCACTGCCGTAAACGTTTGTAAACATTAATTCTTACTTTCCAGCAGCGCACACACCGCGCTTTCCCTGCTGTGACGTTTGTGCTGTTGAAAAGTAAGAATTAATGTTTGAAAACGTCACGACAGTGAAAACGCGGTGTGAGTGCTGTTGAAAATTAAGAATTAATGTTTGCACACACCGCGCTTTTACTTTATTAAAGGGCTGCAGGGGAGAAATGCAGGGGGCACGGTGGACTGGTTCTCATCCCTGCTCCGTGTTGTTTGGTAGCTGGCAGCCCTGTGTTGTGGGTGTGACAGGTTGGGGTGTATGTGTGTGTGTGTGTGTGTAGTTGTTGTCCCTGCCACTAGCAGATGAGCGCATTGTCAGTGCAGCTCCTGTTAGTGTATGTTGTGTGCTGGTTGGATGTACTTCAAAAGGAAGGAAGATCGGGTCGGTGACTGCACACAACAGCAGTATGGTGTCTCCCAGCGCCTGCGCCAACAGAATTCTCTCCTTTGTTCCCTTCCTGCTTGTGTTGTTCGACTTGCAGTATGAAGGTAAGAATGCTGGGGGAGCCATGCATACCGCAGGACACTGTGAAATGCACATATTTAGTTCTACAGAGTAGAATGAGCATTAAAAATGCAATAGGTCTCGCCTTTCATTACGTTAAAGCCATTTGCTTTGCTATACAATACCATTAGCAAAGCAAATGGCTTTAACTTAATCAAAGGCGAGACCTATTGCATTGTCAATGCTTGTTTAAATGTAGCTAATTTAAAAATGTACATCTGCTGAATGTTACCAAATTGGTCAAGATAATTTGTAGAAAAGCCGGACGTGTTTTAAGACGTGTTTTTTATGTCAGTCTGGGCAGCGGATGCGCTGCTTTGTGAGGCATGCTGTATTCAGGTAGAGACTTGAAGCTCTGCCCACTCTCCTCCCATATTTTTCATTGGCCTGTGTCATGTCCACTATAAACTGTAGCTGTTCATTGGTCAATAGGCTAGTAGTCCTTCCTTAGTACCGCCTTTTCTCATTTTATAACCTCCCATGGCGACACACCCTGTTACGAGAGTTACTCGGTAGGCTTGAATTACAGCCTCCGAGCACAATTTTCTCAAATAGCTTTGTCCTGCCTGCCTTTGCAGGCAGGACACGCCCTCTCCTAACGCTTTTAAAAAAAATGTTTATAGCACAGATGCTGAACGCATTTGCAATGCAATAGATCTCGCATTTGCGAGAGTTTAAGCTATTGGCATTGTAAATGACAATGCCTTTTATCTGTTTTAAAAAAACACATATATAAAAGGCATTGTCCTTTACAATCCCAACAGCTCAAACTCTTGTAAATGCGAGACCTATTGCATTGAAAATGCATGTTTAAAATGTTACACCTGAATATGACAACAACCGACATTGGTGTTTCATTTATCAATACACTTTTTTTTTATATAAGACTAAAATTAATAAAACAATTGAACAGAATTCTGGAGCGCCAAAGAAGATGCTTAGCTACACACCAAAGCAAATAGCTGTATCAATTTTAAAGTAATAAAAACAGTTTCGTATGAAAGGTTAAAAATACCCCTTCACTCCAAAGTAAAATGCTGCATAAACCCACGATTTATATGGGACCGACAAAGAATCTGCCAACAGATGACACTGTCAGGGACAAATTTAAGGAGCTTGGTCACCTCTCAGATTAAGGGCATCATATGCAAAAAATACCTTGTTAAACATGTGTGACCTTTTATTTTGCTAATGGTAGCCACTAGTGTGCCAGGACATCAATCATTCACTGTGTGAAATTAGCGTTTTTTGCCTATTAAATAACACTATTTTATACCATAAAATAAAAGTAGCACAAAAAATATAGTTTATGAAAACAAGCTGTAAGCAACTAAGGATGGCTTGATGTTGCAAGATACTCATCATTGCATTTCTTGACTTCTGATAATCTATGCTACCCTGCTAAAGTTGGCGGTATACCAGCACTGTCTACTAAGCAGTCACAAGGACACAAATACGTCTTATTAACAACTATGAATAAGAGATGAAAGCTTCACTGAGCTATGCATGGTAATGTTTCAATCAATACCCAGGGTCCTAACAACATCAGCAACCACAAGAGCAAAGGTCATGTCATTAGAGAATTCGCCACTTATCCAAGATTGTCATTATACTTCTATAGAGGCTTCGATGGCCAAATTATTTTTCTCTAAAATATTAAGTTATTATAAAACAGAGTATTATGCCTTATCCCGACCCCCCCCCCCCCCCAAGCCTCTCCCCTCCCCCCGCAGCCAGGGAAATAAATGCTGTTGTTTTTTTTAAACGAGCAACATAATTTCAGTGACTAACAGGACAATCCATCCAGATGTATGACGGTACGCCACGTACCGTCACAACGCGTGCTTTAACAACGCGTCCCTTACAACGAAAGTCGTTACCACAACTTGCGTTGGGGGCGCGGATTGAGAATAGTATAATTTACTATTCTAACACCAGTCCCCGTGGACACTAGGGAAGGTGTTGGAATAGTAAATATACTATTCTTAATCCTCTAGCGCCCTCCAGCCAAGTCGTGGTTACGACTTGCGTTGTAATGGACGCGTTGTTAAAGCCTTGCGGAGTAAAATCCGCGTGGTAAAGGATGTTTCCCAATCCATCCACCTCAGCAAATGCTGGGATAGAAACGGCACACCAAGCTTTGGGCGAAAAGATTCTCAAGGGTGTCACATTTTTCTGAAATACTAAGGGCCTGATTTAGATATTGGCAGTATTATCGTCGTCCTGCTGCAGCAGTGGCTCCAAGTACTCCTTCAAGCAGACGGTGGTCTGCTTGCCGTATTTAGATGTTGTGGCAATAGGCAGATTCCCATTGCGGCAGCCGTCTTCTCTGCTGGCTAACAGTACTCCATAATCGTCAGGCCGGCAGACTTGCGCCAAGCCAATTTAGATGTCCGTTGTGTTGGCGTTGTCCTAGCGCCACAGTTGCCTCGATGGAAAGAAACATTGTAATCAGGATAGCAGGACTCCCTCCAACAGCTGCTTCTGCCTCTGACACCGTCATCACGGGATAAAGCTACTGGTGGAGGTGGCAGAACTGCAACGGTCTTCCTTCCAAGGACCTGCCAACATCTACATAGAGCGGGTGGACCACCAAGTCTTTGGGCGGGAAGACCGCAGAACAAGCAAGAGGGACCAGTCCCGCCAAGATCTAAATAAGGCCTTAAGTGTACATGGGAGGAGGGAGAGCGGAAGCTGGTTGGTGAAGAGAAGCATGTTGTGATCAGCCAAACAGGTGAGGAGAGCCAGGGGGATTGGGAGAGTGAACAGAATTTGTGATTAGAGTAACCATGCAACTTTATAACTGTATCAACTCAATCTCCTTAGAAAACTCCCAAACACTGTTACCTCATCAGCATTACAGCCTGGTGCACAGACATCTTGAGAAATTACACAGTAAAATCTAAAATAATATAAAATACTGTTCTCTTAAGTACCAACCTGACCATTGTACACCACCAAACAGCCCCTACTGTTTTCTCTCTTCCTTTGGGATGTGATGCTGGGTTTGTGATCAGATTGTTGTCAATTTCTCATTTGGATTGCACTTTGTCCCATGCAAGTTAGTACACTTTACCCAATCACTTCTGCTCAGAACGGAAATTGTACAGTGAAATGCAGCTTTAGCGAAACTGAAACAGATCACTGAGTACATATCTACTGCTCATTGTTAGTGCCTTGTAAATTAGCCATATAGCTGTTCTTTTGGCCCTTATGGGAAGAAACGACATTGTATGTGCAACGAGGATGATGATGAAGTTGAGGCAGGGCACCATCGTTCAAAGTGTGCTCTGATAGGGGCAGCAATATCTTAGCTAAGCCTAATTCAGTGTTGTCAGAAACCTGTTCAGTGTAACACGGGGCATGAAGTGGCTATTAGGCCCAACCGTGGTGGTGGAGGGCTTTTACTCCTGAAGTCCCATGGTCCAACTTACTATAGATCAGGAACTAGGGCAACTACCCCTTCTGCACTTGACTCTCAGTGGTAGCTGTGGATGAGAGGTTAATGGCTCCCTTGGGGAGGGGGATGGTGGAGGACTGTGGATACAGGTGAGTGAACACGACTCATAAGTGCACACAGTACTGTCAATAAATCAATGTCCAGTCAAATACTTGCTTTTATAATAAAAAATATTATTTTATCATAACTCTACACATTCAAAGGTATAACCACATTAATAAGCAATCAACCAATTCCCTAACGGTCAGGGCTCTAATGTTTGTAAGGCAAATAGCTGCCCCTCCCCCCCCCTTCCTTATAATATTGTCTGGGTTATTACCCATTCACTGGTGGCAGCATCTAGGGAATACACACTAGTAGGCCATACTCAAGAGTTCCCCCTTTCACTCTTAGGAGTTAGTCAAAAGTGTCTATGGTTGCGCAGCACCTTCAGCAGCGAGTCCCCTGTGGTCCACAGGCACAGTTCAAGTTGTATCTGCTCCTGCAGCATGGAAGTGTTTAGTGTTACTTCAGGTGTCCAGGGCGCAGGCACTCATGAGTTCTGATCCTGCTTGAAAAAGTGGGTGTGCTTGCGGTACGCGTGGCAGTACCCGGCAGGCACAAGCTCCACTCCCCGTACGATGCTGCCAGCTCTCCCCAATGTTTGGAGCAGCTCCAAGCTCATGAAGATATGGTAAGTTAATATTCAATCCGCAGGAAGAAAGTGGATGCGGGGAGCGGGAGGGGGGAGACACTCAATCCTTCAGCTCTCAACCATAGCTTCCTCCGCAGTCCTTTTGATTCAGTCAGAGCAGATCACTTTGTGCGGGCTTGACCCACTGGTTACAACCTCACACTAGTCCCGGACAATGGCCCGAAATCTTTGACAATCTAGTACCAGCATCTCCTCCTGGCATACAGGGTTGCCATGGTACCTCTGGACACAACACAGACTCCTCCAGCGCAATCACCCACACCAGGGGTTCCCTTCTGGCACACAGGGTCTATGCTATGGTGTTCATGAGTTCTTGCACGCTGGTCACACAAATACTTCACAGTGTCCCCCTCTGGCATACCAGGTCACGGCAACGAGTCAGAATCTTGGCGCTCCCTGCATGGCTCAGTCAACGGTGGCCTATGCCTGGCATATGGGGAGGTAGCCGAAAACAATCGTGAACACGGGCAAAAACCCCCATCAGTGCAAAGCCGAATCCGCACACCTCGTGCATGAAGTCCTCATGGAAAAGCTCCCCACTGGATCTCACTCCCTCCAATGTTCTCCTCTTCCACACAGGGCACACTGATCTTGGTAAGCAGCCAGCTGCTGGTTCTCCAGGCTCCAGGGCAGGTGGTCATGGTTTCCCTGGGTTTCCCAGGAGGGAGACTAGCAGGCCTTGACCCCCAGCCCTGGTCACAGGCAGAAAGATGGCTTGTCAAATTTGGCCTTCTCACACAGCCAATCTCGCTGCTTAGCTGTGGACCAAGTTTGGGACCTCACCATGTCATAGTCCTTTTCCAGACACCAATTGTGAATTAGGATCAAAGTCTTGGAAGCTTATGTGGGGGGGCTGCTTCTTTTAAAGTGTACATTTTTCCTTTGTCTTAATCCCTCTTGAAAGGTTGTCTGACCCAGCAGGAAAGTCCCCAAAGTTGATAAACCCACAACAAAGTTCATGAGAGGGATCAGAGTTCATACCTGTATGTCAGTCACCGTAATATGTGCATTAAAAGGTTAATCCTCACCTCCCAGCCAGACTCTTTATGATTCACTTATCAGCCCCATCTCCTTCCTGAGATGTGTCCAGGCCCCTTCCTTGTGATCTATCACTGAATCAAAGAGCAAAGTTTTGAAATGTAAAGAGGGAGTTGCTTCCTTCCTTCCTCCAGCATATGTCCCACTCAGCTCACAGGATGCAGCAATACATAAATCTGTCTGGGGTGATTCCTCTAATGCTCATGTCTTCACTAGGCAGGCCTAGGCTTCCCAAAATGAAACCCAGGGTCCTCCATGTAATGAAACATTGTAGGCACTCTTAAACTTAGTGTACTTTCACAGCACACTTATTCTCCAGTACTGTCACCTCCATGTAGTGTGCCACTACAGACACACATGCATTCAACACACACATTTAGTCTCTTCCCACTGCTCAGTATGGTAGCTTTTCTGTCTTGTACTAGTGTGTGCAATTTGCAAACTTGAACACTGCAGTACAATAATAAATAATAATAATAATAATTAAAAAATGCATAAAGCGCCTGGTTACCCTGGTTACACTGAGGTCAATGTGTCCCCGCGCTGTGGCGTAGTTAGCAACAATTAAGCGGGCAAGTATTCAGTCCTCAGATGCGAAACCTCCCCATTCTCTATCCAGAGGGAAGAGGCAGGTTTTCAGTTGTTTCCGGAATATGCGTTCCGAGGTCTCTGATCGCATTTCGGGTGGGAGTCAGCCCTGTCCCGGAAGATCTCAAATGGCACACAGGAGTATACGGGGTCAGTAGGTCCAAGAGATAGGAAGGTCCTTTCCCCCCGCATGATACGGTGACTAATCAGCAGGGTTTTATAGAGCACCCGTTCTTTAATAGGCAGCCAGTGAAGGGATTTAAGGGCTTTCTTAGATGACGCTCTTTTGGGAAGCATCAGGATCATACGGGCAGCCGCATTTTGTATACGCTGTGACCGAGTGATACACTTGACATTAGCTCCCAGGTACAGGATGTTCCCATAGTCCAGCCTAGAAGTGACAAGAGCATGGACAAGGGTTTTTCTGGCCGAAGTAGGAAGCAGATCAAGTGTCTTACGCATACTGTTCAGAATACCAAAGCACTGTCCTGCCACGCGTCTGGTATGGTGTTCGTAAGAGATTTTATTGTCTAGCCAGATACCTAAATTTCTAACTTGTTCGCTGGGAGAAGGTTGAGGCCCCAGCACCTGTGGCCACCATGCCGATGTCCACACAGACGGTGGTGCGTTCCCCACCACCAGCACTTCAGTCTTACTTCCGTTTAATTTCAGGCAATTATTGGCCATCCAGGCTGCTATTTCTTGTAGGCACATCGAGAAGTTACTGGCTGCTGCCTCATCTGGTTGAGCGAGAGACACCAGAAGTTGGGTGTCATCAGCGTAGGTTACCACTTGTACTCCAAACCTTTCAGTGATCTCTGCTATCGAAATTACGTAGAGGTTAAAAAGGGTTGGGCTTAAGCTGGACCCTTGAGGCACCCCCTGATTCAGCCTGGTACTCTTCGACCGATAGGGTCCCTGGGCTACTTGGAAGCTGCGGTTCTGGAGGAACGATTCCAGCCACTCAAAAGCTCTTCCTGCCACTCCCCCTTTTTTTAGACACTGCTGCAAGATGTGATGTGCTACAGTGTCGAAAGCAGCGCTTAAGTCCAAAAGGATAAGCGCTGCTGTCTGACCTTCATCCACCAACTTACGTATGGTTTCTGTTGATAGAAGTAGGGCAGATTCGGTCGAGTAGGACGCCCGAAAGCCTGATTGGGTGGGGTGGAGTAGTTTACGTGTTTCAATGTGTTCTGTCAGTTGTATGTTGACAACTTTCTCCGCAATTTTAGAGAAATAGGGAAGGAGAGAGATTGAGCGCAAGTTGTCTAATTGCTCCGCGCTAATATTAGGTTTTTTCTTGAGAGGGAGCACCACAGCCTCTTTCCAGGCTGACAGGACACTCCCCGACCCAAAGGAGAGATCTAACAGATGTCGTATGTGGGGTTCCAGAGTTTTTATGCTTTCCCCGAGTATTCTCACGGGCGTCAGGTCATTGGGGGAACCTGATTTAATTTCAGACGCTATATCAATTAAGATATCTTGCTGGGGGATACTAAAGGTTACTAGTAACTCAGATCCTTTATGTTTTACATTGACCTCTTCTATCTTACCATCTGTTCTAGCCTCCGCCGGAAATGATGAATACATTTTTCCCACTTTATCCTCAAAGAACTGTGCCACCCGATCACAGGATTCTACAGAACCTTTCAGAGGTGCGGTGGAGCTGGACAGAGAGGATGCTTCCTTAAACACAGCAAACAATTCCTTAGCTGAGTTATCAGCTCCCTCTATTCTGTCCTTATAGTAAGAGGTCCGATATTTCCTAATCAAAGCATGGTAGCTCTTGAGTTTGATTTTATAATCCACCCTGTCGGCCATGGAGAAGCCTTTCCTCCAGCGTCTTTCGAGCCGTTTACACGCCGCCTTTTCCTTAACAAGCTCGGGCCCAAACCATGGCGCATTTTTAGTTTGCCTCCAGGGTCTATTTTTGGTCCAGGGTGCTGTGTCGTCCAGCGCTTGTGAGATGCGCATATCAAGTGTTTCGCATGCTGCCTCAATCTCTAGACCCTCTGGGGGTCCACCCTGTCCCTGTTACTATGTGTGCTGCGCAACACTTTGCCCTTCCTGTATAGTACTTCCTGCAAGCACACATACATCCATCCAGCACATGCCTGTATTGCACGCGCACTGCACAGCGCGACATCTCTCATGTGATGTATTTCTTGCAGGTATACATACACCCAATACATGCACTAACCATACATGCACTGCACAGTACTGCTCTATCCCTGTACTATACCCTTAGCAGGCACTCACACATCCAGTGCAGTCACTCCACAGATTTCTACATCTACCTGATGTAGCCCAAGGGTGAGTTAAGAACACAGCAGCAGAACTTTCAAAATGGAGAGTGAGATTGTAGGCCTCACTCCAGTGACACAGGGTAAAAAGGACCTGTTCACGTCTACTGATAACTTCTCAGTATAGTGCCACCAACTCACTTGAGCTTCTTAACTTTTGGTGAAGGCAGTAGCTTTCCACCACTTTGAGCGCCTTTCCTGGTCCAACAAGACTGCAGTCTGTAAGACAGGCCTATGTCATGGCGCACACGTATGATCCATGTTTGCCTACGACAAAAAGTCAGCATTAGGGACCCAGACAACAGTACAGTTGGGCATTCAGGGTAGGGGTTCATGTCGCTTACCATGGAGAGGATTTTTCTGTCTCAACAAGTGTGTAAGGAGAGCACTGCAAAGGGATGTCAGTATGTGTGCTTTGGACTGTCTCTTTTAACCTTTGGAGGTCAATGAACGGAGCACCATTAAATTTGATTATTTTAACAGCTGTATTTTTATGGCACTAGGGAACAGTACAAGTGTGGCACAAGCACTGTTTTAGAACAGGTTATCTTTATTGTTATATAGTTTATAAATATTAAAGACGTTCCATGGTGGCAGTTACACGTGTATTATTACCCAGCATAGAGGAGGTGCCTCAATATGGGCCACTTTCCTCTGGTTGCTTTTCCTGAAGCCAAATACGGTTTATGACAATGCTGGTTTGCAATGATCCCGAAAACCAGCCTTTTCTCTAGATATTGCTGAATAAATACCTCCAGGGTGTCAATTCCAGCAGAATTTTAGCATTCCTCAAAAAGGCTAGTTCAGGTGTGCCATTGTTTGCAGTCTGAAGAACCTTCTTTTCAACTCGTTCGAAATTTAAAGGAAACAAAGGGTTCTTTCTTTTACTCCCATCTTCATTAAATCTACATACATACATACATATATATATATATTTTTTTAAAAATGTAATAAGTTGTTTAGTTTCAAAAACACTATTTACAAATGCATATTTTGTTTGTCATCTGTAAGATGGGGTTGTTCGACTGAAATTTCAACCTCGATTACCATAACCTCTCCTAACTTCAGTTATTGGCCTAAGGAGAGCACAAGGAGACAGCACTGAACCCTTCACACGACGTGAGATGTCAATCCCTCATGGGAAACTTAATCCCTTACAATGCAATTGGTGCTGCACTCACTCTGAATTCACGGCCTTTCAGTGAGTGCCAAGGAAAAAGATATGCCATTTACGCGGCTTAACATTCAAATAGATTTGCTTTTCTGCAAGGCTATTCTTTCAAAAAGCAACACTGATCTGGCGGGATTAGGTTTCGACAAACACATGTTTTTTTGTTTGAGCAGCCTATGAGGATTTTACAGCGCTGGGGATAATGTCAAGTAAAAGAGAGGATTTTTAAAAAATGATTAAAGTTATTCTTAGATCAGGTTCCCGCACAATATTGTGTTCATTTGTGCGGTCTCACGAATGGGCCTGCCCGTAACCTGACCACTGAGTATCCCTCGAATGAAATTATGCATGCAGCTCACACAGGGAGATATTGCAGCCTGGCAGACACTGTTTCCAGGCCTATGATTAAAATGTGCAGTTGTGCTATGAGTCCTAACACCCTTCCTACAGGTTCTTGTGGCCGAACCCTACTAACTTCAAGCTCAAGGACAAGGCTTCGAATCCCTGGGACTGCCTGGAGGGCACTTGGCGTTAGTAAAAGGCGCAGCCTACGTTACTGCGTTCTTCTTGTTCTCCACTGGCCCAGTGGCTATGCTGTCACAATGAAGAGCCTATAATATAAGCATGCGAGAAACCTACCCCAAGTCGAGATCAATCTTATGCACAGGAGGTATATTAGACAGACCACCTTGCTTACATTGAATATAGTAACAGATATGCTAGGAGTTGTGCAACACCCACTATTCAGCACCAAGGCCCTTCTGGTGACCTTCCACAGATACTGAAATGGTGGTGTCAATTGATAAATCACCTCCCCGCACTGGGCTTTCATCAGGAGATGCTGTCACAGGCAAGGACCAATGCCTCCCTTTCAGGTTGGGGTGAAACAGGGAATGTGGTACACAAAAGAAAAAGCATACCACATCAACCTACTGAAACTGAGAGCTGTTCACTTGGCTCAGAAGTCTTTCCAACCCTCTTTCAATACAGACTCAGTCCTTGATCAGACGGACAACACAACAATGATGCACTATCTGAACAAACAAGGAAGAACGAGGTACAGAGCTTTACCACAAGAAGCTCAAACTATCTGGAATTGATTGCTAGCCAGAAACTTGAGGATTACTGCAGCCCATCTCCCTGACATCCTCCAGAACATTCAAGAGGACAGTATTTAAGAAAATCACAAGTGGGTCCTCAACCACTGTCATTCACAATGTCTTCTACACATGGGGCTTTTCTCCTATAGATCTCTTCCCTATCGCAGAGAACAAAAAATGTCCAGACTTCGCCTAGAGGTTCTACCAACCAGGTACAAAGGGGAATGCCCTATGGGTCAGTTTGTCTGGCAACGTTTTCTATGCCTTTCCATTGATAGCCCTGATTCCAGCAGAGATAAACAATCTGTCTTACTTGAGAACCAGAATGATTTTAATAGCTCGTAAGTGGCCAAGGCAATGGAGGTTCACAGACCCGGCGTACATGTCGGAATGACCACAAATGAGGCTGCCGTGTAAACCAGATTTTCTCATCAAGTTTGGACGCCAGGTGGTTCATCCCAACCTTTCATCTTTGAGCTTGGCAACCTGGCTCCTGAACTTGTACAATATGGACACTTGAGCCTTCTACAATACTGTCCTAGACATTCTAAAAGGAGGCTAAACTTCCATTTACAAGAGCCTCTTACTGCTCCAAATGGAAGAGATTTTGTATCTGGTGTTTTGACAAGATGTTTGATACAACCATATATATGCCAAGAGAAAGTTTTGCTACTATATTTGCTTCAATTGGCGAAATATGAGATACAATTTTCTTCTATTAAGATCCATTTGGCAGCTATCAGTGCCTACCGAAAATGTCTCACAATCCTCTTTTTTCAAGGGCCCTACTGTTAAGGACTTCTAAAAGGTATTAACCCCTTCGACGCTCATGACGAGCTGGGCTCGTCATGGCGTAGCCTCCTCGCACGCTCATGACGAGCCCAGCTCGTCACGTAAAGTGCGATTTAAAAAAACCCAGCGTACGGGCGGAATTCCGCCCGCACGCATGCGGCTAAAAACGTTTTCCTTCAATACCTCCTGGAAGTTTAACATTGTACTTTCATGTCAAATTGGTTCTCAATTCCAACCTATCCATAAAGTCTCCTTACATCACTTTTCCTGGAAAGCCACCTTCCCTGTTGAGATAATATTGGCAAGCAGGGTTAGCATAATCCAAGCTTTATGCTCCAATAAACCATACACAGTAAGTAATTCATAGAAAAAAAGATTTCATGAAAACTCATCCAAAATGTTTACCTAAAACATTTTTGGATATTCATATTAATCAAGCCATTAACTTTTTCAGGAACCCTACTACTTCAGTAGAAAGATCTCTCCACATATTAGATGTGAGAAGTGTTTTAAAATGTTATCTTGACAAATCTAAAGATATTTGCAAGTACAAACAGTTATTTGTGAACTATGGCCAGTTATGTATTAGTTTAACTACATCTAAACAAACTCTCTCCAGTTTGATAGCTTCTTGCATTCTTTTATGCTATCAAAGCAAACAAAACTTTAGCTGGTAACCCAAAAGCCAATTCTACCAGAGGTAAATCTGTAATGGCCGCATCCATGAGGAATATTTTCATTGCGGAAATATGCTAGGCAGCGACATGGAGGTCTCTCCACTACTTTACGAGCCACTGTTGTCTCAATTCAGATGCTGGAACAGATGTTCAATTAGGACAAGCTTCTTTAAGAAAAGTCTGAGCCTCCCACGGCAGGAGTTTAAGCAATTTAATTAGAATCCTGAGAATCCAACAGGAGGCTTTAACCTCTGCAGAAATCTGCATTTTGAAAGATAGATGGGTATCAACATGCACTCTTATTTCCGTGGGGGTTTGGGGTAGAGTCGAACTACTCGGCCAGGCCCTTGACTATCCAGGTAAGGGGTTGGTACCAAACAACCAGACCTTAGTTTTCTCAGGGTTACATTTTAGACAGCTGGCTTTAAGTCGTCCCATTACTGCTACAATGCAAGTTGAAATTTTTACCTTAGCTTCTGACACAGTGTTGTCATACATCAGCAGAAGCTTGTTGCCTTCTACATAAGAGACCACTGTGGTATTGAATTATTAGATTTGGTATGCCAGCGGAGTCATTTAGACATTGAAAAGTGTGTGGCTTAGGGCCAAGCCATAAGGGACACTACAATTAAGAATCTTTGCCTCTGAAAAGAATGGCTTAATCCACACAACCTGTTCTCTAAGGTCCAAAAAGCAACTCAACCATGCTAGGGTCCACCCCTTCACTCCAATAGAGGCTAAAGGTTGTAACTAGACCTCATGTGAGATTGTGTCAAACGCCGCAGGAAAGTCTAATAAAATTAGGGCGGAGTTGTGGCCAGAGTCCAGCCTAAATTTAATTGAATCTGTTATTTCCATAAGCGCTGTCTTCGTGATGTGGTGAGCCCTGAAGCCGGACTGTGAGGGGTAGAGGTGATTGAAGGATTTCAGGTATAGTCTAATTGGGTGTTTGTGGTCTTAATTACCTTAGAGACCTCCAGGAGCAAAGAGATGGGTCTGAAGTTGGAGAGGATTTCTGGGTCTGCATTCTCTTTTTTGACGGGGGTGACATACGCCCTCTTCCAGTAGGATCGGACTATCCCAGATCGCAATGAAGTAGAGAAGTGATCCTGATATATTGGGCTTAAGCTATCACCTATTAATCTCATAATATTAGGAGGGAAAGGGTCCAGGGGTAACCAGATTTGCATTTGTTAAGAAGACCCTTCAGTAATTCTACAGTGCAAGGGTTAAAATTTGCCAGTTTACCCTGAGCAGGGGCATTATTTGATTTAGAATAGAGCAAGGCCAGTAGGCTCATTTGCCTTCATTTTGAAAAGTTTGTCATGTATTTTTAAAATGTTGTCCTCAAGGAACGTATTCAATCTTGTGCATAGAGATGCATTAGTCTTGAGAAGGGGTGCGCTGCATTGACACCACAGCAGCTTGGCTGCTTAACTTTTAAATCTGTGTATTTTAGACATTTTATACTGCATTGCACTGTTGTTCCTTTGTGTCCGACCCCCCCCCCGTTTTTC
Organism: Lissotriton helveticus; assembly: GCF_964261635.1. Lineage (NCBI taxonomy): Eukaryota > Metazoa > Chordata > Amphibia > Caudata > Salamandridae > Lissotriton > Lissotriton helveticus. The sequence continues at coordinate 54,837,832 of NC_136070.1, read as the reverse complement.
TGACATCGGAGCCAGCATAGACACCCATAATACCCAGGACAGTCACACGATCCCTCCATAGCATTTTGGGGTATTTCATTGCTTTGGGGGTGATTGAGACACCTGTGGCCGATTCTAGGGCCATTCATTCATCGTGCTCGGCCGAAATTGACGGCGGCCATCTTTGATAGGGCTACATTGACTCGGCGCTCTAGCCTCAGGTATAAAAACGGTTAGTCATGACTCCGCGCAGCGGACGCGCACAGTGGACGCGCCTGATTCGCGCCGGAGTCACGCCAGAGTCCAGCCCGTCTGCGCCCGTCCACGTACGAACGGGTGCTGGGGCTGGGGCTCTTGGCTGCGGGCTTTCATACACACGGGATGCTTTATACCACCTACAGAGGGGTACCCAGTCCCTGGATCCAACTACGCTAGCCTTACTAGAAGAACTTTCTATTCGCCGTTCATGTAGCAGTAAGTCCACCTCCCATTCTCATACCCTGAAACTGGCTAGTTTAAACACCAGATCACTGCAATGCCATAGTCTTGAGATTTTCACCTTACTCCAAGCTGGAGAAATCGATGTTTTAACATTGACTGAGACCTGGCTCGGGGAAAGCTCACTACCAGACATTATAGCAGCAGTTCCATCAGGTTATGACATACACTGGCATAATCGCGCAGGGAACGCCCGTGGGGGAGGAGTAGCTATACTCTTTAAGAAAAACCTAGCTTCAATTAAAATCTTGGCAGAAACAGTGGACTTGGCCGACTTGCTGGCAGTGAAAGTTATGTTTGACAATTTGTGTTTAATCATCCTCACTGTCTATCGCCCGCCAAATTCCACCTCGGCCTTTAACGACTTATTTATGGCCAGCATATCGGATATATGCTCACGTTATAAGAACATAGTAGTCACGGGAGACTTTAATCTACACTGGGACAAGGAGAAAAAGGAGCCAGCAGCTAGCTCTTTGGAGACAACAATGTGTTCGCTTGGCTTCAGGCAACTGGTAGACTCCCCTACGCACATAAAGGGCCATATCCTTGACCTGGTCTGGGTGTTGGATCCCAAGATCACCTCAGTAAAAGTTCTCCCTTGTATCTGGTCAGACCACCACCTGATATATTGCGATGTCCCTATTGGCGCAAAACCCCCACAGCTCCCACCAAAAATTAAAAAGACTCGTCAATGGAAAAATGTTGATGCACAAACATTGACTCTGTCGCTCAGGGAATTCACTCAACCCACGGCGCCAGTCGCCGACATAGACCAAGAGTGTAGAGATCTAATGGGTGATCTAACAAGGGCAATTGATCAGATTGCACCAGTGAAATCCCAGAAAATGAATAGTGGTGGGAAGGGAGCTCCCTGGTTCACACCAGCTCTAAGAGAGCATAGGAAAACTCTGCGTAATGCTGAGAGAAATTGGAGGAGAAAAAAAGACCCCGAATCCTGTGAACAATACAGGCAGTTGCTTCGAGCCTATAAAAAACATATACAGGAATCTAAAGCGACATTCTACGAAAATCGTATTAATAAGGCAGATAATGTTCACAAGGAAACCTTTAAAATCCTCACGGAACTAAGTAAAAGAACTCAATCTATAGAGACCACCCTCAATTGCGACACCTTTCAGAAATACTTTCTAGAAAAGGTCGAGGGTATTTTACAAGAAATAACAAGTACCAGAGTTGGCTCCACTGAACTACATCCTGCTAAAACTCCAGGTGGAATGTACTTGTCTAGTTTTCCCCCGATTGATTCATTGAACCTAGACACCTTAATGAGGAAAACAAAGTCAGGCTCTCCAGCCGACCCATGCCCCCCTGGTGTGTTTCGCCTAGCCCGCCTCAGCCTAGAGGAACGCATTCTGTCCATGCTAAACAGGTCATTGAACACGGGACAGCTGCCAGCTAGCTTTAAAGAGGCCCGAGTGAGGCCCCTAATCAAGAAAGCTGGGGCCGATCCCAAAGTATTAAAAAACTATCGGCCCATCTCCCAGCTCCCATTTCTATCCAAGGTGCTTGAGCAGCATGTTTTGAAGTCCCTGGCTGCGTTCCTGGAGTCTAACCATCTGCTCCATGAGATGCAGGCAGGGTTCTGTGCCCACCATAGCACCGAGTTAGTCATGCTCTCGGTGCTGGACGACCTTAGAGGGTTGGCTGACCGAAAGAAACCAAGCGCCTTGATACTTTTAGACCTATCAGCGGCGTTTGATACCGTCAGCCATACCATACTCCTGGATAGGTTGGCCGGGTTTGGGTTTCGGGGCTCTGCTTACCTCTGGCTGGAATCCTTCTTGTCCGGGCGAACCCAGAGGATTCAGCTGGGAGAGGAGGTATCAGGAGCAGGAGATCTGACATGTGGGGTACCCCAAGGCTCTGCCTTGTCCCCCTTATTGTTCAACTTATACCTGCAACCACTAATAAGCACCTTGGTTGAGATGGGCTGTCGGGTGTTCAACTATGCAGACGACACCCAGTTGTTGCTGAGCATAGATGACACCGTATGGGCCCAGTCGCTGGCACAGGAGATTCTTAGGTACACAGTCAACTGGATGTCCAGGAATCTCCTGAAGATTAACCCCGAGAAAACAGAGGTGTTAATTGTGTCATCCACCTGCTCCCCCTGGTGTGACCTCTACTGGCCCCAGGAATTAGGGCCCACCCCTAAGCCAGCAATCGTGGTCAAAAGTCTTGGCATTAGAATAGACGGCGCCCTCTCAATGACCAATCAAATCTCTGCGGTAGTAGGTACCTGTAACGGCATCATAAGACAACTGCGCAAACTTGTCCCACTTCTTTCCCAGTCCATGATCCGCACGATAGTTTCTGCCACCATACTGTCGAGGCTGGACTACGGAAATGCGCTCTACCTGGGCTTACCTAAAGCCTTAACAAACAGACTGCAGGTAGTCTTAAATGATGCGGCAAGATTAATCTTCAGACTTCCAAGGAGATCACATGCATCCCCGCTGTTGCTGAATCTTCATTGGTTACCAGTGACGCAAAGGTCGGCTTTCAAGAGCCTTTGCATAGCCCACAAGGCCATCTATGGGCAAGCCCCTTCCTATATCAAGGAAAGACTAGTTATATACAGGCCCGAAAGAAGCCTAAGGTCCTCCGAGGCTCAGTTGCTGGTATGTCCTCGGTTCAGGCTAGCAACAAAAGGAGGGAGATCCTTCTCGGTCCTACTGCCCAAAATGTGGAATGAGCTGCCGGAAGCTCTTCGCAAGGAAGGAAATCTGCTTTGCTTTAGGAAAGCCCTGAAGACAACTCTATTTAGAACAGCGTTGAGCTCAGTATAGACCTAGCTCGCCTCCTGTTTCTGCCCGAGCTGTGATGTCATTGCGGTCAAAAGCGCCCTGAGACCTGTCGGTGACTTGGCGCTATATAAACCGACATAAACATAAACATAAACATAAACATTTGGATCAGTAAAATCAGGCACAACTTTAAAGATCTCTTTGACGTTATAATTCGCTCCACTAATTTTGTTAAGAGTAGAAAGCGCATTGTGCAAGATTCAGATAATTGTGATATGTGCTCAAGGCAGCTTTCTACTGAGTTGTGTCTGTTTCAGGGTATTCATTTCTCCATTGATATTCTAATTGCTTACATGCTTGCATTCTCCTGCTAGTTCGTTAGTAAACTAGGGTGCGGAAGGATGGTTTAGACAGTGTTGGAGTGCAGAAGGTCTAAATCTTTGAATCTAGGTATTGGTAAGGTTATTTATCTTCTTCTCAGCTTAAGATCTCATTGAAGACACTGTAAACGTGTTTTCTGTAGTTGGATTGCCAAGTCTGTTTCCCTTAGAGGAAGTAGTTTAAAAGGCAGTAACCCACAAATGGCACCCACCTGTCATCCCAGTTGTTGGTGTCATGTGTGGGTGGAATAGGATTGAGAAATCATGTAATGCAAATTTTCTGGAACTAGAATACATAGGGAAAAATCAAGGTATAAGTTTTAGGCCTGGTCTATCTCATCTCTTTTCGCCTGAGATACAGCCCAAGGCGGCCTATCGGGTAGTTATGGAAGCAGGTACTGTAGGAATTGTCCTAGATAGCCTGGAATTGAATTAACTACCAAGAATAGGGGAGGGCACCAGAGAAGCACATGCTGAAGCAACTTTATGACAAGGAAACAGCACTCCATGGCCAGCATCAGTAATTGCAATTGTATAGTGCTTACTTCCCTATGCGAAGTGTTCACATGCTTTTCAGTGAGTAGCTTGCTACTCCGAAACCCAAAATGAATTAGTGGTGGATTAGTATAGGGAAAAATAAGTTGGTAATTTGAGTAGCGGATTTAAAAGGATAAAGGAGGAATACAGGAAGGAAGAGTTTCGGAAGGGTTATTTGGGCGATCATAGTAGTAAAAGGAGGTATGGATGAGTCAAAGGAGGGATAGAGTAGGGGATAGCCTAGAAAGGGTTATTAGGAAAATCATAATATCAGTGGAAATAGTTTTGTGAATGAGATTTGAAAGGAAAGATTATCTGGTTTACAGTAATTTGCCCATTTTTTCAAAATTAATTTGGCCTTTTTAAGAGTAAATGAATGTAATTGGCAAAAAAAAACCTATTTTATAAGCTGCAACATTTAAAAAAAAATGTATAAGCAAAAGCTTGGCCTTCCTGAAGTAAGGCAAAAATGTACACTTCGAAAGATATATTTTGAAGACCTGCTCTGGGATCACGTATGTGCGTGGCACCATTCAGTGCTTATGATTGTCAGTGGAGATCCCCGGAAGGAGAATTACTTTGTCAAATGAAAAGAAACTGGGAATGTACGTTGTCAAACATTTATCTCAATTAGTAAATTTGCTGAATAGGGCAATGGGCAAAGAGAATGAATTGCCTTGAAAAAAATTGTCTGTTTATTTCAGACCCCTACAACTCACAATCAAATATTCTGGGGTTCTAATCACTAAGATAATTTTGATAATAGCCAAACATGGGATCCTTGTTCGGTCTTCCCCTTGCATTGGTACAATACAAATGATCTTCATTTCACTTTTGTTTGAACTATCACATAAGTACTACTCACAACACTGTGAGTATGTTATGTTTTAACACTTCTTGAGGGGTACCTCGTAATCCTGATGTTTACATGAAGTGAGGTACACGTTGTGTTATCTTAAGGGTATTCATAAAAATACCTAAGCTCTTAAAGCATGATGGGTTGGTTTTCTCCAGTAAGCCTTCATTTGAGGGTTCTCTAGCACCAATGTATGTAACAGAATACCTTACCTTTACCTCGTAGGTATCTTTAGTAAGGAAGTTTGGCGTTTTTGCATACATTTTAAAATTAGAAGACAGAAGGTGTTATGGGTGACAGGAGCCTGTGGGGATTAGCCACATATCTGTCCCTTATGTGGGAATGGGTTGCAACCTGCAAAGAAGCATTTGCAATGCAATAGGTCTCGCATTTACTAGAGTTTCGTAAAGGTGACACCTATTGCATTACAAATGCTAGTTTGTAAAAACGCCCATGCTGCGCTTTAACTTTCATGCCAGCCGCGCCCCTTTCTTTAGACGAGCCGTGTCTAAAGAAATGTTCGTGGCCGCCATTAAAGTGAAAGCGCAGTATGGGACTCTTTTACAATTAAAAGCATTTGTTTGTCAAGTTGAAAACAACTGCTTTTTTTTGTGAAAGCGCCCCATGAAGCGCTTTCACTTTAATGGCAGCCGCGCCCCTTTCCTTAGTCTCGTTTAAGGAAAGGGGCGCAGCCTCCATTAAAGTGTAAGTGTGGCATGGGGCAATTAAATATAAAATAATTAATGCGCTCAAATTTTGGTGCAGCAAGTAAAGCAAAGGCACGGCCACCACTATCAGCGTGAACTGCCGTGTGTGCTATCTAAAAATAAAAAAATAAAGCGTTGCGGGAGAGCATGTGCTGCCTGCAACAGCAGGCATGTGAAAACCATTAAACAAAATTGTGCTCGGAGGCTGTAATTAAAGCCTACTGAGCAACAACACATGTAAAAGGGGATATCCTCATGGGAGGTTACAAAATGAGACAAGGTTGTAATAAGGAGGAGTTACTAAGCCTATTGACCAATAAAAAGCCACAGTTTCCAAAGGACAATGACACACTGCAATGAAAAATATGGGCAAAGAGTGGGCGGAGCTTCAAGTCCATACCTGAATACAGCATGCCTTGCAGAGCAGCGCAAGCACTGACCAGGCTCAACCTTAAAACGTGATTGTACATGTTCTTTATAAAAACAGGATACAGAAGAAGTAAGACAGCAATGCGCCTCCAGCATGAAGGCCAGGCGCGCCAGCTGTGTTACAAATTACATTACTTTTTGTATAGACTTTAAAGGATTAATGAATTAAGAGATTGAACGAATGTAGTGTTATTAAGCCCTTGTATAATTGGTGTTCTTTATGATTTTTATACGTATTTTATTGTGTAAACGTATAACAGTAAAGACATGTTGTGCCTTTTACTGCTATGTCACAGACAATGTATTTAGAGAAGGCCTCATTCCTTTAAGATGTATGTGCTAGTTTGAGGGGATAGTATTGTTCCAACTAATAAGTCAACATCTTTATATCATATTTTTCTGCTGCACTTAAGGTGACATTGGGCGACCTTAAAAAGACAGGTGATTACATTTTAGAACATTACCTTTTTTGTTTCTTTTATTTTCAAGCCATTTCAGGGTCTGAATTATGAGAATCATAACGATGAAAATAAAACGTGCCAAAGCAGCTCAAACGTTCATCTCTCAAACCCTCGAGGTTTTAGTGTTAACCCACTAGCCACATAGTCCACTACTACACAATACAGAAGTCTAATCTGGCATCACTAACCAATGTTCAATATGAATCTCTTCAACACAATACGAACCTCAACCAGATACAGGGTCAACAGACCACTTGACTTTGGAACACTAGATCAATTAAGCATCCCCAGATTCTGAAAGACATTACGGATAGTGGTACACACAAGACAAATGCACATAACATATGCATTTGAATCACGGAAATAATGCTGAAGCATGCATTTGTCATAAGGGTCTAAATTCCAACTGTCCAGGAGCATCAAGGGACCTTACAAAAGCAGAAAGGTTCCCTTCTCTTACATACATGAAACATCATAAAGACAAAGTTTTAAAGTCTCCCTGATTCGGTGAATTAGACTGTGTTCAGGTGTAGCTGTCCATAGAAAGAGAAGGAAAATGGGGATGACTGCTGTGAGCCCTATGGGGTACATACAAATAACTCTGGATTTGACTCTTGATGAGAGAGGATACTAAAAGGCATGGGAATCAATATAAAGGTGCAATGCTTTCTATGGGTTCTATCCATAAAGAGACCAGTGAGCTGAGGAAAGAGAGTTCTGAGAACAGCTCTGCAAATTATAAATTCGACACAGACTTTTATTTATAATCATTGTTTCGAAATTTCCCCATGGTTCCCAGCAGTTACGCTGTTTATGTGTTATAACAGGATGTGATGGATGAACCAGGAAACACCCTGCAGCCTTACCCTGGGGATTCTATAAATGGCGTGGAGCAAGATATGTGATTCAAGCTTCCTCTCATCCTGCAAGCGGAACACAGCCAGGCGGTGCCGCAGGAAAATTAAGCATCACGGTTTGTGGGGACACAAAGCACTTCTTGTGGGTTTCTCCCTGATTTCAGAGTTTCCCACTGCTCAGTTGTGCAACAGCTCAGCTCACCAGGAAAAAAACCCTTTCCTTTACATTAAAACGAGCAAACTTTCTCGCCCCAGCACGATGCATTAGACTGAGACTTGGAACCAACCTATATTTCCAAGCTTGTTGTGTTTTTTAGAAAACGGGCTTCGTATATGTACAGAAAAACAATACACACTGGAACACAGAAATGTACATTATCAATAATACTAGCTTACATTAATAGATTATTTCCCTTTCCAAATTTTACCCAATGATATCAACTTTGTCCAGTTGAAAAGCTCAAGAAAGTCAGATTGTTCGACCTGCATGATAGTTCAAGACAAAAAGCACTCGAAGGCTGTTTTCACTTATAGGAGATGCAACAGATGATGGAGCGACAATCCCAAGTGGTGGAAATGACTGATAGTGAATGAATATGCTCATGAGTAAACAATGCCAAAGTGTAAGCAAAGCCAGGTTTTCCTTACAGAGTGCTACATTTTAATTAGGAAGGTAGCCAATCAGAATCTGTGGATCTTAATTATGGCTTGGTTTATTGATCCACCAAACAGTCAAATCTAATCATGTTTTTAGGATTTTTATAATGAATATGAATGAGGCATATTTAAATAGAATTACATTCAGTGGAGATTGTTTGCATAAAAACCATTGTGGATTTTACAATTCAGTAGGTCAACATACAGTAGTATGCCCAGATCATGTAGGTGCTTTCCAGCACACAGGTGACTTTTCCAATTCAAACAATGCCGTTCTGTCCATTTTCGAAAGAAGAAAAAGTAGGCTATGAGGACAAACTCTGGAAACCTTAGCAAATAGATACCCTTCCACCAATTTGTACGAATTGTGTGCTGACTTGAGTTGGGACCATAAACTGTGCAATAGCAGTTAGAAAAGTAAGAGAACAGCTGGTCCACATTGTGTCACTGGTTCCACCCGTCGAGCATGCTTAACATCCAGTTTTGAAAGAATAAAGCCAACGCAAAGCAGAACAATGGACCACAATTTGTTGATTCTTAGTGGTACTGATAAATAAGGGCATTGGCATCACAAAAGTTAAGATCTCAGGGACCGTTTTCAGGCTAATTTTACCTTGAAGTGTTTTGCCGATTGGCATAAAAAATCCTGACAATTTCAGTGGTTTGCTTTTTCTGAGTGATGTCTGGGATCAAATCTGTTTATTCTCTAAATGAATAGTCGCATACTGTGGTACATGCATTACCAGTGTTAGCCCTATGTCTACACATGTTCTGGTATTCTTCTTCCACTGCTGTGACACCAAGATAGCGAGCATGACATCTTTAGTTCAGGACGGAGAAACAAAACAAACGGGTAAATTGGAAGAGAATTATGTAGAACGGCTAGAGGAATTTGTGGTAAAATTACAGTCTGCAACCCTGCCAATGTAGTCAGTTGCCCTCTGTTCCCAAATGCAGCCCACCCATGAACCGTCCTCATTGTGAAACCAGTGCTATGTAAAAATCACATAGATTCAATTTAAGGCATGAAGGAAGGGAAGAGGGAAAAAGACAAAAAGTCGAAGTCAACATTGGTGAGCATCAGCGAGAGAGGGTTAACTAAAGCACACATGTAGGACACCACTGGGATTTATTACCACTCCTTTGATAGTTGTAGCCAAGGGAGTGAACAAAACAGTTGAGCAGAGATGTGAGAGTTTCCGCCGATACCTGTAAGAGAGAGTGCAACTGAAGATAAATTGCCCCTCGGGAAGAAGATGGCTCAAGGGATAAGATTTAGAGATTTATACTGGATAAAAATGATGAATATCCAAGAAATCATAAACATTCAGCAGCAAACCTTGAGGAGGTAAAAGCATAATGCAGAAGGCTCTTTAGAATCCCTCCTATATAGCCGTCATGGCATGTAATGCACCTTGAACACAGCTGTTGCTAACACTGGCCAGTTGGAAAGGCAATATTCTTATACACAGTCAAACTCATCTGCAGCCTGTGTGTGCGTGTGTGTGTGTGTGTCCAGCAATCAAGGTTGCCTAAATCGCTAATTCCGTTAATACTAGTAGTTTTCTGAACTAAGGAGATTGGGGGTGGAGCATGTTAAAAGCAAAATGACGATCGTGAACATTGCCTGCGCCATCTTGTTTGATGGAAATTTCTATGTGCACATAAGCTGCAGCCATTTTATCCATCACAGCCATTTTGTACTCTGTTGGTCAACTTTGTTTCACCCTGCCCTTACTAGAAATCCATCTGACCCTCTGACCAAACCTGATGTGTGTGCTGGGGGCTATAAACCCTATTGTCACGACAAACCTCAGCGCCACTTGCTGCCACAAACTCGTTTTTCCTTTCATCTCTGTTTGCAGGCAAACCTTTGATCACTCTACCCCTCACCGCACCTAGTTACACAAAAAGGTACCAGACACTAAAATGACCCTTGCAACATGGTTTATTGCACTGCAAACAGCAGGACTTGTTTTTACCAACAATAGGATCTGTTTGATCAACAGAACAGACTCTTAGACCTGGCCGGTCTCACATGTTTTATACCCTGAAGCAAGGTCCAGCTGCAAGATAAGATTGTCTATTTGACCTGGGTGGGAAGAGAATTACTGTTGGGCTTGTGTGGAAACCTCCCTGGGGCCTCCAAGCTTGTGTAACCATGTTGATGAAACAAATGCATTGTGTAAAACCTGTATAAAAGGAAGAGCCAAAAGAGATGCCAGCAGAACACCTCCCCCAGACATCCAGGTGTCTGCAGTTGACGTGGTCTCCTCATGAGAAATAAACCTTTTTCTTGTCTCTAGTTCCCAGCGCTTGCCTCATTATTTTGATAGCGAACCCAAGGTGAATTAAATGTGAACCCTGCTCCGGGCAGCATTGGGGGTCTTAGAAGACTCGCTGCTTTTCACAGGCACGCTGGCTCCACTGGTTTACTCTGGGATGTGTCACCATGCACTGGTCTTTCATTACTAACACACACACACTAACAAATATAAATGAGCTGTATCCAAGAAAGCCCAACAGGTTTGTCCATCAAAAGGTATTTTTAGTATTTGAGCAATTGAGATAAAATATCAAAACTGGAATTACTGACAAGCGAAAATCGCCACCAGGGCCATCACCGTGCATGTGGAATTTGTCAGACACACCTGGTTCCTACATTACAGGCCATGACAAATGAAGATTCACAAGATGTACACGAAGTAATGAAATTATATCAACCTAGGGCAATTCCCCTATCAAGACTGCCTGCAGAATTTATGATATAGTGGGTGGTGATAGATTCAAACCACCGGACAACTGCAGAGCCATGCAAAGAGACCTCACAGGAGACAATAGCCTGATCGACCCCTAGAATGTGGCTCATTAGAGAAGGCATACATATGCCTTGTGTCCACGAGTCTTCTGCCACAATTGCTTATTTCTTATTGCCAGTTATGTCATACTGCTTGCTCTATTCTTGAGAGGTAGTCGCCAAGAATTCTCTTCTTATACTATAGCCTTATAGCCCGCCGTAGTGGGCTATATCAGTTATTAAAGGCCCGCTCCAGCGTCGGCTCGGGCCTTTAACAAGGGAGCGGGACTTTAATAGCCGGTATAGCCCAGCTACAAAAGGCTATAAGGCTATTAGAACATTCTGCCACTAGAGGGAAGAATGTTCAAACAAGGAACCCAAGGGGATTGAAATCCCCTCAGGCTCCCTGAGGCCTTGGTTCAGAGCCACAGCTGTGAACAAAGACAATCATTGGAATGTTGGAGCTCCGGGCTTATACCAGCCATTATTAGCCCGGAGCTACTCCATTGTTTTCAATTGAGCTACCAACATTCCAACGTTCTAATAGAGAATAATTCACACCACTGACACCTTTGGCATAAAGGTGGAGAATTAACTGCTCAAATTTAATTATTTTCTTTTATTTGCTTATTGTATTGTGAATGTCATGTCTGGGATTGTCATTGGTCTGCGCAGGTACTGTGGTTAAGCTTTGTTATGGCTGTATCCTGCTTTCAGGTTTTATCTTTTATACGAAAATGTTTAATAAAGGAAGAATGGCCCTGTCGGAATCCTGGTCCTTTCAGAATCCTGGTCCTCAGTCATCCTCAAATTACAACTTATAACAATATCGTTCTAATAGTTGAAACCTCTCATCTAAAAATAATAGACACAGAAGGTACAACAAACGGTAACTACCAAGTGTGATGTTAAATTAAAAAAAGTAAACAGAGTGCATTCTGTGCACAGTCATTATCATGTGCTTGAAAGTACTCTCTAAAGATAGTGCTGAAATGGAAAAAATAACTTGTTCCATGAGTGTCAATGACATGACTTCATTCAAGTGCCCCTTCTATGCCTAAATCAGTCCCTAGAGTTAACACCAAGCAGTAACAAGACAGTGACTAATGGTGGCACAGAATATGGAGCAAAAAGAAGGATTTAGAGCAGTGATTCTTAAGTGGTTAACTTCTGTGGACCGCCACTTAATCATTACAGGAATCCTGGGACAGCCACTGAATAATTATTGGAATCCAGTGACCCCCACTAAGTCATTATTGGAATCCGGGGTCCGGACTTAAGCAATTTCAACTATTTGAATCACAAAGCAACGGACAAAATTACAGAAACAAGCTTTCATCAGCCAAATACACTAATTATTAAATATTTTATTTAACTCCCAAATATTAAAAAACTTAAAATGTTAACTTTAATAGGAAGGTTGGAGTTTTTCTAAATTCAATTGAGGCCAGCCATCATCCATACTATATTCTGTTTGATGCACATGCACTGCTCCCAAGAATCAATCAGTGGATACCAACTTGCATTTTATCGCCAATTTCAAATTGCTCCTCATTTACAGAACATTTGAAAAATGTTACATTTATATTTTGCTTTTTTTTTATATACACTTTGTTAATCTGTTAATATGTTTATAATTTTGTAAGCAGTCGCAGAGCCCCAGAGTAGACATTGCCCACCGAATGGGCTCCCGGACCACTGGTTAAGAACAGCTGGCTTAGAGTATCAGATATACCTAGTTCACTCCTATTCTCAACAAGTGGGAACAGGTTTTCAAGAGGTGAAATTTGTGAATGGCTGAATGGGGTGCGCAGATTAATATACATTTTCAGCTCAGCAGCCAAAACATACTGAAGCTCTGGTAGATTTCGAGAAGTGAAAGAAAAACTTACCATCGACAACTGTGGAAGTAAAAGGGTGTTTGAGAGATCCCTTTGCTTTCATGAATTCAAGAGCAGACAGTCACAATTTGCCAAAATCGCCAATTTACTACAAACAACACATTTCAAACAGCACTGAGCATGCAGCACCCTAACGGCGGGGATCAATCAGAGAATGCTATCAAAATGGTTTTGAACATTATCATTCTGGAACATTAAAAAAAACTCTGAAGTATTCCTGTAGGCCCCAGGAGCAAAGACATAGTAATTTAATAACACAATAAGTATCTCCCACAAAAATAAATTATTAGAGTTTAAAGTGAAATTCCTTGAGAACTACAGCAGATTCCACTTCTAGACTAGGTCCTAGTGACAAAAGATTAAAATGTAACTTATCTGTAGCTACAATTCTACAGGACTGTTCTTCGTAGATTCACTCTAGTTATAGACTCAGGCAGAAAGTAGTCAAAGTTAGAGATTGAGAAGACTAGAAGAAAATGTGTTGCTCCCTTAGTAAGACACTGCCCTGCCTAACTGGGAGAGTTCTGCGAGGTCCCTCCAGTAGGCTTACAATCTCCTAGAGTCAGACCCTTTTCAGCCAAATGGCACCTATAAATATCATTCTGCAGGGAGTGCTTCTTCAAGATTTCTTGATGAGCAAGTTGGTGATTTACACATTAAGAGATGTATGCACGGACCATACTGCACTAGTTAACTTCCATAGCTAGAGGATTGCCCCTAGTCTAGTAGTCAGGGAGATACTGCGTGAAGCACAGCCTAACATTCTTAACTCCAAATGTATCATTGTATGTAGAAGCTCCCGGAGATGCATGGGTTTCTGAATGCTATTGGCTTTGCCAATGCTGGTTATTTATTGGGCAATGAGCACAGATAAAAGCATGTTAAAAAGGGTGCTCCAGATTCATTTTTAGGTCGAGCCTGGGCAGTGCATGCGCTGCATGCGCTGCTATGCGAGGCAGGTTGTATTCAGATAGGGACTTGAAGCTCCGCCCACTCTCTGCCCATAATTTTCATTGGCTTTTGTCACTGTCCACTGTAAACTGTGGCTGTTCATTGGTCAAAAGGCTTAGAAGCTCCTCCTTAGAACTGCCTTGTCTCATTTTGTAACCTCTCATGCAACACCCCCTGTTAGGTGTGTTGTTACTCGGTAGGATTTAATTACAACAGTTGAGCATGATTTTCTCAAATAGAAGGACAGACTCTCTTCTAACGCTTTTTAAAAAATGTTTATAGCACGCATTTGCAATGCAATAGGTCGTGCATTTGCACAAGTTTAAGTTATTGTAAATGACAATGTCTTCTATTTATCTGTTTTAAAAACAACACATAAATAAAAGGCATTGTCATTTACAATGCCAATAGCTCAAACTCTTGTAAATGTGAGATGTATTGCATTAAAAATGCTTGTTCATATATTTCTGTCAACGCTCATTTCCTACTGCTAACGGGCCGCTAGCAAACTGTAAAATATTCTCTCATGTGAGCCAAAATACACCTATAGAGTAAGCAGTTACATTTTGACACTACAATCCTCCTGTAAGGTGAACCAAGTGGCAGAAGAGTACAAGACAAAAGAAGCCAGAGGCTGACCTAAAGACCCTTAAAGTAAAACACACAATACACTATGTTTGCATAAATGCAGCAAGCACTTCAAACCTAAACATTTTACAAACAGAGCACATCCCTTCAAATCGCTGGCAGGACGGGCAAACTGAATTTACAAAAAAGTGTACCATTTGTGGTGAAAGTATCAAAAAGTGTTTCAACTCCTTGCTAATCATGGAGGAAAGATAAATGGGAGGTCCGAAGGCTTTCTGAAAGCCAGACTCCAGCCAGCTGCTGCAAATATGAAGATAAACCATTTCGGAACTTCAGGAGGCCCTTTGCCAAATAAAACACATATGTAATAATTCGCCACTCTCCTGAATATAGCTCAGCTGGCAGGCTGGGCTGATTCAGCCTATCTTTCCAAGTTTGGTAAAATAAGAACTAGTGAATTGCGTATTTATAGAGTTTGAGCTCCTTTCACTGTTTTGTTTGTGCGCTTGGGTGTTTTCTATTAGGGAGTTCTCAGTTCAAACTTGACACGTTTTCGGAAAGGGCTCAAAACTGGCTTTTCTCAATCTAGATCTAAAATCTGAATTAATCCTTCACCTGCATCTTTCATAAACCAAGTGAAAGTGCTGTTAATGAATAAATTCCTTCTCTGGCTCTCATGATACTGGTATTGTGATGCTTATTATTGTTTACTAGTAGCTGCATGGCCTGTTTCTCTCACCCTGATCATTTATATGCGCTATGTTGGTCTAATGGGAGTTCTTCACCCAAACCTGGATACTCCTACTTTCTGTACTGTTAATACGATTGTTATTAATGTTTATTACTGTAGGCCTTGCCTGTTTCTCTTACCCTGATCATTTGTAAAGCGCTCCGATACCCTCTCGGGTCATGTTCGCGCTATAGAAAACTTTAAATAAATAAATAAACTCTTCCATAGAAGTATTTCAGTTCAGGTAGCTAGCTCCCTAGTGCCAAGACGCCCAAGGGCATTTGAGCACTTTACAAAATTAAACTTGGCATCATGAACATCCATCCGTCTCTTGGGTGCTGATCCCACGGATAAGCTGTGTAGACGGAGAAAGGTCGTAGGGAAACAACACACAAAATACTGTTCATCAACTCATCCTTCTTCCCACAAGCTTTTTCATGAAAACAATACTTATCATATCAAACTTTCCCACCTCTCTCTGGCCATCCCAACTACTTTCCTTGAATTAATTTGAAGGGAAAAAACCACAATACCTGGTGTCCTGCTGCTAGCCCTTCTCACTCTCACCCTGTGGACTCATTATGAGAGCCAGCTCTATGCCGGCAGTGGCTCTGTCAGTCACTCTCTACACAGAGACAGGTATTTTGTTCCCTGTAATCTCACAGATTACTGTAGTGGGTAAAGTGTAACGCCAATGGTTAAAGGTAAAGGCTTCATCGGTTCATTGGGAAAAGTCATGACAGATTTGTTATGAACTTTATATTAAAGCCATTAGGTCTGAACTACTTAGGAGAGACAGTATTTTTCTTTACAAATTGTAAGTTTGTATACAATTGTACTTTTATGAATGAATGCCGGCTGGTTGCCTAGTGGAAAGCTTACGCATAGTACAGTAGTCTTGAGTTGGTTCTGGTGACAAGCGGATGATAGAGGATACAGACTTGATTGTTTATTTTGAGAAATTACGATAAAGGCACTAGGCCTGGCATATTGCTTGTGAAAAGCATATGTTAAAAGTCAATAGGCTTTTAAGGGTGGATTATTGTTACTCTGAATTAAAGCCTAAATCGGTTTGGGAAAAGTCATGAGAGATTTTGTAGGTTTGATCTGTTTGTTATGAAACGTTATAACAAAGCCGATAGACCTTACCTACTTATCGTAAAAAGCAGGTGTTAAAGATAATAGGTTTTTAAGTATGGATTGTTATTACACTGTGCAAAAACTGTAGGCAGTTATTTTGTTACATGGATTTTCACAAATCACCGTAATGTGCAAGGGGTCTGGTGTTCTCTGGAAAACCATGGGTACAAAAGATGCACACTGTGAGAATCCTTGCTAAGCCCTGCCAGGAGCGATAGTATGTTGCTTTGCCAACTTTAATTTTGTATACATTTTCAATTTTATGACTGTATGCTGACAGCTAACTTATAAGAAAGCTTACGTTCCGTTCAGAAGGCCTCACTTGGTTATGGTGACAAGCCAATTATTGATGTGCAAGCAAATGTTCTGCAAGTTACCAAAGGCCTGAACAGTTTATTGTGAAAACAAAAGCAGTAAGCCTGGCTTATTTGTTGTCTAAACCGTACAGTAAAGCCGATTGGCCTCTAACAGTGGGCTGTTATCACATTATTTTACAGACCGCAGAAAGGTATTTGGGTTACGTGTACTCTCATAGATTAATTACCATAACAGGTACTAATTTTGGTGTTCGTCACCCAATCTGACAAACCTATGGTTTGGAATTTCACTTTGATGATCTTTGTTAGGTCCTAGTGAAAGGGGCTGTATATTGTTGTGCCTACTGAAATTTTGTACACAGTTGTAATTTATAAAATGTATGCCTGATGGTTACTAGCGCATGCACACTTCAGCAGGCATGTGTTGTATGTAGTGTCAAACAGTTGTTGTTAAAGCCTTGTTGTTAAAGGCTGGAGGCCTCATCGGTTCATTGGGAAATGCTTTGTCAAATTCTTTGTGTGTGATCGGTTTATAATGACCAAGTAATGCATAGCGCAAAGTTCATACTTCATTATTGTGAAAAGCTTGTCAAAAGATAGTAGACTTTTAAAAGGGTGAATTGCTATCACACTGCGCTAAAGCCTGTAGGCAGGTATTTGGTTAAATGGAATCTTGCAGATGTTTTGGTGATCCACTCGAACAACCCATGGGGATAGATGACTTGCACTGCAAGAATACTTCTTAGGTTTTATTAATAAGGATTATATATTTTTCGAACAACTGTTTTTTATACATATTTGTAGTTTTATTATGGTTTACGTGATGATTGCCTTGTGGGAAGGCTTTTGACGAAGACAGTAGGTCTGAGTTGGTTATGGTGACAAGCGACAGGACAGACTGATATAAGGCATACGTGAGCTGTGATGGAAGTGGGTCAGATGTCGGTTTAATGTACACCTCAGATGCCTTGCAAATTTGGGGCATAGCCTTTCACTTGCTCTGTTGCACCAACCAGTGAGTCTATCCATCCTTATGCCATGTTTTGTGATAAGCAGGCCATGGTACAACGTGTTATATACACTTAACCATAGTACCTATTACTCACATGTTACCAAATGTGGGATAGGGATAGTTAGTTTGCTACTCCCTGAAAAGCACCAGGAGGAATCAAGATATCATATTCAGCATACTACTGAAGGACCTATACTCATCTGTGATGTCTCGGGCTAGGCTCCAGAGACCTGGAATTCACTCAAAGGCTCTAGGGCAGCAATCCGATTTGTTAGCCTTCAGACAACTTTCCAGCATCCATTATAGCACTCGTACCTACTCAAAAAGATGGAAGTGTAATGAGAATTGCTAAAGGCACTTCGAATGTCTGTGAATACCGAAATAAACAGCTCTATGGGTGTTCTTGCCATAGGCAGTTCCAACTCTCTTGGTGCTCCCAGGAGAATACCCACTGAGCCATCCCTACCCAAGACTATTGACTGAAAAATGTAGCAACCGGAGGCATTTTTTGCAGTAGTGCCACCTGAGACTGCAGAAATCCTCAGCTCTCGATTCCGTTAGTCAGGATGTGTGATTTTGTAGGTACAGATGCACATTTTTGCTCACTAAGTTTTGATAAATGCATTACGTAACTTCTGCTCAATTAAAGCATGTACTCCTGGCTCCTACCATTTGGGCGGAGCCAAATCCCCGTTCTAGTGATGCTTAAAGAATTGCCTGGTGACCGCTGAGCTGTTAAGCCAGATCTTAAAAAGGGACATTACAACCACAGTGACAACAATTCAGCGTGCATCCTGCACGTCTAAGAAAAGGTGTATTACAGATACATGTTTTATCAATTCCATATTATCTAAAGAGGGTACAGACTCGTCTTTGGCAGAAATAGATTTTAGACTGTTGGTCAATTTTGAGAGTACAGCTTTTCTTTACAACCAAAGGTGCTGTGTTATCACATATGCATAGTGCTCGCATATTGGCCTAACGGCTAGGGTGCTCGACCTCGGACCTGGGGATCTGAGTTCGAGTCTCGGTAACGACGCCAAAAATCTCCTGTGATTCTGGGCAAATCACTTAATCTCCCCGTGCATAAAATGAATGTGTGTCCTCATGTAACGTAACTGGTGCTATGTAAAGCGCTCTGATACCCAATTCGGTTCGGGTCTAGTTCGCGCTATATAAAACTCTACAAAAATAAAAAAATAAAAATAAAGCCATTGCGGCCGCTTCGCCTTGTGATTAGATATCGGGCTGACCAAAACTCCCTTTTTGAAAGAAAGGGGATGGGTGGTGCACCACCTGACCCTTCCCACCAAAGACAAGGCAGTGATAATCAAGCGTGAGAACGAACTAAAAAGAGAGCGGAACACGGGCATCATGACAGCGCACGTGCAATTTTCACACAGTTTCAAAAAGTGAAGCTTTACATCATTTAGAGCAGGGGTCTTCAATGTTTTCTGTTATAAGAGCTACTTATGATTAGGGCTCCCGGTTTGTTTGTTTGTTTTTTTAACATTTCCATCTGTATTAATCTGTATTTATTTTTGGGCCATTTTATGTGTATTCATCCATATTTATTTTGTGTCTTGTGCATAAATGAAGTTGTAAAACTACATTTCCATATTTATTTAATCTGTCGTCATTTAGCTATTTAAGGTGCCAAACTTTATGTAACAATACATCCACTAAATATTAGCATTATACCACTAATGTATGTGGAAAAATGCCATTATTTTAAGAAATGTCATCTTGTTTTTTAATTTACAATGCTGTCAATCTGCTCAGCTGATGGGGTGCAATTAATGAAAAACAACACGGAGAGTCACTTCAAAGAAGCACAATTTTCTGTATTTATTCACTTTAAAAAAATAACTGCAGACAGATTCCTGTCTGCATTTATCTGTAAAAAACGGAAAACAGGGAGCCTTACTTATGATCAATGAAAATCATCCTGAGCTACTAATATTGTTGGAATAGTGAACAAATCAGGCAAGATTACATTAGTAGCCACACCATTCAAGATTACTAGCCATGATCCCCTCAGAGCACCTCACAGGGTAGCCAAGAGTAACGTGAAAAAGACTTCTCAGTTTAGAATGCCTTTACATACGTATAAAAAATAGCTTTTGATTGAAAGGCCCGGTCACTAAGGAAATACTGTTACTAAGCTTTAAATTGACTTTGGGAATCCAACCATTTTTCTCCAAACATCAGCCTCAGAGTTCTGAAAATACAATCAGTTTCGTCTTGAATAAACACTTTTCTATTTTGGTTTACATATATTAGCCAAGCAAAAGTTTCAAATTTAGTACGCTATGCTGGACACAGGAGAGCCACTTACAGGTAGCTGAAGAGCTACCAGTTGTTTACGAGATACTCATTGGAGAAGCCAGATTTAGAGCATGCACATGAGACAGAGAATGTGAAACAGCCCGGAAGGAATAAATCCTGCCTCCCCTCCAGCATTATGTCTGGACCGTCTAGGTAGAAAACATTTTCCGCCCATCTGAGAGCAGGTACATGGCCCTATTAGCTCAGTTACATCAGTTGTTGGCAATGGATAACATTCCTGCCTTTTCTGTTGTAATGCTGCTGCTGAGGACACATCACCAGGGAGTTGTCAAGGGTACTGTGAGCATTACAGCCCTCGGGATGTACAGTCCGCTGCCCCCAGTCACCGAAAGGGGAAAAGACCTAGAAGAATGTCCCAGGGACACACTTGCTGCCACTTCTTCTTCTAACGCCTGTGGTGCCCTACTTTTTTTTTTTTTTTTTTGCAGAGTTTTATATAGCGCGAACTAGACCCGAACCGAATCAGGTATCAGAGCGCTTTACATAGCACCAGTTACGTTACATGAGGACACACTTTCATTTTTTTAGGCACGCGGAGATTAAGTGATTTGCCCAGAATCACAGGAGGTTTTTGGTGTCGTTACCGAGACTCGAACCCAGATCCCCAGGTCCGAGGTCGAGCGCCTTAGCCGTTAGGCCAACCCCTCTCCTCTACTTGCCAGCTCAGGCCTCAGGGTCACTTAATGGTGCTTCACTAGCTCAAAGGCCTATCGGCAAGAACTTTAGTAGTGCTGAACATCTGTCCCCACACAACCGCCATTTAAGGTCCCATCGTAATAAATGTAGAAAATGAAGAAGGACCACTCAGGTAAATGCAAACATCAGCAGAAAGTTGTGTGCAGATGTACATATTAAAAGAGAAATACAGGCCTAAGCTATCTGCTATAGTAGAATAGAAAAGCAGCACAAAATAGAGACAGGTATCGGGTGGAGGAATGTAGAGACAAACTTCAGTAAAATAGAGAAATATATTTGGAAATAGCAGAAATGGAAAGTTATAGGCCCGCAATGCAAGAACACATCTCTGAGAAAATATGTAAATAAGGTAGCACAGGATAGGTGTGAGATTAGGCCTTGTAGAGCAGTAGACATGTAGGGAGTAGAGCAGTGCTAGGCTTCAAAGAGACAAGCAAGGACAACCAACCGGAAATACAAGCAGGTGTGTAGAAGCGTAACAAAATAACGTGCACATGTATCGCATTTTATAAACAAGTGATTCGTTTTTTTTTTAGAAAGTATTACTTTTGCTATAATATGCTTGAGTGAACTGATAGATTATGCAAACATATGATGTATATAAAAGAAACTGGTTGCCACATTATAAGTAGAAGCTCAGATTCTAGTTCCACTGAGGTGTGTGACCTTCCGCACACATGCTTACATTTTATACTATTTTGCCAAAAGAAGTCTTGTCGTCTTTTTCTTTCATCCGGCAGCATTTTGTGCTGAGACAGCCGAGGAGTTCATCTAAACTGTCCCAGACTCAGCTTGAGGGAAGTGCTGCCTACCTTTGACTGAATAGAAACTACGCAAATAACAGGTAAGCAGATGCTAAGTGTTTTACTAAAGTCTGCCTATTCAAAAGATGGGCAGGAAAGAGTCCCAGGTTGCTGTCAAAAAGGGGTCAAGGGGGAATGCAGATTTTCCACAGCTAGTATGGGTGGAAAATCCTGATTTTATTAAAGACACGGATGCTGAGATTATACTTGTCTCTTAAATCGCCATCTCACAGCAGCAACTACAAAACAATGAAAAGAACTTAGCATAGTAAACCTAATATTCGAATGTCTATTTAATCCTGTGTGAGGCAGCCATCTTCCTTCTTTTTACTGCAAATATCTTTGGCAGTTCGAACCGGGAATATATCTGTTAAATAAGCCAATCCTTAGATGTCAATTTGAACAAAAATCATTTTATTTTCTTCTTCACATTACTCCTTGTAGTCTTCCACTGAAAAGAACCACAAACAACATATTACTGGGAGGGAATCAAAAGGGAGGGTTAATCTAAGCCTCCACGTCTTTAATAAAATCATGATTTTCTACCCATCCTAGCGGTGGAAAATCTGAATTTTATGGCAAGGCACAGAAGCCAATATTATGCATGTGTAAAACCTTGCCATAATATTCCTTTCTGCACAATCCACAGGCTTAAAATAAAACCTCTTGAATACTGAATCTGATGACCAATCAGCCGCAGATAGGATCCCAGGTAATCCTGACCCCAATACCAGGGCCTTAGAAGCCATAGCTCCCCTAGTAGAATGAGCTCCAAACTTAGACAGATCTATCCCCGCTCTTCTCATGACCTCTTTTTCCCAGCAAGCCAAAGTAGGAGTGGATAAAGCCTTATGTGGGCTTCTTAAAGAAATTATCAATTGGGAGTCCGCATTACATCTCAAACATTCTGTTCTTCTTTTATATTCACACAAACATCCCACAACACACAATTTCCTACAGTCATCTAAATTGGGATAAAATATAGTTCTAGACATTGTTTTGGTTCTCTTAGTGATATAGAAGCAAACTCCTTCTCGAACAAACCTATGCCCTGAAATAACTAAAGCCCTTACATCTGAAACACTTCTAAAAGAAACCAAGCCTAACAACATGACCAACTTCAAAGAAAGTTGCCTTAGAACCAAAAACTCATTTTCGCTCCATCTCACTAATTCTTTTAGCACCAGATCCACATCCCACAGAGACAAATATTTTGCTCCTGGTGGGGCCTTTATTCCTACGCTCATAAACAGTCTTCTAACCACATCATGTTGACCTACGGGGAAGCTGTCTATCAAGTCAAGACCTGCTGAGATAGACAACTCGCGGACATTAACAGAGCTGTAGGATTTACCTTCAAGGAAAACTTCAGTCAGATAATTCACTACCTCCACCAGAGGTGCTTATTCGGGATGCAGACTCCTCGAGGCACACTAACAAACCTATCTTCTCCAGGCCAGCTTTTACACCTTTGAAGTCCCTGGAGCCCATGACTCCTTAATGAGTTTTGAAGCCTCCAAAGATCAGCCTGACACTCGCCAGGCTCTCCCGAGACCAGCCAAGCCATCAACCTTTAGTGTGCCCATGAAGAACCAAGTTGTGATAATCCCCTGATGAATTGGTCAACAACTCTGGGATATCCAGAAGAATTACCGGGTTGGCAATTAGCATTTCCATAACGTTTGGATACCAAACCTGGGAAGTCCAAAACTGGGCTGTTAACACTATTTCTGCCTTCTCCCTTTTCATCTTCAGTAACACTCTCAAAAGGAGGGAACGCATAACTCAGTAACTTGCCCCAGACTTGCCGAATAGCATCTACTGCCTCCGCTGCTGGGTCCGGCCTCCAACTATAAAATCTGGGAATATGAGCATTCACCCTGTTCGCAAACAGGTCCACCACCAGAGAGCCCCATTTATTGTCTATCGATTTGAACACTTCCCTGTTCAATCTCCAATCGCTGAAACCCTTCAGCTGCCTTGAATTCTAATCTGCTGTGGTATTGGTTAACCCTGGCAAGTACTGTTCCTGAATCATAATGTTTCTGCTCAGGCAGAAATGCCCAAACTCCTTTGCCGAGTCTGCTAAAGTTTTCGAACGAGGGCCCTCCAAATTGTTTACATATCTTACTGCCGAAATGTTGTCCATCCTCAAGAGTACACAGCATCTCGCCTGATCTTTGACAAAACTCGTTACTGCAAAAGAACATGCCAACAACTCCAGATAGTTCCTGGCCTGTCCATTTCCCTCCTGTCATCAAAGAGCCACATTTCGCTCCCCAGCCTTGAAGGCTGTCATCTGATTCTATTACTATACCTGGGCTTGGCCTGAAAATTGCCCTTCCATTCCAAGCCTCCAGATTCTCCAACCACCATCTTAATTCCTCTTTCTTTTCCGAATCTGTCTGAACTCTCTGTGAATATCTTGCCCCTCTGCGCAAATGCATAGCTTTTAGCCTCTGGAGAGCCCTACAATATAAGCGAGCTGGGAAAACCGCCTGTATGGAGGTTGAAAGGAGGCCTAGATCTCTCACTATCTCTCTCAAAGTTATCCATTCGCTTACTAACATTCTCCGAACTTCCCTGCAAATCTTCCTCCCCTTTTCCATTGATAACCTCAACACACAGTCTACGGTGCAAATCTGAAAACCCAAGAAAACAGTCTCCTGACTGGGTTCCAAAAATGATTTCTTTCTGTTTTACCACAAAACCCAAATCCTCTATTGCACGAACTGCCAACGTGGTATGTTCCGGAGCCAATTCCCTGCTCGGAGATATAATCTGGATATATTCTAAGTAGATTATCAGCGTTACCCCTCTCGTGCGCAACCATGCCGCTATCGGTCTCATCACCTTTGAAAAAAACACCATGGAGCTGATGTTAAACCGAAGGGAAAGCCTGAGAATCTCCACATGGTTCTCTGCCATTGGAACTTCAAAAGGTCCCTCTGCTTGAGACAGACAGGAACGGGCAAGTACGCATCCGTTAGGTCTAGGCGGCTTAACCAATCCCCTTTCCTTAAAAGGTCCCACAACATATGAATACCCTCCACTTTGAAGTGGTTATACCCCACCCACTCGTTTAAGTCCTTCAAATTTATCACTGGCCTCATGCCCTTGTCCTTTTTCTCGATGAGAAATAGGTTGCTTACAAACCCTACAGAGGTATTGGCTGCTTTTTCTAAGGCACCCTCCTTTTCCAGCTCCTGAATCTCTTGGTCTAGCAGTTTTTCTTCGTCTTTTAAAAATTTTAAGGGGGCTGGTCGTCTTAACTGGACTGGATTTTCTACAAAGTCTATTTGATAACTACTGACAGTTTGTAACACCCATGGATCAGACGTTATCTGTTTCCACCTGACTAAAAAATGGGCAAGTCTGCCACTCAATTTCTCCGGAATAGACAAAGGGTTATTTGCCAAACATACCTTGAAGTCTTGATCTCCTCTCTCCTCTTAATGGTCCTCTTCCCCTCTGCCTCTGAGGGTAGAAACCGTGAGTATAGTTTTCAGACTGAAAACCTCCGGGTCTGAAACCACGAGCTCCGTGAGATTCCAATGCCTCGGCCAGGGAATCGACCCCGCATTCTCCCGGCCTTTCCAAAAACCTTCCTGATGACCTTTTGGACCTTCTGGATAGAGTTAAAGGCTCCTGCATACCGAGCCATCTCTATAACAAACTCCTCACCAAAGAGGAAAGCATTTGCCTCCTGGCTCGACTCTTTCCTTGCTAGTTCGGTTAGTTTTGGGTCTATCTTCATGAGTAGGCTCTTCATACATTCATTTCACAGTGATGCTTTTGCATTCCCCAACAAGCATACTGCTCTTTGCACCGACTGTCTTATTTCCAGAGCATTAACTGCACGCTCTTGCAGGTAAGCCTCTTCACATAAATCAAATATCTTAGTCAAAGGCCCAAACATATCAAGAAGGCGGTCCTGACACCCCTTCAGCCCTTTATCAAGCCCCCTTCTGCGGCCTCTACCCAACTTATTTAACAAGGCCAGCATTTTGGCATCCAACTCGGGTGTATAGGCCACCTTGTTTGAAAGGGAAGGTCTTCGACACTCCGAACGAAGTCTCGTCCTAACCTCCTTGGGCATTTCTCTCCTTATCCAGTATTCAACTTACTGAGTCACAATTTGGTTAGGACCCATTGAGGAGAGAGGGGATGCTGGATAGTGGTGGGGTCAAACTTAAGGTCACACAAGGGTCCATGACCTGGTCCAAAACCTTTCTCATTCTTCTCCTTTTTAACTCTCATCCTCCTTACCTCCTCCTACTAGAAGTCAATATCTGAGTAGCATGAAATTCTGATATCCCCACTGCTAAAGGATTCATTGCAGGCAATAGCTCTGCGCTTACCTTTAGTGGCCTTTATAGCCTTCTCACTCAACTCCTTGCGAGTTGACTTCCCAATGCCTTTCTGATTAAAGGCCCCATTTCCTTTAGTAACCTTCTCTTTTCCCAGATGCTTCCTCTTCTGAGTAGCTCTTTTACTACTTCCACTGGCAGTGGAATCACCAACTACCTCCTCAACTGACCAGAACTGCTCCTTGTTTACTCTCTGACTAAATCTACCTTCCAACTTCCCTAGGCAGTCATCCAGTCTCTTTCCCAACTGAGACGCCAAGGCAGAGACTGCCTTTTCAACACACTCCTTGTCTTTAGCCTCCACATTACCTTCAGTAGCCCCATTCTGCTCCATATTCCTTAAGAAATAGCAATAAGCACCATTTAAACCAGCCTTAACCACCAGGAATATCCAGATGCACTAGTATTAATTAGTCTTCCTGCGCAGAAATACCACTTTCTTGCAAGCAAAAAACCTTGAGATACACACCAAGCCCCTACCTGCACTATTGACCTCAGCAAGCTGACTGGAAAAAAATGGTTTCTCAGCCTCTTTTAGTTGCCCAAAAGATGGCCGACCGTATTGTAAGCAATCTCCCTAAGGTGAGCCAACCTAAAATGGCCACTGTGTCATGTGACGCTCCTACGGTGGCCTGGGGGCAAATATGAATCAGGCATAATCCCCTTGGATCGGCAGGGTCGGGAAGCGTGGTTCCAAGTCCTTACCAAGTCCTTCAGTTTTTCTTTTTTTTTGTAAAAACTGACTGCGACCGTACGTGCTCAAGCTTGTGAATCGGAAAGCATCGGGATCGATTTCATCGAAGCCGAGTGCGAGGGGAAAGCTCCCGCTCACAAGCATTGTCGGAAAGCGTTACAAAACGGCATCGCTTTCATCAAAGCAGAGCGCAAGGGGAAACCTTCCGCTCGCAAGGCCTATTTAAAGCCCAGCAGGAGAGGCAACGAAAGCAGCCTCCTCGATGGCTCGAGCGTATCGGTCAATCAAGAACGTGCGCCAGAAAACAAGTTAACAGCAACTGATGGGGATATTTGGCTGGTTAACCAAAGGTCCCTGCCTAGTGCGGGTGTCAATGGAATATGCTCAATGAGACAAAACAAAGGCTCCGGCCTACCCAGCGTGCGCCGGAGACGGCTAAGGTTAAAAGGGCCCCCTGACTCACATTACTCGGTCTATGATAAAGATCTGACAAGTCAGCCATAAACCACATTACGTTACAAAAGTAAGGGTCAACCAAGAAAAGGCAACTGCAGAAGTCGCGCCGGCAGAATGGATGTCCTACGGAGGTCTTTACCCCTTTCCAGGCCACCGCGGTACGAGTGACCGTTTCTCCATTGTCTTTTCTTGAAACTATCAGGTTTGCGACCCCTTGGCCACAGATGTTTCCGAACCAGCCCGACTGTTTCGTGGAGTGAACCTAATTGTTTTGCGTGAAGCCTGCCCTACCCCTCCCCTGTCGTGAAGAAGACCCGCTCTGTAAGGGATACTGACCCTACACCTTCCTGGGCCGAAACGTAGACCACTACCCTAACACCAACTTCTACCCAGAGTGTGATTTACTCTGCTACCTATAGAAGTTTGGCTATGTAAATAATTGTGACATTTAATGTAACGTTGCCTGGCTCCCCTGGGAAGCCAGCATAAAAGAATTGTGTGTTATTTAGTATGCTTGACCTTTTGTCACGATCCCTATTTTGTCACCACTTCCACTCACTTCACCTCCGTTCCTTTTTCCCTACCTTTGGGCACTACAATCTTTTGGAAAAAATATATAAATGTAAAGTACAATAAGACGTTTTTTCAGCACTTTGTGATTAATTAACATTATGTTCCTAAAAAAGAAAAACAAAAAAATTGCTGTTTTATTTCTCTATTTATCCCTTTGTTCTGGAACCCCTCTTTACTCTGTACCCTAAACCACATTAAGCAGCCATAAAGCACATTAAGCAACACACGTGCACAGAGTCATTACAGCGCCTTACACACAAAAAAATAAGCAGGAATACAAAAGCAAACTTATCTTAGCTGTGAGCAGCAACAAAGAAGGTGGCTGCCTCACCGAGATTAAATAGACGTTAGAATGTTAGGTTTACTATTCTAAGTTATTTTAATTGTTTTGTAGTTGCTGCTGTGAGTTGGCAATTAAAGAGACATGCATAATATTGGCCTCCGTGCCTTGCCATAAAATCAAACTTCAGACCTTAAAATTTTAAATTGTATGATTCTTTCGCAATTATATTATAGAAATGACTGCATTGGGATCTTCTCTTTGTTTTGGTGGTATGCAATGAAATGAAATGTGGTGATTCCCGGTACATACTGGAAGACTAGCTAGTGTGAATTCACCTTTGAAATATGAGGGAAGAGACGCTCCTTCTAGAAGTGATCTAGCAGGCAGTAATACATGACCCAGAAGGCTATCCAAGGCAGAGAGCTTTCCCCAAAGAGCAGGCTGTCCCAGAGAGAGAGAGAGATGTCCCAGAGATTGGTTTCTCCTAGAGAACAGCTGTCCTAAAGAGTTTGATTTCCCAGAGAGAGGGATATCCTAGTATGCAGACTGTCCAAGATAGAGAGCTCTACCGAAGACAGAGCTGACCCAGAAAGCAGAATTTTCCAGAGAGGAGGCTGTGCACCAGACCGGCGTGTCCAAGAGAGCAAGTTGTTGTAGAGAGAGATGTCAAAAATGATTGTCCGATAAAGATGGATGTCACAGAAAGCAGGCTTTCCCAAAACCCGGCTGTCCCTAAGAACAGTGATTTCCAGAGAGTGTGCTTGGAGAGTGGTCTGTTCCAGAGAGCAGGGTCTGGTACAGAGCAGGCTGGCCCAGAGGGTGGACATTACCTGAAATGGGCTATCCTAGAAATCAGGCTATGTTAGAAAGGGGATGTCCACCAGACCAAGAAAGTGAGCTAATGAGAATAGTTTATCCTAGCAAGCGGACATTTCCAGAGAAGTCCGTCAATGCCAGAAGAAAGCAGGTTGATCCAGAGAGTCAAGACAGAGATGTCACAGAGAGAGAACTTTTGAAAATAGGCCATTTCAGACAGCGAATAGTCCCGGA
This sequence comes from Lissotriton helveticus, assembly GCF_964261635.1. Taxonomy (NCBI): domain Eukaryota; kingdom Metazoa; phylum Chordata; class Amphibia; order Caudata; family Salamandridae; genus Lissotriton; species Lissotriton helveticus. The sequence goes on along the minus strand of NC_136070.1, from coordinate 54,808,990 downwards.
GAGTGGGCTGTTCGAAAAAGTGAGCAGTTCCAGAGAGTGGGCGATCAAGAATGATCTGTCTCAAAGAGCAGTCTGTGCCAGACAGCAAGCTGTCCTGGAGTGGGAACTGTCCCAGAGAGCAGACTGCCCCAGAGACCAGGCTGTCCCAGAAAGCAAGCAGTCTCAAAAAGCGGGCTGTCAATAATGGGCTGTCATAGAGAACAGACTGTCCCAGAGAACAGGCAGTCCCTTGGGAGTGGTTTGTCACAGAGACAGATGACCCAGAGATACAAAACACAGACTGACCCAGTAAAGGAATGTCCCAGAAAGATGTCTCTATACAGAGTTGGCTGTTCTACAGAGTGCTTCCAAGACAGAGCAGTCCAGAGAGTGGGCAGTCCCAGAAAGCAGACTGTGCAGGAGAGTGGACTGTCCACCAGACCTGTAAGTCCAAGAGAGTGGACTACTGAGAGTGGACTGTCCACCAGACCGGTATGCCCAAGAGAGTGGACTACTGAGAGAGGGCTGTCCTGAGACCCCAGTTGTCTCCGAATACATGATGGACAAAAGAGAAAGTTGTCTAAGAGAGAAAGCTGTGTCAGACACATAGTTGTCGAGAATGACTGTCCCAGATAGCAGACAGTTCCAGGATGCGAATAGCAGACAGGGGGCTGTTCGAGAGAGCAGGCATTCCACAGGTACGGGCTGTCCAAGACAGAGTGCTTTTCGAGAGAGCTGGCTGCCCCAGAAAGCAGAGATCAATCAATCAATCAAATATTTATAAAGCGCTGCAAATCACCCATTAGGGTCTCGAAGCACTGGAGAAGTTGGCTTCTGCGTGGTGTTATGATCATTCGAACATACAGGTCTTGAGATCTTTCCTGAATTGTTGGAGCGACGGTGCTTTCCTGAGGTGTAGGGGGAGGTTTTGTAGGGGGAGGTTTTCCATGCCTTGGGTGCCTGGTGCGACAAGGAGCAGGAGGCGAGATCGACTTTTCCTAGAAATAGAGAGCTATAGAAGTGAGCTCCTTGTCCCAGAAAACAGGATGTTCCGGGGAGCGAGCTGTCCCAAACAGAAAGCTGTGTCAGAGAGAATGGCTGTCACACAAAGAACTATCCCAGAATGTGGGCTGTCCAAGAGAGCAAGCTGTACCAGACAGAGAGATCTCCCAGACAGCGGTCTGTCCCAGAAAATCGAATGCACAACCGAGAGGGCTGTACTACAGAGCTGGGTGTCGTGGGCTAGCTGGCTGTCGCATAGACAGCTATCCTAGAGGGTAGGTCGACCCAATGAGTGGGTTATTCTAGAGAGAGAGGGAGAAGTCTCAGACAGGAGGCTGTGTGAGAGAGAGAGAGAGAGAGAGAGAGGGAGAGAGAGAGAGAGCGAGAGAGGGAGGGAGAGCGAGAGCGAGAGAGAGATCCAGAAATCTGGCTCTACTAGAGATATAGCTGTCCTACAGAGCTAACTCTCCCAAAGCGAGACCTGTATTGGCGAGCAGCCTGCTCCAGGGAGGGGGGCATCCTTCCTAGAGAGACAGCAGTTCTAATAAGACAGCTGTCCTAAGACAGCTGTCCCAATGAGAGAGCTGTCATCGAGAGACAATTGCCTCTGACACAAGGCTGCAAGTTAGACCACACTTCTTGGACTCAGGTATTAAATCGAGCTAAAGTGACAGAAATGCTTCAAGATCATGACGAGTCTACAGCGCTGGTTGAATTATGCGATTTTTGCATTATTATAGATTTGCCACATAATCAATCATCTGCTGCATAATCTGCAGATTTTAACAACAACAAATTTGTTATTAGCTCAAACGGTTCAAAAGTGAATAAGAGTGCAGAGACACGTGTTGCCTCACAGTGGAAGGCCCTTTGCAATGCTGGATTGATCACCTTTCTTTTGATTAAAGCTATATTTGGGTGTTAAACTGATAATAATGAGGTGCAATCAATGCTCATGCAGTCTTACTAAGTTTAAAAATTACAAAACATGCCATATATTTTGACTTTTCTTGCCACAAAATATACTCAACCCTGCCACATAATTCGGCCCTCTCCTCCACATAATTCTAGTGGCCCTGCGAGTAGGTTGCAAGCTCGCTTGTATAAACATGACTACTATACAGGGGGCACGTTCTGAAATGTAGTGCTCTCCCTGAAGCCCCTCGGGGAGGGGTGCTCATGGGGGCACGCTGACACCCATCATCCCCCTTGAGCTTCCACAGTGCTGAACACACTTCCCAGCTACTGTCAGACGCCGGTAAATCCGGAACAGCAAAAGCCAAAAGAGACACGAATTTTGGCAAGCACCATTAGCAAAAAAACTACAGATAAAAGGAAGAAAGAATATTTTGGTATCCCATTACAAAACTCCCAAGGAAACATGCAGGCAAATATATCCCTACAATTTCTTTTTAGGACTACAGACCTGGCTGGTTTGCAAAATAGGATGTTAGTTTAACCAAATGAGTCCGTCTTGCCTCGCTGCCAATCTGTAACTGTCGCCTTACCAAAGATGTGAAGAGTGCCGCTTTCAACTGACATGCCAAGGTTTCCGCTGTGCCGTCTATTCTACCGAATGTAGCACCCACATACTCACTTCACCTTATTAACTGTGTTAGTCATGAAATAAAATAAGGCCCTATTACAATAACAAACATCACACGACAGACATCGCAATCACTTTTTGCTTTTTGGGTCATGATCAACAAAACTAGCAAACAATCAAACCTGCCACTAATTATTTTAACATTACAGGGCTGCAAAGTAATACAAGCATTTGCAATGCAATAGGTCTCGCATTAGGAAAGTTTGATGTTTTGGTATTGTAAATGATATTTATTTTTATTTATGTTTTTTAATAGTGAAAATATAGGAATTAATAGTTTTGTATTTTACAATGCCAATAGTTTTAATTTTTTTAATGTGACACCTTTTGCAATTGTAATAGAATATGTGTTGTTTGTATGTGACTTCTATGTATTGATATTACAAATAACAATGTCTTCTAATGAAATGTATGAATTAATTTTTAAATAAAAGTTATTGTAATGTATAATGGTAATTGGTAAAACTTTTGCAAATAACTTGGTGGACTTGTATTTGGAGGGTGGAGTTTGATTGTGGTTTTGTTGTTTGAGCCTGTTTTTTGATGGTGGATTTGTAGGGTGGAGGGTGTAGGTGGTGTTGGGGGTGGATTTGGAGGGTGGATTTGTAGGGTGGAGTTGGAGGGTGGAGTGCTGAGTGTTTCTGTGGTGGTGCTGAGTAGTTTTGTGGTGGTTGTGAGTTGTGCTGTGGTGGTGCTGACTGATGCTGTGTGGTGCTTAGTGGTGCTGAGTGATACTGTGGTGGTTCTGAGTGATAATGTGGTGGTGGTGAGTGGTGGTGGTGAGTGGTGCTGCTGGGTGGTGTTAATTGCATTTGTGGTGGTTGTGCGTGGTGCTGTTGTGGTCCTGAGTGATGCTGTGGTGATGCTGAGTGGTGCTTTTGCGTGAGGCTGTGGTGATTTTGAGTGGTGCTGTGGTGGTCCTGAGTGATGCTGTGGTGGTGCTGAGTGGTGCTGTGGTGGTTTAGAGTGAAGCTGTGGTGGTTATGAGTGATGCAGTGGTGGTGTGGTGTTTCTGGGTGTTGTTGAGTGGTGCTGGGCTTGTGCTGAGTGGTGCTGTGGTGGTGCTGAGTGGTGCTGTGGTGGTGCTGAGTGGCGCTGTGGTGGTGATTAGAGATGCTGTGGTGATGCGGAGTGGTGCTGTGGTAGTACAGAGTGGTGCTGTGGTAGTGCTGAGTGGTGCTGTGGTGGTGATGATTGATAATGTGGTGGTGCTGATTGATGATGTGGTGGTGCTGAGTGATGCTTGAGTAGCGCTGAGTGATGATGTGGTGATGCTGAGTGGTGCTGTGGTGGTGCCGAGTGATAATGTGGTGGTGCCGAGTGATGATGTGGTGGTGCTGATTGATGATGGGGTTGCGCCGAGTGATGCAGGGGTTGCGCTGGGTGATGCAGGGGTTGCGCTGGGTGATGCAGGGGTTGCGCTGGGTGATGCAGGGGTTGCGCTGAGTGATGCAGGGGTTGCGCTGAGTGATGCCGGGGTTGCGCTGAGTGATGCCGGGGTTGCGCTGAGTGATGCCGGGGTTGCGCTGAGTGATGCCGGGGTTGCGCTGAGTGATGCCGGGGTTGCGCTGAGTGATGCAGGGGTTGCGCTGAGTGATGCAGGGGTTGCGCTGAGTGATGCAGGGGTTGCGCTGAGTGATGCAGGGGTTGCGCTGAGTGATGCAGGGGTTGCGCTGAGTGATGCAGGGGTTGCGCTGAGTGATGCAGGGGTTGCGCTGAGTGATGCAGGGGTTGCGCTGAGTGATGCAGGGGTTGCGCTGAGTGATGCAGGGGTTGCGCTGAGTGATGCAGGGGTTGCGCTGAGTGATGCAGGGGTTGCGCTGAGTGAGAAATGGGAGCTTTTGATGTACCCAACAATTGGAGAGCTTTTAATTGTGGATTAAATCGATACAAAGACCTTAATGTTTTAGTTAAAAGTGTGGTGTTTTCAATATATCAACTTTAGAAGGCCGAGGGACTGAGATGGTGCAAATAGCAATGTAGGCAACTTGTGCCTGAAGCAAAGTACTGTGTTTTCATTGTGTAGTTTGCATGAAGGTGCGTGAGGACATGTCCAGTGCGCCCCAGGTGTGCACGCACGTTGCGATGCTCACTGCATGAAGGTACGTGCAGACACCGTCACACCAAGAGGCAGTGGAGTCGACAATACACAGCACCACCACTGATCCCTATAGCCATCAGCATGAGAGTCGAGTCCCATGACTAGTATCACACAACACTAACTTTGCGCTCTTGCACTAGCACCAAGAACTTGGGCCGGCTGTACAATGAACAACCAATGAGCACTGGCACCTGTGGCACATGCCAGCGACAACACGGAGCTCAAAACAATGAAAATAACAGGGGGGGGCTGAGAAATAGAAGGAAAATAGAGGGGTTAGAGAGAAAACGAGAGGAGGGAAAGAATCAAATGGACACCAAGACAAAGAAAAGAGAGGCCGCGAGAAGGAGACAGAGAGGGGGCTTAGGGGGGAGAAGTAAATGGGGAGGGAACGAAAGAGCGAGAGAACGAGGAGGAAGAGAGATAAGCGACAGAGGAGATTACAAAGAGCAAACAAGTCTATGAAGTGCCATGAAGGTGCGTGAGGGCATGTCCAGAGCACCCCAGGCGTACTCTGGACGTTGCGATGCTCACTGCATGAAGGTACGTGCAGACACCGTCACACCAAGAGGCAGTGGAGTCGACAATGCACAGCACCACCACTGATCCCTATAGCCATCAGCACGAGAGTCGAGTCCCATGACTAGTATCACACAACACTAACTTTGCGCTCTTGCACTAGCACCAAGAACTTGGGCCGGCTGTACAATGAACAACCAATGAGCACTGGCACCTGTGGCACATGCCAGCCACAACACAGAGCTCAAAACAATGAAAATAACAGAGGGGGAGTTGGCGGGGGGTGAGAAATAGAAGGAAAATAGAGGGATTAGAGAGAAAACGAGAGGAGGGAAAGAATCAAATGGACAGCAAGACAAAGAAAAGAGAGGCCGCGAGAAGGAGACAGAGAGTGGGCTCAGGAGGGAGAAGTAAATGGGGAGGGAACGAAAGAGCGAGAGAGCGAGGAGGAAGAGAGATAAGCGACAGAGGAGATTACAAAGAGCAAACAAGTCTATGAAGTGCCAGATCAGAAACCTATTATATTTTTACCTTCAGCGAGTATGCTTTGAAGTCCACACACTACCGGGAACGCGTTCTGTACCGGATGCAGTCAGACACGTACCGGATGCAGTCAGACACGTACGTGCCAAGTCTATGAGAACTAGAACGTGCACCTTGATTGTCGGATGAGGCGAGAAATGCAATAACGGTCACATGTTGTGCTCGTTGTGTCTATTTTGGGTAAAAGCACTATTTATGATGTGTGATCCCGTGACAGTATACCTGGACCCTCAACCAATGTGCAGGCTATCCTCAAGGAATCGAGAGTGAAGGACAAAACTAGAAAACAGATTTTAAAAAATGATAGGTACAGAGGAATAAGAGATGGGATCATGTTTGACTGTGAAGTTTCAAGACACACAAAAAACATAGTAAAAGAGGAATTCTATAAGGAAAACGCGGCCGCGAAAGGAAAGTAAATAAACGCGGCCGCAAAATTAAAGTAAATAAACGCGGCCGCGAAACGAAAGCCTTTGATGCAGCAGGGGGCGGAGCGGATCCCTTGGAAGTGAAGCCACTGGCGGCACCACGCTGGGGAAGCAACAGATGGCTGGCTTTGATGAGGTGATGTGAGGCAGGCAGGCAGGCGGATAGAAGCGCGTGTGTACAGGACACATGCACTTCTGGAAATCCACATTTTTGAGAGCTTAGTTTAGCTCTTAGTTTAGCCCCAATAGTCTCGTCCTATCCATTCCTTGCGGAATGGGATAGGCGAGACCTAAAAACAGGCATAGGCAAAGGCACTGGATCTCGCCTTTCTAAAGCTAGTGCCAAGCTATTGGCTTGGCCAATGCTGGTTTATAAAGCATTGTTACAAAAAGTTTTTTTTAAACATTTAAAAATCACTGGAGGAAAAGCAAACGTATTTTAAAGGAATCTCAAAACCGAACATTGAATTCAATGTGTTAAATCTTTATAAACTGCATATATATATATTTTTTTAATACAAATTTCTTTAGAAAACTGAACGGAATTTAACAAGCCATTTGGGCATGATTCAGCTTAAAAATAACAAAATAGACGAGTTGAAGGTACTTAAAGGAACATAGCTTGCGGAATTGTCCGACTTTAAAGCAAACGCTTGCCATTTACATGACTGGAATACATGTTTTGGCTGTTTAATGCTTTGCAGCAGTCCAGAGAATAGGTTTATGGCCATCTTGGCGAATTTTTTTCCTCAACTCACTCAATCCCCCCCCCCCCCCCCATCCTCATCCACCCACCTTCTGTGCTATAAATGCTACAGATGTGAGCTAAAGTCCGGGCTTTCGTGCACCGTGTGGACGGTAGGGAAGGATAGAAAACCAACTTGATATGGTGTGGTCTTTAGTCAAGCCTGGTAAAGACATACCTGTTGCTTACAGATCAACAAGGAGGGGTGGGGAGGAACACAGATGGGAGGTGGAAGCAGCCCATGGGGAAGAGCGAGAAGAGACATGCACTCTCATGCAGCACTTGAAGAAAAATAAAAAGTCGTTCCTGATGTGAACCCTGAAGGATACACGTCATCTAATCAATAGAATTGTAAAGCACAGGAAAAAGAGGGGTTGGGAGTGGCTGGGTGGAAAGCAAACGGACAACAGAGGGTGGTTGGGAGTGTCTGGGCAAACAGATGGAAAACGGAGGGTGGCTGAGAGGGGCTGTGGGAAGCAGACAGACAACAGAGGGTCAGTGGTTGGGGGTAACTGGGAGGAACAAAGAGAGGGGTGGAGTATATAAGGGAGAAAGCTTTAACACACATACTCATATAGGGGTTAATAAAAAAAATAGCACCTGAAAAAAATTGCAGTGGTAGGACAAGTAATGCATTCAGAGGAGGCTAAACAAAAGAAGATGCAGGAAGCCTATTGAAGTTGACCAATAAGAGTCAATCAAATGAGAGAGACAATGAAGCCGACCAATGGTATGCAATGGGCAGGCTGCAAACTCCCTCAAAGAAAACAAAAGGTGAAATAAGAGACAGAGCGCATGCTGTGATAAGCAAGACATAAATATTAACAGTTGTTTTACACCTTTCATAATTTAGGAAGTATATGGTCCTATCATAGGCGAAGGCTACATGCGCTAAATGGGCTTCACGATGAAAAAATGTTCTACAACCAGTAGGGGTGTTTTTACATGACTTAGTACATACAACCTGACATGCAATTTCTGACTTCAAGTACCTAACACACCATGAAATTAATGGCCACTTGGCGCTTAATAATATTATCCTACTCAATTATGCTCCTTTTATTGACCTGTCACAGTACAAAAGACAATGTCAGCTCTCCCCGTTGACCATATTAGCCTAGAAGTGGCATAAGGTTCTTTCCAGCAGAAACATTAAGCAACCAGGTTATTTTACCAGCATCCATAAACAAGCATTTACAATGCAACGGTTTCGCCTTTGGAAAAGTTTGAGCTATTGGCATTGTAAATGACAAAATTTGTATTTGTGTTGGTTTTGAAAACAGATAAATAAATGGCATTGTCATTTACATTGCCAATAGCTCTAAGTTTTCCAAAGGCGAAACCGTTGCATTGTAAATGCTTGTTTTTACATGGAGTAGTTTTGCAAACATTGAAAGATATCCAACAAGTCAAATTTGTAAAATTGTAAAACATAGCTGACAAATGGCCAATTCTGGCACTTCACCCAACAGCACATTTGAGTGCTGGGGTTTTGAGTCCACGGTGAAATTGTTAAAAGCAAAACTAACCAGCCCCACAAAGCAACATGCTATTGGTGGAAATAACAAATGATGGTACCATATGCCCTAGAGTCTAAGCGCAGAGTTGTGAAATGGAAAATAAAATATAGTTCCTAGCTTTCTGCTTTTTGTCTTGTAGGCAATCATAGACAGGCCAGTGAGCGAGAAGGCCGAGACAGCCTTTCTGATGATGCAAAGGCCAGCATCTGACTGCTTATGGTTTTACATCAACACTCCTCAGAAAACCTACAAAAAGCGGCGTTTACCACAAGAGTGTTAAAAGCAGTAGTTAGACTTATCTAGAGACAGCAGAACGGAAAATTAATTTCCTGTCACCCCTATTCCAAACACATTCTCGGACTAAAAGTGGGTGCGATTTTTATGGTGGGCCTACAATATTACTGTGACGCCCTGCAGACAGTGACGCGGTGTCGCAGCACAGTGCGTGCTGCATGGGCTCACCTGCGAAGGTCGCCAGTGAACAGCCAAACAACTTGCTCTGATGAGCACAAATTTTGACTACAGCAAAACAGCGACGTGACAACCGTCCTTTGATGAATTTATAGTCTAGCAACGTCACTGGTCAAAAAAGAAGTTACGCATTGGAAGATAACGCCAGGCCCTCTTGTCACCCGGGGAGCTGGGCATTAGACGGTGTCCGTCTCCTTTCACATACCTCTGTCACTCTGGGCCTTCCTGCTCCTTAAAAGGGCGTAGACTCGGAGGAAGTAATTTATTGAGCGGCGCGTTCCAGTCAGCCATGTTTGTTTGCCGGCTTAATCTCCCTCCCGCCCTCATCAGCGCTTCCCACCTGAGCTCAGTGGCGGTGGGCTCATTATGTCGTAAGGTTCCGCACCGCTGGGCATTCAATTGGGGCAGCTGATGGCCACTGCTGCGCCACCCCTTGTTTCATCATAAACCCGCCCAAGCGCAGCGGCTGTGTCCTCTTGCTGGGGTTATTGATTGAGACTGGAGGGGTGGCTTAGCTGTCCGCGAGACCAGCTGTACAGCTCATTCAAGCTGTAGTTCCACACGCTTTATCACAACCCGTCTTTCTTATCCTTCCAAATAAGACTGATTGCAATAGGGGACATCAGAAGAAATGTAATACTGCGTGCTGTGTATGGAATAACTCCGTATGGCATACATGCCAACATTTTATACCTGTAAAGTGGAGGAGGTTTTGAGAAAAAAAATCGGGGGACTGTTTTCCCCCCTTTGACTTCTATTGAGCCAGAGTCAACGTTAGACGCGAGGCCGCTACAATGAAGCACTTTTTGGCTGGTAAAATCGGGAGTTTCCCACCTGCATCGGGGATGTTGGGGGTATGTTATAGTTGGTCAAGTAATGAACATCGCGTGCATTCTGTTGGTTGGCACGAGTGAAACAAGTCAGGTCCCGGGCCGTGCTGTGATTGGCTGACGTCACGGGGGTGTCCCGGGCCGGCAGCCAATCACAGCGCGGCCCGGGAAATGACGTAACTGGGGTGTCCCGGGCCTGCAGCCAATCACAGCGCGGCCCGGGACACACGGCAACAAGGGGCGGGGCTTAAAAAAGACCCAGAAACGCCCCCGAATCGCGTTTTCTCTGGAAAACGTGATTGACGGCCAATCTCTTCCAATGGCTAGCCTCCATTTATGGAGCTAGCCAATGGAAGAAGGGGCGGTTTCAAGTCGCCACTATAGAGCTAACATTAGATTTCGCCCTTGGGCGGAGCAACTGCTACGCAGTTGCAACGCCAGGGCGAAACCTAAAAAATGAACGTGAACTTGTGGGTGGAACAAGTAGGGACCTCCTTACAAGTGCCCCGGTATTTGAGGAAGTAACAAATGCAATACATATCGATATGGCAGAATGTAGAATACACAGCATGTAAAGCATGCATTATTTTATATGTTGTCTCTGAAAGCACAAACTCCACCAAAAACGGGGTTCAGAGCCCTCTACAACAAAGCAAGGTTTGAATTACATCTTGAATTCACAATTATTCTGAGAATTAAATAAAGGTAATAATAAAAAAAGTCGTTCTACTAAGTGGAAAATGACAAGATACACACATTTAAGTTGAAATAAAGGCAGTCAAATCGAGGTAGACATAGGTTGAACATGGATAACATCCATTCATATTAAAGTCATGAAGATTTAAAAGGAGCAGGATTAACAGGTGCTCTATGGTCAGCCCAACGTTGAGGTGTGAGTCAAGAAGCACACAGGTTATATTTCCGACCAGAATGATTAAAATGCAGCAACTCACTAGTGGGGGTAGTTATAAATTGATAGTTGAAACTTAAAGGCTAGATAGAGAGAGGAAAACAAGCAGTAGAGATGCACGTGGAGGGAGTTAACTCAATTAGGAAGAGAGAGACATTAGCTTAAGGACTGAGGCGCAGTAGCCAAAGCGGATGGGGGGGGAGAAAACACACATTAACCAGTATCACGCTGCACTGATACGAAAAACAGGAAACAAGATTAAATGGCCAGGCCCCAAGAAACAGAATCTTTGAGATTTAAACACTGAAAAGAGAGAGCGTTCTTGATATGAAAGGGGTGTGCATTCCAGATTCTGGGAACATTACTGCAAAAGCATCTGCCATGGGCACCCTCAAGGGTAATGTTGCCTCAATTGTAGTGCTTTTGAAGATGAAAGATGAAATTCTGAAATACTTAAGCCACAGCTTTGATGTAGTTCCATTTCAATTTAGGAGAGGTGGCTAGGTTAGAAGTGATGTAAGCATTCTTCAAGTTCTGGTTAAAACATTCTCACTCGGCATGAGGATATCAAAATCCTGTTCTAGAATTATAGCTGGGGTGGACAACTCTTGCTTGGAAATAAAACAAGACTAAAGGCCCATCAGGTATATTCATGGTTTTTTGGGGGCCTCTGGAGTTTTCTCCGAGTTGGTGCTGGGCCTGATTTTAGCCTTAAAGACTGCTTCCCAGAACTGGCCAGGTTATCGAACACAAGGAGAAGTTGCCTGGTCATGTTGTCTAAAAACCAAGTGGTTCAAACACAGCCTCTACTTTTTACTACTCTCAATTTGCAGATCAACACAGACTCTTTTAATTCACTCAATCTTTAAGAATTTACATCTAAAAAAATACAGCAGTGTGAGGGTACCTGCTACAGTTTTAGGCAGGTCAAGAGCTACATTCTAGAAAGTCCTTCACCTTACACGGCATCCATAGGAAATTGATTCTCTTCTGCAATTTATACATGCTGCAGAAAAGTTTTCTTTTTTATTGCAACAGAAAGAGGGTTAGTGTAAAAAAGCAAAAAGATGCTGGATAGATTTCGCACCACACCAGAAGGCAAGAGTAGATATGCACAGCAAGAGAGGCGATGGGGAATATGGAGAAGTTTTATCTTCCCGCAAATCCCAACAAATCTGGATCCATCCAATGAGCCCAACCTGACAATGTTTACCTTCATTTATATCAGGCCAGATCTGTAATGTCCAACTCATGAGTAGAGGTTTACTTTATGCTGGTTTTTGTCAGCTACATCTGACTTTGTTTACAAAACATTTTGTATATTACTGTATGTTCTGATTCACGGTGGTTCGTTCTTTTGTCTAAAACATCAACACAAGTCAAGTGCATGGGGGAGAAAATGAAGCAAATAAATGCTGAAGAATAAAGTCCCCAGCAGTCTACCAACATTTACAACCAGGAGCTCAACAGCACAAACTGATTACATTTGCCAGGCAGCAGGAAATGTGCTGTTCTCGTTAATCTAAGGGTGCATATGGCTTATACACAGATGCACTCGTACTTATGTGCACAAACCATTTCCTCATGCACAACAATCCAAAATGATCGCCTAATGGTCTTCCAGTTGAAAGGTCAGCCCGTGAACAGCGAAAGGCTGCCTGAGCAGTACTAAAGAAAGAAACTATAACTGCTTTCCCTCCACCCCGGCTTTCTAACCCTAGCAGAGGTAGCCTCCGTCAGTAAACTTTATGTCAGAAAAGCATACAAAGGAGCGGCAGAGAGCAGCATGGGAGCTGCAGAGACCAGCATAGGAGATGCAGGGTACAACAAGGGAGCTGCAGAGAGCAGAAGGGTATCTGCAGAGAGCAAGCAGCATGGGAGCTGCAGAGACCAGCATAGGAGATGCAGAGTACAGCAAGGGAGCTGCTGAGTACAGCACAGGAGCTGCAGAGTACAGCAAGGGAGCTGCAGAGTACAGCAAGGGAGCTGCAGAGTACAGCAAGGGAGCTGCAGAGTACAGCAAGGGAGCTGCAGAGTACAGCACGGGAGCTGCAGAGTACAGTACGGGAGCTGCAGAGTACAGCAAGGGAGCTGCAGAGTACAGCAAGGGAGCTGCAGAGTACAGCACGGGAGCTGTAGAGTACAGCACGGGAGCTGCAGAGTACAGCACGGGAGCTGCAGAGTACAGCACGGGAGCTGCAGAGAGCGGTAGGGGAGGTGCAGAGAACGGTAGGGGAGCTGCAGAGAGCTGTATTGGAGCTGCAGAGAGCAATATGGGAGCAATAGAGTGCAGCAACTATAATGGTTTTCTGTTTATTGACTGTTGTGCTTTTATTGTTTTAAGTCCATCCGAATAATGCTTAATATGATGACGACTTTCCATCTTATATTGCTCCAGATCCAATGCATCGTAAATAAACATAATATTGTAGAATATGTTTGTAACACAAGCTACATGTAAGCCGTCACAGAGCAGTGGTAAACTTTATTCCAGGATACCAAAGGTGATGCTTCTCCAATCCATCACATAAAATTCATTGTGTGTCCACTCTAACACATGTGAAAGGTAATATGCAAACCGCCCCATTTACAGTAACCACAGTCAAATCAGCTTTGTGATGAGCCGAAGCCATTACGGGCTGAAATTTGTTAGCCCTACACACACATTTCTACTACGGTATCATGTATGCAGTCCATTCACGGCCACTGGTAATCAGCTCCTACTGTTTGATCGAACATTAGCCGCTCATCAACTAAATTAAGACTATTCTCCCAAAACCAAATTAGTGGAACAAACATGTGTACGCACCATCCCTTCTGTGAAAAAGAAAAATCCCTCGCAATTCCAAGTTCTTGCTAAAAGAAATTGCTAGCCTTACCTTCAAACATATGTTTTTCGGTAACAGGCCAGCTGCATAACTGGTCACCTGCTTCAAATCACTCTAACTTCTTCATTAACTGTCTTTTCTTCCTTAGCAAAATCATCTGCCACTGCAAAAACGCCCGTCCCAGATCATCGCTGACCTAGTCTTTACCTTGCAAATCTCTTGCATACGAAATTGTGAAATAATCTGCAGCGAGGTTACTTGCCCCAGGTAAATAAACACCTGAACTGAAATGTAAACACCTGAAGCGCTAATACCATGCTGCATAAATGAAATGTGAAGTAAAACATTGTCCTGCCCTCTTGTTGTTATGAAAAATGTAAGAAGGCTACGCTCAGCTCTTATAAGAACAAGTGGTCCGGCCAGGACCGTCCTTTTGATTCCCCCAACACAAGCTAAAGATTTCTTCGAAACAAGGGGAATGTCAGGTGGATTCTTTCAAAAGTTTAGATGAAAATCCTATCAAAACGCAGTCCTCTTGGCCTCGTGTTAAAATTATTCTTAAGCCAGCAGCACTGGCTTGAACTGTGATTGACAGCTTCTGTTCCTACAACGACGACCTCTAAATTGGAGTCCGGAGTAATGACCCTTTTGACTACACCAAACTGTGTCTGGCAAAAATTTGCCAAGATAAAAGGACTGCTTTTTAGGTCTCACCTACAAAGAGCTTCAGCTGTCTGTTGGCAACAAACCAATTTTATTTAATATACTTAGATACTTTGGATAAGTCATGATTCAATAGCTTCCTTGTCTATATCAGTTCCCTGCTCCTTATTCGATGACTTTCCTCTCTATTCTTGTGTTTATCCCATCGTAGAGGATCACATCTTTCTCACTTTGTTTTGATTTGGTGAATTGTTTCTTTCCACTGCTGAAGTCAAAACCTTGGACTGCAGTGTAAGAGGAATTATCTTTTCTCTTTCCTTGCTTTCGGTCCTACCGCTACTCTGTTTATTTGACTTCCGTGCCACACCAGTACTGTCTTGTGCAGTCAACGCTCCAACTAGTGCTAATAAAGTGGCAGGCAGTATTTTGGGATGTTTTAAAGTATTCCTAGATGACCACCCATGCATGGACGTTTTTTGACATGGTTTATGGCAAAAAAAAAAATATTAAGACTCTGGATATGCTTGGATGGCCACCTTGAAACGGTTTTTCATAAACCTTAATAAAAACATTCCAAGATGGCAGCCATGTAGGCACACACAATGCAATCATTTTGGATTTTTTTGACCCTGTTTAATGAAAAGCTATTCCAAAATACCCATCCAAGCATGCACATGCATGTGCACAGATCTTCAATTTTGCAATGATTTATGCCATAAGTAATGAAAAAATACAAACAGACATTAGCACGCTGTCATAAGCTAGAACTATTGGGTTTGCCAGTACTTGTTTTAGCTATGCTCCAATTCCCAGGATCTTGTCAGGAGTTTTTTCACGATGTCAGCGAGCTAGTGTGACTTTGTAATCAACAAAATCAATAATGCACAATATTCTTTGAAACTGAGGTGTGTTAAGTGACACTGATTCCACACGGGCTCCTCTATTTTACTACAACCTTGCTGTGTCCATGACCAAAGCAGTCCATACTGGCTACTTCAATCTTGCAACTTTCTGTCAGGTTCAACTTGCTCTAAAGAAGCAAGTTCCAGAATGAAACACACATATGCAGTTGTTTGAACAACTTAGTCTACTGTAGCGAAAAAGTGCAGCTGCCAACATCAGATTCAGGCACACTACTGAACTAACTACTCCAATTTATGATATAAACATCACAAGATAATGCCTCTGAACTCTCAAGAACATACAAATGTGCATTTACGCATGCACACCCTCAAACGCACATTAGTTAGTACTCCAGAGCGTCAAGAGGTAACAGAGAATTTACGGACTACAAAGCCCCACCAGGGAGCAACGAAAATATGTGAGGGGTGAAGCATGCAAGAGACCTAGGAGGCCAAGGCCAGAGATGTAACGAAAAACCCGGCGCAAATCTTAGCGTTTGCAGTATCTTGCAAAATATTTAAGAGCAGACTGCCTGTCAGGAAACAATCTTTACAACGTGTTTTTTCATCGAAATGCCTTTACCACTAATTTATTATCAGGCAGGTTTTACCACATATAGGCCTTTACCACGACTTTACCACACATTTAAGGTAAGTATGGGGATTTGGGGGGATCACGCCCCCCTCGCCCTATATATATATATATTTATTCATATATATTTAAACTTACCTTAAAAATATTTACCTTAGTCAGACTACTAATACGTGGTAATGTCATGCGAGGTAAAAGCATATGCGTGCTAAAAAAATACAGGGTAAAAAATGCATTGTAAAGGCATGCAATGTTTTTACCTGGGTTGTTCCGTCATACAACCCTGCCTGTCACCACTGCACGGCTTAGCTAAAATACAAATGCATGTGCAATGATTGCACGTGTTAGAACACAAGACGAAAAGGTAATTTTCCTCCGATACAGGTCTGGAACCCCTCTCCCCCTATGATGTCATCTAAGAGCCTTTGGGTCCGTCTGCACATTCTTTTATCAGAACAGAAAACATTTCACTCCTGCTTTTTAGGTTTCGCCTCGTCGAACGCTGCGCCGCGCAGCTTTTCGGCGCAGGCGAAAACTTTTGTTTACCAGTATGTGGCTTATTCCCGCCTCTCTGTTACATTGGCTAGCTCCATAAATGGAGGCTAGCCATTGGAAGAGAGAGGCGTCCGTCTTTCAGCGAGGCGATTGGTGGGCGTTTCTGGTGATTTTTTCCCTCTCCGCCCCTTTGTGACATCATTCCGGCGGTGGTCTTTTTTTTTTTTTGTATCGGCATGTTGGTTTCATTTCCAACGTGTGCCTTGCAGGGGTGGGCTGCGCGATTTCGAGTTGCTAGCAGGTAAGCATCCTGTTCCCGCCCCCTCCCGCTGTCCGTGAGCCCGTTCACCCGCCCCCTCCCGCTGTCCGTGAGCCCGTTCAACCGCCCCCCTCCCGCTGTCCGTGAGCCCGTTCAACCGCCCCCCTCCCGCTGTCCGTGAGCCCTTTCACCCGCCCCCCTCCCGCTGTCCGTGTGCCTGCCCCCCCTCCCGCTGTCCGTTAACCCGCCCCCTCCCACTGTCCGTGCATAGTAGGGGAGAATGGAATGACGTCAGCAGTGTCTCTGAAATGGCTTTGAAGTTCTCCCTCTTCAATGAGAAGTCAGTGCGTGAAACGACGACCCTTTCACCTTCCCGTGAAATAGATGGCACAGTCCAAGTGTTTCCAAAATATGGGCTTTAGATTATTATCTGAGTAAAACAGCTCCGGGAACCGGGTATGCTCCGGAAAAGCCTCAGCCACCAGACATGTGAAGAAGACGCAGTGTCAGGGGGGCTGCTGCTGTTTGCATGTGGTAGCTTTCTTTTGTTTGATGTTGTCTAGACATCCCATGAATCAGCCATTCCGCTGCTGTCCTCGACATCACACACTATCCGAGACTGACCACTCGCGGCTGCCACAGTGGGGGATGGGAGCTCAGGAACCAGCACATTTGGATTTGTACATTTTGCTGCAAGCTGTTGCAAGCTAGGGACCTACAACTGGCAAAATAATGAAATAATAGACATTTCTCAATGCTTTTGTGCTGAGCCCCGCCCCTAACTGTGTATTTGCCGCATTAAAGCGTTGTTTTCGGGCCTGGGTCTGAAGCAGACCGTGAGGCATGTAACAGGTCTTTAGTCAGACAATTTCAGGTGCATAACACGTAATTAGTTTACGGCAGTTTAAAAGATGTCAGTCAAAAGTAGATGCATTCGGTAAAATGAGAGGCAAAATGGCGGAACACAAGTCTGTCCAGTGGGAACTTCTTCAGGGCCTCTTGCCTGGAGGTCTTTACACAGCCACCTCGCAGTGCCAGTTATGCCTGCAGCAAAGGGCACATTAGAGACCCCGAGGCGGGTGACACTGAAGGGTTTTGGGGGACTCCATTGAAATGAAT
This sequence comes from Lissotriton helveticus, assembly GCF_964261635.1. Classification (NCBI taxonomy): domain Eukaryota; kingdom Metazoa; phylum Chordata; class Amphibia; order Caudata; family Salamandridae; genus Lissotriton; species Lissotriton helveticus. The sequence continues at coordinate 54,791,478 of NC_136070.1, read as the reverse complement.
GGTCATGAACATATTTTCTAGAGCTTTCCACAACAGTTACTTTAAGTACTCGAGTGGAGACAATATACCACTAAAAGGAAACAGTCATTGAGGGTCCCACTACTATTCTAGAAGAGACTTTAACAACAGAGTATTGCTTGGATACACTCTTCTTGATAACCTTAGTGTAATCAAAACCAGACAGCCTCCGTATTGGGCATCCCAACCATTCAGCAGCGCCGGTGGGTTGCTCCTAAGAAAAACTTTGCTCCCATGCATTTATTTACTAACAAATTAAGCCCTGATCAGCCCCTGCACCATGACTTTGACAATGCCCGGAACTGCTAGCTTCAAAGCGACACAAGCACTATATACAAAAGATAATACACACTTGTTGGCACTGGTGTAACTGATGCACGGTTACAGCTGGAAGCAGTTTCCTTTAGAGTTGCCATATGAAAGGTACCTAATTATGACTTAATCACTGGCAACCAGTTATAGCATCCGCTCGGACTGTTAAAGGCCTTTTTTTCTTCTGAAGAGTCATCATCCAGTATGGAAGCCAGCATTGTTTAGACCCTTCCACCGGAAATAAAGTCTGACTTTCACACTCTTATATCTGTTCATGACTAGGGAGTACTAGGGGGTGCTAGGGAGTGCAGAGTGACTAGGGGGTGCTAAGGAGTGCAGAGTGACTAGGGAGTACTAGGGAGTGCTAGGGAGTGCAGAGTGCTAGGGAGTGCAGAGTGCTAGGGAGTGCAGGGTGCTAGGGAGTGCAGAGTGCTAGGGTGTGCTAGGGAGTGCTAGGGAGTGCTAGGGAGTGCAGAGAGCTAGGGAGTGCAGAGAGCTAGGGAGTGCAGAGTGCTAGGGAGTGCAGAGTGACTGCAGAGTGCTAGGGAGTGCAGGGTGACTGCAGAGTGCTAGGGAGTGCAGAGAGACTAGGGAGTGCAGAGTGCTAGGGAGTGCAGAGTGACTGCAGAGTGCTAGGGCGTGCAGAGTGACTAGGGAGTGCTAGGCAGTGCAGAGTGCTAGGGAGTGCAGAGTGCTAGGAAGTGCAGAGTGACTAGGGAGTGCAGAGTGACTAGGGAGTGCAGAGTGACTAGGGAGTGCAGAGTGACTAGGGAGTGCAGAGTGACTAGGGAGGGCTAGGGAGTGCAGAGTGACTAGGGAGGGCTAGGGAGTGCAGAGTGACTAGGGAGGGCTAGGGAGTGCTAGGGAGTGCAGAGTGACTGCAGAGATTAAGCTAATGGCAATGTAAATGACAATGCCATTTATTTATCTGTTTTCAAAACCAACAATGCCAATAGGTCTAACTTTTCCAAAGGCGAAACCATTGCATTGTAAATGCTTGTTAACAAAATGGCAGCAAAAGAACGATGGATTAAACCCAGACTGTGCGACTGGGGGTGAATGTTTGCATTGTTCAGCATTCCGTCCTTCAATTGTCTCCTTTGCATTTAACTGAATGGCAGAAGGGGTATTTCTACGAACAGCCTACCTACCCTATGTGTTAGAGTGCTATTGTTACACTTGTGTTTATTCCTTTTATGAGTTTGTCACACATCCGTTGTCATGCATAGCCGTATATTCAGGCAGGAACCCCTGTTACGTTATGTGTGCTATCACCTAGGACGTTATCCTGTTTCTGATGCGGGTGTAAGTCTGGCGAGCAGGCTTATTTGAAGAGCAACTTCTTCAGAACCCAAGAATGAAGGGGGAGGCTCTGAAGTCAAAGTGTAAAGGCGAAAGGTGTAAAGTGAGCCACCTGAGAGAAGGCCGACCCCCACTTCTCATTCTGTGTATACGCGGGACGTGTGCAAGTGAGGAGTTCGAACAAGTGCAGGTGTCTGATAGGTTTGTGAAATGAGACAGCTGTTGACATTGGCTGGGCCGGTGTTGTGTAGTGCTTTAAAGCTGTGCGCAAGTCTGCAGTGTAAAACATTTACACATGAAACGCAATTTTGCAACCATAATCTGCTTGTTGCTGCTTACTGTACACGTCGATCACTGGTGTAACCTATAATTGACAACCTTCCCTCACTCAGTGGGGTTGGTTTGCGATTTATAAAACTACCAATAAATACATCAACAGTCAAATTTTCAACAGCACCAACAGGTGGCAGAATGTACCGAAAGGTGTCGGAATGGGAGAGCTGAACAGGACTCGTGCTCTGTAGTGCGGCCAATATATACAGCAAACAACACAGCAAGTGCATTACACAATATGTTTATTCACAGCAAAAGCACAGCACACCAGTTTAGATATGGTCAAGAGAGCATGTAAAGGCTGCTATCAGCAATGTTATGTTATTTAAAACGAAAAAAAAACCAATCAGAGCATTTGTGGGGTGGATTTTCATAAACCGATTACTAAAAACGTCTGTGAAATGTAAAACGTCTCACGTGACAAATCAATTGTGTAGTATCCATTTCATACAGTAAAAGCACTGCAGTTCTGGAAAACTCAGACAATGACTGGCCTTCTAAAGTCATTTCTTTACATTCTCTTCGGCAGTGTTATTATGTTACCCAATAACACAGTTTTTGGCGAGAGATTACGATTTGTAAAGAGGTTACTGTTACTAGCAGGCCTCTTGTGTTCTCCTCTTTGATGTATTGAAATGGTCGGTCATGAACACCGTTTACACCTGTAATTGAGAGGTAACTGGCGTATCGTCCCAGGAAGCTGAAAGATCAAGCAAGGCTGCTGTTTGCAGTCTGTGTAACTTTTAATTCTACCCAGGAACAAGTGTTATTTTTTTCTTAATCTTTGGAAAACGAGGACTCGAGCGACGAGGGTTTCCGTGGTATTCTTTATGGCTCTAGGATTGAAGAATTAGAAATGGCTTCTTTAGGACACAGCAGGTACGCTCTCCTGTGTTCACAAAGAGAAGCCCTTTACCTACTTGTTGAGGGAAGATAATGAGAAAAGGAGGTACCGCCCCGACAGACTGGTCCTGCGGGTTTTACGCATGACATTTACATTCTTTAAAATCGAACTTGAAAAGCAAAGAGGGCTGTAGGGATTTAAACACTCTCTACCATACCTGAACGCTTGGTGCACCGGTCAATTGCTTAAAATGGCGTTTTCAAATACTTTAAAACAATTCGTTTTGATCGAGGGTTACAAAAGGCTCACTTCACGGCAGATGGACACACACAATCATCATGGGCAGCATGCATGCATTCAGAAGAACAGGCATGTGAGGGACAACAAAGTGATAAATTGTGACATCAGAACCAGGACTTGGTGGAACAAGCATTGGCAAAGCCAATAGGTCTTGCCTTTGGGACCTTATAAGGGTTTAGCCATGCAACAGTTGATGTTCAGTTGATGTTGTTGCACCAAGGATAATTTGCTGGATAACTAAACACTTATAAGGTCCCAAACGCGAGACCTATTGGCTATGCCAATGCTTGTTACTCATTGTAACCCACAACTCCCTCCATCTTTGACGCAAAGACTCAACACCCGAGAATGGCGAAACGTTGACACTGTGATGAGGTGAAGTTAACACACCATCTACGCTACGATAATAGATCTGACGAGGTTTATCGGGTCAAAGGCCTTACATGATTCTTAGACGCAGGTAGGTGGTCAGATATGTAGCGGTTTATACACTCCATGGGCACTTCATTCACATCCGTAGCAATGCACCATAAGTACCAAAGCTTTAAATGTTTTCTATGAAAAGCAAAAGCAAAAAAAGACAATGGAAACCCGCCACAATGAGCAAACAAAAACAGGCGTACAACTAAGAAGATATGCCAAAGAAAACTAAAATAAAAAGCATGTCTGTGCATGTAGAAAAAGATTAGGCTGTGGCCTCCAGGAAGGAATATTTGCCCTCTCCCACAGACAGTACAATGTGCCCCTTATAAATTTACAATCAGTCGCTCTAGTTCCAAACTGGCCGCCAGCAATTGGTAACCAAGTAAAAAGGCTCCTGGGGGTTTTCCCTTAACACGGCCAGAACTAGGTGCGGGTGCAAACTAGATGGTTGCTGAGGAGGAGCTATCAAGGTGCGCTGCAAACAACTGATGGGAGAACAGCTTGAAGCACCAATCAAGTATACTTCTAAGCACTGTTCCCTAGAACGTGTGCGGGTGCGCGCGCGCTCACAAAAGTCTCACCGAGCGCGCAGTGCCCCAATTTCAGCACGCTCATACACAACACAGCCCTTAAAACCGTTCGCGCCGCCGCTTTTAAAATGTGAGCGGCGCGAAAAACGGTAAATTCTTGGAGGCTGAGCTGGAGAGGAAGGCGAGAGGACACAGCCAATCATCGGGAAAGTGACTTCCTCATGTCCTGAATGGTTCGGGTGGGCTCGTGTTCAGGAGAAGTGGCGCCTGTACTTGTTTTCTTAATAGTGCACAGCTGGGGGGCAGATTGTGGGCCTTTTTAAAAGTATTCAAGTAAATCGCAGCCCCATCGTGCGCTGCAATTATCCTGAACACTTTTACAAAGGCCCACAATCTGCCCCGCTGGCTGCACTATTAGGAAAAGAAATGTGGCACTTTAAAGCAGGAAGTATTCTTTCAGGTGATTCTGAAAGAACACGTTGCGTTTGACTCTGCATTCCTTTGCTAGTAGTGGGAATCTGCGGGGCTGAATGTGGGCCTTTGAAATACATTTTTTTGCTAATTGCAGTGCACACGGCGCTGCAATTAACAAGAGAATACTATCTCAGAGGCTGACAATCAGCCACGCACTATTAGCAAAACGAACACAGGGTCAAACACAACGTGTGCTTTCAGAATCACATGCCTTGTTTGACCCTGCATTTCTTTTATTACAAGTGCGTGGCTGAATGAGGGCCTTTGAGATAGTATTCTTTTTAATTGCAGTGCACACCAGCGCTAAAATTAACAAGAATACTAGCACAAATAGTGTTGACCGATAGGTAAGGAATCCCTACCTTCTGTGTTATTTTTGGGGGCAAGTAGGTCTAGGGAGTCAGTCCTGATCACCTTGACAACGCTGGTGTGTGTATCTAATTTGAACACCTGCCTTTAGACACTTCATGTGGTTTTACAGGTGTGGAAATGCACCGCCCTTTCACTTATTTAAGCAAAAATGTGGAGTGGTATTTGAAGCTGCACCCACACACGCGGTCTGTTTCCCGGCGCACATAGCCGGGCTGCAGCGCACAGCAGGGGCGGCCTTAGGCATGTGCAAGCTGTGCACCTGCACAGGGCCACCACACCCCAGGGGCCACCACGCCAATATATATCCTTAATATAATAATCCTCTGAGGATGGATACATATTTGCGTGCTGGCCCCTGGCAGGGATTTGGCAGCCTCCGGCTCTGTTCCACTTCCATACACCCTGACCCCCCCCTCTTCACTGGCGTCCGCGCTCCGCCCCGCCCGGACCCCCTCTTCCGCGGCCCCTTACCTATGCTCCCTGCCCAGGGCCGCCATGAGCCTAGAGCCGCCCCTGCGCACAGAGACCTTACACTGCCGCACACAGAGGAAAAAAATTAGAGGGAACATTGCTTCTAAGCACTATTTAAGTAGCCAGTCTCTCAGTTGGTCTGCGTGCTTGAAACAATCACGAGGCCTCGGTGCAGACCCATTTCTTATAACGCACCCATCTTACGGGTTTATTTCACTAGAGGGAAGACCCACTCGTCACAAATTATACCAATCTTGCAGGCGTAGGGCTTGAACCTTTTTTGAAAGATGCAACCACTGTCGAAGCTCATTCTGAGACAACAGAGCAAGTCCTCACAGGACTCCAACAGCTTGGCTATATCTCCGTGCACTGTATACAGTCTTACACACCTCCATTTTAGGATCTTAGAAATACCATCCTACCTGTGCGCTTTGTTAAAATGTGCTGCCCTATAATTTTTTATAATTCTTTCTATCCTGGCCTGCTTGTTAGCCGGAGCGACAGTTAACGATTTATTCCCGCGTTTGGCTTTCTACTAATTTTAGAACTAAATCAGTCTCGCCTTTTAGTCAGGCCCCAGTAACATTTAACCTTTGATCTGTTTCTCGGTATTTATGCCACATCTGTCAATGTCCAGGTGAACTTGGCTCTGAAAGTTGGTCACTAGGCCAATGGTAGAAACTACCCCTTGTTTCTGGGATGTGCAAGTGAAGGTGCAAAGCACTGAAACATATACCACCTCATTCACCATAAACCAAAAGAATAAGACCTCAAAGGCAGTCAGACGTGCACTCAATGCTGCACTGAATGAAGTGAGAGGGAGTTAAAAGAGCAGCCCCCCTGGGGAGGGACAGGGAAGGTGGTAAATGTGCTATCCCTTCCAGGCGGACGGGAACATGCCACATCAAAGGCCGCAAATAAAGCACAATGCAGGAGGCTCGAGCGTTCATGGCGGGGCTTCCAAGGAAACCGAGGCAGGGAGTGGCGGGGCACACGGAGGAAGGCACCCAACAGTCACAAGCCACCAAGTAAAGGTCATCAAAAGGCAGTGTGTTACTAAGAATACCAGACAATGCGTCAGACACTGCCTTCCAGTCACAGACTTTCATTTCACACCACAGATGCATTTTGGGAGTTGTAGTTGTGGATCACATCAGCTGAATTGACTGCTTTAACAATTTTCATGATAATGACTTTGTAGAAGGAATATGCAGTCTTCCACAACATGGCGTCACCTTCTGACCTTAATCCAAATACATCATCATGACTCAAGTCTGAGTTTGGTGTTTCTCTCCAATCAACCGAAGCACTGCTAGAAAACTTTCAGCTAGGTGTTATGAAAAGTAAGATCCGCCAGCTTCCTTGATGCAAGTAGTAGATCTGTGAGCAGTGTGTACTCCCTGCATCCATTACATTGTTTTCTTCGAAAACAGGGAGTAATTCTATTTTTAAAAGCAAAACGAATATGATCCAATGAAACTATGAACGTTTTAGAAGTTAATGGCCCCTTGAACTGAACTCCCCAAATCTTTAACAAAGTAAACAAGCAGAAAGGTGCAAGATGCGATGTGCGGAAGCAATACTTAACAAGCACGCCCACGCGTCCTTGGCAACCAATATACACTATTAAAAAAGACAAGCGCAGCCACGTAAGTTAAAGCGGCGCATTTACCTTGCGGGAGCGAGTAGCGGTGGGTGCGATAATTGCAAGCAGATGGCGCTGCTGCTCGCTCCCGCAAGGTAAACGCCACACATGCACGAGGGCTCATTGGGAACAATGCAGTACAAGGACGAGTTTCCCAAAAAGTCCTGAGCGATTCCAAGAGATCCCTCCTAATCAGCGCTTGCGTGCTGCGTAGGCGAGACCTAAAAAAGGAAGTCCTAAAACCTCGAGTCCATAAAGGGACCAGAACGAAAAATCACAACACACAGCATATGTGCAAGGCTGCCACTTGTCCCTCTGAGTATGTGACAGAAACAAATCTTGTCCCCAAATGATTATAAACGAATCTGCTTTCTGAACTAAAGCAGGTGATACAATGAGCGAATCAAATGCCTGCAGCACTGCTGCTCATCTCCACGGCTTCTTGAAGATGCCCAAGGCCCTGCCATTCCTATAGTCGCTGGCTTTGACAATCGCTTCATTTCTGAAAGCCTGGTCCACATTTTCTTCCTAAACATTAATTTGCAATTGGTGAGAATACAGCTGAAGAATTCTGGAAGGGGAATTCAATTCTCACTCCAAACTTTCCAACCTTATTATGTTAGTGAATGGTCTAAAGAAGCCTCTCACTAATCCAATCCCGTCCAGAAGCGAAATGACTCAGGGATATCAGTCTATCTGGATTTTGCCCCGTCATAGAAGCGTAAATGTCCCAACAAAAAAGGATTTTACCCTGAGCCATTTACGGGAAAAACCAATCTGCCACGCTGTTAGGGGGCTTCAATACTTCTTGTTCCAGGGGTACCTCGAGTATTTACATGAAGTCTTGTGGGTGTCACATACCACCCCAGGAATATCTCTCTAAACCTGCAGATTAGTACTTGGCATGTGGAAGATTGCTGTGTTTCATTGCTCAAAAAGACTGCAAGATAACATCACCAAGAGTCGGTGTGTTGTATCATCAGAGCACTTGAGGTTTACAACTAAAGGTGCATCACAGGATGCAGCCATTTCTGAATTGTGCAAGACAGTAATTAATGTGTAGGCAATATACAGCTGAATCTGAGCCCTGATATTAGGAATGGTTCAAGTTTAGAATATCAGCAGGGATTAGCGCCAATTTCCAGCTGTAAACATTAAATCTCCCATTTACTTAACTTCATTGCTTACAATTTAGACCGTCATTCAACAGCTGCCAAGAATTAAGTCACACCCAACTCTGAGAAATGGAACATTAAAGAACAAAGACATGGTATAACCAGTGATGTCATGTGGCGTCTCCTTTAATTTCAAGGGCAGTGACTGACCACCACAGAAACGGACTTGTTTGATTAAGATTGAGTGTGGTAGAGCTCCTCTCTGAACCTCCCTTTGAGACAGATAGTTCAATACTGGCTAAATGCAAGAATGATTTCAGTTTCTATTCAAAACATGATAACGTTCAGCATACACATTTTAAAAGGCGCAACAAATCTGCATTAAAGTCACTGACAAAGACCCAGAGTGGCTCGCGCTGTTGGTGATCTCCTGCAATGATGGCCTATTAACAGATCCAGCATTCAATAAAGCTAAAACAAATCCATTTGGGCCAACTAAAAGATGCGCGGAGAATTACAACCTCTGAATATCACTAAGTAATATAGATCCAGAATGGATTACAGCGACTGAGGATCCCCTACCATTATCGTCCAGTATGAAGTTTCAAATAGATTAGATCCACTGCAGATCCTTTACAGTTAGTGGCTAATAGGTCCACAGAGGATTAGAGCTACTGTGGGTCCCTTAGAATCATGCCCCATTAGCATATATTTAGTGGGTTGAGTTACTGAAGAACCATTAGAATTATGGTCTAACAACAGGTCCAAACAGCATTAAAACCTCTCTTAGAATTAAGGTCTAATGACATATCCACCAACCATCAGAGCTACTGTAGACCCCTTAGAAATAAGGTCCAATAACAGACTCTTAGTGGATTAGAGCTACAGGTTTATTCATACATCCACTGACAATCAGAGCTACTGTAGATCCCTTAGAATTAGGATATACTTAACACATCCAAAGACGAATAGAGCAACTGTAGATCTCTTAATATTAGGAACCATTAACAGATTCTGTGTTGGTTAGAGCTACTGAAGATCTCTTAACGTTAGGGCCAATTAACTGATAACCTATAAGATGCTGATTCACGGCCATTAATAATAATTCGTTTTTATAAAACGCATAATACCCCCAACCTTTAATCATTTCTAAATGCGGTTTACAACAGGCGCCAGTATTACCAAATTAACCTGTACTCAATTTATAGGCCTTGGAAGAATGAAAGGCCAAGTTAATCTAGCTGGCATCCACAAAAGAGATCTCCATGTCACACCAGAATTTAGCACCAAATTCTCTTCTTTCTGAGCCACTTTGTATTACCAGACAAGGCTAAATACTAAATATGCCATTTAGTTTCTCAACAAACAAGCATAGGTAAAGCCAATCTGTGTCTCCATTAGGACTTACCAATGCAAAAATAATAAAAATGGTTACTGCTGATTGTGAACATCATCAGCAAAAAAGGGCAATGATGTATAAACGTGCATGTTCCATCACGCATACGCACGTATGTGCCACAATTCTACGGCAGCCTAGCATCATGACATGATGGCGTATTAATGTGTAGAACAAGTTATTTACCTTTGGTAAGGCCTTACCTGGCAGAGACTCTAGCGAGCTGTAGATTCCTTACCTTAGAATATCCCCAGGCATCCGATTGAATCCAGAAGATTTTCAAGGAGTACCCCTGCATGCCAGTAGGTGGTGTCTTTTGGTAGCGGCATTGGCCTTGTCCACTGCGGAAGTAAAGTTTGTGGTACCTATATAGGCGCCACCTTGGCGTGCTGACGTCTGTTACTTCCACTACTTCCCATGCCAGGAGCGCAGAGCCATGATGAGAAATGACCACTGGTGAGGTAAAGACTATGAAAAGGGTGTCCCTTACACCTTAACCAGTTTGCAGAGCGGGGAGGATGGGAGGGTCGGTAAGCAATCAGCAGCTAGATAGTCTCTACCAGATAATGCATTAACAAAGGTACATATCTTGTTTATTTGCTAGAGATTTCTAGCCACAGATTCTTTACCTTAGAATAGATGCACAAGTAATATCTCCCCAGAGGTGGGTCTGTGAACTGAATTAGATCAGAAAGTCCTGCAGGACTGAACAGGCGAAATGCCCGTTATGACAGACCTGACTATCTAGACAGCAATGTTTTGTGAACGTGAGCATTGATAGCCACACTGCCGTCTGGCGGATGTCCAGGAGAAGAATGCAGCGTGCTAACGTAGTGGTCGCAGCTTTGGTGGAGTGAGTCACCAAGTCCTCAGTGGGCTGTTTCTTGGCCAGTCCATAGCAGATCTTAATGCACAGTACGATCCATTAAGCGGTTGTTGGCATCTGCACAGCCTTCCCTTTTTTGGCTTTGACATAGCCCACAAAGAGTTGATCATCCACCTGGAACTCTTTTGTACAATCAAGCTAGAATGGCAATGCTTTTTTGGGGTCTAAATTTGTGGAGTCTCTCTCCTCCTCTATTTAGGGATGAGGTGGAGCAAAGATGGTAGGCAGGGTAACACTCTGGCCTACATGGAAGGGAATAACAACCTTCAAAGAAAGGAGGCATGTGTCCGGAGAACCAGTTTTTCTGGGTAAATGGAGATGTAGAGAGGGTGCACAGAAAGGGGCTGTCACTCACAGACCCTCCTGGTCGATGTAATGGGCACTAAAAGTCAGCTTTAATGGTGAGCTGTCAAACAGGGCAATTGTGTAAAGGTTCAAACAGCACACACCCCAGGGAAGGGATAACAAGGTTGAGGTCCCACTGGGGCATGATAAATGGCATGGGGGGGAGGGGGAATCATGTACTGCAGACTTTTAAGGAACCTGGATTTGAAAAGAGGAAGGTCGGTCCGTCAACCATAGGAATACAGAGATTGTAGAAAGATATCTTTTGACAGTGCCAACAGCAGAGCCATGCAAACAAAAGAGAGTTGGATAAAGGTGCAGAAAGGGGTTCAACATTGTGGGAAGCAAATCATGTCACAAACTTGTCCCAACGGCAGACTTGGTGGAGGGATGCCTGGCTGCCAGAGTAACATCCAAGACTTTGGTTGAAAGTGCAAAAGCTGTTAACTGTCGCCGCTCAAACTCCACACGTGTTGCTAAAACAGAAGATCCTACCGAAGAGGCAGGCTGACCGCAGGACCGATTATCATGCATAACAGCTGATGAAACCAGACTCTCGGTGCCCAATCAGAAGCCACAAGAATGATTTGGGCCCAGTCGTTACTGATCTTTTTGAGAACGCTGGGCAGGAGTGGTATGGGCAGGAAGGCGTACAAGAGGCCGGAGCTACACTCAAAACGGAAACTGTCTCAGAACGCAAGTTGCCTTGAAACTCTAGCGCTAAACTGCCAACACCGCATTCTCAGGGGTGACAAATAGAACCAAGGCAAAAATAACCAAGGCTCTCCGCACTGCTGAAAGAGACCTTGCACCCCCTCTGGATGAAGACATCATTTGTGATCCACTAGGCATCTTCGGCTGATTTTGTCCACTCTGGCGTTCAGACAGCCTGCCAGATGTTGAAGCACCAGGGAGAAGTTCCAGCTAAGTCCAGAGGCCAACGCCCTCTTAAAACAGGGTCTGCGACCACACATGCCCCCTTTTGTTGCAGTACCATATGGCGGTGGTGGTGTTGTCGGTGAGCATCTGCATGAGCGGGGCAGGTGTTAGATGATTAGACTGCTGGCCGCCTGTCCCACATGTCAATGGGACCCGCGCTCTCAGCCACAAAAAGTCTGGGAAGCCTGCTGCCCGTGGTGGCTTGGAGGGTATGGGTTCGAGTGGAGACCCCGTCTGTGGCCAGAAAAGGGGCGAAAGATGGATTGGGGTTGACAAGGGGCCATAGACAAGCCCAAGAACCTGGTGTAGCCCTGCAGTCCTTGAAGCACTTAAGTGCTGAATCTGCTTTGTCTTCAAAAAGGAGAAAGTCATCAAAGGGCATGTCCATGGGGGTAGCCTGGACATCCCCTGAAAAGCAGGTGTTCTCAGCCAGACATGGTGCCACAATGCCACCAACAATGAAACTGTGCTGACCAGAGAGTTGGTCGTCTCAAGTCCATAGTGGATGGTGAACTTAGCCGCATCCCTCCCATTGGCAACAGCTTGAGAGAGCATGGCCCAGGCCTCCTCAGAGACAATAGACAGCCCTTGTTCAACCGAATTCCATAGTGTAGGAGAACAATGGGCCAACAGGTATGCAGTGTTCACTGGTCGCAGTGCAGGTTAGAGGAAGAGAATGTTCTCTTACTGAAGGTGACCAGGCTCTCGGATTCCCTATCCGGTGGAGTGGTAAGGGACGTGCCAGGGATGATTCTGGAAGTTGAGCCCTGAACTACCAGGCTCTCTGGGGTGTGGTGCTTTGGTGAGGAAACTAGGATCCCAGGAACGGGAAATGGCGGTAGGCAATGATCTTATTCACAGGATCCCCCCAGTGCTGGGCTTGGACCAGGCCCCAAGTATGACATCCTCCTCCTATGCCACAGTACGAGGGAAAAACAGGTCAGTGTCAGGTGAGGTGTCCAACCCACTGGCCTCACCCAGTTCCTCATACCACTTGTTCTCCTACTCAACTTGTTCATCTTCATAAGGGTCAATAGACCCCTTCCCAAACATCTCCCTCACCAGGCCTATCCATCAAATAAGGCACTGGCTCTGCTCAGGGAAGTATGCAGTTGGCGCCGGACAATGTCCATCTGGCGCTGAGTCGGGAATAACGATGTGGATGGTATCACCTGGGGTATCAGCCGAAACAGGGGCATCAGCACTGGAGCAGGCACTGAGGAAAGTCTTGGTCTCACCTGCAGCTCAGCTCCGGATCCAGCGAGGGAGCACTGTGGCCAGACTGGAGCAGAGGGTGAACTCACCAGCGTGGTCCCAGTAGCGGCCCTTTCCATGCCTGTGAGGCCCGAAGGCTTTGCGGCCCAAACATGAGGCGCTTGGCCTCAAAGTTCTTATAGTTGGGAGGGAGTCGCTCTGGCACCGGGAAAATCAGCGAAGCGCGGAGAGGACCCAGGATCAAGCCAGCCGACTCACGTGGCCTAGAGTGCCGCCGCTTCCTTATCTCGTTTGTTTACTTAGACATACATGGTGAAGTCGAAGAGCATTTGGATTTCTCTGACTTCTTGTGTTTGAGGGACATTACCGATGACTTCGAATGTGTCGATGGAAGTTTGGAGAGGCTCCGTGAACGGTCCCAGGATCTCCCTCATGAATGGTACCTCGAACGTCGCAGAGACTACCGAAGTCGGGCGGCGAGTAGCTTGAAGTATCGCTCCCTCAGCCCTTTGGGGTGCATGCCGCGGCAGTCCTCACACGCCTTGGAGTTGTGTCGTGTCCAGGTCGTACCCGGTGGCATTTGGGCATGCCACATACCAATCTGCACGCTATCACAAACCTACTGACAAGGAAACTGGAAGAAATAGAAAAAAGAAAAAACTGTGTCCTGGCTCAAGGCACCACAAACACACTACGTGAGGGTCTTTCACTGACATTTACCTACGGCAGGCTCCGTATGGTTTGAAACAAGGCAGTTTTTACGGTGACATCCTCACATCGGGAGATGAAAATCTCAAAGAGTTGACAAAAGGGCTAAAAGGACCAGTCAAAAAATGACTAAGAGGTAGCTCAGACGGGATCAGCACAATCTGGAAAGAAAAAACTGATATCAGCACGCTGAGGTGTGGCCTATATACCTACTGCGCACGTCACTTTTGGAGCAGACGACGTAGAGGCACGGAGCAAAACTACGCCACCTACTGACACACAGGGGTACTGCTTGAAAATCTTGAGGATCCAGTCTGACACGTGGGGATTTTCTAAGGTAAGGAATCTGCGGATAGAAGTTTCTATCGGATTCCATCATCACACATGCGCATGTCATAACACACCTGTCTTTTTTTTTTTAAGTTATTGCTCCAAGCTGGTGGATAAGCAAATTGCAGAACCAAAGTAAAACAATATATCAAATGTGCATGAAAGCGCATTTTCACAAGAAGTGGCCTGACAACAAACTGAAGCTGCTGAGTCCTCTTAAAAAGTTAAAAACTTAAATTAAAACAATGCATAGGACAGGGAGAGCAGCAGGAGATCGGAGATTTCCAGTATAAGCAGCAACAGTGACCAAGGAGGAGCAATAGAGGGGCTGGGAGGTCGGGCAGCAATACACAGAACACAGAGTGAGGTGTTAAGGGAGACGCAGCACACAAAGATGGGAAGAAAGCAAGAAAACCTATGTTCCCCCATAGAGTGGTAAAGGCAACTGAAACCAGCGTTGGCAAAGCCAACAGGTCTCACCTGTTACCTTCTTTTTGGACTATGCCAATGTTTTTTTATGATGATGCTCGGCGTCAGCAAAAATAAAATAAAAAAAGACTGCTTGCTTGCCAATGCACAACAACCTCAAAAAAAAAAAGTAGCAGCATTGTAAGTTCATGCATGCCTGTTTTCACATGTGCACGTATGCGTCATGATGTGGCAGCCATTTTTTTTAATTAAATTTAAATAAATAAATGTACCATTCTAAATATTTCAAGATGCAGGAAATCAATCTTAATGTAGTAATTTTTTCTTAAAAGGGTAGAAACATATGAAAAATAAAGGACCAACCCAGTAGCAAACAGAAGCTTTCAAACCCTCAAAAAAGAACAAGCATTTGCAATGCAATAGGTCTCGCATTTGCGAGAGTTTAAGCTTTTGGCATTACAAATGACAATGCTTTTGATTTATCTGTTTTGATAATTAACACAAATAAAAGGCATTGTTGTTTACAATGCCAATAGCTCAAACTCTTGTAAATGAGAGACCTATTTCATTTTAAAGAAGCGGCCGACATTGTCCCGAGCTGCTTGGAAAGTGAAAGCATGCATGGCGCGTTGAATGTTACCCGCCTCTGGCCTAGATACGAAGGCTGGCTGCGATCCTTGTGCCACATCCAACCACGCACTGCCCATGCCCTCGGTGTCGGTGTCCTATCAGCCACACGCTCGCCTGGCTGTACACCCCACCATCCGCAGCTCCCAGCTGACTTTTTCAGACAGAACCGACTGCGAAAGTTGAGCTATCGAGTTTGGAGAACAGACCAGAGCCGAGGGTGATCTGAAAGGGGCCAGTATCAGCAGATCAGACTCCGAGCCAAGTCTGGCACCCCTGAAGCCCTGTCTGTCTGGAGTTTGGGGCAAGCCCCTGACAGACACCGACGACGGCAGGGTACGCAGGACTGCGAACAACGGTGCGACTGGGACGGGCGAAAGCAGCAGGTGCATTGGTGGATGGGTGGGGGAACGGGGTGGAAGTTGAGGAAACATTCGGAGGGGGACACGGAGAGGCATGTGGGAAGGAGGCACACGGTGTACAGTAGGAACTCAGGGCGGTATGCAGGGGGACACAGGGAGATACGCATGTGTGGAGGGCAAATTACAGCCTAGGGTGCAGGAAGGAGGGACGCAGGATCACACGGGAAATTGAACAGTGGCCCCAACACAGTAGGCAACGGAAGAAAGTTAGAAGGGTCACAGATGAGAGTATCAGGGGTCAGAGGCAGAGTTATGCATAGTCTGCATCGCAAGGGGTGCTAATAAGATATTATGGGGTAATTGGGGAATATGCAAGTTGGTTATGGCGTGGGTGTGCTGAGGAGAAATGCAGGGGAGCAGAGGGAGATATACAGAGTAAGAATCTGGCTATGCGGGGTAAGGTAAGGAGATTATACAGGGATAGATGGGCTAGGCAGGGAACACGGGGACATCCAGTGTGAAACAGGTGGTTGCAGAGGGTGAAGCACAGTGGAGACAGTCGGGGATATCCAAGTTGGCACAGAGGTGTGTGTGCAAAACCACGGGGATATGCAGGAAAGCCACACATCGGTTTAAGGAGGGTCCGAGCACGGGTCATACAGTGGTCGAGGAAGTGCATGGGAATACTTTTAGGTGAATACAAGTAGCATACCAGAGTACAGTAGTGCGAAATGCAGGGGGCAAGTGGAATAGGGAGAGACACATGCTGGTTGCACAAGGGGCGTGCACTGTGGCACAACGGTGTATGCAGGATTGTCACACCAGAAAGTTCAGACTAGATACGTGTGCATGTGAGGTGTTTGGAGGATGGGCAAAGGAGGGCTATGCAAATGACTCAAAGAGGGTATGAATGGTAGGTACAAGAGAGCCATGTAGAGGAGACGGCAGGGTGTGCAAGTGGGATGTGCAGAACAGACACGGGAAGGGTATGCACGGGTGGGCACTGGAAGGGCATGTAG
The DNA here is from genome assembly GCF_964261635.1 of Lissotriton helveticus. NCBI lineage: Eukaryota > Metazoa > Chordata > Amphibia > Caudata > Salamandridae > Lissotriton > Lissotriton helveticus. The sequence goes on along the minus strand of NC_136070.1, from coordinate 54,775,083 downwards.
AGTTGGCACAGGAGAGGCAAGCAGAGTGGGAACAAAAGGAGTCTATTTAGTGAACTCAGAAAAAGGTGTGCAGAACTGACAGAGGAGGGTATGCAGAACAGGCACAATCTGGATATGCACGGGTTGGGGGTATACAATGGAGGGTTACGACGGCGTGGAAGGATAGTGAACACCAGCCAATATTACCGTGTTCATCCTGAGCTCCAGGGAGAGGTGCCTGTGCTGTGGTCTGTGCACAGTGATGTTCTCGCCCCCTGCTCAGCATAGGCGCTCGGCCCGCTGCAGTCTTTTTTCTGGAGGGGCTCGGAAGAGCTGTCCAGGGAGAGAGGGGGCTGCCTCCATTCACTGCAGTGCAGACCAGCATCCCACGCAGCTGGTGCTTACATGTGGATGAGCACGCTGAGCACTGACTAAAGTTTGAGCCTGAGGACTTTGGCACTGCTCGGCAGCCGGCCGGGCAGGAGAGGGGTGAGTCGACTGAAGCTGCTCCGACGCTGACGTCTCGCTGCAGAGGTGCAGGATGGCGACTGAGGGCACGCTGCGCGCGTGCGCCCAAGCCAGGCGAGGGGGAGGGGGTAGAGAGGTTCAGGCAGGGGTAGCTGAGTACACAGAAGCAGACAGAAACTGAAACTCTGAAGCACCTGGGGACGGACAAGGAATCAGAGAGAATAACTAGGGAAGGAAACCAAAGTCAGGCGCTGAAACAGATGTAGATATAGAGATCAAGAGATGCACAGACGGCCACCGAGACACGGGCACCGACACAGAAGCACAGGACTGGACATGCATGGATATTAGAACCGCAATTTCAAGACAGATACTAGCACATAAACTCCGAGACGCAACTATTTAGCAAAACATCGAGATAAAGTCATCACGAAAGTTACAGCGAACACAGACCCACAGATCCACTAACACAGACACATGTAGAGACAGACAACGAAGCACACACACAGTTACAAAACAAACTCCAAAACATCTTGAAATGAAAACAGATTCCAAAAAACAATAATTGAAGCCTCCCGATCGAGTAAGATATGGAGATAAATGAAATGAAATGACCGGTAAATAGATATATAGACTGAAAGCTAGTAGCAAGGGCACAGACACTTACTAAGCATCGATGCCAGGGTACAGAGAGTTGGAATCCCTTGTCCTCCCTGTGACCCCGTGCGCCTTTGAGCTCCGTGCCTGCTTCACAGCTGTTGTGAAGACTTTTCTTATCTGCATGTTAAATGAACAAGCAGATAAGGAAAGTCTTCACGACACACGGAAAGCAGGCGAGCCAGTCCAAGTGGGACGGCACAAAAAGCCAAAGGGAGGGAACACACATAGCTCTTTTCCAATGGCTGGCCACCGTTTAGCATAAACGGTGACACCAGCCAATGGAAATGAGGGGCAGGGGTTAAAGCCCTTTTGTAAAAGTACTCATCTGCAATAAATCTCGCCGAGCGAGCTGAGCATGTGCGCAGCAAAGCTAGGCGAGACCTAAAAAAGATCAAGAGAGGGGCATGAGAGCAAAGGAGAAGAGCAGGTAGAGGCAAGTGAAAGTCAATGCTGCAGCTGGAGCAATGGAGAGCAAGGGTTGGGGGATCAAAAGCTTGCAGGGAGGGTGATGAAAATAGAAAAAAGCGAGGTAAGTAAGCAGAGGGGGAAGAAACAGACAAGCTAGGGAGAGAGGAGGAATAGCAGGGAAAGTGTAAAGGGGATATCAGAGGAAAACTACAGAGCAGACAGGGAGAAAAGATGCAATTAGATGTGTGTAGATAAAAAGAATAAAGTAGTTTCCTGATGTAAAGCTATCACAACATACAAGTCATCTAAGCAAGAAGATGTAAAAGAAGCTATGTTTGAGGGGAGGGACAAACACAAGAAGAGGAACGGAAGCCATTGGGTAAAGTGCAAGCAAATAAGATTGACAAGAAAATCAACCAATGGCAGGCAATGGGCTGTCCCAAAGCCTAATGAAATTATTGTACTGGCCAATATAGGCGACAAGCCCAACAAACCCAGTCCCCTAGTCTTAGCCATAAATAAAAAAGTTACCTAGGACCAGGACTGCCACTGCAGCGTCATAAAAAGAAGTTCACCCGAGCTGATTGCAGAAATGAGGATGTACCTCCTGCACCGCTCCTCAAACATTGCATTTTATGTTCTCTCACTTCAGCACCATTTTCTGTTCAGGAGTGAAACAGACTGGATCAGACTGATTTGGATACTTGGGAATCCACTGCATTTCCCTACGGGATAACTCTGATCAGGCAAATCTACTTGCCCACTTGCTATGGCGAGTCAGATTTGATCAGGTTGAGCTATTTTACCACCTACTTGTTCGTTCTGGCAGTGACATTTACACAGTTTGTAAATGAATAGCGCAAGTATTTCAAAATATATCATATATTATGAAAGAACATTTTGTAATTCAGAAGTGTGATGCACAGATTTAAATGGGATCAAAACAATTCTGGCACTTTATTTAGTGGTGTGCAGATCACAAATATTTATAGAAACTCCATTTCCAAACATTGTACACTATATAGTGTTATCAGTAAAACACGTCAGTGGGAAATGTTGGGGAAATTTCAATGGAAAATCTGATTGCAAATAAGTGTGCTACCACTTCATGTTTCAGGTATGTATTTAATAAAAAATGATCGTATTTGAACAGGTTTGGGGGAAAGTTTCTGCCCCGCCTCCATGACCTTGCGAATAATGAACTAAGAAGTAAATCAGTGGTCGTGTTTCCTATATGTCGCTAGAAATTTATTTTATATGGAGCAAAAGTTTAGTCTCATAAATCCAACAAAAGTGTTTTCTGTACAGCAGACATGCTGTACACGTGAATTTGAAGGTGCTCTCATATGTGAAAAAAAATTCGAGGCTCAGTGAGCTAAAATATTTGCCCAGGATCATATAATTTGAAACCAGTTTATGGGTCAACAGCATTATCATTAGGTCTAGTAGATTATTTAAGCCACTAGACCTGCAGGTCTAGTAACTGTTTTAGGGTTTTTCTAGGCCCGCTCATGATTTCTGGGGGTGCAACATTTTTACCTGACGAATGCGTGTCATACGTGGCAATGAATGGTAGATCCTTTGTTTATTGACCACCTTCCATGCGTCTGCTCTCCTGCATCACTGTCATGCATTTGGTGCCACCCAAGATAGGGCACAGACCAGAGACTGGATTGCCCACGCTAAAGAGTTGTTCACAATTAGAACTTGGGGGGTACTTACAAGGATGGCAAGGCCTCAGCTTAATAAGTGTCTCTGAAAGCCACAAAAAGCTGGTGAAACGGATGACTCAAAGTGACAAATGGTATTCTCTGTCCTTCATATTTACGGAACAGTGTGTCTAGGTCCTGAAAGGAGAAGGATGCGCATCATCTGCAAAGGGGTAAACTCCACCACCTGAAATGCAAGTTCACCATCGCCAGTGGGTCTCTTCATGTCTGCAAACTACCATTACCGGACTGGAGACCAGGACTGACAGGAAGGAGAAAATGAGACATTCCCAGGTCTGTACAGCCCCTTCCCACCTCTGCTTTTAAGGAGGGTGGGAAAGATCGAGCAATGCCTCATGCTTACTTCCAGTTACCGGCTTCCCCTAAAGTAACCTCTCCACCTATTCCTTCTTCCATGGCTACTACCCTCTTCTGCTCTTTTCTCCTGTATACGTACGTTCTCCTTGTATTGTACTCCCTTCACTTTTCCAACCCTTGTATACGCTACCTTTCCTTTGTGGAAAGACTTGTGAGACTTTGTGTTTTTGCGGACAGGCATGTGAGATTTTAACAGACAGACACACACACACACACGCTAAGTGTAACTAAGTAAATACATACGTTTTCCACTGCAGATTGGTGTTTTACTCGCTAAACATGTTATATGTGATAGACAAAGTTATGGGTCATGTGATTATTAATGTATATTCTATATTGATATTTTCCTTCATTGGAAAAAGAAGCCACTTCTACTGAACAGAGCTGAACCACTGTTCCTTAACTACAGGCATCAATCGTATATGCTTTCATGACCACAAGGGTTATGCACAAGAGTTCTATCCCTCACTCCTCTTTACTTTAAAGTTGATGCATGGGCACAGCAAGGACAAGAACAGGATGCAGAGCACAACTGGCCCACACGCACATCAACTACACTGCCCTAAAAGGCCATATGAAATGCATACTCTTCCACCCGTGGCACTCACATGGAGTAGCATGCTACCCGTCCGCAGAGCACATCAACCGCCCGTCAGAACCACTACATAAATACTAATACAATACAAAACCATCGTGCGACCAACATTAACTCACCTATCTGCAAAACCATTCAAGAGGACCATCCTTTAAATTCGAAAAAAAATTGTGCAGCTAGCATAGTTTATGCTTCGGTCCGCATGTCATTACTTAAATCACTATCACCAATTCCACGCTATGTAACCAGCACAACTGCTAATGTTCTTGTCTACTGTTGGGCCTATGCACAGCAAGTCCTTTAGAAGGGCTGCTGCTTTATCAAATCCTACAATTATTATATTTTGTAAACCTGTCCATGATTTATTCATCCTATAATTGGAAGGGCCAGAGTAATGTATTTTATACTATTCCATTCTGTAACTGGTGTCATGACCTATGTAAGAAAAATATTTTGGCATTAGAAATAAAAATATAAATACAGATATCTAGGTGTTGCCTCAAGCTGGGGTTGAGGTACATGCAAAGTATTTAAAACAACCATGATTAAAAATTAGCAGGAAGAAAAACATAACATTACAATCCTTTTTTTCCATTAGAAAGGAATAATTGCTCAAGCAATGCCGAACCACTTTGCATTTCGAAGCTGCCTAAATGAGTTAAAATAAAAAACAACTAAAGCAAAGGTAAACATAATGTTCTGATAATCAGCAGCACGTTGAAGTCTACATCAGTCCTTACACTTGTGCGACCGTCTGCCACGTAGAAAAAAAATCCCAAAACAAGAAGCTGCGAAATTTCTGTGAAAATGTAATCAACTTGCCCCTACGGGTGTAGCACGGCTTTCTGAAACCGAGAAGCTGTGTTTCTAATATGGTGCGGTATAAAAGCATTTCCTCTACGGGCCCCTTAAGGAAAAGATGTGCTCTTCTGTTCAGTAAATATTTGCACGTCTGTGCGTACAGTGCCGAGTGTACAGGCTACTGGTGAAAGCAGCAGAGCTCAGCGAGCTGAGGACCAGCATAGCAGGATCACTTCTGTATCGGTACATCTCTCCCCTGGATCCCAGCCTGGATCCCAGGATAAACCTAACGGCGGTGGCGCTCCAGCTCTCAGGTGGAGGCAAGTGGAAATATAAACCGCATTAAAAAGTGAACATTCAACCCTTAAACAGGAACTGATAATACCAACAAAAAAAAACAAAAATGGGCTCCTGGACGTTACTCCCAATTTGGAGTAAATTGACATTAAAAAAAATCAGCCCAGCATTACAGCAGTGTGCCAATCTGTATACATGACCAATGTGTAAATGCATATGGTGGTACATATGCGTGTGTGTAAATGCAAAACCACATATGCACTTGCTAAGTTTTTCCTCTTTTTACTACGTGGGGGAAGTATGTTACCCAAAGGGAAAGCACGTTCTCTGCACCCTAAGCAATGTTGTGGGGCTCAACCCTCACTTCGAGCCTCCATAGAGGTTTACTCCGGTTTTTAACTTCAGCTTTATCTCTGACCTATCCAGTGCCATGCTAATCTTTGAAAATACCCACCAAATCGCATGTCTGTTGGTCTTTACCAACCCCGCCCTGTAAGGCCAACTTGCCGTCCCTAGAATCAGGGGTGGGCATATAAATACATAGTTAACATCTGTGCCTACGTAGGGCACAGAGGCACCTATTTTGACTTCAGCCTTAAAATGAAAACCCAGGCAAGTAATGAGAACAAGGCATAGGGCAGACTGGCCATTAACCTAATAGGGCAAATACTGGGTCAGCATCTAGATCAAAGCATTCAGCGAAGGTCTCCTGCTGGTTTAAGTCTGCATCACGTGCTTCATTAACTTGATGCAAGAAAAAAGGTATCCGGCACTGAGCAGTGCAAGGCACCTATTGTTCTGCTTCTCATCCCCATCAATTGCCCACAAAAACAACCACAAAAACAACCAGCGAGCTTAGCCCATGTCAAGCTTAAATACGATATGAGATTTGAAACCAGGTAGCCTCTTCACTGCGCTCGAGATACTGGTGGGGTACATATGAGATTACCTGGCAGTAATCTGCATGTCATTGGAGAAGTGTCCAATACTGTGTGGTCTAAGGCTAACAGGCAAACAATGTATCCAATGGTCCCAGTATGTACTGTGCTCTATCAAAAGATTTTGAAAATAATAATTAAACTACAACAAATATACAATAATGTGCAGTTCTTCTGTCAGAGCAGGAGAAAATCAAAATCAAAGATTGTTCTATTACCCATTAAAATATCTCACAACACCAAATAAATGGTCTAGCTTTGATTAGTGAGTGATACAGCATAAATACCACTGCTGTAAAAGCCTTTGCCAAACAGCTTTCCATCACCATACTAAGAAGCTACACACACACTTGTTATTTTTTGGATGGCCACAAACAGTGCAGTGCAACTCTTGAAAATAATTATTCAATTACATCAAGCTAAAAAATGAAAAATAATTAAGTAGTAGCAGTAGAATTTATTGTCATTTATTTATATACATTATAATAACTCTGGATTAACCAGTATGGCATAAAACAACAATCATCCTTCAAGATTACACGATTGACACCCCTCCCACCAAGCAGTGTCCATCGCTTGAAAACACATCTCTAAATCGTAAGTTTCCAGTAATTTCACTGGACCTTTTCAAATTGTATTTGAGAATTTATTTCTGAAACCTTAACTCAATTTTTTCTTAGTACTAAAATAAAAAATGGTCAGACACAAATTCCATTATTGGCTGCTCCTTTTAATCAAACTGTAAAGCCTCTGTAATGGAGCTAGTTTTGTATGCTAAATCACTGGGGGCAATAAAGGAGTCTTAACAAGATCAACTCCAAACAGTTACACAATATATGCATTGATTATTTATTCCATATACACACAATCTAAAATGTAATGGGATATCCGGGTATTTATTTCTTTGTACCTCTAAACTCCCATAATAGGAAGCATTGCAAGTCTAAATCACTTCCATTTACATGTAATTTGTGAATTCATAATACTATGAAAATATATCTACTATCTCAATACTTCAAATGTTTGTTTGGGAGTTTTCTTCGTGCTAAAACAGTCTTCCATAAAAAAGGATCTCGTAAACCAATCTTTTAAAAAAACGTTTTATTGTGCTAATGTTAGAAATTACATAGACTAAATGTGTTGAGGGCATTCCCTTGATACACTACCCATGGGTTTGTATTGCTATTGTTATCTTAGGCCAAAGCAAATGACGCATAGAACCACTTGCATACATGTAAAGTGATTAAATAAATGAGAAATATTCTACAGTTTTATATATTCATGTATCAGATCTTCGTATAATCCTCATCAATTCCTGATACTTGATAGATTTAACCTTATGTGGCAAATAGCACACAATTTGCACTTTGTCATTAAATATTAAACAAAATATCCGGGTATCAGAAGGCTCATGGAAATAGTAAGCTCCCTCCAATGTACTGCTTTCATATCAGTTAAGAAGATAATCAGAATTAGGTGCTGCTAAACCAGCGCAAATTATTATTTGATCATTAAAAAGTGCTAACAACTGTCTATACAAAAGAGAACCTTTGTCAGTTTGAACTAAAGTCTTCAGGTTTGCGACAGCACATCATGCTTAGACCAAAATATATCTGTGACCATACAAGATAAAGACAAGATGCTGCTTATTGATCTGAGAAGTACTACAAAGCAATTTCCAAACGATATGAAGTCCACCAATTCAAAGAGATAAACATTATTTTCTAATGTGGAAAGCTGAAGATGATTGACAAACTATCAAGCAGCATGCATCCCAATAAATTCACCCCATGACCAGACCAAACAATCCTACTGGACATAGAAAGAACCCCAAAGCTACACCCGGTGATCTGTAGGTGTCCGCCAACAAAGTAGACTTTGGAGTTTGTGATTCTGCCATTAGGAAATGACTCAACAAGTATTGTTGTCATGGGAGGTTAGTCAGGAGAAAACCCTATCCCTCCACAAAAACAATGCTACACAACATAGCATTGTAAAACTACACCTTAACCATAAAAGCTTAGCCGAAAGGACCAAGCAACAGACCAATGCTCTAGTAAATCTACTACAGAATGGCTACAAAGAAAACAATCATCATTTTTAATGTGCAAGCCAATATCCAAAATTCAATCAAGTTGAGAAGGGGAGGGAGGAACTAAAGAGAACTGAGCTTAAATGAGAAGCATCAATCACTACCAAGCTTAAGCATTTATTTTAAGGAAGAGTGGTGCCGGAATCCTCATCGTTGAAGAAAAAGACAAAGTCTAAGGAGAAATGTTTATTTCAAGCTATTGCTAGGTGGTTCCACGTATTAATAAATTATCAGGTGCATTTCCTGTTTCACACAAGACTACTGGATGTTGGCTATTTTTGTTTAATAATGACAATGTGAACCTTGTGTGTTATCATGAGGCTAGATTTATCCACACTTAGTAACTGGTAAGGTCTAGATCAGGGTTCTCCAAAGTCAGTTCTGGATCAGGGTTCTCCAAAGTTGGTTCTGAAGGGTCCATCCATGTTATATTTTTAGCATATCCCCATTTAGATAAATGAAGTTATTTAAAAAAACTGGCATGGATCGGCCCTCCAGAGTCGACTTTGGAGAACCGGGGGCTAGTTGAAGGTTGGCTACATCTTATATAAAACCACAAAAGTGTTAAAAGGAGAAGATTTTTATGACATCAATGTAAATCGGGGTCTCGTCGGCTAAAAAAATTCCTTTTTTGCGTAATGCCAACAATCATACACCCGAGCTTGTCTGGCACCTTGATGCATTCAGAAACACTGCTCATAAAAGAAGAGACACTCAAAAGGTTCTGGCGATCACTCTGGTTCTCTGACCCATAGGTGAATGCTGTACATAGACACCAATGCTACTTTGATTCTAATGTCTTACTGGGACCACATATGCACCATAGTTATGCTTGAGTTGGAACCCTCTGCCCTTTAACCTACCTATAAACAGAAAACGTTCTATTTGCAGGTTTTTTTTTTGTTTCAGGCTGTCCAGTTTGACTTCTTCCCTCCCAAGGCCATTTCACACCAACTCCACTTGTATTCTTCTGCAAATGGTCCTTTCTGTAAACAGGCCTGTAAATCTTGTTCTTATCTCGTCACATTTGCTGTACATTCAAAGACAGAGGTCAAATGTCAGGCTCTGTCTTCCAAGGAAGTTTGGGCTTGACTTTTCTTTCTCTGACTTCAAAGTGAGAGGATTTATGTGACAATCTTTCTGGATACTGGGTGTATCAACGTTTTTTTTCTAGCACACAATATTTAAATAAACTGTGCAAGTATTTCTGAATATATCAGAATTAGGAACATACAAATGAAGCAAATGTTTTGTTAATTCTAAAGTGTGTTGGTATCTGTGCAAATGTAATGGTTATTTCAATTGAAAACATGTTATTTGTAATAGCAGTGTGCTGCCATACAATGCATACTCCACTCTATGCCACTTTACTCTGCACTAGTCCACTGCACTCTATTCCACTCTGCCCCACTCCACACCTCTCTACTCTACACCACGTTACTGCAATCTAAGCCACTTTACACCACTGCACTCTTTACCAGTGCACACTATGCCACTCTAGGCTCACCGACTTGATTACTACACACTAGCCATCCTGGGAGGGTGGAGGTGTAACCTTGTTTCTGCCCAGGCCTTTGTCTCCATCCTGGGGAAGTGCTAGCACATATCCCATCAGGAGGACGGACTCTTGTCTTGGCGGCAAGTGGCTCCGGGGAAGCCCGCCAAGGCACTGGAGCTTTGTATCCAAGGAGGGTTCCCACCTAGAGTTGCCCTCTGTGTATGTCACTAGAATCATGTTGGGGATGAAAATGCATGGTGTTTGATCAGCCGCGGACCGTGCAGGTAACAGCGGTGGGGCCGTGGGACCGTGTAAGGGGGGATTTCGAGGGACGATGTAGAGGGAAAATGAAATAAATAATCTTCCCTCTGCATCGTCCCTCAAAATCACTCCTTACACGTACCCACCGCTGTTACCTACACGGACCGCGGCTGTGTTTGATACCAAACACCACACAATTTGGTTGTTCCATAAAGGAACTGGCTATCTCGAGTTCTCAGTAGCCAGCCCATGTTACTTCTAAGGACCGCCGGTCACTTACAGTAAAACATTGTTTTACAGGGTTACTTCTTATCAAATTTATTAAGCTGTGCAGCAGCGTTCTTCGTTATGCCAATAGATATGCATCTTAGGTTCAAGAAAGAAGATGGTACCAGTGCATTATGAAAACTTATGGACTATGTTATAAGTTGCATTGGAATAACAAAAAATATGGTTGTAGTTTTATTTATAGGCCTAATGTGCGCTTTGGCTCTTTATATGTTCATTATCTTCTGAAATGAACAGGTCGGACATAAGCGGTCTATCAATCAGTGGCTAATAAGTAGTTTACTTCTCTCCATTTCAGTATGGCGGCGAGGTTTTACAGACGTATGGAGTCCTTTCTTTCTTTTTACGCTCTATGACGCAGATGGCGCTAGCGTTTAGAGTCCGTTGTTTATGGGATTGTGTGTACGCGTTGTTACGCGCCGAAAGCAGTTTCCGGGGGCATATAAATAGGTATGCCTAATGTCTAGTTCCACATCCGCATTTGGAAGAGGCGATGCTACGGGCACGCTATTTTGGAGATTTTAATATCCCGGTAAGCGGCAATATGGCGGTTAAATTGGGGACCTAGATATTTTACGTCTCGCAGGCAGTCGTATGTTGGCCGTAATATAGAGCATTTCTACTAATGAAGGGCCACAAGAATGGATATTTTCCCTTATATTTGTTTTTAAACTTGAGTAGGGTGTTAAATTAGGAAGAAGTAGGATTGTGGGTCTGGTCCCTGACAAACCATGATTTTGAAGATAAGTTGCATTTTGAGTCATGGGCCGTTATAAACTAGATGTTAGGGAAGAGCAGCCCATGGCCTGTTTAAATGGGGAACGTATAGTAATAACTAGTGTCATTGTTTTTAGAAGATCGTAGGAGCTATGGAGATATGTATCAGGTGAAATTAGACAAATAGGACGGTGTATCAGTTAAGACTTAAAAGGGTGTCACCATGGAGCAGGATACAGAAAGGCATAAAAGTTATATTAATTGTTTTCACAGATTCCCATTTCTCAATATTAAGATATAGTTAAAAACTGAAGGGAAGAGGTGCCCGGCGGCCTTTTGAGTATATGAAGAATTTTGTGGCTTCAAATAATAACCAATAAGGTAAATCATATGCATAATGGAATCGCTTTGAGGAGGTTTTATTGATCAAACCATTGGGGTTATTATTTGATCTAATACATGTCTTTTTGACATCATTTTCAGGACAACCCGTGGAGGTATCTTTTGTCCACTCTACGTTTTTAAAATTGATCAATCTCTCTGGAAGGATACTTGAGTAGGATTATCTTTGTGACCACCAAGTTTCTAATTGTCTTGTTTTATTGTGTGAGGTATGTGCAAGATTTGCCTTTTTTTATTTTCATTAGGACAACTGATAGTAATTTGACATTGAGACCTATGTGGGTTATCTCATTATTAAACTTTTTTAACTAGATTCCCCCATTGGTAACTAATCTGTTACCATACGGTATGGTTGGCACTAGCAGGAGGAGAATGAGAGTGAAATTCCCCTGTCATCGAATCCACATTTTCACATAACGTGGGTTGACAGGTTTTTTATACTGTTTTTAGAAATATGACAGGAATACCTGGAATAAAAGGGATGAGCTATAATTCCTGTGGATAATGCTTTTGAAAGAGTTTTGAATAAGCTCTCGATGGCATTGGCTCTAAGCTGTATGTGAGCTTGAACCTTGTGTGGATACAGTGGTGAGCGAGTACGTGTGAAATGTATATAAAACAGGTCTGTTTTAATAAAGATAATGCCATTGGGTTTGTATATGGGTGATTTATTTAAAGGGGAAGCTTTTGACATCTTTTAAACTGCAGTACTGTTGTTGTTTAATTAATTGCCATATCCACATATACATATATATTATCTTCTCTTTATATAGATGTTAGGATCCTTGGACACATTTTTATAAGAAAGCCTGAAGAAGGTGGTTTGGACCAGTTACTACCACCGAAACGTGTTGCCCTTGGTCATTTTTGTATTTATTTGTCATTTTGTTTTTTTATGATGCTCATATATGAAATGTTCACATATATATGATATATTTTTAATTGTGTACTAAATGTTGATTGATTACAATGCTGAATTGTGAAATAGTTATCCTCTTGATGTGGCTTATAAAGTATTTTTTAATATTTTGAACCATATTGTTTTGTTGTTTGTATATGAGGTATATATATCTTGCTAGATTTAAAAAAGAGCTTTTTATGCATTTACTTGATGAATAAAACATTTATATAGTACTCTTTGGCATTTTCAATAGTCCATATAAGAGCGAGGTGTGATTGAGGTTTGAGTACCATTGTATGCTATTGAGGAGTCCCAAAGGGAATTTTCTTTGACTCTGTGTCAGTATTGTGTCCTGTCCCTTTGGTGTGGATGACCATTCTCCTATTTTTGGTATATTACTGTAGGGATATACATGTCTGTACATATACATCCACACCTTTAATATAATGCACTCTACCTCCTGGGCTTAGGATGACAACCTAAAGAGTGGCTTGCTTACATTAAGGAAGTAGTGTGGCTCTGCAGCTTCTGGTGGGTGCAGTCACTCTCGAGCACACAGCCTGCTCGTGCAGAGCTACAGTGGCAGACCTGCAGACATACTTTTCCTTGGGTCACACAAGGTGGCGCAATAAAGTGCTGCAGCCCCGGTTGACCCCTCTTTTACCCTTGCCCTAGGTACAATGTGTACCATCTACTAGGGACTTATAAGGAGTGATAAGTGCGTGCCAATTGAGTGTATCAACTTAACAGTTACAGTTTAAGGGAAAAAGCTCTGGCACTGGGGCCGGATTACCAGATCCCAGTGCACTTCCAGATCTATAAAGACAGTATCTAAAGCAAACAGTGGGGGTACCATGTCAAAAAAGGCACTTTTTAACAAAGCAAATCTACTCTGCACCACTCACTCCACTGTACACCACTCCACAGCACTATTTTCTACTCGCACCACTCTACTCCACACCACTGAAGTCTACGCCACTCTACTCTTCACCACTCCAATCTATGCCTCTGCATTGTACGATGTTGCTTTGCACGCCAGTGATTTCTTTGCTGCTGCACTCTACGTCACTATTTATTCATACGTTTTATATATCGCTAGCTAGATCAGAAGGTGTCAGATCGCTTTACATGATCATGAAGAATACAGTATATCAAGAACGCAATACCATATGAAGAGAGACTCAATAGATTCTAGTACCCACCAAAGAAAAACAAAGTAAATGTGTTAGTGCGCGTGGGAACCAAAAGAGGTCAAAATAATAGTAAGTGTTAAAGGAGAGAGGATCTAATAAACAACAGAAGCAAACAACCAACTATGACAGAGGGTCTAGTCCTGTAATGAGAGATAATCAAAGTTCAGTAAGCTGAAGAGTTAAAGTATTTGTTGAGGAGGAGGAGTTTCAGGTCTCTTTTGAAGCAAGGGAAGGAGGGGCTCCATCGTAGATCGCTAAGAAGAGAGTTCCATATTCTCTGCAACACTACGCCAATGCACTCTACACCAGTCCACTCGTCTCTACTCCACTATACGCCGCATTATGCGACTCTAATACAAGACACTCTTCGTCACTCCACTCTGCAACACTTCACTCAACTAACTTTAAGCCATGCTGAACAGCAGGCACGCTGGTGTACAACATGGCTACACCACATTGGCAAACCCAATAGCCCTTCTATAGGTTAGACCTTTTTGCTTAGCCAATGTTTGTTTAAGAAGGGTATATATAGGTCTGACTGTAGGACTTATTGAGTGTGGTCACTGTGCCAAACTGTTTCTAAGGATCACCCTCTTCCACATTCTGCACCAAGCCTTGGCTGGTTGACATATTGTATATATGGAGAAACCTGGTTAGGCAAGTGGAGGGTAAAAGTGCCTAGGGCTCTGGGACACCAATGGTAAACAAGAGCACTCTTGCCTTCCAGGTACTGCACCCAGTGACAGCTGATTCCCTCAGGGAAAGGGTTCAAAGTCATCCTTCCCAAGGCGCGTAAATACACAAAGCTCTGAAGCATTCGGGCAGCCTGTGGCACTATTTACAACTGCTTAAAAATACACTAGTGCTTCCTACATACATAATCTACTCACAGTGTGTATTCTTTATTGTTTAGAAATGTAAAAATGTTTTCCAAACATGATGCGTTTCAAAACCTTATCAATCACAGAAAGTGGACTATTGGTGATCAGTCTCAGCAGCCTGTGTGCGGCTGAGGAAGAGGCACAAGATCTGTGTGCATAAGTCTACAATACTGTCAGCCATTTTATGAATTACTTGGAGAACACGCAGTCAGCCAGTACGGCTATCTCTGTTACGGATGCGGCAAAAATAATCATTTGCAATTTTCTTAAAGGGATGCCCATTTCAGACGCCCTACAGGCGCTAATGAACGAGGTCATCGTGAATTTTATTTTTTTCACCTCAGAAAAGCCATCGTTTCTGCCTTTCAAATGTAGCTTTTCCTGAATGGACGTGGGCTGTAGGTGCACTCCGGGTACATCAACTGCCCGGTGAAAGCACTGTAATAGAAATGCTGTTCTAAAATCATGTTTCCAATTTTGCCTTCGGTTCCCCCTTTTCTGTAACCAGATAAAACCAACCTGCTGGCCCAGATGAGGGCTTTTACAAACCCAGTGCCAGATACAGACAGACGGGGTGGCCTGTTTGTGCAGCTCCCCCGCGCTCTCCCCTCCCCCAGAGCATGACTCACCCCTGGAGTGCTTTCAGAGCTACGGCGCTGGCCGAAATCTGATGCACTTCTGCCGTTCCCAGGCCTGCGAAGGCAGAAAGGTTCGGCTTCCACAGCCCGACAAAAACACATTTGTCTTTTCGCCTCCGAAGGCCTGGGAGTGGCTTTGTCCGGCGCACTTCCGCTTGTCTCTCTTCCCCCCTTTGATAACGAGGTCTTTTTGTGAATGCTTGTCTGCAGAGCACACACTGTACTGTGTTGTGAATGGACACGGCAGGTATTTTATGAATGGAGGGAGGGGGGTCACGTGACGCCCACAGCCTCCCTGAGCTGCTGTACTCCTTTCTCACATGAACGGTGTCAACAAGGCGGCGGCAGCCCTTCCCCTCCCTGCAGCCTGCTCGGTCCCCAGGTCCCCTGCCAACGGTGGCGAGCTGACCCTCCCGAACTACCCCTCCAGCTCCGCCTGCCGCTTTCGTGTGCTCGGTTATGGTTTTTTCATGAATGAACACTGTGGCATGCAAATTGCAGCGATTCACAAAAAAAGAACATGGCGGATCTGTCTGCAGTCGATTTTTCCTATCAGTATATGTATGCATATAGAACAATTAATACACATAGCTTCCACTTTCGGTGATTGTTTAAAATTATATAAATGTAAACACATAAAAGGGATACATCGATAACGAAACGAATCCATTAATTTCAGAAGGGACGGTCTGAATAAACCTGAACTATAAAATGTCCCCCCGCCTCCCGTTTGGTACCGATTCTACAGTTTAAGCACTCTTCCACATGGTCGAATTAAAATCCGTTTCCTCTGGAAAGCATTATAAAAAAAATCAACGATGGGGTAAATGGAAAGTGTGTATTCTAGGACATGGCCAGTCCACGTAATACCATCAACCACAGTGGTTAATAAACACTTGTAGATACACATAATGTATAACACTCGCCGTAGCTTTTACTAAATCCGGTGCTTGTTTACAACAAATACCTTCCTTGCCTTGCCTTGCCTTGCCTTCAAAAGCCGTAAAAGGTATCAGACGACGTTCCCCAAATTTACACTTCACAAAAGGGTCGCACAAAATATAGACCTGCAACACTTCAAAAGCAGACACTCAACGGCGAGATTAGCATTTTAGCAGAAAAAATACAAATATGGGCTCTACCTACTTGGGCATGGAAATGTATGTGTTTTAAAAAAACATATACAAAATGACCACCAGACGCTCGATTGCAGCATCCAGTATAAAATCGCATTCGTGCCGACTGACATTCATGCGCTGCCTAGCAGGATGCGTGGGATTTCACCCATAAGGGACTCAAAAGGACCTTTGTGCAGAGCCGCCAAAAAATAGGCATTTTGTGGGGATGTTGCGGCCTCCGAACACGCTCTTCTGCTTCAAGAAACAATCTCTGGACGTTACATTTAAACAGAGGACATCAAAATAGAGCAAAAAGGCAGCATGACCTCGTCCAATGTCATCACATTTGCAACATGTCCGGTGTAGCCAGAGCAGCGGTCCAACAAGCCACTGGAATGCAGGCCTACTTGAACATGTTAACCATAGTCTGAAGAAGACCGCTTCTTTTGCGAGCTGCAAATGCCATTCCTTGCAGCAAGCCATTGCATGGTTCCTGACACAAACTAACCACTGCTCATCTACCAACTGCCATACAAATACACAAAAAGATAGTCGGCCATGCAAGCGTAAGCTATATATCACTTGGCAGAATGAACGCCATGACTGCACAGCCCTATTCTTGACGACACCATGGATGCAAACGTGGGCATGGTTGCAAGGGCGAGCAATCTGTGAACTCAATGCGTGCATTTAGCTGACTGACAAGGGCACTGCATGTTTGGGGGCTGCTGGGTGTGCGGTAGGCAAGGGCATACCAACCCACAATTGCATCACCTTCAAAAGAGACTTTGGCTACCTTCTGATTCGCATCAGAGGTAAAGGAGAATCCTTCTGCAAGCCTAGTGGATTGGTTGACCACCTCCGTCCCAAAGAATGTGCAAGTGCCAGTGAGAGAAAAAAATGGCTGTGATGAAGAAAATCCACCAAGTCTGCGGCACCCCCTCATTCGTTAGAATGGTACTGGGAAACCCTGCCCAGATCCCCCCTCTACCGCATGCAACTCCTGCAGCTCTTGACTGACAACGTCGTGCAGCTATTTGCCCGATGCATGGTGTGCAAAGGCCTGCGTGATAAGATGCATATTTCAATCTGCTTCTGCCTTGGTTCATGCAAGGCCTTAACAGGAATTTGTAGGCGAGTTTCCCCAGCAACTAACCTATATTGTGGGGGTTGCTTTCACCATTAAAGCTGCATGCTTCTAGATTAGAATTCGGAATAACCAGACAAAGGATGCATGTGTTCACTGAATTTTCAGAGCTTGGCTTGAGTCTCCAAATGACCAGACTGTGTTCACAGATTATAGACCGGATGCCACTACCCCCTGGCATGCACCATTTATCCGACCAGCATCTCAGCTGGGTGGAGCAGCAGCAGTGTATTTACATGTGTAAACAGACTGGCTGCAAGAATGCACGGTTAGACATCCACACACTCAATGCAAAGGCCATTAAACATCTGATTCTACCTTAACAAGAGGCCCCTGGCATGGAATCAGGGACACTTGGGTAGACACCAACGCTTGCCTTAACACCACCACTGCCGTGTTTCAATTGTGTTCACGGAATGGCAACAGACATGCTTTCCAAGACACCAACACTCAATACAGGGAGCACATTAACAATTTGTGTCGAGGCTGCTTGTTTAGTAATGTGGCTCCATTGACATGTGCTCCAAGGTATGGAGACCATCAACGGGTGCCTGGCTTGTGACCTTCCTCCAGCCTGCATGGAGCACATGGGTAGGCTGATGCTAGGAATGCATGGCTAGACATCTCGGCCCCACTGCATGCAGCACGCCATCCGATGGGTATGCTTGTGTAGATGGTGCTTCTAAACAATCTAGCATCACAAGTACAGGGCTCAACTTCTGCATTACACCTAAACAGCCCAATAACCCAGGCAGCTGGCTCGACACGCCTGTTTCAATGCATGGGCAGGTATGACACATATCTGATCAACTGTACGGAGCCCAGTGTGGTTACTTTAAGAAATGTGAGTTTTAATACTAGGGATCGAGAGAACATCTCTGGGGTCAAGTGTGCTTCGCTAGACGCCCCATGTCCAATGCATGACGCATGTTACGACTGGTAGGTGCAAGTGATGCTCGGTTAGGCACTCTTCCCTCAATGCATGTGGCACACTAACCAGTAAAACCCGGTTCAAGTGCAGAACACATGTCAACACAACAGTTTGAAGTGTGTGCGTGACCGCAAACAGCACAGTTCCGGCGCAGTGAGCATATTCACGGGGCGATAGGAGGAATGCATTCCTCTGGATGGGATTTATGGGGTAGATAGTTGCAACCCATTGCATAAATTACTGGTTGAAACCGGCCTAGCTTCCTGGGACTAGAAAGCTTAGCATAGTCGCCTGTGCGTGCAACCAAACCCCTGCCTAATGCATGCAATTGTCAGTGCTAAGAAGCCCACGCAGCTGGAACTGCTGGTATTCAAAACATACGGGCAATCAAAGCGGCCCTATGGCAGGAAGGAGACGCGGACGCATGCATTCTTCCGAGCTAGGAATGCGGCGCTGCATGGCAGCCTCAGCGCGGATGTTACCAGCACATGCATGCCGTCTTCAAAGCCCGGAATGCAGCCGCTGCACGTCTACAGTGCACCATGTTACTGCACATGCATGCGGGCTTCTGGAATGAACGTTAACCCCTTCCATGCCCCCGTGCATGCGCCACTCCGGGCAGAACGTACCCCCACACATGCGGCGCTGTCAGAAAACAAACCCACCACTATTGATGCTTCTTTAAAGCAACGCTCTGGCTATGAAATGCTTCCCGGGGCATCGTACGACACCCACACCCCACATGTACCGCCGCCCCCACCTGAACCCCCGCCGCCCCCAAAACACCCCGCTGAATGTGGCACTCACTCGTTGGTAGAAGCCGCCGTCTCCTCGCTCATTTTTCTCTCACCGGGATCCGGCCTGGGGCAGAGCGTGGGAGGCCCCACCCGCCCGAAAACCCATCGTGGGGCAAAGAAAAATAATGCGAAAAAAAACACAGCAGGCCAAGCCCCCCTCCAGGGGAAACGGCAATCCCAATCCACAGGCTGCACGGCGGCGGCAGGGCCCCTCCTGCACTCTCGGCCGGCCGGCACCCCCTGCAGCCAGAGCCCGGCTCTCTAGGGCGAGGAGGGGGCAAGGCTCGGACTGCCTCCGCCGGCTGCACGGGGCTTCCAGCGCCGCATCTCTCCGGGCTCTGGGGAGGAGGCACGCTCGGAGCGGAGATCCCGACAGAGCAGGGAGAGGCCCAAAGCCCAAGCCGAGCACACTGAGCCGGAGCAGGAGGAGGGACAGAGCAGGCAGAGCCAGCCAGGCTGAGGGGGCGCGTCACCACTCGAGCGGGGAGGGAGGGAGGGAGAGAGGGCGAGGGAGAGAGAGGAAGAGGGGAGGGGGAGAGGAAAGGGGAAGCGGGAGGAAGGGATGTGGGGCCGGCGGAGGAAAGAGGCAGGGAGAGGGGGAGGCTGAGAGATAGGAAAGGCGGAAGGAAGGAAACAGAGGAAGGATGACAAGAGGGGACGCTGAGATGACTAATGGTTGGAAAAACAGCAGCGGGACAACAGAGGGAGAGAACAGGGGCAGGGGAAAGAAAGGCAAGAGGGAGGAGAAGAGGAGCGTGTGGCATAAGAAGGGGAGTGGACATGAGAAGAGACAGGAATGAAAGTTTTCTGTTGTTTCATGATCATTTTGATTTGCTTGCATGTGTGATATGAATATGTTAACCATGTTAACAATAACATTTGAACACTAGCTATTTTGTCTCTACACATGCACGACCCATGTGTAGTGATTTTTATTACATTGTGCAAAGATAGCTTCTGATGCTGTTGCCTAATTGGGGACAAATCAAAGACAGTTCTAATATTTTTTGAGTGAAATAGGTTATACGGTTTGTATTTATTTTAAGAAGGAGTTTCTGGATTTCCAAGAGACACTATGCAGTATGCCAATTAGCTGAGTGCATTCCTTATGAACCCTAACGTTCAGACTGGAAAAGGGTGTCTTCAACATTTCTGACTTAAGATGGGGGTTATAAAGGGATAAGTGAGTCTACACTGCTGTAAAATCCTCAGGAATTCAAATTAGCTCCAAATAACATGTTAGGTATTTTCTATATTTTTGTACGTTTTAATTATTCGATTGTGCTAAAGTGGTTTTAATATGAGGTCTACGGGAAATTTAACCATGAGGCCAAAACATCTTTTGACTCACATCAGTGGTCCCAGGATGACTTGACCCTTTTATGTGCCTTTAAGGGCTTCAAGTTTAAGAAGTCAAGTTAACAATATAAAAAGTGAGTGAAATTCCCTCTTTTGGAAGGGGAAACATGTCCTTATATCTTGTTTGTTTTTTTACTTCTTTTTTTTCTTTTCTTTTTTTAATGAAGTACCCACTCCTCCTCAGTGATGTGTGAGTCGAGGCCCCCCCCCCCCTTACTGGTCGAACAGAGGCCTATTCACAACACTCCAGAACCTCGAACTGTTTCTGAGAGTACTGGAATCAATCAGCTCCTTCCACGCTTCTTCCTTCAGTGCTTCCTTCCGATTGGAAGGTCTAACTTGTATTCCATTCGACAGGCGTAAACTTCAGATTGAATTTTAGGTTTTGCTGACAAGACTTCCCTCAGCCTCTTGGCTGCCTTAGAGCAATGGGAATCAAACCATCTAGGGCCAGACAAAGTGTGTCCTCTGGCTGGAGCGCATAACAGTTCACTTTCTGCGATATAGACTCAAATGCACCAAGAATCTCATTTGGGAGGAACCTCTCCATTGTGCATAGTAACAGTTCATCAGTACAGACTAATTTAACCTTGTTATAAAATCTTTCTGGGGATACCTGTGTGGAAAGTCAGGAAAATGGTCAGGCGATTTAGTCGATGTTTCTTAAGTAATTTTGCCCGGCGTTTAAACGCCTCTAATACCTTATGAAGATTATCAATAAAGAGGCAGGCGCTGGAGACAGGAAGACAGGAAACACGTTTTATTCCGACGGAGCAGAACACATCAGATCGGACAACAAGGTATCGTCTCGAGGTGCTCTCTGACAGCCTCTCTGAGACCTGGCCTTTTATACACTGGTTTACGACATGTGACCGTCCTTTATTACAATAAAGACATTGTGAAGTAACGAAAGATGACATCCCCGGTGCCCCCCCAGTTCCGGCTCATTCCAACACATGGCTACAGTAGAGGTCCTCACCCCCCATACGATAAGAGGAGGTTATCACGCAGCTGAGTGTTCCGCCGATTCCTTTGGAATGTGTGCGCCTGATCGAATCTCAAGGGGTGGGGAAGCCATGATCAATAGTAGCGTCTTTTGAAAAGGGTCGAGTGCATACAGTAGTGGGCAATACACTGTATCCTCAGGCCAAGGGATGACCAGCGGTCCGTACGGACAATCGGGCTCAGAGGAAGGGGTCATCAAAGGAGAGGTATTCATGGAAGAAAGGATCAGTGTGGATAATCGAGCGTAGAGGGAGGGTTTATCAAAAGAGGGGTATTCATGGAAGGAAAGGAGGTGTTGGTCAGGCGCGGGGTGTGATTCCCAGAGACAGAGTCATGCGGAAGAGGAGGGTTCATGACTTGTGCATGTGAGCGCGGGGGCATCCAGGGTGCATGGGGGATGCTTGCAGGGTCAGGGAAGTGCGCTAATGATCGATCGTGAACAGGGAGACCATGGTACCTAAGATGGCTGTCGTGTATGTTCATACGTGGGTCTGAGGAATGGACAAGATGGCGCAGATGATGTTCAGTTCACAAACTAAAATTCCACAGTCCTCCCTTTTAACATGTCTCGCCAGCTTGTCAATTCGGATCTATCCCCATAAGACCACGTATTTCTATCTCATAGAGGGGACTCATGTGCTCAGTTCTAAAGTCCAAAGTCTTAGGGCACATACAATTGGAAATGAGTGAACACAAAGGTGGCAAACATTGAATACCTAAGCAACACCCACACAGTATCACGACTGGTATCAGTATAAATGTAAACAACCTCCAACCCCAGTCCTTCAAAATGTCCCAAAACCAACTTCCAAGCGACCATCCTTCTTGCTCCTGGTGAACCTCTGAGGATAGTCTGTGGAGGTGTTCGATTGCTTTGTAGACTGAAGGCGAGTTATCTGGCACGTAGGTGCAACAGCTGGAGCCGATGATGCGGCATGCTCCTCCACGGTCGGCCAGAACCACATCTAGGACAAGGCGGTTCTGAAGAGCCACCAGGCGGACTGCCTGGAGCTCAGCCGTGTTGTTAGCGAGGATGCCAGCCGTGATGTTAATGGTTGTTTCTACTGCCTGAGTCAGGTGTCGGATAGCACGGCTATTTGCCATTGGGCCCCACAGAGGAACAAGTCCCTTCACAGCATCCAGAAACTGTGCTCCGGTGGAGTCGGCTTGTCCAATGTCTCCGGCGCGCTTTTGCCGGTGATGGTAGGCAGGGGCCACATACGTGGGGGGGAGAATGAAGGCGATGTAGCACGTACCCCTCCAACCTTTCGGGAGCCAAGTGTAAGCTTTGATGCCACAAACAAAGTACATATTCGGAGAGGCAACAAAGGAGGGGGGATCCACTGAGACCAATGTTCTGGTGATGCGGCAAGAACTGTGACCCACCAGCTGTGTTCCCTGGCCTTTGAGGCACACGAGACCTGTAACATTGATGACAGAGAGGGCCACAGTCAGAGTGGCAGCCGTTCGCTTCCGCAGGTGGGAGAAGGCGGGTCTAGCTGGATTGTGGAGCACTTGCATTTCAACTCGTTCTTTGGCAGGAATGTTCATATGGAAGGCGGAACCTGAGGTCACAGGACAAAAGGGTTCAGAAAAGGGGGTGGTGATGAACAGAGTGCCTGAATTAAGCAGACCACTCTTACCCAGTCCAAAGATCAGGGCTTGATCCATCACCGTTTTTTAGCTCACTGCACCATCCCAGCTCAGAACTTGGCTATATGCAAATTAGTCTGTTCCTGTCCCAGTGCATGATGGGAACAGGGCAAACCAAACTACCAAGCCAATTCTTGTACTGGGAAGGAAACAAGCTTCCGGGGACCGGTTTCTGCCATTTCAGGCGTCTTCGGCCCGGCTTGCTTGAATCCTGATGGTGCAATGAGCAAGGGACTCACATCTGAGTATACCCTTCCACGCTTATGGTGGACAAAATGATTCAGAAAAGGGGGTGGTGATGAACAGAGTGCCTGAATTAAGCAGACCACTCTTACCCAGTCCAAAGATCAGGGCTTGATCCATCACCGTTTTTTAGCTCACTGCACCATCCCAGCTCAGAACTTGGCTATATGCAAATTAGTCTGTTCCTGTCCCAGTGCATGATGGGAACAGGGCAAACCAAACTACCAAGCCAATTCTTGTACTGGGAAGGAAACAAGCTTCCGGGGACCGGTTTCTGCCATTTCAGGCGTCTTCGGCCCGGCTTGCTTGAATCCTGATGGTGCAATGAGCAAGGGACTCACATCTGAGTATACCCTTCCACGCTTATGGTGGACAAAATGATTCAGAAAAGGGGGTGGTGATGTTTCCTTCCCAGTGTAAGAATTGGCTTTTGTATTTTGGTTTGCCCTGTTCCCATCATGCACTGGGACAGGAACAGACTAATTTGCATACAGCCAGGTTCTGAAACTGGGATGGTGCAATGAGCTAAAAAAACGGTGTTGGATCTAGCCCTGATCTTTTGACTGGGTGAGAGTATTCTGCTTAATTCAGAGACTCTGTCCCTCACCACCCCTTGTTGTAAATATTTTTGTCCACCCTAAGCGTGGAAGGGTATACTCAGACATGAGTCCCTTGCTCATTGCACCATCAGGATTCAAGCAAGCCGGGCCGAAGACGGCTGTAATGCCAGAAACCAATCCCCGGAAGCTTGTTTCCTTCCCAGTGTAAGAATTGGCTTTTGTAGTTTGGTTTGCCCTGTTCCCATCATGCACTGGGACAGGAACAGACTAATTTGCATACAGCCAGGTTCTGAAACTGGGATGGTGCAATGAGCTAAAAAACCGGTGTTGGATCTAGCCCTGATCTTTTGACTGGGTGAGAGTATTCTGCTTAATTCAGAGACTCTGTCCCTCACCACCCCTTGTTGTAAATATTTTTGTCCACCCTAAGCGTGGAAGGGTATACTCAGACATGAGTCCCTTGCTCATTGCACCATCAGGATTCAAGCAAGCCGGGCCGAAGACGGCTGTAATGCCAGAAACCGGTCCCCGGAAGCTTGTTTCCTTCCCTGTGTAAGAATTGGCTTTTGTAGTTTGGTTTGCCCTGTTCCCATCATGCACTGGGACAGGAACAGACTAATTTGCATACAGCCAGGTTCTGAAACTGGGATGGTGCAATGAGCTAAAAAAACGGTGTTGGATCTAGCCCTGATCTTTTGACTGGGTGAGAGTATTCTGCTTAATTCAGAGACTCTGTCCCTCACCACCCCTTGTTGTAAATATTTTTGTCCACCCTAAGCGTGGAAGGGTATACTCAGACATGAGTCCCTTGCTCATTGCACCATCAGGATTCAAGCAAGCCGGGCCGAAGACGGCTGTAATGCCAGAAACCGGTCCCCGGAAGCTTGTTTCCTTCCCAGTGTAAGAATTGGCTTTTGTAGTTTGGTTTGCCCTGTTCCCATCATGCACTGGGACAGGAACAGACTAATTTGCATACAGCCAGGTTCTGAAACTGGGATGGTGCAATGAGCTAAAAAAACGGTGTTGGATCTAGCCCTGATCTTTTGACTGGGTGAGAGTATTCTGCTTAATTCAGAGACTCTGTCCCTCACCACCCCTTGTTGTAAATATTTTTGTCCACCCTAAGCGTGGAAGGGTATACTCAGACATGAGTCTCTTGCTCATTGCACCATCAGGATTCAAGCAAGCCGGGCCGAAGACGGCTGTAATGCCAGAAACCGGTCCCCGGAAGCTTGTTTCCTTCCCAGTGTAAGAATTGGCTTTTGTAGTTTGGTTTGCCCTGTTCCCATCATGCACTGGGACAGGAACAGACTAATTTGCATACAGCCAGGTTCTGAAACTGGGATGGTGCAATGAGCTAAAAAAACGGTGTTGGATCTAGCCCTGATCTTTTGACTGGGTGAGAGTATTCTGCTTAATTCAGAGACTCTGTCCCTCACCACCCCTTGTTGTAAATATACAGGACAAAAGGGGGCAGACGTCCTTCCTGTTTTGTTCAGCCAGAACCCATAGTAGAAGTGTGACACTGTTTGACCAGAAGCGGCGTTGACCTTGTGGCTTTCCTGCAGGAGGATCAACCAGGCGAGGAAGGAGCCGTGAACTGAGAAAGGAGAAGGGATGAAGGGGATGGAGTGTCCAGTGGCATGCGGGAGCAACCCGCAGATCCAGCAGTTCGTGGCATTTGCAGCAAGGTTGTGCTGGTGCAATAGTTGCACGAAGGAATTGTTCCAGAACTCCCTACGCCTTTCTCGGAGCTGAGGCGAAAGGGAAATCAGGTGATTCTCTTTCATGGTGGTTGGCTGTGCAGTGGTCAGCAATATTTGATGAGCGGGTGTGCTGTCCTCCAAGATCCAGAAGGAAGTCATGAGGAGGAGGCAAAAGAGGAAGAGAATGAAGAAGGCGATTGTCTCTGATTTGTGCAAATTGTCAGTCTTTGGGTTCTTGTAGTGGGTATTTCCTGTTGCTTCCATCATCTTTTTGTCTGGCGCTTCCATCATCTTCTTATCTGGCGCTTCCATCATCTTCGAGGTGCTCGGTAGTGGGCAGAACCACAGACTTTGTTTAGCTTCTCTCCGGGTAACCCTTGGTTGTTTTTGGGCCACCGTTCTGAGATTTTTAACTTAGTCCGTGGTCTACTTAGCCGAAGCTCCCTCCTTTCGACGCAGGAAATACCCTTCCCGGGATGGCACAGTGGGATCAGGGAATTTTGCAAGTTCAAGTGCCTCTGTATCAGGATAGCAATTCAGTGATGGCCGGTCTTTGTTCAGGAGCTCTTCTTGGGTGTCGACGTTTTCTGTCGTGGCCAGGGTCGAGGAGACCTTCTTGCAGTGGTGTGCGTGCAGCCAGTGCCTCTTCCCCTCTACTCGAAGAGCCGTCCGAGTGGTGATCAGTACTTGCCAGGGGCCCGTCCACCGGGGTTCCAGACTTTTTGCCCGTTGAAAATTCCGGACTAGAACATAATCTCTCGGTTGGATATCGTGACCGGGACCCCTGGAAGCATCGGGGATGGCCTGCTGCACCTGTTGATGAATGATAGACAACGTTTTAGTTAATTTGCACAAATAATCTGACAGCAAGACATCGGGGACGTCATGAATGGAGGTTGGTTTGGGGGCAGTCCAGAGGTTCATTGGTCGCCCGAACACAACCTCGTAGGGGGTCAAGTGGTGCTTAGTGGGAGTGGAGCGCATCGATAGCAATGCCAGT
The DNA here is from genome assembly GCF_964261635.1 of Lissotriton helveticus. Taxonomy (NCBI): domain Eukaryota; kingdom Metazoa; phylum Chordata; class Amphibia; order Caudata; family Salamandridae; genus Lissotriton; species Lissotriton helveticus. The sequence continues at coordinate 54,748,460 of NC_136070.1, read as the reverse complement.
GGGAGGGCATCTGGCCACTTAAGTCCTGTGGTGGCCACTATTTTTGACAGTTTTAGTTTCAGTGTGGCGTTGTGTCGCTCAACTAGGCCAGCGGATTGGGGGTGGAAGACCGCATGGAACCTTTGCTTTACCCCCAACCCCTTCAAGATTAGTTGGATAACTTCAGCTATGAAGTGGGGGCCATTGTCGCTCCATAAAATTCGACAAAGGCCGTAGCGAGGGAAAAACTCTTTCAGTAGTACTTTGGCAGTAGTCATGGCAGTGTTATCACGGGTTGGATAGGCTTCCACCCATTTGCTGAAGGCGCATACAATGACTAATACGTACTTCAAGCCTTGGCATCTCTCCAGCTGGATGTAATCCATCTGGAGGACCTCAAAGGGGTGGTCGGGGATCCCAAACCCTCCCCGGGGTACTACAGTTCCTTTCCCAGGGTTGTGTTGTAGGCAGATAAGGCACTGCTGGACCAGGCATTTGGCTGAGTCGGGGATTTTGTTGTTGTGCCAGACTGTGGAAATGAGTTCAATCATGGGGGCAGAACCTATGTGTGCAGGGGAGTGTGCCATAGTCAGCATGGGAATCAAGTATGAGTCAGGCAGCAACCATTTGTTTGCGTCTTTTGTCCGCCAGCAGCCTTCATCGTCTTTCATTCCCACCCGTGCCCATTCAGTCAGTTCGTGAGGTGTGCTGGCCGACTGGATGTCCCTAATCGTTTCCCTAGCGTCAGTCCATTTTTCTGCTTGTGACCTGGTCACATATATGCGTGTCGTCGTCCTATTCTCAGCTGTGGTTCGGGCAGTGATGTCGGCCAGTGCGTTTCCCTGTCCAACTAAGTCCGTCACCTTCTTGTGTGCCTGACATTTGATCACTGCTAATCGTTTGGGGAGGAGAACGGCTTCAATCAGGGCGGAGACTAGATCTCCGTGAAGGATGGGCGTGCCGTGGGACGTCAGGAATCCCCTTTCCCTCCACAAGAGCCCAAAATGATGAACCACCCCGAAGGCATACTGGCTGTCCGTGTAAATGTTCGCCGTGGTTCCTGCTGCTATGATACATGCTCGTGTGAGGGCAATTAGCTCTGCCGCCTGTGCGGATCGTTGCGTGATGCGGGCGGTTTCAACTACTGTTTGGGCTGTTGTCACCGCATAGGCAGCTGAAGTGGAACCGTCTGGGAGTTTGATACAAGAGCCGTCTACCCATAGCTCTCCATCAGGGTCTGTAAAAGCAGTGTCTCTGAGGTCAATTCTACTTCTGGTCTGTTCGTCCGTGAGGGTCACACAGTCGTGTATAGGGGGCACATCGGGGTCATTTTCAGGCAAGGGCAACAGTGTAGCAGGATTCAAAGTTGTGCACCTCTTCAGAGTGATGTGGGGTGCAAGTAGAGTCAATTCGTACCCCGTCAGTCGCGCACTAGTCAGGTGTTGAGTCTTGGTCTGGTTCAAAAGGGTGTCAACTGCGTGGGGTACTAACACCGTGAGGGGGTTCGAAAGTACAATTCCCTCACTCTGACGGATAGAGACAGCAGCGGCGGCTACTGCTCGAAGGCAGGCAGGTAAAGCTCTGGCGACTGGGTCAAGAGTGGCAGAGAAGTAGGCACAAGGGCGTTGTTTGGAGCCGATGGGCTGAGTTAGAACAGACAATGCGCATCCCTCCCTTTCGTGAGTGAAGAAAGAGAAGGGCTTGGAATAATCTGGCGTTCCTAGGACAGGTGCCGAGCAAAGGGCATCCCGCAACTCCTTAAAGGACGCTTGGCATTCGGGGGTCCAAGGGAGTGGGAAGGGAACATCTTTGGCCAACAGGGAAAGCAGGGGCTTTATAATGAGACTGAAATTTGGTAACCATTGTCGGCAAAAGGAGGTAAGGCCCACCAATGAACGGACTTGCTTCTGTGTTTTTGGGATGGGTGTGTCTAGGATGGTTTGGATTCGGTCGGGTGTAAGTTTCCTCCCTTCTTTGGACAGGAGATGGCCTAGGTATGTCACTTGAGGTTGGCAAAACTACAGTTTCTTTTTGGAGACTTTGTGGCCATTCTCCGCAAGAAAGTGCAAGAGTTGGATAGTGGCTGTGATTGCAAGAGGAGTGGTGTCGGCCGCCAAAAGGATATCATCGACATATTGGATCAACACCACTCCATCTGGTAACTGGACGGCGTCCAGCTGTCTTTTGAGGGCCTGGCTGTAAATGCTGGGACTTTCAGTGTAGCCCTGAGGAGCTCTACAAAATCGATACGAACGGTTTTTTAAGGTGAAGCCGAAGAGATAACGGCTGTCTGGATGGATGGGGATAGAGAAAAATGCATTCTTGAGATCAATAACGGTGAAGGTGGTGGCAGTGGACGGGATGAGGGTCAGAATGGTGGTGATGTCTGAGACTACGGGGTACTGTGGCACCACCACTTTGTTGACTTCCCGCAGGTCGATGATGAAGCGGTACGCTTTCTCATCTCCCTCACCTTGCTTCTTGACAATGGGTAGGATAGGGCTGTTGCAAACATTACTAACCACTTCCTCTACCACTCCTGCATCTACCAGGGATTGAATAATCGCTACCAATGCCTTCTCGCCTTCGGGCGATATCCGGTACTGTGGGAGTTTCGGGAGTATTGCGTCTGGTCGAACAGTTATGTGCACAGGATCGATCATCATTCGTCCTACATCCGAGTCGTTTCTGGCCCATAGGTACAGGGGTAGGGTGTCGAGCAAAGATAGGTCAGTATCAGTTATAGAGTACATATGTCGTGCGGGGCAGGATCTGGACATGCTCGGGTTGTCGTACAGGATGACTCGGACTCCATCTGGGGAACACCTAATAGTAGCTCGGAAATGTTTTAGTAGATCAATACCCATAATGGCGTCAGGGGAGTTGGAGGAGGGCAGAAATGTTGTGTCCGTGGAGTTGTTTCCTAGGTCAAAGGAGATAGGTACAGACAGGGGGTTAGTGGAGGGCGTTCCATCGAAACCTATCGAGGTAATGTGTGAGCCAGACAAGGGTGCCCTTGGAATCAGTCGCTTTGATAATACACTACGTGTCGCTCCAGTGTCTACCAAGAATGGAGACTTTGTACCCAAGACCTTAGCAGTGACGTAAGGACCTTGCTGGTCAACACAGAGCTCGACTGGATCCCTCCCTTGCCCCTGGCAGTCCTATGCGAAGTCGGGGGTGTTCTCATTGTCAGATAGTTGGTACTGGTTCTGTCGAGGACGGTCAAATGTGTTCGATCTTCCTGGCCTGTCGTTGTTGGGGTAGTTTGTGTATCCCCGTCCCTGTCCTCTAGTCCTGGGGCCATTCATCATGTCCCTCGTTTCTTTATTTTTAATTAGTTCCAGAAGAGCCGGACATTGAGACTTCCAATGTCCGAATCCTCTGCAAAATGCACACTGATTATCTTCTATGTCCCTACGTCCAGAGTAGGGAGTGGGTGTGCGATCCTTTGGGGGTGGATTTCTAGGGGCGATTGATTGATAGCTCCCCCTGTGTAGTTCTTTCCCGACTGCCACGCCTTGTATCTGGGCTATCATTACCCTTTCTTTCAAATCTTTCTTCTTTCTCTCGGTTGCCCTATCATTCTCATTCTTTTGGTGTTCATAGTACTGAGCCATTTGGAGGATAGCGGCGGGTTTGGAGGCCCCTCAACTACTCTCGCTCGTTTGTAACTTTTGGGAAACCTCTTGTGACAGACCCTTTACGTAGTTTTGCACAAATAGGTGTTGTCCGGTTGCGGTGGTCATGTCTTGGCCACTGTAGTCGGAGAACACCGTTTCAAATCGGGAGAAGTATTCTGATACGTCTTCCTGGGGTTTCTGACGGCAAGCCGTGACTATTGACCAATCTACCTTTTTCTCTGGGATCAAGGTTTTTAGCTTCTGAACTATCTTGTCCGGAAGTTCCAGTATGTCTTTTATCGGTTTCCTTCCGGGCTCTCGTCGTCTATCTAGCTCACTGAGTTGATTCCAGGTATGTCCGAACAGATCTGTGTGTTCGGCTTTCCGGATTTGCTTCCACATGTCAGCTGGCAAACATAACCCGAAAAACAAATCAATGTCTGCTAGAGTCATTATCGTTGAGCCCAAGGCTGTACCTAATTCAGTGTAAAATGCCGTCGGGTTCTTTCTTAAATCAGGCAAGGTTTGCCTAAAGGTTAAAATATCTTGTCGATCCCATGGTTGGTAAACCCAATTTACACAACCCTTCCTTTTGCATCTGCGTGGTTGATATCGTCGTTTGTTCCCTGACCTCTTGGGGGAACCCAGTAGGGGGCGGCTTCTCTGATAGGCATCATAGTGTTGGCTACTTCTAATGGGGATTCAGCCGTTTCAGAGACTGTGATCTTGACCTCTGGTTTCTGTTCAGTGAGGTGGCGGAAGACCTCAAGCGTTTGCATGAAGAGGTCCGTCACATCATGCTCAGTCCCATCTCCAACATCGATCTTTCTATATAGAGCCGTCAGCTTAGCAGGACCCTTGGTTTGATACCTATCCTCATATGCGTTCAGGGTGTGGAAGCTGAACCGTAAAATGAAATGCCGTCTGTGGCTACCGGCATGTGAATTGTACATATCCATCGCATATTCTTCGCTCTCTTTCCGTTCTACCAGTGTCTTTGCTATCTTGTCAATCCCATCCCGCTCGTCTTTGCTCAACCTATTTGCTCTTGCCGTTAGCTGCTTGCTAGTCTCGAGTTCATCTGATGTTGTTACCGATGTGGCTGGTGCGAAGGCCGTAAGAGCCGGGGCACTAGCGCTAGGGTCACCCTCGCCCGCACTCAGAACTGGTAGGTGCTGTGCCAGTGGCTGGCAGGGGGCATAAGGAGGGGGCATGTAGATGATCGGAGGACCTAGCAGTAACTCGTCGTTTGCCCGTTGTTTGGAGGGCATTTCTGGGTAGAGCGTAGAGGGGGTCCTAACAGGGCATTGGCCTGTCGACCCTGATTCTTGCGTTTGTCTAACTTCCTCTCTCCTTCTTATCTCTTCATCTAGTTCCTTCGCTGCCAGGTGGGCTGCCTTTCGTAACTCTTTCCCTATTCTTACTTCTTCTCTTTTCCTTCGTTGCTCTGCTTCTTTGCGCCACATGCCGATACTATCGAGCATGGTGGGTGTTACTTTATTTATTCTAACAGCTGCTTCTAATGCTTTTATTTTATGATCGTCAAAGGAACCTATCAGTGGCCACTGACTTTCGGGGTCCTTTTTTGTATATTTATGCCATAACTTACTATAAGCTATAGCGACTAGTCCTTGTTTAATAAACATGTCCTTATTAGGGGTGCCTTCCAATGGAGCTGGATGGTTCATCTCTAATAAGCGGTCCGGGTTGTTCCAACTACCAATCAGTGGGGTGAAGACAGGCATGACAGATTACAACGGGGGACAAAGGTCCGCACTACCTATCCTTCACTGTTTGCAAAGACTAGACAGAATATGGCTATTCTACGTTATTGGCAAGCAGAGAACCTCAAAAGAACTATACTCCAAACAATCTATGTTCGGACAATCAATCAATGGGGAGAAAAATAGGTACGACAGATTACAATGGGGGACAAAAGTCCGCGTTACCTACCCTTCACTATCCGCAAAGGGAGATAGAATATTCCTATTCCTCCCCGTTTGCAGGCAGCGAATATCTCAAAGAGCGACAATGCAAATACTAGTATTTCAATCAATCAAACAATCAATCAATTCGCCGTGTGTCACGACCTTACCCGGACCGTATGGACAGTTTCTTGTCTTCCGCTTCCAGCGCCCGATCGTCCTCTACTCTCTGCTGCTACCGTGGCACTTCCTGATGATTCCCAGTCAGGACCGTAGATCACTCGGGAGAGGTCTGCTCGGAACCAGTGAAGTTCAGATGATCGGCTGTCAGACGAGGGTCTATCGGACAGGAGCTCTTCCGATCGTTGCAGTCGTTCACTCTGTCGTTGGGACCTCTCCCACTGGATCCACGTGTCGCTGATGGGCCCCACACGTTGGGACGCCAATTGTGGAAAGTCAGGAAAATGGTCAGGCGATTTAGTCGATGTTTCTTAAGTAATTTTGCCCGGCGTTTAAACGCCTCTAATACCTTATGAAGATTATCAATAAAGAGGCAGGCGCTGGAGACAGGAAGACAGGAAACACGTTTTATTCCGACGGAGCAGAACACATCAGATCGGACAACAAGGTATCGTCTCGAGGTGCTCTCTGACAGCCTCTCTGAGACCTGGCCTTTTATACACTGGTTTACGACATGTGACCGTTCTTTATTACAATAAAGACATTGTGAAGTAACGAAAGATGACATCCCCGGTGCCCCCCCAGTTCCGGCTCATTCCAACACGTGGCTACAGTAGAGGTCCTCACCCCCCATACGATAAGAGGAGGTTATCACGCAGCTGAGTGTTCCGCCGATTCCTTTGGAATGTGTGCGCCTGATCGAATCTCAAGGGGTGGGGAAGCTATGATCAATAGTAGCGTCTTTTGAAAAGGGTCGAGTGCATACAGTAGTGGGCAATAAACTGTATCCTCAGGCCAAGGGATGACCAGCGGTCCGTACGGACAATCGGGCTCAGAGGAAGGGGTCATCAAAGGAGAGGTATTCATGGAAGAAAGGATCAGTGTGGATAATCGAGCATAGAGGGAGGGTTTATCAAAAGAGGGGTATTCATGGAAGGAAAGGAGGTGTTGGTCAGGCGCGGGGTGTGATTCCCAGAGACAGAGTCATGCGGAAGAGGAGGGTTCATGACTTGTGCATGTGAGCGCGGGGGCAGCCAGGGTGCATGGGGGATGCTTGCAGTGTCAGGGAAGTGCGCTGATGATCGATCGTGAACAGGGAGACCATGGTACCTAAGATGGCTGTCGTGTATGTTCATACGTGGGTCTGAGGAATGAACAAGATGGCGCAGATGATGTTCAGTTCACGAACTAAAATTCCACACCTGGGACCATTTTAGTATACGCTTCCCATCTGTCGGTCTCAATACGCCCTTGCTTAGAGCATCCCCAAATTTTACTGATAGTGGACCTGTCATGTGAATTATTAAGGGGTTGACATCATGAAATTCACTTTCTATAATATTGAAATTATTAAAAAAGAATTGCAAAGAGGACAAAATTAAAATGAAATCAATAAAAGACCCCCTCCCGTGCCCTTGGAAAGTTGGCACAGGAAACTTAGTGCACGGGTCAGTTAAGGACATTGTAGCCACCATGTCTAACTCATTTATCATTATATTCAGCAGCTCCCCTTGAGCGTGATGTTCAAAATGAAAACCCTTTATGCGGGGGCAACCCAGCTCAGAAATGCAAGATGTTGTTGGCTTACCACAGGGGTGTATGTTAAATTCTCCAGAAATCAAAAGGTCATGAAGACTTGGACCCAAGGATTGTTTTATAGTTGTTCCCAGGGCAGTTATGTTACAGGCTTCATGCGGGTAAGTCAGTGAATTATAAAAATTAACAATTCCCCAGCTAATATCCCCCCTTCTGGCTGACAGTGTGTTGTGCCGCTTCTTGGTACAGGTAAGAAACAATTCCGACAAACAAGGCCTTTTCCAGGTTAAGTTTAATGCAAGGTAGCAATTCCACCACTAGAAATAGTATATCCCAAATACTCAATGCTTTCAGCCAAAAAGACATATTTATCCTTATTGACAGTCAAACCCGTATCTTCCAACTTCAAAAGTACTTGACGCAAAACCAAATTGTGGTCATTAACAGTTTTCCCTGAAACAAGAATGTCGTCCTGAAAATAGACAACACCTGACAATCCCTTTAACATGTCAGACATCATGCGCTGAAAAACACTCGCAGCCGAGGCCAGGCCAAACGGCATACGAGTGAATTGGAACGTACCTTCGGTCGTGATAAAGGCAGTAAGAGATTTGGAGTCAGGATGTAATCTAATCTGGTGATATGCGCTTCTTAAATCAATTTTAGAGAAACATTTTCCCCCACCCACCGATTGCAATAACTCATTGATATTGGGAAGAGGAAAGGTATCAGTAATAATCTCCCGATTGAGTGACCTGAGGTCGATGCAAAATCTCATACGACCGTCGGATTTTAGGGTAATAACTACTGGAGGAATCCATGGAGAAGCTTCAACAGGTTCAATAACCTTTGAGAACAATAGGTCTTGTAATAATTCCTTCAAACCCTGCCTTACAGACAAAGGCACCCTCCTAAGTTTATGTTGAACAGGCGAAGCATTGGGTTTCAAAACGATTTTGTGAACATAAATTTTGAAAAACATAGTAAGCATAGTAGATTTAAAGAACATAGAATCCATCCTTCTTTTAAGAGAAAATAAAACTAAAAAGTAACATAATCTTTAAGATACATTGGAGGCTTACAAACCCTACGTTCAGCAGCCAAGCTCTCATTACTCACCTTCTCAACTTCATGCATAACACGAGAAGAAAGAATCTCAGGCTCAAAAACAGATTGTTGAGCACCAGCATCTTTGAAAGCCGAGTCAGGCATAAGCATTGCACCAGAACAACCATCCACCTTGGAAGCTTGAATATCAAGTGAACCACCTTTCTGATAAAGAGCAACATTCCTCAAATTCCACCTCTCACCACCTTCAATAATCAGGGAATACTTGCTCACAGCAACAACACGGAATGGCCCCTTAAATTTATGCAAACCAGCTTTGGTTCTACCAGATTTTATTTTGACCCAATCACCAACTTCAATTTTACCAGCAACAACCTCCGGAAAACTCTTACCATCAGACAGTACCCAATCTTTTAACCAAGCTGGAACCATCCTAGAACCAGGAGAACGCCCACGCATGATCTGAAAAGGAGATTGATGTGTGACACTGTGGAGAGCGGTTCTATACGACCAGATCATGTCCTCAACCAACCGTTTGGGATTTAAGTTGTTGGCCAACGCAAGTTGAATGGTACCTTTAATGAGTCTATTGGACCTTTTGACCATACCATTGCCCATAGGATTGTACAATGAAGTACAAAAATGCCTGACACCACATTTTTCAAATAAACATTTCATTTAATTAGAAGTTAACTGTGTGCCATTATCAGTTAAAATCATATTAGGAAGACCTTCTTGCGAAAAGAGACCCTCTAACACCTCAATAGTGGACTTAGTGGTAATATCTTTAAGAAATTCGACACAAAGCCACTTCGAATGTACGTCAACAACAACTGCAGCAAAGCGCATATACAAAGATACACCAGAAAGAGGGCCTATGAAATCCAAACATAAGTTAGACCAAGGTTTCCCCGGATCGGTGATATGTCCCTTACTACTTTGAAGTCCAACCCTTAACCTCTTCTCACTCTCCTTACAACATTTACAATTTTCTACCCAACCTCTGATCTGATCATCCATCCCTGGCCACCAAAATTCTTGCTTTATCCTCCTAATGGTCATACCCTGACCAAGATGTCCCTCATGAGATAATTTGAAAATATGCAATCTCAACCCAAATGGTGGTACAAAGCGATCTCCTCTCATTATCACTTCTGATCCTGAAAGTGACAATTCGTCTAACAGTTTCCATAAAGTTCTGATAGGAACAGGCAACATACTCTCTCTGGGAGCACCTCTCTTTATTAAAAGAACCACTTATTTTAACGTTGAATCCTTCTCCATTTCAATTAACCACTGATCTTTAGAAAACGCACCTAGTGAAGACTCACACACATCACTAACCGAAGCCACAGCCTCATCAGTATTAGATTTCTCCAGATCTTGATCAACCAATTTTCAATCAACAGACAAACGAGACAAACAGTCTGCCTGAACATTTTTCCAGCCCTGAATAAAAACAATATTGTTAGACCTGACACCTTTGGCGTGGTTTTCCCCCCATCTTTTTGCCTCTGACTCATGTATTTTTGATGCTGTGCTGGATTTCGTTTTTGCTGGTTTAGATGCTTTGGACACTCTGCCACTGCTGATCAGTGCCAGAGTGTAAGTGCTCCCTCTGTAAATTGTCATATTGATTGGATATACCTGATTGGCATATTTGTATCACCATGAAGTCCCTAGTAAAGTGCACTGTGTGTGCCAGGGCTGGTGATGACAGATGTTACTAGTGGGCCTGCAGCGCAGATTGCGCCACCCACATGAGTAGCCCTAAAATGGTGACTCAGGCCTGCCAGCGCAGGGCCTGTGTGCAGTCAGTCACTGCCATGTCCGCCTGGCCAGTGTCCCCACTGGCTGGGCCTAACCCTTCCCTGTCTGTGCACATCAGTCACCCCTATGGAAGGCTCAAGGTACCCCCCTGGGCAGGGTGCAGTGTATGGATAAGGTAGAGCATGAACTAGTGCAGGTCACATGCTCTGGTAGTGAGCGGCAGCCATTTTGTGTGCTCACTGCTGTAAGGCTATCTTGCTCCATAGAGTAACATGGGGGAGGCTGGTCCCAATGGATACCAGCCTATCTTCCCATAGGAACAAGATGGGACATAAGTGAGTGATATCCCTGAACTCAGAATTTAATAACACATCTTTTAGTGAAGGTTGTTTTTAAATCCTGTGTTTGAGAATAGTACTTTTAGAAAGTGGCTGTTCTCTTGTCTAACCTTTCTGTGTGCCTGGGCCTGTTTGTGGATTGACTGTCTGGCCTGAGTGTGACAGGGGCTGCAGAGCCCCCAGGGGATTGTCTGAGTCAGCCCGTGGATGAAAGGCAGCATCTGCTGCCAGGGAAGTGGGAGGAGATCACACCTGATAGTGACAGGGCTGTGCCTGCCTGACCACAAAGCTGGCTCCACCCCCTTGCTGGGCGACTGTCACCTCTGTCCCTGATACTGAGAGGAAGAAGGAAGCCAGGAAACCCCCAGTGCCTCAGCTACACCCAGAACTGGTTTAGACCGGGCTCAGGGTCCACTTGCACAAAGACTTCAAAGGACTTCAAAGACTTTTTGGGGTATAAGAGAAGGACCCCTGACTACAGAAAATCAGATTCTACAATCAAGAGGAACCTCTGCTGGAAGAAGGACTGCTGGAGAACTGAAGGAAGATTGCCTTGCTGTGTGCTCTAAGGGCTGACCTGTTCTGCTGTCGCAACTGAAAGCTGAGGAGGAGAAAGGGACTTTGCTGTGTGCTGTGACCCTACCTGCTTGAAACTGCCAAGACTTTGCTGTGTGCTGTGTCTGCAACTTGAATCTCCAAGGGCCTGAGAAGAGCTGGTCCCCTGTCTGCAACCCAGGGACATAAAGGTTGCCCAAGGACTACAAAACTCTGCTGTGCCCCCTGAAGCTGCTGTGTGGTAAAGAAATCGTGAAACACTGTTGTTTGGCTGTGTAGCGCACTGGCTGCTCTCTAATCTGAGTGAGGGCGCCGCGCTGACCCAGCCTGCCGTGTGGCCGAGATCGACGTGTTCATCGACACGTGTGGGGTGAAGATCTGAGGTTTGTGGGCCTTCCCAGTGCAAGACGCACTGAAAACAACTGTGTGCCGCTTCACCGCCGCGGCCCAGGGCCAGGAATATCCCTAGAAGTGACCGTTCGTGAACGGGAGCTGCAGCGGCGAAGATCGGAGCCGCCGCGCTCCCATTGGCTGAAGGGGCCGAGCCCCCTCACTAACGCCGCGACGGGATAGGCCCGTGCGCCGCAGCGTCATCAAGATTGCCGCGCCGTGATTGGCTGAGGAGCGGAGCATCATCGCCGATCTGTCCCGGGAGCCGCACTGCCATTGGCTGACTCCCGGGTGTGGAAGGAGGCTCGACCCGAACGCCGCGACCGGATTGGTTCCCGGCCTCAGGTCCTCGGGGAGTGCTGCGCGATCACCGCCGGACCCGGGGAAGAGTGACCCGACCTCGCCGTGGGAGTTCGCGAAGTGCCCCAGCCCCCGGCCTGCCGTCTCTGCTCCCCGCCGCTCCCGAAGGACTGAGAGCGGGCGGAGAGGTTGCTGAGACCGGCCGGGCCTGAGCGCGAGTGAGCGCTGATAGGTGAGGTGCGCCTGAGGCCTGAGGAAGCGCTGAACGAGGGAAAAGGAGTCCCCCCAGCATTCCGGTGAGGCGCGCTTGTAGCGCGAAGGGCCCCTGGCGTTAGGGGCTGATTCTTTTGGCCAATTTAACAGCTGGCATTGTTTTTACTGCTCGTTTTTCGAGCTAATATAAAGTAACTCAATATTACTCGTTTTTAATATTGAAGGACAAGAGACTTGAGACTGCTTTGATTAAAGAACTTCCTATTTACCAGTGCAACCACTAAGATTATGTGCAACATTTACCTGAAGAAGTAATTAACATATATTGATGATTCTTACTGCTGAAACTAGATAAAGATATATATATTTTTATAAAATATACTTACCTGTGTGGTCTCAGTTTGTGGTGGATTGGGCATTATTGTTGTGTTGAGTGCAATTATTATACACATTGCCTTGGGGATAAGCCTGCCTGCTCGCGCCAAGCTACCTAGAGGGAGAGCGGAGGTTATCTACTGTGTGTATTCCTTCACCCTGACTAGAAGCAAGGGTCCCTACTTGGTCTAAGGTACTTACCTCTGCCAATTAGAGACCCCCAGATCTAACAAATATCATACAAATACTCTTGCATTCTGGCAGCAAATCTAGCAAGTCGTGCCGAACCCTTCCCAGCTCCACCAGCTGACAAAATCTTTAACAAGGGCTTGTGATCAGTCCTCAAAACAAATTTCACCCCCCACAAATATACTCTAAAATACTCAACACTCCATGCAGCAGCCAACGCTTCTCGCTCTATGACCGAGTAATTCCTGTCAGCTTGAGTTAGCGTTCTTGACGCAAATGTAATGTTTTTTTAAACACCATGTTGAAGCTGCGAAAACACCACCCCAATCCCAGTCAAACTAGCATCCACAGTCAAATATGATTTGCACGCAGGATCAAAAGGAGCCAAAATCCCAGCACTGCAAATGTTGTTCTTGATTTGTTGAAATGATTTTTCTTGCTGCTGTTACCAGACAAATCTATTGCCTTTCCTCAACAAAACTCTCAGAGGTTCAGACAAGTTTGCAAAACCCTTGACAAACTTCGAATAGTATTCGACCAATCCTAAAAAGGATCAGAGCTGATCTCTATCTTTAGGGGCTGGAGCATGACTGATGGCATCTAACAAATTCTTCTTGGGAGCAATTCCACCACTAGAAATAGTCTATCCCAAATACTCAATGCTTTCAGTCAAAAAGACACATTTATCCTTATTGACAGTCAAACCCGTATCTTCCAACTTCAAAAGTACTTGACGCAAAACCAAATTGTGGTCATTAACAGTTTTCCCTGAAACAAGAATGTCGTCCTGAAAATAGACAACACCTGACAATCCCTTTAACATGTTGGATGCGCTGAAAAACACTCGCAGCCGAGGCCAGGCCAAACGGCATACGAGTGAATTGGAACGTACCTTCGGTCGTGATAAAGGCAGTAAGAGATTTGGAGTCAGGATGTAATCTAATCTGGTGATATGCGCTTCTTAAATCAATTTTAGAGAAAAAATTTTCCCCACCCACCGATTGCAATAACTCATTGATATTGGGAAGAGGAAAGGTATCAGTAATAATCTCCCGATTGAGTGACCTGAGGTCGATGTAAAATCTCAAACGACCGTCGGATTTTAGGGTTATAACTACTGGAGAAATCCAGGGAGAAGCTTCAACAGGTTCAATAACCTTTTAGAACAATAGGTCTTGTAATAATTCCTTCAAACCCTGCCTTACAGACAAAGGCACCCTCCTAAGTTTATGTTGAACAGGCGAAGCATTAGGTTTCAAAACGATTTTGTGAACATAATTTTTGACACAACCCAATTTATCTTCGAATACTCTATGGGCAGCATTTAAAATATCTTTAACCTGAATGTCAATCTCAATTACCATGACCACATCTGGTGAATTAGGATTAATTATGATATTCAAATCGAACTGATACATCCAACCCAAAATTGGAGGACCCTCTCTGGCAATATATACTGTGCCCTTAATACTCCTGGTTTTGAAAACAATGGCACCAAACATGTAACCCAACACATCAATGGGTTTACCTTGGTACCCAACTGGACTGATGTCTTTTTCAGCTAAGGAAACATCATGCCATAAAGAAGAAAATGTAGATTCGGGAATTATTGTGAACAAAGAGCCAGAGTCAACCATGTTTGAAACATTTTGACCACAAACGGTGAAAAGAGCGGAGGGTCTTGTTAATCTAGGAGAATCACAAGTTACATTAACAAGTTCGTCCGCATTTTGCTGAATCATTAAAACTCTATTGCCTATTACATTTACCTTAGACTTGACCTTTTCAAAACTATCAACAAGTTTGCTTTTGTCACCACTCTCACCCTGTTTGCACATCCTAAAATAGTGACCTTTACGACCACATTTCCTTCATGTTTGGTCTAAGGCGTTACATTTTTTGAAATCACCCAAATGAAATTGACTCCCACAACGCCAACACTCTTTACCCTTGACTTTGGAGGGAAATTTATTGGAATTATTTTTGTTAAAACGTTTTGAAACAACATTAACTTCACAACCCTCCTCACAATCACCCATTTCAACATTCCCAATCTGTGAAGAATTCTGATCTCTGCGTTCTAATTCTTTAATACATTTCTGTGACTCCTCAATCACATTGGCCATGTCTATTGCATCTGTTAGAGATGGGTCTTTCGCGGCCCACAGCCTTTCTTGAATTTTCCTGTGTCGAGATTGAACGATGAGCTGATCACGAATAAGCTCATCGGACATGTTACCAAACCGACACTTAATAGAAAGTTCGCGTAACCTGGAAACAAAATCGTCAATACTCTCATTCTCAGCTTGAGGATGAGTATAAAAACTGTATCTTGCCATGCCCAAATTAACTTCTTTTAAAAATCTGGTTTCAAGTCTCTTAAGTGCCTCTTTATAAACGTCATCCATAGGTTGACCATTGGGACCAAGAGCTACTGGTAAGTATTTAAAAACTCTCTGACCTTCATTTCCTAGTGTACTCAGTAAAAGTGCCTTCTTTCTTTCAGGGTGAAAATTCTTCCCATCTAGGGCAACAATATAATTATCCAACATTTCAACCCAGTCCTCCCACTCTATCATAGGTGTACCTGGAGAGGATAAAAACATTAGAGGCATAACAATGTTTGAAGCCATGATGGTAAAAACGAAATTACCCAAACAAAACTATAATTTAAAGAAACTCAAAAGCACAGTTAATAACACAGAAAAAGAAATTGAGATAACAGGTGTGCAAATCACCGTACAGACTTGCAGAGAAGATGAGGTGTGCAAATCACCGTGAAAGGATCAGCCAAAACCAGGTGAGCAGATCACCGTAGAACGATTGCCAAATATAAGGCCAGCAATCGAAATCCAAAATCCAAATTCTTGGGACAGTCAGAGAAGTTCCTTTAAGAACAAGGACTGTCACGCTGAAGACGCGAAGAACACACGATAACGTGGGCGAAATGCCAAAAGAACTAAATGACGCGCACAATGCCTACAGGAAGGCAGAGCGTTCCAGCGCGTAACAATGCCCCAAATGACGTGTGCGCTT
The DNA here is from genome assembly GCF_964261635.1 of Lissotriton helveticus. Taxonomy (NCBI): domain Eukaryota; kingdom Metazoa; phylum Chordata; class Amphibia; order Caudata; family Salamandridae; genus Lissotriton; species Lissotriton helveticus. The sequence continues at coordinate 54,732,983 of NC_136070.1, read as the reverse complement.
CAGTGACGTGGAACGACAGAGCGAACACCGAGCGTCAAAGCCACTCGTCAAACGTGAGTCACGTAGCTTAGCGTCAGCGCTCCATTGACGTCAGATGCGTTGCAGTGACAGAGTGGATTGCAACTGTCAAGTCTGGAACGTAGAGAGTTTTGCAAGAGCGCGAAGCGTAAATTTCAAGAAACAGTACCTTAACCGAAGGCAACACAAATTCAAACATAGAAGGCCAATCTTCAGAGAACCAGAAGGACGCAGAACCAAAGGAGATGACGTCCGATCACCAGGTTGCTTTCCAGACGGTGCGCCGAGTCAGTCGAGTCTGCACAAACTTGAAGACACCAGGAATCCGTCGCCAAAAATGTTGTGCCGCTTCTTGGTACAGGTCAGAAACAATTCCGACAAACAAGGCCTTTTCCAGGTTAAGTTTAATGCAAGGAAGCAACCTGGCATCCGACCACCTTGACAGCACAGAACAACTGCCAACTATCGAGTGTCGTACGCCTGACATTCTAGCAAGGAATAAAGAACTCAAACAGAGCGTGCACTGAATCTTTACACAGGTAAGATTCCAACATAACACAGTGCAAAAATTCCTTGGTGTGTAGTTAGTATCACCTGCAACTTACAATCAATGGCCACAGAGATGTATGTGACTAGTCCACCCTTTGGTCTTCCACTCACAGATGGTATGGCTGGGACAAAAAAAGGCCTTGTAGCCTTCCAGGAATAGATCACAATCTACAGACCACGTTTCCTGGAGGCTAATTACCAAGAATTGCTTGACATGACACACCCACCGTGGGTCCTGAAGAAAACAAGTTACTTACCTGTAACTTTAGTTCTCCAGTATTGGAATCTTTCATAGATTCACATGCCTGAATCATTCCCCGTCGTCGAGACGGGAGTCTCCGGTATATAAAAAAGCAGTGCTTAGTAGTATAGCAAACTGAAAAGAGGCCTAGGCCCATTTCCCTTTTGCAACCCATAGCCTTTGTTATGTAAAAAAGGCCCAAACTTTTCTCTGAACCAATCAGAGCTCCTCACCCTCTAGAACACTCCTGAGAGAACCTTCTGCCCCTCAGATTTTTCGCGCACTTGTGCATAGAACACTTCTTGTGCTAAATCCGAGGTGAGCCTCTCAGGGGAGGAGGGTGGGTGCATGTGAATCTATGAAAGATTCCAATACTGGAGAACTAAAGTTACAGGTAAGTAACTTGTTTTCTTACTCCAGTATTGGAACTTTCATAGATTCACATGCCTGAATCAGAATAGCGAGCAGTGAAAAAACAAAGCACATTTTCCTGATACATTACATAATCATGCAATACCATTGGAAAATGAAGCATAATCTCATATACATATATATACATACTTATATAAAATGTGACTTTGTAAAGAAAAGAAATTATGGATGGAGGGATGCAAGAAAGGCTCACCGTTACTGGATGATATTCCGCATTAGCGCCTCTCCCACCGCTGCATCCGATTCTGCGGCTGCCTCCAAGCAGTAGTGCCTGGTCAAGGTGTGCGTAGATGCCCAGGTTGCTGCTCTGCAGATATCCTGGATTGACACTTCTCCAAACAGTGCAGTGGATGTGGCCACCGCCGTCGTGGAATGGGCACGGACTTGTGCATTCAAAGGCTTTCCAGCAGCTTGATGACAGTAGACAATCTCACTGTAAATCCATTTGGCAATTCCCCTATTTGACCATGGGAAACCTTTCCTGGGTGCGCTGAAGGCGACGAATAACTGAGAAGACTTGCGAAACGCCTTAGTTTCTTTCAAGTAAAATTTCATACATCTCTAAACGTCCAGCGAGTGCAATACTCGTTCTGCCGCTGTCGATGGATGAGGAAAGAAACGTTTCAACACCAATTGTTCGTTCAAATGAAAATCAGTTGGCACCTTCGGAATGAACTTCGGGTTTGTCCTGAGATCATTCTATCCTCCTGAAACTGTAAGACAGGCATCTGAATCGTGAGCGCCTGTAGTTCACCTACTCTTCTCGCTGAAGTCAATGCAATGAGAAGAGCCACTATCCAGGACAAGAACTTCAGATCTGCCCTATGTATCGGTTCAAACGGTGGTTTCATCAATTGAGAAAGTACAACATTCAGATTCTATAATGGTGGTGGAGGCTTTACTGGAGGAAAGACTCTGAATATCCCCTTCATAAATTGTTTGATAATCCTTGAGGACCATAAAGATGGGCCTGACGATGACCTCCTGTAGCGGGATAACGCAGCCAAATGCCCCTTGATGGAGGCGTGTGCTAATCGTGACTTTGCTAACGGCAGAATGTAAGGTATAATTTTGATGAGGTGCAGCAGTAAGAGGGTGACCATCATGTCTCTTACACCACCGACAAAACCTTTTCCATGTCATCCGGTAGGTTTTGTTGGTACTCTCCGCTCTGGCCTTGGACAGGATCTCCCTACATTCGTGTGAGATGTTCAGATGGCTAAACTCACAGTGTTCAGGAGAAAGGCTGCTAATCGCAAGGATTTCGGGTCCGAATGGAGCACCTGCCCCTTGGACATTGTCAGAAGCGATGGAATAAGGCGCAACCGAATTGGACGGTCCTCCGACAGCAGCAGCAGCAGTTCCGTGAACCAGTGTTGTCTGGGCCACCACGGGGCTACTAGGATCAGCCTGCACGGCTCTTTCTTGATCTTCACTAGTACGACGGGGGAAGAGGAATTGGAGGAAAACCATAGGCAAAGATGCCTGACCATGCCATGGAAAACGCATTCCCTCAAGATCCCTTCTGGGGAAGCCAGCTTGCGAAGTACTAACAATTTCTGTTTTCCCTTGTAGCGAAAAGGTCCACTATCGGTGTTCCCCATCTTCGAAAGACGCTGTCCAGGATCCCCTGGTCTAGCTCCCATTCGTGGCAGGACAATATTAGCCTGCTGAGAGTATCCACCTTGACGTTTTGATCCCCTTGGAGGTGTTCTGCTGCCAATGATATTCCTTGCTGAAGAGCCCATTCCCATATCTCCTGGGCTTCCTGAGACAGGGAGAGAGATCTCGTTCCCCCTTGCTTGTTCACATAATGCATCGCCGTAGTGTTGTCTGTTCTTACCAACACCAGCGAACCTCTTATCCTTGGCAGAAAAACCAGTAATGCCAAGCGGATCGCTCTGAGCTCCAGCAGATTTATGTGTAACTGCTGCTCCTGCGCCTTCCAACGACCGCTGACTTGAAAGTCCTGAAGGAAAGCTCCCCATCCTTCTAACGACGCATCCGCCGTTACCATTAGTGGAGCCGCTCTTGCCAGAAACGTCAGTCCTTGAGACACATTGGCTTTTTGTGTCCACCACTTTGCTGCCTGTATCATCACTGGTGTCACCCTTAATGTATCGTCAAAGGATCCCTCCGCCTGATGCCATTGGAGATCGATCTGTTCCTGCCATGGTCTCATCCTTAGCTTGTAGCAAGGTACCAGGGGAATATCAGAGGACATCGTGCCCAGCAAGAATTTGTACCTGCGGACTGAAAGAGACTTTCTTTTTACCAACTCTTGGAAGAAGGACATAATCCTCAGTTATCTTTCCTAGGAGGGAAACGCTTTGTTGCATTCCGTGTCCAATATTGCCCCCAGAAATGTCGCTGGAGTCGGACACTATATAAAGATTAATGGTCCTCCGGCTACTGCCAATCGAAGATACAGTCTAAAGGAAGGATGAAGGGGATGTGCAAATAATCATCCTGTAAGTCTAGAGTGGTAATATGATCCCCTGGGTTTAAGAGTAGCCGAATGTCTAGGAACAGCATTTGGAAAAAATGGCTTCTTACGGTAAGTATTCAGAACCCTCAGGCCTAGAATAGGGCGCTATTGCAGGGCATTCTTCCGAACTGGGAAGAAAAACCGGAGTAAAAAAACTTTTTGTTTTTGCAAGATCGGCACCGGTTCTATTGCTCCCTTTCGGAGCATTGTCCGAATCTCCAAACGAATCTGAGATAGATGTTTTAAGTCTCTTGACTTGTCTGCAGTGTTGGAGGGAGGGAATCGAAGAAAACTGAAGAGTGTGTGAATTTTAGTATATTGAAGGCCCATCTGTCTGTTATTTTCTGTCAATAATATAGATGGGAAGCAACTCTCCCACCAATGGAACTCGTGGAGAGGAAAGGCAACATGCAGCCAGATCCCTGAGGTTGTCATTATCTTTTACCAATGTTTTTTCCCTTGACGACCTTCTCGTCCTCTAGGAGCAGACTTTGTATAGTTTGTTGTACCTCCTATTGTTGACAATATGGTTGTGATGATGAGGAATAAAAGGGGTTATCTTCCCATGTTGATAACTCCCTTTGTAGGATGACAGGTCTCTTTCCCAGTCACCTCGGAAAGGCACCTAACGGTATCATAGTATACCCAGGGTATTTGTAGTATCTGTATCTCCTTTGATACCTTGAAATGCCTCATCCGCTTGTTTCCCAATAAATCTTAACCATCGAAGGGGAGATTCAGGATCCTAATTTTGGACTTCTGGTCTTAAGGCAGTCGACCTTAACCACCTCTGACTCGTTAGCACCTTCGTTCGCCTCATGTCTAATGGTCTCTGGGAAGAGGTCCATGTTAGGCGCCATATTGCACCATATATGCCTGTATTAACTGCCCAGAATAGCAAAGGCATTATCTGCTTTGCCTAAGAGAACAGACATGGATGAGAATCTCTGTCTTGCGTTGTCCAAGCATCTCCCCTCCCTGTTAGGAGGTGTTGATATAGGCGTAGAGGGATTCTTAGGTTCCTGTTGCGCCACTTGCTAAAACACAAAATGAGATTTTGGATGGTTTTGAATGGCTACATGAAATCGTATAAGAAGTAATACGTTCGTATTGTCGACATAGGAAGCTAGAATCTCTCGCAGCTGTTTCCATTATATTATGGAATCTGCGGAGAATCCACCAGACCTGGTGAGGGAGATGCCGGAGATGGATTCAAGTAATCATCCCATTTTTTGTTGGGATCTGTCATTTCTCCCTCTTCCTGGTCATCATCATCCTCTGCGGTGACCGGATTCTGGTGGTGTATTATTCGAGGAGTTGCCAGCCTAACTTCTTGTTGTGGCTCCCTGTTTCTAACTGGAGTTGTAGGGATGGGATTTCCTGAGCAGCTGGTGCCGGCGGAAACCTCTTTACATAGTCTGCCAGCATAAACTGCAGATCTATCATCATGAAGCATGGCATTCCAACCATTTCTTCCTGGCACTCATGGCGATAGTGCTGTTGCTGAGGATATTGGTACTCCTCATAGTCTTTCCTCATACTTCACACGTAATTGTGATGGACTACTAGCGTATCCAAAAGGTTCTTTCACCGTCGTCGACGACCATCGTAGACGACCACCGTCGTCGACGACCACCGTCTTAGACGACCACCATCGTAGACGACCACCATCGTAGACGACCACCGTCGTCGACGGCCATCGTAGACAGTCATCGTAGACGACCACCGTCATAGACGACCACCATCGTAGACGACCACCATCGTAGACGACCACTGTCGTCGACGGCCATCGTAGACAGCCATCGTAGACGGCCATCGTAGACAGCCATCATAGACAGCCATCGTAGACAGCCATCGTAGACAGCCATCGTAGACGACCACCATCGTAGACGACCACCATCATAGACGACCACCGTCGTCGACGGCCATCGTAGACAGCCATCGTAGACGACCACCGTCGTAGACGACCACCGTCGACGACCATCGTATACGACCACGGTCGTAGACGACCACTGTCGTAGACGACAACCATCGTAGACGATGCCATCGTAGACGATGCCGCCGTAGACGATGCCGCCGTCGACGGAGAGGCTGCCTTAGTCTTTACCTCAGAGGTATAAAAGACTGCTTCCTGAAGGGTTCTTTGACCAGAGGAAGTGCTTTTGACGGCTCAGAAGTCGTCTTTTTAACATGATATTTCCCCAAAAGCATGTCCTTTCTTCTCCTTTTCCACAGAGTGAGGAGATTTTGAAGGACTGCGCCCAGAAGACCCATGAGTGGTCTTTTTGAGGGCCTTCTCAGGACGTTCCCCTGAGGAATGAATTTGAGGAGATTTTTATCTCTTATGAGATCTCCTAGATTCAGGCATGTGAATCTATGAAAATTCCAATACTGGAATAAGTTGTCTTTGTAACATGATCTTTCCCCAAAAGCATGTCTGTTGAAAATTAGTACGGTTTGGTGAACATTATCTGCGCCATCTTGCCTCTTCCCCTGATGCCACACTTTTGTCGTGCGCACCCGCCATTTTAAGATGCCCTGATCAGAGCGAACCCTTTTGCATGCCGCTGGCCCCTGATATAGCCCTTCGCCCTCACTAAGCCTGCACGCTGACCAACCCCCTGCTTGCACCTGCCTTGAATCATAAACCCCTCTTCGGCGCTGCTCTGCCCCAGGCCCTCATCCTGTTCCCAGCGCGACACCTCCCTTCTTCCCTTTCACGATCCCCGGCCCTTAGATGCAAACCCCCTTTTTTCCCCCGTGTGCCCGTTTGTCTTCCCCGTTCCCAGGCCGACACCCAGCACTGCCGATACCATTCCTTGCCCCTCCCCGTACAATAGAAAGCTTCCCCCACCAAAGGATCCCCGGGTTGATCAAAGCCCCCACTCCATGAGATCCGATCAAATCCCCCACATTCCGCGAATCGGCGGAATATCCAGCTGCGCGATACTCATCACCTGTTGTGACTAGGGTGGGGACTTCAACTGTAAATGTGTGTGGGAACGGGCCCAAAGGGGAGTTCCGGGAATGTCTTTTCCATACATCAAAGCTTTAACATGAATATGTAATCTGCAATAAAGTCATAAAACAGTGTATAAGAGGCCAGGCCTCAGAAATGTAGCTAGAGCACCTCAGAACGATACCTTCTGCCCGTTTTGTTGTGTTCTCCTCCGGAGAGAATAAAAACCTTGTTTCCTGCCTTCCAGTCTCCAGCGCCTGCCTCTTCATTGATTAAATAACTAGAGGGTCACAGAGGCAATACCGCCGGGCAAATACCGATTGTCCCCGACCCGTCACAGGTTTAACAATTGGCGTCCCAAGCGTGGGGCCCATCAGCGACTCGTGGATCCAGTGGGAGAGGTCCCGACGACAGAGTGAACGACTGCAACGATCGGGAGAGCTCTTGCCCAATAGACCCTCGTCTGGCAGCCGATCATCCAAACTTCACTAGTTCCGAACAGACCTCTCTCGAGTGATCTACGGTCCTGACTGGGAACCATTAGGAGTGCCGTGAGAAATACGAGAAAAAGAGGACGAACGGGCGCTGGATTCGGAAGACAAGAAACTGTCCACATGGTCCGGGTAAGGTCGTGTAATCACGACAAGTTGCGAAATGATTGCTTGATTGTTTGATTGCTTGATTATTTATAAAATACTAGTATTACTCTTTGTTTGACCTATTTGGAGATTCACTGTCTGCACACGGAGAAACAGTAGGCTCCTTCTCTTTTGCAAACGGTGAAGGATAGGTAACGTAACCGTCGCGCCTATCTTTCTCCCCCACTGACTCTATTATTTCTTAACGGTTTTTGGGAGACTCCCCTCTCCCTCACTGATTAAACTGGGTTCTTTAACCCCGAACTACTGTTCACAGATTGTCTTCTGGAGATTCTCTGTCTGCAAACCGGAAACAACAGCTTCCTCTTTGCGGTTAGTGAAAGGGTAGAGGACGCAGACTTTTGCGCCCTACTTACTCTCCCCATTGTCCTTTTTCTATCCTATTTATTTATTTATTAATTGCTTGATTGTTCCGCGCTCTTGGTTACTTTTTATTTTTGTTCATGAGGTATTCACTGCCTGCAAACAACGTAGAATAGGAATATTCTGTCTAGTCTTTGCACCTAGTGATAAGATAGGCACTGCTGACTTATTAGTCCCTCGTTACGAGCCGTCATGTCTGTCTTCTCCCCATTGATTGATAATTGGTTCAGCCCGGACCGTGTATTAGAGGTGGACCATATATCTCCACTAGAAGGCACCCCTAATAAGGACATGTTCATAAACTATGGATTAGTTACCATAGCCTATAATAAATTGTGGCACAGGTATACCAAAGAAAGTCAAGACAAACAGTGGCCACTGGCAGGATCCTTTGACCTTGATAAAATAGAAACGTTAGAAATAGCCCTTCGAAATAATAAGACAACGCCTATTATGCTCGACAGTCTCGGTATGTGGCGCAGAGAGGCTATGCAACGACAGAGAAAAGACGAGGACAAACCAAGTAGAGAAATATACCGACAGGACAACCCCAGGACACCGCTACCCACAAGTTATCCCCCGACACTACGCAAAAGACGACCAGACTTAGGGCCAGACCAATGCGCTTTTTGTAGATATGTCGGACACTGGAAAGCCCAATGCCCGACTCTACTGAGCGTGAGTAAAGGCAAAGGGCCGACAGGAACGACAGATCGGCAGTATGAGAAAAAGCGCGAGACAAAGAAGAACCCGACTTACATAGACAGACCAGATAGAACCACCACGTTTGATTATGCCCGATGGCACAGATTTCGCCAGGACAATTTCAGCGGCATGCTCAAGTTCTCCTAGGTCGGGCAACGTCAAGACGGGAACCCAGCCACGCTTTAAGATTCACAAACGGAAAGAGATAATTATGACCAATAACTGTTTGATATTCGTCTTGGGTCTTTGTATGTCGTACTTGTACTGTCCCCCCCCCCCCCGTCTGAGTTTGAGTGTATGTAATGTACGAATCTGCGTCATCCCTCTACACGTGTTTCCGTGTTACTCAACCTCTGTTAAGCAGAAACTTAGCATAAAAGCAACCTGGAAAGAAAGAAATGGTACAACAAAATCCGTAGACCATTGATGAACTTGAACTTTTAATTTAACACAGCAAACAAGAAATAATAACGGTAAACTGTAGAAAATGAAAGTCAAACAGAACATTCACCCCCCATTCTGGAACCTTCCAAAGTAGGGCAGGGTTACGGCTACGCCCAACCAGCGGCAACCCATATAAGGCGGGCCCCGCTGCCAACTCTTGGTCAGGAAATCTTAACATATGGGGAAGCCGGAGGAGAGGCAGGGGCCAGCGGAATCCAGCCGAAACGGCCCTGGGTAGTTGCCGGTAGTCCCGCCACATGCCTCCTCGGCCCAGCCGCAACGGGCCTGGATAGACTTAAGTAGTCCCGCCACATGTCCAGAGAAGAGCGAGGCACCTCTTCCTTTTCTCCTCCGCAACAGCCGCAGCAGCTCTGGGCGGCGGATGCCCTGTCCATACCCCTGCAGGAATGCGTCCAGGTCGGGCCGGGAGGGAGAGGCGACGCGGACGAGCCTCTCCCACCTCCACCGATAGGAGGTCTCCCAGCCCCCGGCCCAACGCCGAACACCCCCAGTCAGGCGATGGTGCCCATACTTGCACAGCACCAAACACACCATGGTGGCACCCCAGTATTTGCGCAGCACCGAACGTGCAATGGTGGCCATATTTTCGGAACACCGAACCTGCAATGACTGCACCGATACTCGTGCCGCGCCAAATGCGCGCCACAGGTGGCCATACTCCCACAGCACTGAGCACAAGACTTGGGGAACACCGGATGTGGAGAGACCTTCATGCGGGGCGATGAAAAAGAGCAGCATGGAGTGCATCGGGAGAAGGAGACGGCGCGAACGAGTCTCCCTCGCCCCCCCAGGTGGGGGCATCACAGCTGCACCCCAGCCGAACGTCCCGCTTTCACACAACAGGGACCTCTTCCTTTCACTCCGAAGGATCTCTTCCACTCTTGCAAACTCGACGAGAGTGGCCCCTGTAGGGCCTCAAAATGGCGTCTGGGTCCGCTGGAAGGCGGGCCCCGGCCACTAGAGTAACTTTGACCAGCAATATAACTCGGACATTTGCCCACTGGGGCACGAGCCCCCATCTCCGACAGCATCTCCGCAGCCTTGAAGATCCTACAAAAGTCCCCGGCGGAACCTTCGGCCTCTGCAGGTTTCCGGTAAGGGACGGCTGCCTTGACCGCCAACGAAATAAACATGACATTGCCACTCCTTCTGTTAGCATGAATTCTAGAACTGCCGAAAAGGACTCTGGTCCAAACGGCCAGTAATGGGAAACATTTCCCCTGATGCTACTTCCGGACTGAGCCGGCCCCGCCCAAAATGGCGCCGGTATCAAGAGGGACTTGCGAACACCTCGTGGTGTTCCTTCGCACTAATATAAACTTGATGTTCTGAGACTTTATATGATCCTTTGTACACTTGGCTAGAAAAGACAAGGAGAGCTCACTCGACGAACAGTATGAAAGGATCCCGTTAAAAATGTTGATTACAAATGTACAATGTATTATATTTTTATAGCTGATGTATAACCTCATCTACGACGCACACATACAGTATGCATATAGGAAATCTGATTGCAACTATTATGATTATGCTTCTAAATTATGAAATAAATGCCCCCGAACCCCCAGCCAATTAATAGACATTTTAGTTTCCTGCAAATGAATGAATAAAACTTTCCAATGTATTTATTTCCGCAAGACGACACTCCCACTGTACGCGCTTTAACCATTGCCATGTCCGACCAAATACGACTGCACCCTCATCATCCACGTACTGAAATGATTCCGAGAAATAAAGGTTTTCGAAACTATGAACGGGTATTGCATGCTTTATTCAAAAAATGTGGGATCGGTGGGAAAGTTCTTTTCTGTGCACCCTACTCTGCTCTCTCTTTAAGGTTGAAAGAAGATGGTTGCCCAGCCCTGGAGGACGGATCGGATCGACAACACGACACTCTGCCTTCAAAGTACGCGACTGACTCATGAACTCTCGCGTGGAGGAAGACCTTGACTTCCAAGGATGGGTAAAACGAACGGTGTAAATGAGGGAATGTAAAAGGAGGGTGAAATGAAATGATGTAAACGTTATAAAGTACAACGTTCCAAGGTATCAGGGAACGGAACTGACCCAAGAACCGAAGAACCTTAGAACGCCACAGCGTTGAAGGAGGTTTAAGGATCCCGATAGTGAGATACGTCCTTTGACTAGATACCTCGCACTAGGCACCTCTGGTTTCCTTTTCACGTTCCCCGCACACGACCTATATGGACACACTGCCCCCCCCCCCCCCCCCGACTCCAGAAACCATATCCCCGGGGACTCTGCCCCGAGGAGGGAAGACGAGTAAGAGGTGAGTAAAGGACTCTTGAATACATGTATTTAAATATGCGCGAATGCTGTTCTCTCCCCTCCCCCCCCCTTTTTTTCCTCCCTCTGCAGGTTACATCAGAAATTACAGCCGAGGTGTGGCGAAGATCTGAAGCCTTGCCATGTCTAATACACGAAGCAGACTAGCGCCGCAAGGTGGTGCCTAAGCACGCCTGCAAACTACTCGCGTATCGGACAAACCCGAAAAATTAGCACGACCTGATAAAAAGTGATCACCCTTAAACCAGACCGGACGAATGAACCCATGTCACGTATGATGCGAAACTATGAGAGAATGTGTGTGTGTGACCGAGGCGCTGACCCAACTGGTCGAAGGACCGAGAAGGCGAGAAAGTGCGACAAAATGGTACCTCCTCTCTTCTTTCCTTTTCTCAAGGCACGTCCCCTCTACCCTGTCTAATACTCAAACTGCATGATTACAAGATCCTAACGCAGACCCGTGAATGTCCTTTACTGTGTAATGCACTAAATAGCCTTTCTTGAATACACTGCCACCCTCTCTGTTGCACGTGTACTATTTAGCCTGCCGTTGCACTCTCTCTCTCTCTCTCTCTCTCTCTCTCTCTCTCTCTCTCTCTCTCCTTCTACTTTTGCACTCCCACTCTTCCGAGCGATTAGCCCCGAAATTGGCAGACTGCCACCCCTAGCGCACCACCTAATTGGCTTCAAATACCGTCAGTATTTGCACAAAAACTTGTCTTTAATACAATCACCCTGAGACCGTGTCATTACCTCTCCTTTTCCGCTAGAAGTCAATGAACCGAGGTTGGGCCGTAAGGGAAAGGACAGGTAAGACGACAGAGGTTCCCTAATCTGGCCCGTAATAAGGGAACTACATGTCAACGGCTCCTATGGTATAAAACAAGGACCTCAGAATACGCGACCCTCCCCGCCCCGAATTGTCGCAATACCCAAACAGGAAAAATGATCACCCCTGTTACATCCCCTGTATCAGCCGCTCCAAACTGGAGTTATGAAACTACCCCTCATTCCCGGTTGTGAGGAATGGGTCGATTTACGCCCTTACCACAAGTTTCTATGTCCCTAGTTGTCTCCCATAAAACCCCTGTCTTTTCTGATTAAGTACTCAGGCCGTAGGAAGCTACGTAGGAACCAGAATGATGTTTTACAAGATTAAAAGACTAGACCAAAGTGAAGAAGTCGTTGAAATGAACCCTGCTGAAAGTAAAAATATAAAAAAAAAATGTTTAGTTGAAAAACAGGACGCATTGATAAAAAGAACTGTTTAGCCTATGTTCGTCCCTCAGCAAAATATCTGTTTAGTACCATGTCGATAGCACACAGTACCCTTGGTAAATATAAAGCCCTAGAGAACGGCATAACTTTGTCAAGCCCGTCTTACGAAGGTGGGTCTCCATCAGATAAACTGTCGAAACTGTAATAAATAATTATGAAGGAAAGCCATAATACCTCCAACAGGCCCGTCATCGGTCATTTATATGTTAGTTGTGAACCCTAAAATAACGGACGTTTTCATTTCTATCTGAAGCTGGGAGAGAAATAGACTTTTGTGATTTCCTTCCTCTGCAAATTCTCTAAAGACTGTCTTTTCACACTCGTTTAAGGGTACGGCTGTCAGGAGAGAGAAGGACCGGATGTGGGAGCACGAGGCCTGACTGCAGACTATGGAACACCTACGACATGGGCCAAGGCGAGACCGCGACAGAACAGAGCTACAGGACGAGGCACTACCTCCAGCAAAGTGAGAAGAAAGGGCTAAACTGATGCCCCCGCTCTATGTTCGAATGTGTGCCGAAAGGTCCCCGCTCTCCAGACTCGGTCACGAGCCCGCCCATCTGAAGTCTCTCGTTCCCCTAGTTTGTTCCTAATTTGGCCTTGCTCCATCCCCCTTTTTCTCCGACCTACCCTATGGACTGTTTTGTACGCTCTTCTTCCATCTGAACTTTCTGACAATCACCTCAAAGGACACAGGGCGAAAAGGACCTTTCCGACCAGAAACGCGAGGAAAGGGTCGTGCCCTGCAACGCAGAACTTAGAATAGAGCTGGACTTGTAGCTCCACCGCCGGTGCTCCACAGCGCCAACGAAAGACAACAAAGAATAATGAGAACTCGTTAACTTCGAACATTTGACATCCTCAATCACCGTTTCTGCTATGCCTCATTTCTCTCCCAGCCGCCATTGTATTGATCATGCTCCAATCCGAATCTGATATATGTAATAACCTACCAGTTCACGTTATGAAATGTACTTGCTGCTCTCGCTACAGAATCGTTTTTTGTATTACATTTCTATGACTTTCCTGCTAAAACAAATTGATCAAAGTTTATCAAATAGGTCCACCTCCTAAAACTAGAAATGTTAAAATGTATTGTTTACAACTCTTTTCATCTAGGGTTCCTACCGTTTTCTTTCTCATGCCCACCACAATAGAACCGAGTAGAAAATGAACCAGCAAGATGTCTTGAATATGTTAAAGGGAGGACTGTTGAAAATTAGTACGGTTTGGTGAACATTATCTGCGCCATCTTGCCTCTTCCCCTGATGCCACACTTTTGTCGTGCGCACCCGCCATTTTAAGATGCCCTGATCAGAGCGAACCCTTTTGCATGCCGCTGGCCCCTGATATAGCCCTTCGCCCTCACTAAGCCTGCACGCTGACCAACCCCCTGCTTGCACCTGCCTTGAATCATAAACCCCTCTTCGGCGCTGCTCTGCCCCAGGCCCTCATCCTGTTCCCAGCGCGACACCTCCCTTCTTCCCTTTCACGATCCCCGGCCCTTAGATGCAAACCCCCTTTTTCCCCCCGTGTGCCCGTTTGTCTTCCCCGTTCCCAGGCCGACACCCAGCACTGCCGATACCATTCCTTGCCCCTCCCCGTACAATAGAAAGCTTCCCCCACCAAAGGATCCCCGGGTTGATCAAAGCCCCCACTCCATGAGATCCGATCAAACCCCCCACATTCCGCGAATCGGCGGAATATCCAGCTGCGCGATACTCATCACCTGTTGTGACTAGGGTGGGGACTTCAACTGTAAATGTGTGTGGGAACGGGCCCAAAGGGGAGTTCCGGGAATGTCTTTTCCATACATCAAAGCTTTAACATGAATATGTAATCTGCAATAAAGTCATAAAACAGTGTATAAGAGGCCAGGCCTCAGAAATGTAGCTAGAGCACCTCAGAACGATACCTTCTGCCCGTTTTGTTGTGTTCTCCTCCGGAGAGAATAAAAACCTTGTTTCCTGCCTTCCAGTCTCCAGCGCCTGCCTCTTCATTGATTAAATAACTAGAGGGTCACAGAGGCAATACCGCCGGGCAAATACCGATTGTCCCCGACCCGTCACAGGTTTAACATGTCCTTTCTTCTCCTTTTTCACAGAGTGAGGAGATTTTGAAGGACTGCGCCCATAAGACCCATGAGTGGTCTTTTTGAGGGCCTTCTCAGGACGTTCCCTCGAGGAATGAGTTTGAGGAGATTTTTATCTCTTATGAGATCTCCTAGACGCCGCCTCATCACTGTCACTGGGGAAAACCTCCTTTCTGGCCTTAGCGTTTGACACCCTATAAAAGGGCGGCCTCAACGACCTCTCAGAACTTATTTGAGAAAATGCGACATACCTTGCGATCTGTGGCCTGCGGGTATAGACAGTAAATCTAGTCAGTGTGAGGTTAATCAGTGCAGTGCAACCTCTTGGAACAAGTTGTACAGGCTCTAAATGATCCTTTCTTCTCCTTTCCAGACATTCCTTAAAGAGTGTATTTGAAGATAATCCATAGTAGAACAGAAACGAAAATCGTCTCGCAAAGGGCCAGATTCTGAGAATCTGGCCCTTTTTGAGCGCAATTATTGCATTTGGGATTCATCATCCCAAATGCAATAATCGCTTTTATAGAATTCGCTATTGTGCGAGGAATTGCATTTAAGGAATCTCTATTAGAGATTCCTTAAATGCAATTCATCAACCAATTTTAAATTGGGAATTCGCTATATTTGGCCGCTATTTACCACGAAGTCTGACTTCGTGGTAAATAGCGAAAAAATAGATTAAAGCACTTTAGTGCATTTTTTTCTTTTGCATGTTACACACACACATGTCCTTTGGACATGTGTGTGCGCAACACCTGTGTAATGTTGCATTTCAGGGGTGCTACAGGGTGTCCTTTGGACATCCCTGGCACCCTTGAAAACGCTTCCTTATTTGCGATTAGCAATTTGCTAATCGCAAATAAGGAATGTGTAGGAATCGCAATTTATTTAGCAATTCCTACAAGAATCCCGTTTTGCAAGTCCTTAATAGCGATTCCTTATGAATCGCTATTAGGGGCTCGCAAAACGGGAGAATGATGAATCAGGCTGATAGTTCCTTAAAGAAGTTAAAAAACACAGAGTTTGAGCAGAGCTCAAAGGAGACTCCCTAGCACAACGTGCGGTAGAAAAACCTGAGGGGCAGAAGGTTCTCTCAGGAGTGTTCTAGAGGGTGAGGAGCTCTGATTGGTTCAGAGAAAAGTTTGGGCCTTTTTTACATAACAAAGGCTATGGGTTGCAAAAGGGAAATGGGCCTAGGCCTCTTTTCAGTTTGCTATACTACTAAGCACTGCTTTTTTATATACCGGAGACTCCCGTCTCGACAACGGGGAATGATTCATGCATGTGAATCTATGAAAGTTCCAATACTGGAGTAATCTTAGCTGCCTACCCAGCAATATTCCAGGACAGGAAGTTGTTCAATCTCACCGCTGAGAGCCCCACAGCTACCTCCCCTGGAGACTGGAGAGATGCAACCGTCTCTGGCCCTGGAGATACAGGGCCCCTCAGTCAATCGCATTCCTCCATGCTGGTTAAGGCAGCAAATCTATTATTCGACACCAATGTATGGGCGGTGCCAAATTGCCTATCTAATTCTTGTGGTAGTTGGACCATAGGTTTGGGCTGTTGTCTAGGGAGCAGTCTATTTAAGTAACCCCCTCGGTTAGGTACCCTAGGGCCAATTGCAGTCGTGTCCCCAAAGGGGACCTGCCTGTAAAAATAGCCCAAGGGTAATGCCTTAATGACAGATCCCACTAAATGGGTAAGGCTAAAGTCCCTGGAGAGAATACGGCCTGCGATGAAGGGGTTATCAAAATTTATGTTAACACAGTCACCTGTCCCCTGTTTACTTGAACTCCCAATCCAGCTGACCCTACGTGCCATGAGGAGGTTTTTGGACACATGGGCGCCCAGGGTTGTATTGTATGTGAACCAGTGGTTGATTTTATTTAACAACTGCCCAAAAACTTCACTCGTCCCATTGGGGAGGGCGGGTACACGCCCCAAAATCACAACATACGGAGTGGATTCGGGTGGGTGATCAATCGTTGGGAGATTCGTCGCCTGGGGAACCCTGCCCTCTGGCCTCCTGTCCCTTTGAGGCACTGGGGACCCTGTTCTTAAAGATGACTGCTGTGTGGTAACTGGAGTATCTACACTGGTGGGCCTGGTACTGTTCAAATAATTCTTGTCTGATGCCTCACTATTAGCTGCTGGCCTCACACTACGGGCTACCCCTTTTCCTTTCCACCCCGCTCTTTCACCCTCAGTGGCTGTTTGGGCTTTGGGCATATTTATGCTGGTTATCGGAATAACCGGCGGAGTACAAACCGTCATCCTTTCTAACTTAGAGAACCTATCTTCCACTAGACATATTTTTTTAAAGATAGGGT
The DNA here is from genome assembly GCF_964261635.1 of Lissotriton helveticus. NCBI lineage: Eukaryota > Metazoa > Chordata > Amphibia > Caudata > Salamandridae > Lissotriton > Lissotriton helveticus. The sequence continues at coordinate 54,716,094 of NC_136070.1, read as the reverse complement.
CTAATAAGGTGTTCAGCATGGTTTCGAGCCTGCCCCAAAAGTTCCCCTCCTGCGTACTGTCAGTTAGCGGCCCAGCCATAGTCTGGTTCGAGGAAGTAAGATTTCCCTCGCTACCAACACTTGTAGTAGGAACAACTCATTCTTTCCTTCCAGATGTGCCCTGTGCAGATTTGTTTGATTTCGTTGCTCCCCGGCACTTCCTTTTTACGGCGGGGGATTCGTTAACACATTTTGATTTTGCTTTCTGCCCTCTGGTTGTCGCTTTGGATTTTACAGGGCTGGATTCCTGCTCCAGGGATGAGCAGGAAACAGAGTTAATCAATCTTACTGGGACAACAAGTGGTGACTGGCTCAGCCGGGACAGGGATGCATCCTGATTGGACACCGGCAGAGTGTCAGGGAAAGCAGGAGTCAAGGAGAGTCTACCTTGCGGGGGTTGAGGCTCAAGGGATAGCCGACGTTCAGTCAATTTAATTTCATTAATGAGGACAGATTCGGCCCTCGTTATGAAAGCGTCTAAAGTTCCAGCCACACTTTTCCCCAAATTTACTTTCCGCTTATTCATGATTAGCAACTTTTTGGCACACAGGGTTATTTTCTCTAATCCCTTGTAAAGTGCAAATTTGCTTTTAAAGACAAAGTGGCTAGTGTAATGTACAATGTGCAAAATGCAGGACAATGGTAAAACAACAAAAATAACAAGTTAAAAAGGCTCCTCAGAACTTTATATATTACAAAGTGCTGGATACTTGTACAGTGGATGGCAGTCAAATTAGAAAACAGTTAATCACAGTAGGAGCGCTAAAGTGCAATATGGGGTACAGGATCCTTGCGCATGGGTCAGAGTCCAAGCCAAATTAGGTATAAGTGGTGTAGGCCCTCCTTGCCGCCAGGGCAAAGTACGTTAAGAGTATGCGGGTGTCAAAACAACTCTTGAACTGGCGGTCATCTAAAAAAACAATTATACCATGGAGCCAATAGTACTTGTAAACAAGCTCCAAAGCCTGCACAAGGGTCCTCGATTGCGGATGAAAAGGGGGTGGCCCTGCCCTGGCGATGATGGGCGCAGGACGGGCCACCCTTGGTGCCCACGCGCGTCCTGTGGGAGGGCTGCTGGAGATTTATGGCGCCAGCTAGCGCCACAATGACGCCCACAGCAGGTGACTGGCAAAGCCTGCTGGGGTGTGTATTTTATGTTCTACCGTTCCCCTCACAGCGGGACCTGGAGGGCTAAGAGGTGTCGGCTCCAAGCCGTTTCCCTCACGGCTGATGGCAGGCTGAAGTGCAGAAGGATTAGTTACTTACCTGTAATCCTAGTTCTCTTCCAGGGGTATACTCATTAAAGTCATAAGCACTGAATTATCTCCGCCCATGAGCGGGAACCCGGAACACATAACAATATACATATATATGTGTAAATATATCAAAAAGTACATAGTACTAAACTAATTATACACATATAAATGTATAATAACCATAATATGCAGCCTAACATATATACATAGGCTAATAAAGCCAACATTACACACGTTCTGAAGCATGAAAATATGCTATATATAATGCAATAAACAGGCATGAGCCCAAAATGCATTTCATAACCATGAAAAACTTTTATTTTCATCAAAGAACCTGTTGTAAACAGTTATTAGCCTAAAAGGCTGCATATGAAAAATTGTCTGTGTACAGAAAATCAGACTGGAACCCTGCCTTTAAGGCCCCAGAGAATCTGCACACTTTGCCTTTAAGGCCTCTAGGAGAACTCTGTTCCCATCATGCACCACAGGTGACAGTTAGGTCAGTTCTTTTGTACGGTACAGTAAACTTTTAGCAGGAATCTGCACATAAAAACTTCACAATACATATTGAAAAAACTTCAATACCACTGCTCGCCCGGGGAGGCGGGAGGGTGCTTATGACTTTAATGAGTATACCCCTGGAAGAGAACAAGGATTACAGGTAAGTAACTAATCCTTCTCTTCCAGGGGATACTCATTAATAATCATAAGCACTGAATAGAGTAGCAAGCTCATACCCACTAGAAGCGGGCGAACAGATAAATGCATAGCTGCACCTTTAAAAATACAGTGTTTAACTAGAAACAGCAAACACATTTCTGAGTGATGCTTGTCCCACTTGAGCATCAACCTGCGCATCAGAATCCAAGCAGTAATGGCGTGTAAACGTATGCACTGAACACCAAGTAGCTGCTTTACATATCTCTGACATAGTCACATTCCTAAGGAGAGCTGTGGTAGAAGCTTTCCCTCTCGTAGAATGAGCCCTAGGTCTACCTGATAAAGACTTGTGGGCTAGCTGATAAGCCAGTAAGATACATGACACTATCCATCTAGAAATGGATCTCTTGGACGCTGCCAAACCAGTATTCGTAGGACCATAGTTCACAAACAAACGGTCCGTGTGTCTCAAAGACTTCGTTTTATCTAAGTAAAATTTCAAAACCCTCTTTAGATCTAATGAATGCAAAGTCCGCTCAGCTGGACTCGAAGGGTTTGGAAAGAAAGTAGGCAATGTTATGGATTGGTTAACATGAAAATCCGACACCACCTTAGGCAGAAAAGCCGGATGAGTCCTGAGCACCACTCTGTTTCCATGAAAAACTGTGTACGGTTCCTTGCAACACAGAGCCTGAATTTAGCTCACTCTACGAGCAGAAGTGATGGCTACCAGGAATGCTACTTTCCAAGATAAATGTTGCAAAGAAGCTTTAAGTATGGGCTCAAATGGGCGACCCATCAACTTAGTCAACACCAAATTAAGCTCCCAAGGTGGAGAAGGAGACCTGACCGGAGGAAACACCTTCCTTAACCCCTCTAGAAAATCCTTCACCACAGGCATCCGAAAAAACGATATCTGTGTTGGCGATTTTCTATAAGCAGTTATTGCAGCAAGATGGACCTTGATAGAACTAAACTGCAAACCAGACTCAGCAAGGTAAAGAAGATAAGGCAAGATCACCTGTTCTTGACCATGAATAGGGTCAAGACCTTTACTCTGACACCAGAGGTAAAAGCGTTTCCACTTACATCCATAGGATTGTCTTGTAGAAGGCCGCTTTGCCTCCTTAAGAATGTTCATACACTCCGGATTCAGCTGTAAATGTCCGTACTGGATGACTTCAGGAGCCATGCTGCCAAGCGCAGGGAGGGCAGATTGGGGTGAAACACTCGCCCCTCCTGCTTGGACAGAAGATCCGGGCGACAAGGCAATCTCCTGTGTGGCCTGATTGACAACTGGAGGAGATCTGGGAACCACCACTGGCGTGGCCACTCCGGGCAAATCAGTATCATTCTGGAGTTGGTCTTGTACATCCGGTTGATCACTGCTGGTATCAACGGTGTCGGTGGAAAGGCGTACAGCAAATTTTGACCCAAGTCTATCAAAAGGGCATTCCCTTGAGACCCTTTCTGGGAAAACCTGGACGCGAAGACGGGGCATTTTGTGTTTGCCGCGTCTGCAAACAGATCGATGTCTGGTGTTCCCCAAGCCTGGAAAATGCTGTGCGCGACGTCTTCGTTGAGAACCCAGTCGTGCGCTTCGACGAAGTCTCTGCTGAGGCCGTCCGCCTCTGAGTTGAGACTCCCTGGTAGGTGAACTGCTGTTATGGACAGGTCCCGTGCAAGTAACCAATGCCAGATGGTCTGGGCTTCTATGGACAGAGTCCTGGATCTGGTACCCCCCTGCTTGTTTAGATAATACATTGTTGTTGTATTGTCTGTTTGCACCAGAAGGGACCGAGTCTGTAGAGATGGAGCCAGAGACTTGAGAGCAAGATGGACCGCTCTGAGTTCGAGTAGATTGATGTGATATCCTTTCTCGAAGTCTGACCATAGCCCTTGTACCTGAAGAGGGCCCATATGTGCCCCCCAACCTAGGAGAGAAGCATCTGTGATTAGAGTCTGCGTTGGTGGGTCCTGATGAAAAGGAACTCCCTTCATCAAGTGTGCCTTCTTCATCCACCACCGAATGGAATCTCTTGCTGACTGTTGGAGATGAATTCGATCCTCCCAGCATCCCGTCCTCTGTTTCCACTGATCTTCCAGACACTGCTGCAGAGGACGCATCTGCAAACGTGCGTTTGGCACGATGAATATGCATGATGCCATGGACCCCAGAAGAGAGGATACTTGCCGAACTGTCGGACGTGCATACTGGAGGAGAAGCACGCACTTCGCCTTGATAGATGACCATCTCTCCTCCGAAGGACACACGTTTTCTTTTTCTGTGTCCAGTTGTGCACCCAGGTAGTGGATCTTCTGGGTGGGATTCATTATGGACTTCTTGTAGTTGACTTGCAGACCAACTTGCACATGAGTTGGAGGCATATCGATAGATGTTCTTCTAGTAGTGATGGGGATGAACTCTTCAGAAGCCAGTCGTCTAAGTACGGATATATGAAAATCCGTCTCTTTCGAAGACAAGCTGCCACTACCGCCATACATTTTGAAAATGTTCTGGGAGCTGATCTCAGGCCAAAAGGGAGTACTGAGTACTGGTAATGATGAGCCCCTACTTGGAACCTGAGGAACTTGCGATGCTTTCTGGATACCGGAATATGAAAGTACGCATCTTTCAGATCGATGGAGCACATCCAATCCCCTTGGTGTAATTGAGGGAAAATCTGATGAAGAGCCAGCATTCGAAATTTCTCCTTCCGAATGAATTTGTTCAATCTTCTCAGATCCAGAATGGGTCTGAACTCCGTAGCTGGACCTTTTTTCTTTACGAGAAAAAATCGAGAGTACAGGCCTTGACCTCTCTGTTGAGATGGTACTGGTTCTATGGCGTTCTTCTTCAGAAGGACGTTCGCTTCCTGTTGCAAGCGCCTTATATTCCACTGAACCATCTTTAGGGGGCGAATGACAGGAGGAGGCTTCTTGAATCTCAAAAGGTACCCGCTCTGAATGATACTCAGCACCCATCTGTCCTTTGTGATTTGCTTCCACTCGTCCAGATACCACACAATACTTCCTCCAACCGGAGTGGCACACGGTTGTGGAGGAAGCATTTGTTCATTGTTTTTGAGGCTGCTTGGTAGCAGAGGATTGCTGCCTGTTTCCATTGCCTCTGCCTCGTCCAGGTCGTCGCTGTTGAAATTGCGACCTCTGCTGATTCTGGCCTTGATTTTGCGAGGACCAATTCGACTGTTGGCCCCTCTGCTGAAAAGATCTTTTGTCAAAGGGACGAAAATTACCCCGACGTCTAAATTCTTTTTTCTTTTCAAGACCGACGGCCTTCAAAGTGTCTAACTCCACTTTCATTTTAGACATTTCGTTGTCAGCGTGAGAGCCAAACAGAGTCGAACCATTAAAAGGTAAATTTACCATTTTTCTCTGCGCTTCTGGCTTTAGTCCCGTAAGGCGAAGCCAAGCCGTACGTCTAGCACAAACACCATGTGCATAGCCATGAGCTGACAGATCCGCCGCATCAGCAGCCGCACTTATACTCTGGTTAGCCACCAATCCTCCTTCTTCCACTATTTCCAGGAAGTCTTTCTGATCCTCCTTAGGGAGTTTATCTGCAAAACGAGCCACTGAGTCCCAGAGCAGACGATCATAGCGGCCCAATAAGGCTGATGCACTGGCCACTCTCATGACCGAACCTGAGGTGTTGCACATTCTTCTCCCCAAGGAATCCATACTCTTACTATCCTTTTCAGGTGGAGCAGAAGAGGTAGATGCCGCAGAATGTGCTTTTCTGACTGCCGCCACAATAAGTGAATCTGGAGGAGGGTCAGAACGCAAAAATAAAGGATCCTCTGCTGGAGCCCTGTACTTCTTAGCAATCCTAGAAGGACCAGAACCCACCGTGGCCGGAGTTAAGAATGTTCTCATTGCTGGTTCTATCAACCCGGGCACTAACGGCAGAAGAGGCCTACCAGTCGTCTTGTGATGTAGGGTTTCAAAGATGACTGACGTTGCTATTTGAGGAACTGCCATCTTGATCTTGAACTTATTCGCCCCACGACACAACACATCATTAAATGTGCCCAAATCATCCACTGGAGACACTCTGGACGGAGGAGTAGATGAGATTGTGGGAGAATAGTCTCTATATGAAGATCTTAAAGAAGACTTAGATGACGTAGAAGATGATGAAGGAGTCCTACTCCGCCTCTGAGGAGTTGCCGATCGCTGCCTCCTTCGTTCCCTTGAACGTGATTTCTCTCTCACTAAGGACCTCGAGCGTGATCTTCTATACAGCTCCGTCTGAGGGACCGGAGCCCTCATCCCCATCAGTCCTGCATCTGGACGCATCTTCCAATGTCTCAGGCTTTCCAGCCACCTCGGAGACAAGTTAACAGGCCGCCCTACACGCTCAGGTGAAGCCTCAGGTGACACCTGCACAATATTCAGTCCAGTTGAAGACTTGGAGGCTCTGGAAACTACACTGTGCTCAGAAACCAATGAGCCAGATGGAGTCCGTTGTCTGGGCACCAATTGTCTGTCATCCGACACCTGCCCTGAGGTTGAGCCCGAATGAGCCACCACAGACGAGTCCTGGTGCACTACCTCTTGCCCCACCGCAGACCTGTCGTCTTGCTGGTCTCGCGGAGAAGACAAATGTTCTGGACTGATGTCTGACCTCGACAAAGACCTAATTGAGATCCGAGAGGCCGGTCTGGATAGTCTCGACGCCGACCCGTGTTCAGGTGGGGGAGACCTAGACACTCCATGCTTCGAACCCGAAGCAAACTTCGACATCGACTTATGTCGCGATGGAGACCTTGATCTTCTCTTTTTAGGTCTCGACGTCGACTCCTTCGACGTCGTCCTTTCTCTCGACGTCGACCTCTTCTTCGAAGATGTCGTAAGTCTCTCTCTCGACCTCGGTCTATCCTTCGACGTCGACACTTTCCTCGACGTCGACACACCATCCTTCGACGTCGACACACCATCCTTCGACGCCGACACACCATCCTTCGACGTCGAACGCCTCTCTTCCCTCGACGTAGACTTCTCACGAGTCTTCGACGTCGAACGTGGCACCCCCGACGTCGTCTTTACAGCAATCGACACCAGATGTCTCGACGTCAAGAAAGATTTCGACGGCGACTGTCTAGACGCTGAACCTTGCCTCACCGGCAAAGTCCTCGACGTCGACGGAGCCCTCTTCGACGCCGACAATGCTGACGGCGATCTGGATCTCGACGTCGACCGCACCTTTTTTTACGGCGACGCTCCCTGGAGTCGAGTTTTCTTAGTTCTACCTTCTGGAGACGCTGATCTTCGACGTTTAGGATGAGAAGATGGCTTAGCAGATGATAATAAGCCCTTGGAACTCTTCTCACCACGGTTTTCTCTCTCCAGGAGGCCCAGCAACCTCATTTTCTCCCTTTCTCTTAAAGTTCTACTAGAAAGGTTGAGGCAGTGATAACAATCTTCCACCTTATGAGAAGCTGGAAGACACACCACACAAACAGAGTGTGGATCCGTTTTTGACATCTTCTTCCCACAGGAAGGACATTTGTAAAATAAAGGTGGCATTCTGACTAAAAAATACCAACAGTTAGTCAGAACAAGATAGAAAACACCACCAAAATAATCTTTTGTCAAAAAAAGGTAAGAAAAAAACAACTTCTGACAGAAAAATACCACAAATGAGCAGAGCTCAAGTTCCAGGTTCCTCACAGAACAAGCCGGAAAAAAGAACTGACCTAACTGTCACCTGTGGTGCATGATGGGAACAAAGTTCTCCTAGAGGCCTTAAAGGCAAAGTGTGCAGATTCTCTGGGGCCTTAAAGGCAGGGTGCCAGTCTGATTTTCTGTACACAGACAATTTTTCATATGCAGCCTTTTAGGCTAATAACTGTTTACAACAGGTTCTTTGATGAAAATAAAAGTTTTTCATGGTTATGAAATGCATTTTGGGCTCATGCCTGTTTATTGCATTATATATAGCATATTTTCATGCTTCAGAACGTGTGTAATGTTGGCTTTATTAGCCTATGTATATATGTTAGGCTGCATATTATGGTTATTATACATTTATATGTGTATAATTAGTTTAGTACTATGTACTTTTTGATATATTTACACATATATATGTATATTGTTATGTGTTCCGGGTTCCCGCTCATGGGCGGAGATAATTCAGTGCTTATGACTATTAATGAGTATCCCCTGGAAGAGAAAGTGCAGGTAGATGATTCGGAAGCCGTTCCCCTCACAGCGGTGCTTGCAGCAAGTAAGCGTGTCCCGCACCGTGGGGCTGGAGATTTATGGTGCCACCTAGCGCCGCGATGACACCCACAGCAGGCGACTGGCAAAGCCTGCTGGGGCATGTAGTTTATGTTCTGCCGTTCCCCTCACAGCGGGACCTGGTGGGCTAAGCGGTGTGGGCTCCAAGCCGTTTCCCTCACGGCTGATGGCAGGCTGAAGTGCAGAAAGTGCAGGTAGATAATTCGGAAGCTGTTCCCCTCACGGCGGTGCCTGCAGCCTGTAAGCACGTCCTACTGAGTTCTCTTACGTGTTGTAGTTAAAAGAAAGTCACAATTAATGGTTAGTACCGATCTTTAAATCATGGCTACCGTAAATATACCAAATAATGTACATCCACCTATTACTGAGTTTCTCGTAATACAACGTTCGTCAGCTGCAAGAGGTAATGCCTCATTAATAGTAGGGGCAAATGGCCATTATACCACTAAAATATTTTACTCATGGGTTATGGTAACAGCAGAAGATGTTAATTCCGGGTACTTTACAAGGTGCACATACATTTATGCACCTGAAAGTTATATTCCATATCAGAGCTTGGCAATACTAGGCGGTTGAGCTAGCCACAGATGAAGACCTCTCCATGATTTGCTCTGTAGGTGGAGAACCTCCTCAGGTCTTAAGTATAGGCTCCCTGAATACAACCATGCCCTTATCTCCTCTATACACTGCTATAATGAAGAGAAGGAACACTTTCTCTACAGCTCGGATGGTGTTGCGGCAGGCAAGGCAGGCTAAATAGGTGAATTACTGTAATATCTAAAAATAAATCTTTCTCAGAACAGCTCACATTGGAATACAATATGATCTCACTGACAGCAGTGTATAACTAATCCTAACCCTGCTCTTAGAAATAGTTTAGAAGCAGATAATATTGCCCATAACTCACTGTATACTTTCGATGGAGGGAATGCCTTGCTGAGGTTTAAATGGAGGCATAACTAGCACAGAGAGAAAACAACTACGTACTTACCAACTGCACAAAAGAGAGGCTTAGCTAGCCATACCCATAATCCATGATGGAAGAGGTTGCCAGCTACAATGTGAAGAGAAACCCATGGACACCTTTATCTATTCCTGTGAGAGACTATATTACAAACTGAGGTGACTCTGGAGGAGAAGGATTTCTTGAAGTCACTTGGCCTACCGTCTTTAAGTGATAAAGAGTGAACCTGGTTAGATGGTGAGATCAAATTAGATGAGATTAACGAAGCTTTATCAGGTTGCCCGTCCTGCAGATCCCCTAGGTAAGATAGATTACTAGGGGGATTCTATAAAAAATGTAAGACAACTTGTCCACATGTTACAAAATACCTTTAAATAAGCTAAAAAGACCGTATCACTAGGACCACTTGGCAATAGGCCATCATAACCCTCATTCTCTAAAAAGGGAAATACCCATTGAGTGTGGGAGCAATAGGCCTATCTTCACTGTAAATGTTGATATGTGGGGAGTGTTAAAGATGGCTGCAGAATAAGACGCAGTCACCGGAGCTCCGCCTGACGCCTAGGCCCTATACCTTCATTACTGCAGAGGAGGTGATCACACGGTGCCATTGGCACCCATCTGAGCACCGGAGACGAACGGCCTCTCTATCGCGGTGACTCTGCGGCAGAGGGGGTCCAGGATGGTGGTGTCAGTGGCAGCGAGGTTCCAGAGGTGAGGAGTGGGAGCAGTTGTAAGCGGCCCGGCCCAGGGAGTAGACGCCATCCCCGTCCAGGGACCCAACTGCAGAGCACCCAGAGGGCAGGGGGTGGGCATCTGTGAGGGGACCAGAGGGGGCGGGCCACCACATCTGTGCTCCACCGCAGCTGAGCCGGGTTCCCCCCTTCTCAGAGGCGTCTCGTGATGCTTCCGAGGGGGTCCGGCTGCTGAGGCTCCAGTCGTCGGAGTTCGCTGTAGGGGGGTGGTGGCCCCACACAGGAGGTGAACCAGATGAGGAAGTCCGGTGTGGCCACTTGCGGTGGCAAAGCAAGCAGGCAGCAGGAGAGCGAGATCTCGCCCCCAGTCTAGTGGAGGAGAACGCGGGGCGAGGGTCGTCAGTGAATAGGCTATCTGAGGACCCCCGACCCGGCGCTCCCCAAACTCCTACTTGCCATTGCAGGCTAAGTTTGTCCCTACGGCATCAGGCCTCAAAGGCCGGGTGCGCTATGCCCGCGCCAGGCTTACTTTGATTTTTGAGGAGGAAGACTGGCGAGCAAGAGGAAGGGCTTGAACTGGGTGAGCCTCCCCCTACGCCCCTTCTTATGAACCCAGAGACCGAAGAGCGATGAGGGCATGAAGCAGCAGCCTTCTGCGGTATACAAGCAATGAAACGGCCCATCCCTCGGTGACTGTCAGTAGCTACCTGCACCAGCGGCCTTTTCACATAAGTGATATACCAGGAACCCTGAAACATAGATTAACATGCCCTGCTGGAACTGTCTGCAGATCCTCTTCGGTGAAACATCCACCCACGCAGAAACCGGTCCCCGGAAGCTTGTTTCCTTTCCAGTGAAGAATTGGCTTGGTAGTTTGGTCTGCCCTGTTCCCATGATGCATTGGGCCAGGGACAGACTAATTTGCATATAGCCAGGTTCTGAACTGGGATGGTGCAGTGAGCTAAAAAACGGTGATGGATCAAGCCCTGATCTGTTGACTGGGTAGGAGTGTTCTGATGAACTCAGATACTCTGTCCATCACCACCCCCCTTTTTGAAATATTTTGGCCACCACTAGTGTGGAAGGGTATGCTCAGACATGAGTCCCTTGCTCACTGCACCATCAGGATTCAAGCAAGCCGTGCCGAAGACGGCTGTAATGCCAGAAACCGGTCCCCGGAAGCTTGTTTCCTTTCCAGTGAAGAATTGGCTTGGTAGTTTGGTCTGCCCTGTTCCCATGATGCATTGGGCCAGGGACAGACTAATTTGCATATAGCCAGGTTCTGAACTGGGATGGTGCAGTGAGCTAAAAAACGGTGATGGATCAAGCCCTGATCTGTTGACTGGGTAGGAGTGTTCTGATGAACTCAGATACTCTGTCCATCACCACCCCCCTTTTTGAAATATTTTGACCACCACAAGTGTGGAAGGGTATGCTCAGACATGAGTCCCTTGCTCACTGCACCATCAGGATTCAAGCAAGCCGGGCCGAAGACGGCTGTAATGCCAGAAACCGGTCCCCGGAAGCTTGTTTCCTTTCCAGTGAAGAATTGGCTTGGTAGTTTGGTCTGCCCTGTTCCCATGATGCATTGGGCCAGGGACAGACTAATTTGCATATAGCCAGGTTCTGAACTGGGATGGTGCAGTGAGCTAAAAAACGGTGATGGATCAAGCCCTGATCTGTTGACTGGGTAGGAGTGTTCTGATGAACTCAGATACTCTGTCCATCACCACCCCCCTTTTTGAAATGCCCTGGGCTTGGAGCGGCAGAGGGGGAGACCTGGGACTACGCTCCCAGATAAGACACTACCCGACCCTCGTAATGCTCGCTGACCAGCCAGAGACTCCGCTACGGCACTGGATGGTGAACCTATCTGTACTGTGATACACCCCCAGTGCGGTGAACTATCCAACAACCACAGTCCTGTCCTCCCACCAGACAACAAAAAAAGATCTATCAGTAAAAGACATGTTCGCCAAGCCCACCATGAAGAAGGCTGAGGCTGCTCCAGAATGAGGCAGCTCAGAAACATCACTAGAGGCCAACCCTGATGGCGAAGTTGGAGGAGATGAATCCCCCATCACCAAAGCATTCCTGGAGCAACTACATGAATCCCTCAGAGATTACATTGCTGGACTTAAACAGGATATAGCCGTCAACGTCAAAGGGATTCAGCATGACGTCAAAGCTATGGACCAAAGGATGATTTCGATGGAACAGACCCAAGATGCTAGGGAAGAGGAACTCGGGAGCCACTTTCAGGAGATACTGGCAATACCTGAACAGAACTGAGAGCTCCAATACCAGGTAGAGCATTTGGAGAATAGGTCTCAACATTCCAATATTCCTAGCAGTCACTGTCAGCCTACAAGACTTTGTTAGTCCTCTCTTTAAACAAATGGCTCCCTCAAAGACCAAAAGATTACCCTCAACCATACGCATCGAGCCAGGAGACTGGCCGAAACCGGGCCAACCTCAGGATCTCCTTACCTGCTTACATTATTACCTACAGAAAGAGACCATCATGGCAGCAGCATGGGAATTTTGAGGGTCACTGAATATGGTTATATCAAGAACTTTCTCCGATTACTCTGCAGCAACACAGGTCTCTCAAGCCACTTACAGATTTGCTGCAGACCCAAAAGGCTCGATACAAATGTGGTCAACCCTTCCGTCTCCTGTTCATATGGAGTAAGGAGGTCCGAATGATCCGCACACTAGAAGAGGCTTGTGAGTTACCAGATATTCCACCAGAAGAACATCCTGGGTTGCTTACCCAGAAGCCATGGAGTGGAAGTCTCAGCTAAAGTCGCTCCTCTTGATTGAGGAAGAAAACACTAAGCAAACCTACTGAAGCAGACAGCCCTGAGGAGCGATTGTGGTAACTCTGCCAACTGCAACAGAAGAGCGACCGGCTGGACACCTCAGATGACCACTAATGATGGATGGAGAGGAATTAGCCTTACCTCATCTCAATGACACTCCCCGCTCGGCCAATTGGCCTAGTAACAGTTGACATGACCACACACCCACCTACGCAAGGCAGACAATGCTGTAAAAACAGTTTCAATCGGGTCGGGGACAATCGATATTTGCCCGGCGTTATTGCCTCTGTGACCCTCTAGTTATTTAAATCAATGAAGAGGCAGGCGCTGGAGACTGGAAAGCAGGAAACAAGGTTTTTTATTCTCTCCGGAGGAGAACACAACGAAACGGACAGAAGGTATCGTTCTGAGGTGCTCTAACTTACGTTTGAGGCCTGGCCCCTTATATACAGTGTTTATGGTTTTTATTACAGTTTACATACATGTGACAAAGCTTTGATATACGGAAAGACATACCCGGAATCCCCCTTTGGGGCCCGTTCCCACACACATTTACAGTTGAAGTCCCCACCCTAATCACAACAGGTGATGAGCATCGCGCAGCTGGATAATCCGCCGATTCACGGAATGTGGGGAGTCTGATCGGATCTCATGGGGTGGGGGGCTTTGATCAACCCGGGGATTTCTTTGATGGGGGAAGCTTTCTATTGTACGGGGAGGGGCAAGGATGGTATCGGCAGAGCTGGGTGTCGGCTTGGGAACGGGGAGGACAAAACGGGCACACGGGGAAAAAGGGGTTTGCATCTAAGGGCCGGAGATCATGAAAGGAAAGCAGGGAGGTGTCGCGCTGGGAACAGGATGAGGGCCGGGGGCAGAGCAGCGCCGAAGAGGGGTTTATGACTCAAGGCAGGTGCAAGCAGGGGGGGGTGGTCAGCGTGCAGGCTTGGTGAAGGCAAAGGGCTATGTCAGAGGCCAGCGGCATGCAAAAGGGTTTGTTCTGATCGGGACATCTTAAAATGGCGGGCGCGCACGACAAAAGTGTGGCATCAGGGGAAGAGGCAAGATGGCGCAGATAATGTTCACCAAAACGCACTAATTTTCCACAGTCCTCCCTTTAACATATTCAAGACATCTTGCTGGTTCATTTTCTACTCGGGTCTATTGTGGTGGGCATGAGAAAGAAACCGGTAGGAACCCTCGAAAAAAGAGTTGTAAACAATACATTTTGAGGTTCCTAGTTTTTAGGAGGTGCACCTATTTGATAAACTTTGATAAATTTGTTCAGCAGGAAAGTCATAGGAATGAAATACAAAAAAACGGCGAGCAGCAAGTACATATCATAACGTGAACTGGCAGGTTAATACATATTTCAGATTCGGTTTGGAGCAGGCTCAATACAATGGCGGCTGGGAGAGAAATGAGGCAAAAAACGGTGATTGAGGATGTCAAATGTTCGAAGTTTACGAGTTCTCATTGTTCTTTGTGGTCTTTCGTTGGCGCTGTTGAGCACCGGCGGTGGAGCTACAAGTCCGGCTCTGTTCTAAGTTCTGCGTTGCAGGGCACGACCCTTTCCTCGCGTTTCTGGTCGGAAAGGTCCTTTTCGCCCTGTGTCCTTTGAGGTGATTGTCAGAAAGTTCCGATGGAAGAAGAGCGTTCAAAACAGTCCATAGGGTAGGTCAGAGGGAAAAAAGGGGGATGGAGCAAGGCCAAATTAGGGACAAACTAGGGGAACGAGAGACTTCAAATAGGCGGGCGTGTGACGGAATTCAGAGAGCGGGGACTGGTCGACAGGCACTGGACGTCGAGCAGGGGCATCAGGTCGACCCTTTCTTTTCATGCTGTCGAAAACAGTGCCTCGTCCTGCAGCTCTTTTCAGTCGTGGTCTCGCCTTGGCTAATGTCGCAGGTGTCCCTTAGTCTGCAGTCGGGCCTCGTGCTCCCACATCCGGTCCTTCTCTCCTCCAACAGCAGTACCCTTAAACAAGTTTGAAAAGACAGTCTTTTAGAAAATTTTCGGATGAAGATAATCAAAAAAGTCTATTTCTCTCCCAGCTCCAGGCAAAGAATGAAAATGTCCGTCATTTTTAACGTTCTCAACTGGCATATGAATGACCGGTGGCGGACCTGCTGGATTTACTATGACTTTCCTTCATAATCATTTATTACAGGCATGACAGTTCATCTGATGGTAACCCACCTTCGGGAGACAAATCTGGCAAAGATATGCCGTTCTCTAGAGTTTCACATTTACAAAAGGGTACAGTGAGTCGTCAACATGGTACTACACAGGTATTTTGCTGAGAGACGAACATGGCTAAACATTTCCTTTCTATCGGTGCATCCTGTTTTTCAACTACTGCGGGGTTCATTTTGATGATTTCTTTACCTTGGTCTAGTCTGTTAACCTTGTAAAACATCATTCTGGGTCCTACGTAACCTTTTACGGCCCGGTTACTTAACTAGGAAGGACAGGGGTTTTATGGGAGACAACCAGGGACATAGACAGGGGAGGTAGCGGGGGTGATCGTTTCTCTGGTTTGGGTATTGCGGCGTTTCGGGGAGGGGAGGGTCGCGTATTCTGAGGTCCTTGTTTTATACTATAGGAGCCGTTGACATGTAGTTCCCTCATTTCGGGCCAGATTAGGGAACCTCTGTCGTCTTACCTGTCCTTTCCCTTACGGCCCAACCTGGGTTCATTGACTTCTATCGGAAAAGGAGAGGTAATGACGCGGCCTCAGGGTGATTGTATTAAAGACAAGCGTTTGTGCAAATACTGACGGTATTTGAAGCCAATTAGGTGGTGTGCTAGGGGTGGCAATCTGCCAATTTCGGGGCTAACCACTCGGGAGAGTGGTAGTGCAAAAATAGAGAGAGAGAGAGAGAGAGAGAGAGAGAGAGAGAGAGAGAGAGAGAGAGAGAGAGAGAGAGAGAGAGAGAGAGAGAGAGAGAGAGAGAGAGAGAGAGAGAGAGAGAGAGAGAGTGTGCAACGGCAGGCTAAATAGTGCACGTGCAACGGAGAGGGCGGCAGTGCATTCAAGAAAGGCTATTTAGTGCATTACACAGTAAAGGGTATTCACGAGTCCACGGTAGAATCTTGTAATCATGCAGTTTGAGCATTAGGCAGGGTAGAGGGGACGTGCTTTGAGAAAAGGAAAGAAGAAAAAGGAGGTACCATTTTGTCGCACTTTCTCGCATTCTCGGTCCTTTGACCAGTTGGGTCAACGCTTCAGTCACACACACACACATTCCCTCACAGTTTCGCATCATACATAACGTGGGTTCATTCGTCCGGTCTGGTTTAAGGGTGATCACTTTTTATCAGGTTGTGCTAATTTTTCGGGTTTGTTCGATACGTGAGTAGTTTGCAGGCGTGCTTAGACACCACCCTGCGGCGCTAGTCCGTTTCGTGTATTTAGACATGGCTAGGTCTCAGATCTTCGCCACACCTTGGCCGTAATCTCTGATGTAACCTGCAGAGGGAGGAAAAAAGGGGGGGGGTGGGGGAGACAGCATTCGCGCGCATTCAAATACATGGATTCATAAGTCTTTTACTTACCTCTTACTCGTCTTTCCTCCTTGGGGCAGGGTCCCCGGGGATATAGTTTTCGGAGTCGGGGGGCGGTAGTGTGTTCATGTAGGGCGTGTGCGGGGAAACATAAGAAGGAAACCAGAGGTGCCTAGTGCGAGGTATCTAGTCAAAGGATATATCTCACTATCGGGATCCTTAAACCTCTTTCAACGCCGTGGCGTTCTAAAGTTCTTCGGTTCTTGGGTCCCTGCTACTTCGGAACGTTGTACTTTACAATATTTACATTATTTCATTTCACCCTCCTTTTACATTCCCTCATTTACACCATTCGTTTTACCCATCCTTGGAAGTCACGGTCTTCCTCTACGCGAGAGTTCATGAGTCAGTCGCGTACTTTTAAGACGGAGTGTCGTGTTGTCAATCCGATCCGTCCTCCAGGGCTGGGCAACCATCTTCCTTTAACCTTAAAGAGAGAGCAGAGTAGGGTGCACAGAAAAAGAACTTTCCTACCCATCCCATATTGTTTTAAAATAAAGCATGCAATACCCGTCCATAGTTTCAAAGACTTTATTTTGCAAATTCATTTCAGCATATGGATTAGGAGGGTGTGGTCGTATTTGGTCGGTCGTGGCAATGGCTAAAGTGCGTACAGTGGGGGGTGTCGTTTGCAACAGTAAAAACATCGGAAAAGTTTTACTCATTCATTTGTAAGAGACTAAAACGTCTATTAATTGGCTGGGGGTTCGGGGGCATATATTTTCATAATTTAGAAACATAATCATAACAGTTGTAATCAGATTTCCTATATGCATACCGTACGTATGCATCGTAAATGAGGTTTACATCAGTTATAAAAATATAATACATAGTATATTCGTAGTCAACATTTGTAACGGGGATCTTTTCATACTGTTCGTCGAGTGAGCTCTCCTTGTCTTTTCTAGCCAAGTGTACAAAGGATCACAAAAATCTCAGAACATCAAGTTTATATTAGTGCGAAGGAACACCACGAGGTGTTCGTAAGTTCCGATTGATACCAGCGCCATTTTGGGCGGGGCCGGCACAGTCCGGAAGCAGCATCAGGGGGAAATGTTTCCATTACTGGCAGTTTGGACCAGAGTCCTTTTCGGCAGTTCTAGAATTCACGCTAACAGAAGGTGTGGCAATGTCATGTTTGTTTCGTTGGCGATCGAAGCAGCCGTCCCTTACCGGAAACCTGCAAAGGCCGAAGGCTCCGCCGGGGACCTTTGTATGATCTTCAAGGCTGCGGAGATGCTGTCGGAGATGGGGGCTCGTGCTCCATGGGACAAATGTTCGAGTTGTATGGCTGGCCAAAGTTACTCTAGTGGCCGGGGCCCGCCTTCCAGCGGATCCAGACGCCATTTTGAGGCCCTACAGGGGCCACTCTCGTCGAGTTTGCAAGAATGAAAGAGACCCTTCGGAGTGAAAGGAAGAGGTCCCTGTTTTGTGAGAGCGGGACGTTCAGCTGGGGTGCAGCTGTGATGCCCCCACCTGGGGGGCGAGGGAGACTCGTTCACATCGTCTCCTTTTCCCAGTGCACTCCATGCCGCTCCTTTTCATCGCCCCGCATGAAGGCCTCTCCACATCCGGTGTTCCCCAAGCGTCACCATTGTACGTTCGGTGCTGCGCAAATACTGGGGTGCCACCATTGTGTGTTCGGTGCTGCGCAAGTACTGGGGTGCCACCATGGTGTGTCCGGTGCTGTGGAAGTATGGGCACCATCGCCTGACTGGGGGTGTTCGGCGCCGGGCTGGGGGCTGGGAAACCTCCTACCGGTGGAGGTGGGAGAGGCTCGTCCGCGTCGCCTCTCCCTCCCAGCCCAACTTGGACAAATTGTTGTGGAGGTACGTGCAGGACATCCCGCCGTCCAGGACTGCTGCGGCTGTGACGGAAGAGAAAAGGAAGAGGTGCCTCGCTCTCCTCTTGACATGTGGCGGGACTACCTTAGTCTTTCCAGGCCCGTTGCGGCCGGCCAAGGAGACATGTGGCGGGACTACCTGCAAATGCCCAGGCTGCGGGCTCCCGCCTCTCCTCCGGCTCCCCCATACGTTAAGATTTCCTGACCAAGAGTTGGCGGCGGGGCTCGCCTTATATGGGTTGCCGTTGGTTGGGCGTAGCCGTAACCCTGCCCTACTTTGGAAGGTTCCAGAATGGGGGGGGGGGGCGAATGTTCTGTTTGACTTCTACTTTCTACAGTTTATCGTTATTATTCCTTGTTTGTTGTGTTAAATTAAAAGTTCAAGTTTATTAATGTTCTACGGATTTTGTTTTATCATTTCTTTCTTTCCAGGTTGCTTTTATGCTAAGTTTCTGCTAACAGGGGTCGAGTAACACGGAAACACGTGTAGAGGGGTGACGCAGATTTGTACATTACATACACACGAACTCAGACGGGGGACAGTACAAGTACGACATACAAAGACCCAAGACAAATATAAAAACAGTTATTGGTCATAATTATCTCTTTCCGTCTGTGAATTTTAAACGAGGCTGGGTTCCCGTCTTGACATTGGCCGACCTAGGAGAACTTGATCATGCCGCTGAGATTTTCCTGGCGAAATCTGTGCCATCGGGCATAATCAAACGTGGTAGTTCTGTCTGGTCCGTCTATGTAAGTCGGGTTCTTCTCTGTCTCGCGCCTTTTCTCGTACTGTCGGTCTGTCGTTCTTGTCGGCCCTTTGCCTTTACTCACGCTCAGTAGAGTCGGGCATTGGGCTTTCCAGTGTCCGACATACCTACAAAAAGCGCATTGGTCTGACCCTAAGTCTGGTCGTCCTTTGTATAGTGTCGGGGGATAAGTTGTGGGTAGCGGTGTCCTGGGGTTGTCCTGTCGGTATATTTCCCTACTTGGTTTATCCTCGTCTTTTCTCTGTCGTCTCGTAGCCTCTCTGCGCCACATACCGAGACTGTCGAGCATAATTGGCGTCGTCTTATTATTTCGAAGGGCTATTTCTAACGTTTCTATTTTATCAAGGTCAAAGGATCCTGCCAGTGGCCACTGTTTGTCTTGGCTATCTTCGGTATACCTGTGCCATAATTTATTATAAGCTATGGTGACTAACCCATAGTTTATGAACATGTCCTTATTAGGGGTGCCTTCTAGTGGAGCCATATGGTCCACCTCTAACACCCGGTCCGGGCTAAACAGGCTATTTATCAATGGGGAGAAGACAGACATGACGGCTCGTAACGAGGGACTAAAAAGTCAGCACTGCCTATCTTATCACTAGGTGCAAAGACTAGACAGAATATTTCTATTCTACGTTGTTTGCAGGCAGTGAATACCTCATGGATCCAAAAAAAACCAATAGACCAACAAAATAACAATGGGGAGAATGAGTAGGACCGCAAAGATCTGCGTTACCTACCCTTTTCACTATCTGCAAAAAGGATGGTCTCTTCCCTGCTTGCAGACAGAGAATCTCCAGGAAACAATAGTTTGTGAACAACAGTTCAGTTTCAAGCAATTATTGAGTGGGGGAGAAAAAGAACAAGCACGGCTGCTACCCTACTTATCCTCCACTGCTTGCAAAGGGAGAGAGAGCCTGTTGCTTCTCCGTTTGCAGACAGTGAATCTCTAAATAAAAATAAACAAGGCAATACTAGTATTTTTGAACAATCAAGCAATCAAAACAAATTCTTTCGCAACTTGTCGTGGCAACACGACCTTACCCGGACCATGTGGACAGTTTCTTGTCTTCCGAATCCAGCGCCCGATCGTCCTCTTTTTCTCGTATTTCTCACGGCACTCCTGATGGTTCCCAGTCAGGACCGTAGATCACTCGAGAGAGGTCTGTTCGGAACTAGTGAAGTTCGGATGATCGGCTGCCAGACGAGGGTCTATTGGGCAAGAGCTCTCCCGATCGTTGCAGTCGTTCACTCTGTCGTCGGGACCTCTCCCACTGGATCCACGAGTCGCTGATGGGCCCCACGCTTGGGACGCCAATTGTAAAAACAGTTTCAATCGGGTCGGGGACAATCGATATTTGCCCGG
Source organism: Lissotriton helveticus (assembly GCF_964261635.1). Lineage (NCBI taxonomy): Eukaryota > Metazoa > Chordata > Amphibia > Caudata > Salamandridae > Lissotriton > Lissotriton helveticus. The sequence goes on along the minus strand of NC_136070.1, from coordinate 54,695,848 downwards.
CGTTATTGCCTCTGTGACCCTCTAGTTATTTAAATCAATGAAGAGGCAGGCGCTGGAGACTGGAAAGCAGGAAACAAGGTTTTTTATTCTCTCCGGAGGAGAACACAACGAAACGGACAGAAGGTATCGTTCTGAGGTGCTCTAACTTACGTTTGAGGCCTGGCCCCTTATATACAGTGTTTATGGTTTTTATTACAGTTTACATACATGTGACAAAGCTTTGATATACGGAAAGACATACCCGGAATCCCCCTTTGGGGCCCGTTCCCACACACATTTACAGTTGAAGTCCCCACCCTAATCACAACAGGTGATGAGCATCGCGCAGCTGGATAATCCGCCGATTCACGGAATGTGGGGAGTCTGATCGGATCTCATGGGGTGGGGGGCTTTGATCAACCCGGGGATTTCTTTGATGGGGGAAGCTTTCTATTGTACGGGGAGGGGCAAGGATGGTATCGGCAGAGCTGGGTGTCGGCTTGGGAACGGGGAGGACAAAACGGGCACACGGGGAAAAAGGGGTTTGCATCTAAGGGCCGGAGATCATGAAAGGAAAGCAGGGAGGTGTCGCGCTGGGAACAGGATGAGGGCCGGGGGCAGAGCAGCGCCGAAGAGGGGTTTATGACTCAAGGCAGGTGCAAGCAGGGGGGGGTGGTCAGCGTGCAGGCTTGGTGAAGGCAAAGGGCTATGTCAGAGGCCAGCGGCATGCAAAAGGGTTTGTTCTGATCGGGACATCTTAAAATGGCGGGCGCGCACGACAAAAGTGTGGCATCAGGGGAAGAGGCAAGATGGCGCAGATAATGTTCACCAAAACGCACTAATTTTCCACAATGCATCTGGTGGAGCACCACTTTGTTGGCATCTAACTGTGGCAGTGCTTGCCGGCGACATGGACTCCTACTCTTGCTGTTATCTGAGTATTCCCATTCGGGGAAAGTTTCTTCTTATTCCTATCTTAAGCTCCTACTTTTTTTTCTTTATTAACTCTTTCACTCCCCGAATGTCTACCCCTGTCACGCACCCCCTTTCCGGGAGACTGGCTAGGTATGGAGCGCAACAGAAGGGACAAATATCTCCTCACGTAAGTAGCTATGGTAGTGTCTCTACTTAGCCTCAATGTCTGAGGCCTTAATGCCCCGGCTAAGAGGCTAGCAGTCCTTGCATTTCTTAAAGACTCAAAATGCGATATTTGCATGTTTGCAGGAAATCCACCTGCTCCAATGTGACTGCGGAGACTACAATCCCGCTGGTTTGATCGGCAGTACTTCTCCTCAGGGGCCACAAAAAAAGGGCGAGGTGGCGATTCTGTTTGCAATACATTTTGCGAACAAGGTTGACAGTCTTTGTGTAAGACCCATGCAGACTACTAGCGTTGCAGGTTTCAATACAGGGGAACAGGTTCATAATGGCTACAATACATTTCCCGAATGAGAGACAGGAAGCATTTCTTAGAGAAATAGAGGGTCACCTGCTAACCTCCCCAGATAAGTAGGAGGAGACTTCAACATTGCAATAGACGCTAGTAGGGACTGGGCTGCACCACGGTTGGGACAGGACGGGGTACTTAGACTTGGCACCACAGCAATCTATTAAGGACATGGTCGTATTAGAAAGAGTGGAAAGCGACCATGATCCGTTAGTACTTTCTCTCCAGTTGGCCGTATGTGATCCCCGTGAAGAATGTTCAGAAGGGACTGACACCTTTCTCTCCAATGACACCAGGAGAGTAAAATAGTCAAATTGTCTTTTGAAAGAGGACCACCTAGCTAGTATGAAGGAGCTCGCGGTAGTGGCGACAGTAGATCTCCAGGAATGTACAACTCAGGAAGATTTGGTGGCTAAAGCTATTCCTATCCACACAAATCTTTTTGAATAAACTCAGGTCTTTTTTTACTACAAAGGTATCTCACACGCAGAAGTGGCCTAAAAATAGGGAGGAGTCCTGGTATGGTAAATCGTGTAGGGAAGCGTATAAAGCCCTGGCAAAGGCTATTAGAGGGAAAAACAGGGACGATATCAAAAATGCACGCATGGCCTATAAGAAAGCGCAGCAGGATGCCAAACGTGCTTGGGATGAGGAGCACTGGAGGGAGCTATATCACGCCAGTTGAGAAAGGAACATGAGCATGTTTTGGGATCTGGTCAAATGGGGTAAGGGGCTCCCAAGGGGGCAGCCCCTTAATCATGATTCTCCTGATCTCTGGGTCTCACATTTTGCGACCCAGTTTGCCCTCTCGGCTCCTGACATCGAGTTGGACCCAGATCCGCTGAACATCCCCATAGATACTATACCATTATACTTCAGTAAAAACGAGGTTGAAAGAGCACTGAACACCATCCCAAAGGGTAGAGCGCCCGGGTTCGATCAAGTTCCAGCCGATCTGTTTTTACATGAAAAGGGAGTATGGGTGCCATATATCCAGTTCCTTGCCAATGCCATTGCCAACGGCTCTCCCATACCAGAAACCTGGAAGGGCGCTGAGATCAATCCGATCTTTAAGAAGGGGGATCGCTCTGATCCAGGAAATTATAGGCCAATAAGCTTAATAGATTGCATCCAGAAGATAATAGCTAGGCTCGTTCTGACTAGAATCCAAACCTGGATTGAGGAGGAAGCTATCTTGTCTCCTCTCCAGGCGGGGTTCTGCTCTCATACGAACACCATAGACCAAGTTTTTAGATTTGTTTTAATTTATTGGCGGGTGGTTTTACTTAAGGGAGGCACCCTCTTTGCGGCATTTGTCGACCTTAAGTCGGCTTTTGACTTAGTGCCACGTGCCAAGATGTGGAGTGTCTTCGCAGGACAGGGCATGCTGCATGCTGTATTGGCTTTTTTAATCAAATTGCGCCAGGCAAATTTTGGCCCAAGTTCGTTGGGGTCAGCAAGGAAAAGTAACAGACAGGTTTCCTATTTCCAGGGGGATACGCCAAAGGTGTGTATTGGCACCAACACTCTTTTCTCTGCACATTAACAGGGTGATTCAGTATTTTGATAACCATCCAACTGAGGCCCCTAAGCTGGATGGCAAACCCCCGAGCTCTCCCAGTATGCTTGGGCATTCCTCGAGGTTAGAGATTCTGCCAGCGCCCGCAGAATCTCGTGGATGAGTGAGGCAAGGGCTGTTTATACCGCCATGGGCTTGAAGTCTCTGTGGGAGAACCCTATTGCCAATCCTTTTCCGCCTGGGAAGTTTTTTTAGAGAGCTATACTGGTCAATGGTTTCCTCGAGAAGGTTTAGGATTTGTACCAGTCCTTCACTCTCAAGGGAATACTTGGAGTTAAAACACGAGGCTGCCTATGAGGACTACTGGGATTTTATTACGCTTCCTGGGGACAGGAAACTGTACCACCAATTTAGGGTGGGTACGCTTCCTGTAAATTCCTTTACAGCTAAATGGAATGCCAATACCAACCCAAGTTGCGCATTCTGTCCTTCCCAGCCGGAAAGCATAGCACATATCCTGTTCGTTTGCCCAGAGTATAAGCATCCCAGGCATACATGGTTGAAGCCTATTTGTTTGCAGTTGGACATCACCACAGGCTCTGAGGCACTAAGGATCTTGAAAACTAATTGCTCAGAACCTATAGCTGTTGCTGTTGCCAAATTTTTAGATTGGATGTGGGCAATTCGTGCACGCAAATTAAGCCAAAAATAAGAATCTGTCTTTTTTAGTAAATATTTATACATATTTGATATAGTTATCTACCTATTCTGTGATGCTAAATGTATTCTTGCCCTGGATTCTTTATTTTATGCATTGTATAGCTATGTTTTTAACTGGGTTTTAAATGAACCTATTCGTATTGGATGGACTAACTTATCGACCAAATCTCCTCCTGAGCTTATTGTTATTGATATGAAATCTCGAATATTTATGTTCCCTTTTTCTTTTTAAAATGTATGTCTTTTATGATCCGTAAATCGAAATAAAGACTTTATGAAATGAAGTGGAACTCACAGATACATGGAGGCATACACATCCCACCAAAGTAGGCTACATGTTTTTCTCAGCCTCCCACGAGACGTATGCACCCATAGATTACTTCCTCACAACACCAGGAATCACACGAGCCACACGTTCCGTAGAGATGGAACTCTGTTCTCAGCCCATTGATATGAGTATTGAGTGCGGAGTCGAGCACTGTCTGCCTCGGAAACCGTCAGGATGAGGACCAGAGATTTTTTGGAGTTCATTTTGAACCCTGAGGCTGCCGGGAACGCAGTTAGCTCTGTTGTGATGCCGCTAAGGAGGTGTCTGGGTCAGTGAGGGTCAAAAGAACATTGTCCACATACAGCAATATCTTGTGTTCTCTCCCTCCCATCAGGATGACTGACATTTGGGGGTGTTGGTTCTTATTCGCTCAGCCAATGGCTCCATGTAGAGCGCAATTAGTAAAGGGGACGAGAGCAGCCCTGTCTGGTCCCTTGTTCTATGGGAAAGGTAGATGATTTCTCCCCATTCACTGGTATGTTGGCTTGAGGATCCATATAACATGCATGGATCCATCTTCGGAATCGAGGTCAGAGGCCTATTCGTTCCAGTGCGCGATACAAGTCCTACCAATGTACCCGGTCGAATGCTTTGTCAGCAACAAGGCTGGTACTCGAGAGCGATGCACCTTGTCCAGGAGGTGGCACAGCCTTTTTGTGTTATCGCTACACCCTCGCTGTAGGATGAATCTGATTTGGTCAAGGTCGCGAGTCCCTGTACGTAAGGGGTAAGTCTATGGGCCAGGATGCTTGTGAATATTTTCATGTCAACGTTTAGGAGGGAAATCGGGCGGTGTGATGCACAGTCTTTAAGATTCTTTCCCGATTTGGGAATCACTTTGATAGTCGCGTGGAGCATTGATTCCGGTAGACTACCCTCCTTAATTAGCGAGTTATAGAGTCGTTTCAGAATTGGCGCTATGTGGGGACCAAAAGGTTTGTAAAAGTCTGCCCATATCCGTCCGGGCCCGGTGCCTTGTTAAGTTGTAGTTTATGTATGGCATGTACGACTTCCTACATAGCTGTGTCCTCTTCTAGGTCTGTAAAAGAAGCCGCTCCTGCGGCAGTGGGGAACACTGCAGCTAGATATGTTTCCACGTCCACATCCCGAAGGGGCTCAGCTGTGTAGATGATCTTATAGAAGTCCCCAAAGGTAATTGCTATATCTGCTTCTGTAAAGCACATGGCACTGTCTGGCCCCTGGATTTCAGGTATTCGTCTGTCCATGGCCTGAGCGCGGAGACGGTGCGCTAGCATGCGCCCCGCCTTGCTGCCCATCGGGTAGAATTTGTGACGTGTTCGAAGAAGAGTGTATTGGTCTTTTCCCATATCTATTGTGTTCAACTGCTTCCTTGCTGGGGTCAGTTTTCGGCGGGCAGCCATCAAGCCGGAACAAGCATGGGATGTCTCTAGGTCCTTGATCTGCCCCTCCAACTGACGGCGCTTCTCCCTTCTTTCTCTAGCATAGCCCACAGTTATCCCAATAAAGTGTCCTCTAAGGATCACCTTTAGTGTTTCCCATAGTGTGCTAATGGAGGTCCCAGGGGTGTCGTTAAGTTCCAAATAGGTGTGCAATGCTGTCAGCGTGTCCGACCATACTTTGTCATAGGTGAGGAGTTTTGTGTTTAGTCGCCAGTGGGGTGAAGCGTAGGACCAGAGGGGAGTGATCGGAGAGGGCCGCTGTGATTCCCGTATCTTGTAGATAGTCTTCTGGCTTATCCCAAAATGTCCAAATAAATAAATAAATGTAAATGCCAGCATTTGTAAAGCGAACAGCTACCTCCGGAGAGGTGTCCCGGCGCTGGGGGCCGTCGGGAAAATTAAGCAAGTTATTGCCCAGAGTCACAAGGCACTGGGCTAACCTGCCGCCGGGGCCAGGGATCGAACCGTGAACCCTGTGGTCCGGAGTCAGGCACCTTGGACTCTAGAGGAACATTCAAATGGCCATAGTGTGCAGGATCTAAGTTGCCAAGATTGGGGTGTAGTATCTGGCCTCCGAACTTGTGAAAAAGATCTGCACAGCAGCTGTTCTAAGAGGTGGGGAAGATCTGTGAACGACCATTGGCAGGGCACTCCAGGGTGATAAGAATCATTCTGGCCTTCGAGCGAGTTAGCTTGAGAAACACTGATGGTCATAGGGAGATGGGAGGAAAGGCATAAAGAAATGTGCCTGACCAGTTGAACCATAGGGCATTCCCCAATGTACCTAGCTGGGAAAACCTTGAGGTGAAGTCTGGGCATTTCTTCTTTTCTCAGTTTGCAAAGAGGTCTAATTGAGAGAAACACCATTTTCAAAAGATTTCTTGCAAAATGGCATAGTTTAATGCCCATTTGTGTACTCTTCAATGGTTCTGCTTCAAAATTCTGGATGCCTGGCAGACGGACAACCGTAATTATGAGATTCCTGGACTCTCGCCATTTCTAGATTGTTTGAGCTCGCATGGACAGCGTTCTAGATCTTGCTCCTCTCGGCTTGTTTAGATAATGCATGATTGTTGTATTATCTCTCCGGACAGGGAGGGAGTTTGTCTTGAAGGACAGAAGGAAAGCCTTCACAGCTAGATGTACAGGTCTCAATTTCAGGCGGTTGGTGTGGTATGTCTGTTGGTATGTAGGCCAAGGGCCTTGAGATCCATATGAGCACCCTAACCCAAGATGGAGGCATCCGTCTGTGTCTGAATGTTTCGATGAATAGATTCTCTGGAAGACACCACCAACTGAGCGATTGCTCTACATGCTTTGTTATGGTCACTTTGTCTTCCCATTTGCCTGAAAGTTGGTCCCACTGATCCTTCAGATATTGTTGGAGAGGTCTCTTGTTCAGGCGTGCCTTTGGTACCAGAAAGATGCAGAATACCATTGATCCTAGGAGATGATATTTGTCTTGCTATTGGGGGGCTCTTTTATTCAGATTGTGACATTTATGAAGGGTAGATAAATGTTATGTTTTGAAAGGAAACTGATTGTGTTTACTTTAAAACTGCTCTGAGGTAATGAACCTATAAGGGTTTTGATTCCAAGAAAACTAAGTTAAAACCAATTAAATATATCACTTTGTTGTCAATCCCCCACATGTAGCTGACACTTGAACAATCAATAATTAAATTTGTTAATTTGAATCACGATAAATCAACAGTGAACATTCTAAACACGAGTGTACATTTTTCAAAATATAAACTTATTTAATGTAAACAAATAGAAAGGGTACTATAAGGTATAACAGAACATAATGACCGAGGTTCATCAACAATGTACAGAAATCGAAACCCCAGAGTCATATATGTAAACATCTATTCAAAGATATTTTTACAACGGAAAATGAATCTGAAAACAACAGAAAACAATTCCTTGAGAAATGAATCGCTGGGGAAATAGATGAGCTGGTGGACGTTTCAGTCTTGGTGGCAAGAATGTCCGTTAGACCATCTTCAGGACGATGAGTAAAGAGTTATGATTGTCCCCTGCACAGACATAATATGTTGTTATTGGTCTAACATTCAATGTTGCTACCAAAGAGAAAAGAGTACACCCATGTGTAAAGAAGGGAAGAAAGAACCAAAGATAGGCCACTTGTCCAGTTGAACCGAATACATCAACAAGAGTGAAACCAGACCCATAGGTAAAGGAGAAACACACCACCAGATCATTAATTACTAAAGAAGTGAAAAAGCTAAATAAAACATATTTATGTCTGGTCAAGCAAAGAGCTTGTTGAACCAGGCGACTCGCAAAGATTAAAAAACTTCCAGGTCACTGACACCGGAATGATAACCTGTTCAAGGACTTGGAGAATTTCCAGGCTAAACGCAAAGCAAAAATGCCTGTTTAGCAATGAACAGATAGCACTATAGCTCTAAGTTATACAGTGGTCAACATTGACACTAAATGGACCATAAGGGCTTGAGAAAATTAAGCCATTAAAAGTACAATCACACGTAAAAAAATGGCCTCGTGACCCATAGATAACAAACAGTCTAACTTGGGTCCATGTGCAGTACAATCAATTGAAGTAGAACTGATGCCAAAACATAGGAGGCTGCCGATATATAGAATATACAGCAATCTATTTCAATGCTAGGCAGACATATACATTGCCGATCGCCAAGAGGCTAATGTTGGGGTCAGAGTACCAAGATAAAATGGTACTATGCGGGAGGTCTATTAGTAAATTGCTAAATTAATTGGCTGATCAATGATGAGTCGACCCTAGCAAGTTGTTAAACGTTATGCGTACAACTCTCTAGAGTGCAATACAATGTATGCAGTCGTGCATCACAACGACGGGTTGATCAATTACCTTCCATTTTGCGGATATATATCGGCAAAATAATGGAAAAATAGTGAAAGAATTAAATAACGTTTCACAGGCATAGTATTTATACTGTGAGGTTTTCAAATATGGGTCAAACACAATTTTCGTGGTTGGCTATTTGAACAGAGAGGTTTTCAAATACGGGTCGTAAAGAATTTGCGTGATGTTAAAGGATGCAAATGTGCTTAGCTCACCTTAACGCATGGGTACTCATAGTACGGCCAGCGGGCCCACAGCGGCCCGGCAAGCCTTCCTTGACGGCTCGCGAACCTTGCAGACATCGTATCTGTGATTTTTTAGGTCTCGCCTGTCAATGCGCATGCGCATTGAGCAGAGCGAGACTATGGGGGCTTAAACAGAGCTTACCTACACTGGCGATTCACTGGCGATTTGATGAAGTGCATGTGCACTTTTAACTCAATGCGCAAGCGCAATTAGTTAAAATGCGCGTGCACAGCATCAAATCGTCAGCTTAGTGCCGCCAGCAGCTCTTCCCGCTCCGCCCCCTGCTGCATCAAAGGCTTGGCGCTCTGCCTCAGCCCAGCCATTCTCCTCCCCTAATTACCCCCTGCTGCATCAAAGTGAATTCAAAGCAAAAAGAGCTCCGCCCCTCCCTACTCTCTCTCCCAGCACACCTCCCCCTCCCCAGCCGCCAGCACCTCCCGGCTTCTCCCCTTCACGCGCTCAGCATGCCATGCCCGCTTGCTACGAAACATTACATTCCCCCTCCCCAGCCGCCAGCACCTCCCCTCTCTTAATTGGCCCCTGCCATTTCATTTTCATGGCATATACATTCCGTTATTAAACTTCTAATTCACAGCGTGTTAACACCCGTTTATGTCTCGCATTCACATCGCAATCTCCCGCAGCATCGCACCAGCCCTCTTTCTATTTCTAGAACACCTCGTTTAACATACTCTCTCTCTCTCTCTCTCTCTCTCTCTCTCTCTCTCTCTCAAGAGAGAGAGAGAGAGAGAGAGAGAGAGAGAGAGAGAGAGAGAGAGAGAGAGAGAGAGAGAGAGAGAGAGAGAGAGAGAGAGAGAGAGAGAGCAGCCCTTCCCGCTCCGCCCCCTGTTTTTATTTTTTTAAATCAGTACTTCCAGTTTCACGGCCACAGGCCGTGTCTCCTTATTTTTTTACTTTTTTCCCCCTCATTTCCAGCTCTGTCTCATGTGCCCTCACATTCTCTCTTAGTGTCGACTCCTCATGACTCGCATGATCTCTCAGCTCCGTTTCTTCTTTCCTCACATTCTTCCTCAGTCTGTCTCTTCTCATATGTTCTCAACTCTCTCTGCTCTCGAGGACACCATGCACTATTCTGACGTGGACGTTTACGTTGCAGCCATCCAAACAATGTCGTTTTTAATTAAACTACTTGCTAAATCAATGATATTTTTTTATTTGCTTTACTTGGATGTTAAGTACGAATCAGGTAAGATATTCTCAAATAACACATAGTAAACATTCTAGGCTTCGATTAATTAATATGTAATTGCATTTTTTCCTTTAATCGGCACTATAAATAACGACACCCTAGGAATTATATATATATATATATATATATGATGCGAAAAAAAAATTAAGAATGCAGACCCGAAAATGGCCCAAGTCGATTTTAGTGCTTGCAAGCACTAAATTCTGCAACACAAATCTTCAAGTCCAGGTATCTATAGGGCTTTTTTCCATCTGTTCCATTTCTGCAGGTTTGCTCTGCCTTAATTTTTCAGGTGAAACACCGACCATTGAACTTTACCGACACATTTATAATTCGGACATATGCGCAAACAGTGGTCTGTCTCTTCAATCAAGGAAATTCCCCTGCTTCCCTGTTCTTTTTTTGAGGCACAGCAGTTGAACAACTTCCAAACACCTCAGACAGTTGGAATCCTCAATGCATCTGAAATTTCAGTTATCTGCAACCCAGCTCCGCCAGCAGCTCTTCCCGCTCCGCCTCTTGCTCTCCGCCCCCTGCTGCATCAAAGACTTTTTTTTTTTAATTACCATCTATTCCCCAGCCCGCCTAGAGCAGCTCTTCCCGCTCCGCCCCCATGCAACGTCCCCCTCGGCCATCACCCTACTTGCTGACCTCAGCCACATCACAGACATATCTTTTCGGCGCTTTTAAAAATATTTGTGATTTTTATGTTTTTGTCTGTATTTAATAAATCTTAGAACATTTCGACTCAATAAATCCCATTTGCAGGAGAAAGACAGTTTAGGTCATCAACATGTGTTGTACTACAGTCTAAAGGAACTATGTATACATAACTAAAACAGGAAATTGTCGAGGAAGAGGTCGGCGCGCTGGCCCTACCACCTTTTCTATATTCTCTGTCCCTGCAAACTGTTTCGAAATCCTTCTGGCTGTTTTAAACATTCTTGCAGTAGATAAGTACACGAATGACCTTGTGGCCTTCAGTTTTACAACTCTCATAAGTCAGTTCGCTACAGCTCTTTCCGCTCTGCCTGAGATGCGGCTGTCATTCAGAGCCACCATAGCAACAATCTGTGCAACCTTTCAACAACAACTGATTCCGCATGCAGTGGGGGATCAGCAGTGTTGATAGAAGATAAATTGCCCTGCAACAATCTGTGCAACCTTTCAACAACAACTGATTCCGCATGCAGTGGGGGATGTTACAGTTACACATGCTGTTACACATTTAACATAACATTTTTTCTAAAATAATCACAAATCTAAAAACAATATTAATACTTTTATTTAGAAGGGAAAAAAACTTAACAAAAAAAAAAACTTTTCCACACCAAAAACTCTAAACTATCCTATTGCGAGACCTATTGCATTTCCAATGCTTGTTTTTAAAGAGTTTCAGCAAACACTGCTGGTTGCAGCAGCGCGGACTCCGAGAGATTCTGCTCAAAGGGGGCCGGCCTATTCCAGTGATAGTCAGGGTGGAGATTCAGGGGCGCTAAGAAGAGGTGAAAAACAACAAAGCCTCATTAATAAGTAAATGGTCTTTTGAAGACCTGTGAAGTACTGGGGTGCGGCTGTGTGTGTGCCCAGGAAGCTGTTTCAGCCAGGGCTGCCACACACGTGGAGGGGGGGGGGTTGCTGAAGCCCTTTCAGCCTAATGGGAGTTGCGCGCCTTGGTCTGGTCTGGCGTGGGTGCACACTGACAAGTGCAGGACTACACACATCTGCCAGTAGGGCTGCCACCTTTTCACAAGAAAAAACACTATTTGTTGCTGTTTTAATAGTCTGCAAAGGCCCGTTTGTGATGCTAAACAGGACTGTAAACAAAATCGTATGTATTCCTCTGATATTGATAGGTTTCATTTTGCTTGATTTTGCTTGCGAGAAAGTGTCACTCATAGTTGTTACAGTACCACTTTGATTTGTTTGGGAAAGATTTTATTATTTTTCTCTAGCCTGCCCCAACTAACCTCACCCCCACTGGTGTGGCCCACTGCTACAAACCACACCGTAATTTTGGCCCTCAAACAAAAGTTTGTGAGTACCTATGCCTTAACGTATCAAGGGTACCAGGGACCAGAATTACATTTAATTAAAGTTTCCTCATGAAGCAGATTCTATATTCTGTGATGCAGACGAGTATTCAGAGTAAATGTAAATGTAAATTTAAATATCCAGTATTTGTAAAGCGCGAACAATTACCCGAAGGTGTCATAGCGCTGGTGGCCGTCGGGAAGATTAAGCAAGCTATTACCCAGAGTTACATGGTGCTGGGCAGACCCCTGCCGCTGGAGCCGGGGATCGAACCGTGATCCCCAGCGCCCAGCGTCAGTCGCCCTGGCCACTGCGCCACACCTCTTCCACCATATGCAGCTACTAATTATTTTGAGACACTATTCGTAGGGAGGAACGCTGTCCCTCTCACACGCAAGAGACTTCACCAGCTGCTTCTCCGGATCGGGTGACCAGCAGCAACACGATCTAAGCTGGCTGACAGCCATAAGAAACAAGTTACTTACCTGTAACTTTAGTTCTCCAGTATTGGTAACTTTCATAGATTCCCATTGCTTGTATCATTCCCCGTCGTCGGAATGGGAGCCTCGGTAATAATATATATATATATATATACCTAGGTAAATACACCCTAATAGGTGCAAAAAAGTAAAAAATTAGGCCTAGGCCTCATTACATTTTGTAACCTATAGGTGTCCTTATGTAAAAAGACCCAAACTTACACTAGCAACCAATCAGATTAGCCTCACCCTGTGGAACCTTCCTGAGAAAGCTCAGAGCCTCAGATTTTCGTAGCCGTTGCCTAGCCACCGAATCACCTAGACCAAGAGTGAGCTTTCCCAGGGGAGGAGGGTGGGCGCATGGGAATCTATGAAAGTTACCAATACTGGAGAACTTAAAGTTACAGGTAAGTAACTTGTTTCTTACTCCAGTATTGGAACTTTCATAGATTCCCATTGCTTGTATCAGAGTAGATAGCAGTTAGCCTGCCTCAAACATTTCGTTCCTAGTTACTCATTATCATCAACAAATGATACCACATATCATCATAAATATAAATTAGTAACCACAGCATAATAAACGAAATGTGAGAAAAAACATAGGAAGGAGGGAAGAGAGGAAAGCTCACCTCTTACTGGAAGAGATTTCTCAGGACAGCTTGACCAACAGCCGAATCCCCCTTTGCAGCCGCGTCCAGGCAGTAGTGTCTCATGAATGAGTGAATACTGCTCCATGTGGCCGCTCTACAAATATCCTTTATCGATACTCCTGCAAACAGTGCTGTAGATGAAGAGATCGATCTTGTAGAGTGTGCCTTCATCTGTCCTTCCAACGGTTTGCCTGCCGCTTGGTGGCAGAAACGGATTGCACTCGATATCCATCTAGAAATCCCTTGTTTTGACAATGGAAATCCTTTCCTTGGGGCTCCAAAAGCCACCAACAGCTGGGGCGTCTTCCGAAATCCAGCTGTGCGTTGAAGATAGAATTTTAAACATCTCTGAACGTCCAGAGAATGAAGTGTCCTCTCCGCCTGGGTTGAGGGCCGAGGAAAAAAAGAATGCAGAACCACCGGTTCATTAAGATGAAAGTCTGTCGGTACCTTCGGAATGAATTTGGGGTTCATCCGGAGGATCAATGTATCGTTCTTGAACTGTAAGTAAGGTTCTTGATCGTCAAAGCCTGAAGTTCTCCCACTCTCCTTGCCGAGGTGAGTGCCAGCAGAAGCGCCACCTTCCATGATAGGAACTTTAAGTCTGCCTTATGTATTGGCTCAAATGGCGACCTCATCAGCTGAGCCAGGACTACATTCAGATGCCAAACCGGGGGTGGAGGCCGAACTGGCCGAAACACTCTAAACAGTCCTTTAAGAAATTGCTTTATCACTCTTGCTGATAACAGAGAAGGACCAGATCTTGTTCGCCTATATCTGGAAATAGCTGCCAAGTGGACCTTGATGGAAGCATGAGCCAGACCTGCCTGAGCCAAAGAAAGAATGTATGGTAAAAGTTGATGTGGAGCTGATGAGAATGGCTGTACTCCTTCTCTATGGCACCATAAACAAAACCTTTTCCACTTAGATCTATATGTTTTATTAGTGCTAGGAGCTCTTGCTTGTGATAATATGTTCCTGCATTCCTCCGGAATGTCTAGATCCTTAAACTCTCTGTGTTCAGGAGCCATGCTGTCAACTGAAGCGAGCTCGGGTTCGGGTGAAGGACCTGGCCTTTGGACATAGATAGAAGAGTCTGGCTGGAGTGAAGCTGAATGGGCTGTTCCTCCGACCGAAGAAGCAACTCCGTGAACCAGAACTGGCGAGCCCAGGCAGGCGCAATCAGTATCATCCTGCACCTGTCCATCTTGAGTTTCTTGAGGACCCGAGGAATGAGGGGGAATGGCGGAAAGGCGTAAACAAATGCGCCGGACCAAGACATCAAAAGGGCATTCCCCAGCGATCCTCGATGGTGTTCCCTGCTTGCGTAACACCGGCATTTCTTGTTGACCGGAGTGGCAAACAGGTCGATCGCTGGGGTCCCCCAGCGGGAGAAGATGTCCTTGACCACTGCGTCGTCCAATTCCCACTCGTGTGAGACTGCCTTCAGGCGGCTTAACGTATCCGCCTTCGTGTTGCATACTCCCGGAAGGTGTTCCACCACAAGCCTGATGTTCTGCAAGATTGCCCATTCCCATAGCAGCTGGGCCTCCTGAGAAAGCAGTGGCGATCTTGTGCCTCCCTGCTTGTTGATGTAATGCATTGCGGTGGTGTTGTCCGTACGCACTAGGATGGCCGAATTTGAAATCCTTGGAAGGAAAGCCAACATTGCCCATCGAATAGCTCTCAGCTCCAGAACATTGATATGTAAGCGACGTTCTCCTGGCGTCCAGTGTCCACTTACTTGCAGATCCTGCATGACCGCTCCCCAACCCTGAAGGGAGGCGTCTGTTGTAATGACGCGAGGAGCTGGCGCCACTCTGAAACTGAGACCCACCGAGAGGTGAGATCCTGTCATCCACCATGAAACTGACTGTTTCATCCGCTGGGTGACAGTTACCCTGTCGTTGAAGGACCCTTCCACCTGCTTCCACTGAAGGTCCAGTTCCTCTTGCAAGGGGCGCATTCGCAGCCTGCAGTGCGGAATCAATTGAATACAGGAGGAAATCGACCCTAGAAGAGATTTGTACCTCCTGACTGTCATCCAACTTTTTTTTTGTAATCGAGCGGCTGAAGACCTGAGTTTCATCTGTCTCTCTTCCGATGGGAAGGCCTTGCACACCTGAGTATCGAGTATTGCTCCCAGGAACTTTACTGAACATGCTGGTTGAAGAACCGATTTTTCTCTGTTGAGTTGTAAACCCAGGTGAGTGAAGAGATTCAAACATGTCTCCACCGCCTCTGACGCTGCTTGTAAACTTGGTGCCTTCAGCAGCCAGTCGTCTAAGTACGGAAATACTTCCAGCGACTGTCTTCTCAGAAAAGCCGCTACAGGGGCCAGCACCTTCGTGAATATCCGGGGTGCGGATCTTAATCCGAATGGGAGCACCATGAACTGGAAGTGACTCTTGCCTACTGTGAAGCGAAGGAAACGTCTGTGAGCTGGGTGGATCGGGATATGAAAATAGGCATCTTCCAGGTCTAACGTAGCCATGAAATCGCCCGGATTCAAGAGGCGCAATATGTCCTGGAGTGAAATCATCCGAAACGACAGTTTCATGAGATAGGTATTGAGCTCCCTTAAATCCAGGATTGGACGCCACTTGTCCTTTGCTTTGCGGATCAGAAAAAATCGTGAATAGAAACCTTCTCCTCTTTGTGATAGGGGAACACGTTGGATCGCCCCTTTCCGAAGCATTTGTTGAGCTTCCAACTGCAGAAGGTTGAGATGTTTCGAAGTAGTGGCGTGGCGAGCTCTTGTAGGTGGAAATTCCTGGAATTCTAGCGTATGCCCATGTTGGATGATATTCAATACCCACTGATCCGATGTTATTTCTTCCCAGCTGCTCAGATGTTGAGTTATCCTGCCGCCCACTGGAGAACCATGGAGCGGAGGAACAGTTGGCAGAGTCAGGAGGCCGCTATTGACGCTTGCCAGCGTCCTTGCCCTGACGCCCTTGACGTCCACGAGAACTCTGACGAGAGAAAGACTGAGATTGTGACTGCCTCTGATAATACTGATTGCCATACTGAGGTCTGTACGACTGTGACTGCTGAGAGTACCGTTGTTGCTGATAGCCACCTCTTGGCGAAGTGAAGCCTCTTCCTCGTGCTCCACGGAACGGTGTCTTCCTATATTGTAGGGTACCCAGAGCCCTAGCAGTCTCTGTGTCCTTCTTTATCCCCTGCAGGGTGTCATCGACATGTTTTCCAAATAACATGTCCCCATCAAAGGGTAAGTCAAGAATCTTATTTTGAACTTCCGGCCGGAAGTAAGTTGCTCGCAGCCAACCCTGCCGTCTAAGAACTGCTGCGCTACCCAGAGCACAGAACGAAGTGGTTGCGATGTCCATCGCGCAGTCAATCATTTCTGAAGAAGAACGTTGGCCTTCTTCAAGAAGCTTCAGTGCTTCGGCCTTAGGGTCATCCTCCAGTAGGTCGATATATGCCGCGACATCACTCCACATCTGGCGGTCGTACCTAGCCAGAATAGCTAATGCATTGGCCGCCCTGACCAGCAAGCTCGCCATTGATGAAAAACGCTTCCCAGCGTTGTCCAACCTTCTACCCTCCTTGTCTGGTGGAGTTGTGAGGGTGGCTGAAGGATTCCGCGATCTTTTCTGCGCTGCTTGCGATATGACTGAGTCCGGTCTTGGTTGTCCAATCAAGCAGGCAGGACTGTCATCAGGAGCTTTGTACTTCTTTTCTAGGCGCGGTAGAGTTGGAATAACCGTCGCTGGGGCTTGGATTACTTTCTTTCCTTCTTCCCATATGTGCTCTACAATGGGAATCGAACGCACTGCCTTACGGTAAGCCTCTTTAAAATCATATAAAAAACAATCCGTAGATGTTGTAGGCATTGCCAGCTTGAAGCGTGCCGTGGCTCTCTCCATTAAGTTGAAGAAACCTCCTACATCCGCCGGAGGTGAATCTATCGGGTCCGGCACCGGAGCAGCCGAATCCGGAACAATATACTGATTCCACTCACTATCCGGGTTTTGATCACGATTGTCACCTGCTCCATCCTCATCTGAAGTGTCATCCTGGTCTATTTGCCGATGACATTCCCCTTCTTCTTCCACATGTGCCGGGGGCACCGACTGAGTCGCCACCACCTCTGGCTGAACATTCGCCTGACCTTCCACTGGTCGCGACACCTTTCTGCCCCTATATTCCTCTAGCATAGCCCGTAAGTCCGTCAAAAGGCTCATGGGCATAGAAACCATGCCCGGCTGTACTTGGGCTTCCTGATATGCGACTTGAGTTTGCTGTCGCTGCTCTTGCTGGCCATAATACCCATCTTCCTCATCAGACTCATGGTACTTAAGATGCAACTGCGATGGACTATAAGCATCCCCATACATCTCATTCTCCTCTTCAGAATAGTCCTGTTCTTCCAATAACAGGGCTGGGGGGAATGGGGACACCTTTCTAGGTGATGTCATGTCAGGTGTTATCCTCCTTTTCCTTGGGACTGCCGTCAACGGCGTTATAAACGAGTCCACATTATCCGTTGCCATCGTCGACGGGGACGTCGACGGGAGCGTCGACGAGATCATCTTCGTCGTCGACTGATTCGCCATCGTCGACGGGATCGTCGACGGTACCGTCTTCGTCGACGAGATTGTCATCGTCGACGTGATTGCCACCGTCGACGGAACTGTCGTCGTCGACGGGATTGTCTTCGTCGATGAGGTGGTTACCGTCGACGTAGTGATCGTCGTCGACGCCGTCGTCGACATATTCTTCGTCGACGGCATCGTCGTCGAAGTTTTCGCCGTCGTCGTCTTCGTCGACGCGGGATGGCTCGTCGACGGTTGAGGAGACAAAGTCACTGAAGAGGCCTTAGAGCCTTTCTTAACCACTGTTGAAGCCTCTACAGATGGTTTCTTGAAGGACTTAGAAACTTTATCTTGATGTGAAGGCCCAGCTGAGCCCTCATCAAGTTTTGCCTTCTGCACCAGAGGTGCTTGCCTTTCCCTCTCCTTTACACTTCCGTGAGGAGATTCGCCAGGCTCGGGCTTGCCAGACCTATCAGAGGTCCCACGCACAGCCTTAGAGGGGTGTTCAGATGATACCTCCACAGATGATCTACCCCTCTTCAGAGATGTCTTGGAAGACGTCGACCTGGCATCATCCTCATCACTGGAAACCACAACTTCTTTCTTTTCCAACTTCCTGAGCCAAATTAGTAATCTTCCCTCACGGTCCCGGAGGGTCTTAACAGACATCATCCTGCATAGTTTACATTCCTCAGCCTTATGGTCAGGATATAAACAATATATACAGTCTTTGTGCTTGTCTTCTGCATAAAGTCGTTTTTTTACCACAACTGGCACAAGACCTGAACAGGCTCTTCTTTTCCTTATCAGCCATAGTTGAAACTTCAACAAATCCTCACAGAAAAACTGTGTAAATAATACCTCAAAGTAGAAGTTAGAGCAGAGCTCTAAGGAGACTCCCTGTCACCAACGATGCAGTAGAAAATCTGAGGCTCTGAGCTTTCTCAGGAAGGTTCCACAGGGTGAGGCTAATCTGATTGGTTGCTAGTGTAAGTTTGGGTCTTTTTACATAAGGACACCTATAGGTTACAAAATGTAATGAGGCCTAGGCCTAATTTTTTACTTTTTTGCACCTATTAGGGTGTATTTACCTAGGTATATATATATATATTATTACCGAGGCTCCCATTCCGACGACGGGGAATGATACAAGCAATGGGAATCTATGAAAGTTCCAATACTGGAGTAATGCTACGAATAGGGTCTCACAAAAATTAGAAGCTGTATATTTTGAATAATAATAATAATAATAATCCGCATTTGTAAAGCGCATATCACCCGTTAGGGTTTCTAGGCGCTGGGGGCCGTCGGGAAGATTAAGCAAGCTATTGCCCAGAGTCACATGGTGCTGGGCTAACCTGCCGCCGGAGCCGGGGATCGAACCGTGATCCCCAGATTCCAGCGTCAGTCGCCCTGGCCGCGGCGCCACACCTCTTCCACCACCACCACTTGAATACTCATCTGCATTACAGAATATAGAATGTGCTTCATGAGGAAACTTTAATTAAATGGAATTCTGGTCCATGGTACCCTTGAGACCATCTACCACTATTTACCTCGAGACGGAAGTACAACCAACAATAAGGACCGTAATCATAGGAATTTAGCCCTGAAGAAGTCGCTGTGTACTTCATGGTATCGGCGAAACACGTGTTGGCTAGGCTAAGAATCTGTATCAAGGAACGCACAACAAGGACAATAAATCCTGGAACCACACAGAGCAGTGGATCAACAGTGTTTCTTTCTTTCCTACACTCGTTACTGTACCAACTTAAATCTATGTACTACTAGCGTGTGCAGGGGACCTTGGAGTATAGGTAGTGTAGAAGAAAATCTTCGACTTCCTGAGATGTGCTGCAGCAGCCGACATGCATTCTAAAAAGGTCCTGGGTGCAGACTTGATACCGCAAGGAAGGACTTTGTATTGGTAATGGTCGCTTCCCACTGTAAACCTCAGGAAGTTGCAATGCTTTTCGGCTATTGGTATGATAAAATAGGTATCTTGCAGATCAAGAGAGCATAATCCCCCTGATGGAGTAGGGGATAGAGCTGGTGCAGGGCCAACATTCTGAACCTTCCTTTGCAATTCCACTTGTTTACTTTCCTCAGATCTAGAATGGGTCTAAACGCGTTGTTTGGTCCTTTCTTCTTTACTAGAAAGTAACCCAAAAAAATCCAATTCCTTTATGAGAAATTGGGATCTTTCCACAGCCTGTTTTAGGAAGAAGATGGAGAATCCTTTATAGAGTTGTTACTGATGAACAGGGGTCGACTTCTTTGGAGGAACTGCTGTTGGCAGATACTTGAATCTTAGACAGTATCCCATTTCCTCAATATTTAGAACCCATTGTCACTGGTTAAATGTGTTCCCATTCTTCCAGGTACAAAGTAATTCTCCCTCCCACCAGAGTGGCTATTAAAAGAGGGGTTGCCACCGGTGGCAGGTTTAGAGGTTGGTGCAGACTGTTGGTAACCTCCTCTCCCTCTGGATTGATACCTCTGCTGTTGATGCCTATGCTGTTGTTGACCTCAAATTTCAGTGAGGGGTTTGAATCCTCAGAGGATAATATCGGCTGACGTAGGGTCTGAAGGAATGTTTCTGAATGTCCTTCTCTTCTTCGACCTCCTGCAGGGTGTTTTAGCTCTATTTTCATGCAAGACATCTTGACATCAGCATGTGATCAAAGCAATGTGTTTCTTGAACATGGGAGTCTCAAAATCCTGCGTTGGGCTTCAGGGTTCAGTCCCATTAGTCTAGGCCAAGATGAACGACGTTTGCCCAAGCCATAGCAGTATCCACGGGCTTCTAGAAAAGAATTATACCCTGCAGCACTAGCAACTTTTTTTTTTGATTGGATAATATCATACCTTCTTTTATGATTTCTCTAAAGTCTTTGTGGAAGGTAGTGATGTCATCCAGAGGAGATATCAGTGCTGGGGAGAGTCTGGAAGAGTAAGTGAGAAACGACGAGTGGAGATGGTCGTGTGATAAGATCTTGAACACCTCGATCAGGATGTGGAATCTCATCTACGTACTGAACGAGACTACCTTCGAGAGCGGAACGGTATTGGTTATGGTGATACCTTGACTATGACCTAGACCTATGGCAATGTCTGGTTGTCGGGATGAGACCTGGAATGCTTTGGTGGAGGTGTATCTGGAGCAAGTGCTAGTGGAGGCCTAGTAGAAATGGTTGGAGGAATGTCTGCAGGATTTACCAGTGGAAGCCAGCCTGTAGCGATTTCCGTGTTTAAACCTGTTCCATCTAGTTTTCCTTTCCATGCGATTACACTGCAACAAACTGTATATAAGGGTGATGGTTTTTGTATTCAATGTACTTCCTCCCACAACACTTGAGGCTGTTGTTCGGAAGCAGTTCTGCTCATGAGCATTTAATAAACGTGGTTTGTTTTACTTCACTCCAGTGCCGTTCTCTCTTTTTTAATCCTCGGACCCGTGGAAGCAAGAGTGACCCTGCACCAGTGTGCCCTCACGTAAGTACATTTCCACAATTGGCACACAGGTTGTGGGGCCCCATCGGAGACGCGGCCGTCTGAAGGAGTGGTCTTGGGGAAGATCGAAATTATCACTGAAGACGCGCACTGCATGAGAAGACTTTTGTCTTTGTAGCCAACGTGAACTTTTCGGTGTTCCTGACTTGACGCTCCGGGTGGTGGCCGGTCTCAACAGGGGCTTCTTTGGTGAATTTTCAGTGACCATTAGGTCGACCAGAGATCGGCAGGTGGGAGTTGAAGACTTCTGTTTGGTAAGGTCGCTGATGCAGCACTCTTGATTGTTTGGTTTGGTTTTGGTATTCATTCTTTGCAAAGACTGAAGGCAGGTATTGTGGGGATTGTTCTCCTTCTGAAACTTGTTTGGATAAGTAATACTATACATATACTTGTAAAAGCATGCCTGCTTTGAGCACACTTTGTAAGTGGTGCTGCTGTTGTAGTACTAGGACTTTTTTGGAACAAAGTCAGCCGGCTCCCCCAGAAGAGACCCCAAATAAAGATATGTATATAAAATATGGTATTTGTCCCATAATGTATGGCTTATTGTGGAACAAATATACAAAGAAAGTGCCCGATCTACAGTGGCTAGTGAATGGATCATTTGATTTTAAGATGGTTCAGTATGTGGAACAGTGTTCAAAAGGAAGAGTAGACAGGATATGTTTGATTGTTTGCGTATGTGGGATAAGGAAATGCGAGAGAGAGAGAGAGGAAAGCGGAAGCTATAGCGAAGAAAGAAAAGTGGAAAATAATATATCAGAAATGTGCTGAATTGAGAGATAAAGAGATGCAGGATGAAATAGAAAAGAAAGATAGGGAACGTCGATTGCAGGTAAATGGTCCGTAACCCTATTAGACGTCCTGTTAATCCAATACTTAATAAGCCTCATGATGATTCTATCTTATTAGAGCAACCCCCACTCCCATATAAATCTCCTGATCCGAGTACCGGTGAGGGAGGTACTTCAGATGAGGAAATATTTCCCTCAAAAGAGTTGGACAAAGATAAGCAACTCATACGACATACTCGCTCCACTCTGTCTAGCATAGAGAAAGATAAATTGGAAGGGCAGTGCTAGAGAGGAATCTCGGCGGAAAACCACAGCGACAGTCCTCGCAACTATGGTTCAGGCTTGGGAAGATGCAAAACAGTTATATTTTTTAGAAAAATTCTGTTGGGATGTATTATATAATTGGCAACATATCTCTGATGAACCAGGCCCAAAAGACTTGAATGCGGATTATAAGCAGTTAGGAGATCGGACTTACCCTTTCAAAAACATACCTGATACAATTAGATGAGCGGTTAAACTACGGGATGACACATTGAAATTGCAAAAGGAAAAAGAATGAGCTAAACAGCAGTATAAAAGCGTAGAAATAGAAAAGCCTCAGACAGAGAATGCAAATGTCCCAATCGATGCGAATAATCCAAGTAGTAGTACTTTTGCAATGAAACCAATGCGTGAAGCCGCACCTCTGTATGTTCCCCCGAAGGGTGCTGGAACATGTGATGATAAAGGTTCTGATGATGCAAAGGGATATTTCATTTATAATTGGGTCTATACTCCTTGGAATACAGCAGATGTTATGGCCCTTAAGACTCCCTTTGCCCGACCCCAGGAAAAACCCCGCCGCCTTCTATGAGGAGGTGGAGGGAGCCATCCGCTCTTGCACTATGACCTTACCGGATATAGATATGTTCTTTCGGCCTTTTTTGCCCCCTGATATATGGAGAAGAATACGTAAAATGAATTACGCTGGGGCATTTGGTGATAAATGGGAAAGATTAGAAGAAATAGATGCGGATAGGTTACCTGCCCAGAAGCCCCAATAGGGGATATTCCATCTTCCCAAGGCTATTGTGACTAAATTGAAGACCCTTATGCCCCCTAAGAAAATAGCCTGGACTACGTTAGCATCCTGTAAACAGAAAAGGGATGAGTCAGTTTCAGACTTCTTTTCAAGATTTGAGGAGACATTTCATGATTTTAGTGGACAGTCCTTGGCCGATGAAACGGGTAAACAACTGGTCATTGACAAATTTGATGCACCTGAAATATCTAGTCGCCTCAAGGCCACTGAAACTTCTTGGGCCACGTCCTCCCCAGTTTCCCTTTTGACAATGGCACAATATTATGAACGACAGGAACAAGAAGTGAAAAGAAGGGAGGATAAAAAGGTTAAAGATTTGAAAACAAAGGTTATGATGGCTCAAGTGTATGGTCCACCATTTAGGGGAGGTGTAAGAGGCGGACGTGCAATGCATACACCCGGAGCACTCCCTCTCCTTCAGGCAAATTTGTTTCCTGATCAGTGTGCCTATTGTAAAGAAACTGGGCACTGGCGTTCTGAGTGCCCCCGTATGCAGGGTCAGCAATACCAGCAGGGAAGTATGAGAGGGCGCCCAGGGAATGTAGGAAGCAGGGGAGGTGCAGGAGTTCACCCCCGGTTTGAGGCAGTTGAACAGGGACCGAACTACCCTAATACGTTTGACAAACCACACCAGTACCAAATGAGTGATTACTCTGCTGATACGCCTACAGATTCTGATTATGCATAGGGATGCCTAGGACAGGTGTGGGACCGGTTGAGGTGCCAGTAGATCAAATGGGTCCCTATATTGACGCAAATGTCTTGGGATCTACTGATCAATTTCTGATTGATAATGGGCTACCTGTAGTGCACTGTCTAAAAGACTGATTCCTAGGGCTCCTCTGTCTGGCACATTGATAACATCAATAGGGTTGGATGGGACACCTACACCTAGCCCACTATCCCAGCCACTTGAATTCTGACTAGATAAATTCATTGCAACATGTCCATTCTTGCTCTCCCCTAACACTCCAGATAATATTGTAGGTATTGATATGCTAAAATATTTTTGCGCTACAATATGCTGTTCCCCAGAAGGTGTACGTGTTATCCTTAATGACAACTATCCAATTATTGATAGATCTTGCCTTATCAATGAAGACGCCGCTCAGGCGTCCCTACCTTGCACTTTGTGAGCTAGATCGGACACTGATGTGGGCCAAATGGTTATTCCACCTGTACACATTCAAGTGAGGGAGGGTGCCTCGTTGCCTCATTTGCCCCAATATAAGATATCTCGAGAGGGCGAGGAAGCACTAGCAGGTATCGTCCAGGATTTTATTAAAGTGGGTATAGTGGAAGAGGTTCCTTATAATACCTGCAATAGCCCTATCCTTCCTATTTTGAAAAAGGACACTGATACTAAGATTTACAGGTTCATAATTGATTTGAGGGAGGTTAATGAAATAGTGGTGCCCCAATATTCAGTAGTTTCTGACATAACAACCCTCCTCACTATGGTTCCTCCCACTGCCACCACATTCTCATTAATTGATTTAAAGAACGCATTCTTCTCAATACCCATTCACCCGGACAGCTGTTATCTATTTGGATTCACACTGAAAAACAGATCCTTCCAGTTCTGTAGAGCTCCACAGGGCTATACAGAAAGTCCTAGTATTTACAGTCAAGCATTAAAGAGACAACTTGATTCCTTACCTGTACAAAAGGGGTGGCCCTCATTCAGTATGTCAATGACATTCTGCTAGCTGCAGATACTCCTGAGCAATGTGGAGAAGGTACATTGTTACTGTTATCGTTTCTTGCATCACTTAATCACAAAGTCTCTAGAAAGAAATTGCAATATTGTAGACAGCAGGTTACCTACTTAGGTCACCTCCTGTCTAAGAGGGGATGTGCGCTCACACCTGATTGCATTCAGACCATTCTAGATACTCCTGTGCCCTGTACTCAAAAGGTTGCCCGTGCATTGATTGGTCTTACATCTTTTTGTAGGCAGTGGATCCCCAGTTTTTCGCACATTGTTAAACCTTTGTTAGCCCATTTGATCAAAGACACCCGCTGCGCCTCCCATGGACTGCTGAATGCCAGAGTGCCTTCCAACAGTTAAGCCAAGCCCTCTGTTCTGCACCAGTATTAGGTACTCCGGACTACACTAAAACTTTCAGACTCTATGGACATGAAAGGGAAGGTTGTGCCCTCTAGCACAAATACACAGTGATAAGCAACGTCAGTGTGCATATTTTTCAGATGTCCTTGACCCAGTCACTCGCGCGCTGCCTGGATGTTTCCGAGCGGTGGCAGCAACGGCTGTATCCAATACGCCAGAGTGAAGGAATAGTTATCACACAAACTACTTGTCGTAGTACCCCATTCAGTTGATGCCTTGCTAAACCAAACAAAGAGGCAGCATTTGACTAGTGATCGTCTGACAGGATATGAATTGACACTTTTGGCCCCCCATATCACGCTATAAAGATGCCTGACATTAAATCCAGCTACATTGTTACCATTTCCATCCACTCAGCCTCAGTCACAAGAGTCACATTATTGTATATTTCTCACTGAGGAACAAACAAAAGGTCGAGTTGACCTGCAAGACACTCCGTTCTCCATTACAGATGAGGAGTTATGGGTTGATGGGTCATGTTTGAAATTGCCCGATGGCACTACATCTGCTGCCTATTACGACACTCCTGACAATAGTTGAAACAGCTCATATCCCACAGAAATCAGCCCAAGTAGCTGAATTGATTGCTCTAACCAGAGCATGTGAGCTTAGTACAGACCTGATTGTCAATGTCTACACTGATAGTCAGCATGTGTTCGGGGTAGCACACACTTTTGTCCACCTGTGGAAAGAACGCTGTTTTCTCACTTCACATGGAACACAGATAGTGCATAGAGAACTAGTGCACAATCTTCTTACTGCCTTAACCGATCCCAAGAAAATAGCTATCGTTAAGTGTAATGCACACAAGAAGGTGACAGATAAAGTAGGAGCGGGTAATGGCTTTGCAGATAACACAGCTCGTGAAACCGCAACACAGATAAACACCACATCTATGTATGTGGTTAAGTCGCAAGCTGAACGTTGGCATGATGCCAGACAGGAAGTATTGGATATGCAACAATCTGCCTCCTTCGAGGAATTAGACCAAAGGTCTAAGGAGGGAGCATTGCATGATGAGTGCTGCTGAAGGAGCAAAGTTATGACTAAATGGAAGTTGCCCACTGCATACCTATGCCCTCTGATCCCTATGGCACATGGTTCAGCACATGTTGGTGCATTCTCAGTAGCAAAAGAGCTCATGCAAGTCTGGGATCATCCTGATATTGATGGAACAGCTAAGAAAATAGTCCAGTCTTGCCTGGTTTGTCTCCAGTACAACCCTGGGAAAGGAATGCAAACTCCAGCAGGGGCATTTGCGACACCATCTGCACCTTTTGAGGTCCTTCAGATGGACTATATCCAGTTTAAGCGCTGCAATAATCTTAAATATGTCTTAGTAGTACTGAGGGTTCTGTGTAGGGTTTCTGAGTGTGCAGGAAGAATGGCGCCTGTGCTGGTAGCGGTAAGTGATTAATGAAAAGTATGACCTATCTGGCGGTGCTACAGGTCAGAGGAGACCCTAAAACCTCTGTAGGGAGTGACAGGGGCTCACTCAATGATTAGAACTAAAAGTCCCGTGCACCGGCATATCGAACACATGACTACATAACCATTAAAAGCCCTGAAGAGTCACAGGTATAGCATCCGCATGACGAAACATGTGTCGGCTGGTTATTTGCTTTGATGTTATCCTTCCTATCAGGAAGGCTAAATATATTTCATTTTGAAAATCAACATTTCTGATTTGTCTACCTTGTTTCATTGAATACGGTTATTTGTTTTTTCCATGAGTATCATGACCATATCTTAATCTTTACAAGTGCACGGGACTTTTGGTTCATGTCTTAGTAGTAGTCTGCGCCTTCAGCAAATGGGTGGAGGCATGTGCTACGAAAGACAATACAGCCTTCACAACTGCGAAAATACTCCTGAGGAATTCTTTCCTCGATTTGGTGTTTGTCAAGTTTTATGGAACGATAATGGGCCTCATTTCATTGGACAGGTTGCAGAGTATCTTATGAAAGGGCTAGGGGTCAAACAGATGTTCCATGCTGCTTTTCACCCACAATCTGTTACACAAAATAGGGCAACCCAATAATCCCCTTGGGACTGGGTATAAACAATAACAAAATACAAACGTCCCTAGACGAATCATTTTCATATTTCGAAAACGTCACAGATGTGACCGAAATTTTCTGGAACAATCAGGGAATTTCTCATAAAACAGTATTTTATAAATATTTGGTTTTTAATCCAATTTTAGAAAAACATTCAATTTATCATGTACGGCAACTAATATACGTCTGACTTCATCCATATAGTTCACAGTAGTAGCACAACACCTTTTGCTTTTTATACATATGGATAGAAACCAACCATATATCAAAATCAATCTGATATTTTCACATTACTTTCATTATGCATCAAAGAACATAAATGCAAACAAAAAGGTGTAATAGCGTCGACGTTTCGGTCTCTCTAACAGTCAAAAAGATCCACAAGACCATCTTCAGGACGGTAATGTTGCACCATGAATCAAGTACAATAAAAACATTCATAAATACCATGTAAGAAAAACCCTGAGTTCAACAGTATCTTCTGCTCATAACTCAAAAAGTACATGGAAAACTAATCCCCAATGTGTGCTTATACGAACAAAATACCATGTGCAATTATTAAGGTGCAAAAAAGTGCTAAACCAACCACTAACCATACTCTTTAGCCAACAATCATGCATAACCCAATGGTGACTCAAATTGACCTACACCACACCATCAAGTGACAACACACCACCAAGTGGCATATATAATCTTGATATTTAGAGCTAATTTAAGGTTCTACAACCTCCAAATACCAATAAATCCATAAAACACTATTCCAATCATCACTTCAAAAAAAAATCAAAATACACCTGGGGGCATATGTAGGTAGGTGTTTTGCGATCGCAAACACTGCGATTCGCAGAATCCCGGGTGTATGCGATCGCAAAAGTGAGTGTTCCGATGTAGGTAAGTATTTTGTTTCGCAAAAATGCGAATCGCAAACTTAGCGATTAGCAATTTTGCGTGACAAGGAATCTGCAAATAAAATTGCGAATTCGCAAGGTGCGTCTCAGTATTTGCAAAAATCGCAAATATTGTTCACGCAATTTGCGAATTCGCAATTTGAGATGTAACAAAAATTCGCAATTAGCGATTTTATGAAATTCGCTAATTTGCACTTCTCTAATACCACCAACTCTGACCAGGTGGTAACCAGGTGCAACCTATTTAAACAGGCCCACAATGCCACTGGGGCTTCTCACAATGACTGGCCTGTATGTGATAGCCAGGAGGATGCGTATCCGAGAGGCTGAACAGAGAAGGAGACGCCAGGAGAGGATCTACAGAGCACGCATCACCCTTTTCCAGCGAACCCAGGAGAACATCCTTGTGCACTACAGGCTGCACCCAGACAGTATCCTGGAGTTGATAGAGGAGCTGACACCCATACTTGAGGACCCCACATACAGGTTACACACCATTCCCATCCACATACAGGTTTTGTGCTCACTGCACCTTCTAGCATCAGGAAGTTTTCAGGGGGTAATAGCCGCAGCAAGAGGGGTCTCCCAGAGTGCACTTTCACGTTTCTTCCACGCTTTCCTTGATGCTATGATTCAGAGGATGCATCATCACATCCAATTCCCAAACACACAGCAGGCACTTGATCAGACCAAACAAGATTTTTACCAAATAGCACAATTCCCCCACGTGATTGGCTGCGTAGACGGAACCCATGTCGCTCTGTCACCCCCGTCACACGAGTATTTGTTTAGAAACAGAAAATCCTCTCATTCCTTATACATCCAGGTAGTCTGCAATGCTAAACATGTAATCACAGATATTGTAGCAAAAATCCCAGGAAGCACACACGATTCCTTCATTTTCCGACACTGTGGTTTACATCGCAGACTCACAAATGGCGAGTTTAGAAAGGGATACCTGCTAGTAATTGCATGGCACAAAAACACACAAGTAGGAAAGGTATGAACTGGCAGGACAGTACTTAACATCAACCTACTTTTGCCCTGCAGGTGACAATGCATATGCTGTGCGTGACTACATCCTCACACCCTACCTCAATCCAGCCACAGCAGCAGAGCGGAGGTACAACTGTGCCCACAGAGCTACAAGATGCACCATTGAGAGGACCTTCGGAATCCTAAAAAGCCGTTCCGGTGCCTCCATAAGAGGGGAGGTACCCTACAGTACATCCCTGAGATGTGTTTCAAAATTGTGGTGGCCTGCGCAATGCTACACAACATCGCTACCAAGAAGGCCACCCCAGTGGATCTGACAGATGCAGCCACATCAGATGAAGAGGATCCAGCTCCCCAACGCAGACGTGCAGGTGGGCGCCTGAGACGTGATGACATCACACAGAACTACTTCTAGGTGAGAAATGAGTACACAATGCCAAATGATGATGCTCAAAAAATATGTTTATTCCCTTAACAGCAGGATTACCTGTTAATCAACTTGCACACTGAAACTTGGGTGCAAGTAAAGCTCGGCGACGGGTCAACAATATCCAGGAAAATTCCAACAACAAAAGGCCTCAAGCAAGGCTGAGTACTGGCCCCAACGCTATTCAATCTGTTTCTTGCAGATTTGATCCCGTTATTAAATGCCTGCAACACACACTCCCCAAAGATTGGGAATCTAGTACTACCATGCCTGCTCTACGCTGATGACCTAGTATTGAGTAGTCAAACGAAGGTGGGTCTGCAGTGTCTTCTAGACATCACGTTCCAATATTCGGAGGCTAATGATTTAACCAAAACCATGACAATTAAAAAGAACCTTAAAAAAATACCTGTCTGGTTTTGGGATAAGATTCCAATAGACTCAGGGGTCCATTAGGATGGCGGGCGGACTTTGTCCGCCCGCCATCCTAACGGAGATCGGGACCGCCCGCCTGAAGGGCGGGGGTCCCACCATTGGCATTAGGATGCGCCCGCCACAGTGGCGGGCGCATTCCTCAAGTTAACATTGTGGCGGGCGGTGCTCACTGCACCAACCGCCACAATGTGAAATACAAATGCACGCATTTGCATAATCGAAGCGGCAGGCACCGCGCGGTGCCTGCCGCTGCAATCATGCAAATGCAGGGGGGTACCACAGTTACCCCCCCGTGTGCCACCCCCCTTTGGCCGTCACTCTGGGGGCCCACAGGGGGACCCCGCAGCAATCACCGCCTGCCTTTCCGTGGCGGCATTGCCGCCGCGGAAAGGCCCCTAATTTCAGGCATCATAATATGGCTGGCGGTGTCCATTGGACACCGCCACCATATTATTCCATCACCGCCGCGGTCGCAAGGCGACCGCGGCGGTAAAGTGGCGGACGGTCTTTCCGTCCGCCTCTGTGCCCTCCGCCATCCTAATCTGGCGGAGGGGAAAACAAGAGTGCTTGTCGGGCGGATTGCCTCCGCCAGGGTGGCGGTGGCCACCGCCACCCTGGCGGAGGCAATCCGCCCGACATACTAATGGACCCCTCAGTGTCAGAGTATAAATACTCGGGGATGACCATTGATAAAGGCGGGCACTTTGTAACCCAAAGAGATGTAATTAAAAGGAAAGGCATAGCCTTAGCCGAGTCAATGAGAAACCTAAATTCCCGATTAACGGGCCCCTCACTCACCCCTCTGGTTCAAGTTATACGAGCACAAATTCTTCCCACAATAACCTACGGGAGCGAGGCACAGAGAGGAAGGGATTCGAAGCTCTTGGACGCCGTGGTTGCAAAAGTATACAGAATTGTCTTAGGTCTCCCTACACGAGTCTCTCCAGCACAAATCAGGCTCGAGTTTGGCGTGCAAAAACAGACCATTGCAAGGAAAGGCGCAACAGTTATTTTCTGGGACAGAGTAAGGAAATCTAAACCAGGTACCTTAAACTGGCACTTGTGGATTGAGCTACAACAGAAACAGTCATCTCCAGCAGCAAAATATTTAGCTACTAGTGTGTCAATCCTGGGCCTTACCGAACTTTGGGCAACTCCGACAAGTCACTGTCTTCTCAAAAAAGCTACAAAGGAAATAGTAAAACAGGAATCTTGGATTGAAGATAAGGCAGCCCTAACAAAGAGGTTGCATGGCTGGATGATCCTGGGCACCTATTCTTCTCTGGCTGCACAACAGTATTTAACTTTTGGCTTCGCCAAACATATAAAAATCAAAATTTTAAAATACAGACTTGGCTTGTTGCCATGCACAAAGCACTTTCTATATTGGCTGAAAAAACAATCTGATTCTAACTGCCGTCTGTGTGGGACAGCGCAAGAAGATATGCTGCATCTCCTCTGTACGTGCAAAGATCTAACAGAGGAAAGAAGACAGCTTTTAAAACCTCTTATCAATCAGAGAGGTATCCGTACCCGCAGACAGGCCGTGTTAGCGTGCTTTGCACCTGGGGACACCCAGCTTAACTGCAGGTTTGTGAAATTTTTTGGAAAAGTGGAGAAGAAAATGCTAAATCACATCAGCATTCATTTATTTATTTATTTATTTAGTGTATTTTATATAGCTAACGGCTACCCCAACGGGGTGTCCCGGCGCTTCTGAGAGTGTAAATAAATCTTACTGAGGGATCTAGCAAAAGAGGAATGTTTTAGTGACTTACGAAAAGGAAGCTCCTCCTGGATCATCCGGATGTCAAGAGGGAGTTTGTTCCAGAGGGATGCGGCACAGGCCTGGAAGATTTTCCCCCCAGAGCGTGTTTTGTTAAATCTAGAGGTGGTAAGAAGATTTTTTGAACTAGAACGCAGAGATCTGACATTCCTGTAGGGGCGCATTGCAGCTGACAAGGAAAGAGACTGACACTGCTAGAATAATTGCTTGCTTTTTTAATGGATGGTAAATGCTATAATGTCTTTTAATCAATTTTAATTTTTGAACTTGCAATGAGTTATTTGTAGCAATGGTTTTAAGTAACTCTGCTAAATAAAATAAACTTGAACTTAACAGCAGGATTAATTATGTCACACAGCGTGACTGAAATGTTGTTGGTTGCACATGTTGATGTCACAGAGCTATCATTGTTCAGAGTCACTTAGTCCATATGGCATGTGTTGCCTCACAAATTGCCATGAGTGCATGCTGCCCCTTCATCTCTTGCATGCACGCCCTGTTGCCCCTCGTTTGGGCTGCGCACTGGCCTCACCTGCTCTGCCCTAACGCCCACTCCGGCGTCTTTCAGCAGTAATTGGAGGAGTTGGGATGCTCCTGCTTGACTGGCCATCAGTGTCCAAGCTGCCCAGTGTCCCTATCCCACCAGCAGTGTGCCATTTCGTGCTGCATGCTAACGCATCTCCTAGCTAGCAGGGAGATGGCGGTGGATTGGCGGTTCACAGCCTTAGTGAAGAGGTCCGGCCGGGTGTGTAGGCGGTGTTGTTCTCTGCGCCTGGCTAGCCTGTCTCTCCTGATCTCCCTACAAAAAGAGCTTCCAAAGCTCCAGACATTGTATTCACACCGAGCCGCAACTCTGACATATGACTGTTGTGTGCGGCTAGTTGACGCTGTATTGATAGAATGCCTTTGCCTTGCAGGCGGCTGTGCCCGTAACATGCTGCCCTCCAGACCTGCAAACACCGTGTCTGTTTCGGATGAGGCATTGCTGGTGGTGGCTCATGCCCAGCGTCTTGCAACACTGCCGTTTGCTGTTTGTACACTGGACTGTGGTGTGTTCTGCCTTGGCACTTGGCTTGGACCTGTCTGTAACTCCTCATCCGCATCTGTTGACTCTGCTGCCATCGGTGGCAGTGATGAAACAATGTAGCGCCGTTTGGGTGGCGCTGGTTGTGTTTGTCTTGATGCTCCCTGCTCCTCCTGCCCTGCCACGTTCACATTTGTTGGTGTCTCCACCCCTTCAGCCACTGTTTCCTGTGTTGTTGGTGGTGCTGTAAAATTAAATGCACACATTAGTTGTGCGTCATGTTTTTGTTTCTGCATTAAAGTTTGTTAAACAACTAATCACATGACTGCTACTTGTCTGTTTTGCACATTGCAAGTATGACTCAACCCTATGTACCCTTTGTATGTGTCACAGGACCAAGTATCAGTGCATGGGACTACATTTCCCATAATGCAATTCTAGGTGTGCTTGTAGACATGTACTGGATTTGTACTCAGGCATGGGTGTCTGGAGCTGTGAGTGGGATGGGTATGTTTTGGGGATATTGGCGTGCATCTTACCTTGTCTGGTGTCCATATTGTCAGAGCTGTCCTGATCAGCCACGCCGGTCACAGACTCAGGCATAAGTGTGCCCTTCACCAACTCCTCCAGGGGCGTCGACTCTGGTACAGTTGAGGTCCCACCTCCAGTCGCTTTTGCCTCAGCTAATCTGGTGGCCACCCTCTCCTTGGACCTTTGCCTCATGTCATACCACCGCGTGCGTAAATCATCAATTGAGCGGTGGGTTACGCCAATCGCGTTAATTTTCTCTTGGTTGTCATTCCAGATTCTCCTCTTCCTTGCCTCTGGAACACGGAGTGAGCTCTTGCCAAAAAGGAAGTCATGTTGCCTCACTACCTCCTCTGTTAGCACCTAAAGCTCCCTCTCTGAAAACATTTGTTTCCTTTTTCTGCTGGGATCCTCTGGTTGGTTCTCACCCCCCTGAGAATCCATTTCAGCTTCTTGCAAATGCAGAGTAAAAAGCACACTCCCTCCTCACAGTCTCTCAGGCAGCAAATGACTCAGACACAGGTGCTGGCAATCAGGTGCAGCATGGGCAGTCACACTTCCTGGTTGTGATGTCATCATTCTGCACCTGAATTGCTATTTTCTTTTTTTGCGATTCCTTATTAGCGTTTTCGCCATTAAGGAATCGCTATTTGAGTAATCGCTATTTAATTCTGCAAATGTTTGGTAATCGCTATTTTTTAGCGATTTTTTACCTACATCGCATTTTGCGATTCCGAAAATGCGATTCGCAGAAAATCGCAATTTCCGAATCGCAAAAAATATTTTACCTACATATGCCCCCTAGTCTATTAAACTCACAGCAGGAAACTCCTCTTACCTTAAAATCAATAGTCTCCAAATCTGAAAATCAGATCGTATCACTATAGATTAAACCACAATTCTACCACAATTAACTTATCTAGTATTAACCTTTAAGGCACAATACTCACAAGTAAGCCATACGTGTGAATAAACAAAATAGGCCTGAAAACGAAAACGCCAACATCTGTTTAGAACTGTAATCAAAATCGAAAAATACAACTTTCCACTTTGTAAAAATGCCGCGTAAACTTACTTCATCCAGGACCAGCGTCGCTCAGTTCTCCACCCGCCATAAAAGAGTGCAGCGGCAGCGTCTGAACGAACGTTAACCTTCACCACGTATCAACACATGCAACGTCAGAGACGTCGTGTATAAGGCGCCCATCTTAGGTGTACTCAACAACGGCCCATCTCTTCCTCAAAGTATGACGACAAAAAGATAAATAACAGGATCGTAACCAAACAAATCCTATGAGCTTATAAACACAGTCTCAACAACAATTAATTCAACAGCGATTGCGACACATAACCACATCACTCTAAGTTATTTATTATACATCAAACATCAATCAGCACAAAGCACATTCTATCGGCCAATATAGATGTATAACTCTTGGAACAGCAATAATCTAAAAAGCAAAAAAGCAAAGGTCATAGCTCTTTCAGCAAAAAAACTCTTTCAGTCAAAACTCATCAAAAAACAGTTTCAGCAAGAAACACAAAAAACACATTGTCTCAATAATAGAGCGACGATGATCTAGAACACAAAGAGCCTCAGGTCCAATGAGACCTTGGTTCAATATGACCTCAATCCTGCCCCATAAAACGTATTCAAATTGTGTACCTTTACAGAACTATTAACAACACAACCGTAACAGAAGTATGCTGCACACTTTAGTTAAGGGCTCTGTTAGACCTCAATTCTGCCCTACACAACTTTTACATATAGTGTCCCTTTCCACAGCTAATAGAAACATCAGTATGTTACACCCGCTGGATGGAGATATTACTAGCATACCATACTACAGAGTTGCCAGTGTGTGCCATTCAACAAATGAATTCAATCCCTTTTCCACAGTTTTAGATGACCAAATCCATTTGTTCTCTTTGAGTGTGAGCAGACGATCGACATTCTGCCGTCTCTTTGAACTCTTAACAGTCTCAAGTACGAACCATTTCATGTCAGAGGGAGTATATGAATTTTGCAAATAGTGCTCCACAAATGGTGCAGTTGTAACTTTACAATAAATCCGTGACTGATGCTGCATGATACGATTCTTCACCTCTTGCTTAGTTTTTCGAATGTAAAATAAAGAACACGGACACTGTATGCAATAAATGACATTCTTAGACAAACAGTTCGAGTGGTATCGTAGTTTCCATTCTTTTTAATTCAAGGTACAAGTATTTCATCACACAAGTAGTTGCACAAGCTGCACAATTTCCACACAGATAATTTCCTATTGCAGGCATTAAACCCCACATATTTTGTATTGTTACTGGGGCTGGTTCATTATAAGCTCTTACTGAATGATTTCTTAAATATCTGGCACTTTTGAAAGCAAATCGTGGTTGTTTTAAAGTGGTTCAACTTTCTGTATAAGGTGCCAGTTTTTTAAGACAATCTTTTTGATTGTATTAGACTCAGTTCCAAAAGTTGTAACACAAGTAACTGAATCATATTGATTTTCTTATTGAGTTTTTTCCTTTGCAATAGCGCTTATCGATCATAATACCACGCACGTTTCATTGAATGTTTCACTAATCTGTACGGGTAACTTCTCATCACTAAACTAGATAATAACAATGTTGCCTCTTTAAAATAATCTTCCCTTCTGGTACAGTTGCGTTTAATATGCAAAAACTGCCCAAAAGGGAGATTATCGCGCAAGTTGCGTGGATGATGGCTAGTGTATTTTAATAGCGTATTCCGAGCTGTTGGTTTTGTGTAAAGACTCACTGATAAATGCCCTCTGTCATTCTAGATGGTTAAGTCCAAAAAACTGATGGCACATGTATTGCTTTCAATCGTAAATTGTAAACTCATATCTTGTTGGTTGAGCCAACAATGAAATACATGTAATTCAATTAGAGAGCCTTCTCATATTAAACATACATCATCGAAGTATCTCAGATATATCTTTATATGGGAACGAAATGGATTATTATTATAGATCACCTTCTCTTCAAAAGAAGCAACAAAAAGATTAGCTATATCCGGTGCAAAAATTGCACCCATAGCCACACCTTTCACTTGGGCCATAAAACTCTCCATTAAACATAAAATAGTTTTGTTCAAGGGCAATTTTTGCACAATCTACAATAAAATCAGTAGGAACCTGACGTGGACGCAATCTCTCATTCAAAACTTTTCCAATGACTTTCAGAGCTTCTACCTGGGGTATGCTTGTATACAAGCTCTCTATGTCCATTGTAACAAGAATATTAGTTAGTATATCATATGGTTGACCTTCTAGTTGTGTAATAACATCTGTACTATCCCTAGTATAAGATCGTGTAAAGGGAACAAAGGGTTTGATAAAAAAATCAACATATTCAGCCATAGGTTGCAAAACCGACTGACAACCCGCAACAATAGGTCTACCAGGAGGATGTGTGCTGTCCTTATGAATTTTTGGTAGTGTATAGAACGCTGGAATAGAGTAGTCTTTTTTGTTTAAATACTCATATTTATTCTTATTTATTTTTATTTATTTAAAGAGTTTTATATTGCGTTGGCTAGACCCGTAGGTATCAGAGCGCTTTACATAAGGTCAGCAAAGTTACAACATTAATAACAATTTACGTAACATCAAAATATATGAGACACAATAACAGGAGGGAAGGAGAGATCAGTAGAGGGGGAGGGTGGGCGAGACAGGGAGAAGGGGAGAAAAACTGTGTCCAAGGTCCGGCTGGGCAGGTGACGGTCAGGGGGTGAACCAAGTCCGATCTCCTTGTAGGAAGGTGGAATCTGACTATATGGTTACCCCAACTTTTTTCCTGGTGTTTTGCTGGTTTTCGACTTAGTTGGCCTGGGACCATGCTTTTCAGGGCCCCAGACTATCTGCTTTCTCTATAAAATGGACTCCATGTACTTTAGGAACATACCAGATTGGTTACTGGGTCACCCTTGTGAGCCCCTGTATAGTGTACCCTAGGTACCCAGGGCATAGGTGCACCCTAGGCCTACCAGGGGCTGCAGCATGTATTGTGCCACCCCTGGTTTGCCTTCCAAACTGACACCACAGGTCTGTTCACACCGCCTCGGTAAGGTGGTGTAATCACCCCTTACTTAGATATAGTATACCTATATCTACCTTATATATAGACACATATGAACCTATAAGTCACTCCTATGGTGGGCCTCGACAATCCTGGAGGCAGAGTGCTTGGTTTTATTTGAGAGGGTGCTCTGGCATGAGCTGAGCCCCTCTGCAGCTTTCGGAACCATCTCCTTATAGCTGTTCTATGATATAGCATACCATATACTCTTAATTGCATTATAATCCTCGCAATTAATGCTAACTTTGGTTTGGCTTTATCAAAACATGTCGTGTAAGGTGTTAAACACTTTGGAATACTACCCCCGCCAATTCTGGTGGCAGGGGTAGCATTCCACCCTTCTAGAGGTAAAAGGCATGTATGTTACTGCTTTACCCGGTTAAAGTTAAACAGAGCCTCAGCATCACAAAATGGATGCTGCTGCCACAGACATGAGTCTGACCTCCTGTTGCTGGGGAAACCCCAGCAAGGGTGGCCTGGACAATAGGTTTCCTGTCCAGGGAGGTGCCAACACCTCCCCAGACAGGGGTTTTGTGCATTGGGGCAGGGACGGCTGCATTCAGAATGCATCTAGACCATGGGTGCTCACAAACTTTCTCTTGGGGGCCAAATTTACAGTGTGGTTTGTGGCCGAGGGCCGCACCGGTGGGGAGGGGTCGGTGGGGGAAGGGGGCAGGGCTAGAGCAAAATAAACTGTGACCAAGAGGTTGAACACAAGCCCCTGCAGCGGATGCCTTCGTCCACTGAGCCACCAGGCAGGCTCGGCATACACACTTCTTTCTCTCTCTCTCTCTGTCTCCCTCCCTCTCTCTATCTCGCCCTCCCTCTCTCTGTCTGTCTCCCTCCCTCTCTCTGTCTCCTTCTCTCTCTGTCTCCCTCTCTCTTCCTCTCTCTCTGTCTCCCTCTGTCTCCCTTCCTCTGTCTGTCTGCCTCTGTCTCCCTGACTCCCTCCCTCTGTCTCCCCGACTCCCTCCCACTGTCTCCCTCTGTCTTCCTCCCTCTCCCTCCCTCTCTCTCCCTCTATCTCCCTCCCTCTCCATCTCTCTCCCTCTGTCTCCCTCAGTCTCCGTCTCCCTCTCCGTCTCTCTCTCTGCCTCACTGTCTCTCAGTCTCTATTTGTCTGTCCCTGTCTCTGCCTCTATCTGTCTGTCTGTCCCTGTCTCTGTCTTTCCCTGTCTCCCTCCCTCTGTCTCTGTCTGTCTCTGCCTCTATCTGTCTGCCCCTGTCCCTATCTCTGCCTCTATCTGTCTCTATCTCTATCTCTCTCTCTCTCTGTCTCCCTCAGTCTCACTCACTCTGTCTGCCCCCCTCTCTCTCTCTTTCTGTCTTCCTCTCCCCCCCTCTCTCTATCTGTCTCCCTCTATGTCTCCCTCTCTCACTGTCTCCCTCTCTTTGTCTCCCTGTCTGTCTCTGTGTTCCTTTCTCTGTCTCCCTCCCTCTGTCTCCCTCCCTGTCTCCCTCCCACTGTCTCCTCCCTCTGTCTCACTCTGCCTCCCTCTGTCTCATTCTCTCTGGCTCCCTCTGTTTCCCTCTCTCTCTGTCTCCCTCCCTCTGTCTGTCTCCGTCTGTCTCCCTCAGTCTGTCTTCCTCTATCTGTCTCTCTCTATCTGTCTCCCTCCCTCTATCTGTCTCCCTCCCTCTATCTGTCTCCCTCCCTCTATCTGTCTCTCGCCCTCTGTCTGTCTCCCTGTCTTTCGCCCTCAATCTCACTCTCTGCCTCCCTCTGTCTCCGTCCCTCTGTCTCCCTCCCTCTCTCTCCCTCTGTCTCTCTCCCTCTGTTTCCCTCTCTCTCCCTCTCTCTCTGTCTCCCTCTGTCTCCCTCTGTCTGTCTCTGTCTCCCTCCCTCTGTCTCCCTCCCTCTGTCTCCCTCTGTCGGTCACCCTCTGTTGATCACCCCAGCTTTCTGGGCACACACACAGCCGCACCCGAGTACTTCACAGGTCTTTAAAAGACCATTTACTTGTTAATGAGGCTTCCATTACTGTGTTGTACCCCTCACTATTTCCTTGTCCATATCCTTGACAATATAAGCCTTACATGTAAAGCAGCCCACTCGTCCTGTCCTTACTCTGCTCCTGCCCCCTCACACTCCTCATAACCTGCAATATCATTACTCTGCGCTCATATTTGACATTGCTCCTACTCCCTTGCTCTCTTATATTGACCCCTCACCTTTCTATACCTCCTCACTGCGCTCCTCATTCTGCTTGTATGCTTTACTCATACAAAGTCTGCCAGTACCTCTGTTTTTCCTTTCTCTGTCCCTTCCCTTTACCTCTGCCGTCTTATTCTGCCTCTGCCCATTCATCTCTATGTACACACTGTGCCCCTATCCCCTCAGCTCTGACTCTACCTAATGTGTGCCACAACCAATAACTATTTGCTGTTCAATTCTGCAGCATAAAAGACCTGATGCTACATCTGTGCAACGACTCAGACTGGTAGTGTTGGATGACTAAAAAGTAACATACTTTCTAAAGAAATGCACAAAGCAAGCTGAATTGCCTGTTAAAAACGGTAGAAATATTTTCCACAACACAGGCATATAAATGTTTCACTCAGAATCATACAATTTAATAAAGTGGGGAAGCTGGGATTTGTACACAATTATTCTGCTGGGCTGCTTCCAAGGCATATAACTGTGAATAAACTGCATCTCCCCCAATTTCACCTGTAAACTTTCGGTAGCACCACAGTTGTGAACCGAGAGCCTGTAGCATCCCATTTACCTAAAGTGAAGCCATGCATGAAACAAATGGCTAGGCGCAGCCATGTGAAGACTTTGCTGGATCCTTATTTGATTTATTCTGCTAACACCACGTGTCTGCTCTGAGACCATCAGGAAGTAAATTTGGGCTCGGCGGAAACCCTAACCAGAGGCCTTCAAAACATAAATTTAACTACAGAGACAGCTCTGTTTTAGTGGCACCAATCGAGATATTAAAGAGGCCCCACTGTCTGTGAGCAGTACGTACAAGTAGCACAGCCAAGGTTCTCAGTGGCAGGGCGAGCAAGTGAAGCCAGAGATGGAGGTGAGGGTGGGGGGGCTATGGGTGAGCCTGCGAGACACTGTTTGTCATCGCATGTAGGCAGAAATTATACCATTTCTGTGCCTGCTGATTTCCACAGGGGCCGCATGGAATGGCCTGGCGGGCCGCAAATGGCCCGCGGGCCGTACTTTGAGTACCGCCGATCTAGACACTGCCTGGGGCACACAAGGTGCTCCATGCATAGCCCGGTTCAAACCAGTTGCTGAGGCACTCCAGCCCCAGCTCTGGCGCGAAACTGGACAAAGGGAAAGGGGTGTAACCACCCCCTTCTCAGGTGCACCCAGAGGAGGGACCTAGGCAGGTAATCCAGCCCCCAATCCTTAGTATAAGTATAGGAGCTGTGTCCTCAGGACTTCAGAATATCCTGGAAAGAAACTTTGATACAGAACTCTTGGACCTTCGACATTCTATTCTGACTAGAAGACGGAAGACATCTCCCTTATGGTCAAGGAGTGACCACCCTGTGCAAACAGGCACCACCGTTAACTTGCCGGTCTGCTTTGTCGACGCTCCCGCCGGAACCCGAAGACTCAGTGACACAGGAACTGGATTCTCAGACTTCTATAACTCCGACCCAACATCCACAGCAAAGCTGAGTCCCATGGCGGACATGAGACCAGACCCGAGCACCATTTGCACTGAAGCTCAGCCCTCCACACTCCACGAGTGCCGCGTGGGGCCCGCTCTTGCATTTCAGCTCGACGCGTCTTCCCGGTTCCTTGCCCGTTGGCTAGTGAGCCCCTGACGACTTTTCTTCTGAACTCAACTGCTTTCCTGGTTGCTCCAGGCTTACTCCAGCTTCCCTTCAAAGGAGAAGCGCCAAAGACCTTGCTGGTCTGTAACAGAGCCAATCTCGATATCCTGCGTGGGTTGCGTTTGCCAAGGCTTGTTGGGTCCAATCCAGATACTGACACCGCAGTCGACTAGATCCTTTGTGGGACAGCTCGAATCCAGCACCTGGTCATTGTCGATGCCTCCTGGACTTTGTGGCTGAAGAGACAAGCTCACCTTCTTCACCTTCAAGCATGCAACATCGCCTGGTTCCTTCCTGGTTCCTTCCTGGTCACTAGCTAGTGACCCAGACTCTGTCCCCTCTGCTTTCAGGTTCTTCACATCGTCGATCCACCCTTGGATCCACCCGGAGACTTTTTCTCTGGTCGCCTGCAGCACTTTTTTGCAGATCTCCATAGTAAACGACGACAAAACCCGACACGAAAAGACACCTATGCACCCGGCTTCCCTGGGTGAGGTAATACGAGTACTTCGGTGCTCCTGTGGGACTTGACTCTCGAAGTGTCCTAGTTTAAAAGTGTTCCATCCTAGTCCATCCGGAAGTGCCCTTAAACAGTAACTTTGTAACATCTTAGTTTCCCGTTATAAGTCAATGGTAACCCGCGACTGTGTTTAGACACTGCACGCGTCTCCTGAGGGCCTCCTACTTCCTAACCTTTGGTTGTTTAGTGTAGTCCCAGCGATTCTACAGGCCCTAGGCCTGCTGTCTAACTCTCACATGGTTCTTATACCACTTCCTTAGTATATGGTTTGTGAGGTCCCTAGGGCATAACTGTATTTGTGCAACTTATCGTATGCTAATTGAGTAACTTGTGATGTACTTTAACCTCTGACCTCATAAAGAGTGCAGAGGGGTTGTGTTTAGAATAAATACATATATATTTGATATATACCTTGTGTGGTGTCCTTTCATTTGGTATTCAAGGGACTATAATGGGCAAAACAGCTTGCTTCACACGCTCTCTCAAGTCTTAGCCTATGACTGCTGGTCCATGCTACCACTAGGATAGCTTGTCTATAAGGTTCACTTTACAACCACCATTAATAAGGGTCGATTAGACTGGTGAAAGGTGCCCACTAGAATAGTGGACATCATATGCCAGTCTAACTTCTCACATCGGTGTGCAGCGGATGGGATAAAAGCTTGCTGTTGTTTTACCATATAATCTTGAGATATTATTTGAAAGATCACATTAAGGTACCTGTAGGTACACATAAATCAAGTTCTTATAATACATAAGTTCTACTGAACTTAGCAGTTGTAGGTGGTAAGGGCCTAGCACACCCTGACTACAACTCCTAGAGAGGTTCTAGTAGGAAACCATTTAGTGTAGGTAGGTGCACACACCACACCTCACTAGAAAATGTCCTTGGAAGCAGGCCCTAGTGGACCTCTTCAAGACGAAACCCAGAGGGTGCCTTCTAAGTATGACTCATTCACTTTTCAGGAACTGAGAAGCCTGTGTGCAGTCAGAAAGTTGAGACAAGGACAGAATCCAACCTTTAACCACCTGGTAGATATTTTAGTGGAGTATGATGTAGAGATTGCATCAGACCCAGTTAACCAAGGGGGTAAAGAGGGGGGGTATCTCTCAACAGAGGAAAATACCACTAGAGAAGATCCACTGGTCTCTGATGAGGAGGATGACCAGGATGCAGTTGATGAAACTGACCTGGGTGACCTAGGACTATCTGGAGGTGGAGAGGGCCAAGTCAGGCCCCCCTCCACTCACCCCAGTAGGCCTAACCCAGGAAACAGAAGGCACAGATCACACTCCAGTGGTTTTGAGCATTCTGATTCCTCAGTAGGGTCTAGTGTCTCTGCTCAGAGGAAGATGACTTCCCCTCAGAGGGGAGTGCACAACGCTAGGATGAAAGAAGTCAAGCTTAGGATCAAGAGGCAATAAGTTGCCCTTGGAAAAGAGACCCTGGCTCTTGAGAGAGAGAAGAAATTGAGTGGGCTAGAGCCCACTGGTGGCAGCATAATTCCCAGAGATAGGGAAAGGTCTCATGACCATAGAAACCTGAACAAGATTGTCCCTCCCTATCAGGTTGGGGATGACATCCACAAGTGGATAACTGCTTTGGAAAGGGCCTGTAAAGTGCAAAAGGTCCCAGGGAGCGGTGGGTAACAATGCTGTGGCTCTCCTTTTCAGATAAAGGCAGAGATAAGCTCCTCACAGTTAGTGAACAGGATGCTGACAACTACACTGTCCTGAAGAGTGCTCTGATAGATGGGTTTGGCTTAACCACTGAGTAGTACAGGTTGCTATTCAGAGACACCCAGAAGACACAGACTCAGGACTGGACTGATTTTG
This sequence comes from Lissotriton helveticus, assembly GCF_964261635.1. Lineage (NCBI taxonomy): Eukaryota > Metazoa > Chordata > Amphibia > Caudata > Salamandridae > Lissotriton > Lissotriton helveticus. The sequence continues at coordinate 54,652,431 of NC_136070.1, read as the reverse complement.
TAGATTGTGCTACTAAGGCTCTGGAAGGCTGGTTACTGGGTAGTAAAGTAAATGGCTATACAGGATTGTACAATTTGATTATGAGGGAGCAGAACCTTAATAATTGTCAAAACCAGCTTTTGCACCAACACCTGGTGGACTCTGATCTGACCTCTCCCCAAGAATTGGGTAAGAAGGCAGGCAGATGGGTCAGGACCAGGGTGAGGCTTAAAAATCAGGGTGGTGACCAGAAGAAAGATTCTACCAAACCACAAGAGAAAGGTGGGTATAAATCTATGGACAAATCCACTACAGGGCCCCAAAAATCCTCTGAGGGGGGTGGTTCCCAAACTCCTTCCTCTACTGTAAGAAACCTTATTGCCATGTATGTAAGCAACCTGGCCACTGGAAAACTGACAGCAGTTGCCCAAAAGCCAGCAATAAGGAAAATACTTCTCCAAGTAATACTCCAACACCTCCTGTTACTACTAGTAGTAATCCCCCAGGTGGTGGGAGTGTCCCCAAAACTTTGGATGGGTTTACTTGGGGAACTCAGGTGGGCTCTGGCCTAACCAGGTCCCCTACTACAGCAACTCTAGTCTGTGAGAATGGCATGGGGTTTGCCAACTTCACTGCTTGTCCCAATACCATGGGAAGTACAGACAGGAGCCCCACATCAATGGTCAGAAAGCTGAGGCCTATAGGGACACAGGGGCTAGCATCACTATGGTGACTGAGAGAATAGTCCCCTTAGAACAGATTTTACCTGGGTTCAAATACCAGGTGACCAATATTGATGGAGTGCAGTATTGTGTTTTTATCCAGGAGCCTAAATCGATATTACTATTTTATGCCCTTGTTCGGTTATAAATAATCAATAATATCCCTATAACGGCATAATAATCATATCCATATTCAGTCGTAGCAAATGCTGTCACATTAAGCAAGGCTACTTCCCCGGCCCCCTAGAAAGCACAACGAGTTCTCTAAACAATCCAAACCTCCAGCAACCTGGGAAATGCCCCTTGCTTTTGTTTTGATTTCATCCTAGAACTCCTGTAAAGCACTGTAAGAACGGCCAGTTCTTAGTGACATCTTTATTGACGTCTTATGTCCAACCTTATGTCAAACCCGGCACCTTTCAGGTATAAATATACCAACGTTGCCTTAAGCAAACACACGGTGGTGGTTTTGGAGCAGAGCAGCTATCTACTTGCCCGAGAGCCCAGCTGATGCGAGAGCCCACGGACGCTGCCCCTCCTCTTTTGACGCACTGAGAGAGACGCTGTATTTTCTCCTGCCGAGAAATCCAGCTCCGGTGTTTCCAGATACCTTCGCGGGTTACTGGGATATCGAGTCCTGATAGAGAGATACAAGACCTCCTGCTTTCTATTACCCAGGTACGGAGCTGACTAAAACCTTAGAAGAGAATTCTTGAGTCAGATTCTTGGCAAAACCAACTTAACTTAAACTGCTACTTACTCCATCCTACGTATTAGACTTAGGTCAGGTACACCGGGGTAGGCGTATTTAGAAGCACCAGTTGAGTACGTTAGTCAATGTATATAAGTATGTATATATTTTATCTATTTGAAAGTATCTCATGGCTAAGAAACCATATCAATGCTTTTACAGTATTATTTCTTAATCCTCCTTTTACTGTACGCACTTTACTTTACTATGAGTATTGCAATTGTGGCAATTCATTTCTCTTGTATGAGGAAGAAGACTGCTCAATAATTTACACCTTTTATTGAAAACGCCCGTCTCTCTTTTCTCTACACTCTGGTGAAACTAAGTATGCACACTTGACTGAGTGAAATAGCTGTCTATTGTTTTCACACGACTCTAGAGATACACTCTTATTCTGAGGGAGCAAAGTCGTCATGTTATATGGTTGTCGGAAGCTAATCCCTTCTTGTCTATCCAGGGAGGTTAAACTCCTCCTCGTTTATTCGAGAACGTTTCTAGTGACCTCTGAGCTAGCTGGCAAACCTTAAGTCTAATATAGTCAGTAGAGACCTAGTCGACCTCAGTCCTACGTCTACACTGCTGAATATATTATTCCAATGCGCAGAGCCTATTGGGAATATAGGAACTACACTACATGGCGCCCAACGTTTGGTAAGGCGATAAATCTAACGCAAGACGTTAGAGTTACTCAGTCGTGCTTTTTCACAGAGACCCTTTTTCCCGTAAATACTCCAAAAGACGTCTGGAGTGGGTAAAAGGTTAAAATCCGCCGGAACTTCGTAGAAAGAGATTTCTATGTATAGTTTTTGGTATAGTCAACGTTGAAGGATACAGTGTTGCAAAATATTGTGCACCTAATCTTTGTTTCCTTGAAACCTGATCTGCAACCAAAAAACCTTCTGTCAGAAAAATGCCTGACGGAGACGAAGAAAGAGATGCTAGAGCGTCTCAACTGTTGTTGGAAGACACAACTCTCCAACAGAATGACCCGAATGCTATACTCATTCCGGTCAACATAAGAAGAACTATAACTCTTAAACTTATAGAAAATGGACTAACACCAAGAGGTGGAATAGTCGTATTCGTAATTGAGGCTCATGAATATCGGCAGACAGAGGTATTCTATTCATGGATAAACTTTCCAGCAGCAAACGCTGTCACACACGACTTCCACTATTACAAAATAGAGGAACCTCCGGAAGAGTACACCCCTTTCGAGGAGGTGGAAATCCCATTAAAATACCAAGAGCACCTGCTCTGGTTTAAAGGCGCCCTAAAACATAATATTCACATCACCAGGGTCGGTCCACTAGGTAGACCAGGAGCAACGTGGCCGGTTCTAGCCAGCTACACACCACATCCCGACATAGAAAAAATGTCAGTACCAGAACTTTTAGCCCAGCTAAAACAACTGATTAAAATACATAGACAATTAGTCCAATATGTAATGCGGACTACAACAGTCCAACCAGCAATTAACATTCCACAGCTGACCCCTCATCAGGGGACAAAAAACAAAATAACACCACAGAACATACAATCATGTCTGGGTAAAGTACCCGCAAAACGGGAACAAATTCCATTCTGGTTAGCACAAAAAATCACTCAAATAGAGGCAGTATTTCCGGATACTACCCCTACTGAGAAACACAGAATTCTGACTATCTGTCTCCCTATGGGGATCGCACCACATGTGGAGGACTGTGACACTTGGGGCACAGTCTTTGCTTCCATTTACACAAAAACACATGGTGTTCCGTCCATGGCGGTAATACCAGATGTACTAAGACAGATTCAAAATGAATACGGTCCAGAACCTGCTTTAACTCTGGGTATGAAACTACTGAAAGACTTCAAGCAGGTCTCGGCTATATTATTAGCCAACATAAAAGGAGAAGCAGCATCTGTGGCGATCCGCCAGAAATTGAAAGAGACAGATATAGCAGACCAACCAATTGAACTTGCCAGAATCATAGAAAAATCCTATGAAGAACTAGGTAGAGATAGTTTGGGTGGAAAGCCAGTAAAACCCCAACTAATTGAAAATCCTGAAAACATATTTATTAAAATAATATAAACACTCCAAAAAAGAGCTGGGATGGAAATAAACAATCCACTCCCAAAGAGAAAAGATTCCAGTCCAGAGGAAGGTCTCCTCAGTGGAGAGAAAAATCCCCGGACCAAGGACACAAGTCTCCCCAGAGGGAGCCCTCTGAGAAAAGATACAACCTTAGAAATAGGGATAATCTAAAGAAACCTGATAGATATCAAGATATTGATACACGTCCCTCTTGATCTTTTCAGACTTCCTCGCAGAAATCGGAAATAAGAGGACGGTCAGAACACAGGGAAGAGCACGTCAAGTCCAAAGACAAGGAACCTGCTCATCAAAGTAAAAAATTACAATTTCCAAAAAAGAAGGTAGCCAGTATTAAAATAATCAAACATGCCGAGGATACTGAGGACACAACTGAAAAACGGAGAATGGGCCCAGACAATGCTAGACAGCGCAGCAGAAGTGACAATAGCTCGCAAGATCCTGATGAATCATCTGGAGACAGTGGACACGAATGAATACATTCAAGTGGAAACTGCAGATACCAGAGTTAGCAAACCTCATAAAATATACGAGATAACATTACGTATAGAGGGAGATAAGACTAGGAAAGTAAGGGGTCTATTTTGGGATAACCTTTCCAAAAGCTTTGACATCCTTTTAGCTGAGAAAGACTGGCCACCAGAGTTTGTCAGGGAGTGCCCTCATGGCGAAGAAACGATTATGCCTGCCTTCTCAAATCATATTCCAATTCATAGAAAATATACATATGCAAGAAAATGGGCAGTAGCCCAAGCTCCTGCATTATACAAAAATCATGTAGGATGGGATGAGGACTCTCCTCCTCACAAAATCCAGTTAAAATGTCAACCAACTGCACAAAGGCAGTGCCCAATAAAACAAGAAGCTAAAAAGCAAGTCAGGGAGATCTTAGATCAACTTGAATACCAAGGGGTGATTGAAACATGCACCTCTCAAATGAACAATCCTTTGTTTCCTGTCTCCAAGCCAGATGATTCATATCATCTAGTTTTGGACTACAGACACCTTAACTCGTGTTGCAAAACATTTGCAGTACAAAACTCACACAGTGCAGCACTAATGAATAATATCGTGCGCAAAAAATACAAAACAACATTAGACATCTCTAATGGATTCTTTTGTCAAAACATTGCACCTGAAAGCAGGTATTTGACCGCTTTCTCAATAATGGGGTCACAGACAAATTTCTGTCGACTCCCACAGGGATTCAAGAATAGCCCAGGATTCATCTCAGCAAGAGTAACAGAGTTACTACAAATATATGATGATGAGGCATTATCATATGTCGATGACATCTATCTGACAGATGATGACTTGGATACTCACTTGAAAAGAGTGAACACCATAATACTTGGGTTCGCAGCAGAGGGTTACAAATTCAACTTTAAAAAGTCACGAATTGCCCATCTAACTGTCCTGTTTTTAGGATATGAATTATCAAGTGAAGGCAAAAGCCTAGCGGACAATTTCTTAGAGAAATGCGCTGTACTCCAAGCACCTAAAACGCTGAAGAACTTACAATCAATACTAGGTTTCCTGAATTTCGGAAGAACTTACATTCTAAATTATGCAGAGAGGGTTAAACCTCTCTATGAATTAATAAAACCAGATTTTAAACCAATCAATTGGACTCAAAAACACACAGAAATTTTGAGATCATTGCAAACAGACATGTTAGCTAAAACAAAATTACAAACTCGCGATAACACACGCAACCTTGTAATCCGAGTCATCCCAGGAAGATGCGGATTCACGTACCTGACCTCTAATGAGGGAGAAAAGGTACCACTAGCTTACAAATCACACTTGTACACACAAGCTGAAAAAACATTCAGTATTACAGAAAACATTGTAAACGCGGTTCAAACTGCTGTAGCAAAAGAAAGAGCCCAAGCCGAAGGCAAAAGGATAACTGTTTTAACAGCAGAATCAGCCTTTGAGTCATTAACAAGCCCACGCAATTTAACTACCGTGGCATTAGATCCAAAATGGATACAATGGGAAAATTCTCTTGCTACAGAAAAAGTGAAATACTATTTTGACCCGAACATGAAAAAACTGATAGATCTAACGTATGAAAAAGAATATCCTCTGCCAATCGAAATTCTGCCCCTACGACAGTACGCCTGTGTAATATATACAGACGGATATGCAGAACCCTCAGTTTGGGGAAAACAAGCTTACAATGCTACGTGCGAGGTTGTTAAATGCCGGTGGCACGAAGGTAAATTGAGACCACTGGTAACAATGTCTCAATCTGTAAAAGACAATTCATGTCAACAAACTGAATTAATAGCTTTAAAAATGGCGCTCGATATTGCCGATCGCGAATTCCCGACACTAATAGTGTGCAATTCGCATTCCTGCGTCAAGTCTTACAATAATGACTTGCAGAACTGGGTTCAAAACGGTTACAAAGATGACACAGGTGCCACAATCAAGCAAAAAACGCTCTAGGAACAAATAGTTATTTTACAAAAAGAACTACAAAAGACTCACGTGATACATACACTGAGTCATCAGCATGATGGCGTTCACGCTGCAGGGAATTCATTGGCTCACAAAGCCACAGCGGAAGCAACTCAACCGGCTTCCGTAGCCACAAAAAAGCGTTCCGATAAATACATAGACGGGGAAACCATGCTGGCGGTAAAAACGTCCTCAAAAGGCGACTGTGCAGCACTACCCGTGAACTATCCACTCAATTATACATACATAATAGATGCAAACTCCGTTCCTTTTGCTCGAATCCCTGGAGTGGGGGATAGAGTAATTCCAAACACGAACAGGAGAGTCTTGTTAATAGCAGACGCACACATGGGTGAAGGTCTAGGGCACCGAGAGATCAAGGAATCTCTGAAAGAATTACAATCAGAATACTGGTTGCCGGGGATGAGCCTGCAAAATTACAAATTTGTAATGAGCTGTCAAAACTGCAACAGAGATCGCAGTGGCGAACCGGCCAGAGTAGTGCCAGGACCCCAATTAGAGAGCATAAGGCGATCTATAAGCATAATCAAACAGGAAAAATGTGTCCCACTGTATATTATTTAAGACTAAATTCACTTGAAATGTGGCCCCAGCGCTCGGCTGACGCCAGAACTGTTATAAAAGATTTGCCAGTCTATATCGGCACATACGCAATTGGCATGCTACATTCTGACCAGGGTCCTGCTTTTAGCTCTCGAGCTTATAAGGAGGCCATGACCAGCATGGGCATTGCATTGCGGTTCTCTTGTCCCTTCCATCCTGAGGGAAATGGGATTGTGGAAAGAAAAACCGAGACATAAAGCAATCTATAACGGCGATGGTATTAGGTTCGGGTGATGGGTGGGTCCAATATTTAACAAGTGTCCAACGTAGTCTTAATAATCTGCCAAGAAATTCTCTGAAAGGTTTCAGCCCGTACGAACTATTGTTCGGGACTAGAATGCATATTCAGGACTTAGATAGTCAGACTTCAGTGGTAGAAGAACAATGCTTTGATATCAAAGATCATTTGGCTATTTTACAGGACTTAAATGAAACAAGAAAAGGCCTGAGCAACGTAAAGTTAAAACAGCAGCCAACAGCCACTGAAGATAAACCACCTTTCCCAGCAAGGCCTGTCTGGATTCCAAAGATTGGGAATCTGGTCAGAGAGAAGATCGCGGTGAAGAAGGAATTTGGGCCTTTTACAGAAAAGCAGTGCCGGTCTTAGCTGTCAGCGGAACAAGATCAGTTGTACTACCGCCCCTTGCTGGTAAAAAGGAGAACCGAGTTGTATCCATCGACCTGGTAAAACCACAATCATGTGGCCAATAATAAGTAGTAGGCCCAGTGGACTCCCAAGATGTAGCAGAACACCTAAACTTGCTACAATACAAGAGGTTCAAACTGAGAGACTAATCACATTTGATAAACCTACAATGAATAAAAAAGGACTATGCAACAATGCCATGGAACTTGTGCCTCTTGAAACCCAAATTGTAACAGTTCGTCAAGAAACACCTGTCTACAACGATGTAGCCTCAGACTATGCTAATGAAACAAAGAAAAATGCAAAAGCAACTGAAAATCCAGTAGCGATTCCAACAATTGACAGAACTGCATCTGGCTACTTCATCAATTTCGATGACTTTTCTGAGGACCTAAATATTTTATCGAGCACTCAAATCAAATCAAATCAAACAAGCTTTATTCGGTTTTTGTTTGAAACCATAAAAGCAGCAAAGAAATACAAAACATGTATAAATGACTCGACAAATCATTAGCAAGATAAAAAGAAGAACCAACTATTAAAAACAAAGTAAAATTAGTTTGTCCATTCAGCTATATAAAAAGGTGCATGCAAACATCAGGAAAAGGGGTAGTGTGTTGGTAGCACTGGGTACATGACATCCCCTTTTACCATGAATTGTGGTTCCATGTCGTTTGCCTTAGGGACGGATGGGGTCGGGGGCCGGGGTAAGAATCGTACAAGTCCCAGATGCGAATGGGGCCATCTCCCTCTTTAGGTTGGGAGGATCGCAAATAGGGGACAGTGTTCAAAGTCTTGAATTTAATTAGAACAAGGTCGCCCGGGATGTCTTTGGGTGACGTACCAAGCCACCCCACCCTCCTAACTCTCAAGATGCCGCCATCTAGAGCAGGTGGCAAAGGTCTGTGTTGTTGAAGCCAGGAGATGGTTTTATTTAACAAGTCCTGGTGAGTTTCAAATTTACCCTGATTAGGTGCAGGGACCCCAGAAAGAACAGACACGTAAGGGGCAGCTTCTGGCGGTAAATTGATCCAATTCTTGCTTTTATGTACACGCCTAGGAGCTCTGTGGGGTACAGGTATGGGGTTAGAAATAATGTTCCGTCCTCTTGAATTAGGTAGAGAGATAAGAGGTTCAGGAGTTCGAGCTGTCGTAAGTGTCGTAGATTTGAAATTGTCAATGTTACTGGGAAGAATTGGGTCAATGGGTGTGGCTGTTGTTTCCGTTGAGATATGGTTCCTTAATAATTTATTTTCGATGCTGGTCAGCCTATCTCCCAAATTATTGATTTTAGTGATCAGGGGTGATAGTGCAGTTGTTAACAGTTGCTCAATCTGTGCCAGTAGAGTCAATTGAAGTGGTGATACTGGGACAGGTGTTTTGTTCGCCTCCTCAGTTGGTGGTATTATTGACGGGTAGGAGGGTTTGGGTGAGGGACTAGTGCACATTTTGTCAATATTCTCATTGTCTTCGTTGTTTAAGTCATCAGCATGTCTACCCACTGTAGAGGGGGTAGATACAATCGGGGAGTATTTCGTACCACACAGGGCGTTCAGCTCCTCCCATATGGACATGATGGTAACACAGTACAATGTCAGAGTTTATAGAAAAATTAATAAAATACCTCCAACCTCGTAGCAGCCAAGTGGGGTGGCCCGACCCGACCTATTCGTGCCACAGAGGGCCCGCCCTTTGCCCGGGCTTAGTCCGCGCGCGGTCCCGCGACGCGGGGGCTCGCGCTGTCCTTAAGCGCACCTCCGGGGGCGGGGCAGGATGCTGGATGCGCGCCTTCCTGGGCGCTAAGGGTGCTGGGTAATGTAGTTTCTGATCTACCGCCTCGCCGCGGTGATCGGGATGCAGGCTGGCAACAAGGTCCGGTTTCTCGGAGGAGCAGCGCTCGGTCTGCAGCTGTCCTCAACCCCCAAAAGTGACCTCCCAGGTCAGTGCAAGGCTCAGGTTCCCTGCTCCCCCGGGGCTCGCGCTGTCCTTAAGCGCACCTCTGGGGGCGGGGCAGGATGCTGGATGCGCGCCTTCCTGGGCGCTAAGGGTGCTGGGTAATGTAGTTTATGATCTACCGCCTCGCCGCGGTGATCGGGATGCAGGCTGGCAACAAGGTCCGGTTTCTCGGAGGAGCAGCGCTCGGTCTGCAGCTGTCCTCAACCCCCAAAAGTGACCTCCCAGGTCAGTGCAAGGCTCAGGTTCCCTCAAAAAGTCCAAACAAATATTCAGTAGTTGTTATCTTGCAACGATTTTAATCTTGATTCTTTCCAATTGTCATCTTCATTGGATACATCCTTCAAAAGTAAACATTCTTCATTCTACATGCAGCCAACACGTGTTTCGTCTGGTCTTTTAAGACCAAAAGACTTCCTCAGGGCTGCAACCCAAACAAAATATAACAATAGCAGTATGTTAATATATAATATACTGTAAGGTTTCAATTTTACAAGCATGTCGAGGATTTCAAGGGAAACATCCCAAACCTTACGTGTGCTCAATAGGAGAAGTAGAAAAAAGTCAGTTAGGACTAGTCACCAAGTGTAAGCTAGAGACACCATCATATAATGTGATCAGAGTCAGATCTGATTTGTAACCTATACCGTGTAAGGTAGGTTTAAAGATACATAAGTTTATGATAGTAAATTAGTTATAGTAAATGCGAACATGCTGGGGGGTTTCATACCTATATTTTTCCACGTAGCTAAATATCCGGTCTTGTTCCTGTCAGGTTAGGTTCTATACAAAATAATAAAACTATTATTGCGAACTGAAATATTATTACTGTCTTGCAGTAATAGTAGATCTCCTGCATTATATTGACCCTGGTATCTAATATTCTTACCTGTTACTTCTGCGGGTTCACATATATCAACAGTCTACTCTGCTCGTAATTCAGGTGTCCGTGTTCGTCACCTGTAATTTGAAAACCCGGATTAACGTTTTATCCTGAGTAAATTATGAGTACTATTCTAGTATTACGGGTTGCAAGTCTTCCAGTAATTTTAAGAAAGCTTTCTTACCTATCGTACTGCGTTTCGTACCTCGGAGTGCTCTTCTCTATCCTGGCGTTCTAGTATAGCGCCATCTTGCTACTCTCATTTATACTAACGAAAACAGGCAGGCGCCATTAGAGTAAAGCGCAAATAACGTATCTGTTGATATTATTTTGAGGCTCGTATCTTACTAAGTATATTTCAAAGAGATACGCTATCAATATAAGTTATTCTTCTTATTCAAAAATAGACATCGTGATTGTTAATATTTATCGAAAAGTTAAAATATGAAGCTAGGTCTATTTCTAAATTCACTCTATCTATTATCTCAAATGTATAATTTCTTAATTCACTTCATTTAACGATAAATGTTAAGTTTTATCGATTCTCAGATAGTTTACCATGAACCTATTGTCAGAACCTTACTAAAATCACGACGCCATCTTGGAGTAGTTTTGAAGACGAGTAGTCTTGATGTTATAAAATGATCAGAACGTTCCTAGAGTTGCGAAACTAATTTAGAATAATCTTAATGTACAGGTTGTCTATACATTATGATGTTTTGTGTTTAGAACATAAATTCAATGGTCCGCTTCGTAAAATTATAACTTGCTTAATAGAAGATCAGCTGTTGCTAATTTAATTTCATAACTAATGTGAAGGAACACTGGAATTCAACCCCTCCGGCATCTCACCGAATAGTTTAGTCATTAGATACCAAGCAGGATTATAGGAGATTAAGAGAAGAGGTTGTAGGCACATATCAAAATTACAAACTACATGTGAAGTAGAGTTTGTTAACTATATTCGTAATCAAGTTCTCTGTTTTACAAGTAGTAATAGCAAATATCTGATTAAAATTAAAAAATGATAACATTACATTTACAGACATCCGTTATTTACGATTTCATTAATCTAAGGCTATAGCAGATACAGTCACCCTAATAGCCACAATGTACAGTTTCGTATATAAAATACAGACTCATATTATTTATATTCCAGAATACAAATGTTATACTACATAAACATTTATTCATTTCCCAGGAAGAATTCATATTCATGGTCTATATTTAAACCCATTTCTACAGCTTTAAGTTTTATCAGCCATGTAACTTCCTTCCTCCTTAATGTTAGTATTCTATTTCCTCCTCTAGGGTCCGATTCTATGCATATTCCTTTACCTGCAGTGCGCTCTTGCTTTAACAGTTACCATATTGACTTTTCTGAGGATCCAAGCGAGCCTGAAGAACAGCCAACAACAAAAACTTTTAAAGACAAAGTAACAGAACTCTTTCATCAACTCAAAGAAACCTATCGGATTTCTCCATGGATTGAATTTTGGATTGTGTTAGGTGTACTTTTCCTCCTGCTTTGGCTCATCATGGTTCTTTGTTTGGGAAAATTCATTGAAGGAAAATACAGTACAGTGGACACAGCAAGTCAGAACATCAACTTGGTCCTAAAGCCACACAAGTCATCTCACATCGAGAAAAGAGAACTATCATCAGTGAATGTCACAGCCAATCCAATACCCGGTGGGGTAGCATGGGACAAAACAGATTACGAAATCTATGGCCCGGTCGAACTATTGAAATATCCACACCAGTTTAAGGTTTCATTAAGTGACTTTGTAAAACAGAGTACACTCTCTGTTGATTGGGACTTTGAAAGTATTAATGATATGATGTCAGATTTAGTAATGTCAGCAAAATTTACAGAACATGATTATTTACAGGGTTCATCAAATTATGAAGAAATGTACTGCTACAACCACTATGCACATCACTATTTGCACAAATCTGCTCAACCTAGAAATGTTTTTAATTATAATCAATGGGAATATTGTGCAACTCCACCAAAAGGTAGTTCAAAAACATTTTTCGGGAAATTTCCGTACTTCTCAGGATTTAACACAAGTGATGCAGAAACGTTTTATTTCAAAATGTTAAATAAGACAGGAATGAAAACGATGCTGACAAATACTAAATTGATCTACTCAGAAACATTTTATGAAAAAATGAACACATTTGGTTTTGATTTCTGGAAAAACAACATTGAAACAAAAACCATCTGGGGTACCAAAGATTGGCAGGTCCAAGGTCTAGAAGCATTATTTCGAGCCTGCATGATCCCAGAACAAATAATATTCTTGAATGACACCATTCAACAGACAATCTGTCTTGGCCTAGCCAAAATTAAAGACTTAAACAAACCATCTATTCCAAAGCCAACACCTGACAGTAATAGCACTACAGATGTTGAGATAGACGTATCCCATATTTTTAACCAAAACAGAACACATCCTGATTGGAAAAAATGGTTGATCTGGCCCACAGACACAAATAACTGTCAAGATAGATTCCTGAACAAAACACAGGAGTTAAAAATGACCAGGCCAGACCCTAGATACTCCCAGAGACAACATCCAGGGATAGTTACAACATACAGTGTAGGAAAACTATGCCTCGAATGCTTACAGACATCCACACTGGTAGAAATTAAGCAACACTTGACTTTACTTAAAGACGGTGCTGACTTGCGCGATTTCATAATGGGGCCACGCAAACAGCGTCAAAAACGTTTCATATCGGCCGGTATATACGCTACTTACAACGAAGCTTGGAAAGTGATGCAAATCAAAACAGCAGAAAAAATACGAGAAATTGATCGTATTAATTTGGAAAAATAATTTTCTGTTGTGGACAATGGGTTAATGACTCTGTCCTCCAGAATATACTCACTGGACAGTATTGTATCCTCTGCTATTGATATCATAGAGCAGGACTAACTAATGTTACAACACAGTCAGTCCCAATTACGTTCTATTGTACAGCTTGGCTGGACGTTGCAAAATCTGCGTTCAGGCTACGTGCCCTGGCGTTCAATTAACACAACATCATTATTCTCTATCTTTAACCTTACTGATACACAAATCAGTTTGGCACAAAAAGGAATAGACTATATGATACTGAGCTTTGAAAAACTTGAGAGATTACCATTGACAATGTCAGAAAGACCTGTCATTGAATGGATAATACATGGAATAATCACAATTCCGATAACAACTTTCCAATTTAAATACTGTCAAGAGTATATACCAGCAGCAGGCCAGTATGAAAGGTTGGGTAAAGGGTACATAAAGTCATCATGGAAATTGCTTTACACACACACATGTTATAGTGAAAAGAAACAGAATGTATTTCTTAGTGGGAAAAATTGCAAACAATCACTAAGCGGTATACTTCTGTGTCAAGGTATTGACCTGCATGGGGCCTGTGAGGGGACTTCAAATCAAATAACCTTCATGTCACCAGCATGGCACACCTGCAACTAAAATAGAGCCATTCTTTAGACGGCTTTCTAACGGGAGTTATATTCTAATAGTGGACCACAGCTGTTGTGGCATGGTGCCAGGAAAAGCGTATCTTGTGAGCGTTAGTTCCATGGTCACTTGCTGTATGCAAGTATTGTATCCAAACAGCACTCCAGACACTGAGGCGAAAATTTGGCCTTTTTTTAATATCTCTTCTATTCGAATTAATACTTTAAGCAGAATGAAGTCTGTTCTTTTACAGACAACTGTGCCCTTGACGTCATCAAAAGAAACGTATGATCTGCAAGTTGCAAGGACAACGGCAGAGATACATACCCTTTTATCAACAAATTGCCCCGAGCCAAATCCTAAATATGTCTGATACCAGTGGTATCCCACATATATTTAAGACAATTTTTTCGGGACTGTTAACAGTTCTGGGCATTTTTCCTAATTTTGTCCATTCTGTCTTTGGCGGCCTACCACTTCTGTTGGGACTCGTAGCAGGCATTTTATTTTTGATACTTCTGCTTCGATATGGCAAGCCAAGTCGCAGACAAGACTCCAGCAACGATGGAAGAGACGATCCTAGCAATACGCTATCGGGACCGCATAACTAAAGTCCTTGTATTAGCCCGGCTAAGAGATCTGAATATGACCTGGTTTCTTTCATTCAGACCCATCTGGCAGAATTGCATCTTACCTGTGCTTCGAAGTATGCTATGCGGAGAAGAATGCGTGTTGGACGTCTGTCTTACACTACCATCAGCAGTACCATTGGATACAGATACTTTGCTAAGTCCTGTAACGGCTCATGCATCGTGTTGTCCCCCGCGGTTACCCATCCTGATGACGGCATTCGTTGAGACTTCACCACTACGATTAGGGGGTAGTGAAGTACGAGATGAGAGCAACATCACCCAGGTACGACCTTCTGTGAGCATTGCTGATCCTGACATCGATGATAGCAATCATTCTCACGACTGCACGGTTGCGGCATTTTCCAACTTGGTCGAACTTTCACCTGAAGCGGTAGACCACTTTTTTGCGAGTCTGTCTGAAATGATGTTCTCCCCTGAACAAAAAGAATAACTTTTAAGCAAACGAGCACACAGCGTTCCCTGAACTCTGAATTCGGCCTTCAGCTTTGATAAACAAAAGCTACTGAAAATATTTGGAACTATTTTTCGCCCACTAAAAGCAAAATTATTTTTTTCTTCGATTCCAAAATATTTACTTTTTTCTGGCACGTGTACTCTGCTTAAAGTAGAACTATTCTTAGAGAACAGAGCTTCTATTTTAGGAACTCTAGAAACAATATATTACCTCAAGCTCTAGCACATTTACAGAGACTGTATTTATATGTGATGGAATGGTCTCGACCTTCTTTTCTGTATTAAGAGCCATTTCATGTGTAAATTTCGCAAATCGTTCAGCTAATCATATATATGCATCGTTTTAACTGAATGATTACACTGCTTGACAAGCGTACAGTACCAATATCATTTTCATGTATTTCGCATACACCATTTCAAATGCAAAAAATGTATTTTGGGGTGGGTTGGAATACACATGCACCTATAAATGTTTACTATTGCTTAGTTTTAGTAATGATGGACATTAGATCGTGGAGTGGGTATTGTGTTTTTATCCAGGAGCCTAAATCGATATTACTATTTTATGCCCTTGTTCGGTTATAATCAATAATATCCCTATAACGGCATAATAATCATATCCATATTCAGTCGTAGCACATGCTGTCACATTAAGCAAGGCTACTTCCCCGGCCCCCTAGAAAGCACAACGAGTTCTCTAAACAATCCAAACCTCCAGCAACCTGGGAAATCCCCCTTGCTTTTGTTTTGATTTCAGCCTAGAACTCCTGTAAAGCACTGTAAGAACGGCCAGTTCTTAGTGACATCTTTATTGACGTCTTATGTCCAACCTTACGTCAAACCCGGCACCTTTCAGGTATAAATATACCAACGTTGCCTTAAGCAAACACACGGTGGTGGTTTTGGAGCAGAGCAGCTATCTACTTGCCCGAGAGCCCAGCTGATGCGAGAGCCCACGGACACTGCCCCTCCTCTTTTGACGCACTGAGAGAGACGCTGTCTTTTCTCCTGCCGAGAAATCCAGCTCCGGTGTTTCCAGATACCTTCGCGGGTCACTGGGATATCGAGTCCTGAGAGAGAGATACAAGACCTCCTGCTTTCTATTACCCAGGTACGGAGCTGACTAAAACCTTAGAAGAGAATTCTTGAGTCAGATTCTTGGCAAAACCAACTTAACTTAAACTGCTACTTACTTACTCCTTCCCACGTATTAGGCTTAGGTCAGGTACACCGGGGTAGGCGTATTTAGAAGCACCAGTTGAGTACATTAGTCAATGTATATAAGTATGTATATATTTTATCTATTTTAAAGTATCTTATGGCTAAGAAACCATATCAATGCTTTTACAGTATTATTTCTTAATCCTCCTTTTACTGTACGCACTTTACTTTACTATGAGTATTGCAATTGTGGCAATTCATTTCTCTTGTATGAGGAAGAAGACTGCTCAATAAATTACACCTTTTATTGAAAACGCCCGTCTCTCTTTTCTCTGCACTCTGGTGAAACTAAGTATGCACACTTGACTGAGTGAAATAGCTGTCTATTGTTTTCACACGACTCTAGAGATACACTCTTATTCTGAGGGAGCAAAGTTGTCATGTTATATGGTTGTCGGAAGCTAATCCCTTCTTGTCTATCCAGGGAGGTTAAACTCCTCTTCGTTTATTCGAGAAAGTTTCTAGTGACCTCTGAGCTAGCTGGCAAACCTTAAGTCTAATATAGTCAGTAGAGACCTAGTCGACCTCAGTCCTACGTCTACACTGCTGAATATATTATTCCAATGCGCAGAGCCTATTGGGAATATAGGAACTACACTACAGCAGAAGGATCCTGCCATGGCAGTAGTAAATCTCAGCTGGGGAGGTGTCACTGGCCCAAAGAGAGTGGCAGTGACTACAAATTTGCCTGTAGATTGTTTACTGGGCAATGATCTAGAGATCTCTGCCTGGGCTGAAATAGAAAAAGAAACCCATTTCAAAATGGTAGGCCTTCCTGAAAAGGTTGGTAGGGCTGTGATGCTCACAGCCCAAACCCAAACAGATTGTTGTGTTGTGAAGCCTGAAACTATGGATCACTCCACTCAGACAGAGAGCATTGGGGAGGAAGAAAAGTATCCCTCCAACCAGACATTAGGTGAGGGTCAGCCTCCTCAGGAAACTGACCCTACCCCTTGTGAAGGAACTGCCCCAGAGGTAGTCAGGCCTCGCCTGGCAGAGCCCCTGATGTCAGTGGACCCTTCCAAGGTGGCACCCAGTCTGGAGCAGGTAACCTGCCCCTCTCTACCCTGCCTCAGTCAGCCCAGGGCTGTAGAGGCCAGGGAGGCCAGTGGACCCCAACGGGCCCCCTGTCCAGAGGAACACCCCATCAGCAGATAAGGGGCACCCAGTCTAGTAGCCCTAGTCAAGTGAAAATTCCTCAACACTCTGAGGGATCTCCCTTACCCTTGTGTAAGAACCTCCCCCAGATGGACTCTGTTGGACACAGGCAAACCTGGGACTCAGTGGTCCCAAACCTGACCTGCCCCTCCAGTGGTCCAACCAAAGGGGCCCAACCTCCATCTGTAGGTAGCCGAAGGTTGACCCTGAGAGCACAGTGCAACTCAGTCATGGAAAGAAAGGCATACATGGTGGATAGTGATTGGAGGAAGCTGAGCCCAACATTAGTGAAGCCTCACTTCAGTACTCCATCCCAGCACCATCCTTTTACTTTGCCAAAACACCCCATAGGAAGTAAATCCCAATGGTGGAGAACCTCTGATACCCTGAGGGTGAGGGATTACTTAGTAGACCATAAGACAGGGTGTAACCATGCTAGTGCAGGTACGCCCTTTTATGGCCGCTTAGTCAATATAGGCCTACCTGGACAAGGATAGCCTTATCTCCTTTTGTTGGGGGAGGGGTGGGGGGGTTTGTGTAGGAAGGTGGAATCTGCCTATATGGCTATCCCAACTTTTTTCCTGATGTTTTTCTGGACTCCATGTACTTTAGGTACATACCAGATTGGTTACTGGGTCACCCTTGTGAGCCCCTGTATAGTGTACCCTGGATACCCAGGGCATAGGTGCACCCTAGGCCTACCAGGGGCTGCAGCATGTATTTTGCCACCCCTGGTTTGCCTACCAAACTGACACCACAAGTCTGTTCACACATCCTGGGTAAGGTGGTGTAATCACCCCTTACTTAGATATAGTATACCTATATCTACCTTATATAGACACATATGCACCTATAAGTCACTCCTAGGCCTCGACAATCCTGGAGGCAGAGTTCTTGGTTTTATGTGAGAGGGTGCTCTGGCATGAGCTGAGCCCCTCTGCAGCTTTCGGAACCATCTCCTTATAGCTGTTCTATGATATAGCCATCCCATATACTCTTAAGTGCATTACAATCCTCGAAGTTAATGCTAACTTTGGTTTGGCTTTATCAAAACATGACGTGTAAGTTGTCAAACACTGAAATACTACCCCCCCCCCCCCCTGCCAATTCTGGCGGCAGGGTTAGCATTCCACCCTTCTAGAGGGAAAAGACATGAATGCTACTGCTTTACCCGGTTAAAGTTAAACAGAGCCTCAGCATCACAAAATGGATGCTGGTGCCACAGACACGAGTCTGACCTCCTGTTGCTGGGGGATACTCCAGCAAGGGCGGCCTGGACAATAGGTTTCCTGTCAAAGGAGGTGCCAGCACCTCCCCAGACAGGGGTTTTGTGATTTGGGGCAGGGAGGGCTGCATTCAGTGAATGCATCTAGACACTGCCTGGGGCACACAAGGTGCTCCATGCATAGCCCGGTTCAAACCAGTTGCTGGGGCACTCCAGCCCCAGCTCTGACGCGAAACTGGACAAAGGGAAAGGGGTATAACCACCCCCTTCTCAGGTCCACCCATAGGAGGGTCCTAGGCAGGTAATCCAGGCTCCAATACTTAGTATAAGTATAGGAGCTGTGTCCCCAGGACTTCAAATTATCCTGGAAAGAAACTTTGATACAGAACTCTTGGACCTTCAACATTCTATTCTGACTAGAAGATGGAAGACATCTCCCTTGTGGTCAAGGAGTGACCACACTGTGCAAACAGGCACCACCAGTAACTTGCTGGTCTGCTTTGTCGATGCTCCCGCCGGAACCCGAAGACTCAGCGACACAGAAACTGGATTCTCAGACTTCTCTAACTCCGACCCACATCCACAGCAAAGCTGAGACCCGTGGCGGACACGAGAGACGTGGGAACGGACACCCTGGACATCCTGCATTTTGCTAACTGCTCGACTACCGAGGTACCCTCGCAGTTGTGCTTTGGGGTACAAGAAGCCCCAGACCCGAGCACCATTTGCACCGAAGCTCAGTCCTCCACACTCCACGAGTGCTGCGTGGGGCCCGCTCTTGCATTTCAGCTCGACGCGTCTTCCCGGTTCCTTGCCTGTTGGCTAGTGAGCCCCCTGTAGACTTTTCTTCTGAACTAAACTGCTTTCCTGGTTGCTCCAGGCTTGCTCCAGCTTCCCTTCAAAGGAGAAGCGCCGCAGACCTTGCTGGTCTGCAACAGACCAAATTCGACTTCCTGCATGGGTTGCGTTTGCCAAGGCTTGTTAGGTCCAATCCGGATGCCGACACTGCAGTCAACTAGATCCTTCGTGGGACAGCTCGAATCCAGCGCCTGGTCATCGTCGATGCCTCCTGGACCTCGTGGCTGAAGAGACAAGCTCACCTTCTTCACCTTCAAGAACGCAACATCGCCTGGTTCCTTCCTGGTTCCTTCCTGGTCACTGGCTAGTGACCCAGACTCTGACCCCTCTGCTTTCAGGTTCTTCACATCGTCGATCCACCCTTGGATCCACCCGGACACTTTTCCTCTGGTCGCCTGCAGCACTTCTTTGCAGATCTCCATAGAAAATGACGACGAAACTCGACATAAAAGACACCTATGCGCCCGGCTTCCCTGGGTGAGGTAACACGAGTACTCCGGTGCTCCCGTGGGTCTTGACTCTCGAAGTGTCCTAGTTTAAAAGGGTTCCATCCTAGTCCATCCAGAAGTGTCCTTAAACAGTAACTTTGTAACTTCTTAGTTTCCCATTATAAGTCAATGGTAACTCGCAACTGTGTTTAGACACTGCATACACCTCCCGTGGGCCTCCTACTTCCTAACCTTTGGTTGTTTAGTGTAGTCCCAGCGATTCTACAGGCCCTAGGCCTGCTGTCTAACTCTCACATGGTTCTTATACCACTTCCTTAGTATATGGTTTGTGAGGCCTCTAGGGCATAACTGTATTTGTGCAACTTATCGTATGCTAATTGAGTAACTCGTGATGTACTTTAACCTCTGACCTCATAAAGAGTGCAGAGGGGTTGTGTTTAGAATAAATACATATATATTTGATATATACCTTGTGTGGTGTCCTTTCATTTGGTATTCAAGGGATTATAATTGGTAAAACAGCTTGCTTCACATGCTCTCTGAAGTCTTAGCCTTTGACTGCTGGTCCATGCTACCACTAGGATAGCTTGTCTATAAGGTTCACTTTACAACCACCATCAATAAGGGTCGATTAGACTGGTGCAAGGTGCCCACTAGAATAGTGGACATCATATGCCAGGCTAACTTCTCACACTCCTCATTAGCTGAACAGAGCAGCTCCACCGGGTGTCGGACATAATCCTCGGACTCCGCAGTCAAGAAAGAGGTCAAGTGTCCTCAGGGAATGTCAGAGTAGTGCAGGGGGTGTGTGGGGGAGGGAGGCCATGGTCCACAGTTGAATTTACCATTCGTAGTAACTGTTCCTGGTTTGACGGAACCCGAGAGTTTATTGGTTCCTGAACCAACCCCTCCTCGTGTTCCGAGCCCGACCTCTCTGTGGTAATTGGCCTCTCGATAAAAAAGAGGGATTGTGTCCTCTTCCAGATCTATAATTCAGAGTATTACCTCGACTGTTGTTCCGGTCAGCACTAGAAGATGTTGTGTCTGAAAAGGTAGTGTGTTTTGGAATCCAGTTAGACTGATTCGGATTTTGTTGGAAAAAATCTTTCTTTAAATAGGGGTAAGTGTGTTCCCTACTGTAATTCTTAATATCTTTTTGGAGCTTCTCAGTCTTTTTAAGAATGTTATTTCTTTGGAAGTCAGATATTGTTTCCAATTTTTTAAGAAACTCACGAGCATCTGCTGTAGCGAGATCCTCCAAAATTTGTTTTTCTAGTTCCGCAATCTCGTTTTTCAATTTATCAATATGTTGTAATGCAGTCTCAATAATGAGGACCAGCCAGCTTCGCAAGCATTTATTTAAAACAAAGCTGAACCCTACTTTGAAGTCCTCATCATCAACAAAAATGATAGGTATATTTCGCACTTGTAAACCTATTGGAATAATAATATTATTCAACCAATCAGTCAGAAATTTTTGCATGTAACTCTGTTCTTATTAGTTTTTTATGTAACCTTTCCAAATTATTACGTACTACGCTTTGTTGAGCATTGTGGCTTGTACTACTAGTTTGGGGTCCTAAAAGTGATGGTCCTCCTGCTATTTTTGCTATATACTCATCAGTATATGTAAGAGTCTCCTGTTGAGACACTGGAAATTATAAATCAACATATAAAGAATAGAAAAAATAAACTAACACAAATTTTTTTTCACAACAAATATGCAGACAGATACAAAATAACGACAAACCACTTTCAAAAAAGGGCCCTTGAAGACAGCGTCTGCACTTTCAATCTGTTTCACAAAATAGGGCAACCCAATAATCCCCCTGGGACAGGGTATAATCAATAACAAAATACAAACGTCCATAGAGGAATCATTTATCTATCATTTCATATTTCAGAAATGTCACAGATGTGAACGAAATTTTCTGGAACAATCAGGCAATTTCTCATAAAACAGTATTTTATAAATATTTGTTTTTTAATCCATTTTCAGAAAAACATTCAATTTATCATGTACGGCAACTACACTACTGACTTCATCCATATAGTTCACAGTAGTAGCACAACACCTTTTTATTTTTATACATATGGATAGAAATCAACCATATATCAAAATCAATCAGATATTTTCACATTACTTTCATTATGCATCAAAGAACATAAATGCAAACAAAAAGGTGTAATAGCGTTGATGTTTCGGTCTCTCTACCGGTCTAAAAGATCCAAAAGACCATATTAAGTGCGGTATTGTTGCACCATGAATCTAGTAAAATAAAAACATTCATAAACAACATATAAGAAAAACCCTGAGTTCAACAGTATCGTCTGCTCATAACTCAAAAAGTACATGGAAAACGAATCCCCAATGTGTGCTTATACAAACAAAATACCATGTGCAATTATTAAGGTGCAAAAAAGTGCCAAACTAACCACTAACCATACTCTTTAGCCAACAAGCATGCCTAACCCAATGGTGACTCAAAGTGACCTACACCACACCATCAAGTGACAACACAGCACCAAGTGGCATATTTAATCCTAATATTTAGGGCTAATTTAAGGTTCTACAACCTCCAAATTCCAATAAATCCGTAAAACACTATTCCAATCATCACTACAAAAAAAATCAAAATACACCTAGTCCATTAAACTCACAGCAGGAAACTCCTCTTACCTTAAAATCAATAGTATCCAAATCTGAAAATCAGATTGTATCACTATAGATTAAACCACAATTCTACCACAATTAACTTATCTAGTATTAACCTTTAAGGCACAATACTCACAAGTAAGCCGTACATGAGAATCAACAATATAGGCCTGAAAACGATAACGCCAACATCTGTTTAGAACTGTAATCAAAATCGAAAAATAGAACTTTCCACTTTGTAAAAATGCAGCGTAAACTTACTTCATCCAGCTCCGGTATCGCTCAGTTCTCCACCCGCCATAAAAGACAGAGTACGGCGGCAGCGTCTGAAGAAACTTTAACCTTCACCACGTATCAACACATGCAACGTCAGAGGACGTCGGAGACATCATGTATATGGCGGCCATCTTAGGTGTACTCAACAACGGCCCATCTCTTTCTCAAAGTATGACGACAAAAAGATAAATAACAGGATCGTAAGCAAACGAATACTACAAGCTTCTAAACACAGTCTCAACAACAATTGATTCAACAGCGATTGTAACACATAACCACATCGCTCTAAGTTAATTATTATACATCAAACATCAATCAGCACAAAGCACATTCTATCGGCCAATATAGATGTATAACTCTAGTTTCAATATTGGAACAGCAATAATCTAAAAAGCAAAGGTCATAGCTCTTTCAGCAAAATAACTCTTTCAGTCAAAACTCTTTCAACAAAAAACTGTTTCAGCAAGAAGGGGGATTTGCGACACCATCTGCTCCTTTTGAGGTCTTTCAGATGGACTATATCCAGTTTGAGCGCTGCAATAACCTTAAATATTTCTTAGTAGTAGTCTGCGCCTTCAGCAAATGGGTGGAGGCATGTGCTACGAAAGACAATACAGCCCTCACAACTGCGAAAATACTCCTGAAGGAATTCTTTCCTCGATTTGGTGTTTGTCGAGTTTTATGGAACGAAAATGGGCCTCATTTCATTGGACAGGTTGTAGAGTATGTTTTGAAAGGGCTAGGGGTCAAACAGAAGTTCCATGCTGCTTTTCACCCACAGTCAGCAGGCTTGCTGGAACGTTATAACTGTACATTGAAACTGAAATTGGCAAAAATACAAGCTTCCACTTCTTTAAAATGGCCTGATGCCTTGCCCTTAGCACTGCTTTCCATAAGATCAATACCTCATACATGCTCTGGGCTTACCCCTTATGAGGTTGTGTTCGGCAGGTCCATGAATATTTGGGGGGTTCCTAAGCCTCGCCCTATATACGATGTGCCTCACAAATTAATGAGTGATTATCTGTCTCAGTTGACTCACAGTTTACTTTCTATTCATCAGCAGGTTGGAGAAGCTCTCCCGGACAGGTCACAAGATTACAGACATGACCTGCGGCTGGAAGACTTAGTAATGTTTAAGGCCTTCCAGCAAACAAATTGTCAGGAACCTCGCTAGAAGGGCCCCGAACAAGTCCTCCTCGCCACCGAACTGCAGTCCGAGTGACCAACAAAAAGAATTGGATCCACGCCACTCACTGCAAAAAGGTTTTGCTCGCCCTCGTGGATCCAACTGCGTTAAAGGATCACCGCGACATCTGGGTCACAGAGAAAGGACGAGCTACATCAGATGAAAGAACTGAGGAAGTCTTCACCGACCACACGATCCCCGGTACATCCAGGTACCTACTTCGACCCAGGAAGAAAGGCTCTCCAGTGCAAAACAAGACCGGTGAAGCCATTGTCCTGAGTGGTTAAGTCTGACTACAAAATGGGGCCGCCTATTAGTGGTTACTCGTCTCAATGTTAGTGAAGAAACCGACGTCCACTCAGGACTCTTAGGGCACTACCTTTCTTGTCGTCTGCTAATGAGAATGAGCGTGCCTAAGAAGAAGGAGATCGCTGCGACAACGTGTAATGGCTGTACAATCTGTATCCTTGGTCTGACCCTGACTGCTGCCATTGTCGCTCCATTGTCGCTACTGTAATGTGGTAGTGGAGGAAGCAATGCCTGGGGCTTCCTTTCTCAACAATACTGCTACATCGCCTGCTACAAAGGAACACCATTATTTTGATTTACCGCAACATTAACAGGGGTACCGGAAAAATCTGAAAAACAATTAATTTCTTCAAATGTTGCATCAGACACACCAGCTAAGCAATGCTACTAACTGCTGGGTTTGTGGCAAGATTCCTCCTCATCAGAATCCCATTGTCACCACTGCCATTTTCTCACAATGGCTCGTGCCAAGCTTGGTCATTTGCTATCTCTGTTGTTCTGACTACTGGCCCCCCTCTGTGTACAGAGTACAGGCAATGTGCTAGTGGGTCACAGTAATTGTTCTACAGTGTTGCAAATGTCCACGAGGGGCCAAAAGCAGCTTCCTCGCATCATGTCATACTTATTTCATTTGTGGAGCTAAGGCTAAGGATGTCTCTGTAGTCGATCAGGCAGAGACGCCATGGGAACAACATACAGACTTTAATAATGGATTTTTCTTCTTAGTTGGCCCAGTCGCCTCACTCGTACAATGGAGGCAGTGATTAATCAGACAACTGCGGCCTTAGCAAACTTGACGGAAGAACAAGCATCAATCTGCATGGTCACTTTACAGAATAGACTTGTTCTAGATGTTGTTCTAGCTGACTGTGGTGGAGCATGCCGTGTCATCGGATCCAGCTGCTATGTTTTCATACCGGACAATTCACCATCTGTCTATGCAGCCATCTCCAAACTACACAAGATAGCTACTGAAATACATCAAGACCCAGGAACATGGACTTGGACTGCGTGGTTTTGGAACTTACTTTCAGTTTGGGGGTTTGAAAGTATTATCAGTTCTGTTCATATTAGTAGCTATTATCTTCTCTTGTTGTTTGTGTGTTCATTGTGGACCAATGCTCTGTTTACTCTGTACTTCTGCCTGTACTGCCTGCATACCGTCTACAGCAAATGTCCAAAATGTAAATGCCCGCTTAGCAGTGGAACAAGAAATACATAGGCTAATGATATTAGACGTTGAGGATGTATGGTATGCCCCTTAGAAGGGACAGAAATTGTCTTAGCTTATGCTAAAAGGGTTGTCTGTGGAGAAGTGAAAATTCTGTTTTATCATAAGCGGCAGCCATTTTGTCTGTCACGTCCATTTAATTTCCGCCCTGTTCATTTTACTCTCTGCTGTTCGCCTTTTCAACCAGCCTGTGTACTTAACTTTAGCTGACCTCTCTGACATGGTCAATCTGATGTACGTGCTGAGGAGCTGCAGCTGCCGGTGCACCTGGTCTTAGATGTTATCAATTGATTGCTTATTGCCGCCATAAACATTCCTTACTCCCCCTCCTCATCTCCACCTGGTCACCCATCGCTCTTGTTTGCCTGTAGCTATTTCGGTGTTTAAACCTGTTCCCTCCAGTTTTCCTTCCAATGCGATTACACTGCAACAAACTGTATATAAGGGTGATGGTTTTTGTATTCAATGTACTTCCTCCCACAACACTTGAGGGTGTTGTTCGTACGCAGTTCTGCTCACGAGCATTTAATAAACTTGGTTTGTTTTACTTCTCTCCAGTGCGATCTCTCTTTTGTTAGTCTTTGGACCCGTGGACGAGAGGGTGACCCTGCACCAGTGTGCCCTCACAGGGGTACATTTCCACACCTGGAGAGGAGCTGTAGTGACAGCATCTTCAGGGGTTACGAAAATCTGGCAAACATAGGTTGCAGAGCAGGTGAGGGTCTGTTTTGGCCATTTATCAACCCAAAATCCGAGCAGTTCTCAAAAAGCGACAGCATTTTACGCATTTTTCATGCAGATAATTACAGAAAAATACTTTTTGCCCTAAAGGACATTGAGTAAGGAAAATGCTACTTACCAGTATGCATCTGTTCTTGGCATGTAGAGCTGCAAAGTTGTACACTTAGCATTAGATCGCCACCTGGTGTTGGGCTCGGATGATTGCATGTTGTTGTCGTCTTGGAAGAAGTCTTTGTAGTCACGAGATAGGTGACTCCTCCCTTGGACGATAGTGCGCATGGGCATCGGCTCCATCCTTAGATTGTTTTTCACCATGATGGGAAATGATGGTGTTAGTAGAAGTAAAGAAAAATGATGTCCATGCGTGTGCATCTAAGTAAGATAAAACTGGAACAGATATAGGTCCCGGGGAGGTGGGAGGGCGTGTACAACTCTGCAGCTCTACATGCCAAGAACAGATGCATACTGGTAAGTACCATTTTCCGTTCGAGGCATATGAGCTGCAGATTGTACCCTTAGCATCGATTGTGCAGCAGTGTCTCCCCTAGCGGTGGTCAACTGTATCTGTTGCAGTGGTTTGAAAGAGAGTTTTAAGGATAGCTTGGCCTACTGCAGCTTGCTGCTTGGCTTGCACATCAACACAGTAGTGTTTAGTGAAGGTGTGTGTTGTAGACCATGTTGCTGCTTTGCATATGTCCTCTAGGGGGATGTTTCCTAAGTAAGCCATAGAGGCTCCTAGTTTGCGTGTTGAGTGCGCTCTAGGAGGAACTGTTAATGTACGTTTTTCTTTTTGGTAGCATATTTGTATACATTTTACAATCCACCTTGCAATCCCACCTTTAGAGATGGGGTTGCCTTTATGAGGTGGAGAGAAAGACACAAACAGTTGTTTTGTTTTCCTAAAAGACTTAGGGCCAGATGTAGGTAGCCAAATACCGGTCGGTAACGGCCGATTTCGGCCGTTACCGACCGGTATTTGGCTTTTGACATGTAGAGGGAAGGAAACAGGCCAATTCGGTAATTTTACCGAATCGGTAAATATACCGGTCGGTAAATTTACCGACCGGTATTATTACAGAATCGGTAAAATTGAGATGTAGGTGGGACTCTTCTGAGTCCCACAAGCCCTACAAATTCGGTATTTTACCATCAAATTCAATTTGATGGTAAAATACCGATTCAGGTGTGCATGCACATGTGTGCATGCACACCTGTGCCATATGACAGGCAGACCTGCCCTTAGGGCAGGTCTGCCTGCCACATGGCCCCCGAACCTTTTTTGGGGGTGCTAGAGGGTGTCAAAGTGACACCCCATGCACCCTTGTCAAAATCGGTATTTACCGATTCGGTAAATACCGACCGGTAATGCCCATTCATTCCTATGGGCTTCAAAGCCCATAGGAATGAATGGGCATTACCGGTCGGTATTCACCGAATCGGTAAATACCGATTTTTACCGATTCGGTAAAAGGAACATCTGGATGTTCCTACATCTCCCCCCTTCTTATTTACCGATTCTTATTTACCGAATCGGTAAAATTCGGTAAATAAGAATCGGTACATTTTCCCTACCTACATCTGGCCCTATGTCCTATCTATATAGTAGAGAAGAGCTCTTTTAACATCTAATGTGTGTAGAGCCCTTTCTGCCACAGAGTCTGGGTTTTGAAAAAACACAGGTAACTCTACAGATTGGTTTAAATGAAAAGGAGTTATGACTTTTGGAAGGAATTTTGGATTAGTTCTTAAAACCACTTTGTTACGATGTAGTTATAAAAATGGTTCTTGTATTGTAAATGCTTGTATTTCACTTACTCTTCTAAGGGAGATAATGGCAATAAGGAAAGCTGTTTTCCACGTGAGGAATTGCAGTTCACACTTATGTAAAGGCTCAAAAGGGGGTCCCATGAGTCTTGTAAGAACAACGTTTAGGTTCCATACTGGAGAAGGTGGCAACCTGGGAGGGATAATTCTTTTTAATCCTTCCATAAATGCTAAAATTGCAGGCACTCTGAAAAGAGACAGATGTTGTCTATTTTGTAAATATGCTGCAATTGCTGCAAGGTGTAGGCGTATGGATGAATATGCCAAGTTACACCTTTGTAAATGTAAAAGGTAACAAATGATATTCTGGATGGAAGCATCCAAGGGATCAATTTGGATAATGTTGCAGTAAATGGAAAATCTTTTCCATTTAGCAGCATAGCAAGATCTGGTAGTAGGTCTCCTGACCTCTTTAATAATGTTCATACAGTCTGGTGGTAGGTTAAGATAACCAAACTCTAAGACTTCAGGAGCCAAATCGCCAAATTCAGATGATTTGGGTCTGGATGTTGGATGTCTCCATGATTCTGCGTTAGCAGGGATGGAGTCAGTCGTACCTTTTTGCGTGGAACTAGAGAAAGTTCTAGCAGTGTGGTGAACCACGGTTGACGTGCCCATGTGGGAGATACTAGGATTAGTTTGAGAGACTGTTGTCTGAGCTTGCGTACCACTAATGGTATCAGAGGTAGTGGCGGAAAAGCGTACGCAAATCTGCCTGACCAGTTCATCCATATCGCATTGCCCTTGGACAGCGGGTGTGGAAACCTGGCGGCGAAGGTTGGGCATTTTGCGTTTTCGTGTGTGGCGAACAGATCTATGTCTGGATGACCCCACTTGTGAAAGAATGGTTGAAGAACCGGAGGATGTAGTTCCCATACGTGATTTTTTTGTGTCTGCCGACTCAACAGATCTGCTATCTGATTGTGAACTCCTGGAAGGTGCTCTGCCAACAGATATATGTTCTGTGGAATGGCCCATCTCCAAATGTTCTGGGCAAGCTGGGACAGTTGTAGAGAGTGTCCCCCCCCTGGTTTTGTATATAATACATGGCTGTCATTTTGTCTGTCCGGATCAAGACAGCTTTGTTCTGCATTAGTACTTGGAAAGTTTTGAGTGCTAAGAATATTGCTAGCTGCTCTAGATTGTTGATATGGAACAACTTTTGTTGACTGTTCCATTGTATGATGTGGGAGATGGGCTCCCCATCCAGTGAGGGATGAATCTGTTGTGAGCACTAGTTGTGGAACAGGTTCGAGGAACGGCCGCCATTTAGTCAAGTTTTTGGTGTTCCACCACTGCAGAGAGCGATGTGTGTGGCTGTCAACCAACACCAGGTCTGTTAGTTGACCTTGAGCCTGGTTCCACTGTTGTGCTAGACATTCCTGTAACGGACGCATCTGTAGTCTTGCATATGGTACTATGAAAATGCAAGATGCCATCATGCCTATTAGTCTCATGAACACTCTGGCTTGCAGAGATTGTTGCTGTTGAAAGGGGTGAGCAGCCATCACAACGCGGGTATTACCACGCGCTGCCATTACAACGCTGCTTTTACAACGCAAGTCGTTTCAACAATTTGCACTGGAGGGCGCTGTTGGAAAAGGAATAGTTTAATTTTCTATTCCAACACCTTCTCTACTGTAACGTGGGCTGGAGTTGGAATAGAAAATTAAACTATTCCACTATCCAGCGCTTACAGCGCAAGTCGTTGTAACGACTTGCGTTGTGAAAACAGCGTCGTAATGGCACGCGGGGTAAAAGCCCACATTGTAATGTCATACAACCGTTGAAAGGCTGTGACTAAGGCTTGAATGCTCTGTATCCTTGCTGGACTGGGATACGCTAGAGCCGTAGACGTGTTTATTGGAGCCCCTAGATACTGATGTATGTGAGAGGGCTGCAGGTGCGACTTGGTGTAGTTGATTGTGAACCCTAAGTCGTGCAATGTTTCAATTGTCTGCTGTGTGTGTGTTGAACACACTGATTGGATGACTTGGCTTTTATGAGCCAATCGTCTAGATAAGGGAAGACATGTATTTTTTGTCCCCTGAGATCTGCTGCTACTACTGCTAGGCACTTGTGAATACTCATGGTGCCGTTGTCACTCCGAATGGAAGGACTTTGAACTGAAAATGTTGTCCTTCCAGTACAAACCTTAGATACTTTCTGTGAGCAGGATGTATAGGAATGTGAAAGTAGGCGTCCTTCAGGTTTAGTGTTGTGAGGAAATCGCCTTGTTGCAGCAGTGGGAGCACTTGTAGTAAAGTGATCATATGAAAATGATCTGATTATATGTAATGATTGAGGGGCCTGAGGTCGAGAATTGGTCTTAGTGTCCCGTCCTTCTTGGGAACTAGAAAATACAGCGAGTAAACCCCTGTTCCTTGTTCTTGTAAAGGAACTATTTGTATTGCGTCCTTTTGTATAAGTGACAGAACTTCTTGTTTGAGCAGAGTAAGGTGTTCTGTAGAGATTGGACGTTGCCTGGGCGGTATGTGTGGAGGGGTTGCTGTAAGTTCTAGGCAGTAGCCATACTGGATAATCTGTCCTACCCACTTGTCTGTTGTGATGGAGTTCCAGACAGGCAAGATTTGTGTTAATCGGCCCACCACAGGAGTGGAATGCTGTTGGGGGAGCAGAGGGAAGTCACTGTTTTGTGGCGGAAGAGGTTCGATTACTGTTGTTACCCGACCTCTTCCTTTGTTGTTATTCCCTCTATATCCTCCTCTAAAATATCCCTTGTTAGAGGATGTTTGTATGCTGGATTTGAAGGACGTTGTGTTGTCTGCACCAGTTTGTTTGGAGCCCCCTCTATAGAAGGAGCGACGAAAGGAACCTCTAGTTTGTGTGGACTGTAAAGCTCCCATAGATTTGGCAATGTCTGTATCCTTCTTAATTTTTTTCAAGTGATGTGTCTACTTCTGGTCCAAATAATTGGTTTTGATTAAATGGTTGATTTTAAATGGTGGTTTGTACTTCCTGTTTAAACCGTGAAATGCGTAGCCACGCATGTCTTCGAAGTACGACACTAGTAGTTACAGCTCTAGATGCAGTGTCTGCTACATCTAGTGCGTACTTGATTGAGGCCTTGGAAATAAGCTTGCCTTCTTGTATAAGATCATTTGCCTGTGTTTTATATTGGTCAAGTAGATGTTCTAGCAGTTTCTCTAACTGATCATAATGAGCCCTATCATATCGGGAAAGGAGGGCTTGTGTATTAGCTATACGCCATATGTTGGTAGCCTGCGCAGCTATTTTTTTGCCTGAGGCATCTATGACCTCGGATTCTTTGTCTGGTGGGGGTGCCTCACCGGAAGTTTGTGAGTTTGCTCTCTTACAAGCATTTGACACAACTAGTGAATCTAATGGTAGTTGTGCTTTAATGTAGGTTGGATCTGTAGGTGCAGGCCTATATTTTTTCTCAATTCTAGGGTTCAAAATCCTAGTACGTACAGGGTCTTTAAAAATTTCTGGAGCATGTTTAATGACCCCTTTGATCATAGGAAGAATTTGAACAGATTGTTCAAATGTGTCTAATAGAAAATCTTCCTTTTTTAATTTTTTTATTATTCCACCGTAGGGACAAGACATAAGCACAGAAATAAACAATATTTACAAAGCTTGACTGTCAGGAAAAAAAATAAAAATAAATAAATAAATCAAACATAAAAATACAATAATTAGCATTTCACATCTCCAAATGTTCTTGGATTGCACCCCAAATTAATATTCCCAATTGGCGTTTCCTAACCCCCTTCAAGGCGAACAGACTCCATTCCAATTCAAAAAGATTATACATCTTCGATCGCCAAAACTCAAAAGGGCGGGGTTTTTCTTGTAACCAATCAGATGCAATACAAAGACGGGCAGCGGTCATGGCAACAAATAACAAATATCTAAATTTAAATAAAACAGTGCCCTTCTTCACATTTTCACCCATGCCTAGGATCATCAAAGCTGGAGAAATCTCGACGGTGGTATGTGTGACCATAGAAAGAAAATTCTCTATATGAATCAAAAATTGGCGTAATTTGCTACAACTAAAAAAAATATGAACAGTGTCTGCATTGTCAGATTTGCATCGGAAGCATTTCCCATCATATTGTGAACCCCACTTCATCATACGTTCTGGTGTATAATATAAACAGAAAACAGTCTTAAAAAGTTGAGCCTTCAAATTAGCAGAAAGGAAAGTTTCCTTAGACATAATTAGAACATCTTCCATTAACAGAAAAGGTTCCCCGAATTGATTCTGCCAATACAGATTAAACTTCTGCAAATCGTCAGGTCTATGTTCCAATAATAAATTATAAAGCAGTCCTATTTTCTCCCCTTTACGAATTGCTTCTACTACGGGGCTTATTCCGACAGCCATAGGTCTTCTATTGATGAAATCCCTTAATTGAAGATATTTAAAGAAAGATGATTTAGTCAAATGATATTTAAGAGTCAAACTCTCGTAAGTGGCAAATGTCCCATCTAATTCGAACAAATCCCCAATTTGCGAAATCCCGCACTGTGCCCATTTTAGAGCAACTTGATCCTGGAACACAGAGGGTAATATTTTCTCCGCATTAAAGGGCGTGTAATATGACACTTTCCCTATATTTATCAATCTAGCCACCTTTCGCCATATTGCGAAAGCTGATTCCATCACTTTGTACTGTGTTCTCTTATAGTAATTTCCCTCTAGCTCTTTAAATAAACTACGTTTAGCATGAATACTTAACAATAAATAATATATTGAGGGCGCTTCAGCCACCTCCACTACCGGCTCCCCTGTTAATAACAATCGCAATCTCTGTAAAAAACAAGCATAAAAATATAACAAAAAATCAGGAATCGCCCGACCACCTCTTTCAACCGGGAGAGTCATCAGTTTCATCGCTCTCCGAGGTTTCCCAGGTGACCATAAAAATCTTGCGCAGATGGACTGTAGCTGTTGTATATATTTAGAGGGAATCTCCAATGGGATAGCTCTAAAAATATAAAGAGCTTTCGGCAAGATACTCATCTTAATAATATTCCCTCTTCCTATGAGTGTTAATTGTAATCGTCCCCACCTTTCTAGCGACTGCTGAATGTGCCGAAATGTACTATTCCAATTGGCTTCCACTATGTCAGTCATAGAGGTTTTAATTATAATGCCCAGATATATTACTTCAGATACAGCTCTGGGGTCATTAAAACACATATTTTCCGTACATAACACTTGAGTCTTACCAGAATTTAATTTATACCCTGATAATGAACCAAATTTTAGGGCCAACCGCTCAATTTCTTTTATTGTTTCATGCGGATTAACCGTCATAACTGCCACATCGTCTGCATATGCGAATACCGTGTGTGGGATATTTTGCACTACAAAGGGTTTGATTAGCGGATTATGAGATATACTATTTAATAATGGATTAATAAATAAGGCAAATAGTAAGGGGGAACAAGGGCAACCTTGCCTTGTACCTCTTGTAATATTAATCACTGCTGATTTCCTCCCCGTAACAGCAATTCTTGCATTAGGAGCTGTATATAGCGCCTGCACTGCTGTAATAAACTTCTCTCCAAAGCCTGATTTTCTCATTACCTCCCATAAATAATGCCATTCAACACGGTCAAACGCTTTCTCCGCGTCTAATAATATCAAAGATAGTGGGCGTTTTTCAGCCTGAGCCACATCCATGAGAGTAATGACTTTATTTATGTGTGTCACTGTGCTGCGTTTAGGGATGAATCCATGTTGATCTGGAGAAACTAGTGGAGTTATGACTTTTGAAATTCGATTTGCTAAAATTTTAGAATATAACTTACTATCGCAGTTGAGTAATGAAATTGGACGGTATGATCCCGGAAGTTCTGGAGACTTGCCCTTTTTACTGAACACAGCAATCAGGGCATCATTCCATGAGTTTGGTGATTTACCCTTCTGCGCAGCTCTGAAAGTATCTATCATAATATGTTTTAATTGTTCAAAAAATAATTTATAAACTTCACCAGGAATATAAGAAGAGAGCTGAGGCTGGTAAGTCTAAGATTACCACGATACCGGCAATATTTAATGTGGCTGAGGAAAAGCGCAAGGGGAGATTAGACGCTGCTTCACCCAAACCGGCAATTGTTCAATTGAGTACAGTGACCGGCGCGAACGCTGATAAGGCGGATAATTCGATGTCGAGAGAATACAGTGCAAGTGCAACTGCGAGCAGTGCCGGAACTAGCACAACTGAGGGGAGGATTAATGTGGAGAGCAATTTGGAGAAAGCTGTACCGAGTAGCGTGGGGACAATGGAAATATCAGAGTCAGTGGGGAGAGTGATTAATGAGACTGAGAACTTAGATACAGTGTTAGATACAAATTTAGCTACTAGCAATATACATGCAGCATGCAGTAGTGATATAAATCCAACCCCCAACACGAATGAAACACAGGTACAGGCACCGGCATCCATGCAGACTCAATCTACTATTTTGTCACCGTCAGTTAGGACAGATTATCCTCCACCTATAGACGCCGAATCAGGGGATTTCTACTCTGTATCGGAAGGGTCAATCTCATCATGCGAAGACCTAACGGCGCAATACTCTAGACAAATGAATATGGGAGAGGATAGTGATGCTGAGTTAGAGGACTCAGTTGAATTAGAGGAAAGCAGCCCCGCTACTATACGGGAAAGGGGCCAATCGATGAATGAGAGAGTGGCAGATAGTAATTCACCAGGAGAAGTTCTCAGTGGCAGAATACCAGTGTCTGCAGGAGAGGACATTACCCTACATACTATCTATCAAACTATTCTTGCACATATGGATAAGACGGAGCAGGACAGTGCCAGGATACAAAACTCCTGTCGAAGACTCCAGAACTCTATAAGACGGTTGGCAAAATCCCACACTGACTTTGGAGAAAGAATCGTGGAAGTTGAGACTCGGATCTCCAATATAGAAGATCAATTGGTACAGCAGAAATCTACAACAGAACTGCTGAGGGCGGATAATGATGATGTACAATGGAAATTAGCCGATTTTGAAAATCGTGCCCGACGTAATAACTTGAGAATCATGAACATTCCGGAGGGGAAAGAGGGACAAGATCCACGGAAATTTATTGTACAACTTTTTCAACAGACTTTCACGGAGATTACCAAATGGGACTGGGATAGAGAAATAGAGCGGGCGCATAGGTTTCCATTCAACATTCGTATACAATCCGGTGCATCTAATGCCAGACCAAGGCCCTTTCTGGTAGCCTTTAATAGCTTTTTGGCTAGGGAGGACGTGTATGTGAATACACGCCCTAACAAGAAAAGAAAGGGGGATGGCTTTGAGTTTTTTGCAACGCCTGATTTTTCTAAATACACAATGGATACTAGATGGCAGCTACGGCAGATGGTTATACAGTTCCAGAGTAAGGGGGCGCAGGCTTACATAATGAATCCTGCCAAATTGAAAGTGATTCACAATGAAAATTCTCGCTATTTTACTAATGTGTTGGCAGCAAAGGAATACTTGCATAGTATGCAGGGAAAAAGCGGGGTATAATGAGTTAAGCAGGTCATTTCGGATGTAACCCTAATGGCGTTAGTTTTCTCTTGTGATTAGTTAAGGACAATTAGTCTGTTTTGTGTTTGGTATCCCTGCAGGGGGGAGCTGGAGACTGGGGAAGCTCTACATCAAAGGACCATAAGTCCTAAAGTCTCGGTAAGTGGGTGGGGAAGGGGAGAAGTGTGGGGGAGGGGGGAGGGGAACTTTGGGTGGTGGGGTTCGGAAGGGGGGAGTGGCACGGTGGGGGTTAAAAGGGGAAAAACCCTGATGGGGACAAAAAACAGCACAGAATAGGAAAATTGTTTGATTTAAAAATGATAGGCATCATGAGTTTTTTGAATATAAGAGGGATGGGCATATTAGGCTGGAATGTTAAGTTGATTCTTTATGGCTCGCAGTATTAAAATATGTTCTTTAAATGTCTCCGGTTTAAATAATGTGAAAAAGCGCTATAAGGTGGCTTCGGAGCTTCGCTACATTCAACCTGATATTGTATGTCTCCAGGAGACGCATTTATCTTGGGGGAATCGTCTTTTAGCAAATGATCTGGGGTATTCGTTAATCTGTGCATCTCAACAGACTACTACTACTCGGGGTGTTATGATTTTAGGTAAATTACAATTGTATACAAAAATTCGCACTTTAACTGACAAATGGGGAAGATGGGCTATAGCCGAGATAAAAATCAAATCTTCACATATAACTCTGTGCTCAGTGTATGGGTCAAATTTGGATGAACCTGAGGTACTAGTTAATTTGAACATGGAATTAGCAAATTGGGCCACTCCTCTGATAATATGTGGAGACTTGAATATTAATTTAAATAATACAGAGCTGGAGGGTGGTCCTGATAATTATGTGGGACGTAAACCTCGGGTCTTTAAGGCTTTATATAATTTGGTTACAGATCACGGCCTGGTAGATACTTGGAGTAATTTGAAATCTGCATCACCCGGTTATACTTATTATTCGTTCCCACATAAAAAAATGGCACGATTAGATTATTTTTTTGCCCCCCTATCGATATTAACAACGGCTGATCTTGAAATATTTCCTAAAGTAACATCTGATCATGCACCTATCATGTTAAGGATACCGGATGCTTCGATTGATTATAATGTTAAAACCTTTTCTTTTGATAGGAAACTATGTTTTGATGCAGAGTTTAAGACAACTATGGCTAACTGGATAACGGAATTTATTGATTTTAACGCAAATACTGCCAGTATTGATATAGTGTGGGACACACTTAAAGCCTGCTTCAGAGGGGAGGTGATGAGTTATGGGAATTTTCGACAGAAAAAAATCAGGGGTGAAATGCAAGATTTATACATGTTATTAAGAAACTCTGAAGAGAATTTACAGAGGAAAATTCAAAAAAGGACTCAACGGAATATTGTAGACGCTGAGGATAAGGTTGCAAGATCTCGAGCTAAGATAACCGGGGTGTGGAGCAGGGAAAATGCGAAAAAGTATTTGGTTCACAAACGGCAAGTGCATGAATATGGTGAGGCAATTGGGAGATCATTGGCCCTAAGGTTAAAGATGCAGTCAACCTCAAGGTCTATTTCTAAGATGCAGGATAAATATGGTCACTTACATCAGGACCCTGATAAAATTCTGGATATACTTCAACAGTATTATGCAGAATTATACACAAAACAATTAGCTGATACAACAAGTGCAAGATTCGATCTAGGGGAGTTTGTGCAGTTGAAAGATAGTGAATAAGATAGTGATAAGGTATGGCTGGATAGTCCATTCACTATGGAAGAATTGGATAAAGCAGTAAAAAGCTCTGCTAACGGTAAAGCAGCCGGACCGGATTATATTCCTGGTGAAGTTTAGAAAATCTTCCTCTGCCTCATCAGAATGCATAGTGACCCCATGGTAAATGGCAGCTCTGTTCAATAGGTGCCCAATACCAATGTTATCCTCTGGGGGAGAAGGTTTTGAAGGGTATGACTGTGGGTCAGGAATATCTAGTGTATCCTGTGGGTTTGGGTACTCCCAGTCTGTAATCATCTATAGGGAATGGGAAAGGCTCATCTGTGTCTATTCCTCTTCCTAAACTATACTCATCATCATTTTGAGGTGAGTGTGAGGATAAAGGAGGAGAATGTGAAGGAGACATCTGTGGTGAATTGTTAGGAGGAACAGGAGATGAAGGAGAAGGAAGTATAGGTGAAGAAGGGTGCATAGCGGATGTGGCAGAGTCCTTCTTGGCAGGAACCACAGGTGTGGGTGTTTCATCTGCCTTCCTTTTTTGTGTGGTGTAGTGGACACATGACCTGTTTTTGGGTCAATGTAGATCTTCTTTTGCAGAGGATCTGGCTGAAAATGTTCTTCTCCTTGTGGAACCTTTGTCGGCGCCGATTGTTTCGGTACCGGACGAGGTTGCTGTTTATCTTTAGCCTTAGGAGGTGTTACAGTGTCCTTTGGCATAGTTTTCGGCACCGAAGGTGTTGTTTTCGGTGTCGTAGGCTGTTTCGAGGGCTTTGACGCGTCGGAATCAGGCCTTGTCGGTTTCGGCATCGAAGACAGTGTCTTCGGAGTGGAAGCTGGTCTCGTCGGCTCCGAGACGTCGGATGCTGGCTTGGTACCCTTGTCTTTAGAAGTTGACGGTTTCGGAGCCGAGACTCCTTTCGGTTTTGGTGCCGAGGGAGCTGGTGGGATCGGCACGTGCGGCTTGCTCAGTACTGAGCTACAGGAAGTATTAGTAATTTTCTTCGGAGCCGGGCTCGATGGCGGGGCTGTCAAAGTGGTTTTTCGGTCGCGACTGGGCCCCGGAGGCGGAGTGTTAACCTTTGCCTTCGGTCTGGGTGCTGTGTGTGGTGCAGGGGCAGTAGTACTCACGCGCTGACCCGATGGTATGGAGTCATCTGAGTCGTCTGCCTCTGATACGATTTGGAGATCATCGGAATCTTCTTCAGGTACGAGCAGAACCTCCTTGTCGAAGATGTCCACTGGTTCCGGAGCTGATCTCTGCATGTCGTGTCGACGGGCCCTCCGATCTCTGATGGTTTTCTTGGATCGAAAGGACGCGCAGGCTGTACAGCTGGATTTGTCGTGTTCTGGCTATAAGCAGAGATTGCAGAGTTCGCGGTGGTTACTGCGTGGAAACTTTGCTCCACACCCGGAGCATCTCTTGAATGGCGTCCTTTCCATGAGGTGTAGGCCTCACAGCGTGAATAGGCCAAACGGCCCGCGTCGACGACCGGAATCGAGACAATGTTAGTCGGTATCGAAATTAGTTTGGAGAATTTTGGGACGTTTTTTGCACTTCGAAGTGCTGGGAAAGTGTATTTCTAGCCGGAGCGGAAAACTTTCATCCGAACCCAGTGGCAGAAAAAAACAATCTAAGGATGGAGCCGATGCCCATGCGCACTACCGCCCAAGGGAGGAGTCACCTATCTCGTGACTACAAAGACTTCTTCCAAGACGACAACAACATGCAATCATCCGAGCCCAACACCAGGTGGCGATCTAATGCTAAGTGTACATTCTGCAGCTCATATGCCTCGAACATGGCTTTTCAAAAGGTTCTGAAGTCAGTTAAAGTGAAAAAAAACCTACACTTAAGATCCTGTCAGCAGGAGCCAGAAAACAAAACTGAGTCAACTGCCACATACAGGGCATGACGAGACACTGAAGATCAGGGTGTCCTTAAAAGCAGTGTTCTACTTTCTTACTTACATTGCTGCAGCATATACAGTTATATTGCCCTATACTTCCTTATCATTCCATTTAACAAAAAATAAAAAGGGTGTGTGAAGGAAGTTTTTAAATGTAATTTTTATTTCTTTTTAGTGACCTGGTAAGGCTGCATGTATTTTCTGCCATTGGCAATATAGCCTGTTTTTAGGCTCAACTATACATTTCGGTCATAAGTACTATCTGTCCTTTCTGAAGTAAGGTGAAGATACTACACAAAATGTGGCTTTGGAAAAAATACTCCTGAATCC
The DNA here is from genome assembly GCF_964261635.1 of Lissotriton helveticus. Lineage (NCBI taxonomy): Eukaryota > Metazoa > Chordata > Amphibia > Caudata > Salamandridae > Lissotriton > Lissotriton helveticus. Next base: position 54,613,083 of record NC_136070.1, on the reverse strand, counting down.
TGAACGTGGGCAGGACTATTCGGAGCCTACGATAATCAATGGAGGTCCCTTGTAGGAGAAGTTTGTATATTTATGATGAGAAGGGCATCAGAATCTGTGTTGTGAATAGGTAAGCTTGTTTTGTTTGTATCCATTACTTAATGTGAACTCTTGAATTCTGGAGGGTCCAGGGGAGTAGCCTGGGTTACATTAGTACACACCACTTTTCCCTACTCTTTATTACCTTGATGTACCAGTTAGCTGGTCAGCTGGTCTTGGATAGCGCAGTGGTGTTATACCACCCTGCACTGTTTCTTTGTTATCCCTTGATGAGCCTTATGACGCTGTTTAAGTTAGCACGCTTCTTATATCTGTTCTGTACATACCTCACATTCCACCAACTGAATGTCATGTTGTGCGCCACTGACCTGGCCTACCTCACATGTACCCTTGCGGATGCTGACTTCCTTCATATGGTACGGAGTTGTTCCATCATAGCACGTTTATAGTTGCAGGTTGCGGCAGATGAACAAGTTACTTACATTCGATAACGCTTTTCTGGTGGATATAGTATCAACCTTACCTTTTGAATATCCCCATGTGCCAGCTGGGACCGGAAACTTCCCAATATCTCTCCCAGGCCCATAAGGGGCGCCTGCTCCAAAACAGCACTGCGCGCAGCACTGTGTGACATCACTGGAGCCATAAAGCACCCCCGTTAGGGTGATGACATCAGGGTCTATCTCTTTTTTATGTGTCTTCAAGGCGAACGGATGAAACTAACATCAAACGTATAGGTGCAGTTTTCATTAAATTCACACACATATATACCAATAGGTCTTGGCAATGGCAGAGCTCTGATCATTTGGCAGTGTCAATGCGAATGTTTTTTAGCTGTATGTTTGGGAGGTTGCTGATGAGTCGTGTGTGCCTGTGTTCAAATGTGTGTGTTATTACTTTTGAGGGGGTGCCTGTAGCTGTGTGTTATGTGTGCATGTTTGTGTGTGTTTACAGGTTGTGTGATATAGCAGTGCTTGAGTGCGATTAGGTGTCATCGGGCTGCCTATGCATGTGTGTTTTGTGCGCCTTTACACATGCTCATGTGATGAGCCTGTGAGTGTGTATTTATTCCGGGAATGGTTAATTAAATGTGCAAACCCAGAAAGGAAGGTCCCAAGAGTCCTGCATGGAGTTGATCAATATGGCAGGCAGTGCACAGTCCCCATTTGTCTGCGGCTCTGTTCACGTGCATTATTTTCCAAATCCGAGACCACACACATCAGCTGGCATTACCAAGCTCTCTAGTTACGGCAGATGTGATTATGTGAAGAAATTGCATAAAAATACCAATTACTGAGATTTGATCTGTCACAAGAAACAAAACAAAATGTGTGAAATGGCGGTGCTTAGCCTAATTATCAAGTACTCCATTTCTACAAATCTTCAAGAACATTTTTAATTTTAACAGAATCTGCTAATTTCTTCCAATAATATTGAAGTTTCGAGAATGTCTTCTGAAAATTATGTTTCTCTTAACATTGTCATCTAAAGTTTCTGAAGTTGCCAGGTTGGGTTCATTGCTTGATTGCTTGGTCTTGGGCATTGAAGTACCGGAATGCATGCTACATGCTGCACCGACATTTAATGATAATCTGGGCACAGATCCCTGGTGAAGTGAGAGGGTCCCATTTCTTTATAGTGTGCACGGGTGAACCGCTCATCTTGACCCCGTTTTAAAATCTCCAAACTCCAGCAGTGATTCAGTGCCCCTTGCCTTCTCTCTTACAACTACTGGCTGGTTTCCGGTCAGCATCAGGTCATTAGCTCCAAAGAGTGAAAGTGAAGCCGCAGAACCGCACCAAAATCACAAGACATCTTCAAAACAGAAACATCTTCTGTAAACTACATTCTGGAGAGCAGTCGTAAAGCAGCTATAGATTGCAGAAGAAAAGTGGCATTAATTGGTAGCTGTAAGCTGCCTGTTTATTGGTCAGTTTACTGGTTTACACTTTATCGTTGATTTGTTTAGCTTGTGTCAGTGTATGAGCCAGGTTTAACATGCAGAATTTACTGCAAAACAGTACTAAATGTGAGAACAAACCCCATCATTTAAGAGAGTTTTATTTTAATATAGAATGACTGATTTCTTTAAAGTTTTTATTGTATGATTAAGAAATGCTGGCGAAGGCTAAAATGCTTACTGTTTAAACCTATGACTATGGAGTCAGATGGTCAATTTAAAAACAAAAATGCAAGACTCCAGGAATGCTATTCAACTGTCATGTTTCCCGCACAGAGATAAACGATGCCAATGAAAGGCGGCTACCCTGTAAACAAGGATGGATTACAGGCAGGGGTGGTAGCAACACGAAGATACTTTTAACAGAAGCATTCCGTACACATATTCATGGTACATAATCTTATGAGTTGTCGAAATAAGTTGTAGGTTGGTATATTGCTAGGCAAAAAAGCAGTTGCTGCTGAGAACGGTGTGAGTAAAAACAAGAGTGCTCGTGAAAAACGCTCTTGAATTAAAAAGTAGGCCTGAAAAAATGCCCTCACATGACCGCTATGAATGTTTAGGAGTAATTAGTCCATGCTCTCTGGGAGGGCTAAACACTGGAGGAGGAATGATATATGCATGGCATAGTCAAATGGGGAGAACGAATAATGGAGAGACGATGGAGCCAGTAAATTGCAAGCCTATGGGCGGGCTGAAGCCCACAAAGTAGATACATGTCTCTTTTTGAGACATCCCATGCTTTGTCTAGAGCCGAGACCTAAAACTGAATAGCTATAGCTAATATGTATTACTTATGTAAAAGAATTTCAAATTGACAGAGCCTTTTTCACATTCTGGCTAGCATGGATAATGCACTGAGGTGATCATGGCTAGTAATCTTCAATGGAGTGGCTACTAATTCAATATTGTCTGATATGGTCATTAATACAATACTAATAATATCAGTAGCTCTGGATGATTTTCATTGATCATAAGTAGTTCTTGTTACAGAAAAGGTTAGAGACTCCTGCTTTAAACCTATGACCATGGAGTCAGTTGGTCAATTTAAAAACAAAAATGCAAGACGTCAGGAGTGCTATTCAACTGTCATGTTTCCCGCATGGAGATAAAGGAGGCTGATGAAAGGTGCCCTGTAAACAAACACGGACAACATGCAGGGGTGTTAGCAACATGGAGAAGATATGCAGAACAGAAGCGGACCCGTACACATACTTATGGCACAAAAATCGTACGTGTTGCCGAAATAAGTTGTAGGTTGGTATATTGCTAGGCAAAAAAGCAGTTGCCGCTGAGAACGGTGCAAGTACAAACAGGAGCAGTTGTGAAAAGCGCTCTTAAACAAATTAAAAAGTAGTCCTGAAAAAATGCCCTCAAATGGTATAAGTAATTGGTCCATGCTCTCAGGGAGGGTTAAACAGAGGAAGAGGCATGACACATGCATGCCATGGTCAAATAGGGAGAACGAACAATGGAGAGACGATCAAGCCAGCAAATAGGAAGCCTATGAGCCGACTGAAGCCTACAAAGTAGTTACAATATGACTCTTTTCAAGATAGCGCATGCGATGTCAAGAGCCGAGACCTAAAAATAAATAGATGAACAGGATCATTTTGGTATTTTCAGACATGCAACGGGCAGGAGGGTGGGTTGGTGATGGATCTGCAAATAGATACTATATCCAGCAGAAAACGCATTACAGAAGATAACTTGTTCTTCTGATGGATACATCTACCTGCGGATTTCTCATCTTTTGAATAGATTCCCCTAGCATTTCCCCTTGCGGCGGTTGATTATACAAAAAAAAATCCTGCAGAACAAGTACCCATCCCTTCTCACTTAAGAATCCAGGTAATAATGTTTTTCAAAAGTGTGAAGGGAAGACCAGGTTACTCTTTTACAGATATCCGTTACTGATACACCTCTTGGAAGAGCAGAAGTAGAGGACTTTGTTCTAGTAGAATGTGTATGTATACCTTCTGGAGGTTCCCTGTGAGCCGTAGCAATGCAGATCTTGATGCAAAGGATAATCCATCCGGAGATAGTTCACTTGTGACTTGCTTTTCATGTTTCCAATGTAGCCTATGAAGAGTTAATCGTCCAGCCTGAACTCTTGAGTTCTATCTATGTAGAAGCTTACAGCTCCGTTAGGATGGAGGCAATGAAGTATTTTCTCCTCTAGTAGGGTGTGGAGGAGGATAAAACATGGAGAGGGTGATAGACTGACTTAAGTAGAATGGAGTAACTTCCTTTGGTAGGAAAGCAGCTCTGATTCTCAACACCAACGTGCCAGGGAAAAAGGAGGTGGATGGAGGTTTCATAAGGCTTGGAGTTCACTAACTCTTCTGGCCGAAGTGATTGTCACTAAGAAATCATCTTGAAAGTGAACAACCGTTAGGGGCAGCTGTGAAAAGGTTCAAATGGAAAACACATAAGAAATGTAAGGACTAAGTTCAGATCCCACTGTGGCATAATAAACGGAGTTGGAGGGAACGTCCTTCTAAGTCCTTTAACCCTTTCGGTGCTCAAGACGGAATGGTTCCGTCATGAGCAAAACCATTCTGTCATGTGCACAGGCGCACTAAATCCCTCTGCTGCAAAACGCAGAGGGACTTCCTTTTTTAGGTGGACCTCAGGAGGTGGGTAAGAGCTTCCCCAACCTCCCGAGGCCTATTTCTTATTTTCAATGTAATGACGATCGCGCACAATGGGCGCGCTGTCGTCATTACATTGAAAATGAAACTAAAACTCAGTTTCAGTTTCAAAGTTTCGGTGCTTGTGGGGCTTTCTGAGCCCCCAATCACCAAAACACTTTGGAAAGGTATCATTGGAAAGGGGAGAATCACTCCTTCCCAATGGTACCCTTGCCTAGTGGATCCCAGCCTGGTTGCTTTCCACCCCATAGCAACCAGGGCCTTTGCTCCCCTATTACATTTTGCCACAGACAGTCTTTCATCCCCCCCCCCCCCGGGGGCAGATGGGGGCAAGAGCCCCCCAATCTCCTTTCCCAGAGGGAAGAAAGCACCCTAGATGCCAGGGACTATATTCTTTTTAGGTCAGGGGTGGAGGCTGCCCAAAATGGGCATGCGAATGCCCCCCCCTATCTCCCAAAGAAAGCAAAATACTTTCTACCCCAGCAGGAGGCAGATGGGGGCAATAGCCCCTGATCTGCCCCCCGGGGGAGGAGATAGCCCACTAGGCACCAGGGATTTTTTTTTAATATACATAGGTGAGGGGGCTGCCCAAAATGGGCATGCCATCTCCCCCACTGACAGAATAATGCTACCTCACTTGTGTGGCTTTCGAATGTAGAATCAGTTAAAAACGTATTTTTTTTAAATGTAGCGCTTAGAATTTGTGGTGCTATACCTTTACTCCATATGTTTTTGGCCCTTCCCAGTCACAGGCCTTTGGCCCACCCAAACAAGTGATAGAAACCACCGCAATGGAGCGCACACCGCTAGCCCCTCCTCCGGATCGCCCCTCAGGACTCTGGCACTTGTAGTTCAATAGTGGATCACCCAGGTGGGTGCAAGTCGGTACTTGTTGACTGATGAATCTCTAGACCCGAAACATGTGTGGGAATGTGTTTTTTTCAGCTTAATTTGAGGTTTGCAGGGTATTCTGGGTAGGGAAACATTGGAGGATCCATGGGTTTGGTAGGTTTCCCTAGATGGTCGTTGAGCCCGGGGCCAAAAACCCAGGTGACATCCGCCCCCCCCCCGCAAAACAATGTCGTTTTATGATTGGTCTTTTTTTTTTAAACAGATTTTATTTGTCAAGTTACACATATATTGCAGGGCTCTGTACCCCAGAGACATCTGCACAATCAGATCTCTTATATTGACTTTGACATTTTTAATTTAAAACACAGGAGATAGAAACGCAATACAAATAAAATCTAACTCCCCTCCAACCCCTCCCGATCGCACTATACACCCACAGTTAGACCAAATCTTTTGGAGAGAACAAAAGGTCTGCCCATCAGAGTATCCCATCTCACACAAGGAAACCCCCCATTCCCACCATTAAAATAAGAATCACATCATAGGGGGGTTGCCACAGAGTCCGGCTCCAACAGCAGTACTCGATAGTCTGCCCACCGTTTCCAAATTTTGAAGTGTTTGTGTGGGCACCCCCTGGCAATAAAGATGGGTTTCTCCAGGCCCATACAGAAGTTTAGGCCATTCTTCCACGCAGCTACTGAAGGGGCCCTCAGTGCTTTCCAGGCCCTAGCTATGTTCCTTTTTGCCAGGGTAAAGCCCAATTGCATTAGGTGTCGTTTATAAATGTTGCCTCCTATCCCCTCCATGACATGCAACACAGCAAGTTTCGGCGAGCGGGGGAGATCCCAACCCGGTGCCTCTGATAGACGGGTAAAGACCCCCCCTCCAGAAGCGATCTAAGGAGAGACATTGCCAAAAGTATGTGTAAGTGTAACCTCCTCCAGATTGCGTTGAAGGCACACAGGAGAGGCAATCAGCTCCGTCCTCCACAAACGTACCCGTGTAAACTAGGCACTATGTAGATACTTAAACTGGACGAGGCGGAGTCGTACTGCTACGGCAGCCCCCCGCGGAGCAGCTAAAGTCTCTGTCCAGTCTTCTTCATCCAACCGACCCACATCACCCTCCCAATACCCCCGGAGTTTTTGTAGTGTGGGGGAGCAATGGGTAAGTAGGGATTGATAAATCTTGGAGAATTTACGTTCCTGGAGGTCTCCGATAAAAACTTTCGCCTCTAGCGGGCCGAACTCCGACAAGGACTCCAAGCCCTCTATACCAGGAGACAGAGCGTGCCGAAATTGAAGGTATCAATAGAATTGGGACTTCGATATGTGAAATTCTGTCTGAAGGTCCTGGAAGGATTTGAGTGCCAATGCCCTAATAACATCACCCAAGACCGAGATGCTGATATTATCCCACCCCCGGAATCCGTGCAGGGCTGCCAGATGCGGCAAACACCCATTATTCCGGAGGGGAGTTTCCCGAGTCACTGTATTCCACCACCCCATCCTTCGCAGCCCCTGCCTCCAGACCTGAAACACAACCCTTGTTGCTGACGGCAGCAAGCCCAGCAGCGTTGCTGAATACTGGATCGTATGTAGCGAGCACTCTCCCATAAGTCGTCCCTCGACTGCGTATGCCAGATCCTCTCTATTGCCATACCACCATTCATTTAAGACTAGCAGATGTGAAGCCTGATAATATGAGAGAATGTCAGAGGACGCTAGCCCCCGCAATAAGTAGCCAAAAAGCACGTCTGCATGGCCACACGCACCTTACCCCCTTTCCCATAGGAAATGCCCGAGAGCCGCATTCACTTGTCAGAACCATCGGGTGAAATCTGGTAAGGGGCCATCCCCACCCCCCCCTGCAAAACCCAGCAGTTTTATGATAGGTAATTTTGAAGTCTCCACAGTACGATTTGGGCCATTTACTTTTGCAGCCACTATGCCTACCCACACAAGCGAGGTACCATTTTGATTGGGAGACCTGGGGGAACGCTAGGTGGTAGGACATTTGTGTCAGCCCAGTGGTCCCACAACTTTCCCACACAGAAAAGTGAGAAAAGTGTGTTTTCTTTGTGCTAAATTTTAGGTTTGAAGGGGATTCTGGGTAGGGAAACGGGGGATCCACGCAAGCCATACCTCAATTGACTCAGAAATGTGTGGGTTTGGTAAGTTTCCCTAGATGGCCGCGGAGCCCGGTGCCAAAAACCCATGTGCCCACCCCTTGCAAAACCAGGTTGTTTTGTGTCTCCACAATACGTTTTGGGCTCTTGCCTGTTGCGGGTACTTGACCCACCCACACGAGTGAGATACCTTTTTTTGGAGAGACTTTGGAGAATGCTGGGTGGGTAGAAGTTTGTGGACCCACACAAACTCCAGAACTTTCCATCACAGAAATGTGGGATTTTCTTTTTTTACTAAGTTTGAGGTTTGAAAGGGATTTTGAGTAACACAAGTCACCCCATCCTGGATTCCCCTGGGTGTCTAGTTTTAAAAAATGTATAAGTTTGCTAGTTTTCCCTATGTCCCGGCAGAGCTAGGGTTCAAAATCTACAGCTAGGCACATTGCAAAAAAGAGGTTGGTTTTCACTGTAAAAATGTGGAGTTTCCACGTTGCGTTTTGGGACATTTCCTGTTGCGGGCATAAGGCCTACTCACACAAGTGAAGTACCATTTTTATCCGGAGACTTACAGGAACACGGAATGGTAGAACAATGGTTATTTTCTATTGACTTTTGATGCTTTTCTGCCTTCCAAATGTAAGACAATCAAAAGAAGTCACTTTGAAAAATGTCCTATAATTCACATGCTAGTAAGGGTACCCACAATTTCAGAGATGTGCAAATAGCTACTGTTTCTAAACTCTATATTTTTTTCCCATTTCAGAAATACATAGGTGTCTTTCATACCAATTTTCCCAAATGAACTGCTACATAGCCGGTACACAATAAAAAATCATTGCAAGTCGCTGTTCAGTTATTGGCTCTGGGTATCGGGTTTTTGGTGAACCCACTAGTCCTATATATCTCCACAACCAGAAGGGTCCAGCGGATGTAACAGTATCTTGCTTTAAAAAATGTGTCAGCTGTTAGTTTCTATAAAAAGAACCTTGAAGGATCTACACAAATGACTCCTTGCTGAATTCAGAATGTTGTCTACTTTTCTGAAATGCATAGCTTTCCAAGATCCATTATTGCTTTCATACCCAGTTCTACCTCTAACTAGAAGGAGGCTGAAAGCACAAAAAATAGCAAAACTAGGCTAAGTCTCAGCAAAATGCCAAAACTGTGTAAAAAATGTTGGTTTTCTGACAAAAGTCTGTGAGTTCCTGAAAGCTGGGAGATGGTGATTTCAGCACCACAAACCCTTTGTTGATACCATTTGCAGGGAAAAAAACAGATGCTTTCATCTGCAGCACTTTTTTCCCATGTTTCCCCCCAAAAACAACATTTTGCTGTATTTTGGCTAATTTCTGGATCTCATCCAGGGGAATCAACAAACCCGGGGTGCCTTTAAAATCCCCATGATGTTGGAAGAAAAGGACGCAAAGTTGGTGTGGACAACTTATGTGGTCAAAAAATTACAGGGGGCTAAGCGCGAACTCCACCAAACAGCCAAAAAAAGGCTTAGCGGCCCAGCAGCGAAGAGGTTAATCAATCTCATAACAATACGAGATTTCAACAGGGATGGCTGATGTTACAAACATATAAATCTGAAATGGAAGACAAATAAGCTTTCACTGTAGAAGCTGCACAGTCTTGTTGGGCTAGTGAAAGAACAAAACGTAGAATGTCAGGAAGGTGAGTGTGAAGAGGATCTAAGCATTGTCCTCACACGATTTAACATATTTTGCCCATCTGTTAGCTTAAATGGATTTGGTGGAGTATTTTCTGGAACATAATATAACATCTACAACTTCAGGATTAAGAAGAAAATAACTCTGATTGCCCTGTTCAAACTCCGGGCAGGTAGGTGCATGCTCTGGAGGTGGGGGTGAAGAATCTGCCTCTGCGACTGTGAGAGGAGGTCTGCCCTGTAAGGGAGACGGAGGGGAGGGGGCAGGGAGAGATGGATGAGGTATGCTTACCACACCCTTCTTGGCCAGTCTGGTGTAATCAATATTACTTGGACTTAGTTGATGCGAATCTTCCTCAGCACCAGAGGAATCAAAGGTATGGGAGGAAACATATAGAGAAGTTAAGAACTCCAGTTCAAATGAAATGTGTCTTACAATGCCTTCTAAAGTGGATACTGGAGGATACAGAATGTCGAGTAGTGCATGGTGTCCTGAGTGGAAAAGAGGTCTATCTTAGGAGTGGTCAAAAAAACATTAAGTACAAATTCCAAGCCACTCTTGTTCAACTAGATGATCCACTGAGACTGTCCGTACCAAAAGTGAGCATTCCGCTAGATGATTTGCTAATACCCAAATCTGGTGGTCCTGAGCCCAGGACCAGTTATAGAGCTTATTTGCAGAGAAAAGAAAACACCACTCCTCCATGTTTGTTGATGTACCACATTGCAGTTGTGTTGCCGTTAGGATCTGGACCGACTGACCGAGAAGGGTAGGGAGAAAGGCTTTGAGTGTTAGATGTATTGCTCGCAATTTCAACAGATTAATGTGTAAAATCTTTTCTTCTTGAGACCAACGACATCTGATCTCCAGTTCCTCCAGAGGAGCTTCTCACCCTAAGGTGGAAGCATTAATCACAGTTGTCAACGGAGGAGGTTGAAAAAACTTCCGTTGAATAAGGTTGCTGTTCACAATCCCCATTGGAAATGTGTCGCAGTTGTAGCATCCACCCCAGCTCTGGAGCAGGTAAATATCTACGCCACACATGGAGCTTTCTAATAAACGTTTTCATTCTTCAGCATACAACCGTTAACTGAATGCAATGCATCACAGACTTTATTAACCACACCCAGACACATCCAAATACCTCCCAGCTGATTACGTAATTTTGTAAGGATGCCGCCACAAGGGTCCTGCTGCTCATGAACACACATTACATCTCCCTCTTTGTTAAGTAATAAATACGGACACAATATATACATTAGAGTTATTCAATGAATCGTCGGGGTGCTCGCACCAGTCTTCCAGATCGAGTCGTATGAGGTGAAAGAGTTGCACTATCATCGGGCATCGTAGATGTAGGCTCAGATGCTTGACTTAGGCACTCAGGTAGACTTGTCTCTCTCGTAATGGTCTGGAGCCAATGAACTTCGAGGCAGATGCTTGATATGTGACAAGTCTCTCGCAAAGGACATTCCTGGACATTGAGCGGTCACCATATGTCCTTTACATGTCATGACTCTCAATGTTTCAACATCAAACGGATCATCAATTTTGCATTTCTGTTTTTGTTTGACTAGGGCCGAGACTCCTTCTTCGAAAACCATGTCCCTAGTGCATCTGCGCTTATCTGCATGGCCTTCATCTTTCGTTTACGAGAAGTGCCCGTGACACAAATCTCATCATTCTTTTCTGGTGTGTGATCACCACTGAGCATACTGGCCCTTTTCACTTCTAGCTTTTATCTTTTAAACGCATGCGCGCTAGCGGTTTTCCCGCTGTGCGCGTCGGTTTTGAAAAAGCCGCGTTACATGACGAGCTGAGCTCGTCATGAGCGTGCGAGCGGCACAACTCGTGACGAGCTCAGCTCGTCATGAGCGCGGAAGGGGTTAAGTTCCATGCAATGCGCTAGGCGCTGGGAGTTACTTGGCTCCTACACCACATTTTGTCTTTATATTACACCTTTTATGTTCCTTGTAAGCGCATTAGGCGCTGGGAGGTGCCTGGCTCCCAGCACTGTCCCGCCTTTTGAAAATTAATTTTTTCTCACCATGTGCTTATAGCTGGTGCGTTGTAGCCCAGGCGTGGTTCCTTACTCTGCCTGCCTGTCTGCCTGCTGCGTTGCTTCAGATGGTATAGAGTCAAAATATCGAGTCCATAATATCGACTCGACACAATATCGAGTTAAAAATATAGTATGGACATAATATCGACTAGACATAATATAGACAACAAAAATATCGACTTGAAAAAATTAATATCGAATAGAATGGACATAATATCGAATCAAAAATATAGAATGAACATAATATCGACTAGACATAATATAGACAACAAAAATATCGAATTTAAGGTAAGTTAATATTATTTTTAATTGTTTGTGTAATATAATTCTGTAGCGGGTTGTGGGTTTATAGGGGAATAGGGTGGGAAGTAATTTAATTATAAATAATTAAACATGTTAATTTATTTATTGATATTTATTTATAATTAATTGTTAATTAATTATTAATTGGTAATTAATTAAAATATAATTGGTAATTAATTATAATTGATACATATTTTAATTTTAGTAATTTATTTTCTGTAGCGGGTTGTGGGTTTATAAGGGAATAGGGTGGGAAGTAATTTAATTATAATTAATACAATTTGTTAATTTATTTATTGATATTTATTTTGAAATAATTGTTAATTAATTATTAATTGGTAATTAATTAAAATATAATTGGTAATTAATTATAATTGATTAATTGATAAATATTTTAATTTTAGTAATTTATTTTCTGTAGCGGGTTGTGTGTTTATAGGGGAATAGGGTGGGAAGTAATTTAATTATAAATAATTAAATATGTCAATTTATTTATTGATATTTATTTAGAATTAATTGTTAATTAATTACTAATTGGTAATTAATTAAAATATAATTGGTAATTCATTATAATTGATTAATTGATAAATATTTTAATTTTAGTAATTTATTTTCTGTAGCGGGTTGTGGGTTTATAGGGGAATAGGGTGGGAAGTAATTTAATTATAATTAATTAAATTTGTAAATTTATTTATTGATATTTATTTAGAAATAATTGTTAAATAATTATGAATTGGTAATTAATTAAAATATAATTTGTAATTAAAATTAATAGATTTATTTTTAAATTGTAAATTAATTTATTGTTAATAGTTAATTAATTAGTATTAGTAGGTAATTTTTATAATTAAATAATTTTAATTTGTATTTATAAATAATTATTTAATATGTTTTATCCAATTGTTAAATATTTTAATTAATTTGTAATTGGTATTACTATCTATGTTATTTATATTTATATATAAAGTATTTACTTTCCCTACTATTGCACTCTCTGTAGTTGGAATAGTAATTTTAACCCCCACGCTATCAAACTCTTTCCCTACTGTTGAACTCTCTGAAGTTGGAATAGTAATTTTAACCCCTACGCTATCCAACGCTTTCCCTACTGTTGCATTCTCTGGAGTGGGAATAGTAATTTTTACACCTACGCTATCCAACGCTTTCCCTACTGTTGCACTCTCTGGAGTTGGAATAGTAATTTTTACCCCTACGCTATCCAAAGCTTTCCCTACTGTTGCATTCTCTGGAGTGGGAATAGTAATTTTCACACCTACGCTATCCAACGCTTTCCCTACTGTTGCACTCTCTGGAGTGGGAATAGTAATTTTTACTCCTACGCTATCCAATGCTTTCCCTACTGTTGTACTCTCTGAAGTTGGAATAGTAATTTTTACCCCTACGCTATCCAACGCTTTCCCTACTGGTGCATTCTCTGGAGTGGGAATAGTAATTTTTACACCTACGCTATCCAACGCTTTCCCTACTGTTGCACTCTCTGGAGTTGGAATAGTAATTTTTACCCCTACGCTATCCAACGCTTTCCCTACTGTTGCATTCTCTGGAGTGGGAATAGTAATTTTTACACCTACGCTATCCAACGCTTTCCCTACTGTTGCACTCTCTGGAGTTGGAATAGTAATTTTAACCCCTACGCTATCCAACGCTTTCCCTACTGTTGCACTCTCTGGAGTGGGAATAGTAATTTTTACCCCTACGCTATCCAACGCTTTCCCTACTGTTGTACTCTCTGAAGTTGGAATAGTAATTTTTACCCCTACGCTATCCAACGCTTTTCCTACTGTTGCACTCTCTGGAGTGGGAATAGTAATTTTTAACCCTACGCTATCCAACTCTTTCCCTACTGTTGCACTCTCTGGAGTTGGAATAGTAATTTTTACCCCTACACTATTCAACGCTTTCCCTACTGTTGCACTCGCTGGAGTGGGAATAGTAATTTTTACCCCTACGCTATCCAACTCTTTCACTACTGTTGCACTCTCTGGAGTGGGAATAGTAACTTTAACCCCTACGCTATCCAACGCTTTCCCTACTGTTGCACTCTCTGGAGTTGGAATAGTAATTTTAACCTCTACGCTATCCAAAGCTTTTCCTACTGTTGCACTCTCTGGAGTGGGAATAGTAATTTTTACCACTATGCTATCCAACTCTTTCCCTACTGTTGCACTCTCTGGAGTGGGAATAGTAATTTTAACCCCTACGCTATCCAACGTTTTCCCTACTGTTGCACTCACTGGAGTGGGAATAGTAATTATTACCCCTACACTATCCAACTCTTTCCCTACTGTTGCACTCTCTAGAGTGGGAATAGTAATTTTTACCCCTACGCTATTCAACGCTTTCCCTTCTGTTGCACTCACTGGAGTCGTTAGAGTACATTTAAACCTCTTGCTATCCTACGGTAAAAATATTGTATATGTTTTGTTAATAATAAGTATATATATATATATATATATATATATATATATATGTATTCAAAATAATTTACTATTTTTAAAGTTATAATATTTATTTTTTAATGTTATATTTATTTAAGTATTTTAAATAAGTTAAAAATAATTTTATTTATTATTATATTACTTTTAAATTACTTTTAAGACATTTAAAAAAAACGTTATTTTGACAGTCTATGTTTTTTACACTCGATATTTTAAAGTCGATATTTTTGTACTTACCTGTTTGAAGATAGGAAGTCGATATTTTGTCAGTCGATATTTTTACCTCAATATTTTGACATCTCGGTATTATGACAGTCGATATTATGTCAGTGATCCGCTTCAGATGCCTCCGATCTCCATGAGAAGGACTTGTAGCCACGCCCGTAGAGGCGGGCTACAAATTCATGGCAGCTGCACAGTTAGAGTGGATTCCTTCCTGGTGAGTGATCACCACTGAGCTTACTGGCCCTTTTAAATTCTAGCTTTTATCTTTTAAGATCCTTGTAAGCGTGCTAGGCACTGAGAGTTGCCTGGCTCCTACATGTTTTGTCTTTAATTTATACCTATTTAGTTCCTTGTAAGCGCATTAGGCGAAGCCTGGCTCCCCTGCACTGTCCTGGCTTTTAAAAATTAATTTTTTTCTCACCTTGTGCTTATCGCTGCTGCGTTGCAGCTCAGGCGTGGTTCCTTGCTCTGCCTGCCTGCCTGCCACGTCGCTTCAGTTGCCTTTGATCTCCTGAGGTGGAGTGGGACCTGTAGCCACGCCCCTAGAGGCGGGCAACAAATTCACTGCAATTGCGCAGCTGCGCCACTGACTGGGTATCTAATCTATCATCCACCGGGTCCAGCACCGACTTTTGTTAAAGCTTAGCCGATATGATTCCGGACTACGCAGTCAGATATGCTAATTTCAGAGTTTTAAGGGACCTAAATATTCACGTAGATAAAAAGGACTGTCCGGTCACGAAAAAGTTAATAGGTGATCTGAGTACGTGCCAACTCACTCAATTAGTTAAGGTCTCTACACATGAGCTGGGCCCTCTATTGGACCCCATTTTTACCAACTCGCCTCCCCCAACAGCAGCCGAACCCATCCCGGTGGCGTAGTCAGACCACCACTTGATTCCCTTTGGAACTAAATAACCCTCACTGGAAATTGCACTGCCCTTTAAACCTACCGCGCGTAAATGGACACGGATTCCACCCTCCACATTCACGAAGGTTTAAAATTCTCACAGACCAAATCGCGTAGAATGCCCATCGGCAGCAAATACTCAGATTAAGGGGTGGATTAATCTAGCCTTGGATACACTAGCATCATCTAATCCATCACTAGCAGGCGATCTAAGCCCTCTGCACCCTGGTTCTCAGAAAACTCCAGGAAACAAAGAGGTCATGCAAAAAGTTAGAGCGAATATGGAGCAGAGAGTTCAACGAACATCATAAATCCACTTACCTGGCAGCCTTAAAAAAGTACCACAAGGATCTTGGGCAGACCTGCGCAAAGTATTATGCCCTTCAAATTGAACATTCCAAAAACTCCACAAGATAGCTCCTCCAGATAATTAAAACACTGACCTCCTTAGAACTTACCACAGCGATAATCCCTCCATCTACTGAGCACTGTGATAAAATTACAGGATATTTTGTTAATAAAGTGAATAGCATCTACACCTCTTTCCTGAAGAGTGCTAGGACCTTTAAGATGCTGCCTCTCTCCAACACCTTACCAGACACCATGGGTAAGCTCCTCCATTTACAACCCATCGCTGAGGCTGATACTCACAGCCTTATGCTGAGAATCAAATCAGGATCCCCTCTAGACCCCACATCCCCGGCCATCCTGGATAAAGGCAATGCTGCCATTGCCCCAGTACTAACGGAGCTGCTCAACCTGTCGCTCTGCTCTGGCATAGTTCCGAAAGAGTGGAAGCCCGCCAAGGTAATTGCCCTGCTCATCATCATCATCAAAATTACTTTATTTGACTAATACAAGTTAATCATAACAGTATGTATACATCACTATTAAAAATGTTAAAAGAAGCAATTCATCAGTATCAGTCAATAAATGATTTCCTGGATTTGAGACACATACATTAAAAAAGAGGCAACACTGTAACAGGTTAGCAGATCAGGCAGCATACGTAAGAAATACAGGGCCAAACGACATTGTCTAAAATTGTGCTTACGTAAAAGTGGAATTAAAAACCTTTTCCGTTGGTTACAATAAAATTTACAGAAAAGAAAGATGTGCAAATCAGACTGTCGTGAAGTGTCATCACACGGGCAACACGGGAGATCATTCGAAGAAAAGATACCAGCGGGGTGGCCCAACATGCAAGAGATATAATTGAGCAGATACCTTAGCAAAATAAACGTGTGCCGTGGGATTGTTACAAAGTCCAGATAGGGGAATATCCCCTCAACCTGCAATGGCCCTTCAATATATTCTCTAACGGTAGGTTTATTACGCTGTACATTCAATCTCCCTTCTTTAGCAGCGATCATAAAACAGGTCTTTAGTACTTGTTTCGAGACAGAGCTACATTTATCTGGTGATTCAAATAAGCTACCTAAATCAAGAGTGTATAAAGTATCTTTCACATACTTTAGCCATAAAATGTTCTCCTTGTACTCAAGGGATAGGCAATCCTGTATTATTTGTTAGGTCAATGACACTGTGTCTCTACGCCAAACGGAGTGCCATAAGAGGATGGGAGCAACATTTATCCAATCAATTATATAAGGGATGCTCAGTTCTTCATGTAAATTAAAATTGTGACAACTGGTGGGGAGACTCATCATTGATTTCCAAAACAAATCCTCTATTGTTTGGATCCTCTTTGCGTCAACATGGCCCCACACCCCTGCACCATACGTGGCTACTGCTCTTGATTCAGCCCCATAGTCCTTTCTTAAAATGTCTGGGTTTCTTGTTCCCAGCTTATTTGAGAATGAGCGAATAGCATTAGTGCTCTTTTCTAACATAATACCACGGTTCTCTACCATACTCCTCCAAGATGCCTTATAGTCGAAAGTGATTCTAGGTATGGGAAAGACTCTGGGGTCGATTAGGATGGCGGACGGAAACGTGTACCGTCCGCCGCGGAAGGTGGCAAGATACTCCGGACCTGTCCGCGGAAAATCCGCAACAGCAATTAGGATAAAACATGCAAAAAACGCCGACCGCGGCGTACGGAGCACACCAATCCCCGTCCGCGGCGGTCGGAGTACACCTGAGTCCGCGGCAGGCGGACGGAACAGTAAAAACACCGACCGCCGCGTACGCACATGACCGCGAATACATCCACCACCCCCGCGATACCTGCGCAATGTCCGTGTCCGCTATTAGGATAACTCCGCAAGTACCCCGGTAGTCACCGCCATCCACGTCCGCAGCGGTACAAATGCACCGAGAATCCGTGCACCACAGCGGAACGACAACACAAACAACATCCCTACTGTCAAACCAATGCCATACATTGGCACGGAAGTTAATCACCAAACACACGAAAAAAAACGCCCACCCACCGAAAACATCCAAACCAATCCCAACACACAATGATCCACCGCCAAGCACCACACAATCCACACCTGGCAGCACTCCCACCTAGCACCTGACTGCCAATAACCATTCAGACACGGTCTAGACACACACCATAAAAGAACTCCCACCCACTCCACAACTCCTCTGCATCACAGCATAGCTGCTAGCAGGACACACCACTGAACTGAGACCAAAGAGAAATAGCATTCACACAACCCACACCCAAACACACCCACCACACAAACACCCACCACACCATTCTTACACACCACACACCTGCACCTCCCCATCCACGCAAACCCACACCCCGAGCACCACACACCATGGCACCAAAAAAAAAACCAAAATTCACTGACACCGAGTTGAAGGTTATGGTAGATGAGATTATCCGTGTGCAACCCCACTTATTCGGGGCCCTAGTGCAGCAGACCAGCATAGCCAGGAGAAACAGCATGTGGGACCGGATAGTCACCAGGGTGAATGCCTCCGGGAGCGTCCCGAGGACGAAGCAGGACATCCAGAGGCGGTGGCACGATCTAAAGACCCGAGTCAAAGCCATACGAGCCAAGAACTATCTCCGGGCTAATCACACCGGCGGTGGAACCCCTCCGGAGCCCTTACCCTACACCGAGTGGGAGGACAAGGTGATGACCATCATCCACCCTGAGAGCCTTGATGGACTTCCTGAGGGAGAAGAGGCTGGTAAGTACAAACCAAGCACCACGAGCACTACTACATGGTGTGCCTCACACAACTGTGAAGACACATCTCCCAGACCCCAACCCATGCATGCAGTCCACATACTCACCAACGTCGAAATCACTCCAACAGGCCCCCATGTCCATAGGGATGGCGGTGGTGGTGGGTGTGAGGGGATGGAACTACAACTCCCAACAGGCCCCCATGTCCATAGGGATGGCGGTGGTGGTGGTGGTGGTGGGTGGTGGTGGGTGTGAGGGGATGGAACTACAACTCCCAACAGGCCCCCATGTCCATAGGGATGGCGGTGGTGGTGGGTGTGAGGGGATGGAACTACAACTCCCAACAGGCCCCCATGTCCATAGGGATGGCGGTGGTGGTGGTGGTGGGTGGTGGTGGGTGTGAGGGGATGGAACTACAACTCCCAACAGGCCCCCATGTCCATAGGGATGGCGGTGGTGGTGGGTGTGAGGGGATGGAACTACAACTCCCAACAGGCCCCCATGTCCATAGGGATGGCGGTGGTGGTGGGTGTGAGGGGATGTAACTACAACTCCCAACAGGCCCCCATGTCCATAGGGATGGCGGTGGTGGTGGTGGTGGTGGGTGGTGGTGGGTGTGAGGGGATGGAACTACAACTCCCAACAGGCCCCCATGTCCATAGGGATGGCGGTGGTGGTGGTGGTGGTGGGTGGTGGTGGGTGTGAGGGGATGTAACTACAACTCCCAACAGGCCCCCATGTCCATAGGGATGGCGGTGGTGGTGGTGGGTGGGGTGAGTACCAGTGCAGACAGAATCGGCAAAAAAAGTGAAAACAACCTGTCAAGTCCACATTACTCATCCTCACATTTTTGTTTTGCAGGTCATCCTAATCTGACAGCTGGAAGCAACACCCGCCCTCCAGACTCGCCAATCACAGACGTCTCAGGGGACGATTGGCCAGCCACCTCCGGGGCAGAGGATGATCCCGGCACAAGCAGCCAGCCAGGGCCATCTGGCTCCCAGGTCACCCCTGCACCAACAACTACGGCCTCTGCCATTGTGACAACACCGGCCACTGTGACCTGCACAGCCACCACCAGCACCACCTCCACCACCACCACTACTACCACCACTCCTGCCCCTGCCACCCTGCCCAACCCAACGGCCAACGCCGTGCCAGCGCCATCCCAGCCACGCAGGGAGAGTGTGAGGCAAGGCAGAGATGCAAGGCCAGATCCGGCAGGCAGGAGCATACGCCAAAGAAGACGGGAGGATACCAACACACCCAATCCAGTGCAACAGTCATTGGAGGCACTGGGCAGGGTGGAGGTGAGCTACCAACGTGGTCAGGCACAGGCAGACCGGGCCCACCAGGACTTTGTAGATAACACTGCAATGTTGGGGGCCATTGAGAGGCGGCTTGGCCAACTAGTGGACATCTTCACCAGGACAATCAGGCCACAAACAACGCCACCGCCACCGCCACCGCCAACGCCACCGCCACCGCCAACTGCGGCGGATGTGGTACCCGATGCCCCAGCGCAACCAGCTGACTCCGTACCGGCACAAAGACGGAGGGGCCGTCCGAGGCTGGAAGTGGGCGACA
The DNA here is from genome assembly GCF_964261635.1 of Lissotriton helveticus. Taxonomy (NCBI): domain Eukaryota; kingdom Metazoa; phylum Chordata; class Amphibia; order Caudata; family Salamandridae; genus Lissotriton; species Lissotriton helveticus. The sequence goes on along the minus strand of NC_136070.1, from coordinate 54,593,118 downwards.
GCAGTGTGGAAGCAGCTGCCACACGCTCCAAGAGGAACAGAAAATGACTGTACCAGTACCTGCGCATGCCATTCACCCTGCCAACTATCCGGTCCCACCTGCCACAGGCCTGCTGTACTAGGCAGACACCACCCTATGTGGTGTCCGCACGGACATTTCATCTGCCATAACCTTCTACTCTCACTCCCCCACCCCTTCACTCATTTGTAAATATGCACCTACACCCATGCACAATTTGTAAATAAAAGCCACTTACTCACTCAATCATGTGTTGCCTCCATGTTTATTCACATGAATGCATCAGAAACAGATGTTACTAGGTACAGGTATCCAACTGGTACAGAATCATGGCGCTGCGGGAGTGACCTAGGGAAAATAGAAACCGCAAAGACACGTCAGGAAACATGATCACACTCATCAGAACACACTGCAGTGCAACATTTAACAACCCACACGCATCACAACAGTAATGGATGAGACGACACACATCATGGAGACGTGCATTGGCCACAATTTAGCACACACACACACATGCATGCATCACATAGCAGAACACAGAGATGAAGCACACCACTATGCCACAACACCAGCACACATTCACAGGGCATACCCAAGCAGCACAAGAGGAGCACACTCACAATCAAGGGAAGTAGCGATCAATGATCTGGCGCCTCTGGTCCACACCTTCCTCCTCACCACTATCCTCATCAGTTGACATGGCTGGGTCGGGAGGGCGAGGAACTTGCAGTTCATCAGGGTCCAAGAGCAGTTCAATGTTATAGCGCACAGCCAGGTTGTGAAGCATGCAGCACGCTATCACGATCTTGCATACTTTGCCTGGTGAGTAAGGCAGGGCCCCTCCAGTCTTATCCAGGCACCGAAACCTAGACTTGAGCAGGCCAAATGTCCGTTCTACCACTCGACGTGTCCTACCATGGGCATCATTGTATCTCATTTCTCCAGCTGTAGTGGGATTGCGTAAGGGACTGAGCAGCCATGGCCTGTTTGGGTAAGCCGAGTCGCCTGTGTTGGTGGAAGAGAGAGAGAGAGAAACATCACAACCTGCATTGTGGGGCACACCATGCCACACAGATATCACTCCTGTCACCACAGCATACTCACCAACAAGCCACGCTTGTGCCGGACGCAGATTAGCCATCAGTTGGGGGACCATGCTGCTCCGCATGATGTGGGCGTCATGTGCAGAGCCAGGGAATCTTGCACACACATGTGAGATGATGTTGTCGGCCTGGCACACCACCTGCACGTTCAGGGAATGGAAGTGTTTCCGATTCCTATACACCTGCTCACGTGCCCGTGGTGCAATGAGAGCGATATGCGTGCCATCAATGGAACCCACAACGTGTGGTATACGACCCAGGGCATAGAAGTCAGCTTTGACCGCTGCCAACTCCGCCGCCTGAGGGAAATGTATATAGTCATGCTTGTACAGCATCATGGCTGTCAGTACATCCCGGAGTACCGTGCTGAACATGGCCTGTGACATTCCCCCGGCATCTCCAACTGTGTACTGGAATGTGCCTGTTGCAAAGAAATGGAGTGCCGCCATCACCTTTTGCGTGGGTGTCATGGAACCTGGATAGGTTCTTCGCGGCTGCAGGTGAGGAGACAATAGGGTCACAAGTTCCAACAATCGACGGCGATCCAGCCTGAATTTCCGGATCACCTCCTCGTCCACCATATCCTCCAGCACAGTGTATGGGCGATGGACATTTGGAGCCCTCCTGTGTGGGAGTAGATGGAATGGAAGTCAAATCACATACAACGCATGTGTGTGCACCTCAATCACATGTCAACGCCCTCTACCAACATGTAGTATCCAGTGTATGCTTGTCATATGTGTGACTCCTCTGATTGTCAGGACAACATGGATCGACGTAGCAACAATGTGCATCCACTAGCAACATGATGTTTAGCAACATGTGCAATGCACACTGTCTCACCTCAACATCACTGCCAACCAGACATGTGACATGACCCACATGTGTAGGCCCAACATCACATGCACACATGCAAGTACATGCACACATACTAAATTAAACACCCCCCCACCCCCCCATATCATGATGCACCAATGGCAACACCAGGAATGGTGGGCATACGGACATCACATGCATGGGGACACAATAGGCAACACACATGTACAGTACACAACAGAACCCCCACCATAGTCATCATCTGACACATACCACTCACTGACAACTGATTCACAGGTGCCCATACATACGGGATCTACTGTGTACATGTGAGGTACGACAAAATTGTGTAGGGTACTACCCGATGTGGACATGCACACGTGATGGACACTTGTGGCTCACCGATGCCCATGGTATGGACACACATGGGATGGAGCATGACATGTGTAGCCACGCAATCACGCACACAACCGTGAGCAGGCAGCTGCAGACAATGGTACAAGGTGCATCATCGGCTAAGATGCAAACATTGACCACGCCATGGCGGTGCACTGCATCCGCTGTTTACGTCTGGGCATACGCGGGCCGCCTTCGACATTCACATTGTCTGCACGTGCACAGACCGTCACGCCCACACACCGGCAAGTGCATGTGCAAGGTTCCGGGACGGATGGTCGATTTGCAACAATGTTGTATCACTGGCGCCTCCATGGCGGTGCACGTACACAGCGGGGGAGGTGCAGGCCTATACACCCTGTAGATGTACTCAATGGACATGCCAGTTCATGACCCCCCTTACAGTCACCTTGCATCATCCACCGTACACCGGCCGGAGCGGCCGGCCCATGAACAACCGCCGTGCCAGGCCCTGCCCAGGACCGCCGTGCCGGCCATGGCAACAACCGCCATTGCACGGCCCTTCCACTACCGCCGTGCCAGGCCCTGCCCAGGACCGCCGTGCCGGCCATGGCAACAACCGCCATTGCACGGCCCTTCCACTACCGCCGTGCCAGGCCCTGCCCAGGACCGCCGTGCCGGCCATGGCAACAACCGCCATTGCACGGCCCTTCCACTACCGCCGTGCCAGGCCCTGCCCAGGACCGCCGTGCCGGCCATGGCAACAACCGCCATTGCACGGCCCTTCCACTACCGCCGTGCCAGGCCCTGCCCAGGACCGCCGTGCCGGCCATGGCAACAACCGCCATTGCACGGCCCTTCCACTACCGCCGTGCCAGGCCCTGCCCAGGACCGCCGTGCCGGCCATGGCAACAACCGCCATTGCACAGCCCTTTCACTACCGCCGTGCCAGGCCCTGCCCAGGACCGCCGTGCCGGCCATGGCAACAACCGCCATTGCACGGACCGCCAGGGAACGCCGGTAGTGGAAGGGCCGTGCAATGGCGGTTGTTGCCATGGCCGGCACGGCGGTCCTGGGCAGGGCCTGGCACGGCGGTTGTTCATGGGCCGGCCGCTCCGGCCGGTGTACGGTGGATGATGCAAGGTGACTGTAAGGGGGGTCATGAACTGGCATGTCCATTGAGTACATCTACAGGGTGTATAGGCCTGCACCTCCCCCGCTGTGTACGTGCACCGCCATGGAGGCGCCAGTGATAGTACATTGTTGCAACTATAGCATCCGTGCCTGAGGCTTGCACGTGCGGTTGCCGATGTGTGCCCGTGACGGTCCCTGCACATGCAGCCAATGGGAAGAGGGACGCTGGCCGCATACGGCCAATCGCAAGTAGCGGAAGCTGTGCACCGCAACAACAGGGCCAGTCATTGGCCCATTTCACGATCACGCTTCCAGGGCTGACCAATTGCTGGCGACGTATGCCACTGACACGTGCTGAGGGCCCTATATATGTGTGTTGGCCAAAATGAAACTTCCTACCCTGGGGACCATTGCTGCCTGTGACCATCACCTCGACCTGCTGCTGCTGCTGAGCTGACCACCGACTGCTGCCTGTGACCATCACCTCGACCTGCTGCTGCTGCTGAGCTGACCACCGACTGCTGCCTGTGACCATCACCTCGACCTGCTGCTGCTGCTGAGCTGACCACCGACTGCTGCCTGTGACCATCACCTCGACCTGCTGCTGCTGCTGAGCTGACCACCGACTGCTGCCTGTGACCATCACCTCGACCTGCTGCTGCTGCTGAGCTGACCACCGACTGCTGCCTGTGACCATCACCTCGACCTGCTGCTGCTGCTGAGCTGACCACCGACTGCTGCTCTAGTGCCATACTCCGTGATCTTGCCATGTCGAGAGGCAAAGAGATCCGGTCTCGACCCTTCACCGCCGCGGAGCTTGATGTCCTCGTGGACGGTGTACTCCGCAACTATGGACGCCTCTACGGCGCACCGGGACGGGTGGTAAGTGCAGTGTGGGACATGTTGGTGTGCATGAGGGGGCCAAATGATCAGGCCTATTTCTATCTTAGCTGTGTAGTGTGGGCTAGACATATGTTCCTGATTGTGCATGGCTGCTGACAGTAACGTCTTGCCCCTATGTGTGTGACAGGCCACCTGTCCACTGACTTACACCCTTTTGTCTCCCATCATGGTAGGTCAAGCTGCACCTTCGCAAGGACCTGTGGAGGAGCATAGCACGGGAAGTACGGGCATTGGGGGTGTGCAACAGACGACATACACACTGCCACAAACGCTGGGACGACATTTCCAGGCTGAGCAAGAATGTAGCGGAAGTAACACTGGGCCTGATTCCAAGGACGCCCCGTCTGTCCCGACGCTCCATGACCCCTCTCATGCACCGTATCATTGCAGTGACGCATCCTGAACTGGCCGAACGTCTGAGTGCCGATCAACAGCAAACTAGCGGTGAGCATACTGTCTGTGTAGGAAACTTGTGAGTGCTATGCATGTATTGGTGCACAGACACACTATTGAGTTCCGTGTTGCGTATGTATGCCTGTGATGCCATTTTGGTCCCATTGGGTGGTACTCATTTGACATCCAGGTCCGCCATGTTGACACGCCACTTGCTTAGTAGTTGAGTGTAAAAGCACATCCCCTAGTGGTCCATGGCCCCATGGCAGAAAATGTGAGGATGACTGGTAGGGGTGGGCCATGTGCAGGATGAGGGCTCCTAAACCTTTGTCTGCTATGTGATTTGGCTATCCTGTTCCTTCTGTACGTGAGTGTGCCCATGACTCACACATCTTTTCTGTGCATTTCAGCTTTGACAGAGGACACTCAGCCACAGACGGTGGAGAGTAGCCGAGGAAATGAGTCCGGCTCAGACTTCGCACACACGCAGACTGACACGGAGGAGGCCAGCGCCGGAGAGGGGGACAGGACCGTCCCTGAGGACTCGCATGTGGAGACACCATCGTCCTCCTCGTCGGACACTCTTGGTGAGCCTGCACTGTTGTCACAGACTGGGAGTGGGCACTCATCACCTTCTGTCGTAAGACAGCACACAGGGCCCACACTTCCGCCAACTGCACCATGTACTGTTCGTGGCCGGAGGAGTAGGGGGAGCAGAGTGGCGTTCGGTGCAGGCACCGCTGCCCCTGCCACGGTGAGCCAAAATGCACTGTGTGCTGAGGCCGTTGATCTGCTGCGACAGCTGTGTGTGGGGCAGACCAATATGACAAATGCTTTCCAGGACCATGATAGGAAGTTGGGGCAGGTGGTGGCATTCATGGAAGGGATGCATGGCGATCTTGCAGGTCTACACAGGACAGTGCAGTCATTGGCAAGCAGTGTGTCGTCTGCAATAGTACAGTCGAACGAACAGGGTGCTACTTCTGTTTCACCATCTACACCGCTGGATGTCTCAGGGGGTAGTGATTATTCTGAGCAGGACTCAAATACAGGTTATTGCACTAGAAGCAGCGTCAGACAGCACGTCAGGGCACGCAGGGCACAGACCCCATCCCCTAGATCAGCTAAATCTGTTCACGTAGACGACGTCAGATGCACTGGAGTACACACACAGGATCCACAAGTGTTGTTGGGGGACATGCCTTCCGGAGCTACACAGGCATTCAACACGAAAGGTACTCCCAAGGTAAGGGATACTCACATGTCCATGGACTGTTCCTTGGACAAGGCCAGTCAGAAGACAAAGGCACCTACTAGGAGCAGGGAGACTCCCAAGGGCAGGCCCACAGCAGAGGTAAGGGACACTCCCAAGGACAGTGAGGAGACTAAGGCACCTACTGAGAGCAGGGAGACTCCCAAGAGCAGGCCCACAGCAGAGGTAAGGGACACTCCCAAGGACAGTGAGAAGACTAAGGCACCTACTAAGAGCAGGGAGACTCCCAAGAGCAGGCCCACAGCAGAGGTAAGGGACACTCCCAAGGACAGTGAGAAGACTAAGGCACCTACTAAGAGCAGGGAGACTCCCAAGAGCAGGCCCACAGCAGAGGTAAGGGACACTCCCAAGGACAGTGAGAAGACTAAGGCACCTACTAAGAGCAGGGAGACTCCCAAGAGCAGGCCCACAGCAGTGGATAGGACCACTCCCAAGGGCAGGGACACACACAGAGAGCAGGTGTCTGCTGGAGACAGGCGCACCACAGACGACAAGTCTGCTGGCAGGAACAGGGCGGCGAGCAGGGCACAGGCTACATCCAGAGACAACACTCCACCTAAGGATAAGGCACATCCTACGGACAAGGCATCTAGCATGGACAATGGCGCTATCAAGGACAGGCATACTTCACCCCTGGCTGCACTGAGGCTGATGTTTTCTACTAAACGCCAAACTGATGTCTCCGCGGCGGAGTCCCCCCATACCTCCACTCCCATCCAGGCCAGTCAGAAGCAGAGGAGGGTGTCCCCTGTTGTTGCATCCCCCATTACACATCATTCCGAGTCCAGGCGGCAGGCACAGAGCAAACGACAAGCAGGCTCCAGCACGTCCCCCGAAACCAGATCCCCGGCAGCAGTTGCTCCACCTATGCTGGGTGGTGATTCTTTGGAGTCCCCACCACTTGGCAGTCCTGTCCTGTCCAGGGTGCACTCACACCTCCCTAAGAAACGCAGACACACACCATTGACACCTGCCAACCCCGATTTGGCTCTAGGTGAGCTATCCCCAGCTCCCAGGCCCACCCTGCCTCCTGGCCCATACAGCCCTGTGGCTCATCATTTCAGTTGTCCCAGTGGCGCTGGTGCAGTTGATTCTCATGTATCAGATGGTGGCACAGTGTCAGTTGTGCCCTCTCCTGTTGCAGATCCTGGCAGGGTATGTGGGTCTATGGCTCACGTGTCAGTTAGGAGATCTGTGGCTGTGTTGCACACTCCTGTTTCTGGTGCTGGCAGTCTGTCTGGGTCAGTGGCTCACGTGTCAGTGACTACATCTGTGGCTGTGTCTCACACTCCTGTTGCTGGTGCTGCCAGTGTGTCTGGGTCCGTGGCCCATGTGTGTGTCACTCGGGCTGTGGCTGTGTCTCACACTCCTGTTGCTGGTGCTGCCAGTGTGTCTGGGTCCGTGGCCCATGTGTGTGTCACTCGGGCTGTGGCTGTGTCTCACACTCCTGTTGCTGGTGCTGCCTGTGTGTCTGGGTCCGTGGCCCATGTGTGTGTCACTCGGGCTGTGGCTGTGTCTCACACTCCTGTTGCTGGTGCTGCCAGTGTGTCCGAGGCAGGTAGTTCACGCAGTCCCCCTGATTCTGTGATGTGAGGTGCTGTACACTTCACTCAAATGTTAGTTCACATGGTGTGTCCGTTGAGAACTGCGTGGCACTCTTGTGGTCCCTGTGACGGTTTGGTAGGGACACGTAGTTGTGCTGCCTCTGATGTACCTGCTCTGTACTGCACAATGCCCTGTTGATGCTCTGATACTGCATTCTGCCCTCTCGTTTACTGCCTATGATGTACCTGCTCTGTACTCCACAATGCCCTGTTGATGCTCTGATACTGCATTCTGCCCTATCGTTTACTGCCTATGATGTACCTGCTCTGTACTGCACAATGCCCTGTTGATGCTCTGATACTGCATTCTGCCCTCTCGTTTACTGCCTATGATGTACCTGCTCTGTACTGCACAATGCCCTGTTGATGCTCTGATACTGCATACTGCCCCTCTCACGTGCTGCCTCTGATGGGCCTGTTCTGTGCAATGGACTGTTGATGCACTTTGCCCCTCTCACGTGCTGCCTCTGATGGGCCTGTTCTGTGCAATGGACTGTTGATGCACTTTGCCCCTCTCACGTGCTGCCTCTGATGGGCCTGTTCTGTGCAATGGACTGTTGATGCACTTTGCCCCTCTCACGTGCTGCCTCTGATGGGCCTGTTCTGTGCAATGGACTGTTGATGCACTTTGCCCCTCTCACGTGCTGCCTCTGATGGACCTGCTCTGTGCAATGGACTGTTGATGCACTTAGCCCCTCTCACGTGCTGCCTCTGATGGACCTGTTCTGTACTGCACAATGCCCTGTTGATGCTCTGATACTGCATGCTGCCCTCTCGTTACCTGCTCTGATGTACCTGTTCTGTACTGCACAATGCCCTGTTGATGCTCTGATACTGCATTCTGCCCTATCGTTTACTGCCTATGATGTACCTGCTCTGTACTGCACAATGCCCTGTTGATGCTCTGATACTGCATTCTGCCCTCTCGTTTACTGCCTATGATGTACCTGCTCTGTACTGCACAATGCCCTGTTGATGCTCTGATACTGCATACTGCCCCTCTCACGTGCTGCCTCTGATGTACCTGCTCTGTACTGCACAATGCCCTGTTGATGCTCTGATACTGCATGCTGCCCTCTCGTTACCTGCTCTGATGTACCTGTTCTGTACTGCACAATGCCCTGTTGATGCTCTGATACTGCATTCTGCCCTCTCGTTGACTGCCAATGATGTAGCTGCTGTGGTGCCCACTTTGCCCATGCTCACGCATACACTGTGATTTAACCCCTATTTTGTACAATAAAGGTAGTCTATCAGGTCTCGTGGTCTGTCGTTGTCATTCCTGCTTGCGTACTACTAATGTGTATTTGTATTTGCTTCTCATCATGGTTTCGGTAACATGACACTCCCCCTCCCTACGTCACGTCCCTTACTGGTATTCCACTGCAGACAGCCAATGGTTTGTGCCTTACCTGCGTCGTCGTCCATGGTGGGCCATGACTAGGACGTGGTGGATCGCGAAGAGCATCGGGAAAGCGTGTAGCGCTGGGTCCATGGTGTTGGTCAGCTTGCGGTGGGTATCTCTGCTATGTCACCTGTCTTCGCAGTGGGGATTCCGCCGTGTTCAGACAGGTTGTTTTTCCGCTGCGGTTTTATGTGTATTTTCCGCCATCTTGATTTGGGGGACGGTCTTCGACGTCAGTACGTACGGCGGGGCCTCCGGATGTGTTCCGTCCGCCACGGTCTCGTGTGTAGTTCGGCGGCGGAGCGTGCTTTTCCGTCGCGGACGGAAATTTGACACGTTTTCCTATCCTGATATGGCGGACGGAGTATCCGCGGCAGGCGGACACGGAAAAGGCTTTTTCCGCCTACTCCAGGGCCGCGGTGGCTCTTCCGTCCGCCATCCTAATGAGCCCCATAGTGTGTGCAACTTTACGATTTGAGATAAAAAAAGGATGGTGGTTTACTCAGTTTTTGCCCTGCAATTAAAACAAATGACTTGGATTCATTTGTACGGAGATCCAAACTTTTCATAAAATCCACATAAGTGTTTTACATTGTCTGGAGGGATCTTACCGTTTGCGCAATTAAAACTGCATCATCTGCATATAATAAAATTGGGACGTGCAATTTCCTTATTCTGGCCACATCTATCGCTTTTTCTAGTAATTTGGACTCCACCCCATTAGTATACAGAGAAAATTAAAAAGGTGCGAGAACGCACCCTTGGCGAACTCCTCTCATTACTGGAAACCGCCTAGTGCATTCTCCCCGTGACCCATACCTAACACATGCTTCAGCCCTTGAGTACAAGTGTCTAATAAAGGTAATCACTGCCTGGTCTACCCCCATTTCCCTCATAATTCTCCAAAGCTGTTGGTGAGATACACAATCAAAGGCCGCACTGAGGTCCATAAAGGCCAGGTATAAATTGTCTTGCTTCGCATGAGTATACTTTGCTATAAGCAGGTTCAAATTCAGGCATTGATCTTGTGTGCCTCTCCCTTTTTGAAACCCATATTGTGCAGGGATCAGGATATTATTTGTCGATGCCCATGTCTCCAATCCATTTAATAGCACTCTGCCCATTAATTTAGCCGTGCTATCTAGAAGGGAAATAGGTCTGTAATTCCTGGGGTCTTGCTTGTCACCTTTTTTAAAAATTGGAACTAAAATGGCTTTAATCCAGGAGGCGGGAGGTCCCGCTATTGCATTAAAGGTGTTAGTGAGCAGTGGACTCCAAAGGTCAGGGCAGTTCGTGAAAAATTCTATTGGAGCACCATAGAAGCCAGGCGCCTTATTGCTGGAACTTTGATCCAGGGCTACACGTACCTCCCCGTTATCAAAAGCGAGGGTATTAATAGAAGATGGAACAGACTCTGCATCCATAGGCCCTGGGCTCGCTGGAGGTACATTAAAGATGTTAGTGAAGTGCGCCACCCATGAGTCCTCATCGACATGCGTATCCAAAAGTCGGCTCCGCATTATATTTTAAATGGGGCGTTAATCATTCGCCAAAAATCCCTTACATTATTTGTGACAGATGCAGCCAATAATTTCTCCCAGGCTTCTACTTCCAGATTCTTTAATCTATTCTTCCTTGCCATCAAAGAACTTATACGGGCCTGTTTCACAAGTAGGGGATCTTTTGTTACAATTGTGCACAGTGTAAGTCAAAACGTGCTTTAGTGCACTCATGGTCGAACTTTTTCGGTCCCCTAGATTTATGAGGCCCGCCACTCTTAGAGAGGTTCCTTTTGACCTCTTGCAGGATAGTTTTGAAGGCTTCAATGGTGGACCCTGGATCCTGATTTAGGTCAAGACATATTTCTATTTCATTCATTGTGTTTGAGATTACCTGGGGAATGAGTACAATCTTATCAATGCTCTCCCACTTGAGTGTTATCCCGTTTTTTTTCTTCCTATAGTGGGTTTTGAATGAAAAAAGGTAGTGACGTGAATACCTGGCCAGTTCATATGCCAGCTTATGGCTGTGTGGTCACTAAAACCCAGGAATTCAACTTGCCTCTTGTTCAGGTTTTCTCCCAATCTGGCTGATGCTATTAAGAAATCTATGGAGGAGCTATGTAAGGGGGAGCAGAAAGTTTCTAGCGGGAGACCAGTAGATTCAGATAGAGGGTTCATAACCTCCAAGTTATTTATAACAATGAATTTATTTTGAGCGTTTCCATAGGGGTCATGTGTAAAATTAATGTTTGGTCCCCCAACCTCATCTACAAGGCCGCAGATTGGGGTTAATGCAGCAGGGCAAGGATGTACTTTAAAGTTTCCTATCCAAAGCAACAATGGGTCTTTCTTACTTGCGCCTAAGATCTTATTCATGTTTTCCTCCACTATGGCAACCACTTTAAACATTTCACTCCCAAACAAGTTATTGTAAAAATTGATCAATAAAATAGTATTGCCATCAGGGCCTTTGAGGTGTAACATATTAAAAAATTGAAACTCATTATAGGAAGATAAGATTTCGAATCTTAAAGTATTTTTAGGTCTCGCCTATCCCATTCCGCAAGGAATGGATAGGACGAGACTATTGGGGCTAAACTAAGAGCTAAACTAAGCTTCGAAAAATGCGGATTTCCAGAAGTGCATGTGGTCTCGTGAACGCGCTTCTATCCGCCTGCCTCGCATCACCACATGAAAGCCACACACACTTCAAAGGCTCGGCTCCCCCCCCCCGGCTGCACTTCGCACTCTCCAACTTCCCCTCCCACCTCCCACGGCCGCTCTTCCCATTCACGCGCTCGTTACCATTTGCTCCCGAGCTGCATTTCTCCCCCCCCCTAATCACAGCAATGCCAAGAGCTTGTATGCAAAGGATGGGCATCAGTAATTACATTTCTGCATCTGGTGTTTGTGGTAATTCCATGCATTATATTTCAGGTTTCAGTAACTTCTGCCAGCAGAACTCGAAAATAATAGCAGGTGCAGGGGACACACGCCCCTGAAGCAGGACACACCGAAATTGTGTTTTCTCCAATCCGTTTTGCCTCTCTCTTGATGTCTCTGTTTTTGCCCTCTCCCTCCCCCGGCCTCATTTAAAATCCGCGCAGTCCATTGTTATCTCTGCACTGTCCCTCCCTACTTTGCTCTGTCCGCGTCTGTCTGTCACTCTCTGCTCAAGTCACTCGTTGCTATTCCTCTGCAGAGGCCCGTCTCTCTCCCCCTCTCTCTGCCCCAGTTTCTCTTCCATCCTCACTTTATCTCGCTGCTGTCTCTCTAGCTTTCCGCTTCTCGCCCAGCCGGTTCTCTCCCGACTTGTTCTCCCCCCCACCCCGCCTCTCTATTCTATTGTCCCGTCATTCCTAAATCTCTGCCCTCCTCTAAATCGTTCTCCGTGTCTCACCCCCCCTTGCTTTCTCAACAATTCTTTACTCTTCTTTCCTCATTTCTTGCTCTTCCTCTCTCCTCCAGCCAACCCCCCACCCCCCGCAGACTCTCTGTTCGGGCCGTCTCTAGCTCTCTCTCATCTCTCCATCTTCCTCTCTTTTCTGCTGTTTCTAGCTTAACCTCAGGCTACGATCTAACTGGAATGTTATCAGAGGTTTGTGTAGCACCCATTCCACCTACAGGCTGTCAAGGCGCTAAGGCTCGCTTTTAGCACTCATGTATGGGAGTGAGATAACGACTTTTAAAACAAGCATTTACAATGCAATAGTTCTCGTTACTGTTTATTATGTTCACTTTGCATGCTGGTACAGTTCATTGTGATCTTTGATAATAGTTGAAGAGTTTGTATCAGGTCTTGTTCATTTAAGAGTCAAGGAGGGGGGTCTTTGTTTGTTTTCTACAGTCTAATGGAAACTTCCCGGAAAGATTGTTTGGTATTTAGAAAAAAGCAGCTATACTGAGACTACCCTGATGTTTTGAGAGTCTTGATTTGATTGATATAAGCATAGATCTCAGTGCCATTTTGTGCAGTCTTGTGAGAAGCCACGTACCTTCATTGTCATTTTTTGCCATCATGATTGTCAGATCAGATCTCTTAGATATTAATGCCACTAGCCCATTTTTTTTTAGGTCGAGCTTGCCCAACATTTTGTACAGGGGCTTTTTAAATTGCTACCCCTGTTTTCCCTGGCTGCATGCTTGCGTGCATGTGCGCGTGTACGCGTGCAGCGCCAGCTTGCTCCATGTCACAGTGGTGCGCCCCTTCCCCCCACGCATTCCCAGCCCTTTGATGCTTCCGCCGCACTCCAATTGCTCCCCCCTCCCGTGGCGTTTGTAATCCTGCCCCCTGCTTTGCCCCCTCACACTGTGCTTGCGTCTTTGTTTGACTAATAAACCCCGATGCTTGTTGTTCTCCGCTACATTGGCAGTTGATTATAACTTTCTTTTAAGATAGCACCAAATGCTGCAGTTTGCTTTTTCTCAGCGCTAACCAGTAAGTAACTTGGTTTGCTTTGTCAAAATTCACCCGTGCTCAGTCTGCTGTCATTGGAAAGACGTGAAAAGCTTAGCTGGCATTCATTGTCTTACCCACATCGACTCTTTGTGCACTCGTGGCAAAGTCGTCAGGGCGGGAGGCATGAATGTGTTCCCAATCATGTAAAAAAAAAATCACTTTAAGAAAAAGCCCAAAACACTGCAAAGTTTTATAACTTGCCCCAGGGTGAACATCTGCATTTCAACCTCTCTACCTCTCTCTCTCTCTACCTATCTCTCTACCTATCTCTCTACCTCTCTCTACCTCTCTCTCTACCTCTCTCTCTCTACCTCTCTCTCTACCTCTCTCTCTCTACCTCTACCTCCCTCTTTACTTCTCTCTCTCTACCTCTTTCTCTACCTCTCTCTCTCTCTACCTCTCTCTCTACTCTACTTCTCTCTCTACTTCTCTCTCTCTACCCCTCTCTCTCTACCTCTCTCTACCCCTCTCTCTCTACCCCTCTCTCTACTTCTCTCTCTACCCCTCTCTCTCTACCCCTCTCTCCCTCTACCTCTCTCTCTCTCTCTACCTCTCTACCTCTCTCTCTCTCTCTACCTCTCTCTCTGCACGCCTCACACTGCTGCACGTCACACACTGCTGCACGCCACACACTGCTGCATGCCAGACTGCTGCACGCCACACACTGCTGCACGTCACACACTGCTGCACACCACACACTGCTGCACGTCTCGCACTGCTGCACGCCGCACACTGCTGCAAGCCGCACACTGCTGCACGCCTCACACTGCTGCACACCTCACACTGCTGCACGCCACACACTGCTGCACGCCTCATACTGCTGCACGCCTCACAACACCACCACATCACTCTAGGACACCACCACATCACCCTAGGACACCACCACATCACTCTAGGACACCACCACATCACTCAGGGACACCACTGCATCACTCAGGGGAACCACTCAGGGACACCACCACATCACTCGGGGACACCACCACATCACTCTGGGACACCACCACATCACTCTGGGACACCACCACATCACTCTTGAACACCACCACATCAGTCTGGGACACCACCACATCACTCTAGGACACCACCACATCACTCTAGGACACCACCACATCACTCAGAAGTGGAGAAGTGTGGCTCACTGGTTAGAAGCGGCAGACCCTGAAGCAGAGATCGGCCCGGGACCAGGGTTCAATTCCCGGTGCGGCAGGGTCTTGTGTCAATGTCCGCGGACTCGATAATTCTCGCCGAGGTGCCTACGCTAACCATGGGTCCCACTCTGCAACTCTGGGCAATAGCTTGCTTAATCTCCTCAACGGCCCCATCAACGCCGGGGATGCCTGGCTTCACCTTGGAGGTGCCCTGGAGGGACCATCTCACAGGGAAAGCCAGGACGGGTTCCCCAGCGGTATACAGCGCCAGGACACCCCAAGATGGGGTAACAGTGCGCTTTACAAGTATACTTACCTTACCTCAGACACACCACCACATCACTCAGAGACACCACCACATCACTCAGGGGCACCACTAAGGGACACCACCACATCACTCGGGGACACCACCACATCAGTCTGGGACACCACCACATCACTCAGCCCAACCACATCATCACTCAGCACCACAACAGCATCACTCAGCACCACAACAGCACTGTCCTTGCTTGCTACCAACAAGCATTGACATAGCCAATAGGTCTCGCATTAGGAAAGTGTAAGCTATTGGCTTAGTGAATAACAATGCTATTAATTTATGTATTTTCAAAGCTAACACATATTTAAAAAAATGTCATTTACAATACCAATAGCTCACACTTTCCTAATGCGAGACCTATTGCATTGCAAATGCTTGTTTAAAAAGGTCACAATGCCGCCCTTTGCCCTCCCAGCAGTTCAAGTAATTGCTGGGGTGTGAAATGACATGTAACCATCTAAACTGATAGGGCCCTTCACCCAAGTCTCTTGGAGACATATTAAATTGAAAGTGTCAATATATTTTAGCCAATCCTGGTTCAACAGTTTCAGCCCCAAACCTGCAATATTCCATGTGATGGCTGTAAATATGTTCATATCCTTAGTGGGGGAAAGTTCAGCAACCAAACTTTCCCGGAGCCCTACCTCCACTATATTCTGATCTTTTTCCCTAGTACACAGTCCGTCGCATGCCTCCATGCATTGCGATTTCTTCATGAAAACAAAGATGCCCTGAAAGGTCCGCTGCGTTATCTTGTGCCGGTCAGCTCGAAAATATTTTCCCAATATGGCTGTCACTCAGAAGACTTCACTACAGCCTCCACATATGAGCCGTGTGTGCCACGGGGGGGGGGCTTGATTTAGCTTCTCGGGACCTCGTTGATCATTGCAGGGTCCCAGTTCCACTCTCTTTACTGCCTCCACAGCGAGCACCCTCACCACCGTCTACGCAGGCCGGACTACGCCGCAGGTGCCTCCATCATGCCGCAGCTCCTTTCCGTCCGATCTTGCAGTCACTCAGTCAGGGATCTCCCTGCACCCACAGGGCCTGGTACTTTGCCCCGGCCAGCCACAAATTTCTCCAGATCCTCAGCTCACTCGCTGCAGGCAGCTGTGCCTCGGTGCAGCTCAATGTGGGAGCTGTGCTCGGCGTCGGTTTGGAGGGTAATTACCGGCCGTAAGTTTACCAGTCGCGGGTCAAACAGCAGCCCGGTCAGTGTCAAATTCAGAGCCACTCCCTGCTCAAAAAGCCTAACCTAGACCCTTTACAGCCTGAGAATTTAAGACCAATCTCACTACTCCCTTACTTTGCAAATGTGGCTGAGAAGTTCATCAATCAACAAATAATGCAGTTTGCAGAGGAATACGATCTCCTCCATGAAACACAGTCTGGTTTTAGACCTCTCTTCAGCGTGGAACCAGCACTACTACTTCTAGCTTCTGATTCACTACGCAAAATTGCTGATGATGGTGTTGTCTGTCGATTTAGAAACCCGTACATAGGATTACTGAATCATGTCCTTATATAGGCACAATTCGCATTGCCCTTTTTTCGGCATAGAATCCCAGACCTTATTTAGGCATTGACCATGCAATCCAAATACAGGCATGGTCCCCTACATTCGTCCATCCCACGTCACAACGAGTTCTTAGAAACCAGACCCTTAAGCCATTGGAACATTCCCTGCTTGGATTATTGATTTCTTCAAGAACTCATTTATTAGGCATGAACCGCTATACCCTAAGGGTTCATTCATGACGTCTTCCTCTGCCCGACTTTATGTCAATGCTAGCATTCCTAAGTACCTTCCAGGTATAAATATACTTTCACTTGCCATGGCAAGTTACGGCATGACTGCATACTTGCACAGCTCGGCTGCGGCTCGCCATGGCAAGTTCGGAAGGAATTTGAGTCCCCGCCTGACGCACTGAGCAGGCGCTGTCATCCTCCTCCCAGAGAATCCAGCTCCAGTGTTTTCTGACTCCCTTCGCAGGGTGTTAGAGATCGAGACCCAGATACACATTCTAAGGTATGGAGCAGACTAGAATCTAGAGGGACTCTTGCATACTTCCTAACTAAACTTAACCTATAGCATACCATCTACTTCTTAACTCATACTACACTTAGGGTAGGTACACTGGAGTAGAACTATTTAGAAGCACCAGACGAGTATTCACATTTTAGCCTGTGTTCTTTATGTATGTATATGAATATAGGTCATAGGTAAAAGACAATGCTATTACAAGATTATTTCTGCCTACTGCTCACGCTGTACATTTTATATCTTGCACACTGTTTAACGATAGAAACAGCTCATATCTCTTGCACGAGAAATAAGACTGTTCGATAAATCCTTTTATTGAAACGCCCGTCTATTCTTTCTGTGTAACTCTGCGGAAACGGAGCATGCACGATTGACTGAGTGAAGCTGTTATCTATTGTTTCCACGATTCTGAGACTCTTCCGATTCTAAAGGGAAACAAAGTTGTCATGTTTATGCGGTTGTCAGAAACTAATCCCTTCTTGTTCATTCTAGAAGTTTCTAGTGACCTCTGAATTAGCTGGCACATAAAGTAATTAAGTTTAATGTACTCGATAGGAGCATACTGACCTCAGTCCTATGCTAAAACTATAGTGTATATTATTCCAATGCGCAGAGCCTAAAGGGAAATAGGAACCTCACTACAATGGTCAAACGGCTGCCCTTATCATGCTTGACCTAAGCGCCACCTTTGATACAGTCTCCCATGGCCTGCTACTTGACTGACTACACCGTGCTGGCATAGGTAGCTTGGTTATGGACTAGTGGCAAGCTTTCTGAAAGACCGTACCTTTCAAACTACTCTAAAACCTTATGTCTCGTCTATTCAACATCTGAAACAAGGGGTGCCTCAAGGTTCTGCCTTGAGCCCGACCATTTTCAAACTATATATGTGTCCTCTGGCAGATCTGCTGAACAAACATGGGGTGCAGACGGTGTCATATGCAGATGACACACAACTGATTCCTACCCTGGCCCATGACAATGGAAAAGCGGCTGTGGATTTCAAGTTCTGCCTGGAGGACATGGCAAATTGGATGAAATATAGCTGCCTTAGGCTTAATGCCAGCAAAACAGACATGCTAGAGGTGGGAAAACAACCCTCCATCAGGTCAATGAGATGGTGGCCCAGCGTGTTGGGATCTCCACCTTCCCCTAGTCAGAAAGTTAAAAGTCTTGGAGTCTGGTTTGACTCAACCCTATCCTTCTCTGACTAGATTACAGCCCTTACAGGCACCTGTTTTGGGATTTTAAAAATGTTGAAAAAAATCTTAGGACTCATCCCGGACAATGCTAGGAAGACAGTGGTACAGGCGCATGTAACATCCAGGTTGGACTATTGCAATGTCCTCTATCTGGGGGCACCAAAGAGGAGCATACATATGCTCCAGATGGGGCAAAAAGTGACTGCTTGGATGCCCTTAAACATCCCTAGACTTGCCCCAACTGGTAGCGCTTTGGAGATTCTGCACTGACTCCTTGTTGAGGAGAGGATCTCTTTTAAAGCCCTATGCTATGTCCACTGAATACTACAGGGCAGGGGCCCGAAATATATTCGTCCCATGATACACTCCTACCACCCCACGCACAGCCAGAGATTAGCTGGAACAGGACTGGTCTGCATTCCTAAATTCTATAGGAAACTTTTCGGCAGGTACCTCTTTTAGGTATGTGGCAGCTAAGAGGTGAAACTCTCTACCCGTTTACCTCAGACAGGAGCCATTAGAAGTAGCTTTTAGGAAGCTACTCAAAACTTGGCTCTGTAGGAAAGGTTTAGCTACCTAGAATCTCTCTATCCTTTATGCTATTCATGATCTCAGCCTCTGAATGGAATTCAATGCAAGGACACTTCATAATGGAGCAACCATGGTGCTTTATAAACTGCCATGATAATAATAGTACTCAGCTCATGGTCCACTGTGGTAGCTTTGTCCCAATGGCTCTCCCGAACAGCAAGGTGGAAGGGCTTTCACCTGTTGTAGAATGGGGAGTTGACCAATAGGCATGAAGGGCTGTCTTGAGATCAATTGCTTCGAGCGCAACATGCTGAACCACTTTATTCAGGGTGCCCATAAATTGTTTAACAAGGCTGTTGGCCTGTGACCAAAGCGGTGTGCTTTTCTGATGCTTTACATTCAAGGTATTAAGAAAGTCTTTAAACCCTCTGCTACTGAAGGGTGGACCACTGTCAGATTTAAGAATGGATGGAACACCCTACGCTGTGAAGATATCATCCAGCCTCTCAGTGACTTTGTCATGTATGGTCAATAATAGATCTTCCACTAAGGGTAAATGTGAGTATTCAAATCAAATCAAATTGTCTTTATTCGGATTTCCGTAATTATTGAAATTCCATGAAAGTACATAAAATACATTGCAACTTTTAGATAACTGTTTAAAATTAATAAAAAGCGATTTGAATTTTACACGGCTTTTAAAAACTAATTATACATAAATGTACAGATGCAGAATTTAAAATATTATATATTTATAAAAAGCTACTTTAGCCAACATTTAAAAATTAATCACGGAGCACTTAGCTCATACTAGTGTCATCACAGGATGCAATAGACGAACAAAACATCATAGGTTACGACGATGGCTAACACAGAATTTGAAGAAATAAACTAGGGATTTAGCAATCAGTTCATGTTCCAGGTACTGGAGTACCAGATATGCTGGGCGGCACTGCCGCAACCCCATTACCCTCAGAATAGGAACAACCCACCTCTTGCGTGGAGCCGTATAGAACTTACAAAAAAATACCACATGAATGGTAGATTGTGGAGAGGTGGAATCACACGGACAGGGGCATAGGTTTGAGGACCAATCATTTTGAAGTGGAAAGGAAAGCATACGATGTAACAAATTAAATCTAAAGCGGGTCAACAAAAATTTCCCATATTGATTTATACTGTAATTTAGGTACGGCTGAATTGTGGGCACATTTTGGATTAAGAGACAGTGTTGAACTGATGTTTTCCCGGCCCCCTTCGATAGGCGCAATTCGCTCAAATGTGACAGGCAAGCTGTTCTTAGTTCAGTTTTTGTTATGTCCGCTATTGCGGGGGGATCATCAAAGTATTTCTCGAGGCCCATGTCCTTAAGAAATGTCTTAACATAGGCCAACCAATTGATCCTCCTCATGTTTTCAAGCTTCAGACAATCCTGCACAATTGCCCTTGTCAGGTGGCACTGGTCCGTAACCCAAATTCGCCGCCACAACATAATTGGTTGAATTTTTATTATATCCGAGAGGTAGTCTAATCCCAGTTTGTTATGGCATCCGTAAGTAGTCGCGCTTCTCGGAAGCGATAGCAGATACCTTAGAAAAGAGTTCTCAATTAGTTGGAGCTGGTCCGTATTCGCTTCTCCCCAGACCCCTGCCCCATAGGTTGCGGCGCTTATACACTTTGCCTTATATATTTTAATCATTTCTGATGGTGGTTTTTTCCCTAACTTTTGCGCAAAGGATTTGAGCGCTGTTACAATTCTGAGAAATACTAACTTACGAGATTTAATAGCTTCCCTCCATTTAAACTTGTTATCAATTAAAATTCCTAAATAAGGATATGTTAATGTTTGTTCAAGGGGCACTTTGTTAACACAAATTGTCTTCGGGTTTCTATGTTTTAAGCCAGCATGCATCACATAGGTTTTTTTTATGTTTATTTTTAGATTCAGGCCAGCCATAAATGAACAATACTTGTCCAGAACCCGTTGAAGCTGTACTGGGGTTCGGGCAAGGAGAACCGCATCGTCGGCATATAGTAGGGCTGGAATATACCGACGACCAATGGCTGGAAGGTCATCCGTGCCCTCGAGTAGAGCAGCCTCAAGCCCGTTTGTGTAAAGGGTAAAGAGGAAGGGGGCCAGAACACACCCTTGTCTGACCCCCTTCTCTACCCGGAAGCTATCCGTTAACTGGCCGTTAGTTCCGTATCTAACTCTCCCTGTAGCCCCAGTATACAGCTCTCGCAGGAAATCCACAATCGGTGGATCAATGCCCATCTGGAGTATGATTGTCCACAGCCTTGAGTGCACAACGCAATCAAAGGCTGCGGACAAATCAACATATACCATATGGAGAGAGGCACCTTTAGCATGTACATATTTCTCAGCCAAGAGCGTCAGATTCAATGCCTGGTCAACCGTACCCAGTCCCTCCCTGAACCCATATTGCAAATCCGAGATCACATTTTGTTGATTTGTCCACTCCTGGAGTCGCTCGAGAAGAATGCGTCCAGCCATCTTCCCGAGCGAGTCCAGGAGTGAAATGGGTCTATAACAGGATGGACTGTTCCTATCACCCTTTTTGTAAATGGGGACCAGTATCGAGGTTGACCACGATTTTACCAGGCCCACCTCTTTGGCTGCGTTTAATACGTTTGTAAGAATCGGGGTCCAAAGGTGCGGGTTATGTTTGAAGAGATCTACTGGGACTGTGTCTGGGCCTGGCGCCTTCCCCCCTTTAGATAATTTTAATGCGTTTTGTACCTCTTTATGATCAAAACAGAGGGTTAGTGGATATTTAACATGGGAGAGTGCTTCAGTAGGAGCCATCTCATGGGGATTCTCCATACGAAAGACCTCCGAAAAGTACTCAACCCATTCTCTGGCGTCAATAGCAACGTCCAAAGTTGGAACGTCTGCCTGAGCAAGGAGGAAAGGGGATCTCACTACCTGCCAGAAGGCAGAACTATCCTTTAGGGCGCTGCCCTTCTGTAATTGGTCCCACAGATCATCTTTAATTTCCTTTTTTCTATTTTTTATAGCTACGGAGTAGGCCTTCCTTAAGCTAATAATCTCGTCTTTATCTCGTTTCCTTAGCTAAGGCCTTTCTTAATAATGTGTATGCTTTAGTGCATACAGGACTAAACCATCCCTTCCTAGGCTTCTTCTTATGTTTGCAGACTTTGGTCAAATCCTTCTTTATGACTTCAACAATCGCAGCATAGCTAGCTAAAATTTGGACCGAGTTAGTCAAAGGGTCAAGACACTTCATTATATGTGACTTGCTTTCCTCCACTATTTTTGCCACTTCTGCTTTCTGGTCTAATTTGCCCCATTTTAAAGTGTAACCATTCAGACGATCCAATACCAATTCTTGTTGGTCCAAAACATTGGTCTGCAATGAATCTACGTTGATTTGACTATTCCCAGTCTGAAGGGTCACACTTAAAGGAGAGTGATCGCTGAGTGCATTGTTAAAAGTTTGAAAGTTCTTAACGTGAGGGGCTTTGTTAGTGGAAACTAAAATATAATCAATCACAGTTTGTGCACCTCTTCCATTAAAAGTTGGAGAAAATGCAGCTGCTGGGGTTTTTAATTCATTGGCAAAGCCCATCTCTAATTCCACCATTATCTCATACATTTTTATTCCCTCAGGCGTGTGGGTGAAATGTGTGTGCCCATTATCTTGTTCATCAATGATCCCGCAGTTAGGGGTATTACTTTTTAAGTACAAGTGCAAATTGAAGTCCCCTCCCCAGACTAAAGTGTATGTCTTACTGGCGTATTTTAAACGCAGGGCTTGAAGGAGATCAAAGATCTCAGCTACCAATAATAAGAAATCGGATGAGTTCAAATTATTATAGAGATTAATTAAGAAATATACTACCTGGGTAGATCTTTGGAGGGTAAGTAGTTGATAATTAAGTTCTACTTTCACAGGGGTAATATCATAGCAGGGCCAAAGGTTTGAGATGTAAGTAATTAGCCCTCCCTTACTCCTACCAGCAGTGGACTTTTTAGCTGGCGAGAAGTAGGTCTTATAGCCTAAAAGATGTATTGGTTCGTTAAGCCATGTTTCTTGTAAGCAGATAATATTGCTTGAGTTGGCAGTCTGCAGGTAACTAGTTTCCATGTGCTTAGAGGCTAAACCTGCTATGTTCCAAAAAAGAAAGGTGACTTGTTTATCAGAAGCTACCGAAGTAGATAATCTAGGAGGCGTCTGCGGCAGCTCATTAGTCGATGTCATAGGAGAGTATACCCTCCGTATCTCAGTAGTTACTTTCAGGGTACTATCTATGAGGTTGGGACCATCTTTTGCAGATACTGCAGTAGTGGAACAGCTTTCTGGGGCAACTATACTATAATAGTTTTTAATGTGGCCTGTGGATTCCTTCACTGTGTGTGGTGTTAGTTTACTTAAATGCGTCAGACCTAAGCTATCATATTTATTATCTAATAGTGGTCAATCAACCATCTCCAGTCCACTGTACCTGTTAAATGTTGGTATCCCTCCCCAAGTGTCCCTATATGGTAGATTTCTCCTATCCTTGCCTGCCCATACTGCCCAATCATTCCTCTCCTGTCTGGTGTATTCTGTGTCCCCACCCCATTGATAGTTAACTGGTTCATTCCAGGGCCAGTATAGCCCATCGTTGTGGCGGGATGCTGATGGGTAAAAGTAAGACAGTCGTTTAGTTGATATCCCGTCAGGTTTACTCATCGAGCCCCACGAGCAGATACAATCCGCTGTATGTGGGTCGTCGAAATTAACTATAATACAGTCACCAGAGATTTTTTTTGGTTGATAGCCTATCCAGGGGACTCTACGCACTGCAGTAATCCTACTAGGACAGTTTTTTGGGAGTGGTCTATTATTGTTCAACCAATACTGGACCTTATTTTTTAGGGACCAGTTTGGTTCCTCACTATTGTAGGTCAGTTCAGGGACCCCTGTCATCACGACTACGTAGGGAGTTGCTTCAGGGGGTAGATTTATCGGTTTGCGCCCCCCTCCCTTAGGCCTTTGTCCCAGCTGACTATGTCTCAGCGGAGGGTCTTGTTGGTCCTTATTTGTCTGAGCTGGTTTAGAAAGGATTGGAGCAGGATTTAGAGTTACAGGAGTGGCAGCTACTGGGGGTATCTTTTCCTGTTGTGAAGGGACCTTATTAGCAATTTCTTTTTGGGCAGTAATTTTTGGAGTTGCGGATCCTGAGGGAATTTTCTTTATGCCTTCCGTTTTTTTAGGATTGGTGTCCTTGGTTTTCAGTTCTCCTGCATTTGTTGCCTCCAAGTTCTTCTGATAGGAAGATGTCTTCAAAGTCAACGTTAGGACTGCTAGTTGTTTTTCAATAATTGCTAGACTCAATTGGAACGGCTGTAATTGCGTTTTTATTAGTTCTCTAATTTGAGCTAGCAAGAATTGGTCAGCACCACATGTATGGTTACCACCCCCTATTTGATTACCCGATATGTCATTGTTAGCACGATCGTCTGTAGTTCTATTTGTTACGCTAAGATCCACAGCCGTGGAAAGGAGATTTATACTTTCATTATCTGTGTTAGGTGAATTAGAATTGTTCGTTGTGGAGCCAGATGTAACCTTACCCTTCCCCTGGATGTTAGGTTGTAATTTATGTCGAGTGTTACCTGGGTTTAAGTTTTTTGTTTTCTTTCTCTTATTGATTGGCTTTTTCTGTTTTGGAATAGCGCCCTCCTTAATTCCCTTTTCTACGGCTTGTGCCTGGTCAGTTAGCAATTGTGTTGCAAAGATGTCAGGGTTTTTTTCAAGGGCCTCTATGGTTTGTGAGTCCGACATAGACATTGTAGCAGAAAGATCAACTAAACTGGGAATACCATGTACATCTGCGTCTACTTCTAACATTAGGGCCTTCTCACGTTGATTTGCGGGAGTCTGGGCCATTGCCAGGGACCCAAGTGAGGGTCGTCTTGCCTGTACTAAATCCTGTGAGACTCTTCTGTCCAACAGTATTATCCCTTGATCTATGGCTTTGTTGGATTTGATGATGAACTGGTCAATGGGACCTGTAAACTCAGCCATGCGTTGCTTTGTTTTGCTACGACTACCTCTAGGAGACATGTTAATAATTACAAGCACAACTGAAATGGTGGATACACATTAGGGATAATTTTACGCCTTATATGTCTATATACAGACCAGCTGGTTGAAAGTCCCGTGTCTGTAGGTGATAGCAGATGTTGGAGGGGGGGCCCAGTCCAGTCTGTTCCGGTATGTGACGGGATAGGACGGGCCCGCCCTTGGCCCGGGCTTCGCCCGGCGTCCCGCTCGCGTCCCGCGTAGCTGAGAATGCGCTGTATGAATAGCGCCGCGGGTGCCTGATGATGACGTTTGGCGGCTCCTGCCGCTCGGCCCCCTGGGTAGTGCAGTCCTCCACTCGGCGGCCACTGATGGAAATAGCGGCGGCGGGAGGACTGCAACGATGATAGGATGGGGTCAAGGGCAGTGACGATAGTGTTTGCAGGCAGTGCTCCGGTCTGGCAAAGGGAAACAGCACAAAGATGCTAACGAACCCCAGGAAACAAAAGCGTGACAGCCGCTCCGCCGATAATGCGCTGTATTAATAGCGCCGCGGGTGCCTGATGATGACGTTTGGCGGCTCCTGCCGCTCGGCCCCCTGGGTAGTGCAGTCCTCCACTCGGCGGCCACTGATGGGAATAGCGGCGGCGGGAGGACTGCAACGATGGTAGGATGGGGTCAAGGGCAGTGGCGATAGTGTTTGCAGGCAGTGCTCCGGTCTGGCAAAGGGAAACAGCACAAAGATGCTAACAAACCCCAGGAAACAAAAGCGTGACAGCCGCTCCGCCGATAATGCGCTGTATTAATAGCGCCGCGGGTGCCTGATGATGACGTTTGGCGGCTCCTGCCGCTCGGCCCCCTGGGTAGTGCAGTCCTCCACTCGGCGGCCACTGATGGGAATAGCGGCGGCGGGAGGACTGCAACGATGGTAGGATGGGGTCAAGGGCAGTGGCGATAGTGTTTGCAGGCAGTGCTCCGGTCTGGCAAAGGGAAACAGCACAAAGATGCTAACGAACCCCAGGAAACAAAAGCGTTGTGAGTATTCAACAATAACTACAATGAGATGATGGCCATTGTTTAAAGGTCCAAAGAAATCAACTGCATTTTTCTCTTAAGTTTGTTTTGGAAGATCAGACATATTTAGCGAATACTGTATTGTCTTGGGAGATAAGCAGTTGCACAGGTGACATAATTTTTGTTCCTTCTCAACTCATTCGTCAAGACGAGGAAACCGCACTTGATCTCGAGGGCTTGCTTAGTAGCTACAATGCCACGATGTCCTTCGTGTACAAGCTCAATAACTTGTAGCCTCTCGAACCTCTTAGTATAATGCCTTCCTGAGTGACAGATCTTGCGGCACATTTTAGAATTTGTTATATTCAGCATCATCTGTGGGAGGTTGAATATGTTTTCTCCATGATTGCATTGCAATGATATACTTGAGAGTGAGCATGTTTCTGTTGGTGTTGTGATCAGCAATGATCTGCTCAATAGATAGAGCTGCAGGGGTGCTAGATTTTATTATGAAGTTGATATATTCTTCAGCCGCTTTAGACGTTGCACTGTGAAGCTGTAACAGCACTCGCGAGAAGTGATGTGCGGGGTTTTGATCTTTCCTCGGCTCATGTTCAATAGGGTAATCATACTCTTGCATTCTCAACCCCCACCTCTCGATGGGAGGGGGCATCTTGGCTTTCGGATTTCCAAAAATGGTGAGCAATACCTGATGGTCAGTGACAATGGTAAAATGCTTTCCAAACAGAAACACATGAAAATGTTCACAAGGCCACACTACTGCCAGGCTAACTTTTTGTTGTTTAAATCTTTTAAATCACAATGTCGCCTCTCAAGGCAACACATTGATCATTAAACAATCAAAGAACAACAAACCAAGTTGATTGTACATATCACAGTTTTTGTGTGCATATATTGATCACCACATACTACACCAGAATCATAAAGAGAGGAATCCATGTTACATAATGATACCTTTTAGCCATCACATATGAAATCGCTTTGGGCTTTTGTTACCAGATATTGCCTCAACGGCTCCCAAATGTCCTTGGTCTTGGACGATGACAGGAGTTCTCCTGCATAGAGTTCAAGGTTTTCTCTGCAATACACCATATCCTTTATCCAATGCTCAGTACGGGGGCCAACAAACTCTCCCAAGTAAGTGCTATTCGTCTTTTTGCCAATAACAGAGCAATTCTTAAAAACTTCCCCACAGTACCCTTAACCTGTGGCACAAAACACAGCAAGCAAATCGAAGGTGTACACTGCAAGATTACATTGGACATGTTCCTTAGACACTCTACCACCTCTTCCCAGTATTTCATGACAAGATCACATTGCCACGCTAGGTGCCAGAAATCTGCATCGGGGCAACCACACCGTTTGCAGTTATTGTTGTTCCGGAGGCCTATAATATGTAATTTAAGAGGTGTATGGTAGATTTGGTGAATACATTTCAAGTGGATTATTCTGAGATTTCCATTTGGGGTTAGTCTGCCAGTTAATTTGCAAATACGCTCCCATTATAACAGTGTCAATGGGGGGTGGGGGGTCTAGCCTGGTGTTCCATCGAGATAAGCTACGATCTTCACCCCGTGCCCAGGCTATCTTCTTCTGGCGAGAATAGGTACTTTCGGTCTGAGATAGACTTCTGCTGGCAAAGGCTACAATGTGTCTCTGAGCATTTGGATGTCCATTGTGTTGAGCAAGGATCGCGCCTAACCCCCGGGGCTTGGGTCTACCATAATGTCAGTATGTACCTTTGAATCAAAGTAAGCCATTCAGTTGCATTTTCAATTGCATGCTTGATTTTTTTTAAGTTTCGGTCACATTCAGAGGACCAGTGTAAGGAAATATTCTTCTTTGTCAAGTCTCTTAATGGGGCACTCACCGTGGTAAAGTCACACATGTATCTGGAGCAATAGCTGGCCATGCCTAAGAAGGATCGCATCACGATTACTTCTTGAGTGGACAGGTGGATGACAATACTTGCACCTTTTCAGGGTCTGGAGTCATTCCCCTTCACAGAAAATATGCCCAAAGAATTTGAGCTTGGTCTAGTGAAACTCACAATTCTCTGAGACCTGCATCTGCGAGCTGACAACATATTTGTGTAAGAGCTTTGTCATGCTACTTTCGTGTGGCCCCACACACTAGTATATCATTACTGTAGTTAAAAGCATGTGTAAAAACAACAATTGATGGACAGAATGCAGAATAATCCCATACATTCACCCCAGTACAGAGATCTGGGCCTAAATCCATCGTTTTTTTGCTGACCATGCCATTCCAGTTTGAACCCAGCCATATGCAAATCAGTCTTGACCCTGTGCCCAATGAGAACAGTCCAGCCCGAACTGCCAGGACAGGCCCTCCCTGGATTGAAAACAAGCATCCTAGAATCGGTTTGGGGGTTTCACCCCTCATCAGTCAGGATAGCTTGACTCCAGTGGCACAGAAAGCACGGGGCCCACGTGTGGGCATACCCGTCCCACTGAGGGTGACAAATGCAAAAAGAACAATTGATGGACAGAATGCAGAACAATGCCATGCATTCACCCCAGTACAGAGATCTGGGCCTAAATCCATTGTTTGGTTGCTCATCATGCCATTCCAGTTTGAACCCAGCCATATGCAAATCAGTCTTGACCCTGTGCCCAATAGGAACAGTCCAGCCCAAACTGCCAGGCCAGGTTCTCCCTGGACTGGAAACAAGCATCCCAGGACTAGTTTCGGTACCCTCGATGATGAGGGGTGTTACCCCGAAACCGGTCCCAGGATGCTTGTTTCCGGTCCAGGCAAGACATGGCATGGCAGTTTGGTGCAGGACTGTTCCCGAGAGGCACAGGGTCAAGACTGATTTGCATATAGCTGTGTCTGAACTGGGGTGGCACAGTGAACTAAAGAACGTTGATGGATTCAACCCAGATCTGTGACTGGGGAAGAGTGTCTGAAACGTTTCAGCGTTCCGTCCATCATCTCCTTGTTTTTGCTTTGATTGCCCTAAGTTGGCAGGGTATGCCCAGACGTGGGTCCCTTGCTCCCTTTGCCACTAGATTCAAGCTAGCCTGGCTGATGAGGGGTGTTACCCCAAAACCGGTCCCAGGATGCTTGATTCCAGTCAAGGGAAGACATGGCTTGGCAGTTCGAGCTGGACTGTTCCCATGAGGCACAGGGTAAAGCCTGATTTACATATAGCTGTTTCTGATGACATGTATGTAATTAATCCAGAGGCAGGCTGCACCGAATAAGCCACTGGAATGGGCGTTTGATACTTTTAAATACCTGGGGGTCCAGGTCTACCATTCAGGTTAAGCCTTTCTTTATCCCCCATGGGACAGGTGGCAATCTCCAAGATGCTGGTCCTTCCGCGTCTCATGTACTTTTTTTACACACTCCCCTATCGCCTGCCATGGAAACTCTAAAAAATATGGAATCCCTTTTGGTCTCCCTCATATGGGGACATTCTAGGGCCAAGGTGGCGCTACATAAATTATATCTGCCATTATCAGAGGGTGACCAAGGTGCTCCGAATAATGGGCTCTACTACGCTGCAGCACAATTGCAATGGCCAATGAGATGGCTGGGTAGGAGTAACCTTACCAAATTTATAACGGAGGCCATGTCCTGGGATCAAACAATATTACTTGAGTGGTTGTCGGGCACTATCATTCTGATCCAGAAACAACGTGGAAACATCCTAATGATGGCGGCCAGACGTAGTTGCTCCAGATATGTGCTACCCAAAGGCCGTACAGCTCTGTATGCCCCTGGCCTGCCACTGGAGGTACTACCCGGCACATTCATCTGCCAAGGACACTTGGAGCTCGGACCCTGAGGGAGAGGGTATTGGGGTATCATGTATGCAGACTCACAACTACAAACATTTGAAGAGTTAGTAGATACTTATGAGGTGCCACAGGGTTCATTCCTCCTACATGCTCTGCTTACGTGCCACTTCCTACAAACGTGGGGCAATGATCATACTGAACCTCCCGCATCGCACCTCTTGCAAACATTACTGACGCATGGACGGGGCAGACACGCAGTAACAGCCATTTACACCTCCTTCAGGTTGGATGATACACCTGCACTGACAACCCTACGTGCGTACTGGGAAGCCGAGCTGGCCACCACTATTTCAGATAAACATTGGGTGCAATGTCTCAGCCACCCAAAAACGTTTTCAACCAACGCTAGGTTGAAATACACCCAACTCAATTACCTGCATCACACGTACCTTGCACCCCACAGGCTAGACCTCATGTACCCAACAACTGTTGACAGATGCCTCAGGTGCCGTCACCTGGGGGCCACATTCACACACATAGGGGACGATTATGATAGAGGATTTTCCGCCTCCCCCGGGGCGGCGGAAGCCACCTCCGGCCCGGAGGAGGCGGAAAATCCTCTGCGGAGTCACCAAAGACCCACCGCCGCATTACGATGGCTGGTGGGTCTTGGATTCTGTCCGCTACTTTTCCGCCGCGGTCGGATTACAACCGCGGCGGAAAAGCTCTCCTTTGGCTGGCAGTGTCTATCAGACACCGTCAGCCAAATTAGGAAGCATTAGTAAACATGCTTTTCCGCGGCGGTTTTTCCGCCGTGGAAAAGCATGTGTACTTTTGCTTTTGGGGGCCCGTTGCGGGCCCCCAGGGCGTAGGCGGGTGGGGGGTGCACATGGGGGGTACCTATGGTACCCCCCAGCATTTACATGCACAAAGCGGCAGGCACCGCACGGTGCCTGCCGCTTTGTGCATGTAAATGTTACACATGCACTTTTAACATTGCGGCGGGTGCTGCTTGAAGCAGCAACCGCCGCAATGTTAAATATCCAGGATGTGACCGCCAGGGTGGCGGTCACATCCTGATTTGCATGGAGGGACCTCCGCAGTCCATGCGGACGGTCCCTCCACCTCTGGGATGGCGGACGGACGCAAGTCCGTCCGCCATCCTAATCGGCCCCATAGTGTGGACATGCACAAGCATTCAAACGTACTGGATAAATATAGCCACTATACTCACAGAAGCAGCTGACACCCAGGTGATGGCGCAGCACACCCATTTGCTGCTGGGCGTCATGAAGCGCAGAGCTTCACGTAAAGGCTTGAAAAAGTTCCTAGCCCTGGGCCTCGCCAAATGCAAAATAGCCATGATATGTAAGGCGCAGACTGGCTCCAGCATACACTCGTGGCTGTTGGATCTCCGGAGGGCACTGGTATTGGAACACACGAACCAGCTAGCGTTAGCGCCCCCACGACAGAATCCTACTCAATGGCGGGACTACCTGTCACTATTTGAGGCCAGGTTGGCTGGGACAAACCCTCCCCCTCTTAGTCGCCCCTTTTCCCCCTTTCCTTCCCCTCCCCCCTGCCCCCCCTCCCCGTTGCCCTCTCGCTCGGCTCATCGACACCGGGTGGTCCACAGCGCACATCTAGCTGCATACATGATGCCCACTGATAAGTTATACTGACAGGTACACTTTGACTTGTGCCCACACGCAGAGATCGACCTATAGTTCTTCTTTTTCATGTTATTTTACATTGTTGCTCACATATGATTCAATGATGGAATTGATCAGTGTCATGATGAAGGGTTTTCCTTTTGTACTTACGACTCGTGTAAATTGTACATAAATGTGTTCTACTATGGACATGTGAGGCAATACTGAGAACAATGTGGACCTTCCTTCTCACTGGCTAGGATTCACTGGGCATCCCGCCTAAGCCACTCAAACTACTGTCATTGTGTAATTTCAATATTGGATTATGTTGTAAAGCAGATGCTAATGTTATCATATTGTGGAAAATCCCCCAATTTTTTTTCTAAATAAATCTCTCTGCTTGGTCCATGAAGTGCTTTTTGGCCCGCAACTCAAAGCCTTTACCGCAGGCGTTTTCCTTCTACAAATCTAGATGATGCCTAAGGTCTGAAAAGGCTATACTAGTAACACTTCACATTCATTAGTCGAATCAACCTTGGACAGAGCTTTATTGGTCGCAGTAGCTAGGCCACCATGTTTGCTTTCCGAAGGCTAAATACTGAAACTGAGGAAACAGTTGAAAACCTGGCTTTTTTCAGTTTTGTTATTTGTTTGCCAGTAGTGTTATCTGTGGTGACTGTATTGTTTTTGGAAGCACCAATATAGCCGCGGGTGGATGCTGCATTTTATAAATATTAAAAACATTAATGAAATTAATTATAAGCATCCTTTGCAAAAACATAAAGTCAGAAATATATACTGACAAATTCTCATTGTTACACGAAGGTTGCCCAACAAATATTTCGACCGGTAAATCCCTAAATGCAATCAAACTCACTTCCCTCATACTTGGTTGATTTACTTTATAAACCCCAACCCCAGTTTTTGGTATAAATGGAAGCAAATGATTCATAGTGTGATATGTGCACATTAAAATGTATGTAGGGGGAAATGTATGTATGATTTTGATACCTATTTAGACCTACTGCAAAATGTATAGGGCTGAATTTGCAGTTTGCTCTGCTATTCAGGACAAGACTTGATAAGATTCTGAAAATGCACTTCTGTCCATGCCTGTTACTGAAATGCCCACATAGCGATTACAAAGCATCTATTTTATGATTGGTATTATGTGGTAATCTGCAACTAATGAAATAAACACCCATCAAGCTCTCATAAGACACTCAGGGGCATATTTACAAGGGCATTGCGCCACCAGAATGTCACTTTTTTCAGCGCTCCGGTGGTGCAAGCCCTGCTCCATATTTATAATGCAGCATTAATTCACTTTGAGTGCTTAACGCCACTTTGTAAATATCATCCCCTTTCACGAAGGTATCTGCAATGGGTGCTGCTATAGGGGTTCCACCACAACACCCATTGCTTTCTGATGCTGCTCCAGATTTACAAGGATCTGTAAAGCACCAAAAACGTACGCCACTGAATAGCAGGCGTTAGATTGGGGCAACAAGGAGAAATACTTTTATTTCTCCTCGTTTTTGCTCTATGTGTGCTGCATTCTACATCACACATACAAATAGCAAATCGCCTTTAAAGATTGTTTATGTGCAGGAAGGTGTTTGCAAGGCTGCCTGCGTTGCAGGGATGATTCCCTGCAACACAGGCAGGCACCCTTGCACTATGGCGCAAGGGTGCTAAATTGCTCGCAACACTGCACCTATTCCTAGTAAATATACCCCTTAGTATCCCAGTTAGGAGAAATTGGCAGATCTTCTGTAAAACCCCTTTCATATGAATTGCACCAACCACTCAAAGTTCTTATTATGTAGCTTTATAGTGATGTGCACCCTTCACTCACATCCCAGTACAATGGGTGCAAGAGCGGCATCATGGTACAGACCCACACTGGACAAGTGCCATGTACCATAATCTTCGTAATAGTTGAGTAGGCAGAAAGGATGTAGTAAATAACTGTCTAGCTTGTAGGTTATATATTAAATCATTGGTGCTCTGCATTTGTTGTTCCATTGCCTTGGAAACTGACAACTCAAAGCTGGTTTTATTTCACAGCTTCTGGATGTATTAAGAATCTAGAGCTCCTGAGTTTATTAAGAATATAGACCGTAAACAGGGGCAAATGTTTCAGTGGAGGCACTGAAACAGCCACCAGAGCACAGATGCAATCATTATTTGGAAACCATATTTGATGGATAGAGCACGCATCACCTTTTCTAATGCATAAAAATATCTCTGCCTACTATGGAAGTTCAAGGTACTGGGTCTCTCGGTGTCCAGGTGTGTTTTAGTGCCAGCCAGTATGGGCTTTTTCGAATGCTGTGGTTGAGGGAGTTAGTCAGATGGCATGACCCTAGAGTTCAAGGGTCCAGGAGTCGGAGTGCTTGTACAGCTTTACTTCTAGCAGAGTGAGTTTCTCTTCTCTCCTATTGGGACTTGTTGTCTTTCTGATAACATGTGATAAAAGAGACAATCCACTCATTCCTGTACTATTTTGAAGTGGGTAATTCTGAATGAGGGAGCCCAACATTAAAAAACAAATGTTTAGCCTTTCTAGAGTCTTTTATCTTGGTATTATTTTAGGGCCCTCCTACATCTTGTGTCTGCAAAGAACTTTCTGGCAGAAAGGAAGTGTTCGGAAAAAAGATTGAAAATGAAATGGATTAAGGTGGAAATCTGATACCTACGTGTGAAGATACTTTCTCATGACTACCTTACTCATATGGAATAAAGTATAGGAGTACTTGGAGCACAGGACTTGAACTTTATACCTATGCATGTTGATCCGATTCCTAAACTAAAGGCAATCCTTCCACAAAATATGATGGAAGGAAGTTTTATGCATCAATTTAAATAGTGGACCCATGAATTTTGAGAGGACTGCAATTATTTCCCATGGATAGTACAAATACTTTTTTATTACCTCAAGGAATCCACTAATGACTCACACTCTGAAAAAAGAGTTTGTGAAGGACATTTCCTGCAAGCAGTAAAGGCTTTGTCATGAAATTTAAGTCTTTTCTCTTCTGGGTATTCCTCTTTTTGAGATAGCTAGCTAATCAATCAATCAATCAAACAAGAATAAGTGTACAAATAGACTGTCTAATTATGTTTTTATTATTTGGTTCCTCAATCTGATAATATAGTTTGTTTGAATACATTTGCAGGATTAAATCTAAACACTGGTTGTTCTGTTTCACATTATTTGTTATTTATTTTCAAGAGTTTCTAAAAGATTGAGAACTTCATGTCTTGATTGCTGTTGTTCAAAAGAACACAGTCTTGCAGGTTGAAAATAAATGAAAGAGCATCAGCCACTCTCTGCTGGTTGTTTATTCTGAGAGTTTCAACAACAGTGAAGTCATGTTTTAAAATCTGAGCACAAAGTGTAAGGGGCTAGAGAGGAAACTTCAATGCCAGGCGGCAATAGGACAGGACGTACAGAATCATATCACCGATTCGGACTGCTACCTAAATAGGAGGCACTTAGCCTTCACCCACGGAACTTATCAGCGCAGGTGGCCTTGCACGACAAGAATAGCAGGCCTTGCTGTTATACTAAACACAAGTTGCATTGCTCAAACAGGTATGCAGGTGTGGACCACCTCTGAAACTTGAATTAGGTTTTTATATTCTGCTCTGCTAGAATTATCTTAGTGCTTATATGTAGCAGAATGGGGTGAAATTGTTGGAGTTTTCCTTTTATGCACCCTTTTGGCAAATGTTGCTGCTGCCATTTTATTTGTCTTTATTGTAGTTATACTTCATATCATACACACTAGAATAGGGTTTAAAATAAATCCTTAAAATGTATCCCTTGTGTTCTAGTGTTCTTGAGTATGATATTCTTTAATGAAAATGCGAATTGTTTTCCACCAACTATCGTTGCAATGTCTCATGGGACAGATTTTTACCTGAATTGCATCTCCTTGAAATATTACTTAGTTGGTTGTGGGATGGTCACGGTACAACAGTTTTTTTTGTCTCCGTTGGCAAATTGATTGAGACCTTAGTTCCAGGGCTCTATAAGCCAAACTCTGCTTGAGAGAAATCTAGAAAATATATCATTTGGTGTCCAGCCACCATACACACATTTTTTAGCCCCTTGATTAATTTTGGAAGGCACACTTAAGAAACCAAACAATTGTGGTTATGTCAGTTGTAATATTGCACACCTCCTTCAGCTCAGGTATGTGTTTCCTACTGGCTGTAGGCGCTTGACTTGTAAAGGTCGATTCCCCATTTCCCATTTTATTTAATCTCATGTTTTTTTAATCTGTTGGAAATAGTGCAAGCTCCTATTCCAATTGGGTGAAGAACAAGTTTCTTACCTTCAGTAATGCCTTTTCTGGCAGAGACTCTATCTAACTGATTCCTCACCTTGTGAACTTCTCCCAGGCCCCAGCCTGCATCCAGAAACTTTAATAGCAATTCCCGTGCGTGCCGACTGGTGTCATCCTGTGGCTCTGTGTCAGGCCCATCGGTTTTGGATGTGAGGTCAGGGCCACTATAGGGCTGCCACTGCCCTGCACTGATGACAGTTTCTTTCTGCTCTCCATCCGTTCTGTCGGACGCAGAGACAGTGAAATCAGAAGAACAGTGTACAGAGATTTCAGATTTGGGATCTTATTAATCGGCTGAGTCCATTAACCAGATCGGGGAGTAGGGTGGGTTGGAAAGGAATCTATAATAAGATAACGTCTCCACCAGAAAAGTCATTACAGAAGGTAATGTTATGTTATGTTAATTTTAATTTGTAAGGTGCAATAGCTACCCAAAAAGGGTTTCCCGGCACCAACTAGAAAGGACCAGAAGGAAAGGTATGATTATTGGTTAAACAGCCACGTTTTTTAACTTTTACGGAAATTCTCAGACAGTTTCATTGCGAAGCGACGCAGGGAGAGAGTTTCACAAAGTGGAGCCTAAGTAGGCAAAGGATCGACTGCCCATGCGTGACAGTCTAATTCTAGGAACAGAATTAGAAAGGTAAGTTACTTATTCTTCTGATAGAGACTTCTAACTACAGATTCCTCACCTTGTGCATAAATAGTAAAGTAGTACCTTTGTAGGTGGTGGGTCTGAGATTGACTCAGACCAGGATATCCTGCAAGACAGATCAGACAAAATGCCCATCCCGCGGAACCTCGTTGTCCGGGTAGTAGTGCTTTGTGAACGTTTGCAGGGACACCCACGTAGTGGCCTGGCAAATGATTAGCACACCACATGGCAGCGCAGTGGTAGCAGCCTTTGCTCCGGTGGAGTAAGCACATAACCCTTCTGGAGGCTGCTTCCTAGTTAGTCAGTAGCGGATCTTTATGCTTAGGACAATCCATCGTGAGATGGTGCTCTTCTGTTACGCTTTTAACTTTTTCACTCCAGAGAAGCCAACGAAAAGCTGGTTATCTTGCTGGTATTCTATGGTTTGATTGATGTAAAAATATGAGCCCTCTTAGGGTCAAGGTGAAGTCAGTCTTTCTCCTTAAAGGGATGAGGTGGAGCATGGATTCCCGTTCCCTATGTGGGGCCGTAACCACCATTGGCAGAAAAAACAACTTTGTCTGGAGGACTAGTTTGTCCAGAAAGATCGAAGTGAATGGCTGTTGGACACACAATGCCTGGAGTTTACTCACTCATCAAGCAGATGCGTTTGGGCCAAGGAACACCGTCTTGATGGCAAATATGCATTAGGCGTAACTGTGCAACAGTTTGAATGAGGTGCACATTAAAATTTAATTGGAATACATACAAACAAAAATCCCAATAGAGGAAGAGCATGTTAGCGAGTGTTAGTATCAAATCACATTTCATATTGGAGGAATTGCCAGGACCCTCACAGAGTAAACATCATATGTGCCAATGCGGCATTCAAATCATGGACACTAAAATCCCAAAGAACCCCACTTGGTAATGTCAACTCTCTTACTGATTAACACTCTGTGCATCATCGAGTCTCTGGATCTCCTGGGTTGGGAGTCCATTTCTGGATCTCCATGCTCATTGGAAGAGGTATGCACAGGGAACCAAATTAAGTTCCCACTTCGACATTACAAAAGGTGTTGGTGAGAACATGTGGGTCAGTCCCTTCAAAAAACGTATCACAACAGGTGACCTAAAGAGGGGAAGCTGATCCAGCAACTGTAAAAAGGCAAAAAGGCAGACAAATAACCTTTAACTGTGGCCACACAAGGCCTAGTTGGGCCAATGAAA
This sequence comes from Lissotriton helveticus, assembly GCF_964261635.1. Lineage (NCBI taxonomy): Eukaryota > Metazoa > Chordata > Amphibia > Caudata > Salamandridae > Lissotriton > Lissotriton helveticus. The sequence goes on along the minus strand of NC_136070.1, from coordinate 54,555,675 downwards.
GACAAAACTGCTGGATGTATGACAAGCTTGCCTGCAAAAGTTGAACATGATGGGGGAAACACCAAGCAACAAACTTCTCCCAGCGCCCTGAATTTACAGATTTAGTGGAAGGGCGCCTGCCTGCCAGAATGATACCAACTACTTTGAGTGGAAGATAAAAAGCTGTCATAGTTCAATCGCCACGCATGGAGGTGTAGGTAGTGCAGGCTTGGGTGCCAGACCAGGCAATGCTGTTGCGACAGGAGGTTCTCCCGAAGAGCCAGCTAGAATGAAGGACAAATGCTCATGGCCAGAAGTTCTGGTACCACACTCTCAAGTCCAGATCCACTAGGATGAATTGTGCACGGTCTTTACTGATCTTTTTTTTTGCAATCTGGGCAGAAGAAGGAGGTGTGGAAAGGCATACAGGAGTCCCGATCCCCAATGCAGACGAAAACCTCTTCCAGATTACCTCCCTAACCCACCTATGATGTATCTGCCATTACCGTTAGCTCTGGGTGGGGTTGGGAGATGGGTCTACTGCTGGTCCAATTGTGGTCCAACAGCCACCACTGAAGATCCTTTCCTCATCTCCTTCGACACCTGAGTGAAGTCTCACAGGTTGCCTTGGTGTTGAGCCTACTGAGACTTCAGATACCACTGTAGAGTCCTCATGTGCCACTTGGCATGGTCCAAAAGCAGAATGCAGGAGGCCAAAAGGCCCAGGATCCTCAGAGCCTCTCTCTCAGAGATGCAGGTCAATGGCTGAAACATCGGGATCATAGTACGGATGTCTTGGACTCATTGAGTACTGTATCCAGGATGGTTCTGATAAAGTGAGCCGCTGTGAAGGAGTCAAGTGGGATTTTGGCACTTTAATGGAAAAACCCAACAATGTTAATAGATTGCCCGTTGTCTAGAGGTGGTTTATGACTGTTTGAGGTAAGGCCCCATTCAGTAGGCAGTCTTCAAGATATTGGAAGACTGGTATGCCCAACCTCCACAGATTAACTGCGACCACCACCATCACCTTCGAGAATACATGAGGTGTACTGATCAGGCCATAAGGGAGCATATGGAACTGAATGTGCCCTTGGCCCACCTAGACCCGCAGGTAACATCTGCAGGACTGCTGGGTGAGGGAAATTAAAAATGTGTCCTGCAAGTCGAGTGCCACCATCCAGTCTCCTAGATCCAGGACAGACAGAACTTGGGCCAAAGTGAGCATTTGGAACTTGTTAAGAGGGCAAAGATCTAGGTTCGGTCGAAGGCCTCGGCCCATTTTCAGTAGCAGGGGGAAAAAGCAATAATAGCCAGTCCCGAGCTCTAGTGCTGGTAGCCTCTCTTTTGCTCATATGGCTAAGGGAGCCTGAACTTTTTCACGGGGGATTGACAAGTGATCCTTTGGGAAGTGTTGCGATATGTGTCACATGTCGGTGGAAGAGGACAGAAAAGGTGGGAAGTAGCCATGCTCTACGATCTGAAGCACCAATTGGTCTGATGTGATGCTTTGCCCCTGTTATTGTCCAGAATAGTGTCATATCACGCCCCGGCACATTATGGGGGTGAAGTAGTCCGGAGGCCAGATACTGTGGGGGCGGGTGATGGGCACTGGAGCACCACTGGGGGTTTTCTCTGGTGCGCGGAGGCAGAGTGGCCCATGACCAGCCCAGAAGTCATGGAGGACCAGGGCGCGGCCTAGAGCACCATGCCAGACAACGTGGAGCAGCTGGCTCCGCTGCTCTCATGCATGTCACCTATGGGGCACCTACAGACTTGGGGCTGCGGCGACCCACCTCTTTACATCGGCTGCAACAACACAGCAGAGAAGAGCCAATAGCTGCGGGCATGACGAGCTTCCCGTTTAATTCTACACACCCCCAGCCAGGGCTGGACCCCACTGCGAGACACGCAGTCATATAGGGGGCAACGCCATCTGAGTGCCTCCTACAGGGGACACTGATGAACCAACACACGAGGCCTGCACAAGAGAGGATTGGCGGCAGCCAAGGCCCTTCTATAATGCTCACGCTGTGAGTCCCTCGACCTGTACACCCTGGAGGATGAGACTGGCTAAGGGACCCACATCTTGTGGGAACAAGATGCCCTGAGGCGGAGGACTTTACTCCAGGACCCATGCTGTATCCCACACAACCCCCTACAGTGAGGCCCAAGAACCTGAGGCCTCCTGTGATTGGTTTCAGTGCTGGACACTAGAACCGTAAATCCTTTGCTGCTAGGAACAGCGCATGAAAACGCCTGCAAGTGCAGAGGGCCCGCACCTTGTGACAGCCCACCCTATGACCCCCATTGAAGTGGCAGGGCTGAATACCCCCTAGGAGGAAGTCACAGCAAAACATGGGGCAGGCAGCGCCCACCCACAGGTACCGCACCTAATGAAGACGCGCCACTCCTACAACTATTGTTTATATCTCAGTGGTCAACAACTGAGAGGCCTCCAGGAGACACCGTTTTCCGGTTCAGGGGAGTGGCTGTGGCCTCCACTCTCACCTATCTCGCAGCCCTCCCCCTCACCTGCCCAGTGAACTATCTATGGATACCATGGGTCGCACGAGGTCAACCAGACACCCTGGGGAATATGCCCACTCTGGTCAGACACTTAGCCGCCCTATGTAGAGGAGACCTACCTTGAGGGTGATGAACCTCTGGTGCCACGAGGCTCCTCAGACAAACTTGACAGCATTCTAGTGGCCATCGCATGAGACTTTAGAGACCAAGATCAATGGGATGGCGATTGACAAGAATCTCGTACGCAACGAACATCGTAAATTGGCAGACATTGTGAAAACTAGCGAACCTATCCTTCAAGAGGTGCACCCTCTTGTATATGCGCTCCAAAAACAGGTGGTGTCCCACACCATGGAGGACGCGTTGCTGGATCAGCGAGCTGAAGACACAAAGGGCCACAGCAGGCCTAACAACATCAGACTGGTTGGCCACCCCAAGGGAACAGAGGGGCTCAATATGGTGACCTTTCTTGAACAATAGCTCCGTACAGTGGTAGTGCTTCAAAGCCTGCCCCAGTTCTTCATGCTGGAAAGGTCCCATTGAGTGCGGGAGCGACACCCCCACCAGGGATGCACCCTCCTCCAGTAGTGGCACACCTACTGTTATGTGCAGCCCGCATGAATCGCCCTTTACAACTTGGAAACGTCGAAATCACCTTCTTCCCAGAATATACCCTGGTAGTTCAGCAAAGACGGGCCTCTCATTCTGAGAGAAAGCGCTCCCTCCGGGACTTGGGTCTCCAGTATATGCTGCTGTTCTCGACTCGCCTTAAAAAAAATTCTGATGGCCCCTCATTCTTCTGTGATACGCCACTAGAAGCATAGTTCTGGATCAAGTTTCACTGTGCAGGGGTGGCAGTTCCAGGACTTCCACCTCGCCCCAATGCTGTAATCAGAGGTGCAGGCGCGCTCCTTGGAGATCCAAGGTGAGCCTTGCCTCTGTACACCTGGTGATACTCAATTTATTGGTTTGTTGGGGTTTAGTCACCTGACTGTTGTCAGTGTGCACGGACGGATGGGAAAAGGGGTTGGTTTATTACGACATACTGGACATACTGAGCTCCTCACATTTGTCCTACAAGGAGCACATCACCCATGCCTGGGCAGTGCTGGGCCTCAGGTCAATGTCTTTGCAGCTTGGACCCTCGTGCCAGGCTGCGCTGGGGGCCAAGGGATTCTTGTCATTCATACACACTATATGATGACCATACAGATCCCCTGCTAAACTGTCCTCATCTGGAATGTTAAGGGGATGCACTCAGTCCACAGACGACTCATGATATACTCTTATCTAATAAGGTGGGGGATGGACATTGCATTTCTCCAGGAAACTCACTTGTCAGGGCCCAAACTGACACACCAGCTAGTCCTCCTTTGGCAGGGGCACACTCATATGGATCCGAGCCAGGATCCCCGTCCACTGCGAGTCCCAACACATTAACAAGTGATGGAGCAAGGATTCGCACGTAAAGCGACTTGCTCGTATTCAAGAACCTCGAATAACCTTAATGAACTAAATCAATCTGTTTGTGTTATTAATTTCCCTTTTATTCTGCCACTTTGGGTGTCCCAGTGATGCTTGCCTATGTGTTTACGTATACTAAAACGCTTGCCACTAAAATGGCCGCTCCGTAGCAGAAATTTCTTCTGCGCATGCGTCGGTCACACTCACGTGACATGACGTACTCGCAGTTCTGGTGGGAAAACTTTGCGCTTGCGCACTAGCATTAAAATGGCCGCTTTGTGTTCTCACATGCCGAAGCTTGCCCTGCAGCTTATGCACTGCTGTTCGTCTTGCACTAACATTAATGCTATAGTTAATATAAAGTAAGGGGAGTCATATAGGGATTCCTGGTATACAGTGTATTCATTTATTTCTATGTTCTAAATTGTTTTCCTTTACTTTTCATGTGGCGAGTCTTTTGGGCCGGGGAGGTGTATGAAACCCCATCTTAGAAGTCCCTACTGCGCATGTCACCCTGGCAGAGGGAAGAAAACCTTGTACCAGTGGAACCCAGCCAGCTGGCAGCCACGGTCAAGATGCTCATGAGAACCGACCTGTGACTCAGCAGGACGAAGCCGAGATGTACTGCATTTTGAAACAATTGTAATAAAATCTGTGTGCACCATTGTTAGGTAGAGCACATATCCTGGGAACCCCAAATTCAATAGGCGGCCCCAAAAGATGTAAATTGGGGCTTGTAAAAGTCTAATCCTGGTTGGTGTGTTGACCTGTCCTACTTGAGGACCAATCGAAATTGGGGATTCTTACACTTGCAATATTTGGGGGGTGGTACACTGACCCGAAAACAGTATAACTAGCCTAGGTTTAGCTAGAGAATTTGTCCGACTTGTCCGAATAGCTGACCTGTCACTGACCCAACGCACTCAATAGGTGACTGATACAGAGAGCTGCGGAGCACTCTGTCCGAAATTTCCATAGACCCAAGCGGGGTTTTAAGAACCTTAAGTGCTGGCGGAGCACTTTGCTGGGGAATTCGATAACCCAATCGGGGTTCTGACTAATAGCTACAGAGAGGGTGTAGCGCAGGCGTTGCTACCGAACTGCGGGTGCTGGTCTTTCCTTGATGGTCCTGTCCTGATCCTAATCTGGTTTTCCTGTCCTGTCCTGGGGTGTCCATTCTGCACCTGCTGGCCTACTGGCGACTGTCCTTCCTTGGGGGTTCTCCTGTCCTTAACTGACCCGTGGCCAGGGTTGGTCTTCACACCGTTCTAGGTAAATATAACGCTGGGGGAACCTATTCTGCATCCTTCATTCTTTCTTGCTTTAATAAAGACGTGTTCTTGCATATTGATTTTCCATGTATTTCCTTTTGCACTGATAAATGAAAAAGTCATACATTATAGTTGTTATACTAGCATGTTCCAATTTTCCCCATCCTATAAGTAATCTATCTTACGTACTGTTCATAAAATATAGATGTTCCTTCTCTTTACCCTCCTTTAGCCCAATAAAGTGATTTTTCTCTGGAAAATTAGCGTGTTCCACTTTTACCTTCCCTATAGTTACATATTACCTTTCACGTTTCCTTAGACTGATTAAAAGCTCCCGTGATTTGCTTAATTTCTGAGATATTGTGACATTCTAGTATGTTCCTTATTTTTCCCCGTCCTTTAGTCACTCCACATCTAGTCTAAATTCCTGAAAGTTCTTACTAGCATGTTCCCTGTTCTTACCTTCCTTTAGAGTTTTAAATGGTTGGTCTTATTTTCTTCTTATATGGATAAGTGCTCTTTATAATCTTAGTTATTGATAGTTTACTTGCTGTAAACCTTATGCTTTCTGAACTTGATGAAAACTAGATAAAGGTTTTAAAACTTCCTGAGTATGTGGTTATTATATGAGTGTAAACATAGAAAAGGTATTTTGTATTTTGGTGTCTGCCTTTCTTTTATAGCTAGCTCCCTGATCCATTGTGGTCATAGGTACCCGTAGCGGTGGATTGGTAAGTCGGGTACACTGGAAATACAATAGGAAGGAACAGGGTTACTGGTAGTAGAGTGTAAGGTTACCCGATTAATAAATATGGTGTATTGAGAAAATGTATGGGTCCAATACATATATGGTAAAATTATAGTCGGGTGACCTGCGCGCTCTATCACAAGGGCGGGTGATACCTACTCCTTTGGGTCTGGGTTGCATTTACGCCCCCAATGTTAATCAGTCCGCATTACCGGAAACCCTGGCACCACACCTGGGTATGTCCTTACAGGCTGCTAGGAGATTATTTGTAGACAGCCCCTCCCCACCGCTACTATATTCGCCCGTCTGGAGACTAGCTACGATTTTTCAGCAATGGATGACAGACAGGGACCTTCTGGACGTCTGGCAGATCCACCACAACCAGAGGCGGGAGTATTCATTTTACTCTCCAGTGCACGACCACCACATGCATCTGGATGGGATCTTGGAATCCCCTGCGGTCACTGACAAGGCCGCACAGTTGAATACTTGGCCTGTACTTACTCTGACCACAAACTGCTCATGCTGCCTTTACACTGGTGGAGGCTCCGACTGGAGTTCCTGTTCGACGAGGTTTTCCGTGATTCCCTGCGGGAAACATCCATAACAACGCGGGCATTACCCCGCACTGCTATTACAACGCTGCTATTACAATGCAAGTCGTTACAACGACTTGCGCTGGAGGGCGCTGTAGAATAGGGAATAGTTTAATTTTCTATCCAACACCTTCCCTACTGTCAACGTGGGCTGGATTTGGAATAGAAAATTAAACTATTCCACTATCCAGCGCCCCCCAACGCAAGTCGTTGTAACGACTTGCGTTGTAAAAACTGCTTTTTAATGGCATCCGGGGTAAAAGCCTGCGTTGTAATGCCGTACAACCTTAAGGTGGTGAGTAGGGGACATTGCATGGGCTTACAGTCTGGGGTACACAAGACTCTAGAATATGAGCTTAATAGCCTGGAGACCAGATGCAAGCTGCATCTCTGATGCACCCCTCCTGTCTTCCGGACCCTCTGAAAGCGCGGGCGTCCCATGCGAATACCACACGCTGTCTGGATCATTTCTCCTATAATCCTTTTGTAATACTGTGATTTTTCCCTTCCTGGCACCCAAATACAAAAGCAGAGAGTCAGGAGTGAGTTTTACGAGCCCTCTATTGGAGCCGCCTAGCGCAGGACAAAGAAAGGGAACCCTCGAAACCTGTGCAGCCTAGATCGGAGAGACCGTGAGGCTGCATTGGGTTGCAGTGAGAGGCAGCAGACTGCCTGTGCCGCGGGATCGGCCCTCCTTTCCGGCAGAGTGTGCTTGACAACTCCCCCCTTTTTTGGTGAACCACTGTGGCTTCAGAAGGAGCCAAGAAACGCACAATCAGTGGTACTGGGGGAGACGAGAGATGTGGGCCGACAGGGTTCAGCTACCAGCTTGCTGCCTGAGCCAGGGGGGCCCTGGAGGAAAGGCGGATGCTCATAAGGGCAACTGAACGCAGTGTACACTGAGATGGCAAGCCCGTCTTGAACTTAATTGTGTGGAGCTGCCAGAGGCGAGGGGAGGAAGTGCGTGGGGCTCAACCTTACTGACCAGTGGAAATCAACAGGAGGACCGGCACTAAACAATTAGAAGATACACTCATTCTAGACCACAGTGCACAGCTGCTGCTGGCCCCGTAACACTAGACCTATAGCCATGACATGAGCGCTACACTTTGTTCGCAATCCATTGATGGCCTACCTTTGAGGGGACATTCAGGGGACTCCGGGGTGCCCCCTCTCCCCAGTTACACTAGAATTCCAACTCTCAGGATACGCCAAACACGTATGCCATAACAATGGGGAAACCAAAAGGACCGAAGGAAGGTGAGGAGGCCTATCAAGTAGTCTGCACCACACCACAGCTGCTTCTACAGCAATATCTCAATCATATTCTGTGCAGAAAACTCTGCAGGCTAACTTGGAGGCATTTGCTGAGCTGTTGCAGGCTGTCCTCGACATAGAATCCTCAATGGGCCCAAAGATAGACATGCTGGTTACAGACGTAGGCTTCTTGCGTGAAGACCATAAAAAGCTCAGAGACAGGGTGGACTCCGCTGAATCAATCCTGACTGCGATGTGTCCATCCCTGGTTGAAGCTCAATCTCAGATAAAGGAATTGAAAGACAAAGTGAGACTCCTGAGACAAAAAGCTGAAGATGCAGAGGGACGCACTTGTCACAACAACATCAAACTGGTGGGGCTGCCGGAACAGGTATAAGATCCGAGCAAGGAACTCTTCAATTAAAATTGGCTGCCCAACACGGTGCTCTGAGGTAAAGCATCCACCATTTCTCAGTGGAAAGGGCACGCAGAGTCCCAGCCCGGCCGCCCCATCCCAGCACTCTGCCCAGCCCGGTTGTAGGGTGGTTGTTTAATTGTCAGAACGGAGACAATATCCTGCAGCTTGTCTGCTCCAGGGTCCCCTGGAAGGTGAAAAACGGCAAAGTAATGATATTTGCCGAATAAGCCACAGATGTTCGAAGAAAGCGGTAATCCTTCACAGAAGCTAAGTGACAGCTGCGTCAATTGCACATCCAATACATTGTTGTTTCCCGGACCACTCTGGATCAGGGTGGGGAAAAGATTTTCTCCATTCAAACACCACAAATAGCATGGGATTGGCTGGAGTCCAAGGGTGTGATTACCCGACCAGACAAAAAAAGGAATGACATGGGATGGTTCCCTGCCAGGAGTGGCAAACATTCCTCCCGGTAAAGAGGGCATAAGCCCACGGAGAAGTAGTCTATGTGAGAAAGAGCACAGGTTGGAGCAGCCAGAGAGCAATGAGGGAGACCTGAGTCAGCGAACTTTGGACCACGATAATCAGCCTCCACATTTTCTAGCCATAAAACAATTGATGAGATGATGGATGCCCTAAGCACGGGGCCTGTGGTCACCCCCATAACAGTAGAATTGGTGACATGAGAGTGATAATCACAAATCCCTCATTGTAATTAGACATGGGGTTCCTCACCGGCTTTACTTCTTCATGAGGCATGGGCGACCGTGGGAAGGGCGGTAACTCAGACCTTAGGGGGCTAAGCACAGACGCCTGAATGAACATGTACTTGTCAACGGGTAGACTGTCTATTGCCATTGACCCTCACAATCAGAATGGAGGAGTTACACACACCGGATTGTTATGTGTTTTGTTTGGTGGAGTTTGTTTGCCACCTTGGCTTGGAGATGGGAGTTTTGACAGGACACTTTGGGACAACCGATGAACAAATGGTCAATCAAGACTTAAGTTTGGTTGGGATGATGGGGAGGAGAAGTGTTAGGGAGGGGAGACAGGGGGAATACTAGGACTCAGGACAACATGACACTCAACAAGTATAACCTATTGACGTGAACTGTATGTGGCATGGCCACGCATACAAAACATTATAAAATACATTTATACCTGAAGTGCAGAATGGTGTATTTTGCCTGTCTCCAGGAGACCCATTTATTACTAGGGGGAATTGCAGAAGATAGCCAAAAGAAGCAGAGGCGGCCTGTGCAGGTAAGATCGGTGGGCCGGGTTGGGGGGGATTTCGACGAACGATGATGAGGGAAAATTAATTATTTATTTTTTAATTTCCCCTTGTCATCGTCTGTCGAAATCACCCCCCACTCCTATCTGCACGGGCCGCGGCTGAGTATATGGCACAACATACTCAAGTTACGCCAGAGGGGTGCTGATGTGGATTGCCTCCGGTGTACCGTTTGTCGCACACTGTCATCGAATAGACACAGAAGGGTGCTACATTGTGGTGGAGGGCGAGCTAGATGGTGCTCCGCGTGCTCTTGTGGCAACATATGCACCAACGGCCATTGTACACATTACTCAACCTAGCACACCTATCTACAATCCAGATCCCAAAGCTGTGGTGCAGCGACATTAATTGTGTCTTAGATCTGGATCTTGATAGATCTGTTCCGCTGGTACCAGGGGCCTGCCGCGTCCCATGCAGGTAAGAGCAGTGGGGCCGGTTGGAAGGGGATTTTGACTGACGACCACAAGGGAAAATGAATTATTTAATTTTCCCTCATCATTGTCCGTCGAAATCCCCCCACCGCTCTTACATGCACAGGCTGCGGCTGCCAGGGGCACAAGACTTCGCCAATACTCGCACACTACAATAAAGGGCCTCAATGCTCAAGTGATGGACCTCTGGAGGGATTTACACTCCACTGGGAGGGAATATTTGCATTACACAAACTACACACCAGAACAGATATGATCTTCGGCATGACAGAGGCATGCACTAGGTTGACAAATACAGAATTCCTGTGCCACATAATATCCAGGGCAAAACAAAGGGGATGATGGACGGAGTGTTGAACATTGCAAGCACTTACCCTCAGTGAACTAATCTGGGTATAATCCATCATAATTCTTTAGCTCACTCCGCCACCCCTGTTCAGACATTGCGATATGCAAATCAGTCTGACCTTGTGCCTCATGGGAACAGTCCGGCCCGAACTGACAAGCCATGTCTTCCCTGGACTGGAAACAAACATCCTGGGACCGGTTTCTGGATAATCAGCCGTCACCAGCCAGGTTAGCTTGAATCCAGTGGTAAAGTGAGCAAGGGACCCACTTCTGGGCATACCCTGCCAACGTTGGGCGAACAAAGCAAAACCAAAGGGGATGATGGACAGAGTGTTGAACATTGCAAATCATACTGACACCAGGCAGACGAAAGAACAGGCAGTGCAAATATCTTTGAGAATCCTGGAGGCCATAGGTTAATATCCTTGCAAGAGCAACTCAGCCTTTCATCCATCCAGGATTGATAAATAGGAGTACCATTAAATTAGATAATGATAATAGCTGTTACTTCTACATCAAAAGACAAATCACCTTGTGATGTCTACTTTAAATATGAGATTGTTTCAAGACCTAACCTGCTAATAACATCACAATTCATGTAAGAAAAAGGGGGTGATAAAAAGTGTAGCAAGTGGCCCTGCATGTCAATGGACCCCTTTGCCTATGAGCTATCCTCACTCACAGTGCATCTGCCCATGAGGCAGAAGGACTATAGACACAGCTGAATTCAGATAGTGCGCTGTGTTTTTGGCCACATGCAGTGTTTTTTTTTAACACAAATTCCCAAAACTAGAGCTTGTTTGCACAAAACTAGTAAATCAATTGATCTGACTGACACGAGGACTACTCTTCCTGTTTGTCCATATGGTGGACCCAGGTTAGGGAAATCACTGGCAGAGTCCCTGCATACTGATGGTCTGCATGCTTGCATCCTCCTGATGATGAGTTACTAGGTCAAGGGTTTCCAATGGTGGATCTAGCTAATGCTTCGCCATCCTAAAACCATTGGTTCCACCATAGCAAAATGACGCATGGAATTGTGAGTGTAGGAAGGTGGAAGTCCCATCAATATTTAACACCAACACAACTAAACTCTAAATCAACCACAAAGTTTTAGACCTATGTAAACTTGCTTCTTCTGTTGTACACAACACAGAATGCTTGAAAAAAAGTTGTCCAGGTTGTACATTTACGCAAGTCCTATTTCTTCAGCAAAATCACTAAGCATTCAATTTGTTTGCAGGGAGTATGCAATGCCCACATGGTCAAATCCTCCTTTCCAGTCGCTAAGAAGAATTCTTTATTTGATGGTCGCTCCTTGCCTGCTTCCTCAACATGCTTTGGAGACTTTTACTGAAGACATGCCCCTGTTTCTCATAGCTCCTCCATCGACTCTGAAAGTGTAGAGGGTGATGCACCATCTGGAAATGCCCTCAGTGCCATGCCAAATACCCGTGGCGCGATCTCCACAATGTCTGTAATCTGTCTTCCCAGCCCACCACTCAAATTACTTTCATATTTCACTGTACTAACTCACCACTAATCATTTTATGGGTTCCGGAGTAGCGTGCTACTCGCCAAAAAAGCACTTCAACACCCCATCGGGGTTATGAGCTCTATATAAATGCATACCTTTTTTCCCTCTTCTATCCCTCTGCTATCCTTTTTAATCCAAATAACTGACTAATATCCACCACTCAAATTACTTTCATATTTCACTATACTAACTCACCACAAATCCTTTTGTGGGTTCCCGAGTAGCGTGCTACTCGACAAAAAAGCGCTTCAACACCCCATCGGGGGTAACAAGCGCTATATAAATGCAAACCTTTTTCCCTCTTCTATCCCTCCGCTATCCTTCTGAATCCAAATAACTGACTAACCTATCGACCACTCAAATTACTTTCATATTTCACTATACTAATTCAACACTAATCCTTAATGGGTTCCGGAGTAGCATGCTACTTACCGAAAAAGTGCTTAGACGCCTCGCCAAGGGTAGTAAGTGCTATATATATATGAAATTACAATACAATACAGATTGATGCAGATAGTTTTATTTATACCGTAAATGGCATGTGCCCAAATGTCCCCGCTTGCTCGGTGTTGTTGCTCAAAACTAGTACTGGTAACAATCACTCTCATGACTTGGAATAAATGTATCTCAACGCACTACAACAGGTCTGCAGAGGCTTTTCCACACATTTCTTATCTAAAATGTAAAAAGCATGCGAAAAATAACAAATGTATCTTGAATGGAAAAGTATGAGAAGAGACATTGAGTGGCATAGTGATCATAAGTGCTGTAGGCTGGGTAAATTCTAGGATCCTTTTGAAGGTTGTCTTTTACTACAAAACAAGGGTATTTTGATGTAGCAAGGGTGTCAGGGGATCAAGTGTAAGCAAAGATAAAGGGTCCCCATCCCTGATTTGGTAATAAACAGTTATAACTATAACTGAGGTGCTGTGGGCCCTCCTGCTCAGACACCTTTTGAGCGATGCAGTATACTATTGATAGTTATATTCCTCACTTGCTTGTAATAGGGCCTATGGCACTCTTAATACACTGCGTAGTGCAATTTGGCTCCAAACACTTTAATAAGAGATGTGTGTGTGTGTCTCTCTCTTATCTGACAATGCATTGAGTAATTTTCACACGGTTCGTAAAGTTCAAGAATACAATACACGGGGCTTTAAGTGGGCCAGGTTGTGCTCAGCACCAGCAGTTTTAAAAAGCAGGTGCCGAAACAGGTCTCTATCTGGCTATCCATTTTTGACCTCACCCTCAGAGTGGGGGAAAAAATATTGCATCAGCATCAGCACCACCCTTCACTGCCTGTGTTGTAAGTTCAAAGAGACTCGTTATTGTTCTTGCACAATCTCTTCACTTCAGAGCATTTTCAATATTCTATACAAGGAAGCCATAGTCCTTGCTTATTTATCTCATGCAACTAACAGCCGGTGTCAAAGCCAATTGCCCTGGCTTGTTGTAGGTATGTTACTTGCCATATTATTTATCCAGATGCAATGACAAAAACAGCAAAATACCAGTCGGGCAGCTCACCATGCTAAGCACTGATTTCTAGCTTCAGTGTTTTTAAAAGCCACGCCCTTAATTACACAGCCCGCGCCCCTTTAACACCCCCCCCCCTCCCCCCACCTATATTTTTCATCTCACTTAAAGCCTTGTCAATACCCATACACACAACTAAATATTTAAACATTACTGACTTCTTGCCGTGGCCAGAGGTCGAATCAGACGTCGAGCGCCGGGTATTTATGACCTGCCTGAAGAGACTGAGGAAGCGCTGGAGGAGCGCGCGTGCGTGACAGGCGGGAGATACCAACTGGTTGACCGGCCGGAGCCAAACGTTCGCCGAAGGCACTTGTAACCGATAAACCCCTGACGCAACCGGGCACGTGCCGTACACGCGAGATTAAGAGGAGTGGGCCGCGCACGCCTTGAGAGGGATTTGGCGGGAAATTTGCGGCAAGGCGCGTGCGCACCACGATTGATGACACCGGAAGAACTACGCACTGCAGGTTAGGAATGAGGCCGCGTGACACAATGGGGCCCTCAACTGCGGAACGTGGTAAACGAGCCATATATTAGGACCGGAACTCGTCACTCGGCGACACCGCCAGCCAATCAAAGCCCAGGTTCATCGGGCGTGAATGATTGGTTCTGAAGAGAGCTAAACGGTCTTTCTAACAGGAAGTTTATTTAAGCACTACTTACCCACGCAGGTCTCCATGCTAGAAGCAGGAAGAGCGCAACTAAACCTGGACTTTAGTCTGGGCGAGTGTGGAGTTGGGGCGGACTACCGCTTCATACAGTTGGGCGGAGCTATTCTTAGTGCCAATACAAGAAAAGTGAGTGATTTGTGGTGTATTTTATACATGATGTTTTACTGGATTTTGCACCGTTTATATGATGCTCATAGAGATCTTTCAAAAGAGAAAAGAGTGATTTGAAAATTCCTTCTATGAAATATTTTTAATTCTATCTTCGGAAAGACACTCCTGGCTGAATGTTGGCCAAAAGTACGTTTCCAGTCTGTTCAAGGAAATATTGTGCTATTTGCTTGTTGGAGGCTGCACACTTGTAAATCACTCTGGACATTGAGCTTACTGGGTTAAATGCATCTGGCTTTTGGATGTATGAATGGAAAGTCTCAGGTTTGATTTCTATTGCATCCTTCCTCCTGCAAATGAATGAGTGCCATTCAGTTGGCAATACTGGTCAGGCTACCGGGCATTTTGTTGGGCTGGCAGAGTGGGGGCTAGTTTTGTTGCTGGGCACCTGAAGGCCACTTTTCTACTTGCAGTATGTTGAAGATGACTCTCTGGACACTTCATCGGTGAGTAGTAGTAATTTTATTGTAGAGCACAGCTAGAAACAACACAGTGCCAGCTGACCAAATTACTAACTGAAACTCTCAGAATATTAGAATAGAATAGAGAATACACACAGGTATTCTGGAAGGGTACAGAAAGAAAACATAGAAGAAAGCACACACGAAATACATAGCCCATATTACAATAAGTAACATGTACAACACACCTTCCTGAGAGAAAAGAAATAAAAAAAACAATAAATAAATACTATAAATATATGATTAACAACAATAATCATTAAGATATGCTGGTGGTCTGCGACTCCTTGTGACTCTGGTGTTTGTAGACAAAGAAGAATCCTGAAAATTAAGAAGGTTGTTAGAATTGATACTAGAATCACAAGTATTGTTTAAGTTACAAACATCACCATCACCTATACTCCTTCTTCTGACGGGAACAGACGATATGGTAGTATCATCCATAGTAGACAACATGTAACCACTATTACCACTGTTAACTGGAGAGTGATAAGACTTTACCAACTACATCCTTACAACCAAAGGATTGTTTTGATAAAGAGCAACACGACGAAGGTTACATTTCTCACCATTGGTCAACACAACATAGTGAGGAAACACTTCTTTAACACAAAACAGTCCTTTAAATTTAGATAAACCTTTTGAAATTCTTCCAGGTTTTACTTTGACAAGATCACCTTTAGAAATATGAGAACCCACATTTTTTTGAATGAATGATAGGTGAGGAGCCAATGTTCCCTCTAATTTTTTTCCTCAGTGTAAGGTTTCTGTGCACTGCCGCCAAGGCTCTGTGCACCAAGAACCCAACCGTGCGAATGGGTACAGCGAGAAGGGTTCCTGCTTGATTGTGCAGATAACTGACCTAGGTACTGGAATGCAGGAGGCCTTGTGATGGGGAAGGCAGGGCCTGACTGAGAACCCAGAGCAGCCCTGGTGATTTTTTTAGAAGGGGTTGGGGGGAGGGGGCAAGTGTCAACCACTGCAGAACAAAACTGATCCCCAGCACCGCTGCTTTTGTTACTGGGGCCGATATTGGAGCATCACTGCAAAACTGCCCCCAGTAACAACACCGTCCCCCACTGCTCCTAAATGGGCCCACACCCTTCCAGTATCCTGCTACAGCCAGTCTGGCCCTGGGGAAGGCCTTTCTTGTTGGTGACTGACATACACTGGTTGTGTCATGTTGGAAATTAACAGATGCAGTGCAGAGCATCTGCAACCACAACAAAGCTACACTAATATATATTAGTAAACCAGGGCAACCTGCCTCAATCCACAGTGCCAGTGAACCTCTGCTTTCCTAACTAACTACACAGCCGCAACTGAGGGACATCTTCAGCATTTTAAGGGCCCTAGGCCAAATGTATTTAGGGGTCCCTGTGCTGATCCCCTTTGAATTTATGATTCCGTTTCAGCTCTCTCGTGTCTTCTTTGGCCAGATCACAAACAGTGCACAGACACATGGGTTCATATTCTAAATGTGTTTATAGTTAATATTCAGGGATGGTGATGTATTTTTCCAATATTGTAAAATAGTAGTGGCTCACTAATACTACTGCAAATAGTCACTGTGACATCCTCCTATTTCTCATATCTGAGATCCTGTTAGGATCTAAAAGAAAATGTTTTATGAATGCTGCATGCAACCAAAACACATTTGTCACAAACTGTCTGTAACAGACTCTCACACATTACCCAGATTTAAAATAAATTAAAAGAATATGCTATTTGCAACAATCTGTTTAAGAGTTATTCAAGGTAAGCAGGGCAAGACTCTGCAGAACAGAGTCGGCTCTATGGGGGGTCCCTCCACTCACTCTTCAGAAATGATAATCATTAGTTCACTTATCAGCTCTGCAGATGCTTTCCTGGATACGCAGGGGGAGGAATGTGCATAGAAGTCCACCACGTGTGCTTTTAGAATCACTAATGTATGTTAGTTATTCTGAAAGCCTACATGGTTCTTTTAGGCTTGTTCAGGGCTTTAAGTGAGATGAAAAAACTGGGGGGGGGGTCTCTCAAAGGGGCGTGACTGATGTAATTAAGGGTGAGGATTAAAAACATATGAGCTAAAAATCTGTGCTTAGCATAGTTTGCCACATGATTGTTATTGTGCTGCCTCGGTCATTGCAATCAGATATGCTGTATTGTAATTGCATTTATATAGTGCTTGCTACCTATGATGGGGTGTTGAAGAATTTTTTGGCGAGTAGTATGCTACTCTGGAACCCATAAAGGATTAGTGTTGAATAAGTATAGTGAAATATGAAAGTAATTTGAGTGGTGGATATTTTAGTCATTTATTTGGATTGAAAAGAATAGTGGAGGGAAAGAAGAGGGAAGGATTTAGAAATATATATATATTTTATATAAAACTCTGCACAACTATCCTTCTAGTAGGGAAAGAAAGCATCTGCAAGGATTTCCTTGGGGATCTTAAAATGCCAAAGCATGAACCTGCCAATTTTTGGACTTGTGTCTCCATGTGAAATTCAGCATTTATTTGAAAACACATGTTAAAATACCGAGTTATGTGGGGTTTTGCATGTTAATCCTGCATTTAGACATGTGCTCCATTGCAAGCACTGCTAAACTGATTGAACAGCATAACTTGCTTGCAGCATAACTTGCTTGCAAAGAGCCACTGTTACCCCTCTATGTTGGTGCGATTTCTCCAGTTGCCCTAATGACAGCTACACTGGGCACCGAGACAGTAAGCTTTTATAGGCAATTCAGCTTATTCACCATTTCCCATTGACTCCTATCCGTTATAACGGAATGCAGAACAAACAGATTCGCTCTAAGAGATACAAATATACAAAGGGGACCTGAGGTAAGGAGTGCGATGGTGCAGATATCTTATCATGGGGAGGTAGTCCCTCCTGGTAGATTTGTGTGTATGTGTTGCTGGGAGAGAGACAAACGTCACAACACCCAAATTGGAGATCAATGTCCTAATGCTTGACTGGAGTACCTTTTGTTTATTCAGCATTCTTTTAAAAAAAAATGTTTTAACTTTATATCTCAACCCGTTCCCCCTCAAAGGCGTTACTGATTTCTGTACCAATAACTCTTTTAATACACCATGCCTTAGTCTATGTAAAGCATGACTTGGAGATTCTGGTGGCCTACCAAACAGAAAAAAAATATTTACCTTTACTTCAGCTGAAAAAAAAATCTAATAATCATATTTCCTGTCCCTTTTTTGTGGGATTATCGTCGGTTTCTACTGCTTCCAATATCTTTACTCTTCTGGAGAATTATTTCAGGAAATAGCCCCATAACTGTCCAAGAAATACTTGGCACAACAGCTGTAAACTAAGCATGCTATTCCGGATGAGACTTCCAGTGCTTTTGGCAACAGTTGGCACGAGGTCCCCAGAGGCACCCCTGTTCCCCGCAGGCGTACAGAACAGGATGAATCTCAGGTGGACATGTAAATATTAAAGTCCAATACAGAGAGTCATCAGAAGAATCTGTGAGTATAACAAAAACTGCATACGTACCTTGCTCTAGCAAAACTGTCCTCCTGAAGGTTCAATACAAGGCTGTTGTAGCTCAGATGCACTTTGTTTTGTGAATCGTTTTTGTAATATATAGTACAACAAGTAACATTATACCTACAACAAGCCAAGACTATTGGCTTTGTCAATGGTTGTTAGTTGCATAAGATACATAAGCCACAACTAGGGCTTTGTTGAATCTAATATTGAAGATGCTTCAGTTCTGAAATGATGAGACTGAAAGAACTATAGCAAGTCTCTTTACAGTTACACCAAAGGCTTTGAGCAGTTGCACTGCTGCAGATTTAAGATTTACCCTGAGTGTGAGGGCAAAAACGAAGAGCCCGATAGGGACCCGTACCAGCAGGACCGACCACTTAAAGCCCAGGGCTTGCTGCATTCCTTTTGTAAATAGAGCGTGGCTGTTGGCAGATTGTGTGCATTTTTGAAAGTACACATGTTAATTGCAGCGCAGTGTATAGGCATGACAGGCGCTGCAGTTAACATGAATACTTTTAAAAAATGCACACAATCCGCCTGCAGCCACGCTCTATTAAGAAAGGGCACTCAACAAGTCCAGAAGCACGTTGTGCGCTTTCGCTATCACTAACATATATTAGTGATTGTAAAAGCACACGTCATGCTTTAAGGCTTGCCGCGCTCTATAAACAAAAGGCACGCAGCAAGCCTAAATGCACGACATGTGCGTTCACAATCACTAATATATGTTAGTGATTGTGAAAGCACAAGTCGTGCATATAGCATTACCAATACCCAAAGAATGGCACGCCATGTACTGACCTCGGAAGGATAGCAGAGGGAGTTGGACTCCTCAGAAATAAAAGCTGTAACCAGACTGTCACCCCTGATGTCAGCAGTGAACAGTAAACTCACTGACCTGTCTTAGCGGTGAGATAAGCCCTGGAACAGATTTTGCCGGTGGTCGCCGAGGGGCAGGTGGTATACAATAAAGAGAAACACACCCCTAGGTGTGATCTGTAGATAGACGGTCGGTAATATGTGCATGCTTGTTAAGGATGAGCCGTGGGGCTGAGGGATTAGCAGGGTCTCCGTCCTATGGGGAAACAAGCAACCCTCTGTAAAATGCTCAGCGGGAGGTGCGTACTCCCACCTCAAGTATCCAATATATTCTTGCACTGTCAGCCGTCTGATACGTGAATTCTCACTACAATCCTCATATTCTAGGGATGTGCAATGCATGAGGGAGCCATGCTCCCCTTCATATGTCAGTACAGGGATATTCCTGAATGCTCTTGTATTCCAGCCATGTTGCTCCTTTATCCCTGCACTTTCGCGTGTGCCTGGTGTTTGTAAAATCAGTGTTCCGGCTCACCTAAGTGATAGAAGATATAGATGTGCCCTTTCTTCATAGAGATCGGCTGGTGCAGATTGTCTGCTTTTTAAAAAAGTATTCATGTTGATCGCAGTGCCTGTCATGCTTCTACAGGGCGCTGCGATTAACATGAACACCTGTCTCTTAGGGGATGTGCTGTGTGGGTGTGCGCTCCATAAAAGACACTGCGCGCTCGGAGTGTAATAGCTGGGTGCGTGCCCACGCAAGCACCTTCCAGGGAACAGTGGTGAGGACTCAATATGACCACCTTTAGAAACCCACTCTTTGAACCAGCTAGGAGTAAGTTTAGTATTAGGTAGTCTGCCACGCATCAACTCAAACAGTGATTTTTCATTTGAACCAGGTGTCGTGGTACAATAGGCCCAAACCATATCTTGAACCAAATCATGAGCAAAAACACCACTAGAACAAGCCATTTGAATTATACTTTTGACCAATCTGTTAGACCTTTCTCATAGGCCGTTACCCTGTGGATTGTACAAAGATGTGCGATGATATGTGACACCACAACTAGATAAAAAAAGAACACATGTTATGGGACACAAGCTGAGTACCATTATCTGTGATGAGAACATTTGGATATCCCTCTTCTTGAAATAGTACTTTTAAAAATGTAATGGTACTTTCAGTAGTGATATCCTTGACAAAACTAACTGTAAGCCATTTTGAAAACACATCAATGGAAACAATGGCAAAACGTTGACCCAAAGGTAGCTCTTTTATTGGTCCAATAAAATCAAGACAAATGCTATGCCATGGACTACCAGGATTTGTTAAATGACCCATGGAAGAACCAACAGCGACCTTAAGCCTTTTTTCACCTTCCTTACATGCTGAACACTTTTCAATCCACGAAGACACATGTGAATCCATGCCAGGCCACCAAAAATTGGCTTTAAGTCTCATGTATAAGTAACTTTTAATGGTTGTACAGCGCTCTGATATCCGTCAGGATCTTGTTCGCGCTCTATAAAACTTTCAAAATAAATAAATAAATATGCTGAGTCAATGTTTGTCCCAAATGTCCTTCATGGGCAATGTCAAGTAACTTTTCTCTTAAATTAGAGGGAGAAAAACATTTGTTACCCCGCATGAGAATATTGTCTCCACAAATTGATAATTCATCAAGAACTTTTAAAAAAGGACGAGCCGAAATATGAACACAACTCTCCCATCTGGAACCCAATTTAATAAGAAGAATAACTTCTTTGAGCATATGGTCGTTGGCCATAGCTTTGCACAAATCATCTTGTGTAAAAGTGCCTTTGCTGAATGCTAAAACATCTTGAACATAAGCAACGGCCTCTTCTTAATTATCCAACTCAAAAGAAACATCATCAAGGTCCTCCCACTTAATAGGAAGTCTAGACAGACAATCCGCTTGGAAATTTCGCCAACCCTGTACATGAGAGATCTCATATTGGTATTCTTGAAGTTTAGCAGCTAATCTGGCTAACCTAGGAGAAACCTTGCCTGCACCACCAGGAGACAAAATACGAATTACGGGTTTGTGGTCAGTCTTGAGATGGAATTTGGTGCCCCATAAATAAGTGCGGAAG
The DNA here is from genome assembly GCF_964261635.1 of Lissotriton helveticus. Classification (NCBI taxonomy): domain Eukaryota; kingdom Metazoa; phylum Chordata; class Amphibia; order Caudata; family Salamandridae; genus Lissotriton; species Lissotriton helveticus. Next base: position 54,534,521 of record NC_136070.1, on the reverse strand, counting down.
TACTGGACACCCCAAGCAGCTGCTAACGCCTCTTTCTCAATGACAGAATAATTCTGTTCTGAGGACATGAGAGTGCGAGAGGCGAAAGCAAATGCTCGCTCCCCATCAGTGTATTTCTGCAATAGAACAGCACCCAAACCAGTGGCACTTGCATCGACCATGATAACAGAAATACGTTTTGTGTCGAATGGAGCTAAAACATTGGCTTCACATATTTCTCTTTTGATTTGCTTCAAACAAGAATTGTGTTCACCTTCCCACACACATTTTGCACATTTTTTAACAGTAGTCTCAAATGTAACATCTTGTGAGAGAAAGTCTTCACAAATTTGGAGTAATATTCTATCAACCCCATGAACGACCTGAGCTGGTCCTTATCAGTGAGACATGGGGCCGAATGATTTGCTTCCAAGAGATTTTTCTTGGGTTTGACTCCCTGTGCTGATATTTCATAACCAAGATACTCTATATGTTGCACAACAAAGGAGCATTTCGCCTTTCGCAAGGTAAGGCTGGCTTCTAAAATCCTGTGCAAAACATCCCTGAGTACAAGATTGAGATCAGCGATGGAGTCTCCAAACACAAGAATGTCGTCTTGGAAAAACACTGCCTTCAGAATTCCTTTGAAAATTTCTGTAACCATGTATTGAAACACGCTGGCCGCTGAAATTAGACCAAAAGGAAATCGCGTGAACTGAAACGTACCTTCTTTAGTTATGAATGCAGTAAGATGTTTAGACTCCTCATGGAGTCTTATCTGATGGTACGCGCTCTTAAGATCTAATTTCGAAAAGAACTTGGCTCCTTGCAAAGTAGATACTACTTCTCCAATATTTGGTAGAGGAAAGGTATCGGCAACAACTCATTTGTTTAAGGATCTTAAGTCCACACAGCACCTCAATTTTCGTCCGATTTTTAAGTATTAACAACCGGAGACACCCATGAGGAAGCTTCAACAGGCTCAATTACCCCACTTTCATTCAACAAGGATTTAACATCATCCCTAATCGATAAAGGAATTCTTCTGAGTTTATGTTGGATGCGAAGACTATTTTTTTCAACTGAATGAAGTGTGAATAACCTTTCAATTCACCTAACTCATCATCGAATACAGACTTAGTTTCCTGTAATATAACATCTAAAGAATAATCATCAATAATCATGACTTGAGAGGGTGCTCTGGGAGTAATGATAATATGTCAATCATATTGATGGACCCATCCTAGTATAGGAGGGCTATCAACAGAGACATAAATCCTACCATTGATGGATCTGTTTTTGAAGAGTATATTTTACTTAAAATACCTTAAAATGTCAATGGTGTCTCCCTGATACCCAGTTGGAGATATGCCACGTTTAACTAGAGATGTAATTCCCCATTGACTTTCCAACAAGGATTGTGGAATAATGGTTATGTTGAACCAGTGTTCACCATTAGGGACACTTCCCTACCGTCAATCATGAAAAGAGCTTTAGGTCTGTTTTGTCTCTTATCATCATCAGAAAAAACATCTATATCAATAGCTAACAATCTGTCTCCTTGTTTATTGGTTTCACCCATTGAGTCTTTACACATTTTAGAAAAATGTCTTAGACGACCACATTTTAAGCATTCTTTGTTCGAGGCAAAACAAAACCTAGAGTCTGACGTGTGACCTTTACTGCCACATTGTGAACAAAATTTGTTTGTAGGCTTTGAGGAAGAATTTGTATTATTGTATGGTCTAATTTTATTCTTTCTTAATGACGGCAACTGATTCATTCTTGGTAGATGAACTTTGGGAACCATTGCTCTACTGCCTCAAACCTAGTGTGATTATCCATACCTCCCCTATTTCCTGAGTTCCCTGGGCGGCTTCTCATTTATCCTCTACCACGCTGATACTGTTGACCTCGCAAAAGTGGGCACTCAAAACGCCAAATGTTCAATCTCCTTACAATAAGCACACTGATCAGAAGACAAAGTAGCTTGAGGGAAAGAGGGTGCGCCAGGATGAAACATCGCACGTCCAACTCTACCACCACCTCTATAAGATGGCCCATAAATCTGAGCCAGCATCACCTTTGTTTTTAAGTCCTTGCCTTTTTATCCTCCTTGCCCTTGTCTTCCAATTCCTGACGTTCATAATACTGGGCCATAGTCAAGAGGGAAACAGGGGAAGACGTAGTCCATGAACTCTCGCTGGCCTTTAGGCAACTGGCTATTCCTGGCAACATGTTTGTGACAAAATTGTCAACGAACAGATGCTTGCTCGTGTCATCTATCAATGACTGCCCACTAAAATCATGGAATGTGTCCTCAAAACTTGTAAAGATATCAGAAATCTACTCATCCGCTTTCTGCTTACAGGACGCTAACATAGTTCAATCTATCTTTTTAGGAGGTATAAAGGTATTCAGTTTAGTTATTATAGCCTTTGGGAGGTCTAATATCTCTTGTTGCGGTTTCTGTGCAGGTTCCCTTCCTACATCTTTTCTCTCTATTTCTGCCCAAATGTTTGCAAAAGCTGTACGATCATCTACTTTACAAATAGATCTCTACATATCGGGGTAAGATAAGCCCAAAAAACATATCAATATCAGGCAAAGTCATAATGCAAGAACTAATAGCTCCTTCAACTTCTTCATAAAAAGCAACCGGATTTTTTCGCGGGTCAGGCAAAGCAACTTTAAAAGCCATGACATCTGCTCTACTCGAAGGAGTATAGACCCAATTATAAAGAAAATATCCCTTCCCAACAGTTGAATCTTTATTGTCGCTTGTTCCCGCACCCCTAGGAGGGACATATAAAGGCGCATCTTCACGCATTGGTTTGCCATGAACTACAATATCCTTATCTGTCCCTGGAACTTCCTCCTGCGGCACGGGGATCTGAGCTGTTTGTTCAGCTGCAGCAGCTGCCTTTTTCTCCTCTCGCAAACGGAACGCATCAGTTCGTAGTTTAACCACACGTGCAATTAAATCGGCCACCTGGGAAGGAAGAAAAAGACAGTCACTCAAATGTTTATGATCAGTTTTTATATCAACAGGGTCTAAGTTTTTGGAGTGTTTCCTGAAATTTTCTATTACTTCTCCAGTAAACTACTCTACAAAATATAACTGCTCTGACTCCGGCCTTTGCTGAACATTTGCTATAATGTCTAGAGCAGAGGTGTCACCAGGAGCTGCTTTACGAGCAGCAAATCTGAGAGTGGCCGCACGGTCAGTGGTCAAAAAGGAGCGAGTCTGTTGTTTAGTGTTTTTTTCTGTCCCTTTCTGACCTGAGTGAGATTGATCGTCATCAGAATCATCCTCGGGGGCAAAGGTTAAAGCATATAGAGGTGGAGATCGATCTAACAAAATTGAATCGTCCTGTGGTTTATTAAGTAGAGGATAGAGAGGGCGCCGGACAGGGTATTGGCCATTTACCTGTAGACGACGCTACAGCCCTCTTTCTCTTTTATTTCCTACATTTCTTTATTTTTCATTTCCTGTGCTTTCATATAGATGTTTTTGCACTGTTGTTTATCTACTAAAGCTTGCTCTTTCCTCACTCTCTCATGCACTTCTTTCTCCCACATTCGTACACAGTCAAACATATTTTGTCTACTTTTGCCCTTAAACATAAATTGTTCCACATACTGAATCTTTCTAAGATCAAATGACCCATTTATTGGCCATTGTAAATCAGGATCCCTTTTAGTGTATTTATTCCACAATGCACTATATATTATGGAAGAAACACAGTTTTTAATGTACATATACCTATTTGGTGTCCCCTCAGGGGGAGCCGGCTGACTTTGTTTTAAATCCATGTTGGTACCTCCAAGAAAGCAACACATCCTTCGAAGCGTGCTTGAAACCCTAATTAAATCATATAACATGACCACTGTAAACTACGCGGACGACACGCAGCTTCTTCTCTCTTGGGAGGGCGAAGATTCCATCCCCTTAGAAGCTTTTCACAACTGTCTAAGAGACACTGCGAGCTGGCTGCACAGAAACTCCCTCCAGTTTAACTCCTCGAAAACTGAGGTTCTGTTTTGCCCGGCGAGCCGAATACCGCGCCCTCTGCCTGCTGAGTTTTGGCCCCCGGAAAACTCTAATAACCCGCCACCGGTCACTAGTGTCCGCAATCTGGGCGTCATGCTTAACCACCAACTAAGCATGGAAACGCAGGTTTCAAGAACAGTCGCCACCTGCTCAGGCCTCTTGCGCTCACTGCGCAAAGTCTTACCTCTATTACCATCTTCTGCCCGAGCACTGATAGTCAGGTGTACTATTCTTAGTCGCCTAGACTATTGCAATGCGCTCCTGTTTGAATCTCCTGCGACACTATTGGACAGACTCCAACGAGTTCAGTCGGCAGCAGCCAAACTGGCCCTTGGCTGGACCAGGAGATCCTCGGCCACTGCAGCACTGGCCGAGCTGCACTGGCTGCCGCTGAAGCAACGCATTGCCTTTAAAGCCCTCTGCCTGGTCTTTAAGGCACTACACGGTGCCGGACCCAGGCCTCTCCAACGTCTGTTCTCGTGGTATACTCCCACCAGAACACTTAGGTCGACAACTGCCTGCCTTGTGAAAGTGCCCAGATGTAAGAAGGCCAGGACTGGGGGAAGATCGTTCAGAGTAGCTGCTGCCAAGTTGTGGAACAGTCTGCCTGTCGATATTCGCCAAATCCCCCATCTCCTTCCCTTCAGAAAACGAATTAAAACCTGGCTCTTTCCCCCGTCCCTTTAAATCCCTAACCTTTGTTCAACTTCCGTCTAAGAACCTTAGGAGTAGCCAACAGCGCCAGGATACCTGCCAGGTGACAGTCGCGCTTTATAAATATTTTAAATAAATAAATAAATAAACAGGCATGACAAAAATATTATTATAAATATAATATTATATCAAAAATAATACTTATCGCAAATACAGTACCGTTCAAGAATTCACAATTTAGAGAAAAATCTCCACATTGCCTGCCTATATAAATTGCAATTTATATATTAAACCAGAATCTTGGCCAAGTAAACCCAAAACAAAAAGTGTTGCTTTTAGCGACCTTACCAAGCCAAAGTCTCCAGCCTTCAACTGCCAAGCTCTGAATCGACCTAATGGTCATTGTAAGACGAACGCCAAAGGGATCTCAGTCGGAGACCGGCAACACCCGGAGGGTCAATTCGGGAAAATCGGTAAAGCACTTCGGTCTGCTTCGACAAGGGTCTCCTCATGCAATGTACATCCTTAGCGAGATTCCAAACCTCCGTCGAGCCCACTCCATCAGGCATCCGAGTCGCCAATGAGCCCTACGTGACGGGTGCCAATTTGTGGGGGTGAGCCTTTTCAGGGGCCCACCGGTGCAGGGGTTCACCCTTCTTTGCGCACTGGTCCTTTAGACTGACAAAATAGAGATTGGCACAAAAGCTGTAATATTAAAGCAATATTTTATTAACACTCATGAGTGGAACTGCATCGATACATAACCCTTAGGCATTGTGTGAGGCAGTCCATGGAGCCCAGAAACCATGGTGCTTTTACACTGTGATAGTTGCAGTGTAAGCATGGAGGTTCAAAAAGAGGCGGTACACGTGTACACACGAATAACTATTCACATATAAGGGTACATGAGAATCAGTTAGTCAACAGAGTGGGAGGAGTTAAATAGTTGCTGACATCAATTAAAATAGCCTGACAGTTAAGTCTGTAACAGGTGCATTCTAGCAGCTACAGGCCTTTCTGAGCATGCACAGTGCTCAGGCTCAGTGCTGAAGGAGTTAACTATAGATGATGACTCAGGCGTAATAGAGAAGCAGGCAACAGCGAAGACGGGGAAGCACATGGCAAACACATGGCTAACTAAAATGGATGCCACAAGCAAAATGGCTTCAGCTCATGCTAACAGCCATCTCTGCTAGTTTCCACAAAGGGAAATACAACAGGATAGGGTACTCTCCCAAGTTACTGGAAATAGAGTTTTAGAATGGTTTGGTGGCAGCCTTTGAGAATAACTGAGAGTGGGCATGGGAGGTTCTAAATCATGGACTTTTGAGCATTTGTGTAACCTTACTTCATAGGTCTCACTTGCCAACAAGGATTATAAGTAGGTCTGGGTGGTGAAAGGGTGTTTTAAGACGTGGGCCCTTGTAGGCATATAGGTTCCCTAAGTACACCATATCACAACTTTGGATCATTCACAAAGCTACTACTTGGCTTCAGATGTTTGGAATATGTGCCTGCTCTGGTAGCTCCGTTTTACTATTGCAGCCACTCCAAAAGCTGTGTTTGACCCCATGGGCACAGTTTCAAGTCCTGCCAGGCTGAATTCTTTTGAGGTTGATAAAAGAGTACCACTGAGTTAATTAACAATAAACGTCTGTTTTTCAGCACCAAGGTACCTCAAGGGGTCAATGCGCACTTTATAAATGCATATTACGGAATGTTTCAAAGTATATTATTCCATATATTTTAGGTGCAAATTATAAATCGCTTGGTCTGAGGGATAGTCACTATTATCTCACTGTAACATATTTATTTGATATGAACACCCCAAAAAGCACACTACATCTGGATTATTATTGCTTTCATTTATTCATCTAATATTTTTTGTCTATTCCTGGAAATTTCACTCCATAATTCATTTATTCAACAGCAGCTAATTTTTTGTATTTTATTTTGTATCTAACAATCACTCAACTTGTTTGAAGTATCTCATATCACCTATCAGAAGACCTATGCAAGCTGATTGCTCTGAATAAGAATAACTCCAAATTAAATTCATCCATGAAAACTGTTAGTAATTATGTACGAATTCCTCATGCACACCCATATTTACCGTGTTGTCTTGCTTTCGTGGTCCATATACTAATGCTTCAGAGCCGTAAATGTTTCTTAAGGATCACTGAAATAATATCGAGGGACAGAATATCGACCAACAAAAATATCGTTGACAAAATATCGAGAGACAAAATATCGAGTTTCTATCTACAAACAGGTAAGTACAAAAATATCGAGTTAAAAATATCGTTTACAAAAATATAGATGTAAAAAATATCGACTTTAATAAAAACAATGTTTAATTACATTAATATAAAAAATTAATTACTAAAATATACTTAACAATACTTAATATAACTTTTAATAATTAAATAATTAATGAAAGTAAAAAAATAATATTTTTTTAATCATATTTCTTAAAACATATATATATATAGTAACAAAATGTAATTAAATAATAGCCAATATTATTAACGTACAAATACAATAGAGTAAAAATTACTATTCCCACTCCAGTGGGTGCAACAGTAGGGAAAGCGTTGGATAGCATAGGGGTTAAAATTACTATTCCCACTCCAAGGAGTGCAACAGTGGATATATGACGTTACAACGCAACTTTTACAACGCACTACCATTACAACGTAAGTATTGGTAAGTATATAATAATTTTTATAATTTAAATTATTTAAAATTAATTTAATATAATTTAATTTAATTTAATTAAATTAAATTAATGTAAATTTAATTTTACTTTATTTTTACACTGTACCCCTGTACCCCAAAAACCCAAAACTGACCCTGAAGCCTAAAAAAAACCCTTTACCCAAAACCCCAAAACTGACCCTAAACCCTAAAAATACCCCTTTACCCAAAAACTAAAAACTGACCCTGAACCCTAAAAATACCCCTTTACCCAAAAACTAAGAACTGACCCTGAACCCTAAAAATACCCCTTTACCCAAAAACTGACCCTGAACCCTAAAAATACCCCTTTACCCAAAAACTAAAAACTGACCCTGAACCCTAAAAATACCCCTGTACCCAAAAACTAAAAACTGACCCTGAACCCAAAAAATACCCCTTTACCCAAAAACTAAAAACTGACCCTGAACCCTAAAAATACCCCTTTACCCAAAAACTAAAAACTGACCCTGAACCCTAAAAATACCCCTTTAATTTAACATAATTAGCAATTAATCAATTAAATTAAATTAATTACCAATTACATTTTAAATAATTAACAAATTACCAATTAATTAAATATTACTACCAATTAATACATTTACATATTTAATTAATTATAATTAAATTACTTCCCACCCTATTCCCCTATAAACCCACAACCCGCTACAGGAAATAAATTATTTTAATTTACTTAATTAGCAATTAATCAATTAAATTAAATTAATTACCAATTAAATTTGAAATAATTAACAAATATTATTTAATTACCAATTAATTAATTATTACTACCAATTAATAAATTTACATATTTAATTAATTATAATTAAATTACTTCCCACCCTATTCCCCTATAAACCCACAACCCGCTACAGAATAAAATTACACAATAATTAAAAAAAAATCATTAATTAAAAATAATTATAACATAAAATGACACTTTTCACACATATTATAACATAAAAACACTATAAATAATTAAATATTATTTAAAAAACGATATTTGTTACTATCTAGATTATATACTTGGATATTTTCACTTTCTATATTATTTACAGTCGATATTACTTCACTTACCTTAAAAACGATATTTTGACTGTCGATATTCTGTCCTGTCGATATTTTGTCCAAACGATATTTAAAACTCGATATTCTGTCCAAACGATATTTTGGAGTCGATATTATGTCTGTGCACGGTTTCTTAATTCTGCTATATTGTATGCCATACCTTCAGTATTTCTAACGCAACATAAATGTCTTCTTGTCCATTTCCAGATCCTTCTCAATAGCCCATGCATGACTTCATCGCTAGTTCCTGGTTTTTCCTACAGCTGTACACATATCGGAAAACTCTGTAGTCACATATCAGTTTCCATATGTAAATAGTGCGCCATGTCTCTCAGCCAGTATATTTCTCAAGGTCTGGGTGAGACAATTGGTTTCTTGGTCTATAGTTTTGTGACTTGAAGATGGGATGATCATCTACTGAAGCCACTTTGCCAGCCAGTGACTGAGAAGAAGATGGAGAGTGCCCTCCAACAGGAGGGAAAAAACAGTGGCATAAAAAACCTGTAGTATTGCAACAAAAATAGCAAACACAGGTTGGCTGACAACAGTGAAACAGAGCTGACAAGCGGGAACAGTAAGGAGGGAGGAAGGAAACGAGGAGGAAGAAATACGGCTAGGGAAACTTAAGGGGCAGAAAGGGACTCTGGCGTGAAGGACAGTTGTAAAAGAATCCAGAAGCACTGCTACGCACCATCATGCCTGACTGCCAGGTTTAAATAGCTTAGCTTGACCTGTAAGAATTTGAAATGACCCAGAAAAAAAATATTTTGGGAAACTGGAAGTCCCAGCCGAAATGACATTGCTGAATTCCCATCTCGGCATCCCTCCCTGATTCCATCTATGGGTGACAGAGCTCTCGCCCCTCCTTCCACTAAGACCTGGCAACACCCTGCAGAACCGCTCCCGGAACAAGACACAGAGGTGTGGGCACAGAGATCTTGACGTTTCCTGCCCCAGAGGGCACCCACCAGTGAGTGCCAACTTGAACACGTGTCCGACATGGGAACGGCTTAACAGTATAGCCTCCTTTCGGTGCTCCGGGCTTATTTGGTTAGAAGGTAAAAAATTGTCGCCCCAGAGAGGTGAAAAATAACAGGAATATCAAATATCTGAGACTTCAAATTCAGGTATCACATCAACTTGGATTGGAGGAAGGCATGTGTTATCAAGAAGAAATGGATCAGGGGCGTGAGGCTTTAGCTGAGAAATGTGGAATACTTGGTGCACGTACCAGGTTACCGGTAACTCAGGGCACACCACCACAGGATTCACAACTTCAGTAATAGAGAAAGTCCCTAAGAAATGAGGACCACGCTGAGGATGCCTACCCTTAAGGAGCAGAAAATGAGAAGATACCCAGACACTGTTATCTACAGAATAATTAGTCTAAGTTCATCTAGATGTGTCGGCTTGATTCTTCATTCTACACTTGGCTAAATGTTAAACTTTCCTTGACGTTTTTTCTAACTGAAGATTCTAATTTATAGAACCCAGAAACAGCTGGTTCCAAAGAATTATCTGAGATTTGCTCAGGACTCATTCTGGGGTGAATACTTGTTAACGAAAAAAGGTGACACACCTGTGGCTATTGTTGTAGACAAACTCCTCATAAGGTAGTTAAGAGTCCCAATTGCTACAAATGGCATTAAAAAACATCTCAGGAATTATTCCTCATTTTGGTTCTTCTGTTCCCTTAAGCCATTTGTCTGAGGGTGAAAACCTGAAGACAAGGCTCTGGAAATAGAACACATTGGTGTCGATTCCGATCCGGTAAAATAATCCGGCGTACGAATCGTATTCGTAGCAGATTCCGTACGAATGGGAAACTACCGTCCGACCAGCGAATTCCGATCCGTTTCCATTGATTTCCGTACGATTTGCTACGACCCGTACGAATGACATTCGTTTACCCGTACGAATAAGCCCCGTGCACACCACCGTACGATTCGTCATCAGTCCGTACAAACTCACTATTCCGATTCGGAACGAAATGCCTGAGCGAGATACGCACGGGCCAAAGTATTCACGCTTCTACATTGATTTGTACGGGACATTCGCCTCACTGCACGCTCCACCAATACATACTACACGCACACCCCTCGGCCAAGCCTACGCGAACACCCCCACCCGCCAACGGCCCGTACCGCTCACTCGCACGCACAAGTACGACACGCACACCCCTCGGCCAAGCCTACGCGAACACCCCCACCCGCCAACGGTCTGTACTACTCACTCGCACACACAAGTACGACACGCACACCCCCCCAACAAGCCTACGCGAACACCCCCACCCGCCAACTGCCCGTACCGCTCACTCGCACGCACAAGTACGACACGCACACCCCTCGGCCAAGCCTACGCGAACACCCCCACCCGCCAACGGTCCGTACTACTCACTCGCACGCACAAGTACGACACGCACACCCCCCAAACAAGCCTACGCGAACACCGCCAACGGCCCGTACCACTATTACGCACAAGTACGACACGCACAACCCCCAACAAGCCTACGCGAACACCCCCACCCGCCAACGGCCGGTACCACTCACTCGCACGCACAAGTACAACACGCACACCCCCCCAACAAGCCTACGCGAACACCCCCACCCGCCAACGGCCCGTACCACTCACTCGCACGCACAAATACGACACGCACACCCCCCCAACAAGCCTACGCGAACCCCCCCACACGCCAACGGCCGGTACCACTCACTCGCACGCACAAGTACAACACGCACACATAACGCCAACACCAAAACGACCACAAGGAACTTGCTAACGAGTCGCACTACCACACTGAACATGTCTCCTGTGTACACACCTTTGACAATCAATGTCCTGGTCACAGCCAAGCAGCCAAACAGAGGACAACACCAACACCCACCCCATATAACACCCACCCCAATAATTCAAATTAAGCCACACCCACCATTTGACCAATAAAAGGGACCACACATACAACCCATCATCCTTTGCAACATACCCATTCTTGCGAGGAAACTGAGAGCACACAAACTATTGCAGACACATACCTTCACACATACACCCTATCTCACCTACACCCACACCACCCCCTTCACATTCTGACCCAAACACCCTCATTCATACACACCATCAACCCCTCAATCACATACACTACACACCATGACCGCACACAAGAATCCAAAATTCACTAACCCAGAGATGGAGATACTTACTGATGAAGTCATCAGAGTCGAGCCGCAGCTGTTTGGCGCATTGGTCAGAGAGACCAGCCTGGCAGAAAGAACACGCCTGTGGGAGAGGATTGTAGACCGGGTCAATGCTGTTGCACCCATCAGACGCACCAGGGATGATTGCCAGTCCAGGTGGTACGATCTGCGGAGAATGGTGAAGAAAAAGATGGCCCAGGATTACGCCAATGCACACCACACTGGAGGCGGTGGTCCCCGCAGACCTCCTGTATACCAGCCCTGGGAGGAGAAGGTCATGGTCCTACTGCCAGCGGTGGGAGTACATGGAATAGAAGGAGCCATTGAGTCTGGTGAGTGTACAAAAAACACAAGTTACATGGGTAGACTAACAACAGTGCCCAGCAGCATGGGGTGGGTGGCCATGACTCCAAGCAGTACACAACCAAATGGTGGTAGTTGCAAGGGGGAGGCACATAGGGTGCAATGTGTAGGGTAAGAGGCTGCTCTCATGCCATATGTCCCAGGGACACACACAAGCATAATGACCAATGCATAGGGATAGGTAAAGATCACACAAGATACTAGACCACAGCTTCTAAATATTTACTAATTGCTGACACACCTTACAGAGATGCATCATTTTGTGACAAAGTAAGGCAGTGTAGCAAGAGAGCAAGCACAATCTACCTGTCTCCATCCCTGTCTCGCCCTCTGTCTCTGTCTCCCTCTGTCGCCCTCTGTGTCTGTCTCCCTCTCCCTCTGTCGCCCTCTGTGTCTGTCTCCCTCTCCCTCTCCCTCTGTCGCCCTCTCCCTCTGTCTCCCTCTCCCTCTGTCTCCCTCTCCCTCTGTCATACTCTCCCTCTGTCTCCCTCTCCCTCTGTCGCCCTCTGTCTCCCTCTCCCTCTGTCGCACTCTCCCTCTGTCTCCCTCTCCCTCTGTCGCCCTCTGTCTCCCTCTCCCTCTGTCTCCCTCTCCCTCTGTCGCCCTCTCCCTCTGTCACCCTCTCCCTCTGTCGCCCTCTCCCTCTGTCTCCCTCTCCCTCTGTCGCCCTCTCCCTCTGTCGCCCTCTCCCTCTGTCGCCCTCTCCCTCTGTCTCCCTCTCCCTCTGTCTCCCTCTCCCTCTGTCGCCCTCTCCCTCTGTGTCTGTCTCCCTCTCCCTCTGTCGCTCTCTCCCTCTGTCTCCCTCTCCCTCTGTCTCCCTCTCCCTCTGTCGCACTCTCCCTCTGTCTCCCTCTCCCTCTGTCGCCCTCTGTCTCCCTCTCCCTCTGTCTCCCTCTCCCTCTGTCGCCCTCTGTCTCCCTCTCCCTCTGTCTCCCTCTCCCTCTGTCTCCCTCTCCCTCTGTCTCCCTCTGTCGCACTCTCCCTCTGTCTCCCTCTCCCTCTGTCTCCATCAGTCAGTGTTTGTCCCTCGGTCACCTCAACGCACATCCCTGGGGCACACACACAGTTGCACACAAGCACTGCACAGGCCTCACAAACTCCATAGAGCTGAATGTTAAGGGATGTCTCACAAGTACCAACAAACATCTGCTATGTGCCTGTAAGACACCCACCATTTGCTGTCAACACTGTACTGTGTCAGGACACACATCTCAGAAAGCTCTATAGTACACAATGGGCACAGGTGTAGGCAGCACAAGTCCCTCCTGTGCTCATTGCTAACACAAACATCAGGACAAGGTCACACATCCTGTGCACCAACACAAATCCAACATAATGGCAGCATGCCACATGAGGGGACAGCCAAATCATGAACAATGGACGCTTGCAATTCTCAAACAAAGTAATAGCATGGCCTGTTGTACACACCCCTTACAGAAACTCATCCCCGGGGGACAGGCGTTGTATTGCAACACTGTCCCAATTGCCATGTACCACAACAAAACACGTACTCATATGAATATGCATACAACTCATACATGCACATAACAGAAGCTCCAGTCCATTGTGCCCCTCTAAAAAAGCTTGTGCCCCATCTCATTACCTTTGTGGATGTACATAAGTACCAACATGGACATGGGTATTGACAAGGTGATGCGTCTTAGAGAAGTGCCAAGTTCTAAAGCCATGATCTACAAGTGGGTGTACAGGTCCAGCGGTGTTGGCATTGTTTGGCCAGCATGGAACAGCAAAAGACATCCAAAGTAGTAGCTGACATGCTAAATAATGATGCTCTGTCTCTTACATCAACATGCTGCATCTAAACTCTGTGCATGCTTGACGCACACATAAGAATTTTCACCGTATCCAGGATGTTGCGTGAAACTTACAAATGCTTTACACGTGTGGTGCCGGCAACACAAGACACAGCAATGGCTGTGTCAGTCATTGTCAAGAGATTGGAAGAATGTATATACCCCATCGTACTATTGTTTTTTCTACCACTAAATACACAACTGTACAATGTCAACAATGTATAGCTTGTGGAACAGTGATGCTGATAATGGATAACCAAACCACATGTCACTTGATATTGCCTTAACAGTGTCTCTCTCTCCCACACACAGGGCAACGTGCGGATCTCCCCCCCAGCCAGGGGGGCCAAGGATCCCAGTCCCAGGCTCAGCAGGACCCAGACCCCACCGCCAGCGCCGTCCCTCAACGCACTGTGGATGATCCCAACCAACCTGGCTCCTCTGGATCCCAAACCCCTGCAGCAACTGTACCAGCTACATCTCTGCCAACCACCGGACCTATTCCCACCACATCCCAGCAGACAGGTCAGAGCCCTGCCCATGATTCACAAGAGAGCCAGTCTGAAAATGAGGGACACCCTTTGTCGGGCGCCCCTGAGGTTGGTGACAACCTCCACCCTCCCAGCACTCGGGGGGGCCCGTCGATCGGATGTGCCCACAAGCGCAGGCCGTGCTCATGTGGGTCAGGGTGGTGGGAGTGGCGCAAGGCGGAGGCGAGAATCTGGGCAGTCAGCTGCAGGGACCGGTATGGCTGAACTCGGTAACATCCTTGAGGCATACCGGCGGGACACCAGTGAGGTAAGCCAGCTTGCGGAGACCCTCAACCAGCTCAAAGAACAGCAGGCAGAGCAAATAGCCAGGCAAGACCTGCATTATGGACGGGTGGAGGCACACCAGGCTCAGCTCTTGATGGTGCATAGGGACATTGTCCATGTGCTACGTCAGATGGCTGCCAACATGCAGCCCCCTCCCTGTGTCACAAGGCCAGCAACATCACGGCAAAGTGCAACACCAGCCACAGGGAGGGAGGAGAGGGAGGAGGAGGAACCCTCTGACGTAGCGTCCCATGCACCGTCCATGCCTGCACATGAGGGTCCCCCAAGGAAGGTAGGTCGCCCACGCCGAAGACGTTGAGGGCCTGTGGCCATATCAATAGCTTCGTTCTCATTACATGTCTGTTTCGTTATCTTACTGTACACTTTGTTATCCATGTTGCATGCTTTTTTCGTTTCCTTCACTTTCTTTCACTTTATTTGCTGTTTTAAGATGGCCCCCATTTTGGGTTTCTACATTTCTCTTAACTGACTTCGATAGTCCCTTGTCTATTTCCCGGACTCGGTTTCCGGATCACTCTTGATTTATTGAATGCTTCTTTCACGGCTCCTTTGACTGTTTACCGACCTGGCGGTTCCACTCAGAGCTGATCTAACACCCACACGATGTAAGTACCGGCGCCCGGACGCATTTAGCTGCATGACACTTGGGTTCTTCCTGACTTGGGAACACGAGGTGTTTTAACGTTCACAGATTACCGATGTCTATCACGCTTCTTGGGCTAAGGCAAACCACCATTACAGCGGACTACCTGATAGTTTTCACTCTTTGTTTTTCCTCACCTCGAGATTAAAGATTACCGATAGCTTATCGCAACGTTTGCTTGCAACACCACCGGCACGTTTTTTTGTTATCATTAATCAAGGGGGCACGCAAATCTTTTTGTTTTTAATAATTTTTATGTTTTTCAAGTTTTGTGGCATGATAATACATTTTGACTTTACAATACATTTTGATTCACTGTTACGCGACGCATGTAATTTAGCATGTTTTATTTGAACATTAGACTGAATTGCTTTCATTTGGATTGTTTTCTTAGAACATTCCCCTGATGAAGGGCTTGGCCCGAAATGCATTGGGACCCGTGACTATATGTCTGGAATAGCCTTATCTGTGGGTTGAAATTCACGTTTTGGATATACTCTTTTGATTCTCATCTGCAAGACATGAATAAAATGTGACAGCTGATGAATACTTCACTTTGAATCAATGACTTTACACTCATGTTTATAAAGAATTAGACTTCTTGGTCTTCATTGTTGTGCGCAGAGGTGCTTTCTCAATTGAGTTAGCTTTGTATGAGGCCCATGGACTTCTCCCAGGACACTGGACCTTGCATATAGCCCCTGGGTGCAACAGCATCCCCTATGAGACTCTCCCACATGGACTTGCTGGTCCCAGTCTGCCCAATGATGTCAGGCACTGTGGGCTGGACTCTGTTGACTGAAACAGTAAGGCATCTCATCTCCAGCAGTGAATTTTGGATTCCCCCCCTTTCTGTACAGCACCTATTCACGTTTCATGCACTAGAGCACCCAATAAATAATGTAAACATCATACGCATTTGGTGAGTAATCTTTGAAACAGCATACATGTATATGTGTCAGCAAATGTCATAAATGCAAGGTATACAACAAACAGCAGTCATCCACACACTTGGATCAGAATCTGAGTGAGGACACACATTGGTCAGAAATTTCCACAAACTACATACATGGATGGTAAGACACACCTGTGTGGGACAGTCAATGCTGGAGGGGGGATTGAATCCCAATACTGCTAGCACAGGCAGGCCCAGGAGAGTCACTTTGAGGAGTACATGTCAGTGTCACAAAAGTAGTAGTCCATGTAGGGAGTACCTACAACTGTGTCCTCAGGTATGTGAGCTACCATCAGCATGATGCATTACTGTGTATGTGATTAATGCCGCACAGGATTACGGTGGCAGGACAGACTGTGGGCAATGGGCTGGAGCACTCTAGACAAGCACACCTGATTAGGTGACCTACCCCTATGGAGCTACAAGTACTATACTACTGTAATGGGAGCAACGCATACAGAAAAACGACACACATCAGACAAATACCAACCCCGGAACGGCCAAATCACACCACACCCAAGAGACAGGGTCATGGTGTGTGTCCCATGTGCCAACTTGACTGACTGTGACAGCAATGTTGAAGTGGTGTGAGCATGTTGTGTTCTGGCACGTGACTGTAAGCTAACAGTTTTCTGATCTAGTGGTGTTGACAAGCTAACACTGTACAATATTGTGCCTATGTAAGGTGTGTGTGTGTTGGACACGCCACATGACCTGGTGGTACGTAGACCCAATGTCATGTGAATCTGCATAGTCGTGCCAGTATGTGTTGCACACACACGCATAGCAGCAGCTATGGCTGAGTACAAAGCATTTTTATAGCACGAGGGTGAATGTCTGGTGTTGTCTGTGTGTAGGGTGGCCGGAGCATGCTCTATTAATGGATGGAAGGAGGGTCATCCTGTAGGTGTCTGTGTTCCTGGATAGTGTGCGCTGCATGTTGGCTGTGTATGCAGCTGCAGCAATGAGTGAATACATGACGGCAGGAGGGGTGTGACTAATTGCTAAACAAACACATAACACAAGGGCACCCGCAATGCACAAAGTGACATGTGGATGTGAAGGCAGGAGTGTCTGCCTCACTCAGGATCACTGACAACTAAATGGCACAGTAATCACCACACATCACAGTCAGTGGATCAGGGCCCTTACGGTCAAGTGGGGCACAAGACACACAGCGTCAGCAGGTGTATACAAGAGCTAGTATGTTCAAAGGAAAACTGCACCAACAAAGACATGTACCTCACACACAACATAGTATTCTAGCCTTCACCCACCCCATGCGTGTGGTCAATATACAGTTACACACCTAACAAGCATGAGGTAACTACGTTCAAAATAGTATATGTGCACATTAGACGGACATGTGTGTTGAGCCACAAGCAGGCACTATATTCTGTAGGAGTCAGACGTCATGCACAACATGATAATCTACATTGTGAGCCCATGGAGCTTTCACAATCATACATGTGCATTGTCAATAAGTCCAATTTACACTAATCATGATGTCACCTGTAATGCCGCTTTACGAATACCTACAAGGCTGTCAACGACTGGCCGTACCTTTCTTCATCAGACTGGTGTGATGCTCTAAGGGTTCCACCTCCAAATAGCCCATTGGTCTGAGTACAAACAACAGACACAAACGGGTGATCAGGCGAGGGAAGGAGAGGATGGGAACTGCTGGGAGGGAGACCTGAAACAGAGGCAATTAAGCATTCGGACAACATTCTCATGTCACAGACACTTCAAAAACCTCATTAGCTACACTGTACCAGTCACACCTGTGAAGTGTACTGTCTGGTGACAAATAATAATGATTAATCATGCCATCACATCAGATACGATGCTGTGACACAGACACATAAAAACTGGGACAGTCTGTCATCCATTAGAGTCATGTGTAACGCTCACAAGTGAGCACCCATGCAAAAAGATCTATGTAGTATAAACACATTCCCAGGCACAGATGAGGTGGACCTCAGTAACAAATGGAAACATATGGAAATCCAACTACCGCTAACTCTAAAGTCTGTATGTGATATTGGTTAGCCATAAGGGCCCTGTAGGCTAACTTGAGCAAATCCACTCCAGCTGTTAGTATCACATATGATGAGGAAGCTAATGATCGACATGCAATGAAGGCACTCTGTAGCCAGTCTTTTGGTGTGTCAAGTATGCATCACAATGCTAAACATGATATGCATGTACAATAAATATTAAGTGCAAGTGATGTCCATCCAAGCTACATAATCAGACCCTACCATAGCACAGTAATGGTGCCGGCGACCAGAGATTCATGTGAATGACCGCACTCCACTGGTGCTACACAGAAATTCACATATGCATCTTTCACACTTTTTACTTTGTCATGCTAAACATACATGGCATCATGTGCATCTAAACATCACGGCTACTCACTGTGAAGGCTGGCGTAGCAGTATTCTCAACCTGCACTGAGGTAACGACATGACAGTGACATGATATACTGCTGCAAGGGGCAATGCATCCATGTTAACTGATTCACAGGACAGTTGTCTTAAGATGTGGAACATACACTGGGCAACACCAACACCACATGGTTTCATGGTAATCACACTGGACTGGCCCACAAGCTGGAGGTGAGGATCCAGTCACATTCTAATGCACACAGTGAGGCTGCAATCCCCCACAGAGTCCGTGGTTGTGACCTCTGACACAATGTCATGCCATGGTATGTGCAATGTTGCTGTGGCAATGTCTACACACATTGATGCATTCACCAGAGTATCAAAGTACAACAGATGACAGAAGGGGTGACTATCCTGTCATGGGAGTGGCCATACATGTCATGAGGTACATAATGGAGTAGCATGTATGCAAGATGACACCACATGCACATGAACATGTACCACACATTTCTACACATACCAACGCTAAACAGCCTCATATGAGTCCTTACCCAAATTGACTTCTCCACATGTTCAAGCATGCTCCGTTGATGTGGCTGACGTTGCAATCATAATGAGCAGTAGCAGGATGACCACGATGTACCCCAACGGACAACAGGCAGGGCGAGCTGTGGATGAGAGTGGCACACAAGGGGTCAAGTTCGGTATAATGTCATTTTGTCAATGTCTGTTGAATAGCCAGATGTAGTATGACACCTGTACATTCCAAGTGCACACATAGCACGTATGTGTGTAGCATTACAACTGAACATGTGACACAGCACAACACACATCAAAGTGATCTTGCTTACAGTCTGTTGCATACACAGCATGCTACCCATGCAACTCTATAGTCCATCTTTTACTTAAAAGATGAAAGGACTCACCATCATGAAAAGAAGTTGCGGATGAGGTTACCGCGGATATCATCTTCACCCTCCTCGTCACTGGCATCCTGGCCAAGGCCTTCATCCTCAACGGGCGGATGTTCCAGCTCATCAGGATCCAGGTAGAGTGGCACAGCCTTCTCCACTGCCATGTTGTGTAGCATGCAGCACACGGTGAAGATGTCACACACCTTGCGTGGGCTGTATTGGATGGCTCCGCCTGTCTTGTCCAGGCACCTGAAGCGGCTCTTCAGGAGTCCAAAGGTCCGTTCGATCACCTGCCTGGTCTTCACATGAGCATTGTTGTAACGCTGGTCTGCAGCTGTCCTGGGGTTGCGTAGCGGAGTCATTAGCCACGGCATGTTTGGATATCCAGCGTCTCCTGCAATTTGACATCATGTACAAGAGTGAATCATATGATGCAGATCATGAAGTTGTGACATACTGACATACAGAGCTCACAGTGTATACTCACCAACTAGACATGCCCGGTGGTTGTGCAGCTGAAGCATCATCTGTGGTACCCTGCTACGCCTCATGATGAAAGCATCGTGGCACGATCCTGGATAACGTGCACAAACATGTGAGATAATCATGTTGGCAAGACACACCACCAGGGCATTTATCGAGTGGTAGTGTTTCCTGTTGCGATACGCTTGCTCCTGAGCCTGTGGTGGGACAAGAGTAACATGTGTACCATCAATTGCACCAATTACATGTGGCATACGGCCCAGGCCATAGAATTCCCCCTTGACATCTGTCAACTCTTCTGGAGTAGGGAATGTAATGAATTCATCAAGGTGGAGCAACATTGCTCCCAAAACATCACCCAATACCCGGCTAAACATGGTCTGAGACATCCCTCCCACATCAGCTATGGTAAATTGGAAGGTACCTGTGGCAAAGAAATGGAGGGCTGCCATCACCTTTACCTTGGGTGTCAGTGCACTTGGATACCTGTGGCGTGGTTGTAGGTGAGCCTCAAGCCTGCCCGTCAGGTCCTTGATCAACTGTCTGCCGAAGCAATATCGACGGATGCAGTTGCGCTCCCTCATGGCTTCCAAGTCAGGCAACGGCCTTTCCAGAGGGGGTGCCCTGCAAGACACAATTTTAAGGAAATGTCTACAACTGTCTGACTAAGACTATAACAATGTACATGGCACAAGCAACACTGCTTCAAATAATGTAGACAATTTGGAGTGTGGCGTGGGATACACACTGATGCCAGCTCCCACACACTCCTCCGTGGCGAAGGAAAATACCTGTAGTGTGTGGAATGGATGTGACATGCATACAAACGATCAGATGTAAAGGTCTTAGTGACCATGACAATGTATCATGTCAGTGAGACACGTCATGTCAATGTCAGTAGGAGGTTGTCTGCACATCCAGAGGGCTGACTGCAATACACACACCACATGTGCAATCATTTGCACTGTTCAGCCTTAGTCATGTCGCGGTGTGTACTTTCAGTGACAATGACATGACCATCATCCTACAGCATGATAATTACATTTGTCACTGATGGTCTGTGATGCCATCACACATGTGAACGGGTCATTAACACACGTGGCATGGTGTGTGTACATTAGTCACCCTGCCATCACAGCAAGGACACAACATAGATGCTCCTACAGCAGATGCACAGTACTTTCAAGGACTAGTTACTTACCTTTTGTAAACCAATATCTGTAAGGAACAGTAGGCAGTAGCAAAGTGTCACATTTCAATACATACATAGCTTAGGACTAATTAGCCTCCCTGGGTGGCATCGATCTGACCAGTGAGTGGTGGCTATCCAGGCCACACCGGAACAAAACCAGTGTTGTAGATTGGCATCCGACAAGGGCGTGGCCACGTTTTGGCCGTACCTACAACGCATACACTGGCAGCTGTTACACAAACATATCCCACAGAGAGTGTGGGTAGCAGGCAAAGATGCATGTCAAGTAGCTAAACATCACTCCCAGAGTCAGGGAGGATGATGACATCTTTGCGTAGTGCCTGTACCTCTTGGATACCCTCTACAGCGTAGCTAACGGGAATGTGTTCTGTAGTTTTGAGGGCTGCATGCAGATGCTTCCTGGGATGGGGTGGTAGGACAGGGAACATGGTCAGTCCGGGTAGGGCAGTGGGGGTCTGACAACGTGCCTATGTACAGACAAACATGCTGCGTGGCTGTACATGCTTGCCAATATACATACAGTACTCTCATCAAGATAGGCCTGCAGAGGCTCAGCGTAGCGTTAGTGTAGTTGAAGGACCTGAGTGACAAGTTGGTCCTCACCGCAGCAACAGGGAGATGAAGGGCCATGGTTCCAACCGCCCACATAAACACTACACTGAACGTTGCCCAATCATCCAAATGCATCTTTTGAGTTGAGACATCACCTGTGTCTGGCTAGGTGTCCACAACACTCGCATCCCCCAGTCCACCTGTCCTGTGGTCTTGGGACTGACACTCACGTGCCAGTGGGTCTTCTTGACCCTCCCAATACTCATTAGCGCCAATTGTAATGAGGTGTGGCCAGCTCATTGATGTTTACATTCCCATGCAGCATTAAGAGCGGTGTTCTGCCACACAGTTACCACGGCGGAGCCGTACGGTGTGTGGTATCGGGGCCAGCACCACCCCAGAATGGTGCCACGGCTGACACCTGGGGGAGATCTGGCAGTGAGGTTGTGAGTTGAACCAGCGGGGACCAGGATGAACATTCCGATCATGTCTGTCACAGCGGTTCTGGGACGTATGCACCGCCTGCGTCCGTCACTCAGCGAGTGATGGCGTCAGGGGCATATCAACAGAGGCGCAACTGCCCCCTGACGGGTACGGTGGGCCAGAAGCTGATGCGCAGTCAGTGGGCGGGGTGAGGGACATCATGGACATGAGGAAGTGCACTTACTCCTCCTGTGTCACATGCAGGGCTGGGACCGTAGGTCGTGGTGCTGGCTACGATGGCTGCTATTCTGATGGAGCCGTGTGGTCGCCGTCACCCTAATCCCATGCTGCATTGCACTTGCATCGTGGTTATTTGTTAATGCAATTACACATCTCTGACTTTTTTTGTTTACCTGACGAGTTTGCCCTGGGGAATGATGTACTAATAAGGTGCTCACATGTCTCCACACCCACACACATGCACTGGTCCTACATCCCAACCATGAGCTATTGTGGTGCTGTGCCAACTGCTGGAGTCTGAGTGGCTTGTGGGACATATCACACCTGGATTCATATGTCAGGTCCCCGCAATTGGAGCAGCTCTTGTTGTTGTGCCTGACGTGAAAACCGTGGAGACACAGACGGTGAGGGTCACTCACCAACATGAGGCGTTTTCATTCCTCACAGGCTTTGTAAGTGACATCCCTATTGGCACGGTCTTGAGTATGACAATAAAAGGTAAATGTTCTGAAGTGTTAGTACAATGATTTAGGGTACAAAATGTGTAAGCTTTAACTTAGACCGGACCTGCGTTGGTGTTGAGAAACAAACAGAGGACCTGACGTGTGGACGCAGAGGTGACATATGACTACTCAGATAACGTCATCAGGGCACACACAACGCCAAGGATACTTGCAGAGCCAGAGGATTTACACACCAACACACAAGTGTACGGTATTACGGAAATTGCCATGTCCAGGATGACATGTGGGGATATTCTGAGGTGAGTAATACTTTACTGACCTGTTCATGGCATATGCTAACAGCATGCACAATGTAGCACATGGCACACACATGACGTGGTCACACAGGGTCATGCTGTGCGGCTATGACACCTCTGTGACAGTGGGCATCTTCCTGTCATCATGTGCCAGTTCCCTGTACTGAATTGTGGCCCATTCGAGTGTTCATGTGCCTCGCTACATGTTGCAGACGTTAATCGTGTTGAAATTGTTGAATGCATGTGATGCACATGTGCATCATGAATGATGACATGTTGTGCAAGCTATTCACACATCAACTGAGGCACAGGGTCACAATCCCTGTGCTTCTTCAATGTCTGCCAAACCTGGCACATACTGATGTATGTGTGCCATGCTGATGTATGCATCCACATGGTTGACATGAGTGTAGACTACATCCCTGCTGTGTGATTTCCTGGTGTGACTCTCCCAATGGTGACATGAAGGTGGACAGGGACGCAGCCTACACAATCGTTCACTTGACCATGTCTGACACAATGTACCCCAATGGTACGTGCGTGTGTACGCATCGTTTCCCTATCGCCTTTAGGCTCTACGCGAGCTAAGCGTACCCCAATGGTACGTGCGTGTGTACGCATCGTTTCCCTATCGCCTTTAGGCTCTACGCGAGCTAAGCGTACCCCAATGGTACGTGCGTGTGTACGCATCGTTTCCCTATCGCCTTTAGGCTCTACGCGAGCTAAGCGTACCCCAATGGTACGTGCGTGTGTATGCATCGTTTCCCTATCGCCTTTAGGCTCTACGCGAGCTAAGCGTAGCCCAATGGTACGTGCGTGTGTACGCATCGTTTCCCTATCGCCTTTAGGCTCTACGCGAGCTAAGCGTACCCCAATGGTACATGCGTGTGTACGCATCGTTTCCCTATCGCCTTTAGGCTCTACGTGGAGAAGTGTGGCTCACTGGTTAGAGGAGGCAGACCTGGAAGCAGAGGTCAGCCCAGGACCAGGGTTCAATTCCCGGCTCGGTGGGGTCTTGAGTCCTAAAATGTCCATGGACTCGACAGTTCTCGCTCCGGTGCCTACTCGATTCACGGGTTCACACTCTGCGACTCTGGGCAATAGCTTGCTTAATCTCCACAACGGCCCCTCGTGGCGGGATGCCTGGCTTTCACCTTGCGGATACCCTGCCGGGGTTATCTCACAGGGGAATACCAGGACGGGTTCCCTAAGCAAGCGCTTAGAAACCGCTTGGTGATTTGCGCTATATAAATTCCTGTACATTTACATTTACATTTACGCGAGCTAAGCGTACCCCAATGGTACGTGCGTGTGTACGCATCGTTTCCCTATCGCCTTTAGGCTCTACGCGAGCTAAGCGTACCCCAATGGTACGTGCGTGTGTACGCATCGTTACACCATTCAATGTGTAGCATTGGCAATGGCAATGTCACCGTACTTGTGTGTGGATTTTAAAATATGCATAGGGAACAACTAGGGGAACAGTGTACTGTTCAAAATGCAACCAGGTTGTCATGGATACAGAGTTTTTTTAAACTCCTACAGGTGTCCAGGAAGAATCAGTTAGCAAAAAGTATACAATGTTGCGAAAGTTGTTGTTCTGCTCTGGCTCTATTTTCAAACCATGCATATGTGTGTAATGGGCTTAGGTGTGATGTGATTGGATGGAACATAGGATGCAAATTATAGTGGCCTATCACACACTACTCCTTGGACTCACAGACCCTCTGCAGCACAGATATAAGGCAGCATGTGGCTGTGGGAGGGCACTTGCCTGCACAACATTGGTGTGCTAACCACAGCTGCTGTCTCTGAATCCTCTGGACCCTGATCAGCTGAACATGGAGAGGGCACCTGCATTCACTGATGGTGAGAACAAGGCCCTGCTGGATGCCCTCCTGCCAAACTTCAGCAAGCTGTATGGGAGACCAGAGGATCAGGTGAGTGATGTGTGCAATACCTTGGAGTGTGCACCTGTTGTGTGTGTGACATCATAGCCACTGTGTAGTAATAGTGGATAGATGCAATGTTGTTGTGAGTGAGTGCCAGGGTGCACAGTGTTGTTAGAAGAGAGTTATTTGTTGTAGTGTGGTGTGTGACAGCATGTCACGTGCTGCATTGCACCCAGATATAGCATATATTGTTCAGTGAGTGTCATGCTCAAAGAGTGTTTTACAGCCCTGATGTAATCTGTAGATTTTCAATGTCATGCAAAGCAGTTGTGTTAGCACACAGGCCACATACTCCTGGACAATGATGCTAATGTGTGTGCCATACGTTGCCCTGTTGTCCTCATGTATTTTGTGCACATATGGGTGTCTCGGGAACATGCACCAGGTATACTGATGTTCTGTAACTTTACATTTGTGACAGGTATCTGCCTATGAGAAGGGTGAAATCTGGGTGGACATCGCCAGGGCTGTCCGGAGAGAGGGGGGGCCTCGCAGGAGGCTTCGAAACATAAAGAAGAGGTGGCAGGACATCCGGTGCTGGAGCCGCCGCATCGCCCGAGTCCAGCTGAAGCTGGAAGCTCCACGCCGGCATGGCGGCAGCCGCCAACTCACCCCCAACATGCTCCGGGTCCTGGAAGTGGTGTTCCCAGACCTCCATAGGCAGTTGCAGGAGAAACAGCAGTACGAAGGGGGTAGGTACATGTCTGTTTGTAGTCATGTGTGTGAGAAATGGTACCTGAAGAGCTCTAAGGCATGGTCACACTCCCATAGTTTGAGTGGTGTGGTCAGACAGGCAGTTCATGCATTGGAATTCGATTGTCCCTCTGTCAGCAGCTGCTTCTTTACATGCCTTGCCCTACTCCACAGTAGAGGTTTGCTTTGGCTAATGCTTGTTTTTGACATGTACTCCTATGGTGCAGTGTCTCAGATTGCATCTTCCTTTGCACATCATCATGTTGTAGGGGGGTATGTGACACCTGTTCGTACCTTAAATGTAGCACCACATGTGCACTATGTCTGCCCTTCTTCATATTGTGGCACTGTTCTTGAGTCTCAACAAGTGTTTTATGCACAAGTCAGCCTCAGTGGCCTTTGTCCATGGTACACTTTCTAATTATCTTGTGTTAGCTACAGGTGCACAATGTACATGTGCTATATTTTGGGCTTCTGCATACTCACACTGGGCAGTGCGTGTGTGCATATTCTCAACATCTGTGGCATGTTCTTTGTACATAGTATTGATGGTTTGCCACACAATGTGACTTTGGATGTACAAAGCGGTGATGGCAGTGTGAGGTGATGGAAGACTTGTTTCAGGTCCCAGGATGGCATCACATGGCAGTTCGCCCAGGACTTTTCTAATGTGGCACAGAGTCAAAGCGAATCAAACATGACCAGGTCTTGATTTGGGTGGCAGGGTTGGCTAATGAACTGTTATGCATCATCAGCTATCCTGTTGTCAGGCAGTGGATCATGATTGTGTCTCTCATACAAGTATTTTCCTTGCCTATACCTTGTCTCCTACCTTACATTGAGCTTTGTGTCTGTGACATTTCTCCACAAGTAGAATTGTCATGAAGAGTTATGTGTCATGTGACTCATGATGCATGCCATGTTGAGGAATGAGGCCAAATGATTTGCAGCTGATATGTCTGATGTGTACAGGTGACTGATATGTTTTCATTCTTCTCCTTGCTCACAGCATCATCATCTGAATCTGGAGGAGACAGAGGCGCGGACCAGGCGGAGGGACACACCGACAGTGCCACCTGCTTTGAGGTGTCAGAGGGAGGCAGTGGCACAGAGTGGGAGGAGAGTCTGCAGGCCGGACGACATGTGACTGACACATCTTACCATGCCGACGAATCCGAGACAGACTCTCAAGAGGGGGGGGAATATGCAGCAATGGTCACTCATTCATCTTTGGCTGCCCTCCCCTCCTCCAGTCCCATCTCCAACCTCCCAGTCCTTGGTGTGCCTAGGGTCCGTGCTAGCCCCCGTGTCTCCTTTGTTCCCGGCACCGCAGCCCCTGCCCCTGTGTCCCCTGCTGCCCTCAGTGTTGAGACAGTGGACCTACTCCGGCAGATTGCTGTAGGTCAGACATCCATGCTGTCTGTCCTCCATGGACATACACAACTGTTGACACAGGTGGTGTCGTTCATGGAGGGCATGTCATCAGCCATGTCTGATCTGCGTCGGAGTGTGGCTGCCATTGAATCAACACTGACGGCACCTCTCTACACCCAGCAGCATCTGTCCCCCCCCCCCTCCTTCAGAGCCATCCACCTCTGCCTCTCACATACCTACACAGCATACACGCACACGCCACAGGTCAGACACACCCAGCGCACACACACAGCATAAGAAGCTCAAAGCTCCACGCACACCGTCTCAAGGGCAAGTAGGCACACCCACAGGGAGAGGGGAGACACCTCACACACGCATCCACACACCCAGTAGGACAGACTCACAGCCCTGTACCTCCACCCCCAATGTGTCCCCGGGTTCAGGTGGTAGTTTTTCCGCCCTGGCTGAGGTGTGCAGCCAGGTTTTTGAATCTGCTTTCGGCGAAGCCCCAACCAGTGTGGATGATTCCACTACACCTGCACCCACTCCACCTGTCCTTCCCTCTCCTGTCCATGCGGTGCCGGAGGATTCCACAGATGGTGCCCCCATGGTCAGCACAGCTGATTAAACGCCATGTGCAGGCAGGTTTGGGTGAGATGACACCCATGGAGGCACAAACTGTTGCAGAGACTCTATAGGACTGGCCATTGGCCTTTAATGAGCGAGGACTCTCATTTGCTTTTCTTTTGTGATTCCGCTGAATAAAGCAAATTTTTTCATTTTCAGATTTGTAGTTTGTGTGATGATGTCTGTGACTACTGGGTGCCTGGGAGCTGGTGTGATGTTCACATTTAGGTCTACTAAAATGAGTCTATCTCCTGAGGGTAATGAGGTTGCAATGGTATGTTTTTGATGTACGAGCTGAGCAGTGGTGGGCACTCTGATGCTGGGCACTGGTGGACACTGGTGGGCACTGGTGGGCACTGGTGGGGGTCTTAGCCACACACACACTCTGATGCTGGGCACTGGTGGGCACTGGTGGGGGTCTTAGCCACACACACACTCTGATGCTGGGCACTGGTGGGCACTGGTGGGCACTGGTGGGGGTCTTAGCCACACACACACTCTGATGCTGGGCACTGGTGGGCACTGGTGGGGGTCTTAGCCACACACACACTCTGATGCTGGGCACTGGTGGGCACTGGTGGGGGTCTTAGCCACACACACACTCTGATGCTGGGCACTGGTGGGCACTGGTGGGCACTGGTGGGGGTCTTAGCCACACACTCTGATGCTGGGCACTGGTGGGCACTGGTGGGGGTCTTAGCCACACACACACTCTGATGCTGGGCACTGGTGGGCACTGGTGGGGGTCTTAGCCACACACACACTCTGATGCTGGGCACTGGTGGACACTGGTGGGCACTGGTGGGGGTCTTAGCCACACACACACTCTGATGCTGGGCACTGGTGGGCACTGGTGGGGGTCTTAGCCACACACTCTGATGCTGGCCACTGGTGGGCACTGGTGGGGGTCTCAGCCACACACACACTCTGATGCTGGGCACTGGTGGGCACTGGTGGGGGTCTTAGCCACACACACACTCTGATGCTGGGCACTGGTGGGCACTGGTGGGGGTCTTAGCCACACACACACTCTGATGCTGGGCACTGGTGGGCACTGGTGGGGGTCTTAGCCACACACACACTCTGATGCTGGGCACTGGTGGGCACTGGTGGGGGTCTTAGCCACACACTCTGATGCTGGGCACTGGTGGGCACTGGTGGGGGTCTCAGCCACACACACACTCTGATGCTGGGCACTGGTGGGCACTGGTGGGGGTCTTAGCCACACACACACACTCTGATGCTGGGCACTGGTGGGCACTGGTGGGGGTCTTAGCCACACACACACTCTGATGCTGGGCACTGGTGGACACTGGTGGGCACTGGTGGGGGTCTTAGCCACACACACACTCTGATGCTGGGCACTGGTGGGGGTCTTAGCCACACACACACTCTGATGCTGGGCACTGGTGGGCACTGGTGGGGGTCTTAGCCACACACACACTCTGATGCTGGGCACTGGTGGGCACTGGTGGGGGTCTTAGCCACACACACACTCTGATGCCGGGCACTGGTGGGGGTCTTAGCCACACACACACTCTGATGCGGGGCACTGGTGTTATGCGGTGCATTACCGTACCCCGAGGTCGATGACGTAGGTGCGGTACGTCTCCGTATTACACTGGTGTTGTGCGGTGACGTACCGTACCCCGAGCTGGATGACGTACATGCGGCACGTATAACACTGGTGGAGTGCGGTGACTTACCGTACCCCGAAGTCGATGACGTAGGTGCGGTACGTCTCCGTATTACACTGGTGTTGTGCGGTGACGTACCGTACCCCGAGCTGGATGACGTACATGCGGCACGTATAACACTGGTGGAGTGCGGTGACTTACCGTACCCCGAAGTCGATAACGTAGGTGCGGTACGTCTCCGTATTACACTGGTGTTGTGCGGTGACGTACCGTACCCCGAGCTGGATGACGTACATGCGGCACGTATAACACTGGTGGAGTGCGCTGACTTACCGTACCCCGAAGTCGATAACGTAGGTGCGGTACGTCACCCGTATTACACTGGTGTTGTGCGGTGACATACCGTACCCCGAGCTGGATGACGTACATGCGGCACGTATAACACTGGTGGAGTGCGCTGACTTCCCGTACCCCGAAGTCGATGACGTAGGTGCGGTACGTCTCCGTATTACACTGGTGGAGTGCGGTGACGTACCGTACCCCGAAGTCGATGACGTAGGTGCGGTACGTCTCCGTATTACACTGGTGTTGTGCGGTGACGTACCGTACCCCGACGTCGATGACGTAGGTGCAGTACGTCTCCGTATTACACTGGTGAAGTGCGGGAGTGTGTGGTGCAACATACCCAGACATGACAGTCGTGCAATGGAGATGTGCCCGTGTGGCAACACGTACAGGTATGTTGGAGTTCGTTGTACTCACCTTCTGCGCCGTCGTCGGTTTCTGAATACGAGGTGGTGGGCGTACAGGATAGGGATGACACGGACGATGGCGTTCATGTCCTGCTTGTCGTGTACCGGGTGCCGGTTTTGACGGAGTGTGGGTTTACGGTAGTTTGGAGCTCTCGTAGCAAAAGAGCCGTACAGAGTGTGTTCAACACGGATCGTACTTCCTGGGTCGGAAGGCGCGGTCTATTTACGTACGGACGCTGCGTGGTGCGTCAGCCGACTGCAATTCGTATGGATTTCCGATTTGTACGGTGTTTTTTACGAGTCGTACGGAGTGACGCTTTCATTTGTGATCGTACGGGGAAAAACGCTCCGAACAGCAATTCGGAGCGCTTTTTACCGGATCGTAATCGACCCCATTGTTTTCTAAGACTTATATAGAGAAATACTGCAAGTCTCTGTCTGAAATAATCACGGAGGGCAGTCTGTTAAGAGTAAAGATACCCTTGTTAAAACATTTAGCTTTCTGTACTTCTGCTGAAATCTTTTTGAATGCAGAAAAATTAGACCAGATTGGAAAATGTATACATTATAACTATGAGGGGAGTGAATCCTTCAGAAAGTGGTTGTTTGATTATGAAGTCTATAAAGATAGTATCCCATAGTCTGGGTTCATTGAGTAATGGCTGTGACATTCCATATGTTTCTGAATGAGTTGCTTTAAATTGAGCACAGATAGTACAAGATGCAACATATCAATTCACATCTGGTGCCAACGATGGCCACTAGTAGGATCAATGAAATAAGTATAATTTTTTTTCTTTTACCACGATGGTCAGCACCCAAGGAATTATGCCATATATTTAGAGCCGTTCTTTGAGGAGAGGAAGAGGGAAACAAAGCATTTTTTCCAGAAATACCACTGATATTGTTTTTGTAATTTAAACCTTTCGCATCATTTCCGAAATTTGTCTGGATCCATGGCTGGATAGGCCCTGTTGACTTATTCTAGCAAAGAAGTTGCCAAGAAAACTATGCGTTCTAGAGGCAGTAAATACTGGGAGCCGGAATCTTGAAGGGACAAAGCATGTGCCAGGACATTTTTGACATAAGTGATCACAAAGTTCTGTTGAGAGAAAAAATATGAGGTTGAATTTTCCTGCAAGGAAATTATTGTAATACTTGGAGATTGAGGTAATCAGTCCTGATTTCAAAAGGGTGTAGAGTTCCTTGCCAATTATGTCTCCATTCAAGACAAGCTTCCTTAACACCTTCAGCGCGGCGCGAATTTTCGCGCTGTGCTGAAGGTTCTAAAAAAACGGGCGTGTCCGTGATGGAATGGTTCCGTCATAAGCACTGCCCAACCGGAGCTCGTGACGGAACCGTTCCGTCACAAGCATCGAAGGGGTTAATGACCATTAGCTCCCGCTCAATTATAGATTAGTTTTGTTTGGAGGTGGATAACGTAGTGGAATAGTAGAAAATTAGATGCTCCAAATGATCATCCTCTTCACCAACAGATATTTGAGGGACATCATACATGACAATACATTTCTTGGTGGGGTCGAGACCAGCACATAGTACATTTTCTTTTTAAAGCTTAAAAGGCTTGCTTGGCAATTTGTTAAAATACATTTCCAAATAAAAGTTGTCAAATCCTAGAAAGCACTGGGTCTCCTTCACCAAAGAGGGAAAATGCCAATCCATATGAGATATATAATTTTATCACGGAACATGACCTTGATGTGATGTTTATAACCGAAGCTTGGACTGACGCATCCTCAGGTCCAGACTTCACGGCCACCACTCCTGAGGGTTACACATCCGTCCGTCAAGATAGACCCTTCAAAAAAGGGGGAGGGCTAGCGATAATCTACCGCAAAAAAATCTCCATTAAAATTGAAAATATATCTCCTCAAACTTGCGAAGCAATGAGCTTTTCCATCATGCTCACCCCTTCCCAAATCTTCAAAGGCATCCTGCTGTATCGACCCCCAGGATCGCGGGCTGCCTTCCTTGCCTCACTAAATAAATTGCTGGAACGTGTGGCCACTGAACCCACCATTACCATCCTGGGTGACTTTAATTTTCATCTCGAAAATAAACCTGATAACGATACAATCTTGCTATTATAAGAATTAGAGGCACTGGGTCTCTCACAACAAATAGCTGACCCTACACACACAGCTGGACACACGTTAGATGACCTTTTATCCAATGCACTGAACATATCTATAAAAACCATTTCCCCCCTGATCTGGACTGACCACTACACCATTATATTTAATATTATTACTGACAGAAAATCAATATTGCATACTGTTCCTACTCCCCATATACCCACTAAAGCATGGAGGAGTATAGACCCTGAACTACTCAAAGCACACCTAACCCTCACCCAACCAGAACCCTGCCCAGATCCTGATTTAGCAGCATCAAACTACTCTATTTGGCTGAATAATGCTTTTGATGTACTAGTTCCAAAAAAAACATTTTCGAAAAACCGCTGCTCCCCATCAGCCCCCTGGTTTTCTGAAACCCTAAGAGCACAGAAGAAAATCTGCAGGAATCATGAAAGGCAGTGGCGTAAAAACTACAATAATCAAGAGAAAACTCGCTACAAAGACTCCTTCAACAAATACAAACTATTAATTGCTCAGGAGAAACGCAAGTACTACACTACTCAGATTGAGACCGCCCAAAATTCCAGTAAACAGCTTTATCAGGTAGTTGGTAAATTATCTGGACAAGTACCAAAGTCTAATCCAGCCCCTTCTCAGACATTATGCAACTCCCTTGCTGATTACTTCTTTGAAAAGGTTAACGATATCTACATCAATTTCTCATCTCAAACTCATAAAAACAACCTGTCATTGAACCATGAAACCCCCGAATGCGAACACTCCTTAGCAAAATTTGAAAGCACCACTCCTGAACAGATCTCAAACTTAATAGCTACTATTAAATCTGGATCTGCTACCGACCCCTGTCCCCCATCAATACTTAAGCCACTAGTGGACCTAGTCACACCCACATTGTGTACCATCTGCAATGCTATATTTGCATCTGGCACATACCCAAAGATTTGGAAAAAAAACCTTATTAAACCACTACTAAAGAAATCTAATCTGTACATGAATGAACCTAAGAACTATAGGCCAATAGCAAGTCTTCCTTTCCCTGCCAACATTTTTGAGAAAGTGATCAACACACAGCTCTCTAAACATATTGAAGATCGCCAACTTTTGGATGATACTCAGTTTTGCTTTCGTAAAGGCCACGGTACAGAGACTGCGTTAATTAAAGCATCTGAGGATTTAAGAATCACTCTCGATCAAGGAGGAACGGCTGTCCATATACTGCTGGATTTATCAGCAGCTTTTGACACGGTCGATCACACCATCTTGATCGACAGTGTCTCTCACATGGGCATCCAGCAGACAGCCAAAGCTTTACTATCTTCCTTCCTTACCGACCGTACTCAATCGGTAAACATCGCCCCCTTTTTTCCTCTCAACTAGCCCTCCCGTGTGGTATTCCCTAAGGATCATCCCTAAGTCCGACACTCTTTAATATCTATGTGTCGGACTTAGCTAAAGTCATCAAATCACACGGGATGGGACTCACATCCTACGCCGATGACACCCAACTGGTGCTCAAGGTACATAATGACGGTGACATAGTAGCAGCCAAGTTTCAGAAAGGCATGCTTGCCATCAGCAGTTGGATGACCACAAACTGTCTCAAGTTGAACTCTGAGAAAACAGAGGTCATGATATTCGGTAATTTACTGCCTACTTGGTCACCCAGTTGGTGGCCGGCGTCACAGGGCCCTCCCTCCGTACCTGTCACCAAAGTCAGAAACCTGGGTGTCATATTTGATGACAGGTTGTTCTTTGCACCTCACGCAAATACTGTGGTATCATCTTCATTCTTCAAGCTGCGAATGATAAAAAAAACTACTCCCATTCTTACCCCTAAATGCAGGGAAAACACTGGTTAGCACTTTAGTGATGTCTACCATCGACTATTGTAATGCTCTATTTATGAATGCCCAAACTAAAGTCATTAGCAGACTTCAACTTGTGCAAAACGCCGCAGCCAGTATGCTATCTGGAACCCCGAAACGACAATCTATCTCGCACATCATCCGACGCTATCATTGGCTTCCTGGGAGAAACCGCATAAGGTTCAAAGCTCTATGTATTGCCTACAAGGCATCTCGCAAAGCTGGCCCCCTCTTCCTCAACAATGCCTTAGAAACATATGTTCCCTCGAAAGACCTCAGGTCCTCCACGGCTAATCTCCTCTTGATCCCCCGCACAAGAACTGTTACCTGGGGAGATAGACGCTTTACCGTGGCCACTGCAAAACTCTGGAACACCTTACCAGCAGAGATTAGATCCAGCCAATCTCTATTGGTTTTCAGAAAAAAGACAAAAACCTAGTTATTCAACCAATAGAAGGAAGACAAGAACCGGTTACTCAGCCAGCGGCTCGCTGATATTTGAAACCAGTCCACGATCCTCTAGCGCTGAGACACCCATGGGTATTTGCACGCATCGTTAAAATAAATAAATAAATAAACACTGCCTTTAACGTTTTGAAGTCCATGGCTGATGCTTCAGCAGACAATATAAAGCCCAAATGTTCAATCTCAAACTGTTCAAACAAATATTTATCTAATTTGTACTTTAATCGTTTTTTTATCAAGCGTTACACAACTCGAACCTATCGCTGATGTTTCTCAAAGACGTAAAAAAAAAATCAGGATGTCATCCAATAAATTATTGCATGAAGATTAAAGATGTCAGAAAAGATTCCAGCCATAAAGCATTGTGCCACTGAAGGCGCATTACTTAAACCAAAGTGCAGAACCTGGGACTCAAAATACCCAAAATGGCGTCCTGAAAGCTGTCTTCTGTTTGTCCCCAGCTCTTACTCTAAGCAAATGATATGCCCCTCAGAGCTCAAGTTTTGTGAAGATTTGACCATCCTTGACCGTTTCAATAAGGGTAATGGTCTTTTACTATGTTCTTATTCAATCCCTGGTTAAAAATACATAGCCTCAACTCATTTCATTTCTTCGAAACAGAGTACAGGGGTGCTGCTGCAGGAGAGGTAAAAAGAAAAATCAGGCAATTTTCCAGATTCTCATCTAAATATTGTTTGAATACCTTCTTCTCAGGCTCATAGAAAGCATACATTCTTCCATAAGGAACTTCGGCTCCTGGTAACACGTTTATGGCACAATCAAAAGTCCAACGCGGAGACAATGATTTGTCTCAAACATTTTGGAAACATCCACCATCTGCTTTATTTCTACTTTACTCTGTGCTTGTCTGCGATGTTTATGAAGAGATTAATGCAGAGATGCCCAATCCTTCTCAATAAATATTCCAGTTGTTCTGTTGTCCAAGAAGGCCATGGTAGATAAAAGGGCCATTCCATCAGAGACAACAGATATTGGCAAAATAAATAGGTAACTACTGTCAGAGATTCGTGAAAACATACATTTAAGAAGTGGTAGTAGGACTCCATTCTGTCAAAGGATGAGCTTACTTGTTACATGTTTCCTGCAGGTTTATTCGATCTGACTGGACATTTACATATCAGGCATCCCTCTTGTCCACAGTACGTGCAAAGACCCTTTTGGCTTTGTCTTCTTTCCTAATTTGACAAAAGACCAACACAGCCGCCATCGCTACGCTCAATAATAATCGCACTATCAACAGCTTCCCCCCATCACCTTAGAGACATTTCAAGAGCTCCATGCTAAAGTCAAATCTGGATGCCCCCTCAGACAGCTGTCCCCCTCACATACTAAAATACTGCTTCTCTTCTCTCCCAGGTCCTGCCTGTACCCTCCTGAATTGCTCCTTATCATCTGGCCAAGTTCCCCGTTCAAGGAAGCGACAGTTGTGCCGCTTTTGAAAAAACCTGGGGCTGACCCCACATGCATGTCAAACTACCGCCCCATCTCCCTATCTAGCAAAGGTGATGGAGGCACATGTAGCCAGATGTCTATCTAACTTTCTGGAGGAGTCCAACTATCTCGAGCCCCATCAGGCAGGCTTCCGGCCTGCGCACTCGACGAAAGCTGTCGTACTCACCGTACTGGACACACTTTGCAACTGCTCAGACAATAATTCCCCCCAGGCCCTGGTGCTCCTGGACCTCTCGGCCACGTTCGACACGGTCGATCATACCATCTTGATCGACCGTGTCGGCCAGGCCGGCATCCAGGGCACAGCGGCCAGCTGGCTAAATCCTTCCTGGAGAACAGATCCCAGGCCGTCGGCCTTGGCAAACTGGTTGCCCCTAAACAGAGAATCACCTGCGGTGTCCCACAGGGCTCCTCCCTGTCCCCCCACTTGTTCAACATCTACATCTTTCCCTTAATTCAGTCCCTCAGAGACAGGAAGGTGACGGTCTTCAACTATGCAGACGACCTACTACTGCTCTTCACGATCAATAACACCGAGAGCTCAATTACCATCTTTTAGTCTACCATGAGGTTCATCCAATCTTGGATGGACCAAAACCATCTTAAACTAAACCCTGGCAAGACTGAGCTGGTACTCACAGGGGACAGTCCTAAGCACTGGGGCTCACATTATTGGTCTTCAGAGATGGGCTCACCACCTTCTCCCTCACCATCGGTAAAAACACTCGGAGTCACACTAAATAGCGACCTCTCATTGAAATCACAAGTGGGTCTTGTGGTCTCCAAATGTTTTTTCCAACTCAGGAAAATAAGAAAGGTACGTTGCCTCCTTACACCAGAGGCCCTTATCCAGGTGCTGATAGCCACTGTCCTATCTCACCTGGACTACGCCAATTCTCTATACCTTGGCATGCCTCTCTACCTACTGAAGCGACTGCAGATGGTCCAGAACTACGCAGCCAGACTGATCCTAAGCCAACCCAGATGGCAACCTGCCACCCCACTACTTAGGAAATTACACTGGCTCCCCATGCTCCAACGCTGCACCTTCAAAACTGGTTGCATGATCTTCAAATCTTTGCACTGCAAAAGCCCCAAATTCATAGACAACTTGATAGTCAGGCACACCCCTACCCGCAACTTACGCTCGGCTCACCTCTCACTTCTCCATACCCATCCTTCAGACGGAAGCGCACAGGAGGCTGCAGATTTGCCACACTCGCTCCTCGTCTCTGGAACTCCTTCCCCCTCGATATCCGAGCCTGCCTGGACCTCATGACATTCAGAGCACTTAAAACCTGGCTCTATAAGCAAGCTTACAACTAAGTTCCTCTCGAGCTTCGCACTCTGCCTTTTTCTACAGCGCCATGAAACCAATCGGTGTAAGTGCACTCTACAAATTATTTTTAACATAACAGTAATTCCTATTTACATAGGTTCTCCGGTGACAGAACATGGACTGGGAACCTCTGCTCTGTACGGAATAGACTGGACTGGTGAGGATTGAATCAGGACCCCCTGCTTTTCCTTTCTTTGCTCATTTAGATGGTGTTCAGTGTATAAAGTGGACTCAAAAGCCTCAGTTGGGGCGTAGGGTGTGGATCATGGATTAACTTGTCCTTTATTTCCTCTTTTAGTTTGCGTCGGAACAAGGTTAAAAAGGTTCCCTTATGGACCCACATAGTTTCAGCTGCTAAATGCTTGAAGTTAGTAACTTAGGTTAGCGCATCTTGTGTTACTTTTTGCATCTCACAGAGGGCCTTCTTCACAGAGCTCTCTACATTAGATCTCTCAAACATACGAAAAAAGGCTGTCAGGTAGATTGAATAGTCATTCAAACTGGGATCTGCAGGAAAAAAGGGGGTAGCGCAGGACGGCTCCAGTAAGGCAATTGATCATATATTCTACCTTGGTTCTTTCTAGAGAAAAGTGTGTAGGCTGGAAAGGAAAATGCGCCATAAGTTAATCTAAGAACTCTTTCGGATTGCAATCAAAATGTAAAGTTCCTACAGAGACTTGTAATTCGGAGGGAAAGTGATTACCACAAAATGTTAGTTTCTTTTTGACGAATATCCATCTTCACACTCTGTTGTTGGCTAGTCTCCTGAAAGAATTTGAATAGTGTCCATTGTTGACGGGCGACATTGGTGTCACAATCTCTCAAAGGTTGGGTAAGACGATTGGGTTCTTTGTTGTTATGCTCGTGACTTGAAGCTGGGGCTATCGTCTGCACAAGCCACTTTGCCAGTCAAGGACTGAGACATAAACCTGGATAGTGTCCTCGAAAAAAACGGCTGACAAGAAGAAAAACACAAAACAAAATGGGCTATCTGGGTTAATGAGTCATCCAAAGAAGAATTTTCTGATCCGGGAATCCTATTAGCTCTGACTGTAGATGTCTCAGGATTCTTATTAAAAATTATGACAAACCCGCACCCACCAACCGAGGTGGCATGAATCATCTTTGGGTTGACACACGACAATTTGTTAGGGGTGTGGATAGACTTTCTGTGTTTACAGAAAGCTCTTTGATTTTGGTCAAATTCCACTTTCAGGGGCAAGAGATCCTGGAAAACTAAAATGTCCTCTCAATGTATTGAGAGGACATTTTTTCTCCCCTGTCTCTTAGGTCGACATGTTTCAGCCTCTGAGGGCCACTAGGGGTTAAAGGTTTTCTTCAGGACCATGATTTCTACTGATTTCGATAACTCCCATTCACCTGTACTTACATACACAATAGTAGCTAATGCTCATAATACTCACTCTGGTTGTATTATTTCTAGCAGAGAGTTCCCTGTCTTTCCGGGCCAAAGACCTAGGGGCCCGATGTAGGTCGGTCGGTAACGGCCGAAAATCGG
The DNA here is from genome assembly GCF_964261635.1 of Lissotriton helveticus. Classification (NCBI taxonomy): domain Eukaryota; kingdom Metazoa; phylum Chordata; class Amphibia; order Caudata; family Salamandridae; genus Lissotriton; species Lissotriton helveticus. The sequence goes on along the minus strand of NC_136070.1, from coordinate 54,495,437 downwards.
TATTTTCGGCCGTTACCGATCGGTATCGAGCCATCGGGATGTAGCAGTCCGAAAACCGCCCAAATCGGTGATAATACCGAATCGGAAAAGTTACCGATTCGGTAGAATACCGAATCGGAAAATACACAGAATCGGTAAGTATACCGAATCGTTAACGAACCGAATCGGTAAAAATAGGGATTCGGAAAAATCACCGAATTGGTAGAATACCGATTCGGAAAAAAATACCGAATAGTTAACAAACCGATTCGTTAAAAATACCGATTCGGTAAAACTGAAGATTGAGATGTAGGAAAGCTCTGAAATACTGAATTAGCTTCAAATTCGGTATTTAAGAGTCAGTATTTACCATAGATTGGAATCAGGTGGTAACCAGGTGCAACCTATAAAAATGGACCCAAAATGCATTACTTCTTGCACCATGGCTGCATTTTATGTCATAGCAAGACGGCTACGGCTACAGCAGGAAGGAGAGAGGGAATGGCTGAGACAGGAGCAGGTGTATAGAGAGCGGATCATCCTGTCCATGCTGACAGATGCAGAGATCCTACAGAGGTACAGGCTGGACCCAGACACCATCTTAGAGCTCATTAGGGACCTCCAACCCCTGTTGCAGCACACCACCCCAAGGGCACACGCAATCCCAGTGCACGTGCAGGTGCTATGCAGCCTACACATGCTTGCGTCTGGCAGCTATCAAAGTGCAGCAGCTGTGGTAGGAGGGGTGACCCAGAGCAGCCTGTCAAGGTTCTTCCACAAGTTCCTTGACGCCATGATACAAAGGATGGACCAATACATTTCCTTCCCTGCAACCCATGCAGAACTGGTACAGACAAAAGCAGACTTCTACCAGATGGCAGGATTCCCCCACATCATTGGCTGCATAGATGGCACACACATTCCGATTTGCCCCCCTGCTGACACGGAATACGTATACCGCAATCGGAAGTCACGGCACACCATAAATGTGCAGGTGATTTGTAATGCGAAGTGTGTCATCACTGACGTGGTAGCAAAATTTCCAGGGAGTACCCACGACTCCTACATTTTCCAAAATAGCGGAATTTATGCACGGCTGACGGCAGGGGAATTCGGTGAAGGATACCTCCTAGGTAAAACACAGTGTCAGACCCCCATAACCTAATTAGCAGTGTGAAGTACATGTATGCATGTGAGTAATGTTACCCCTTTTCCTTCTAGGCGACAGTGCATATGCCCTCCGCTCATTCATTCTCACCCCCTACCTCAACCCCTCAACACCCAGCCAAAGGAGGTATAACCGTGCGCACAAAAGCACAAGGAATGATGTAGAACGGACCTTAGGCATCTGGAAAAGCAGGTTCAGATGCTTGCACAAGAGGGGAGGTGCAAGGCAATATACCCCCATCACCTGCTGCAAGATAATTGCTGTCTGTGCAATGTTGCACAACCTTGCGGTCAAGAAGGGCACAGAGGTAGAGTTGTCTGACTACGAGGACGATGACATTGCTGTGCCACAAACACAACCTGCTGGAGTGTCTACACCAAGTGATGGCAGGGTCAGACGTGAGGAGATAACAGACAACTATTTCTGAGTGAGCACAGATGCACAGACACGTTATGGATGTGAAGAAATGAAACTTTTTTAATTGTGGTACAACGTTACAGCACTGATGTGCAACAAATGAAATGATTAACTACAATGTGGGGACAGGAAATTGGCCGGGTTACCTCACCCACACTGGCAGTGTCATTTCCTGCTGCGCTTTGCAGACCCACTGGGATGCGGCTCCTCCCCTTCTGCATGTCCGGCTACCTCTGCGGAGCGCCTGGAGCTCCGGCGCGGCTCGGACACTGTGCTGGCCGGACTGCTGCGGCTGCTGCTGTCCCCAGCCTCGGCCACGTCCAGGGCAGGATTCACCACTGCGTTGGAAATGATGAGTGTCTCCATGGCACTGGTGATGCGGGCCATGCCCCTGGTCACCTCCGCAGTGTTTTGAGTGAGGCACTCTTCCATATTTGCCCCTCGGCGGCATAGCAGGGCTGTTGCTGCGGCAAGCCGGTTAATTGCCCGGTTTTGTACACGGGCATCCCTGCGCCTTATGTGCTCATGCTGGTCCATCTTGGCACACAGCTGTGTTATGGCAGTTGTAATGCGCCCCATTCCTGTTGCAATTTCCCGGTTACTTGCCACAAACTCTGCAAATCCCTTTGTCATTTCCACCATCTGCAGGTTATGCGCACGCAATTGCCGGTGGCAAGCGAGGATTGACTTGGCCTGCATCCGCTGGATTCGGACCATGCTCCCCTCAAGCCCTTGGAAGACGGTGCCCTCCCGTGATGGATTTGCACTGCTGGAAGTGCGTGGGTGGCGGCGATTGGTGCTGGTCTGCTGGGTGTCCTGCTGTGCCACAGGTGTCACAGGTGTGGGTGCTGGTGACTGACCCGCAGCTCCCTCCATGATGGACAATGGGGCCACAATACTCCTCCTGGCTGGAGCAGTGGCAGTTGCTGGCTGGGACCGTGTGGGTGAGTTCTCTGGTGAGAACTGCAATGGTGAGGATTGTGACAATTGGGGGGAGTGGGGAGATAAGAGGGCATGTCCTGAGTCATCCTCATTGGCCATGGCACTGCTGTCCTCCACCTCCTGCGAGGAATCCATGCTGCTTGGCCCTGCCACCGCACTGTCTGCTGTTGCTGGAGCTGAGACTTGTGCAGCTGCTGCTCCACTACCTGATGGCGCCCCTAGGAATAAAGTAGCATTTGTCAACTGAGCGGAAATGTCTTACTGTCACTATAATAAATGCATTGCACATGTCATTTTCATTACTCTGCTTCTTTCTTAAAGTGCATTGTAGTGTAATGTGCACTGTAAATTGTTCCTACATTAGCTGTCTACATTTTCCATCATGCATTGCTCATGTATTTTGCTAGCAGTACTGGACTGGGGTTTGGCTGTACATTGGGGCCAATGGGGAGGTGTCTGGTAGGGTGTGTCATGCGGTGCATGCTTCTTACCTTTTGCTTTGGCTCTGGCTGAGCTGTCCATGTCCCCAACTCCAACCACACTCGCAGTCTCAATCGTTGTGGATACCAGTTCCTCCAGTTCAGTGAGGGGGGACGCGGGGTTCCTGCCTCCACCGGTCAGTCCTGCCTGCTTGTGCAGCTCCGCCAATTTCCTCTTGGTGAGGCTCCGGATATCATAAAACCTCTTCTTGAGGTCATCCATGCTCCTGGGGGTCACACCAACAGCATTGACCCTCTCACTGATGGCACTCCACAGTTTCCTCTTTGTCGACTCAGGGACTGTGAGGGACAGCCTCCCATACAGCTGCCTGTGGACCCTCACCACCTCCTCCACCAATACTTGCAGCTCCATGCTGCTGAACTTCACCTTGCGCTTTCTCTCAGCCTTCTGGCTCTCAGAGCTGCTTGCCATTTCCACTGTGTTCACAGATCTCCAAACACTCTCTCTGCTGCTCACTCTCACTGCTCAGCTCTGGCTGCCTCTCCAGAAAGTTCTGATGAGTTGCACCTGCCTGGGTTGCCACTCCCTGCTAGGGTGGGGGAGGGTGCTTTCACCTCATTGGCTGCTTTCATTAGTTTCACTTTCTTGCTTGCCGATTCCGTGTTTACCGATTCGGTATTTACCTATTCGGTATTTACCGATTCGGGAACTACCGATTCGGTAAATACCGATTCAGTTTTGCCAATGCATTCCTATGGGACTTTTGAACCATACGGTTGTATTGCCATTACCGAATCGATATCTACCGAATCGGTCAATACCGATTCGGTAAGTCTCGGAACACGATACCGAATGTTACCGATTCGGTATTCCAGCACATCTGGAATACCTACATATCCACCCCTTAGATTTACCGATTCTTAATTACCGAATCGGTAAAATTCGGTAATTTTCGGTAATTAAGAATCGGTAAATCTATTCTACCTACATCGGGCCCCAAGTCATTATCTTCTGGGAACAGGGTTGCTAACTTTTTGTGAGAAATGTGTAGTAAGCTGTTGTTTTGTGACTGAGTGTCATGCTCGTTCTGGACCAGTTTTGGATCGTGTAGCACAAAGTACACTTTTTCCACTAAAGTTATCACTATCTGAATTTACTGTTAAAGTAGATTTTTTATAACTCTAAGTGGAAATTAACTTTGAATCAGTTTACTAGAATTTTTCTAAGCCTAGTTATGAAATAAAGAGTTTAATCTCTCCCAGGTCTATTTATGGAAAATTTAATGTAGCCTACACAGTAACACAGCGTTTTCGTTTTTACTCACTGTGAGGGCATACTGTCCCTAATATGTAGTATGCCACTCTTTATATATTAAGCACTCAGCCCTATGGGCTTACGAGGCACACTTTAGGGGTGACTTAGTAAATATAAAATAGGTTTTACTACATGGCAAAGGCACTTCCCCAGTCGTGTACTGGAATGCTTTTAAGCTGCAGCTTAGACAGAGCACGGTGGTGCTCCTGATTGCCATAGACGTTTGTCCTATATGTGGGTGGTGCAACGCACATCTGACATTTAACTTCGACTCTACTGGTGCAATTTCTTTGCCAACCTGTAATGGCCTTACTGGAAAGTTAAATACACCAATTGCTTGAAACTAGTTTCACAGTGCCCTTTTAAGAGCAGAGCACATGCACTATCAGGCCTCGAAAAATCTACTCGCCCACTCGCAATGGCTAGTCAGATTTTATCAGGTTGAGAAAGTGACAAATTTGCTGTCTGATTAAGGACAGAGGTCAAACGTCAGTTTTTCTTTTTGTTAATAGTTTTTCATCTTATCCTGGAGGATTTTGTCAAGTGAGCTGTCTGACAATCATTTTGAAACAAAAGGCAGTAGGATGTCAGGTTTTTTCTAACACACATTTAAACAGCTTGTAAATGAATAGTGCAAGTATTTCAAAATATATCAAGAATTACAAAAACATTTCTTTAGGTAATTCAGAAGTGTTATGCAAACAACGATTTAAGTAGGAGCAAAACAGATCTGAACAGTTTACTTGGTGATGTGCAAATGCCAAATATTTGCAGAAACTTGATTTCCAAACACTGTACACTAAATAGTTTTATCAGAAAAACCACATATCAGTGGGAAATGTGTCAGTTTCAATTGGAAATCTGCTGATTGCAAATAAGTGTGCTACCACCTCATGCTTCAGGCATGTATTTATTAAAAGTGATAGTTTTAAAACATGATTTGAGAAACATTCCTACTATAGACACCAATTTCAGAGTGATACGGCAACACTTGAAAACCTGCCGTAAAGCGGTTGCCATCTGGATGAGCACAATGCACTAATCATAAGCCCTGCCAAATAGAAAATCTGCTTGTAGAAAATAGAGGTGACAAGATAAACTTAAAAAAAAAAAAACTAGACGTGGCATTGTTTGTAGGAATGTTACTTGTTGCTGATTATTTGTTTTTTAATGCTGCTGTATACCTGGCCCCTGAGCTGAGGGCCCCTCAGTGTCAGTCATGTCAGTCCATCATTTTCCTTGGTTTTGATTTGCTTTTTGACTTGTTCCTATGCAAAAATCTCAGGTGAGTAAGTTCACTTTCAACAGTTTTTTTATTTAAAGACACTGACAAAAATTCTGTCCATTCTATAGATAGGTCTGTGGTTCACCATAGTGAAGGATCATAATAAAGGCAGCAATTTTTTCTTACTTAAACTGCGCAACTAATTGGGGGATCCCAAATGCATAACTGCAAAACATGTTAACCACCATATTTCTGTTCTTCACTAGCTCGCATTGCACAAAACAGTTATTTTTAAATGCATCTGCTTATCTTTCTAGCCTTATCATGACATACGATTCAGGTTTCTACAATCTTTGCTTATGAAAAATAAGTCAAACTCAGCATTATTCACCTCCTTCAATTTGTTGACTATTCCAAGAATCCCGCAGCAAGATTAGAAGCGGATCGCTTTTCTTATTTTTATTTATTATGTTTTATAGAGCGCGAACTTGACCTGCGGGGGTATCAGAGCGCTTTACATTGATATACAGTGCTACAAATAGGAAAAGTTTAGTGCAGAAATATACAAGATCAACAAGTAAAGTTACAATCACAAGAAAGTTTGTACTCCCGTAGGACCCATAAGTTCTCGGTGTAAAGAGTTGGTGATCAGGGAAAGTGGTAGTCTTGGATTAGTCAGGCAATGCAGTGGTTGCGAGTATGTCTTAGACGAGGAATTTACCCATGAGAAAGGTTTTGGTCTCGTTTTTGAAACGTGCTAGAGAAGGGATTCTTCTGATGGATGGTGGGAGAGAATTCCAAATTCTTGGTGCTGCTCCGGTGAACGCCCTGTTGTAGGTTTTATTTTTCTGAAAGGAGGCAGGTTGGAGTAGGAGGTTTCTAGTGGACCGTGAATTCCTGCTTCCTCCAGATAGCACTAGTTTCTGTGCCAGGTAGGCGGGGGAGTTTGTGTATAGGGCCTTGTGAGTAATGCATGCAAGTTTCAGCTGAATTCTGGCCTCTAGAGGGAGCCAGTTCAGTGCTTTCATGTGTGGCGAGATGTGGTAGAATCTCCCAGTGCCTGTAAGTAGCCTGGCGGCCGCGTTGAGGCAGGCTTTTAAAGGCGCTAGGGCTATCTTGGGCAGTCCAGTGAGGGTGGAACAGCCATATTCAAGTCTGGAGATGACTAGTGCTTGAACTGCCATTTTTAGGTCAGGAGCCTCGATGAAAGGTTTCAGCTTCCAGAGGTAGCTCAAGTGGAATCTGGCTGCTTTAGCCATTGCGTCAATGTGGTCTTGCATGTTTAGGTTGCAGTCGAGGATTATGCCCAGGGATTTGGCAGAGTCCACAATGGTTGGTGGGCAATTCAGGGCTGTGATGGTTTTGATCCAATTTTGAATCTCCGGGTTGGTTTTAGAAGGGGAGATTAGGAGAAATTCCGTTTTCTTTGCATTAAGTTTGAGTTGGTTGTTGGCTAGCCATTGAACGGTAATTTCCAGGGTCTCGTTCAGGCGGAGGATCTCCTTGAGCGAAGAGATATTGATGTAAATTTGGGTATCGTCCGCATACATATGGTAGGAGATGTTGGCAGTACGGAGAACTTCGGTGAGTGGCTCTAGGTAGAGATTAAAGAGGGTGGGGGACAGGGTTGAGCCTTGGGGGACTCCAACCGTGACCGGGGTGGGAACTGATAGGTTACCGTTAATGAGAAATCTCTGAGAGCGATTATTGAGGAAGGACCTGAACCATTCCAGTACCATGCCATCCAAACCCATCCTGACTTTGAGGCGTTCAAGTAGTTTTTCATTGTTGACCGTATCGAACGCAGAGGATAGGTCAAGCAGGATTAGAAGGCAGGTTTTGCCTTGGTCTAGGGCTTGGAGGGCATCATCCACGATGTGGAGCATAGCAGTGTCAGTGCTGTGCCCTGGTCTGAAGCCAGATTGAAAGTCGTCAAGTAGGTGGAAGTTGTTGATGTGCTGGCTTAGTTGTTGTTGTACACACTTCTCCAAAACTTTGGCTAAAAGCGGGATATTGGAGATAGGTCTAAAATTGTCAGGGGAGGCTGGGTTCAGAGTGGGCTTTTTCAAGCTGGGGAGGACTTGGCCGGCTTTCAAGGGGTCCGGCTTCAGGCCTTGTTGAAGAGAGGCATTTTTAATTGTAGTCCAGCAAGGGACGATGGATTGGGAGACAGCAGCGAGGCAGTTGGAGGGTAGCGGGTCGTTGAAGTGGTTATTAGGCTTTAATGTAGAGAGGATTTTTGAGATAGTATCTTCGGAATAGAATTCGAAGTCAGTCCAGTGGGCTTTGTTCTTTGGTGGGGCTAGGACGGTTGGTACAGTAGAATGGGGCAGGGCGGGAAGAGGTTGGGAGTTGGTGGTGGTACTGAGTTCAATTCTTAGTGCCGATATTTTTTCAGCAAAGAAAGAGGAGAATTCATCTGACGAAATAAGCGATTTGGGGGATTCTTTTGGTGTTTTTGCCAGTTTATTAGATTGGAGTTTGACCAGTTCGAAGAGTTTTTGGGGTCTATTCTTGGCGTTCCCCAGTTCTGATCTGAAATATTCTTTTTTGCAATTGAGGATGTGCTTATTGTAGGCATTTCTCGCCTGGAGGAGGAGCTTTAGATGCGTTGCAGAGGGGTGTTGCCTCCAGATTCTTTCAGATTGCCGTAGGGATCTCCTCTCCATATTGAGGGAGATAGTGAACCACGGGTTTCTGTGTTTGATTTGAGTTCTTTTTAGTTTAAGGGGGGCAAGGTCGTTCAGAATGTTTGAGATGGATGACGAGTAATGCTCATTGAGGTCACTGACCATGGTTATGTGCGAAGAGGGGGGAGGTCGGATTTGCAACGTGACTCAAGTCTCATCAGGTCAAGATTCTTAGTATCTCTGGTCCAGCGTTTGGGAATCACCGGTTGCGACGACTTTGTCTTGCGGGCCCCCGGTAAAATGAAAGAGATGAAGTGATTGTCAGACCAGTCACAAGGGTCTATGGAGATGAGCTTGACTGCGGAATCCTTAGAGATGATCCAGTCTAGGATGGCCACTTTTGAGTGGGTTGGCCGTGATCAGGCTTGAGTCAGGGCTAGGTCACTTAAAAGGGCTTTGATTGTGATGACGTGGGGATCATTAGTGTCGTTCCAGTGCAGGTTGAAATCACCCAGGAAAATCTCTGTGGAATTGGAGGAAATCTTTGTTGTCATGATTTCTAAGAGGTGATCAGTGAAAGAGTCGTTGGAGCCTGGGGGGTGGTAGAAAATGTGCAGGTTACAAAGGTGTAATGAGTTGCTGCTGACGGAGAGTGCAAGGTATTCGCAGGAGTCAGTGGAGATTGTTGTTAGTTCTGTGACAAGCAGAGAGGATCGGTAGATACAGGCAATGCCTCCTCCTTTCTTGTTGGAGTGTCTGTCCAGTCTGGCAATGTAGTAATTAGGCGGGATTAATAGGTCCAGACATGGAGAAGAGTATTAGTTTAGCCAAGATTCAGTTAGTATGGCTAGGTCTAGGTTTTTGTCCAGGACGAGTTCAGCAATATCAGCGGCATGTTTGACTGCTGAACGGCAGTAGATTAATAGACCAGATAGGGGGGTGTCTGGAGGAGTGTCTAGGAGTCTGGGCGGATATGGATATAGGCTCGAGGTTGCTTTTTACCACACTTCTGTTATGGGGAGTGGCTCCCTTGTTTGGGTTGATGGTAACTGTGCTGATGGGGTGTTCAGGACTCATATGTAGCAGGCGGGGGATGGTTGGGACAGAGTTGTGGTCTTGGATGATGGCTAGAATTTCACTTTCTGTGAGGTCTAGGGGACTGGAGGAGATGGTAGGATCATTATAGGAGAGTGCGAGAGCGCGGGATTCCTCCTCAGATTCCTTATTTGACTTTACAAATGTTTCCATTTTCTTGAATCTCTCAGATGCCTTCCAACCCTGTTAAGTTTCAGAAGACATCTCAAGACATGGTTATTTTTTACACCTTGCTTGGCTTGGGCCCACTTGCTGTGGTCTGCTGAATTTTGCCTAGTGCCTGGACACCCACAGGAAAATATGATCCAGTTTGTAATTTTATATTACATTCATCTTGAGACTTTCAGCTTTGTTCAAATAGACACATAATATTTGGATTGTCTTTAATTTAGTTAATTATTTGGTTGTTGTTAGAAGGGGCGATCTCAGAGGGCCAGATTGTGCTCCCCCAGACATCCCAAGACCCACCTCTTCCACAGAACTTGCCGAGTCTTGATTGTGAGGTCCTCACCGGGGAGGACTTCGAGTCTAGGATCGTACACACGGAGTTCACACCACACTATGAACAGACACCACACCGTTGGATTCAAGTAACAAGTTCTTTATATAGCAATAAACGAAGAAAGCACTCTTATATACACAGTGGTCGCGGGACCACAAAGTCTTGGAGGATTCAGGAAGGGGGAAGCGGGACAGTCTTTTAGTCCCAGGGTCAGTACGAGGCGTACCCTACGCACAGCTCTCAATCCTCGAGCCGGGGGGATACGGGATGATGGTCGTACTGGCTGCCTCACCTCCGTCGAGTCGGCTCGGTCGTGATGGTGGTCTCGATGGTCCAGCCGGACCAGAGTACTCCTCGAGCCGCGACGAGGTCAGCAGGGCTCAATCTGGAGAAGTTCGTGAGGAGCCGCGACAGCGTCAGCAGGGCTCGGGTGGTCTTAGAGGTCGAGCCGCGACAGCGTCAGCAGGGCTCCGATGGTTACAAGTTCAGCTTGAGCCGCGACCGCGTCAGCAGGGCTCCGGTGGTCTGAGAGATCGAGCCGCGACAGCGTCAGCAGGGCTCCAATGGTTACAAGTTCAGCTTGAGCCGCGACAGCGTCAGCAGGGCTCAGGTGGTTCAGTTCCTTAAGGCGAAGAAGGAGCCGCGACAGCGTCAGCAGGGCTCAGAGGTTCAGGATGAGTCTTCTTAGGGTCAGCCACGATCAGATCAGCAGGCTTCAGGTCCAAGATACAACTGCCCGCTAGTTGTCGGGCGGGCCCAGTTATAGTCCTTTTGCTCTTTGATCTCCGGACCCTCGCAGGCAGAGGTCTCCTGCCCAGGGGGCTGGTCGTTGGCGAGGTCCGGCGATCGGCTCTTTGATCCCTTTGAAAGATGGGTCCGGGAATTCCCAGACGCCCAGCGGGTCTGGAGCCAGCGCTCGGGGAGGCCAGAGGTGCGATCGAAACTGGCTCACAGGGGAGGGCCAAAGGTGTGACAGAAACCAGCCCCTCAGGGGAGGCCGGAGGTGCCATCGAAACTCCCTGGCTTATCTCACTCGGGGAGCCCTTTACCCCCCAGCCGGGACTGGCGCGCCTTTGGAGTCTGGGGTTCGCTGGGGCCGGGGTCACGCTAGGCCCAGGGAGACAGGGATGTCGGGAAGGGAAGATGGCGTCCGGGCCTTGTGGGGCATGCAATGTTAGGCGCTCGGAGCCGGGCGTGGAGCGGAAAAGGCAGGCCTGGTCGAGGTTCTCGGGGGATCTAGGTTTACTTGGAGGGGGACGACCAGGCTCGGGGTGCAGGCTTACGCTCACAGGGTGTGGAGGGACAGAGGCGAACCACGCCACGAGGCCGGGTCCAACACGCGTCCCCCCCAGCTGAAGGCGGGGAGAACTACCCATCCTCTTGGGGGTTCTCTTCGCTGAGGCGGAAGAATCGGGACAGGCCGTCTGCGTTGCCGTGGTCCGAACCAGGCCGGTGCTCCACAGTGAAGTCCATCCCCTGGAGGGAGATGGACCAGCGCATCAATTTGGGATTTTCCCCTCTCATTTGCATTAGCCACCGGAGAGGTCGGTGGTCGGTCTGGACCCGGAAGTGAGTACCGAATAGGTAGGGCCTCAGCTTTTTCAGGGCCCAAACCACCGCGAAGGCCTCCCGCTCGATGGTGCTCCACCTTCGTTCTCGAGGGAGTAGCCTCCGGCTAATGAATGCCACTGGTTGGTCTAGGCCGCTCTCGTTCACCTGGGACAGGACTGCTCAGATGCCATGCTCGGACGCGTCCGTCTGGACTACAAACTCTCGTGAGTAGTCGGGGGCCTGTAGGATGGGGGCGGTGCACATGGCGTCTTTCAACGTTTCGAACGCCTCTTGGCAGGTGGAGGTCCATCTGACTTTCTTCAGTTGGTTTTTGGAGGTTAACTCCGTGAGGGGGGCTACGATGCTGCCGTAACCCTTGATGAACCGGCGGTAGTACCCCGTGAGCCCTAGAAACGCCCGCACTTCCGTCTGGGTCGTGGGGGCCTCCCAGGCCACGATGGCATCGATCTTGGGCTGGAGGGGGGCTACGAGGCCGCTTCCGACCTGGTGCCCGAGGTAGACTATGGACCCTTGTCCGATCTGGCACTTGCTCGCCTTAATGGTAAGACGGGCCCTTCTCAGGGCCGTCAGCACCGCCCCGAGGTGCTGGAGGTGCTCGGGCCAGTGGGAACTGTACACTGCGATATCGTCCAGATACGCAGCGCTGAACGCCTCCAACCCCGCCTGTACCTGGTTCACCAGCCTCTGGAAGGTGGCGGGGCGTTTGTCATCCCGAAGGGCATCACCCGAAAATGGTAGTGACCATCCGGGGTGGAAAAAGCGGATCTTTCCTTAGCTCCCTCGGTGAGGGCGATCTGCCAGTATCCACTGGTCAGGTCGAACGTGCTAAGGAAGCGAGCAGCCCCGAGGCGATCGATAAGCTCATCGGCTCGGGGGATGGGATGCGCATCGGTTCTGGTGACTGCGTTGAGCCCGCGGTAGTCAACGCAGAACCTCAGCTCGGGAACAGCACCGGGGGCGGCTGCCTTCGGAACCAGGACCACAGGGCTAGCCCATGGGCTGTCAGAGGCTTCGACCACCCCGAGAGCTAACATCTTTGATACCTCGGCCTTGATGCAGGCCCGGACTCGGTCAGGGACGCGGTAGGCTCTGTGCCGTACCGGTGGGCTGTCCCCGGTGTCCACGTCGTGGACGCACCAGTTGGTGACGCCGGGGGTGAGGGAGAAGAGGTCCGAGAACTGTCCCAACAACTGGCGACAGTCCTCGCGCTGCTCGGGAGAGAGGGAGGAGGAGAGACTCACCCCCTCTACGGAGCCATATTTTTCTTTCACGCACAGGAGATCGGGGAGAGGCTCCGTTTCTTCTTCTTCTCCATCGTCCGTGGCGAGGAGCAAGCTCAACTCGGACCGGGCGAAGTGGGGCTTGAGGCGGTTCACGTGGAGGACCCTCAAGGGGTTCCTGGGGGACTCTACATCAATGAGGTAGGTCACCTGGCTCTTACGTTCCACCACCTTGAAGGGCCCTGTCCACTTGTCTTGCAGGGCACAGGGCTCCACGGGGGCCATCACCCAGACCTGTTGTCCGGGCTGAAACTCGACCAGAGTGGCATTCTGGTCATACCACCGTTTCATTTCTTCCTGACTGGCCTCGAGGTTTGCCTCGGCCAGTTCTCTGAACTTCCTCGTCTGGTTCCGGAGGGCCAGAATGTATCGAAACACATCGGGAGGGGGCTCTGGGGCCGCCGTCTCCCACCCTTCCTTGACCAGGGTGATGGGTCCCCCGACGGGGTGCCCGTAGAGGAGCTCGAAGGGGTTGAACCCCAGGGACTTCTGGGGGACTTCGCGGTATGCGAAGAGGAGACAGGGAAGGAGGATGTCCCACTTACGCCTCAGGGGCTCTTCGAGACCCATGATCATTCCCTTGAGGGTCCGGTTGAATCGCTCCACCAGACCGTTACCCTGGGGGTGATATGGGGTGGTAAATTTGTACGTCACCCCACATTGTTGCCACAGGGACTTACGCCCACATGCATCAACGTTTTTTGCATTCGCAAACGGTGCGATTCGGAAAAATCGGCCGTTTGCGAATGCAAAATCTTTTTTTTGGATGCATCAAACTTTCTTGCACAATTCGCATTTTTTAGCATTTCTAAAAAATGCGAATGCATTTAAAAAATCGCATTTGTGCGATTCCTTAAATGCAATGCATCATTTTTTTTAAAATTGCGAATTTGGAAATTGGAAGTGCAAATTAACACGAGGTTGACCCTTGTGTTAAATTGCGAAAATTTTAATAAAAGCAAAAAAATGAATTTTTTCAACTTGGATGTTACAGACACACATGTCCTTAGGACATGTGTGTGTGAAACATCCACTTAAAAATACATTTCAGGGGTGCAGGGGGGGTCCTTTGGACCCCCCCCTGCACCCATGGAATGCATGAACATATTGCGAATTCTATTTTGCAAATTCGCAATTCCCATTGATTCCTATGGGCCTTTTGGCCCATAGGAATCAATGGGAAATGCGAATTAGCAAATTAGAATTCGCATAATATTTGAGAATCGGTAAAAAATGCGAATTTTACCGAATCGCTAATATTATTGGAAAATATTCATGCATCCCGTTTTGCGAATTCCAAATTGCGATTCGCTATTTTTCGCAATTTGGAATTCGCAAACGGCCGGGATGATGCATGTGGGTGTCAATGTATTTCGAGATGAAGTTGGTCCCTCGGTCGCTGACGACCTCTCGGGGGAATCCCACCCGGGAGAAGATGGCCATGAGGGCCCGCCCCACTACGGGGGCGGTCACCGTTCGGAGGGGAATGGCTTCGGGGTATCGGGTCCACCAGGACAAGGATAAAGCGGTGCCCCAAGGAGGTCCGGGGGTCGAGGGGGCCCACGATGTCGATTCCCACCCTTTCAAAGGGGGTACTGACCACGGGGAAGGGTTGGAGGGGAGCCTTGCGCTTCCCCCCGCTCTTTCCGCTGGACTGACACGTGGGGCAGGACTTACAGTGGGCCTCCACATCGGAGCGCATGCCCGGCCAGTAAAAGTGGGTGACTAGGCGGTGATATGTTTTGTCTTGACCCAAGTGTCCCGCCAGGGGCACATCGTGGGCCAGGTTCAGGAGAAAGCCGCGGAAGCGTAGGGGTACCACCAGCACTCGGCCTGACTAGCTCAGGCGGTCATCGGGCGGTCATCGACCGGGTACTCACACAGGCCCACTCGGGCAGGCCCACCATCTCCAAGTGGGTCCTTTTCTCAACCCGCTGCCATGGGGAGCTCTCTAGATCGTTGCCGAGCAGGCAGTCCACGGGCATGTCTGAGCGGACCGCCACTCGTAACTCTCCGGAGACACCCCCCCATTCGAACGGGACTTGAGCTATCCGGCAGGTGCGGACGGAGTTATCGGCTGCGATCACCCTGCAGGAAATGTGGGGAACAATCTGGGCTTTGGTGACGAGGTGCCGTTTGACAGCGGTGATACTGGCCCCCGTGTCTCAGAGCGCCCCTATGTGATGGCCATTGACAGTCACCTGCTGTCGGTATTTCTCTGTGTTGTCGGGTAGGGGGGCTCCTGGGACCATATCCCTATCACCCAGGGAGACTAACATCATCGCTGTGGGGTCCGCTCCCTCGAACTCTTCCTCCCCCTCCTCTTCTAGGGCTACTGAGGTGATGTGGCGCACTGGGGGCCCTGCAGCGGCAGGCTTCTTGAACAAAGGGCAGCGGGGGTCATTGGCATAGTGCCCTGGTTGCTGGCAATGGTAGCAGGCTTGGCTGACCCGGGGCCCTGGCTTAGCTGGGGGGAACCCTGCGCGCGCTGTGGGAGGCGAGGTGCCAGGCTGGTTTCTGGGGGGGCTGCGCGGGGACCCTCCCTGGGATCCCCTCCCCTTGGGCGGGAAGATCCCTGTTCATTTCGGCCAGAGTCTCCCCCGGGCCCCCGGGGTACTCTGGTGCTCACCCAGCGATCGGCCTCGACGGCCAGTTTCCGTGGGTCAGCCAACTTGCTGTCCAGGAGGTGCTGTCGGAGTTCCACAAAGCAATTCAGGGACAAATGTTCATACGCAATGAGGTCGATGAGTCCCTCGAAGGTGGATACTTTGCTGCCCTTGATCCACCCTTTCAGGGCCCGGCTGTAGAAATTGACATATTCTACCCATGTGGTGCCGGGGATCTTCTTGCATTCTCGGAAGCGTTGGCGGTACATTTCTGGGGTGAGCCCGTACCTTGTGAGGAGGGCCTCTTTCATGTGGCTGTAGGAGGTCTGTTCGGCAGACGGTAGGTCGAGTAGGGTGTCTCTCCCCTCACTCAGGAATCGACCCCACAGCCCGGCTCCCCAATCTTTCTGCGAAACTCGGTGGGAGGTCATGGCGACCTCGTAGGCCTTGAACCATTGCTGGATGTCATCGTTTTTGTAATATTCTTTGACCATATCCTTGGGGATGTGGACCTTGGGTTCCACCGGGGGACGGACTCTCGGGTCGCTGCTGTTCGGTTGTCTTTGTTCCGGGCCTTTAGTTCTATTTCCAATATGCTGCGCTCGTGCTCCAGCTGGAGCTTCTTTCCGTCATGTTCTCGCTGGAGTTTCTTCTCCTCCAGTTCTCTTTGGAGTTTTTTGTCCTCCAGTTCTCCTTGCAGCCGCAGCTGCTCGATGGCTAGCTTCTTCTCGGCCAGCTTGAGTTCTACCTCCATCTTCAAACGGGCTAGTTCTAGCTCGTGGCTTCGGTTGCGTTCTCGGTCGGTCATCTCTTCTCGAGATAGACCTCTCTCTGTGCTGTGAGTCCGCGTCGGGGACTCTGCTCTTTCTTGCTCTGGGGCGTGGGTTTCGATCCGGGGGGCTCCCCCTCCATCGGCTTCTGTCGGTGCTGGAGGTTGGGCTCCGGTCTCCATCCAGGCTGTTAGAGCTTGTTGAAAGTCCTCTTTGGTGTTTAGTCCCGTTGTCGGGATTTGGCGATTTATGCAAAACTGCTTCAGCTGCCGGTGTGTATAATCTCCCAGAAGTTCCATCTGGAAGGTGGTTTTCGTCGTTGGTGATGCTCATGGTTGCTCTTCGTTCGGGTAGTGTGTCAGTGCTGTACGATCCCTAGACATAGGTTCTTATTGCGACGCTGCTACCAATGTTAGAAAAGGCCATCTCAGAGGGCCAGGTTGTGCTCCCCCAGACACCCCAAGACCCACCTCTTCCACAGAACTTGCCGAGTCTTGATTGTGAGGTCCTCACCGGGGAGGACTTCGAGTCTAGGACCGTACACACGGAGCTCACACCACACTATGAACAGACACCACACCGTTGGATTCAAGTAACAAGTTCTTTATATAGCAATAAACGAAGGAAGCACTCTTATATACACAGTGGTCGCGGGACCACAAAGTCTTGGAGGATTCAGGAAGGGGGAAGCGGGACAGTCTTTTAGTCCCTGGGTCAGTACGAGGCGTACCCTACGCACAGCTCTCAATCCTCGAGCCGGGGGGATACGGGATGATGGTCGTACTGGCTGCCTCACCTCCGTCGAGTCGGCTTGGTCGTGATGGTGGTCTCGATGGTCCAGCCGGACCAGAGTACTCCTCGAGCCGCGACGAGGTCAGCAGGGCTCAATCTGGAGAAGTTCGTGAGGAGCCGCGACAGCGTCAGCAGGGCTCGGGTGGTCTTAGAGGTCGAGCCGCGACAGCGTCAGCAGGGCTCCGATGGTTACAAGTTCAGCTTGAGCCGCGACAGCGTCAGCAGGGCTCCGGTGGTCTGAGAGATCGAGCCGCGACAGCGTCAGCAGGGCTCCGATGGTTACAAGTTCAGCTTGAGCCGCGACAGCGTCAGCAGGGCTCAGGTGGTTCAGTTCCTTAAGGCGAAGAAGGAGCCGCGACAGCGTCAGCAGGGCTCAGAGGTTCAGGATGAGTCTTCTTAGGGTCAGCCGCGATCAGATCAGCAGGCTTCAGGTCCAAGATACAACTGCCCGCTAGTTGACGGGCGGGCCTAGTTATAGTCCTTTTGCTCTTTGATCTCCGGACCCTCGCAGGCAGAGGTCTCCTGCCCAGGGGGCTGGTCGTTGGCGAGGTCCGGCGGTCGGCTCTTTGATCCCTTTGAAAGATGGGTCCGGGAATTCCCAGACGCCCAGCGGGTCTGGAGCCAGCGCTCGGGGAGGCCAGAGGTGCGATCGAAACTGGCTCACAGGGGAGGGCCAAAGGTGTGACAGAAACCAGCCCCTCAGGGGAGGCCGGAGGTGCCATCGGCTTATCTCACTCGGGGAGCCCTTTACCCCCCAGCCGGGACTGGCGCGCCTTTGGAGTCTGGGGTTCGCTGGGGCCGGGGTCACGCTAGGCCCAGGGAGACAGGGATGTCGGGAAGGGAAGATGGCGTCCGGGCCTTGTGGGGCATGCAATGTTAGGCGCTCGGAGCCGGGCGTGGAGCGGAAAAGGCAGGCCTGGTCGAGGTTCTCGGGGGGGGGACGACCAGGCTCGGGGTGCAGGCTTACGCTCACAGGGTGTGGAGGGACAGAGGCGAACCACGCCACGAGGCCGGGTCCGACAGTTGTGCTACAGGGTGTATGTATGTATGTATGTATGTATGTATGTATTTTATTGCTTGTTAAGCGCAGCTGTCACCCAAAGGGCATCCTGGCGCTGAGATCGATCCAGAACCATCTATTGCATAACTACACTACCCTTGGAAACAAATGGGTCTTTAAGTCCCTTTTAAAAGTGAGTAGATCAAGGCTACTCCTCAATGTCAGAGGAAGAGTATTCCACAACTTGGTGTAGGAGAGTGGGGTCTGCAATCCTATGGTCACCCAAGATATTTGCTTTTTGCTTCACTGGGTTACGACTTTCCATGGCTGTCGGCCTGCTAATCAGACCCACAGCCTAGCTGTTCTCTCTCTAAATTGACAAACATGTACTTTAGGTGCATTTACCAATTGGTACTGGGCCACCTTATCAGTCCCTGTACCCAGGGCATAGGTGTACCCAGGGCCTACCAGGGGCTGAAGCATGTATTATGCCACCCCTGGCTGGCCATCTAAATCTGACACAACTGGCTGCATGACAGCTGGGGCAAGGTGGTGTAAACACCCTTTGCTGTAGATATAGTATGCCTATATCAAACCCTAAAATGGACACATACATTCCTATCAGTCACTCCTATGGAAGGCCTTATCAATCCTGAAGGCAGAGTGCTTGGAATTATGTGAGATGGTGCTCTGGCATGAGCTGAGCCCGTTTGCAGCTTGCGGAACCAAGTCCTAATAGCTGTTCCATGATAACGCTATACCATATACTCTTAAGTGCATTATCAACCTCGCGGTTAAATGCTAACTCTGGTATAACATTATCAAAACATGTCGAGTAAGGTGTCATACGATTTGGAATACTACCCCCTCGCCAATTCTGGCGACGGGGGTAGCATTCTTCCCTTCTAGAGGGACACGACATGTATGTAACTGTGAACCCCGGTTAAAGTTAACTCGAGCCCCAGCATCACAAAATGGATGCTGCCACCACAGACACAAGTCTGACCTCCTGCTGCTGGGAGTCCTTCCAGCGAGGATGGCCTGGACAAAGGGTTTCCTGCCTTGGGAGGTGCTAGCACCACCCCAGACAGGATTTTGTGTATTGAGGTAGGGAGGCCTGAAAGGAATGAGACATGCCTGGGGCACACAAGGTGCCCTGTGCATAAACCGGTTCAAACCAGTTGCTGGGCATCCCTGCCCCAGCTCTGGCGGGAAACCGGACAAAGGATAGGGGGTGTAGCCACCCCCCTTCCGGGTCCCACCCAGGGGAGGGACCTAGTCAGTAGTGCAGCCCCCTTTAGGAGAATAAAGGTAGGAGCTGGTCCCATTCCAGATTAGATTATCCTGAACTATTCAACAAGAAGAAACTCTGGCCTTCGACGTTCTGCTCCACAGAAGACTGAAGAATCTCCCTTGTGGACAAGGAGTGTCCACTCTGCAACTGCAGGCACCATCAAGCGTCCTGCGGCTTCCCTTTGTCGTCTTCCCTCGAGGATCCAGACTTCAGAGCCCGACGAGACCCATATTCCCAGACCTCTCCGACCTCAACCTACATCTGCAGCACAGCTGAGATCCGTGGGTGCGACGAGAAACGTGGGACCGGCCATCTTGGAAGAAATTGCACTTCGCTTCCAGCACGACTCCCGAGGTAAACTCGACCAAGTGCTTTGGGGACTGAGAAGCCCCAGCCCCGAGCAGCCCCTGCACCGAAGATCAGCCCTCCAGCATCCACGAGATCTGTGTGGGGCCCTTCTGTTTGTTTGCTGCTCGACGCGTTGTCTGGTCACTTGCCGGCTGGCTAGTGGCCTCCTAGTCGACGAACCTTTGGATCTTTGCTGCTGGTCTGGTTGCTCCAGACTGGCCCTTGCTCCCTTCCAAAAGAGGGGCACCCCGGACTCTCCTAGTCCGCACCAGACGCTTTCCTCACTCACCGCGTGGGTTGCCTTTGCCAAGGCCTGTTGAGTCCAATCCCGGATCCGACACCGCCGACAGCGAGAGCCTGCGTGGGACAGCTCGTGCCTCCATCCTGGTCATCGAAGACACCTCCTGGTCCACGTGGCTGCAGAGTCAAGCGTCCACTCTTCACCTGATCGCGACAACGACATCTGGTTCCTTCCTGGTTCCACTCCAGTCACTGGCTAGTGACAGTGAACATTGTCCCCTCTGCTTTCAGGTCTTCTTCTTCAACAATCCACCCTTGGATTGCACCGGACATCTTCCTCCTGGTCGCCTGCAGCATCTTTTCTTTCAGGCTCCATTGACTTCAACGCGAGAACCCGACGCACTTTGACACCTATGCACCCGCAGCCCGTGGGTGAGGTAACGAGAGCATTTCGGTGCTCAAGGGTAGTTTAACTGTCCTAGTGTCCAGTTCCACAGTGTTTTTAGTCCTACCTAGTCAGGATTGTCCGTACTCACCTTTAACTTGAACTGTACTGTCCATAGACGTTGTTACGCATCTCGCGTGTGAGTTCACACTCTGCACACGCGTTCCGTGGGCCTCCTATTACTTACCTGAAGTTAGTGTAGCGTGGTCCCATCGATCCTACAGCCTCTGGACAGCTCCACTCCTTTTATCGACTTTCACATTCCACTTACTTAGTATATGGTTTGTCGTGCCCCTAGGGCACCATTGTAATTTTGTGCAACTTGCAGTATTTTTCGAAAGAGATTGTCATGTGCTTAGCCCTCTGACCTCCTAAAGAGTTCAGAGGTGTTGTTATTAATAAATATACTGTTTATTTTCATAACAACCTGTGTGGTGTCCTTTCATCTGGTATTCAAGGGGTTATATTGTGGTAAAACACATGCCAAAAGAGTTTAGCCTAAGACTGCTTTGTCCATGCTACCATTAGGATAGCTGGTCTATAAGGTTGACTTAGAACCAATCACCATAAGGGTTGTTTGGACTGATACAAGGTGATCACTAGAACTAGTGAGCATCATATATCAGGCCAACTTCTCACATTGGTGTGCAGCGGTTGGGATTTGAGCTTGCTGTTGTTTTTACCACATATAATCTTGAAATATCATTTGAAAGATCACATAAGGTACTCTAGGTACATATAACAAGCTTAGAAATACTCTCAGTTCTACTGAACCAGCTGTTGTAGTAGAAAGGGCCTAGCACACCCTGACTACAACTCTTAGCAAGGGATCAGTAGGAAAACCCATAGCGTAGGTAAGTGCACCACTTACACCTCACTAGAAAGCATGTCTACCACAGGAGAGACCTCAGTGACTCCCCTTGTGGTTAGTGACCCTCCACAGGTCCTTTCCAGATATGCAGCTCTCAGTTTCCAGGAGATGAGACAATTGTGTACCTCCAGGAAATTGAAACAGGGTTCTAACCCTACCACTCCCTTTCTGTTAGGTCTCTTAGAGACATATGATGCTAGAAAGGCTTCTAACACAGATGGGAGCATGCCAGCCTTAGAAGGTACTCTTGGAGATCCAGACCTCCCTGAAACAGAGAATGTAGAAGAGGAGGAGGAAGAAGAAGACCAGTCTGGGGATGAGGCAGACAATGGTTCTGTGATAGTCAGCAGACTCACAAGGGCCAACTTAGACCTACATAGGGAAGGATCTGGGGGACCCCCAGTACTGACCCTGAGCAGGCCTAACTTTGGAGCTAGGAGAGATAGATCTCATTCTAGGGACTCCAATAGATCTGTGCACTCTCATGCTTCTGCTCAGAGGAGAATGACTTCCCCTCAGAGGAGAGAACATGAAGCAAGGATGAAGCAGGCTAATCTGAGGATCCAGAGGGAAGAACTTGCCCCTGCCAAAGAGAAGCTTGCCTTTGCTAGAGAGCAACAGTTGAGTGGGGTAGTCCCCACTGGTGGCAGCACTATCCCTAGGGATAGAGACAGGAGTTTTGATAATAGACACCTGAGTAAAATAGTGCCCTCCTATAAGACAGGAGATGATATCCACAAGTGGATAACTGCTTTGGAGAGAGCCTGCAAAGTACAGCAGGTACCCCAAAGTCAGTGGGCAGCTATATTGTGGCTCTCCTGTGAATTTAAAGGTAGAGACAAGCTCCTCACTGTTAGAGATGAGGATGTAAATGATTACCAAGTCTTGAAAACTGCTCGGATTGATGGGTTTGGCTTAACCACTGAACAGTTCAGGTTGATGTTCAGGGATACCCAGAAAACTCAGGCTCAAGATTGGACTGACTTTGTTGATTGTGCCACTAAGGCTCTGGAGGGCTGGTTACTGGGAAGTAAAGTTACTGATTACACAGGATTGTATAATCTAATCATGAGAGAGCAAATCTTAAATAATTGTCAGAACCAGTTGTTGCATCAGCACTTGATTGACTCAGATCTGACCTCTCCCCAAGAATTGGGGAAGAAGGCAGACAGATGGGTCAGGACAAGGGTCAAGCAGCTGAACCAGAACCAGGGTGGTGGCCAGAAGAAAGCAGACCAGAAGGGTAATGAGAATAAGCAAAATGACCAGAAGTCTTCAACAGGGCCCCAACAACCTAAGGAGGGTGGGTCCCAAACTTCCCAAAATTAGAAGAATGATGGTCCTAAGAAACCATGGTGCCAATACTGTAAAAGTAAGACTCACTGGTTTAGTGAGTGCACCAAGAAAGGCCAAACTCCTACCACTACTGTCCCTAAGACACCTGCACCCCCTAGTACAGTTAGTAGTGGTAGTGTACCTCCCAAGGCTATAGTTGGGTTAACCCTGGGAACTGAGGTGGGTTCTGACTTAGTCAGAATTCCTACTCAGGCAGTTCTTGTTTGTACTGGGGACATGGATATGACCCCTACTGTAAGTCCTAGTACTCTGGGCAAATACAGACAAACGCCTTTAATTAATGGAAAAATGGCTCAGGCCTACAGGGACACATGTGCCAGTGTCACCATGGTGACACCAACATTTGTGGACCCTGACCAGATCATGCTAGGTTCAGATTACCTAGTGACCAATGCTAGCAATGTCACTACCAATCACAGTATGGCAATTGTTAATTTCTCCTGGGGAGGGGTAACTGGCCTCAAAAGGGTTGTAGTTAGTTCAGACCTCCCAGTAGATTGTCTTTTGGGCAATGACTTGGAATCCTCACTGTGGTCAGATGTGGAGTACAGGACTCATGTAGAAATGCTAGGTCTCTCCTCACATGTCCTTGCTGTGACTAGGTCACAGGCCAAGAAATGCGCCCAGCTGAACAAGTGCTAGATCCTGGAAGAATGGATCAGACACTACCCAAGAGAAGGAATGGTAGGGTTAAGGCAGAGCCTTCCCCCCTGCCTCAGGTTGAGGATCAGCCCTCTCAGGAGGCTGACCCAGAGACCCCAGAAGGAACTGTCCTGGAAGAACTTGAACCTGATCAGGTTGAGTTTCTTTGGACAGGGGGACCTTCTAGGGCAGACTTGAGACAGGCCCAATTAGATTGTTCCTCTCTTGAACCCCTCAGACAGCAGGCTGCTGCTGAGGCTGCAGGGAATGCTACAGGTGCCCATAAGGTATATTGGGAAGATGGACTCCTATACTCTGAGGCAAGAGACCCCAAGCCTGGTGCTACCAGGAGGCTGGTCATCCCCTTGTCTCTTAGAGGTTTCCTTCTCACCTTAGCCCATGAGATTCCCCTTGCAGGTCACTTAGGCCAGAACAAGACTTGGGCAGGCTTGCCCCACACTTTCACTGGCCTCACATGTCTGAAGACACTAAAGAGTTTTGTCGCTCATGTATCACTTGCCAAGCCAGTGGCAAATCAGGTGGCACAACAAAGGCCCGCCTTATACCACTACCTGTGGTGGGGGTTCCCTTTGAAAGAGTGGGGATTGACATTGTTGGACCAATGGACCCCCCAACAGCATCTGGGCACAGATTTATACTGGTGGTAGTGGATCATGCCACCAGGTATCCAGAAGCTATTCCCCTTAGGACCACTACAGCTCCTGTTGTGGCCAGGGCCCTACTTGGAGTTTTCTCGAGAGTGGTGTTACCTAAGGAGGTTGTCTCTGACAGAGGTGCAAACTTCATGTCAGGATACTTGACTGCAATGTGGAAGGAGTGTGGTGTCAATTATAAATTCACCACACCCTATCACCCACAATGCAATGGGCTTGTTGAGAGATTCAACAAGACCCTCAAAGGGATGATAAAAGGGTTACCTGAAAAGCTCAGGCGAAGATGGGACATCCTTTTACCCTGCCTCCTGTTTGCTTACAGAATGGTCCCACAGAAGGGGGTTGGTTACAGCCCTTTTGAGCTTCTGTTTTGGGCATCCTGTAAGAGGACCCCTATGTCTTGTGAAGGAAGGATGGGAGTTACCTCTCAAAAAGCCTAAGCTTGACATAGTGGACTATGTACGTGGTCTCCGCTCCAGGATGGCAGAGTACATGGAGAAGGCATCTAAAAACCTTGAGGCCAGCCAAGAACTTCAAAAAGCTTGGCATGACCAAAAGGCTGTCCTAACTGTTTACCATGCAGGACAGAAGGAGTGGGTGTTGGAGCCAGTGGCCCCAGCAGCTCTCCAAGACAAATGGTCTGGACCCCATACCATCATTGAGCAAAAGGGAGAGGTCACCTACTTGGTGGACATGGGAACTCCCAGGAGCCCCCACAGGGTGCTTCATGTAAACAGGCTCAAAGCATTTATCAGCAGGGAGGACATGGGCTTGCTCATGGCCAGGACATGGCCAGACCTGCTCACTCAGAACCCTGATGATGGGTCAGTAGATGGTGTAGTCTTTTCTGACAGCCTCTCTGCCCATCAACAAGAGGATTGTAAACAGGTTCTTCAATCCTTCAGGCAAATGGTTTCACTGACCCCCAGTCAGACAAACTGGTGCACCCATGAGGTGGACACTGGTGACAGTCTGCCTGTCAAGAGTAAAATCTACAGCCAACCTGACCACGTCAGGGACTGCATAAAGAAAGAAGTCCAAAAGATGTTGGAATTGGGAGTCATTGAACCCTCAGAGAGCCCTTGGGCTAGTCCTGTTGTTCTAGTGCCTAAACCTCACACCCAGGATGGTAAGAGAGAGATGAGGTTTTGTGTAGACTACAGGGGTCTCAATGCTGTCACTAAGACAGATGCCCATCCAATACCTAGGGCAGATGAACTGATAGACAAGTTGGCTTCTGCAACTTTCTTAAGTACATTTGACCTAACAGCTGGTTATTGGCAGATCAGGTTAGCTGAGGATGCCAAGGCCAAAACAGCATTTTCTACCCCAGGAGGTCATTACCAATTTGTGGTGATGCCCTTTGGTTTGAAAAATGCACCTGCCACTTTTCAAAGGTTGGTGAACCAAGTTCTCACTGGGTTGGATGACTTCTGTGCAGCATATCTAGATGATATTGCTGTCTTTAGCTCCACCTGGGAGGATCACCTGATCCACCTGAGGAAAGTTATGGAGGCCCTGCAAAAGGCAGGCCTCACTATCAAGGCCACTAAGTGCCAGATAGGGCAGAGTCAGGTTGTGTACCTGGGCCACCTTGTGGGTGGAGGCCAGGTTCAACCATTGGAGAGCAAGATACAGGCCATAAAGGACTGGGCTCCTCCAACCACCCAGACACAGGTCAGAGCTTTCTTGGGCCTGTCTGGTTACTATAGGAAGTTTGTCAAAAATGATGGGTCCATTGTGACACCACTTAATGACTTGACAAGCAAGAAAATGCCAAAGAAAGTTCAGTGGACAGTTAGCTGTCAGAAGGCATTTGATGACCTAAAGCAGGCCATGTGTACTGCACCTATTCTCAAGAGTCCTGACTACTGCAAAACCTTCATTGTCCAAACAGATGCATCTGAATTGGGTGTGGGAGCTGTTCTTTCTCAACTGAATATTGATGGTCATGACCAGCCCATTGCTTTTATAAGCAGAAGGCTGACCCCTTGAGAGAAACGTTGGTCAGCTATTGAGAGGAAGGCCTTTGCTGTGGTTTGGGCCCTGAAGAAGTTGAGGCCATACTTGTTTGGAACTCACTTCAAGATTCAGACCGACAATAAGCCCCTCTTATGGCTAAATCAGATGAAGGGTGAAAACCCCAAACTTCTTAGGTGGTCCATTTCCCTACAGGGGATGGACTTTACAGTGGAGCACAGACCAGGGACTGACCATGGCAATGCAGATGATCTCTCCAGGTATTTCCACTTAGAACAGGAAGACTCACCTGGTCAAGGTTAGTTTAATGTCCCTAAGTTTGGGGGGGGTATGTAGGATAGTGGGGTCTGCAATCCTATGGTCACCCCAGATGTTTGCTTTTTGCTTCACTGGTTTACGACTTTCCCTGGCTGTGGGCCTGCTAATCAGACCCACAGCCTAGCTGTTCTCTCTCTAAATTGACAAACATGTACTTTAGGTGCATTTACCAATTGGTACTGGGCCACCTTATCAGTCCCTGTACCCAGGGCATAGGTGCACCCAGGGCCTACCAGGGGCTGAAGCATGTATTATGCCACCCCTGGCTGGCCATCTAAATCTGACACAACTGGCTGCATGACAGCTGGGGCAAGGTGGTGTAAACACCCTTTGCTGTAGATATAGTATACCTATATCTAACCCTAAAATGGACACATACATTCCTATCAGTCACTCCTATGGAAGGCCTTATCAATCCTGAAGGCAGAGTGCTTGGAATTATGTGAGATGGTGCTCTGGCATGAGCTGAGCCCGTTTGCAGCTTGCGGAACCAAGTCCTAATAGCTGTTCCATGATAACGCTATACCATATACTCTTAAGTGCATTATCAACCTCGTGGTTAAATGCGAACTCTGGTATAACATTATCAAAACATGTCGAGTAAGGTGTCATACGATTTGGAATACTACCCCCTCGCCAATTCTGGCGACGGGGGTAGCATTCCACTCTTCTAGAGGGACACAACATGTATGTAACTGTGAACCCCGGTTAAAGTTAACTCGAGCCTCAGCATCACAAAATGGATGCTGCCACCACAGACACATGTCTGACCTCCTGCTGCTGGGAGTCCTTCCAGCGAGGATGGCCTGGACAAAGGGTTTCCTGCCTTGGGAGGTGCTAGCACCACCCCAGACAGGATTTTGTGTATTGAGGTAGGGAGGCCTGAAAGGAATGAGACATGCCTGGGGCACACAAGGTGCCCTGTGCATACACCGGTTCAAACCAGTTGCTGGGGCATCCCTGCCCCAGCTCTGGCGGGAAACCGGACAAAGGATAGGGGGTGTAGCCACCCCCCTTCCGGGTCCCACCCGGGGGAGGGACCTAGTCAGTAGTGCAGCCCCCTTTAGGAGAATAAAGGTAGGAGCTGGTCCCATTCCAGTTTAGATTATCCTGAACTATTCAACAAGAAGAAACTCTGGCCTTCGACGTTCTGCTCCACAGAAGACTGAAGAATCTCCCTTGTGGACAAGGAGTGTCCACCCTGCAACTGCAGGCACCATCAAGCGTCCAGCGGCTTCCCTTTGTCGTCTTCCCTCGAGGATCCAGACTTCAGAGCCCGACGAGACCCGGATTCCCAGACCTCTCCGACCTCAACCTACATCTGCAGCACAGCTGAGATCCGTGGGTGCGACGAGACACGTGGGACCGGCCATCTTGGAAGAAACTGCACTTCACTTCCAGCACGACTCCCGAGGTAAACTCGACCAAGTGCTTTGGGGACTGAGACGCCCCAGCCCCCATCAGCCCCTGCACCGAAGATCAGCCCTCCAGCATCCACGAGATCTGCGTGGGGGTATACACCCGTTACGACGCAACTTTTACTCCGCACTACCATTACAACGCGGGCATTACAACGCATGGCATTACAACGCATTGCGCTGGGGGGCGCTCTAGGATAAGAGGTAAGTTTAATTTACTATCCAACACCTTCCCTAGGGTCCACGGGGACTGGAGTTAGAATAGTAAATTATACTTACCACTATCCAGCACCCCAAAGCGCTATGCGTTGTAACGGTATTCGTTGTAAATACCGCGTTGTAATGGTACGCGGAGTAAAAGTATGCGTTGTAACGTCATACATCCCTGCGTGGGGCCCTTCTGCTTGTTTGTTGCTCGACGCGTTGTCTGGTCACTTGCCGGCTGGCTAGTGGCCTCCTAGACGACGAACCTTTGAATCTTTGCTGCTGGTCTGGTTGCTCCAGACTGGCCCTTGCTCCCTTCCAAAAGAGGGGCACCCCGGACTCTCCTAGTCCGCACCAGACGCTTTCTTCACTCACCGCGTGGGTTGCCTTTGCCAAGGCCTTTTGAGTCCAATCCCGGATCCGACACCGCCGACAGCGAGAGCCTGCGTGGGACAGCTCGTGCCTCCATCCTGGTCGTCGAAGACACCTCCTGGTCCACGTGGCTGCAGAGTCAAGCGTCCACTCTTCACCTGATCGCGACGACGACATCTGGTTCCTTCCTGGTTCCACTCCAGTCACTGGCTAGTGACTGTGAACATTGTCCCCTCTGCTTTCAGGTCTTCTTCTTCAACAATCCACCCTTGGATTGCACCGGACATCTTCCTCCTGGTCGCCTGCAGCATCTTTTCTTTCAGGCTCCATTGACTTCAACGCGAGAACCCGACGCACTTTGACACCTATGCACCCGCAGCCCGTGGGTGAGGTAACGAGAGCATTTCTGTGCTCAAGGGTAGTTTAACTGTCCTAGTGTCCAGTTCCACAGTCGTTTTAGTCCTACCTAGTCAGGATTGTCCGTACTCACCTTTAACTTGAACTGTACTGTCCATAGACGCTGTTACGCATCTCGCGTGTGAGTTCACACTCTGCACACGCGTTCCGTGGGCCTCCTATGACTTACCTGAAGTTAGTGTAGCGTGGTCCCATCGATCCTACAGCCTCTGGACAGCTCCACTCCTTTTATCGACTTTCACATTCCACTTACTTAGTATATGGTTTGTCGTGCCCCTAGGGCACCATTGTAATTTTGTGCAACTTGTAGTATTTTTCGAAAGAGATTGTCATGTGCTTAGCCCTCTGACCTCATAAAGAGTTCAGAGGTGTTGTTATTTATAAATATACTGGTTATTTTCATAACAACCTGTGTGGTGTCCTTTCACTTGGTATTCAAGGGGTTATATTGTGGTAAAACAGCTGGCTTCACATGCCAAAAGAGTTTAGCCTAAGACTGCTTTGTCCATGCTACCATTAGGATAGCTGGTCTATAAGGTTGACTTACAACCAATCACCATAAGGGTTGTTTGGACTGATACAAGGTGATCACTAGAACTAGTGAGCATCATATATCAGGCCAACTTCTCACACAGGGTTATCGTAGATCTTTGTGGTTCATCGCTTTCCTAAGGAAGACACCCACAACTTTAGTTATTCAGGGGAAATGCTCATGAAGCCAGAAGATCCGTGTTTTTCTCCATGACTTTATGTAGACTACGTTACGTACAATACTATTTGGTGATTTAACAGTGCTTCCAATGGGTTGTTCCTCTGTTACTCCTAGGTAGATATCATATAGTACAATGTTAACTGAGATCGGTAATAAGGTGTCTTAAAAAAGAATTGCAGCATGGTGTTTCAGCAAATCATTGCATTGAATGATGGAATTAGTCTTGGTTAACCAAATTCTTCCTTCTAGCCTTCAGCTGACCTGTCTTTACGCCAAAATGTGCCTTTCTGAGTTTCTTAAGGTGGCCTCTAGCCCACAAATCTTAGCTGAAAAACAAGCCTGGTAAACTGTTCTCTTACTGGGTCTGAGTTTGGCCTTAACTTGTGATGTTTGCAGCTCAACTTACATGTTCTTCACTTCCAGTCTCCTAGGAAGCTGAGAATTCGTCTTTGCCTAATACTTGTCAATACCAAGCTTAAACGTTTGTAATGAATGATATAAAATTCAAGAATTAGAATATGAAATCTGTTGCACTTTCACTAAATTATGTCACACATTATAAATCATACTGATACATATCTATGAATGATTGATGTACCATCAAGCAATAGTAAAGCAAATGTTACATGTTATATGATATACATCTGCAATCAACACTAAGCGCAGCACACTTTATAAATGAAAAAATGGCGCTCCGATACATCAATATACAAACATATGAAATGCAGTTGTGGTACAGAATCAGAAGATGCAAAGATTTTATCCGTTTAACAATGCCTCCAATGTGTTGCTCCTCTGTCACTACTGGTTTAATGCATATAAAGCTCCTTGATGTTTTAACAGCACCTCCAATGTGTTGCTCCTCTGTCACTACTGGTTTAATGCTTATAAAGCTCCTTGATGTTTTAACAGCGCCTCCAATGTGTTGCTCCTCTGTCACTACTGAGTAGAATGCTTATAATGCCCCTTGATGTTTTAACAGCGCCTCCAATGGGTTCCTTCTCTTTCACTCCTTGGTGGTTTAACAATGCCTCCGATGGTTTGCTCCGTATTGTTCCTTGGTACTATCTATAATATGTCCCTTGGTGGTTGGACCGTGCCTCCAAATTGTTGCTCCCGGGTAGACAACTTCTCATTATGCTCCTTGGTGGTTAGACAGGGCCTCCTATGTGTTGTTCCTCTTTCACTCACGGGTAGAATGCATATAAGGCTCCTTGATCGTTTAACAGTGCCTCCAATGTGTTGCTCCTCTGTCACTACTGGTAGAATGCATATAATGCTCCTTGATGCTTTAACAGCGCCTCCTATGCGTTGCTCCTCTGTCACTCCTGGGTAGAATGTATATGATGCCCCTTGCTAGTTTAACAGTGCCTCCAATGATTTGCTCCTCTGTCACAACTGGTAGAATATATATAAAGCTCCGTGATAGTTTAACAGCGCCTCCAATGGGTCACTCCTCTGTCACTGCCGGTAGAATGCATATAATGCCCCTTGATAGTTTAACCGCGCCTCCAATGGTTTGCTCCTCTGTCACTACTGGTAGAATACATATAAAGCTCCGTGATAGTTTAACAGCGCCTCCAATGGGTCACTCCTCTGTCACTGCTCGTAGAATGCATATAATGCTCCTTGATGTTTTAACAGCGCCTGCTACGCATTGTTCCTCTGTCACTCCTGGATAGAATGCATATAATGCCCCTTGATGGTTTAACAGTGCCTCCAATGGTTTGCTCCTCTGTCACTACTGGTAGAATACATATAAAGCTCCGTGATAGTTTAACAGCGCCTCCGATGGGTCACTCCTCTGTCACTGCTGGTAGAATGCATATAATGCCCCTTGATAGTTTAACAGCGCCTCCAACGGTTTGCTCCTCTGTCACTACTGGTAGAATACATATAAAGCTCCGTGATAGTTTAACAGCGCCTCCGATGGGTCACTCCTCTGTCACTGCTGGTAGAATGCATATAATGCCCCTTGATAGTTTAACAGCGCCTCCAATGGTTTGCTCCTCTGTCACTACTGGTAGAATACATATAAAGCTCCGTGATAGTTTAACAGCGCCTCCGATGGGTCACTCCTCTGTCACTGCTGGTAGAATGCATATAATGCCCCTTGATAGTTTAACAGCGCCTCCAATGGTTTGCTCCTCTGTCACTACTGGTAGAATACATATAAAGCTCTTGTGATAGTTTAACAGCGCCTCCAATGGGTCACTCCTCTGTCACTGCTCGTAGAATGCATATAATGCTCCTTGATGATTTAACAGCGCCTGCTACGCATTGTTCCTCTGTCACTCCTGGGTAGAATGCATATAATGCCCCTTGATGGTTTAACAGCGCCTCCAATGGTTTTCTCCTCTGTCACTACTGGTAGAATTCATATGAAGCTCCATGAGGTTTTAACAGCGCCTCCAATTGGTTCCTTCTCTTTCGCTCTT
Organism: Lissotriton helveticus; assembly: GCF_964261635.1. NCBI lineage: Eukaryota > Metazoa > Chordata > Amphibia > Caudata > Salamandridae > Lissotriton > Lissotriton helveticus. The sequence goes on along the minus strand of NC_136070.1, from coordinate 54,463,975 downwards.
TGATGGTTTAACAGTGCCTCCAATGGTTTGTTTTGTATTATTTCGGGGTACTATCGATATAATAGCCCTTGATGGTTTAACAGTGCCTCCAATGCGTTGCTCCTCTGTCACTACTGGTAGAATGCATACAAAAGCTCCTTGATGTTTTAACAGCACTTCCAATGGGTTCCTTCTCTTTCACTCCTTGGTGGTTCAAGAATGCCTCCAATGGTTTGCTCCGTATTGTTCCCTGGTACTATCCATAATATGTCCCTTGGTGGTTAGACTGTGCCTCTAAGTCTAAAGCGTTGCTCCTGGGTAGAGAACTTCTCATTATGCTCCTTGGTGGTTAGACAGTGCCTCCAATGGGGTTCTCTTCTCTCACTACTGGTAGAGTGCATATAATGCCCCTTGATGGTTTAACAACGCTTCCAATGGGTTTCTATTCTCTGACTACTGGTCGAATGCATATAATGCCCCTTGTTGTTTTAACAGCGCCTCCAATGGGTTCTTTCTCTTTCGCTCCTTGGTGGTTTAACAATGCCTACAATGGTTTTCTCCTCATTGTTTCTGGGTACTATCTATATAATATCCCTTGATGGTTTAACAGTGCCTCCAATGCGTTGCTTCTGGAAAGACTTGTGATAATGCTGCTTGATGAATTAAAAGTGCCTTCAATAAGATGCTCCATCGTAGTTTCTTCATAGAATCCATATAATGATCCTTAATGATTAACAGCTCCTCCAGTGAGTTTCTCATCTGTCGCTACTGGTTAAATTCCATCTAACGCTCTTTTCTGGTCTAAGAGTTTGGCTCCTTTAATGTCTCTGGGTGAGCTCCAACACATCACATCAACTGAGGTTTCTTCATATGGTACTGTTGACCCCAGAGGTTTGTACATACCTAGATGCAAGGCTGTGTCTATTCTCTCACCCTTTGCAACACCAATGCTCACCCGTAGTTACGCTCAGCCCACTTTGCACCCACCACATCAAAAAACATAACTCACTAAATCAACATCTTCCACATAGGCCAAACAAAACCCTGTCAGCCATGCACTCCATAGGCCACCCTGGCACCTGAATGGAACTGGAGTGATTGAGGGGCTCTCCAAGGGTATGAAGCCCTATATGAATTATGTTTGTAGACCTCCCAGGAAAGTGATTTAATCATCACAATGTGTGTGGTAAGTGAAATTTTGTCAGGTCGTTAATGTTTTAGATGAATAAAAGTTGACAGTTGTGTTGAATAATAGGCTTTTCCTTGACCAATAAGTATGGTGCAAAGATTTTCAGCGCTAAAGGCAAGATAGGTTTTTTCCTCAGGGGGCGCTTTTTATGCACTGAAAAATAGTTCCTCTTGAGCTTATTGACACATGTAAATATTCAAGTGCAGGTTTACTTTTTAGCAAATAATTTACCCTTAAACTCTTAAGTAACTTTAGTACCATGCACTACTCCAAAGTCTGGGTGTAAAGTAACGCAGAAGTGTAGCCTTACATTTCCCCCACATCCTGAAAGTCAGTAAAAACGTCATATACAACCATACATTTACTACTGGTGATGAATGTATGACCTTCTTTGTAATTCTGGACAATTTGCGGGCCTCTGCAATTGTTGTGGAGTTCTCCATATAGAAAACTACAGGAATATGTTTTAAAGTTTAGTAAAGTTAATATATAAAATAATTTAAAAAATGTTTAATGTTAAATCATTTGATACATTTAATTAACATTTTGTAGAAATGATTTCAAATGCTATTGCACTTTTAGCTTATATAATAGTTAATTAATAAAATAGTTTTCATGTATTAAATTCAAATACATTGTATTTGTAAGTTTAAATAAATACATTTCCCAAATAAGTATACATTTAATTTTAATTTATAATGTATCAACTATGTTAAAAGTCGTGCTTAGAATTATTTAAAATATGTTTAAACATTTTATAAAAAATTAGGATACAATTAATTTTGACTTGAAAATGGCAAATTAAATATTTAGTAGTAAGTAATGTCCATTTCCAGCCACTCCCCCTTCCCCTTCACATTTTATAGTAAAATGTATATCTACATGCCTGAAGACTCTTGAGTTGCGGCTGAGATCCCCACACAGAAATAGACAGGACATGGAGGCGTTGACCAGTGCACATAGGTGTGTGTAGAGCAGTTTGTAGTACTTTAGTAGAACTTTAATAGTACTACTAAAGTACTACAAAGGCAGTTGTAAATAGGACCCTCTGACTTTAGTAATAATTGGGCACCACAATTAGGTGACATCCTACGTCTTCCTTTGCTCACACTATGAAAGCACTGGCCCTGCAGACTAGTCGAGGGTCCTTACTTATTTCCTGTAGTCAGCATTCACACCCATATTCTATACACTCAGAAAAACCCTATAGGGAAGGAAGGTGGCATAATGTGACCCCAGAAAAGTTGTTAGCGTAGTGGAGTGTGCACATTGAGGATTTATACTAATAAAAAATAAGTTGATGGTAGTCCCCTCTTATAGGCAAATAAGGCCATTAACAAACACAGTGTAAGGTCCTAGATACATGTAGAAATAAGTCTGACATGTTATATTCATTCTCTTTAAAAGAGGAAGGGTTGGCACATAACAGCTATTAATAATTGTGCTTTCCAGGTACAGAGCCAACAACGTCTTAAGCCACATGAGCTAAGCAGGCATCACACTCACTGTACTAGGGCTTATTAGATTTGCTGTTTGGCTTGAACAGAAATACAGTAATCATGCCTCCTGATTCTTTCCCGAGCGAGCTTAAAAAAGACTTGCTGCAGCAATCAGATGAGTAACAATATTCTTTTTTTTTTTTTGCTTTTCTAAATTCACTTCAGTTCCTTATTGCCTCCGTCAATCTGCAAACCCTCCCACATACACAGAAAAAAAGGAATCTCAGAGAGTCGTGTGGGATGAGGGAAAAAAAATACTGCATGAGCAGATGAGCAGAAAGGAAGTGGTGGGGGCAAGATGAGATGCCTGAAATCCTTTGTGTGCTGTAGATCTTTGAAGCACTATTACAGCCTTTGATTTCAAATGGGTGATATTATTGAGAAGTATTTAGGGGCCGATTAGGATGGCGGTGAATCCGAATCCTCCGGGCCGGCGGAAGCCACCGCCGGCCTGGAGGATGCGGATTCACCGCCACGGCCACAGTCATCACCCACCGCCAGATTAGGATGGCGGTGGGACCAGCGGCGGACGGCAGGTCCGTCTGCCGCTGATCCGCGGGGTGTGGGGGGCTATTTAGTGGCGGTGTCTGCAAGACACCGTCAGCCAAATTACGATGTGTATTGACACATGCTTTTCCACTGCGGCTTTTACGCCGTGAAAAAGCATGTGGTCTTTGGTGTTTTGGGGTCCCGTTGCGGGCCCCCAGGGTGTCGGGGGGGTGCACATGGGGGGTACCTATGGTACCCCCCGCATTTACATGCACAAAGTGGCAGGCACCACGCGGTACCTGGCGCTTTGTGCATGTAAATGTGAAACATGCATTCTTAACCTTGCGGCGGGTGCTGCTTCAAGCGGCACCCGCCGCAAGGTTAAAGATACGGGATGTGACCGCCAGGGTGGCGGTCACATCCTAATTGCACCGGAGGGACCGCCGCTGCCCCTGCTGACGGTCCCTCCACCTCAGGGGTGGCGGACGGACGCAGGGCCGTCCGCCATCCTAATAGGCCCCTAAGTTTGGGCTCTCTGCTCCTCTTCTCACCCTCATGTTGAGGGAGTCACTCTTCTTCAGCCTGGATTTAATAACCCTTCAGCCTGGGGTCAATAGCTCTCCCAAGGCTAATGGCTCCAAGGCTCCTCAAGTTACCTGTGTGCATAGCAGAGTAAGTACTGCTGTCACACCAGTATCTGAAGCAACCAAAACCAACCATCAGAACCTGTGAACCACTCAAATGTCTTGTTTGACCTGTCCCAACCGCAGCAGCATTGCTTTGTCTTAAAGCAAAAAATCAATCAATCAGTCAATCAAACAGATTTATAAAGCGCGCTACTCACCCGCTAGGGTTTCAAGGCGCTGGGAGGGGAGGGGTCCGTTACTGCTCGAAAAGCCAGGTCTTGAGTTGCTTCCTGAAGGAAAGATGGTCCTGGGTCAGCCGTAGGTAGATGGGGAGGGAGTTCCATGTCTTGGCCGCCAGGTAGGAGAAGGATCTTCCTCCGGCGGTGGCTCTGCGAATGCGTGGGACGGTGGCGAGGGCGAGGCTGGTCGATCGCAGCTGGCGGGTGGGCGTGTAGAAAGTGAGGCGGTTGTTAAGGTACTTGGGGCCCAGGTCGTGGAGAGCCTTGTGTGCGTGGGTGAGGAGTCTGAATGTGATTCTCTTGCTGACGGGGAGCCAGTGCAGGTCTCTCAAGTGGGCGGAGATGTGGTTGTGGCAGGGGATGTCCAGGATGAGTCGTGGTGAGGCGTTCTGGATGCGCTGGAGTCTTTTCTGTAGTTTGGCTGTGGTTCCAGCGCAGAGGGTGTTCCCGTAGTCCAGTCGGCTGGTGACTAGGGCCTGGGTGACCGTCTTCCTGGTTTCGGTGGGGATCCATCGGAAGATCTTTCAGAGCATGCGCAGGGTGTTGAAACAGGATGACGAGACGACATTGACTTGTTTGGTCATCGAGAGGGAGGAGTCCAGGATGAAACCCAGGTTTCGTGCGTGGTCCGTCGGCTTGGGGGTGGTGCCCAGGGCAGGGGGCCACCAGGAGTCGTCCCAGGCGGAGGGGGATGATCCCAGGATGAGGACTTCCGTCTTGTCTGAGTTCAGTTTCAGGCGGCTGTTCTTCATCCACTCGGCGACGTCTTTCATTCCTTCGTGTAGGCTGGCTCTGGCGGTGGCGGGGTCGTTGGTGAGGGAGAGGATCAGCTGGGTGTCGACGGCGTAGGAAATGATGTTAAGGTTGTGTTGGCGTGCGATGGCTGTGAGGGGGCTCATGTAGATGTTGAAGAGGGTGGGGCTGAGCGAGGATCCTTGAGGTACGCCGCAGATGACTTCGGTGGCCGCGGATAGGAACGGGGGGAGGCAGACTCTCTGGGTTCTTCCGGCGAGGAACGAGATGATCCACTCCAGTGCCTTCTCTTGGATTTCGGTGTTGCTGAGGCGCTGTATTAGTGTGCGGTGGCATACTGTTTCGAACGCTGCAGAGAGGTCCAGGAGGATGAGGACAGCTGTTTCCCCGTTGTCAAGCAGGGATCTGATGTCGTTGGTGGCTGCAATGAGGGCGGTCTCGGTGCTGTGGTTAGCTTGGAAACCGGACTGTGAGGGGTCGAGGGATCCGTTTGTCTCGAGGTAGGCGTCAAGCTGTTTGTTGACGGTCTTCTCGACGACTTTGGCAGGAAAAGGGAGGAGCGAGATGGGGCGGAAGTTCTTGTGGTCGGTGGGGTCCGCTGTCGGTTTCTTCAGGAGGGCGCTAAGCTCGGCATGCTTCCAGCTCTCCGGGAAGGTGGCGGTGGTGAAGGAGATGTTGATGATGTCCCGGAGTTGGGGTGCGATGATGGAGACGGCCTTGTTGAAGACGTGGTGGGGGCAGGGGTCGGTAGGGGAGCTGGAGTGGATGTGTTCATCGTGCGGGTGGTGTCTTCGGTGCTGACCGGGGTCCAGTTGTAGAGGGTGGTGGTGGGGGGCGATGGTTTTGTGATTGGGTGCGTGGTCTGTGCTCCGAAGCTGTTGTGTATGTCGGCGATCTTGCGGTGGAAGAACGAGGCGAGTGAGTCGCAGAGGTCTTGCGAGGGTGTGATGTCGTTGTTTCCGGTGCTGGGGTTGGAGAGCTCTTTGACGATGCTGAAGAGTTCCTTGCTGTTGTGGGTGTTGTTGTCCAGTCGTTCTTTGAATGTTGTCCTTTTGGTGGTGCGGATCAACTGGTGGTGTATGCGGGTGGCGTTCTTGAGGGCTGTCATGTTTTCTGTAGTCTGGTCGTGTCGCCAGGCTTTTTCGAGGGTGCGGCAGTTTTTCTTGGAGGTTTTGAGCTCGTTGGTGAACCACGAGGCTTTCTTGCTGCCGGGTCTGCTGGGTGGGTTCTTCAGAGGTGCGAGGTCGTCGGCGCAGTTGGTGAGCCACTGTGTGAAGTTGCGGGCTGCTTCGTTGGGGTCCGTTGTGTTGGCGGGAGGGTTCTGGCTGAGGGAGGTGGTGAGCTGGTCGGCGGTGATCTTGCTCCAGCTCCTGCGGGGAACTTGTTGCGGGTGGTGGTGGGTCGTGGTTCTCCTGAAGTTGAAGTGGACGCAGCTGTGATCAGTCCAATGAAGTCCGGTGGAGTGGCTGAAGGAGATGTGCTTGCTGGAGGAGAAGACGGGGTCAAGCGTGTGGCCGGCGTAATGGGTGGGGGTGTTCACCAGTTGCTTGAGTCCGAGGTTGGCGAGGTTGTCCAGCAGGGTGGTGGTGTTGCTGTCATTGTTGTTCTCCAGGTGGAAGTTGAGGTCCCCTAGGAGGATGTAGTCTGAGGAGGTGAGAACGTGCGGGCTGATGAAGTCTGCGATGGCTTCGCTGAATTGTGTGCGTGGTCCCGGGGGTCTGTAAATGAGAGTGCCTCTGAGGGTGGTCTTGGGGTCGGTGTGTATCTGGAAGTGAAGGTGCTCGGCGGCGGTGAGGGTGTCGTCGGAGTTGGTCGTGATGCTTCTGTGGACGATGGCGATGCCTCCTCCGGTCTGGTTGACACAGTCCCTCCGGGTGATCTTGTATCCGTCCGGGATGGCTATGGCGATGTCGGGCGCTGAGGAGGCGTTCATCCAGGTTTCCGTGAGGAAGGCGACCTCTGGTGATGTAGTGTCGAGCAGGTTCCAGAGTTCGACGGCGTGTCTGTGGACGGAGCGGGTGTTGAGAAGGACGCACTTGAGGTGGTTGTTGCTGGTGCCAGGCTTTTCGGGTGCGGTGCAGGTCCGGAGGCAGGTGAAATTGCAGGCTTGGCAGGTGAAGGGTCCGTGGGTGCGTTTCGGGGTGGCTTGGTAGCAGACGGGGTTCCGGCCGGGTTTGAGTGCATTGAGGGTGGCGGCGTCGTAGGTCCGTTGTGTGGGCTGGCATCGTCGGGGGCCAGGGGTCCTGACTCTGGGCGCGGTCCAGGCGTAGACGGGCTTGCCTTTGGCACGCATCTGGCGCGCCCGCTGTGCGTGGCCGCTGCGCGTATGTGCGGTCCCCGCCATATATGGCGAAGTGGGAGGGAGGAGCAGCTGGGAGGCGGGAGCGGGGTGGCGAATGGGGACCGGGGAGAAGGAAGGGGGGCGGGGCCGCAGAGGAGCGGCGGCGGTGAGCGGGGGGGGGACAAGGGCGGGAAAAGCAGTCACGGAGGGAGCGGCGGGAAAAGCAGCGGCGGGAAAAGCAGTCACAGGAAGCGGCGAGGGGGCAGGCCTGAGGGCGGAAGCCCAGGCAGCAGGAGTGGCGGCAAGAAGGGCAGCAGCGGTGACCAGGGCACACGGGGGCCGTGCGGTGAGTGGTGTGACCGGGTTAAGGGTCACAGCTCACTGCCGCGCGGTCCCCGCCATATATGGCCAAGTGGGAGGGAGGAGCAGCTGGGAGGCGGGAGCGGGGTGGCGAATGGGGACCGGGGAGAAGGAAGGGGGCGGAGCCGCAGAGGAGCGGCAGCGGTGAGCGGGGGGGACAAGGGCGGGAAAAGCAGTCACGGAGGGAGCGGCGGGAAAAGCAGCGGCGGGAAAAGCAGTCACAGGAAGCGGCGAGGGGGCAGGCCTGAGGGCGGAAGCCCAGGCAGCAGGAGTGGCGGCAAGAAGGGCAGCAGCGGTGACCAGGGCACACGGGGGCCGTGCGGTGAGTGGAGTGACCGGGTTAAGGGTCACATATTCAAATCCCTATTCTGTAACATCAAAAAGTTCAATGCGAAATATATTCTGACATATCTTATCCCAAAACCACTGGGGAGGCAGAATAAAATGGCAATAGTGGTTGCACAATGCAAATGTTGCGTACAACACGGTGACGGTTCCTGTGACTATGGCATAGATGTATCAAGGTAAAATCCGCTTGCAAAGGGGCAGATTCTCAGAATCTGCCCCTTTGCGATCGGTATTTTTGCATTTGGGATGCATCATCCCAAATGCAAAAATCGCAAATTAAGAAATCGCAAAATTGCGATAACTTGCATTTAAGGAATCTCAAATGGAGATTTCTTAATAATGCATTAAAATTTAAAAAATAGCGATTTTGCTAATAGGGATCGCAAATTACCATGAAGTGGAACTTCGTGGTAATTTGCAAAAACTTTGAAAAATGCACTAAAGTGAGAGAGAGAGAGAAAAACTCTGTTTATTTAGACCTTAGTCTTTAAAACCAATTGAGTAAAATTCAGGGTATTGTACATAATTAGTTATTAGTAAACAATATACAGCTTTTGTTAAAATCTTTAAAAGGTATAAAAATGTACAAAACATTCTGCTTAAAAGCTAAATCGTCTTGGACATTTAAAATCAAGGCTATTCGTTATCTTCAGCGGTGCACCACTACAGTAAGGAGATTAAAAAGATATTAATACCCATAGGACTTGTCCCGTCTAAGTTACTCTTCTTCTTTTATCTTTTGCACGGTAACTGGGGTTTCTCACTGCACTTCTTTGGGCTTTCCCCTGACCATTAGATTTATTTCTTTCAGGTAGTAACCCAGAGCTATAGCTATTTCTAGATATTCCATTCTTAGCATTAAATCAATTGCTTGGGCTCTCACTCTTGTGTCATATTTAATGAATATGGGTCGTAGGATCCGTTTTCTCACTTCAACACACATGAGACAATCAAGAAGAATGTGCATGATCTCACATTTAGACCCCATACCGCATTTGCATAAACCATCTGGGTACATCATTTCTGCCGTGACTTTCTCCTCCACTCGCCAGGGGTTGATGCCAATTCTCATTTTTAAAATATCCCATCTAAAGCCATAGTTCGGGAGTGCTTCTAGGTATGGATATCCCATATCGGTTTCCCATACTTCTATCATGTTTTTTACCGATTTTTTATTTCTTAAATAACCTAGGTCCTGCATTCTCGAGTGCTCCCTTCCTTTTGCTCTAAGTGTCACTCTTGTGAAGACTACTTCTAGGGGGTTTTGGGTTGTACCCACATCTAGGCCACGAATTGTCTCTTTTATCTTCTTTTTTGTCTCCACTGCCCATCATAGGTTGCTGTGTTGTATTTCCTCACTACACCAATGTGACACTTTTTGTGCTTCCTCTAGAGTTTGGCGTTTCCAAAATCTAGCCACCGCCATTCTGGCCTGGGTATTCCACCCTACCAATCCTGTTTCGAGTCTAATTGCCTGTAGCATGGCTGACTTTGGCAAGGACAGTAGTGTTTTTACAGCTTTACCCTCCTCCCGATTCCAATCCCCTTTACCACTAAGGAATAGTACCTCTGCCCCATATAGTACTTGTGGGGGGACCATAGCTGAGAAAGCTTTTATCATCGGTTTGTGTGACATATCTCCGTACATTTTATTGAATTTTTTCAGGCCGCAGATGGAGGAAGAAGCTTTTGCATTTTGTTTTTTTACATGATTATTCCATTTTAAAGATGATTCAAACCATAGGCCCAGATATTTATATTCTTTTACTGTTTCCAATTTAATTTTATCTAGGTACCAGCAAAAGCTTTTTGGCTTTTTACCAAAGCACATAACCTTTGTTTTGTCCATATTTACTATTAACAGTTTACTCTTGCAGTATTCATTAAAAGCATTTAATTTCCTCTGTAGCCCCAACTCTGTTTGGTCAGTAATGACAAGATCGTCTGCATACAATAAGCATGATACTTTCTTGCCACTTATTCTGGGGCTAGCGCTCTTTTCCACCTCCAATACTACCGGCAAGTCTGCTAGGAAGATTGAAAAGAGTAGAGGAGCTAACACGCAGCCCTGTCGGAGTCCATTGTTTATAGCTATTTTCCTTGTGAGAGCTCCCTGTGTATCTTTTACTACTTGGGCCCAGTTTCCTCTCTGTAGTTCTTTTAGTATTGCTAATAGGTCAATTGGGATATTGTTTTTAATCAGGCACTCCCAAAGTTTCCCGCGGTCCACTGAGTCGAAGGCTGCCCGGAAGTCGACAAAACAGCAGAACAAGTTTCCCCTTTGCTCTATCGACTTCCGGGCCAACGCCCAAAGTGCATAGCAGTGGTCTATTGTGGAATGGCCTTCCTTAAATCCTCCCTGTTCCACAGGGACGATTAGGTTTACTTCTACCCAGTTTTTTAATTTACCTAGGACTATTTTGGCAAAGATCTTCTCCCAAATGTCAAGTAAATTGATTAGTCTATAGTTTTTTGGACTATGCATATCCCCTTTCTTATGTATGGGCCGTATTATGGCCCCTTTCCAGGAGTCAGGGATTCTCCCGGTTTCGAGGATTATTTGAAACATATCCGCGATGAATTTTGGCCACCAGTCTGGCTGTGTTTTAATTATCAGTGCCGGGAGATTATTAGGACCTACCGCTCTTGTGAGGTTTAAACTCTTTATCGTTTTTCTAACCTCATCGACAGAAAATTCAGGTTTCATACCTACTACCAGACCGCTCCAGTCTGTGTACAGGTGCTCTACCTGATCTGTTTTTGCGCTATACAGGTCCTGTAAATATTCCTCCCAGGCCGCCTCCTCGACAACGCAGTTCATAGCCCCTTTGTGGCCTTCTGCTGCTGAGTTCACTAACTGCCAGAACTGGCGTAGGTTCCTTGTTTCAATTGTCTCTAGAAGTTTTAACCAACATCCTTCTTTGAATTCTCTTTTTACCCTCCTTGTTAACATGTTATACTCTCTTTTTAGGGCCACCAAGGCCTTTCCACTGGCCTGATTCCCATAACGGGCAAACCGGCGAGCCATTCTCCTAACTTCTCTTTTCTTTTCTAGGCATTCCTTTGTAAACCAGCCTGTTATTTTACCTATCTTTTTATTTCTCACTTTGGTTTTGTTATTTCCCCCATTACCATCTCTTAAACCTTTACAGAGTATTAGGACAACCTCCTCTATTTTTCTTACATACCAGTCAAGGGTTTGTCCACTAGCTATCTGTAGGTCTAGATTTTGTTGTAACCTTATTAGTTTTGAGATGTATTCATCCGTTAATTTAGTTGTACGGCGTCTAGGGTAATCCATCTGTTGCTCTAACACTTGAGGGTGCGATTCTACCTTTACTACAGGAAATTCTAGTGATAGCATATTATGGTCACTCCCTTCTCTATTTGTGATGCTAAAGCCTGAGACTAAATGGAAGTTCCAGGGTGCCAAAAAAACATAGTCAATGGGGCAGCTCTGTGTACCCAATTTAAATGTTCTCTTAGCAGGACAATCTTGAGGGCCCCTTCCGTTTAGGCAGAAGAGATTTTTTGCTCCTAGGAAGTTAGCCAACTGTGTGTCCTTTGTACCTAGTACACATTTTGGGAATATTGCCTGCGGTATGTCAAATGCTTCTAGTAATTCTCGAAAACAACAGTCTACATTCTTTGTGTGTAATTTGTGGTTAAAATCTCCAAGAAACAAAATGATATCCTTACAATACTTTTCACATAGAGAAACCAGATCCTCTTTAAAAAGAGCCATTTCCACCACATATTGCTCCATAGAGGCCCATTGGATGTACACATTTATAATCAGTATTGTATCAAGATTTATACACTCTGATAACATTATCCTACATACCAGCAGCCATTTGCATCTTACAGTTAATTCCACTACTTTTTCCATAATTCTTGTAGACACCAGGGTCATTATTCCACCCGCTGGACGCCCAAATCTATTCTTCTTTGCAGGTCGAACTAACTGGCAGAAACCATCGAAGATTAGAGTCTTGCCGCATAGCCAGGTCTCCTGGATACACATAATTTCTACGTTTTCTCCAAGTTCATTTATGTTTTTTTGTTTTTCATCAGCTCCTAGACCATTTATGTTCCAGGAGGCCAGTCTTATGCTATGTGGCATACCTTTTTCCTATTCAATGTCCTCTAACCAACCTTCGTCCCCCTGTTCTTCCACGAATTTCTGTGATGGGCCTCCCTGCTCTAACTCCTTGCTCCAGTTCCCCCACCATTGGTCAATATTTGAGTTATTTGCTGTTATTTTTATGTTTCCTGGCGTCTCGCCGTCCTCAACCTCGTACTCACACAACCTGACCTGTCTTTTTCTTAGACCTGCGTGACATTTAAGCAAGTGTTGTCCCTGCCCTTCCTTCTCACCTATGTCTACCAATAATTCGTTCTCCTCTAGCAATCTTATTCCCTCCTTATGTAGTTCAGTCGCTGCTTTCATGATCGTCTCTATTACCAGATTGGAATACAGTGTAACTTTTGTAATCTCCTTCCCTTCTCTGACCTGACTGAATCCCACTACCCTTAGGTCGTTTGTACCAATTGCTTTGAGATTCTGACATTTTGCAAAACCTTGCAGCAGTTGTGACCTATTCAGGGGCGGCCTCTTTCCAAGATTTTTCCCCCCGTTTCTTTTCGGAATTTGTTCAAAGTATAACACCATGTTCCTGTTTTTCTCCTTTCTTACTCTAGTTGGTGCTGATAATTCTTTCATATTTGCTTTAACTACTTTTTCATTTGAACTACCTTGTCTAATCTCCCTTGTGACCCAGGACTGCAGATTTCCTCCCACTTGCCTCGTGGTCACTTTGGGCACTGCTAGGGGGTTATTTCTATCTAGGTTCTTTTGTGAGTTCGAACTCTTAAGACGGGGCGTCGCGTTTAACTGCCCTTTTGCAGTTTCCTTTTTTTGTGTCCCACTAGGGTGTATAGATCCTTTTATGACTCTTCCCTGTGTACCTCCTGCCTTTACCATCCCCGTTTCCTCAACCATTATTTGTTTCCTTTTACTTACGATTTTTTTACCTACCCCCCTTACAAATTTGGTTTCACTGCTTCTATGTCCACGTCTATTATGCTCTGGTCTCCTTATTACCCTCATAGGCCATTTTGATATATATGCTTGAGGTTTCTCCTTGAGGAGGTTATCGGTTTGTAGCTGACTTTTCCCCTTAATATCTCTCTCTGGCATTGACGTTTTATCAGCAATCTTTAACAAGAGCTCCTTCCCTAAGGGTGGTTTATTACTTTCCTCCTGTATCTGTATTGATGACTCATGATCGGGGATTTGTCTTCCCATTGCTGGCATGAGGGCCCTTATCCCTTGCAGCTCCCCCTCTATTTTGCCTAAGTAAACAGTTTGATTTTTTAACACCGTATTATTAGATAGGGTTACTTCTATAGACCTTGTAAGGTCTTTTGGAGAATCAACATTAAGTCCAGCATAGAGACTGCAGACATTGATGACTAAAGTGCATTTTTCAAAGTTTCATAATGCACACACACATGCCCTAAGGGCATGTGTGTGCACAACATATGTGCACAGATCAATTTCAGGGGTGCAACAGGGTGTCCTTTGGACACCCCTGCACCCTTGAAATCGCATTCTCAATTTGCGATTTGCTAATTGCGATTCGCAAATTGAGAATGTCTTCCTATTCATTCCTATGGGCCTTTAGGCCCATAGGAATGAATGGGGAGGTATTCCTTAATTGCGACTCACAATTTTCGAGTCGCAATTAAGGAATTTTAAGAAATCGCAATTTTTTTAGTGATTTCTTCATGCATTTCATTTTGCTATTCCTTAATAGCGAATCATTATTTTTCGCTATTAAGGAATAGCAAAATAGGTTCTTGATGCATCTGGGGGTAAGACTGTATAATCCAACCCTAAAACCAACACATGCCTCTGAGGGATGGCTAGTTAAGGTAGACTGCACCAGTGGAACAGAATATCTTAACTCCCCTCCGAGCTCCTTTTGGTGAAACCGCATAATTGACTAGATCCTTTAGTAGCCTGTAAAAGGCTGCTTTAATAGGACGAGTTTATGTTCAAAAACATTATGACACTCGGGTTAGAACCTGATTAAGAGTCAGATGGAACAGTATTCATGGGTGGGGTATTTAGCCCCACCAGCTAGTTCGTGTTAATCAGTGGTATGCTATCTGAATATTGTGCGGTGAGTATCGATGTGTCAAAATATCATAGCCTGAAAATAAAGGATGCAAATATTGTGAAGGTAAGCATATATAGGGAAGTATAGCTTTACTGTACATAACTCCATTTACATGTACCTTGAGAACATATATATTTTCAAGAGACATAGATGTGGAGTTAAGTAAATCTTTAGTTATATATATAGTTACCATACCTGCAAGCTTACAAAATAACTTCACTGTGTGAGGAGGGGGCGGAACGTGGTGCTGACAGCTATCTAAGAGGCACTCTGCCCCTCACCAAGCCCCCCACCCACGTCCCAAAAACCCCCAAAATAAAGGCTCATTGGGGCTGTCGCCGATGCCCAGGGGTATTTTTACACCTTTTAATGGACATCGGCTGCTTACAGCCTCTGCTAACGAGCTGGAAATCCACTGTTTACAATGGTTTTTAGCTTGTTTTCCCAGCCACCTGTGATTTTCGCTCCTCTCCGGGTGATAGTGTGAAGAGAGCTGAAATTGTGTGACACACTGTGGCACCGTGTGAATTGTCAGGTATGACTTAACCTTCTTGATAATTTGGTCCTCGGCATTTAGGCTGTGATATTTTGACAAATCAATATTTCCCACACAATATTCTGACGTACAACCAATATGGGTGTCAATAAAATTTGCGCCTGTTTAGCACTAGCCCCTATCACAATGCCAGCAGAATTTGTGGGCACTCCTATGTTTGCACTGGCATGTGCTACCAAGTAGTAATTGGTGTAACTTAACTTGCACATGAAATTCATAGTTCGAGGATTAATATTACATGCAAAATGAACACAAATATAGTTTGCTCGGTGTTAGTGCACACATTTAGCCCTGATCTGTAATTCTGTCCATGGTTCTTCAATCAAGTTTTGGCTCAAACCTGTCTTCAACATTGCACTCGGCACTTTCGCTGGCTACTTCAAGGTGTAATTGAAAGAAGGCCTAGCTCACATTACTTCATGGAGAAGAAAACCCTAGGCTTACAACTGTGACATATTACAGTGCACTACCTCCACCATCTAAAGGAATTGCAGAAAAATTGCTGCATGAGACTGACAACATTAAATCAGAAACCTAAATGATAAGAGGGTTCCTTCTTCAGTTTGCCAGAGGACCCATTCTACCTCTCACTTACATGGCTAAATAATCCAAAACTGGTCTGGAGTTACTTGTCTTCTCTTTCGGAGGGGGCGTCGCCTCACAGAATGGTCTGTCTCCATGAGGGGCAGGCACAGGACTGACTTGCATAAGGCGGACTTGTGTCTACAGTGGCTTAGTGGGTAAAAAAACAATGGGTTGGAATGCTACAATGAGTAATTCCTTAAGGTTGGACTATTTTTTTTTTTAAGAACCTTTATTGTATCAGCATAGAGAGACAATCATGGGCCTACAACCAATCCGGCCGGCCGCTACGCAAATCAGGATAAAGGAGCAATATAATATACAAGACACAGCGGTCCGGGGGTCGAAGGCAGATCAACATCCAGGATATGTCATATGTTTAAAGTTTCACGCAATAAAAAGGATCAGAGACGGTTCATTTTGCAATATCAAAAAAATTAAATGGTATCAATGTCGCACAGTCATACACACCCCCAGTACAGCTAATTTAAAAGCAAGAAATTACGCCAGCGATATACATAAATTGAGAATGAGGGGAAAGGGGCATCAGGGAAGGAGAAACGCGACAATCACTAAGTAATCATGGCGAACAAGTCCCACCCCTCGTGGCGAAACACACTAAGGGTGACATGAAAGACAACGACATCAAAAAAGAAAAGGGCAAAGGGCCATAGAAACAAAAGAAAAACAAAACAACACACCCAACCCCCAACCCTGCACCCCTGCGGAAGGCTACGGCAGCGTGCCTGTCGCCCTAAATAAGAGACCCGAAATACAGAGAAGAAAAAGAGAAAAGAAAAAGAAAATATACAGGAGGAGGGCCCTCAATCTAATGTCCCGGCTCCTCCCACCTCCGCATGCTAAAAAATCTAAACAGCAGCAAACGAAAAGTACAAATAACAGCAGTCATGTAAAACGCAATCAGTTATAGCTCTGCAAAGCGCCCCTTAAATCACCATAAACCGTCTATGAGTCCCTCCATGTCCCAAACAAATTCACCCTTGGCCTCTTCTGTCGATAGTACCAACGTCGAACCAGTCTTCAGACAGGATATCAAATAGCACTTAAGGTTCGATCGCACCGGGAGGACCTGGCAATGCCGTCGTGCCATAGGACACAAGCCACCGGAGTCTCGTCAATGATGCACGGCGGGAGACGGATCGGGACGATATCAACAGTGCCAACAGTCTCAAGTCAGAATACAGTCCCGCCATCCCTGAACAAGGAATCACACGAAGCAGAAAGCGCCGATACCATGCCAAAGCCGCCCAATCCATGGACCGATATTGTTCCTCCACACGCAGTTGAAAGATATGCCCCAAGGAGACAATCACATACGTAACCGGTGTAGCCACAGCCAGCTCATGAACCAAAGCTATCCTCGTCTCCACGAGAGCAGATTCATTCGGGGTCAATGTATCAAAGGCAGACACAGCGGCGCCACCATGAGAGCGGTCCATGTCATCACAAAATGGCGGAACAAAGACGGCGGCCACTTTTTCCCCCAAGTCTCGGGCCTCCCGGATAAGGGTAGCTTGCAAAGTTGTTAATGCAGCCAGGACATCTCTGGGAGTGGGTGGTTTCTCACAGTGCCAAACCCCGGAATTCTCTAGTGCACTGGGTTCCCTGCCCGGGTGAGGGGCACACAGGAGGGCATCATCCGCCATCTCAGCCGTTTCGGTTTCTCGTCCCTCCACCTCACCGTGGGAACGGGTCCAGCACCCGGCCACTGCAGGATTCTCAACGGGATCTCAGGTCGGGGCAGGCGACAGAAAGGAGAGACACCAAAAGGCTAGATCAGCCTCCGTATCTTCTCGGGAGCCACCCAGAGGCTCCCGGGGCGGGCTGTGAACATGACCGGGGATCTCACCAAAGGGGAGCTGGGCATCACGAATTTCTCACCGGCACAGCTATATCACACCTTCCGCCGGGCAACCCACTATGGGGAGTGGGTGGATCTCATCTCTTTCGGTTCGCGGATCTTAGAATCTCTACGACCGGCGTCCCAGCGGAACCAGAGGTCGTTGGCGATTCACTTCCGGCCGGACACTCTCCTCACTTGGGATCCCGGTCTCAACACCTCGAAGGCCGCCAAACGATAAGGGACAGTTCTTCGGGTCTACTGCACGGAGGGGCCGCAGAAGCAGACGGTAAGTGAATGTTTCCCTTCACCTACTCAAATTTACAGACGCTGCTCAGGATAAGCACCAGGATATGCGTGCAAGGCGGGAGGGCGCACGGAGCCAAGCGTTTATACACCCATCCCGATCGCCATCTTTGCTCCTCCCCAAGGTTGGACTATTTTCAAGCATTTCTACTATCACCTTTTGTGCCTTAAGCAACGTAGGGGCTATGTTAGAGTTTGGCAGAGAAGGCGTGCCCTCTCTCCCGAACTCTCAGTCCGCCCACCTATTTTAGAGGTGAGCATTCTGCCAGGTTTATTCCAATGGAGTAAAATTTTGTTCAGTGGCATAAACCTTCTCCTAATGTCCCAAGATCAAAGGGCTGGCAGATGTAAGCCATACTAATGTCCGCCCTATTTAGGGTGGGCGGTTTGGTGGCTTTTTTCACATGGCAGTAAGAGAGTAAAAAAAGAAAATGCCCTCCACACCATGGGAGAAACCGCCTGTGGTGTGGGCAGTCATTAGCTTTTTATTTTTGATAAACAAACTCCTACAAAACCTAGGAAAGTTTTTGCGACTGGCCACAATGTTGGACAGCTGGCCGTCATTTTTTCAGACCTGTCCATCAAACGTTTCCTACATTGACAGGAGCCACCATGAATGTCATACATCTCTAAATTTGGCAGGCTGAGTAAATGCAGGGTGGCAGATGTAAAGTCCTCCTCCAACCTGCCTGCCTTTGCTCCTTTCCCCAAACCCTAAATAAGACCCTTTATTTGGAGGTTGGCGCGGAGGGCACTCCATTGCAATGCCAGTTACGTACCCTCTCCACTAAACTCTTGGTCCGTCCGCCATAATTAGACATGAGCAGACCGATGGAGTAATATGTACTAAATGTACTAACTTACTAAGGCATAAACCATCCTTCAGTGGCCCAAAGGAGTAGGGACTGTTGGAGGTAAACTATCTGGCTGTTTGCCTTTATTACAGTGGGCAGTCAAATATTTTTGTTTTCACTGTCTGTCACCACCAGGTATATCCTGTCAGCGAGGGATAGTAACAAAAAGAGAAAAATACCCGCACAACATGGAAGAAAACTCCCAAGGCCGTTGGGGTGAATAATTGTTTTTCAAATTAAAAAAATAAAAACTAAGGAAACATTTGACAGCCGTATTTTATGTTTAACAGAGTTATCTGTCAAACTTTCCAACATTGACAGAAATTGCCATGATGGCAGTTTAAGCCAATGGATATAGATGTTCGAGGGGCAGTTGGCCATCTCTAAATTTGGCTGGTGAAGTAAAGGTAGGGTGGCCGATGTAATGTCCTTTGCTACCCTGACCACTTTTACTTTGTCCACCAAACCATAGGTCCTTAACACTGGCTCACCTAATCTTTATCCAAAATACCTCGGCCATACTTCGGCCTGTCAGACTGTTCCCATTGCTGCCTCCTCCAGACGCCACTGAAACTTACTACCTCTGTGAGTTTCTACCTTGTGTTCCTCCTTGTATTTCTTTCAATGCGCCTTACCATGGCTCCATGGTGTGTTATCACATTTTATGAGTACCCTTGTGATACCTCCGCCCTCCAAGCCCTAGCCTGTGGACCCGCCGCTAATTTCCAGTCCACAGTTATTCGCCCCCTGGCCAAGCCAAGTGCCAGGTCTAGGAACCTAGGTCCTACTTTCTTCAAGGCTGGTCTCGGAAACAATAATCCCAAAATACAAGCCTCCAAGGAGCGGGGGGAACGCTCAAGTGTGGAATCCAGGGCTGAGAGCACCTCCCCCCTGTAGGGCTGTTTCGAGGGCACTCCCACACCATACAAACAAAATCAGCATTCAAATGTCTGCATCTAGGACAGGGGCTGGGGTCACCTCCATAGGCCACTTCTATCCTATGTGGTGTCATATAGGTCATATGTATATAGTTGAATTGGAAGTATTTCAGCCTTCTATTCCTAGAGATTTTTTGGGGGGAGGCTAGTATCTTCTGCCATTCAGGGTCTGTTAGTTGGAGCCTCAAAATGTGTTCCCATCTATTCCATAAAGCAGTCAATGGGCTACTTACCATACCCGTGAGGGATCTGTGAAACCAAGTCACCAAATGTTTAGTTGCGCCCATCGATACTAGTAGTTGTAGGACATCGTGTTTCGTGGGTTCCCCCGTCATCCCCTCCACAGGTCTTGTAACGCTCAAGTCAGTGCCTTGTAGATAAGAAACTGGCCTGGAGGCAACTTATAACATTCCATTAGTTCCTCCATCGGGAGCAATGAACCCTGTTGATAGAAATCTCCAACTGTGATCAATCCGGTTTCTGTCCAGGCGGATAATTACCCCTGAGTAAAGTAGGTAATGGGGTTGCCATGTGGGAGCCCTGCCAGGGGCAATGCTGGTGCATATAAGGGCGTTCCTGCAGTTTTTAGGACACATCTGCGCCAACATCACAATGCTGTCGAGAACAGTATCCCAGGGTTTTGAATCATTATTGAGGAATTAAGAATTCTGGCCACTAATAGTTCTATTTGTGACGTCCGTTCAGATTGTCCCATTTCTTCTTGGTGGACCCCAAACAGCCACAGTGTGATCCACTGGAGCTGAGATGCTAAAAAATAAAGTTCGGAGTCCGGTGACCCCAGGCCTCCTTCCTCGAGGGGACGCCTAAGAGTTGCCAGTGATATCCTGTGTCGGCTCTTATCCCAAAGCAAGTCACACAGCAGGGCGTCCAATTGTCTGAACCTGGAGGTCGGCATATTCACCGGTAGATTTGTAAAAAAATATAGAAGTCTCGGTAGCATGACCATTTTGGGGATCGCCATTCGTTCCATAATGGGCAACTTGAACAATCTCCAAAAGGGTATAAAGGGCCAGATGTAGGTGGCCCAATACCGGTCGGTAACGGCCGAAATTACCGAATTTCAGCCGTTACCGACCGGTATTGGGCATCTGGGATTTAGGGGAGGATTCGGTAAATAACGAATCAGTATTTACCGATTCTGTATTTACCGAATCATCATTTACAAATTCGGTATATACCTAATCGGTAAATGACATGTAGGAAGCACTTTGAAGAGTGCTTCTGTGCTTTAAGGATTCGTTATTTACCATCAACTATTAGTTGGTGGTAAATAACGAATACATCTGTAAATGCAAATCTGTGCATTTAAACCTGTGCCATGTGACAGACATACATGCCCTTAGGGCATGTATGTGTGCCACATGTGCACACAAGCACTATTCAGGGGTGCAACAGGGTGTCAAAGTGACACCCTGCCACCCTTGACTCTTTCCCTATTTTACCGAATCGGTAATTACCGATTCGGTAATTGCCATTCATTCCTATGGGCCTCCAGGCCCATAGGAATGAATGGCAATTACCGAATCGGTAAATACCGAATCTTACCGATTCGGTAATTTTTACCGAATTATTACCTACATAGCATTTACCGATTCTAAAATACCGAATCGGTAAAATTCGGTATTTTAGAATCGGTAAATCCTATTTACCTACATCTAGCCCATAGTATCTTAGTCGGCTGAGGGCCCCTCCTAGGTTACTATCTCGAAGGTCCTCTGCTCTGTGGAATATCCGTATCCCAAGATATTTAAAGGAGATGGGTGACCAGATCAGATCTAGAGGTAAACCCACGGGTCTCTCTGCCTCAGGGGAGACAGAGAGCACATGGGTCTTGGCTTTGTTGACCCGAAGGCCAGACACTGTTTCTAAGGCTCGTAGGAGCTCCAGAGCTTTGGGAACAGCAGACTTCCATTCTCTCAAATAAAGGAGTACATCATCCGTATAGAATGAGATAATATGTTACCGCCCCGCGACCACCAATCCCCAGCCCTGACCTCTCTGTCTGAAGAGCTCTGCAAGAGCTCAATAGCCAGGGTGAACAGCAGTGGGGATAGTGGACATCCCTGCCTTGTGCCCCTGCCTACCTGATACTGTGGGGAGAGCATTGTGCCAGTCCTAACTCTGGCCGTCGGGCTGTGTATAATAGTTTGACTCAGTTCATCCAATTATCCCCCATCTGCTTCATCACAGCAAAAAAAATCCCTACATACTGTATCAAACGCTTTTTCAAGGTCCACAGACATCAGCATTGCTTCCTGGTTCACACTTGTTGTGGAGTGATGCACTACATGGTAGCGTCTCCTGATGTTGTGGGAGGTGTTACGCAAGGGAATAACACCACTTTGCTCCATAAGTATTAGTGCCTTCAGGCATGGGAGTAGCCGGGGGGCAGGCAACTTACTGAGGATTTTGAAATCGAAATTTAGCATAGAAAGGGGGCGGAACTATTGGAGCTTAGCTCCCTGTGCCTTAGCTTTGGGCAGGGGGATAACTACGGCATAATTGGAGGAGTCCAGGAGGGTACCAAGCCGCCAGGATTCTGCATATAGCTTTTTGAGGCGTAGGGCCAGAGTTCTAATGTTTGCAGCATAAAATGCGGTTGGGAGGCCATCAGGGGCTGGCATTTTACCTGTCGCCATGCCCTTGATGGCTGCTCAATTTCCAGAATAGTAATGGGGGTTCCCAGTTCTGTACGGTGTTCTCTGGTCAATTTTTTCATGGGTATGTGCACCAGGAAAGTGGTTAGATCTTCCTCCTGGAGGAGTACGGGGGCAGAATACAAACTTGTGTAATAGTCACAGAACTCGTTATTAATGAGTGTGGGTGAGTACAGAAGCTGACCATCAATTTTCCGCATGTATTTAATAGGAGACCCTCAGGATTCCGTCCGAATAAGCCACACTAAAAGTAGGCTGGACTTCCCTACCTCGTTGTGAACTCTTGCAACATACTTGTTTATAGTTGTGGGCCCGCAGCCTTTCTAGTATGGTATTGTAACGATTTCTCGTCTCTCTGACCTCCTCTAAGAGTTTGAGTTGGGTACCAAGAAAGTTATCTAGGGCGTGTGGTTTGTCCTCCAAGGCCTGAAGCTCCTTGTGTAGCTCCACCTGGACGCCGGCTGTTAGCCCAATACATTGGCCTCATATTACGGCCTTGAAAGCCTCCCATTCTATTAGGCTCGAGGATGCCAAGCTTTGGTTATTAGTAAAATAATCCGAGATCGCCTCTGCCACCGAGTTGTGGTAGTTAGTCCTGATTGAGGCGCCGTCATGTTGGGGCGGGTGCGCGTTCCCCTATTGGTACAAATAGTATTAAAACAGGGTTGCGTTCTGATATACTTTGCCCTAAATATTCGGATTGGGCGATACTCTGGGCCAGTTTTTGGGAGCACACAAAACAATCTATTCTGGTATGTAAGCTAAGTGCATGGGAGAAGTATGAAAAGGTGCATTTGTTTCCATGTTGCATTCTCCAAACGTCTACTAGTCCCCAGTGGCCTACCCAATCTCAAAGCACTTCCGCCAGTCTTCTAGCTGCAGTCTCCATTAGGGTGGGGGGGGTTGAGAGATCTAGCTGTACGTCTAGTACACAGTTGAAGTCATCCCCTATTAACAAGTTGTCTGGTGACGTACCTGCTATGTGCATCGAAAGGGAATGGATGAAGGTAGTCTGATCCTGGTTAAGGGCATAGATTCACCCTACTGTAATCTCTTTACCACACAATCTGCCCTCCAGAAGGATATATCTGCCTTTTTTATCCGTCAGTGTACAAATTAGCTCAAACTTTGTCCTGGCTCGTATACATATTAAAGTTCCCCTGGAGTACGCAGAGTAAGAGGTGGCGTAGAGTTTGCCATCCTCACCTCAACTTGTTTATCTCAGACCCAACTAAATGCGTCTCTTGGAGCATGGCCGCCTGGACCCCTCTCCGTCTAACATATCTGTGGATGTTATGCCTCTTAGACGCCAATACCATCCCCCTAATGTTCCAGGACATGAGTGTCACTGAACGTCTGGGGTTAGGCATGTGGGACAACATTTAACTCTATTCCTCCCCCATCCCCCAGTCCCATGTTTGGCCCTATACTCCGCATGCAAACAAAAAAGGGAAGAAAACAAAAAGAAACATAAACAATCCCTAACAACAATGCCCAGACAAGTGCAGCAACGGCTGACCATCCAAACTGTAAAGTACAAACATGCGTTTAGCCAATATCTCCTCTGGTCAGCCTATAAGGGCCTCACCAGAAGGGGTTCCCCAAGAAGGGTGTATCAAAAACACTCTGTGCTAGCCCATCTCTTAATTAGTAGGTTGTGGTTCTCCTGGCTCATGTACTGCTTTGCATATAATAAATTGCAGACAAGGGCCCCTGGTAATGGCAGGCAGCTCTAAATGAATCTGCCCCTCCCCCTTCCCTCCCATCTGAGTTCTCCACAGTTTCATAACATCAGAGTAGCGTTCGGTAAAGGATATCAGATTATATCATCTGCCATCTGGGGTGTTACCACAGGAAGGCCAGCCTCGTACCCTCTCGAGGAGACAGAGTCAGATCTTTCTGATTTCTGTTCAGAGGTATCCATCTCCGGGGTCTTCTGTTGTTTTGACCCTATCTCCACCACTGTCCGTAGGGCTGCCGCTCTCTCTATTTCAGCCTCTGAAGGAGACATTCCACTCCTGGCTCCACTCTATCTGGCCCCACAAGGGCACCTGTGTTTCCCTCTCCTGGGAGATAATGATCTTGAGTGTGTTGTCTGGAGGGTCGTCCCAGCATTGTATGCTTCCAGCTATGTGCAGGTGGAGTCCGCCTCTTCACAAAAATATGTGGTGCCATCAATTGCTATCCTGAGTCTGGAGGGAAACATCAGGGAGTATTGTATGCCATTGTCCCTGAGCGCCTTCTTGACCTCCAAGAAAGTGGTTCTTTTGGCCTGTCCCACCGCTGTGTCGTTCGGGAATATGGACACTACTGTTGACCACAATAAAGGGGCCCTCCGAGAGCACTTTTCGCAAAATAGCGTCACGATCTCGGTAGTGTAACACTCTGGGGGGCATGCCCGGGGCCAGCGGCCTTGATGGAACTCGGTGGGCTCGCTCCAGCGCAAAAAAGGAAATCTGCGACTCCGGGGCCACTTCAGTTCGTAGCCAGTTTTCCAGAAAATCCACCTTGTTCCCTTTTTAGATCTCTTCTGGCAGGCCAACTACTCTAATGTTATTGCGCCTGTTGCGGCCTTCCGCATCTTCAGCATGTTTTTCAAGGAGTTGAACGCTGTCTCTCAGTTCAGAAATTAGGCTGGAGAGCATCTTGTATTCCGGTTTCAGCTCGGTGATGGAGGTTTCCACTCCCTTGACGCGGTGTGCTAATTTGTGGTGTTCTGCCCTCAGCAGACCCAGGCCCACAGACACTGCACCTATGTTTTGCTGCAGGGTAGCCTTGGTATCTGTTA
This sequence comes from Lissotriton helveticus, assembly GCF_964261635.1. NCBI lineage: Eukaryota > Metazoa > Chordata > Amphibia > Caudata > Salamandridae > Lissotriton > Lissotriton helveticus. The sequence continues at coordinate 54,439,464 of NC_136070.1, read as the reverse complement.
TGGTCACCAGGATCTTGTCCAATTGGAGCCATACGGGGTCCACGGGGGCGTATCAGTCTCTGTGGGAGCATCGTGGGCTGGGTTCTGGGTTTCAGGTGGGACTCCTCCATGTCTGGTTCTGGGTTTCCCCATTTTCGGCGCTGCGGCAGGGCAGGTCCTGTGTTCCGAAAATCCTGCGTCTTCTCAACAGACACAAACTGGCAGTTCTCTCCTTCCGCACAGCATTGGGAGTAAACCGATCTCACTCTGCAGCAGCTAAGTTCATCAGACCCAGGGTGGCCCCGTCACCAGCGTGAGGAATTTTGGGGCAAACACCAGTCTAGGATGGTACCCAAGTGGGGCAGTTCCTCCGCAAACACTCCCTGTGTGCCGATGGGAGCACTGTGGGTGTTCCTGTCTCTGCCTTCTGTTTGTGTGCACTTCTTCCCGGTCCCTCAAATAGGCAGTAGGGGAAGAGGTGCTGTGGTGCTGTCTCTCCGCGCCCCATGCGGGTTGCAGGTTCTCTATGCAGCTAGTGCCAATCCTGCATCATGACCCACAGGGCTATTTACTTCCCACAGGATCTCAGGTCTCAATGCGTCTCCCGCCTGCCCTGTGGGCTCCAGGGCGTATCACAGTCTTCCAAAGCAGGTATAATGATGCCCCTAACCTTGTGATCTAGGCTCCCTCCACTATGAGGTGGCTTCGCTCAAGGGGGGCATAAGGGACATGGCGGCCCGCAATCAATCTAGGGGGCCTCCAGGAGTGCATCTCCTGCCAGAGCTACCTCGCTCTTTCAGGTCTTTCCAGGGGGGCCCTCAGGCTGCAGCAGGCCTCACAGAGGCCGATACTGAGGCTTGCCGAGCTATGTTTTCCTAGAAATGCTTATCTGGGCTTTCACTGCAGGCCGCTCTGTGGCTGAGGTGCAGGACTCAGCCCCTCTACCAGGCTCTGGTCACACTCACCGCTGTACTCTTGTTGGGTGTGGCGGTGTCCCAGGGTCTTGCGTAGCCACCAGCCACGGCCTGTGGAGGGAGTTTCGGTGGGGCGGAGAGGCGGGGCGGGGGAGGGGCATTGGGGGGTGAAAAATGCGATGCAGGGTGCGTTACGAAATTCGTTTTATTTATTAAATTGTTTACTTACCTTCAATTATCCATACACCAGTTTTTAGCACCCCCAGCCTGCCCCTCCCCTGCCCCGCCTCTCCGCCCCACCGAAACTCCCTCCACAGGCCGTGGCTGCCGTCAGATCACTATCAGCGTGTGCCTTTTCAGCACCCATCCCTGCCTCCGGTCTTAGGAATCCTGCTCCTGTTGAGGTGCCTGCACCAGCGTCGGATCGGTAATGCGGGCACTCGGGCAATGCCCGAGGGGCCAGTGTCCAGTTCCATTTGTGGGCTGCTTTTTTTAGCAGTCTGGGGGCCGATTTGGGTGGTGTCACTGTTGTTTGGGTACAGCCAGCGGCCTAGTGGGTGTCTGAGTGGCCTTTCTAGAGGCAGATGGGCTTCTATTGCCTCCCTTTTATCAACGGCAAAGGTGGCATTCCCTTTCTCTCGCTGGGCTGGCCCATTCATGTATGTATACTGAGCGGGGCAGGGGGCCTGAGCAGAAGTGGCCTAACTTGTTTCAGGTGTGTTTCAACAGTTTAAACTAATCTGTGCATTTTTTTACCCCTCCCCCATTTTTTTCTTTTTTTAAACAGATTTTATTTGTCACAGGTCACATATATCGCATAGCTTTGTAATCCGGAGACTGCAGCACACATCAATGAAGTTACAATAATGCCGTAGACTTTTATATCAACAAACAACCCCTACCCCCCCCCGATTGCGTATATGCCATCTCAACTAAATGATTACATGACCAATAAAGTGCACTGAGTCCGTTCCGCACCCCACAAATCACTATCAGCATCCCATTTCAGACAGGTACAATGGATGGCCCATCTGGCGGCGGGTCAAGCTCCAATCCCCTATAGTCCGCCTATCTCTTCCAAATTTTAAAATGCTTACGGGGGCATCCTCTAGCAAGAAATATTGGCAGTTCGAGCCCCATGCAGAAGTCCATCCCAGATCGCCAGGCAGCCAGCGGCGAAGCCCTGGCTATATCCCTCTTTGCCAGTGTGAGGCCCAGCAGTAGCAGGTGATGCTTATATCTATTGCCCCCAATACCCTCCAGCACATGCAACAATGCCAGCCTCGGAGAGTACGGAAGCTCCCAGGCCAAAACCTCCGACAGACAGGAGAACACCCCCCTCCAAAATTTGTGAAGTACAAGGCAATCCCAGACTACCTCCCCCATTTTTTAAATACAATTTTGCCTAAGGCAATATACAAATGTGGGCCACTTTCTTTTTAGCGTGGCCGGGTCGATTTTTAATCCCAATCCAACCCTGGCTTGCACCACTTCTGTTCTCCATGCTCCCACAGGTTTCCTGGCATTGTCCAGCACAGGAGCCAAGGCTGCAATTCAAGTGGCCAGGCTTCTGCACTCCGCAATCTTTGTTAGGAGAAGGAGGCACCGCAGCTGTCGACTCAATCAGAGCACTAGGGTGCTCGTTTAGGCTCCGGTACCCACCACCCCACCCCCCTCGGGACCTTATCTACAAGGTGGGTGGCGGGATTCAAGATAATTAATGGGCTTGGTTTCAGAGCTCGTTTACTGAGCGTGCGATGCGGCTGCCATCTTGACCAAGCCCCAGTGACTTCTTCAGGAAATGTTCCCAGGCCCTATTTCAGCTGTGAAAGGAGCACACTGACCTTACAACTCCAAAAACAAGCCCATCCTCCCACTGGCCTAACCTACCTCCTGCTCCTTTTGTCAAGTTATAGCTATAAGCAACCCATATTTTATGTTTATCTAACACTCTTGTACTAATAAGACCACAACTCCTTGTTCTGAATGCTCACAGCCCTCAGTCTGGGTCCCAAACCATACAGCATTCTGACAGTATGTGTGGTAAAACTGCTCCAGCCTCAGCTTAGTGTGCTTGTCTCCGGTGGGTAAACCTGGTAAGTGAAGCCTTCATCCCACTTCCTCTGGTGAACCCTATACGGAGCTCCCCACCATGGAAGATGTGACCCTTTCACAATAACATGCCCCATGGTCCTTCACAATAACATGCCCCATGGCACTTTCTGGCTAGGGCCACAAGTTTACTCCTCCTCTGCTATGCTATGCTACCCCACTCCAAGCCTGCCAGCTCCTCCTCCTCCCTCAGCACCGGAAGGTGTATGGTCACTTAAAGCTGGCTTAGGGCAACACGTTCAACCAGCCAATGTGTTGTGTATAGAAATGTGAACACAAGAAGATGATGGACGGAGTGCTGAAACATTTCAGTACTCACCCCCAGTCACAGATAAGGGTTGAATCCATCATCCTTCTTTAGCTCACTTCGCCACCCCTGTTCAGACCCAGCTATGGATTCAACCCAGATCTGGATCTTCTATAACTAACAATCGACTGCAGTACCACATAGCTTCCTTCCTTATAAAAAATACATTAAAAAAATGCAACTTAAAGATAAACCACAATAGCCTTTTTTTAAACAAACACAATAACTTTGTAAAATCAGTAAAATATGAAACCTTCAAATCTTTTAGGGAAACATCTCCTTCTAATTTGCAAATTGGAATTACGAGCAATTCCATCTGACACAAAGTTCAAAGGTCCCACATGTTTTACTTCCACAGTGTCACTTCTGAAATCAGGAACATTGTCATTATCACATTCATTAAGTGTAGGAAGAGTCACTTTGGCTAGCCTGGATAGACTCCACCAAGAACCATTGCTTAAATAAGCCGATGTTTTACCAAGTTTACAAATTTGGAATTACAAAATTTGGAAAAGCCTTTCTTACATGTAAAGGTAGCTTGATTTTAACATTATCCCCTATACTCAATTTTTGTTTGCAAACTTTCCCTTCCACCATGCTCTTATTTCTTTTTATACAATTTTGATTCATCATTTTGTACATCTCTTTGATATCAATCACATTCTCTTTTGGTTTTAACCAAGAAGGGTTTAACTCCTGTCTAGGTTTCCTTCCTTTGAGTAACAAAAACTGTCAACATTTGGTCGTAAAAGGAGGTGTACTGTGATAAGACCAAATGAGATCAGATACATGGTTTCTAATATCCGTGTGTGCTTTAAGAGCTAATTAAATGACGTCAACTAACGTTTATTGAATCTTTCAACTAAACCATTCATATTTGGTGAATATAAGGCTGTTTTTAAATGTTGAATGTTGGCCTACTTGAGAAAAGATGTGAAAGAACTAGACGTAAATTGAGTACCATTGTCTGATACTAAAAACTCTGGTAAACCTTCCCTCCTGAACGATTACTGCAAAAATTCCACTACAGTGTCGGAATGAGCATGTGACACCCATTTAACTTCTGGACATCTGGAAAAGTAATCTATCACCACAATAATATAGGCTAATAAGATACCTTCATAGGGACCTAATACATCAATGGCTAACCTTTTCCATGGCTTTTAGAGACAGTTGAATGTAAATGGGTAACATGCTGAGTTTTTAGTACTTTGTCAGAATCTGCACATGCTAAACAATCCTTTACAAAACCAATGATATTAGTGTCGATGTATGGCCATCAAAATTGATCCTTTACTTTCTTGATGGTACTGGTTTGCCCTAGATGTCCCAAATGATCAATAGATATCAACTTTTTTCTAATCCCAACAGAATGAACAATTACTTCACCTCTCAACAAAATATCATTTCTCAACGAAAACTCCTCTCTGGCTTTCGAATACACACACAATTCCTCGGATAAGTGCTTCTCTAATGGCCAACCATTAATGATATAATCTTTCAATACTTTTATTGTCTCATCATCCAAAGAAGCTACCATCCATTCTTCTTTCGATGTAACTTGGCCCATAGAAAGTACCACATCTTCCACAGAAGCAACTACTCATTCCTCATGAGCAATCAATTTGTCATCAGGTGTAACATTGTACAACCCAAAGCCTCACTCTCTATTTAAGAGTATTTTGTTTCATTGATGGCGAGTGGCCTTGACGCAAGGGCAACAGTACTCTCAACATCTCCCGTCAGCTGACTCAACACCGCTCCCAGACCAGTGGCACTAGCATCTACAGTGACAATATTGGTCGCATTTTGTGAAAATGTAGTTAACAGTTCACAACCAGTGATCGCTTCCTTAACTGCATTAAAAGCTTCAAGGTGATCATTTAACCATAGGAACTTAAATCCTTTTTTCAACAAAACTCTCAAAGGAAGAACTATGCCCGCAAACTTGCTTACAAATCTAGAGTTATATTCGCATAGCCCCAAAAATGATTTGAGTTGATCTTAGTTCCGAGGCTCTGCCATCTTCCAGATGGAGTCAAGTAAATCTTTCTTTAGGGCAATACCTGACCTACTAATGGTATGGCCTAAATACTCCACTTTTGAAGTAAAAAATGTACACTTATCTAGTCTAACCGTCATACCCTTTTGCTTGAGTGTGGTCAAAACTTTTCCCACTATCTCACGATTTTTGTTAGCTGCTTTAGAGTAAATCAGGATGTCATCCTGGAATGCCACCACCCCATCGATATTTCTAAAAAGACAATGCATCAACTTCTGGAAAACCAATGCGGCAGATTACAAAGGAAAGGCATCCTGACATATCTGAAAGTACCTTCAGGAGTTATAAATGTAGTAATATATCGGGATTCCTCTGTCAGTACAATTTGATGGTACGCTGCTTTTAAATTAATTGTAGTAAAATATCTAGCTCCATCAAATTTCGCCAATAACTCACTTTGGGTAACGGATGACACTCAACAAAAATTTGTTTGTTGACATATTTCAGGTCCACACACATTCTGAGCTCTCCATTTTTCTTCTTAACTTAAACAAAAGGCAAAACCCATTCCCAGTCATCTACCGGTTCTATTACACCCTCTTCACATAATTTCTTGATCATATCAGACAACTCATGTCTGACAGATAATGGCACATGTCTTAATTTGTGTTTAGTTGTTATTGCATTTTTCTTAAGTTGAATCTTGTGGGAAAACCCTTTTACTTCCCCAAGTTCTTCCCTACTCTTTATACTCATTTAAGAAATCTTCCAATTCTTTTTTTTAATTATAGTCATTTTGTATGGATAATAATTCTTCTATGATACACACTTACACTTTAGCATTGGGATTCAATCTAATGTTAAATCTAGCTTGATGTTTCCATCCCAGAACATGTAACCCATTAATTGCAACATACACCTTCAATCAATCAATCATAGCATTTGTATAGCGCACTACTCACCCGGAGGGTCTCAAGGCGCTTGGGGAGGGGGGGTCCGCTACTGCTCGAACAGCCAGGTCTTGAGCTGCTTCCTGAAGGCGAGGTGGTCTTGGGTCAGGCGGAGGTGGGTCAGGAGGGAGTTCCAAGTCTTGGCGGCCAGGTGGGAGAAGGATCTTCCTCCTGTTGTGGCTCTTCGGATGCGGGGGACGGCGGCGAGGGCGTGGCTGGTCGATCGAAGGTGGCATGTGGGAGCGTAGAAGTTGAGGCGGCTGTTGAGGTAACTCGGGCCTTGGTTGTGCAGGGCTTTGTGTGCGTGGGTGAGGAGGCGGAAGGTGATTCTCTTGTTGACCGGGAGCCAGTGCAGGTCTCTCAGGTGTCTGGAGATGTGGCTTCGTCTGGGGATGTCGAGGATGAGTCTTGCTGAGGCGTTCTGGATTCGCTGGAGTCTCTTCTGGAGCTTGGCGGTGGTTCCGGCGTAGAGGGCGTTGCCGTAGTCCAGACGGCTGGTGACGAGGGCCTGGGTGACCGTCTTCCTGGTCTCGGTGGGGATCCACCGGAAGATCTTACGTAGCATGCGCAGGATGTTGAAACAAGACGAGGAGACGGCGTTGACTTGTCTGGTCATGGAGAGGGAGGAGTCCAGGATGAAGCCCAGGTTGCGTGCGTGGTCTGTTGGTTTGGGTGCGGAGCCCAGGGCGGGTGGCCACCAGGAGTCGTCCCAGGCGGAGGGCGAGGAGCCCAGGATGAGAACTTCCGTCTTGTCTGAGTTCAGTTTCAGGCGGCTAGTCATCATCCATTCGGCTACGTGTTTCATCCCTTCGTGTAAGTCGGCTCTGGCGGTGGCGGGGTCGTTGGTCAGGGAGAGGATCAGCTGTGTGTCGTCGGCGTAGGAGATGATGTTGAGGTTGTGTTGGCGTGCGATGGCCGCAAGGGGGCTCATGTAGACATTGAAGAGGGTGGGGCTGAGCGAGGAGCCTTGAGGAACGCCGCAGATGACTTCGGTGGCCTCTGACCTGAACGGGGGTAGGCGGACTCTCTGTGTTCTTCCAGCGAGGAAGGAGATGATCCATTCCAGTGCCTTCTCCTGGATTCCGACGTTCCTGAGGCGTTGCACTAGGGTGCGGTGGCAGACAGTGTCGAATGCCGCGGAGAGGTCTAGGAGGATGAGGGCCGCTGTTTCTCCGTTGTGAAGCAGGGCACGGATGTCATCGGTGGCAGCGATGAGGGCGGTCTCGGTGCTGTGGTTGGCCCTGAAGCCCGACTGTGAGGGGTCGAGGGATCCATTCGTCTCGAGGAAGGCGGCCAGCTGCTTGTTGACTGTCTTCTCAATGACTTTGGCTGGAAACGGGAGGAGCGAGATGGGGCCGTAGTTCTTGAGTTCGGTGGGGTCTGCTGTTGGTTTCTTTAGTAGAGAGGCGTGCTTCTTGCCAATAATCGTCTTATGTTTGAAAGAAATATCTGCAATAAAATAACCTTACATGTTGATTTCTTTTTCTCCAAAACCAAACACTCTCACATCATGAGGTTGCTATTGTCAGTGGTTGAAGGCGCGGCTGACAGACTTGCCTCCTCGGCTTCAGGACACTGTCACCTTGCAACATGCTCTTCAAGTTGGAGACGCATGTGACCCAGAGCATCTAACATGCTTGTGAAGCAAAAACCTGATGAAGTGTGCCATATGGAAATCAAACAGTACTTGCATTGCGTTGGCATCGGACCAATCATTACTAAAACAAATTTATATTGAGTGCTGTAACAGCAACTTTTGGCTCCCTGTTCTTTACAGCCACAGGTGGATTACTAACTGGGGATGCAGGGACACATTGCAAACACACAGCAGAAGGAAATTATTGGTACTCAGGTTCTTAATGTTTTTTTCATCATGGATTTGTTATTGCAAAATAAAGCTTTTTTTGCCCACTGAATTGTTTTTGGGCATCTTCTGGAAAATCCAAATGTACTTGGTGTGACTTAACGACAGTGACAGCGCAAGGGTGTTTATTGCTAATTTTTCAATCAGCTTGTTTTTCTCTTTCCACTTATTTTCGGTCTATGCAAGCCATCTTTTTTTCTCCACCCCTCTTGCAATTAGGTTTAGGGAATTACATTTGTGTATGGGTGCCATAGATGGATTTACATTTTAACCTGACGGGAAAGGTATATGGGGACAGGAAAGTTTTGAACATTTGCATGTTTTTAAATCTGGGGAAGGTGCTGAAGAAGTCAATGGTAATGAGGAAGCAGTGAAAAGGTTGGAGTGACACTTCAATAAGCTGCTTAACTTGGTGAGGAAACACATGAACCCTGGCAGCAACATGTGAGTTTGAGTGTTTTACAAAGCCTTTAATAGGAGACCACCTTGTCACAAGGGGCTATAATAAAAAAAATACAGGAAACACTAATGATATGATAAAATCATACCATTAGTCCTAGAAGACAGTGGATATTGTGGACAGGTCATGAAACGTTTATCCTCAGATGTGAACCCAGGAGAATATGAGGGCAAGGAAATTGATCTTTAGTGAGAGGTTGGTTTTAAGGACACAGTATCTGGGGCAACGTTTATATTTACAAAGCTGTGCTTTTCATTTGGGGTGTTATCACCAGGGTTGCTTACGAAACAAAACAGGGACCAAACGGCTTTTACTGTTGGTAACTGAAAAGAGCATGTGTGATGAGATATGTATTCTGTGGACTGTGATTGTAAGAAATCCCGGTGTTTCAAGAAGAACTGGGTATGAGTACAAGATTTGAAATGTTTATTAAGACCAAGAATGGTGTGGTGCCAGTCAAACATAAGTTGAGGGAGGTGCCATGAAGCAACAAGGAGGAGTTGATTAAATGTTAACTGAAGCAAAGTAGGACTAAACCTATTGGTAGCTCCCTGTGGTTGCCACCTACTGTTGTGGCAAATAAATGTAACAAGGAACGGATAATGTGCATTGACTTTAGCAGCGTCAACATGTCCATTTGGGTTGACAGTTATCAGTTTCCTCCCTTTGACAAGATGGTAGGTAGACATAATGGGGCATGCATTTTCTCCGAGTCAGATATGCACAGCTTATTACCATATAGTTTTGGCCAAAGAGTCAAGATTCAACAGTGTTTGTCACACCAGAACAGAGTTATATCAATTCTTCAGAATGCCTTTTAGGCTTCCATCAGTGGGTCATGTATTTAACAGACTGATGCAGGTGGTTTGAAGGTATTAAAGGGTGCTGATTTTTCATGATGATGCATTTGAGTATGGCTGTGTTGAGTTGGAACGTGCTGAAAGATTGGATGCACTGTTGGAAAAGAGGAGCAGAGGGTTCAAACTCTGGAAGGAAAACTGAATTCTGGGTGTGAAAGAGGTTGAATACTTTGGGCATTTGATTTTCGGGAGGTGCATCGCATGTAGGCTTAGGTCGTTGAGGGCCATTGAGGAAGCACCTGCACTCAGATGTAGAAAACAGCTCTTATCGATCATGAGTATGGCACATACAAAATTTGTGGAAGGCATATAGAAGAGAATCCCTAGCACTCCCAAATAATGCAAAGTTCCTTCATGTAAAATGTTCCAATGTCCTTTATTTGTGTACAACGTTCTGAAGTCTTGACGTTTTCTAGCCAAAACATGTTTTGTCTTATGCTGTAAGTACACCAGCAGACTTCATTAGGGCTTGTTTCATATCAGCATTGTATACATTTGACTCCAATGTACAAAAATAAAAGAACTTTGAAAGATTTTACCCGAAGAAACTTTGCACTGATCATTTGGGCATGCTTGGGATTCTCTTTTTTATGCCTTGGACTTGTTCCTACAGAACAAGATTTGGTGGTTTTTCTTCATCTTCGAGCACCCAGGAGTTATTGCATTCAACTGTTTGTATATTTATTTGTCTACTGAGCGTGTGTGTGCCGCACTACCCCAGCCTCCTTCTGTTGTTAAAAATTTGTGGAAGGGTTTACCACATTGTCACAGCGGTTGGTGGGGTTGATCAAAAAAGGAGTGAAATTTGATTGAGGGCAGGAGAAAGAGGAGGTTTTCCTTTGGATTAGGACATCATTGGTGTATGCCGCAGTCCATATGTTCTTCAGCTTTAACCACATCGACGCTGATGACGAGCTCAGCTCGTCATGAGGTACACCTCTCGTACGCTGATGACGAGCTGAGCTCGTCATGAACCGCGGTATTTTCAAATGTTCAGCGCACAGCGGGAAAATGTGCCGCACCGATGCAGTTAAGGTGAATGAAAGTGAATGCGGTTTGGGAGATGTGCTAACCTAGAGAGATGCAGAGAAACTGAAAACTTTGACCTTTGCTTTGTGCACTTTGACGAGTCAGAAACACATGCAGTCTATGATACAAAAGAAATGCTGGTGTGTGTATGGCCAGAGCATAGATTCAGGACTTATATTTGGGAGGTGTGGTTTGTCATTCAGACTGACCACAAACCCTTGGTTCCTTTCCTTAACTGCATGGATTTTGGATCGAGAAAGCCCATGCATGTTCACTGACCTTAAGCTATAAATTGTTAAGATCACCAATTTGAGGTTGAATATGTTCCTAGGGTCGGGGCATGAAAGTGGACTTTCAATCCAATCCAATCCAAAAATCTTTATTTCGGCCATCTAGACCATAAAAGATACATGCAAATATATACAGCAATATTAAAAAAAAAATCATATAGTTAAAATACATAAACAGGGAACAGCATAGTTCATGACATGGGAAAAAATAAACAATATAATAAAAGGCATTTACCAACAGAAGCCATATGTTACAGTGGGGCAAAGGCAAGGACATTCATTCTATATTGGTTTATCCTTAACCAGCTTGGACCTAATACGCCACATGGCAAGGAGAAATTTTGAAACTGCAAAAACAATGTGGGGGGAGGGGTCAGATTTCAATATTCTGTAAGATGTCAAACAGTTCCTTATAGCCATGTTCCTGCATAAGGGCACCAACCAATATTTCCTTGGGGATTTATAGGTGGGGCAAAAAAACAGAACATGGATTTCCTCCTCATCACACAGATTGCAGCCAGGGCATAGTTTATCCCCTCCATTGGTCCATTTACTAGTGAAGGATTTAATAGGTAGAGAGCCAAACCGCCACTGTATGAACAGCTTCCTTGCCATGATCGGATATATAAAATCCAAAAAAGTTTCACATTTATAAGAGTTTTTGGATTGAGTAAAACAATTAGTTAGGGTGCCAATATTAAGTGCAGTCATGTGGGATGCAAGATTTTGTATACTTCCACTAGTCTTTTCCTGGAGACCTTGTTACAACCAATTTCTGGAGTCACCCACAGCTCATTAAAGCCAAGCCTATACAATTCTTTTTTAACAAAGGCTAGCCAGGGGATCTTGTCATTGTGGTTTAGGCTCATAACATGTACAAGATCATGCCTGTAGTGACTAAGCTCCTTTGTTGACCAGAGTCTATGCCAGAATCTTATAGGTTTGGATTTGAGATCCTCCCTAATGGAAGGTAAACCCAGGTCAAGACGTAAGGGGAGCAGGGGAGTTGCAGTTGGGAGGGCCAAAAGACGCCTCATAAAACTATTTTCGGCACTTACCAGCTCTGTTGCCGCTTGGTGCCCCCATAGCTCGCTACCGTAAAGTGCAGCAGGTTTGACTTGCACTTTATACATCTCAACTGCAGGAGCTATAGGTTTATATGTTGAGGTGTTAGTAACCTTTAGAATAGCCCCGGAGAGTTGAGAGAGACTTAATCGCGAGCTTGCGATCTGAGGGCCCCATAAGAGGTTCTCTTGGAGGGTTACACCCAAATACTGAAATGTTTTAACCCTCTCTAGGACCGTAGAATTTAGGGATGGATTAGGTCTGGTTGTAGGTGAAGGGTTAAAAATCATATATTTGGTCTTCCCTGCGTTTATCTCAAGGCCATGCTGCCTGCAGAAGAGATCGAAGCCATCAAGGATTCTCTGGATTCCCATGGGTGATTTGGAAAGCAGGAGGGTGTCGTCAGCAAACATGATTGCTGGTACCCTCCTGCCTGCCAAGACTGGGGCGTCATTATCCCCAACATTAGCTAAGTGTGAGATGACGCTGTTCACATACAGGCAAAAAAGAGTAGGGGCAAGGACGCAACCCTGCCTAACACCCCGGGAAACAGGAAACCTATTTGTCAGTGCTCCGCCCCGCCCAAAGTGGACTTTCCTTAACAGCTACAGCTGAGCAGGTTGGATGATAAGGGCATGGATGTCTTAGAGGATGGGAAATGCTTGGTGGCAAGTATTGTTTGATCCAAGAAAGAATGGGTCAAAGAGCAGGAGTGGAGCAAGCCCCTTGAGACAGATGTTGACTTTTTGAAAAAAATGTAGTGTCAAGAGAGGGTGGCCCAGGGAAAGTGCTCTGCCATTGGGTTTGCAAGTGTACAAGAAGTTGAAAGCAGAAACCTCTATTGACGGAGGGGTGATGTTCAGAAAGAGATTGCTGGATTTCATGCATGAAGTTCATCCAGGCATGACGCTCAATAAAAAAGATTGTGTGAGATATATTGGGGGCTAGGATGGATTGGAATGTTGAGCAGAAAGTTGGGAATTGTACAGTAAGTAGATGTAAAAGCTCAGAAAAGTCTGCCAGTTTCCTATAGTTTCGCATTGGCCCACTTTCAGTTAAACAAAAGGGGGAATGCCGTCACCACGACCCACTATACAATAATTCCTTGTTTCCCGCAGTGAGGAATGCTTGGAATGAGAAATGATTGTGCTGTCCAGCACTGTCAAGGGCAGGATAATGTACTTAACTTAATGGTAATTCCATAAAGGTAATAAAACTGCCCAGCTGCTGACATTGCATAAAAGCACGTTCACCAGCAAGGGAGTCCGCACTTCCTTCATGCCTCATAGAGCACCAGGCGACACTTCAAGCAGGCACTGCACGAAGCTTTGCCCGCAGGGGAAGTTTCTTTCAAGAGCACAGAAAGAGGTCCAGACAATGTATTTACCGTCATGCAACTATCACCACGGTAAATACATTACCTGATCTTGCACAGTGATCCTAAAAGCAAATTTATTGGGATTGTTTTCCACCTGCCTGCGCATTGGAACTGCTGATTCCGCTGCGCAGGCAGAAAAAAGACTGGGGAACTTCGCATGTTGCGTTATTTGCCTGAATATTTCGCCCCCCCAGCTCACCTCTTGATATGTCCCTCCGCCATTTCCACTATCCCTTTCAGTCGTGAGGTTTATCTGCACCCACGTTTAATGCCATTCTCCCCTGCTGTATTAAGGGACTGCTGGTGTCAGGGGGGCGGAGCTGCAGCATGAAGCACCACACTGAGCTGTCCATATACAGTGCCATACTTGAGTGTGGTCAACAGCTGATGACCCCCACACTTGATCTTACCATTACCTGCATGTGTACGTGGGACAACATTCCAGGCTTAAAGGGCCAGCTGTCTCCTGATCACAGAAAACATAAAATATCGCCTAAACTACAAAAAGCACAACTGATTGTCAAGGTGAACAAGTCAGTTTAGATGACAGCACCAGGGCAGGGTCACAGCCTCTCAGAAGGGGGAGACGAGTGTTCAAGGGTGGAGATGGGAGACGTAAAACAGCTTTACACTGGTCTGTTCCTGGAGTAACCGGGTGGCTTCACTTTCACAGAGGAACATTGGCCCACATGCATCAAGGAAAAAAACGGTCGCAAACGGGCAGATTCTCAGAATCTGCTTCTTTGCGACCGGTATTTTTGCATTTGGGATGCATCATCCCAAATGCAAAAATCGCAAATTGCAATTGCATTTAAGGAATCTCAAATTGCGATGCCTTGAATGCAATGCGAGATGCCATTTAAAATAGCGATTTCGCTATTAGGGTCCGCTATTTACCGGAAAATTATACCTGGTGGTAATTAGCAAAAACTTTGAAAAATGCACTAAAGTGCATTTTTCAAAGTTACATGTTACACAAACACTTGCCCTTGTGGCATGTGTGTGCGCAACATGGGTTTGCATTACAAATTCAGGGGTGCAACAGGGTGTCCTTTTGGCACCGTTGCACCCTTGAAATTGCATGCGCAATTTGCGAGTACCTGTTGGGTACTCGCAAATTGGGCATGCAATTCCCATTCACTCCTAAGGGCCTGTAGGAATGAATGGGAAGCCATTCCTTAATTGCGACTCGCAATCAAGGAATTTGTAGGAATCTCTATTTTTTTAGCGATTTCTACATGCATAGGCTTTTGCGATTCCTTATTAGCAAATACTTATTTTTCGCTAATAAGAAATCGCAAATGCCATTTTTGATGCATGTGCCAGATAGTCTCTTGAGCTGTTAGCCTCCATAGAAAAGTTTATTATAACAAAGGAAGTAGGAAAACATATTACACATGACGGAAGAGTCGAGAACTGATTTAACAGAATTTAGGAGGGATGGGAAAGAGTGACCGATGGAAATACACATCAACACTTTTTATGCATGTTTTGTTTTATTGTCCCATTCAAAAGCAATACTTCAAAACAGTATTTTAATTGAAAAATTCAAAATTCCAGAACAAGCATAAAACAAAGCAACGAGGAGCTGTTATTTTTTTCCTGCGAAATTAAAACATACAAATTTAAAATTTGTCAACTCAAAAACCTTTTTCTCTTCCTTAGATGCCTTTCCGCATCCCGTTCTATTTTACATAATTCCACATTGTCATTACCCTAAAAAAATGAAATTGTACATATACATATATATTTAAGGGTGAGTTATTTCAAAGAGAGGGATACTATTTGCCTCCTCGACTTTAATAAAATCAGGATCTACGGCCATGCAATGCAGAATGTAACCAAAAATTGCCATCAGCACCAGCCTGCTCCATAATTTCTTTTCACCATCTTGACAAGGTGGCAGAAGACAGGCCTATGTTGCCTTCTGCCTGAATATTCTTAGCGCTATCCTCCCTACCTGGTGAACTTTAGGATTCGACTCTCAGATACATGGGCCAAGATTTATGAAGCCTTTGCACTGTCATTGTGTCACGCAAGGAGGTGCAAGGCAATGCAAGGGCTTCAGACGTAATGTCACTTTGCATGTCTCTGTGTGTCTTAGTAAATCTAGAGAAATGCAAGGCAACGCAAGTCGCTGCCTTGTATTACGTTGGGCTGGGAGAGCGTTCATTGGATGTATACTGGGTGTTCCTACACATCCACCCATGTTTTTGGAGCATTCCCAGATTTAGCTAAGAAGAATACACCTTGTAATGCGTCAAAATGGTACTCCTTCCCAGCAGAGGCGTAACGACGAGACATATCTTTATTTCTCCTCATCAGTTCCTCTTTCCATGTGTGCTGCACTGAGTGCTGCTCTGTGCAGCACACATAGAAAGGGGGAAATGCCTCTGAGTATTGTTGTGGTGCAAGAAACTTTTTCTTCCTGCACAAAAACAATCCTGCCTGTAATGCAGGCACCCTTGCACCTTGGTGCAAGGGTGCCTGGATTGGCGCTAGGCTGCACTGTATGCACGAGCACAGAGGGAGAGAAAGAGAGAGAGCGAGCAGAAATGCACCATATTTTAGTAGATATGGTTCATTCCTGCTCTATGCATTTGGCGCAGCGAAGCAAGTTATCTTGCTGTATTGCACTTCGTCAAATGTAAGTAAATCTGGTTCATGGTTTTTTGTACTTCGCGTCAACATGGGAATAGCAAGGTTCATAGTCTCAAGGTAAACTGATTTTTCTACATGTCGTTCTGATTGAAAAAGAGAATGCAAGAATGAGGCAAAAAAGAAAAAGGAGATCCCATTAATAACTAGCAACTACTCCTATTCGGGCATCCGTGAATCTATAGATGGGAACAGGTTTCACTGTTATGTAGCTAAAATCAGAAAGTCCATCCAGACACAGATCTGACAGGCTTCCTCACTCCTTCTCTTTCAGAAAGCGCTTAAAATATATTTCTTCAAGCAACATTTCATCTATATGAACTACAATTCCTAGTGGTCTGGCAGCTGCTGAAAAGACCTGCTATGTGCAATCATTCATTACTTTTGGACTCCTATTTTTTGTTCAGCACTTCATTATTTTGTATCTAGGGGCCAGATGTAGGTAGGGTTTTACCGGTCGGTAACGGCCGAATTCGGCCGTTACCGACCGGTAAAAGGATTTTGAGATGTAGGGGGCAGAATCGGTAAATTTACCGTTCGGTAAATTTACCGATCGGTAATTTTACCGAATCTGTAAATATACCGGTCGGTAAATTTACCGACCGGTATTTTAACAGATTCGGTAAAATTGATATGTAGGTGGGACTCTTATGAGTCCCACAAGGCCTAAGAAATCGGTATTTTACCATCAAATTCAATTTGATGGTGAAATACCGATTCAGGTGTGCATGCACATGTGTGCATGCACACCTGTGCCATATGACAGGCAAACCTGCCCTTAGGGCAGGTATGCCTGCCATATGGCCCCCGACCCTTTTTTGGGGGTGCTAGAGGGTGTCAAAGTGACACCCCCTGCACCCTTGTCAAAATCGGTATTTACCGATTCGGTAAATACCGACCGGTAATGCCCCATTCATTCCTATGGGCTTCAAAGCCCATAGGAATGAATGGAGCATTACCGGTCGGTATTTACCGATTCGGTAAATACCGATTTTTACCGATTCGGTAAAATACACATCTGGATGGACCTACATGTCCACCCTTCATATTTACCGATTCTTAATTACCGAATCGGTAAAATTCGGTAATTAAGAATCGGTAAATATTTTTTACCTACATCTGGGCCTAGGTTCTTGATTTATAAACCCCCTAACATGCATGCATACATGCTTTCATGCATTTTAGCTTTACAGAAGTCACGTAGATAAAACTCCATGCCTTGCATTGCATATGATCATATGTGGAGGTCTAATGGTCCTCTGGCGAATGAGCTTATGTGCCATGCAATGTCCAATTTTTCTTGTAAGGGAATCAGCATTATAACTTATAAATCAGTCATTTAATGCTCTGCGCACTGGCATTCAGCCACCAATCGGGTCTTGCTTGGCTTTTCTTCTGCGAGTTTTCTTTGTATTGTGTCAGAAAAGCATTCAGCTAGTTAATGAGTTTCCGTCAATGTGCATTTAATGACCAGAAACAAACTTCAGTTCCAAGCTCCCAGCTTTGGTACACAGTCAACAGGTTTTTATTGGGAAGCTCTGTTGGTTGCCCTTGCGTTTGCTTTCGGTAAATAGAGGTGTCCTTGAAATTGCTCTTCTCTGGATACGCAGTGGTTGCCAACTTTTTGTGTAATGCCTTTTAATTTTTTTTATCTAGTGTATAAACTCAGTACCTTAACCAGAAGTTCCTACTTTGGCAGAAATGGCTATCTGTGTCTACTTAATAGCGTGACCTAAAATCAGTGTGCAAAACATTCCTTGGAGCACTTATTGGATTTTTAACACCGTGTAGCCAATCTGATTCCTCGTAATTCAGTCCATAACCACTGGTAAATGCCCTCGGATGCAGCTCCTATAACACGAAGCAAAAGACCGAAAAATACAAATCACTGATTTATTGGTAGTGGGGATGGGAATGATGACAGCTGTACCGATGTATGCGCTAACACCATTACTTACCTTGGAGTGAGCCAATATTGCCTGTGATTTTGGCTCTTAATTCAGTTGAACACAAGTAACTGGTGTTATTGAGCGCCTTTGTAGCACACTCTCTCCTGTTGAGCGCCTCTCTTTTTTAAGTGTATGGTTGTTCCCCATTCACTATTATCAACTTTGTGTTGTTTCCCAGCTAGATAAATATCAGTACATATATACATACAATATGCAGATGATACTCAAATGTCATAGAAGGTCACCACAATCCAGGACATTGACCGCCTCCTGTTATCCAAATAAGGATGGGAAGTGCTTACCGCAAACTAAATCCATCCAAGGTATAATGCATCCTTCGTGCCAGGAGAACTTCACCAGTCCAAAGCGAAGTTTATCTCGCGAACGTGAATTACAGTGGATTTGAAGAACAACTCAATATTTATATATTTCACCGATGACTCTAACCTCCTCTTGCAAACCTCAGACACATTGGTTACAGCTTTAAGTTGTGTGTAGAGTCAAGCTATATCTCCCGGAAGCAGCCTTTACCACGCATGTTTTAGCATGCATATATTTACCACGTGCATGCCATTACCATGGATTTAAGGTAAGTTGGGAGTGCAGGGGTCTCCCGCCACAAATACATTGTTTTTATATTTAAAAAGAATGCGTGGTAATGGCATGGGTTGTAAAAGCATGTTTGTGGTAAAAACATACGTAGTAAAAACATGCGTGGTTAATGCATGCGATGTCTTTACCTGCATAGTACCGTCGTACAACCGTCCTAGATAATTCAGTGGCTATGTTATGCACAAGAAACTAGAAAAAGTTATCATGCTTCTCATGCATATGAAATACAGTTACAGTGCTGTTATAATATTTGTATGTAGGTTTTGGTGTTTCTAGAGCGTGAACCCAGCTGGCTAACAGTGGAGCTCTGTGCAGGAAACATCCTTAGGGAAGATACATGGGAGCAGAAGAGGACAGAGGCAGGAGGTAGAGGTAATGTAAGTGGTGAGATGGTGAGAAGTCAGCCTATCTGAGATAGTGTTCTTTGAAAAGGTGCCTTTTCAGTGGCTTCCTGAACTTTAGGAGGCTTGGTGCTGTTCTGATTTCAGAGGGATTGTTCTTCCCAAACTTGGGGGAGTGGGCTAAGAAAGCTTGTTTTGTCCTTCCTTTAACTTTTAGCCTCTAAACTGGCGATGTTGAAGCTGGCGATGCTGTAGCTCCTCGTCTGACGTAGACGTTTAGCTATTAATAGTTTGTTAGTTCGGTAAACAGGTGTCTTAGTGTAAAAGACCTTATAAGTGATGCAGGTGATCCTGAATAGGATCTGGGCTTGCGGGCGAGCCAGGTTACATCCTTTAGTGCAAGAGAGATGTCATCAGATTTCTTCAGCCTCATGATGAGCTGTGCTGTTGCATGAATGATCCCTTGCATGGGAGCCAGGGTGTTTTGGGGGTGCCGTTGAGCAGGGCATTGCCTCTGGGTGGAAAAGGACTATGGCTTGAACTGCCATTCTGTAGTCTTCTCCTAGAAAAACGATTTTGCATTTTTAGGAAAAAAGGTTGAAACCAGGCTGTTGTGGTTTTCTTGGCACTGTGTTCTATAGTGAGAGTTTTGAGTTAAGGGCTAATCCAAGATATTTGGCAATCTCTGTTGGGATGTGAGGCCTGTTAGGTCAAAGTTGGAGAGCCATGACATAATCAGAGAATGTTTGGCGTTGTTGGCAAATAGGAGCAATCCAGTCATTGTGGGGTGTAGCATCGGGTAGTTTGCTGACATCAAGAATTGGATGCATTGGAGGCAGTCTTTGAGTCTCTGTATGTTGTTGGTTGGGGTGATTTTCAGATAGAATTGGGTTTCATCGGCATGCTGGAGGGTCTTGATGTTGCTGTCTGCCAGGATGGCTCCCAGGGGTTCCATAGAAAAGTTGAAAATGATGAGTGGCAGGATGGAACCCTTGGTGACTCTGGAGGAGGTGTGGAGAGCCCTGGATCTGATAGTTCTTACTTGAACAAGTTGCTGTGGGTTCTCGAGGGTGAATGTGGACCATTGTGGAATTGTGCAAGTGAAGCCCATGCCAGTTTTCAGGGTGCCAATTGATGCTTGGGTGATGCCAAAAGCTGCTGAAAGCTCGAGCCAAATCAGAAGGCAAGGCTTGTTTTTGTCTCAGTTAGGAAGAGGGCTTTGTTGACTACGGAGAACATAGCTGTTTCAATCCTACATTATGGTCTGACCCTCAATTTATAGTTTTGAAGGTTATTCCTTCTGATGTGCTCCCATAGCTGGGTGGTAATTGCTTTCTTGGTGATTTTTCCAACAAATGAAAGGTGGGTTGTATGACAGAAGGTGGCAGGAATGTTTGCATCACGTTTATGGTATTTCAGTACTGAGAGGATTGGTCTTGAGGGTGCTGGGAAGGTGCCCTGGATTAGCGAATAGTTGACAATGCGGAGAAGGGGTATGAGAGCGTCTCCTAGCAGAGACTTGAAGATGGAGGACGGGAAGCATGTCATCTTTATAGAAGGTGGTTTTGAGTGAGTTCAGAATGTTGGAGAGGTTTGTGTGGGAGATAATGTTGATGGATGACTAGTTAATAAGGGTGTAGCAGCTGGGTATAACTGATGGAATGGTTGAAGATGATGAATGGGTGATGTTAGATTTGGTTTTATTCCAAGAAGAAACAATTGATAGCGTTGCATCTATCAGCTGTTGGTGATAAAGCTGGTCCTAGGATTAGGTTGGCACATTATTTGATGGCCTCAAAGATGGCTTTGCTTCTGTTGATTGCTTACCTGATAGTGGTCTTGCAGTGGGTGACTTTAGCTGTGATGGTGACAGAACAATGGTTGCAGTGAAGCACTTTTAGACGGGTAAGGTCCTCCTGTTGTTTTGATCTACACTATTTCTTCTCCCGCCTTCATATGTTGAGCTTGTTTTCAGTTCTGGGGTGTATCAGGGTGCTGGCAGCTTAGGCTTAGAGATGCTGGTATGTAGATGTCCGTAGCATTCCACACAATTCTTCAGAGTGGTGTTGTAGATGTTGAGAAGGGTGCTTATATCTTTTGAGGGCTGGGTGTGTCGGGGCAAATGAATTGTTTTTTCTTGGAGTTCATCTATAATATAGTCCTTAATGAAGCGAAAAGTAAAACGTTTTCCTTCTTCTGCTGCTCGTCATAAGGAGTGGCATTTGTGATGGTAAATTGAATGGCAAGATGATGAATTCAGTCAGTGAGTATAAGGGGCTGGAAAGTTAATGTTTTTGGGATGCAGAGGTTTTTCCTTTGGACTGAGTTAGGTTGGTGATCTTGTGTTTCTTTCTAGGATGTTGAGTAGAAGGTTCCTTCATGGTTTTGATGCTGAAGAAGCTGGGCAGAATGAAGTCTCCGAAAAAAGGTGCAGTAAGAGTGTTGGATGGAGGCAGAGGTGGTGAGGTGTGATATATGATATATTTTTTTGAAGTCCTTGTGCTTTCTAGTAGTCTGTAGATGAAATGAAAGGAGGCTTTGCAGTCTAAGAGAGGAAAGTAGCTGGAGAACAGCTCAAATGACTTGGATGTGGCCATTTTGAAGCTGATGCAGAGCCATGTTGACGTGGATAACACCACGAGCCTACCTCCATGTTCTGCAGGTGCGGTCTATATATTGGATGTTGTATCCAGAGTGGAGGAGAATATCAAGAATCTGTAAGGAGGAGGGGTGAACCAGGTTTCTGTGATGTAAAGAGTATTTGGGCTGCAGTGTTTGATGATGTCGGCGATGTCAGTGCAGGACTCATTGATGAGTGTGCATTTATAAACGTGAGTTGAAGATGGTGTGATGTAGGTGATGTGGGTAGTCTCGGTTGCTGGTGTCACATGTGCAAGTATGGTGAATATGTTTACGGGGTCTTTGTGAGTCGGCAGTCGGGGTTCTGGCCCTGGGTCCTTCAGGCCTAAACAAGTCGAAATAGGCAATGCCCTTGTCTTGGCTGCTTTTTTTGGCTGGGATACCTCGGTGACAGACTCTGGGGTGGAAAAGTGTGGGGGTTCAGGCCTTTGACGGCATTCGTAGGTCACAAAACGTAATGGAATCCGTGGACCTGAAAAAAACGTACCTCAAAAAACAAGTATGGAGGCACTGACAGCCCGAAGTGCTGATAAGTATTAGGTAGAGAAAGGAAAGCAAAGATAAACAGAGAAAATATACTCAAGAACCACCTAAGGATGGCTGGTGTCTCATCAATACACAATCATGTGCCCAGTGTCATCATCTGGGGTTCCGAACAACCTTCTCCCGTCCCTCTTAGTTCACAGAGGGGAACAGGGAGAATAAGTTGTATCCTTCTGTGTGGTTCTCACAAAAGGAAAGATAAATACAGACGGGACTCTTACTTTTAGTATTAGTAATTAGGATAATTATAGAATGCAGTGCAAAAAACTGTGATTAAAAAGGATAAACAACAGAGATGAGATACTACCCTTTCTAGTACTTTTCCTAACAATCTCTAGTATATTTTCCCACTAAAAACAGTGTGAAGGTGAAAAAAGAGGAAACAGTTAGGAATTAATCACTGTTTCGATGGTCAACATGTTTCAGCCACTAGGATTATTCTCCCTGGCTTTCTTCAGGACCTAGACAAAATTTTGTCACTGCAAAAACACGAAAAGTCATACATACAGTACAGATTCTGTTGTATCAGTATTCTGATCCTCTATAAAAGCATGATGTCTTACTGCATCTAGGAAAAATAATAAATGAGCATTACATATCTCTGTATCTCATAGCCTTCCAACGTCATCATACCTAGTCAAAATTGTTAATAAAAGTTCCAGAAAAGGCTTACCATTGCTTCTCAAGGGATAAGCCTCGCCTCTCACGGCACCAGCTCAAGTTATTTTTAGAGGCCCCTCTGTGGGATAAAAAAATCCAACAACACTAGTTTGTGGAAAAGACATATATATGTATAATTATGACTGTATATTATATGTGGTATTCGTGGGTCGCCACATGCAGTGATGTCACATACTTTTGAGATGGATGCTGGGAATGTAGTGATGTTACTTCCTTTTGAGACGGATGCTTGGAAATCTAGAGATTGTTTTTGTTGAGATAGATGCTGGGAAAATGTTAATGCTCCCAGCTGCATCATTGCCATGGTATTCGGTACCAAAAATAAAGGAGCCCCAATTGTCTGACGTTTGCAACCCCTCATCCAGCGTAAAACATAATAAAACACCTTGCGTCTTTCCAAGAAACTTTAAAAATGTTAATTAAATGCCATCTGACTGCGCAGCAGGAACTGACACTGCATGGAATGGTTTACCAAACTGTCACGCCCTCTCTTTAAAGGAACTTGGGCTTGATTCTAGAGTCTGTGCTCCGAGCACAGGTATTGTCGACAAAATGCACTTACAATCCAAGTCCAATCACAACTGAGCACATATTGACTAAATATAAATATAATCGCCCGGATGTGTCCACAATAACACATCCCCAGAAAGGTTCTGCTTGTCTCCTGCACCTCGTGTTATGTCAACAACAAAATGCGGAAGTCTAAAACATCTCTGTAATTATGCTAAACACAGACCAGGGTTGCTGAACTAGCAGAATGCTACTTTCACTTCCTGCTGATAGGCCCTGTGCAAAGCTGTTTTCAGAGCAGTGTATAATGCACAACCGGAATAACCGGATGCCAGGTGTCACTGGACGAGATGGATTGCATCCTTTTACCCAATGCCGTGTAAAAGTTCAACCACAATATTAACAGTAGTTGTATTCCGTATATGGTTTATTTCTTTATAACTAAGGTACTAGGAAATAGGCTCCCCAATAGAGGTAGGCAGAGGTGTGCAAGGACTGTCTTAGACAGTAGGTGGAGCATGAAGTAAATACAGGTCAGTTTGCCTCGGGAAAAGCTCAGATTCAGTGAGGCCGACTCAGGAACATGCTTGCAAATGAACCGATAAGCCTACCTTGAAAGGAGAGCTTAAAGTGTGCATTGCTGCAGTGCACAGCCGCCAACAAGGCCAACCTGTAAAATTCAAAACAGGTACAAACACGGTTCGTGTCTACAGTAGGAAACAATGACATTGAAATATTACTGATTACATGTAATAAATAAGGCTCCCTTTTTTCCATTTTTACAGATAAATTCAGACAGAAAACCATATTTTTTCATGTATGTATTTATATGTAAATGTAGGTAAAAACGGAAATGTGTCTCTTTTTTAGAGTGATTCTAAATACTATCAGTCATGACTGTCAGGCCAATAGCTGTGTAGATTTACAGGTAAGTGGTTAAAAAATAAAGAAATTATTGTTATGAGGCTTTAACTCCCGTATATATGCAAAAGGTTGATACTAGACCGTTCATATTTTCATATATGTGCATTGATTTATCATCTGTCGGACTTCATATTATTGAAATCGCGCATGCATTTAGATAAGCGTTTACATTTATCATTAAAATAAATGTGGAAATGTACTATTTTTGCTTCATTTGTCTTACAAAACCTGAAATGAAAATGTATAAATATAAATAAAATTTGAAGAAAAAAAAATATGGATAAATACAGACGGAAATGTCAAGAAAATAAATACCATAAAACTGGGAGCCCTAATAATAATGCACGTACGCAGTAGCACAGTTAGGACTCTGAAGTGTCTTGTTTATTTCCATTTTGCAAGAAAAGCAGCATGTGTTGAGTGCACAATGCCCGCTGCAAGGGGAAAACATTCTAACAACAAGTATAGATTGCAATCTTGTTTTGACCCATTTGAGATCAAAGTCTATGAACTGCCCCTTAAAACTTTCAACCAAGTGCATTTTAACAGTGGTATTGGAACCGTTTTGTAGTGGCACCACCTCACCAAAGTCATAGGCGTTGTGAACTAAAGTGATAATAGCAAACAAGTCAGTGTAAGAAGCATTGGCAAAACCGATATGGTCTGGCCTATACAAGAGCTATTGGCTTTGGCATTGTGTTTTTGTGATGACGTACACCAGTGTGGCTGCTGTTCAGCATGGCCAAAAGGTAGGGGCGTGGAGTGTCGTAGAGTGGATTTGTTGGAGTACATTGTCATAGATAGGAGTAGGGGGGAGTGTTGTATAGTTGAGTAGGGGGTGTAGAGTTCAATGGTTCATTGGCAGAGAGTTTCCTAGAGTACAGTGGCATAGAGTGGAGTGGCATGGGGTGGAATAGGGTGCAGTGGTTTAGAGTGGATTGAGGTAGTGGGTTGGAGTGGATTGAGGTGGATTAAAATGGGGTGAGGTGGATTGGAGTGGGGTGGATTAGATTGGATTGAGGTGGGCACATTCAATTGAAGTGACAGGGTTAGGGTGGGGTGGAGTGAAATGGGGTAGAGTGGAATGAGGTTGATTGGATTGGAATTGAGTGGGGTGGATTGGAGAAGGGTGGGCTGGATTGATTGGAGTAGGTTGGGCTGAAGTGCGGTGGGGCTGATTGGAATGAGGTAGAGTAGGGTGGATTGAAGTACAATGGGGTGGATTGGAATGGATTTGGGCTGATTGAGTGGGGTGGATTGGAGTGGACTTGACTGAATTGGATTAGAGTGAGGTGGCTTGAAATGGGGTGCATTGGATGGGGTGGGCTAGGTAGGTTGGATTGGGGTGGGGTGTGGTGGATTGGGGTGAGGTGGGGTGGATTGGAGTTCAGTGGATTGTGTTGAATAGGAGTGGAATTAAGTGAGGTTCAATGGATTGAGTGGGGTGGATTAGACAAGGTCGATTGGACTGAAGTGGGGTGGAAGGGAGTAGGGTGGACTAGATTGGGGTGGATTGGATTAGGGTGGATTTGATTGGTGTAGGGTGGATTGGAATGAGGAGGTTTGGATTGGGGTGAGGTGTGGTGAGGTGGATTGGAGTGAGGTGGATTGGAATGGAGTGGACTGGATTTGACTGGACTGGATTTGAGTGGGGTGGATTGTGGTAGATTGGACTGGAGTGGTATGGATTGGACTGGAGTGGAGTGGGTTGAATTTGATTGGAGTAGGGTGAATTGAATTGGTGTGTAGTGGGGTGGATTTGATTGGAGTGGGGTAGATTAAGGTGGTTTGGAGTGGAGTGTATTGGAGTGGGGCAGATTAAGGTTGACTGGAATGGACTAGAGGGGGTGGATTAAGGGGAATTGGTTTGGGGTGGGATGGATTGGAGTGGGGTGGGGTGGCTTGGAGTGCAGTGAGATGGATTGGAATAGAGTGCAGTGTATTGGTGTAGATTGGATTGGAGTGGAGTAGGGTGGGGTGGATTACAGTGGAGGGAGTTGGACTGGAGTGGGGAAGATGGTTTTGGATTGGGCTGGGACATATTGTTTTGAATTGGAGTGAGGCAGATTGTTTTAGATTGGAGTGGGGTAGATTGTTTTGACTGGAGTGCGGCAGATTGGAGAGGAGCAGATTGCTTTGGATTGGAGTGGGGTGGATTGTGGTGGATGGAGTGGGGTGGATTAGATTGGGGTGAGGTAGATTACATTGGAGTCGGGTAGATTAGATTGTTGTCTGGAGGATTGGATTGGTGCGCAGGGATTGGGGTGGATTGGACTAGATTGAATTGGAGTGGGGTGGATTAGAGTAAATGGATTGGAGTGGGGCAGATTTGATTTGGGCATTTTGTTTTGGATTAGAGTGGGGAAGATTGGAGTGGAATGGATTGGTGTGAGGATGATTGTTTTGGAATGGGGCGGATTGGAGTGGGCAGACTGTTTTGGATTGGAGTTGGGTGGATTAGAGTGGGGCAGATTGTTTTGGATCGGAGTGGGGTGGATTGGAGTGGGAAGAGTGGAGTGTGGCAGATTGTTTTGAAAGGGAGTGGGGCAGATTGTTTTTGTATTGAAATGGGGCAGATTGTTTTGGAGTGGGGTAGATTGTTTTGGATTGCAGTGGAGCAGATCACGCACGCAACCTGGGCCTCATCCTGGACTCCTCCCTCTCCATGACCAGACAAGTCAACGCCGTCTCCTCATCCTGCTTTCACACCCTACGCATGCTCCGCAAGACCTTCCGATAGATCCCGACCGAAACCAGGAAGACGGTCACCCAGGCACTCGTCACCAGCCGACTGGACTACGGAAACACCCTCTACGCTGGAACCACAGCCAAGCTTCAGAGAAGACTCCAACGCATCCAGAACGCCGCCGCCCGACTCATCCTGGACATCCCCCGTCGCTGCCACATCTCCGGCCACCTGAGGGACCTGCACTGGCTCCCCGTCAACAAGAGGATCACGTTCAGGCTCCTCACCCACGCACACAAGTCTCTCCACGACCTGGGCCCCAAGTACCTCAACGACCGCCTGACCTTCTACACTCCCACCCGCCAGCTACGATCGACCAACCACGCCCTCGCCGCCGTTCCACGCATCCGCAGAACCACCGCCGGAGGAAGATCCTTCTCCTACCTGGCGGCCAAAACTTGGAACTCCCTCCCCATCCACCTTCGACTGACCCAGGACCATCTCGCCTTCAGGAGACAACTCAAGACCTGGCTGTTCGAGCAGTAGCGGACCCTCTCCCTCAAGCGCCTTGAGACCCTTCCGGGTGAGTAGCGCGCTATACAAATGTTATGATTGATTGATTGATTGATTGAACAGATTGTTTTAGGTTTGAGTGGGGTGACCTGGAGTCAGGTTGATTGGATTCATCTGGGGTGGACTGGTGTGGGGTGAGGTGGGTTGGATTCGTGTGGATTGGAGTGGGGAGGATTGGAGTGGGGTGAATTGGGGTGTACTGCATGTTTATGTGTTAAAGCATCATTTCTGAAATTATACACATATGTAGGAAATAATATTGCTTTGCAATGTTTAGAACAAGATAATCTTTATCTTTTGAGAAAAACAACCAAGAGCAAAAACAAAAGAAAACATGAGTGCTAAAGAAGAGTTCGCAAAATAAAAGAAAGTTAACTATAGAAAAGAAATCTTTACAATTGTGTTTGTCCTTCGGGGCACGCGTTTGCCAATTACAAGCCTTCCGTTTGCAAGGTAGTAAAAGTAAAAAAAAAATATATAGCACTGTAATCACATAGGGAACAGAGGACAGACACTGATCAAGTTGAATCAATCAGTGGTTGATCCCTGCTCTACAGATAAGAACTGACTTGATCCTAGGCCTGCAGTGACGAGTTACAAGGATGTATAGAAAGGTGCCAGGCAAGCCAACAAATGGTAAACAACAGGCGGGCTACAAGCCCTTATTGTTAAGAACAGTGTCTTGCAAGTGAGAAGCATGCGCTAGCGCATGCTCTGGCAAGCTCCACCCTAAACAAACAAGCACACATTGGCAAAGTCAATAGGTCGCGCCTATGCAAGAGCTATTGGCTTTGCCAATTTCTTTTAGCTGTGTAACCCTGTTTTTAAACAAAGACAACATCCCTCTTCTACAAATACGAATGTAGCATCGCAATGTTTTGGATTGTTATCAGTGATTCTGAAATTATTCTAAGTGGCGTTGTTTGCAGCTTGCAGCATGACTGTAATAAAATGCGGTTCATTGACTTTACCAGGTATTTGTTTTGGCTTTAAAGGGGACTTAAAACAAAATATGTTGCTAGCTGTAAAACTGTCTCACGCGTTTTTGCTCAGAGGATGAAGCAGGAAGATGTGATTACGGGCAGAGCTGCGGACTTTGGAACTGGGGAAGTAGGTTTGAGTCTTGGCATCCTTTGATTCTGGGTACAATATTATTCTCCCTATGCACAAAATATGAATGTGATTTTGTAATAAAAACAAACCACCCAGCTCTTAAAATGATTTAAATCCATCCCAATAGTGTGCCTGGAAGAGCAGTAAACGCCTTATGGTATGTGAAGGTCAGATATTTTATGCTTGCAAGAGGCTTCCAGTACCATGCCAAAGGTGGCTTGTACATAATACCAACACCGTAGAAGTGGAAAGTGGGAGATTAAAAAAAAAAAAAATATTTAGGAGAAAGTATTTCCCCCATCGACTTCTATTAGGGCAAGGGACAGACAAAATAAGGCTATTTATGGCTTAAAAAACTCAGGAGTCTCCCAACATAGGGGCCGATTATGATAGCGTTTTTTCCCGCATCCTCCGGGCCGGCGGAAGCAACCGCCGGCCCGGAGGATGCAGAAAAACCGCTGCGGAGCCTCAAAAGACCCACCGCCATATTAGGATGGGGGTGCGTCTGGGATTCCGTCCGCAGCTTTTCCGCCACGGTCGCCTTCCGACCGCGGCGTAAAAGCTCTAACATGGCTGGCGGTATCTGTCAGACACCGCCAGCCATATTAGGATGGTGTGAATGTCATGCTTTTCTGCGGCGGCTTTTCCGCCGTGGAAAAGCATACGGAGTTTCACTTCGGGGGCCCGTTGCGGGCCCACTGGGTGAAGGGGGGAGGGGGTGGGGGGTGCACATGGGGGGTACCTATGGTACCCCCCTGCATTTGGGTGCACAAAGCAGCAGGCACCGCGCGGTGCCTGCCCCTTTGTGCATGCAAATGCGATGCATGCATTTTTAACATTGCGGCGGGTGCAGCTTGAAGCAGCACCAGCCACAATGTTAAAGATAGAGGATGTGACCGCCACCCTGGCGGTCACATCCTAATCTGCTCGGAGGGAACGCCGCAGCCCATGCGGACGTTCCCTCCTCCTCAGGGGTCGCAGACGGACTCAAGTCCATCCGCGATCCTAATCGACCCCTTAATCGAGTCCTTAGGCATGTATGCATATGTGCCCGCCAGTTTGGCGGCTTGATGCTGTATTGGGGGGTTTGGTAGAGCAAATAACAATATGGAACTGGCGAGGATATTTTATGCATATAGTTTTACATTGTGCCCACACTGCAAGAGCATATACATTTCAAAGTAAATGGTGCTACACTGTGAGTTAAACATGGTCACACCGAGAGAGACCATGTTAAATGGATGCAGACATGCGATGTCACATAAAAACTAACCCTTGGCGATGAAAATGTTAATCCGCTGAGAGAACCGCCCCGAAGTTCTGCTAGAACACCATGCCATGCCAACACAACATGCCGTGGACCCAGCAATCAATCGACAATTCAATAGCAGCATCAAGTGCATGATCTCAACAAGTACAATAAACATTCACAACAGTTTGCTGTTGGACATTAACAATGGTAAACCTCCCAAAACACGGATAAGGTAAGTTCCGTGATTGTATTGCAGATTGATAGTATTTATTAAACATTTAATCATGTATTAATGGTTTAATAATGCAAATGGCAAATAAGGAAAGGCTGTTTCATTGCGTACACTCCACTCCCTGTGTTTGGTAATCACTCGTCAGTCCAGGCACCGAAAGTGCCCTCCGCCTTAAATTGCATTTATGAGGATCAATATGGTGGCGGCAATGTTAGATTCAGTGCACTGTGCCAGAATTATACTTTTCTTTAATCATTGTTGCTCCATGTACATATACTATATCTATGTGTACCCTGAATGTATGTTAACCATCCTGTGGATGGGGGCAAGCTGCCTGAGGCACTCTTTATGCACGCTTCCGTAAACCTGTATTAGAAGTGGAATTTGGTACACTCTGAATATCAGTGTCCAATTTCTTCTGTTCATTTTCAAACATGCAGAAC
Source organism: Lissotriton helveticus (assembly GCF_964261635.1). Classification (NCBI taxonomy): domain Eukaryota; kingdom Metazoa; phylum Chordata; class Amphibia; order Caudata; family Salamandridae; genus Lissotriton; species Lissotriton helveticus. The sequence continues at coordinate 54,409,097 of NC_136070.1, read as the reverse complement.
AAGACATAATGAAATTAAATGAAATGAAGGAAGTCTTATAATGCGCAACTAAGCCCGAAGGCATCAAGGCGCCTAACAACAAAACCATAAAAATAAGTATAAAGCAACTACGGGTACACCCTAGCGAAAAGCCAAGTTTTCAAGGCCTTTCGAAACAGCAAAGCGGAGGGACTTGATTTAATTTCGCCAGGGAGAGTGTTCCATAGCTTAGGAGCGATTGTGGAAAAGGCCCTACCACCCCACTTAATCCTGCGGAAACGAGGTACCACAAGCAGATTCTTTGAGGAGGAGCGAAGCTCTCTCCCCGGTACATATGGTAGAAGCAACTTCTTAACGCCCCCAGCACCTTTACCAGAGAGAGCGTTGTAGGTAAGGCAAAGGATTTTAAAAGTAATCCTCGATTCAATTGGAAGCCAGTGTAGGGCCTTCCTGGCTGCTGTTGCTGACGCTGATCTGGTAGCATCCAGAACAAATTTGTCTGCCGCGTTTTGGGCGGTCTGAAGACGCTGTAGCAAGTTCTTATTCATGCCAATGTATAGCGCATTACAGTAGTCAAGTCGCGAAGCGACAAGAGCTACCACCACTTGCTTCCGCGCCTGAGGGGATAGATAGTGTTTTATTTTTCTGAGTATTTTAATAATACCCCAACAGGTCGCAACCGTTCTGTTTACCTGCAAGGACATGGACAGAGCGGGGTCAATCAGCACTCCCAGGTTCCGCACCGACTCCGTAGGCGTGGGACAGGCTCCCAGAGAGGGCGGCCACCAATCAGGCGACCAGATGTTCTGGTTAAGGCCAAACACCAAGATCTCAGTCTTCTCGCCGTTCAGTTTAAGTGAATTGTGAATCATTCACAAGGAAACTGCTTCCATGCAGCTCCTAAAACTGAACGGCGACAAGTTCCCCAGATGGGAAAGGGACACCAAGATCTGTGTGTCGTCGGCATAAGAGACTACCTCCATCCCGAAAGATCTTACAAGCCTAGCAAGCGGGGTCACATAGATGTTGAATAGTGTCGGACTTAATGCCGACCCCTGTGGGACCCCGCATTGCACCGGAAGGGATGGAGATAGGAACTCTCCCAACTTGACCCTCTGCACTCTCTGGTCCAGGAAGGAGGCCAGCAGACTCAGAGCCGTCCCTTCGACCCCTATCTCCCTCAGGCGAGATGTTAAAACCGAAGGGGACAGGTATCGAAGGCAGCTGTCAGGTCCAAAAGGACCAGAATGGTAGTGTGTCCCTGGTCTACCTCCATGCGGATGTTATTCAAAACCACCGTAAGGGCCGACTCGGTACTATGGTACCTCCTGAATCCATGCTGGGAATGATCCAGGAGACCCGAGGAGTCCAGAAAAGCCGCCAGATGTTGATCGAGATAGGTCTCCATCATCTTTGCCGGTGCTGGGAGCAGAGAGATGGGGCGGTAATTCTTAAGCACCTCGGGATCGAGTGTAGGCTTTTTTAAAAGGGGCTTGACCACCGCGCTCTTCCATTGAGATGGAAAAATGCCCACACTCCTAGCCCTGTTCATGATATCCAACAGAGGGGGCAATAGACAGTCTCTGCACTCATTCAGGACTTTAAGGGGGCAAGGGTCAAGTGGAGACCCCGACTTTATCTTATTCAAAAGCAGATCAAGCTCCAAATAAGAAATAGGCGGAAATTCAGGCAAAGTCTTAAAGATGATGGGAAGAGCCTCCTTCGCGAGCAGAACAGAAGAGACGGGTGGGAGAGGAATAGCAGATCTTTGTATCTCAAGATCAGAGTAAATATCTGCGATTTTTGAGTGAAAGAAACCTGCGATTTCATCGCAGAATTCCTGGGAGCTTACAACGGGATCCGGCATCTGTAACGTACAGAGCGTGTCCACTATTTTGAAAAGATCCCTCGGAGAAGAAAGAGCGACTGTCAGGTTAGCAAAGTACTCTTGCTTCACCCTGACAGTCTCCCTCTTATACTCCTTAAGGAGATTCTTGTGCTTGTCCCTCTCCTTCATACTCCAGCTCTTCCGCCACACCCTTTCCTGCTTCCTGCAACCCTGTCTCATGAGCCTAAGAGGCTCCGAGAACCAGGGTGCCGAAGGTTTTTTCCTAGCAGAATAGCAAGAAGACAGGGGAGCCAGCACATCAACTGCAGCTCTTATGATATTGGACAGTTCCGAAGCGGCATGATTAACATCCTCAAAGAGATCAGCCTTATAGTTGTGCATCAATGGGGCCAGTGAGGCATTCGTGATTTTTCTGAAATTTCTCCTAGATGTAAATTTACTGGCAGCCCCAATCTTTGCCGGAGACGGGGCGATGTACAACGCCAAAGGGACAGCAAAGTGGTCGGACCAGGCCAATGGCAAGGGCACCTCTATTTTAAGCCTGTCATCATTGGAGAATACCGCATCCAATATATGACCTGCCTGGTGTGTAGGATGTTTGACCAATTGAACAAGGTCACATGCAGATAGTGACTCCAGCAGGGCCGAGGAATCTTTAGAGTCCAAATCATCCAGGTGAAAGTTTAAATCGCCCAGGACAGTCAAACTAGCAGATCCAAAATATGGGTCCAAGATTTCAAGAAGAGACTTGCAGAAATCTGTCCTGGGCCCGGGGGGTCTGTACACCAAGATGCCAACAAAAGGAGCAGCCTCTGGGGATTTAATAAGGTAATAAAGGGCTTGGAATGAATCAGAGGGCTTGGAAAGTTGAATAGTGTGGCAAGAGTGAGAGGTTTTGAAAAGAATACCAAGACCACCTCCTCTACGCCCCGCTCTATCCATTCTAGCTAGAGAGTACCCGTCAGGAACAGCTTCCACCAGGTCCGGTTCCGAAGACTCATTAGCCCAAGTTTCGGTAAGAAACACCCATGTGGGTTTCCTTGCTGTAACAAAATCCCGAAAGGCGATGTTCTTCTTCACCAAAGATCTAGTGTTGATCAAGAAACCCCATTCCTTCATGGGAGGCACCATAGAGGAGGAGGCAGTAGGAAAGGGAGGTCTGAAAGAAGCTGACGGAGGCTTGTCATGAGTGCTGGAACAATTGCAATTGAAGGGTTCTCGAAGAGTGTCCGGGGAGCAAGAAAAGTGGCATGGAAGCCAGTCGGGTCTCAGACAAATAAGATCCTGATGGGAGTATAGAGGGTCTACCCTGGGAAACATAACAAAAACGAGCCAGGTCCAGTATAACACAGCCCTTTAGCCCATCCTTAGCGCGGACGGGCGCAGACGGGATGGACTCTGGCGTGACTCCGGCGTGACTCCGGCGAAAACGCTGCACGTAGAATGGTCGCTTTATATGCAGGTCAGCGTGTCCTTGTGACAGCTGGTCTGCTAGCCCAAATGGCGCCGCCAGGCATCCAAAAACTTCCCCCAAGATGGCGGCCAAAGTCAGAAGTGAATCCGGGGACCCGCCAAAGCGCGGTGCTAAACAATTATAGTGCAAGTGAGAGGACGACCCGCAACCTAAAAGCAAGGTAAATACACAAATTAGATTAAATGAAATAAAAAACGGGAGTTGTATACACAGTGGCCTCCTCTCGACACTGCCTGGCATGTGTAGGCAGCATTTTTGGCCTTCGAGGTGCTAGACATGCGCTGACCTCTTCTGAATAAAGCTGCTCGCATTAATTGCAAACCAGACCAGAAGAAGGGCTTTAGCTGAGCACTGGTTACATTAAACATGTTTTTATTTTAGGCACTAGAATATGAAGTGATTTACCCAGAATCACAGGATGGTGAGCCAAAGCTGAGACTCAAAACTGGTTCACTAGCTCTAAAGTAGGCAGCTCTGGTGGTAATGCCACATTATTTCTCTCCTGTGAGTTTTGCGCCGATGTTTCATGCCGATAAGCAAATAGATAAGATGCCTGGGCCCATTACTATGGAGGAATGTTGCACTAATTTATACTTTTCTTGTTCAACTCAATACTATAACTAGTTCTTAAAATAACATTGCAGCTTTAAAAAGGAAAGGCACATGGGATGCTTATGTATGTAATCCGTGGATCCGTATAGCGGGCACTCTGTATGGGGGTATTTCAGTGCTTTGCAACCCAACTACACTGTTATCACGTGAGTGCTAAACATTACATTTCAAACATTTGCTCAGCTGTTTACAGCTGTGTGTCGAGTGCAGCATCTCACTTCACAGAAAATTGAGCTGAGGTTGGGATTCCAACCTGGTTCCTTAATTACAGCTCTCTTGCACATCTTGGAGAGGTAAACTCGTTTGCAGCAACCACCTGCCTTTTCAGCACTAACCTGCAAAATTACAAAGGCAAACGAACTTGGAGCGAAAGAACCGATATAGCTCATGGAACGGGAGAGGGATTAGAACCCATGCCCAGCTGGGGTAGTAGAAGTTCCAAAACGGTAGCAGTGGTGAAGCCTAAAACAAAGCAATACTTCTGATTGAACTGCTCTAAACCCATGAACCCTGCTCATCAATTGAGCATGGTTCATGGGGTTTGGGCAGTTCAGTCAGCAGTATTGCTTCAAATAAAAATAAAATACAGCAGGCTGACAAAGACTTACCCTCAAGGATGGTGCAAAGATCAAGAAACAAGTGAAAGCATGAGCGCTCATGAAAAATGCTGTTAATCAAAGAACAAAGTAGTCCCCAAAACTTTGCTAAATGGGATAAATGTCAGGCTACAATTAATGAGGCAGTGCTCTGTGGGAGGGACCAACCCACTTAAAGTAGGGACAAATAGGAAATATTAAACACTTAGAAGCAAGGTATTTTAAAGGACACCCGAAGAAACAAATGAAAAGCAATGGGCAGGCTGTAAGCCCACAAAGTATATTCCACATGACTTGAAGAGACAGCACAAGCGCTGCCTAAGCTCGGCCTAAAAATGGCCAAACTCTTTCTGTAGGAGAGTGGCGACCACCTTGTTCCCTCCCCTTGACATTTCTGAAAGAGAGTCAAAGTGTGTTAACAACACAACTGTGGCTGACTAAGGTTTCGCACTATAAATTTCAATGTCGGATTGTCAGTATGACATTGTGCACATTACCATCCGGAGCTGGCCACAAAGAGCTCCACTGTCAAGACAGAAATCAAATTTTATGGAGAAGGATGGTGCACCAGAATTAGCAGTCCAAAGAAGCTGTAGTATTTTTGAAAAAAGTCCTTTATTATTTTCAATCTTTAAAAAGGCCTCAGCCAATGCGTTTTGTTCACATACGAACTTCGTCAGGGCATCCGGAGCTGGCCACAAAGAGCTCCACTGTCAAGACAGAAATCAAATTTTATGGAGAAGGATGGTGCACCAGAATTAGCAGTCCAAAGAAGCTGTAGTATTTTTGAAAAAAGTCCTTTATTATTTTCAATCTTTAAAAAGGCCTCGGCTGAGGCACCATCCTTCTCCATAAAATTTGATTGCTGTCTTGACAGTGGAGCTCTTTGTGGCCAGCTCCGGATGCCCTGACGAAGTTCGTATGTGAACGAAACGCGTTGGCTGAGGCCTTTTTAAAGATTGAAAATAATAAAGGTCTTTTTTCAAAAATACTACAGCTTCTTTGGACTGCTAATTCTGGTGCACCATCCTTCTCCATAAAAAAAGAGTCAAAGTGAGCCTTTAAAGTATGGGCACAAGTCGGGGGTAAACACGGGTAGACGGCAGGGCTCGAAAAATCCAACAAGCATTTACAATGCAACGGTTTCGCCTTTGGAAAAGTTTGAGTTATTGGCATTGTAAATGACAACATTTGTATTTATGTGTTGGTTTTGAAAACAGATAAATAATTGCCATTGTCATTTACATTGCAAATAGCTTTAACATTTCCAAAGGCGAAACCGTTGCATTGTAAATGCTTGTTCAAATGTTGGTATGTATGTTTGTGATTCGGCAAACACGGCGAGGTTAAACAGATGATACAAAAGAATCTGTGACCTCACATCAGTGCAATGCTCGGAGGATGGCGGGGTTCCTGGAAGTCATACACAATGTGCATTGGTTCTAGGGGGTGTGTGCTTTTGGGGGGATTCTGGACAAACAAAAAATCGGAGCACGTGAAGGGGCGAACGTGCTTCATACCATCGAGCTCTAACCCACTATAATGGAGAACATGAACTCCAGCAGGGTGATGTCGAGGGCAGCCACGGAGGCGAAACTTGTTTGAGTAGTGAATAAAATGCGCAGTACTATATGGCCAGCAAGGCATGCTCTTCAAACATAAAGCCAATGTACGGGAGGGGACGTTGACACTGAATGAGGCATGGTCCTGGCAACTTTGAAATGAATGTATACAGGGGCGGGCAGCTTTTAGAAGCAAGTGCCAGAGAATGGGTGCGCGTGAGAACCGAAGCGAGCAAGGGTGCGGCACAAGGAAGGATCCCGTAAATATCAAGATTATCACACGTGGGGTGGGCAGTCGATTGCAGTTTACGTTGAGCTGTATATAGAGGTTCTCGCGTGCAGATCTCGCACGTCCGGCAATTACGAATTTGTAGGTAAAAGCTCGCGACCCCCAGCCCCCAAATCTACGCCGGTTACAAGTAATTACTATTGTAGCATCCTCAGTTTCCATCAGAGAAATCCAATTGCAAAATCACTATATAAAATAAGTTAAAATACAATGATGGGACCAGAACATGGGTGGTCCCGTTTTATTCGATAAGGAACGGGCAGCCCGAATACGGCCCTTTTAATGCACCGCGGTAAAAAAAAACTCCCATCTCAAAGGTTATACCAGGTTGCATGAGAACTGAACTGTCCCGCGAATCATTAAAGTGCATTAAGGACAGCGAATATATATCTGATCACAAAATTCTATAAGCCGTAGGCAGAGAAACACCTATTGCGCGGCCCCGAGCCCCTCAAAACAAAGCGACCTCCCCGTGCGTCAAGGTACAGAGGTCTGTGTGAGCTTTTCATACCTGCGATGGCGCCCTGCCTCGCCCCGCCATGCTTCTTCTTTCTTCCCCCCGGGCTGCGGGGGCGGGCACTTCCGGCCGGCCGCGCTGGGATTGGCCGGCCAACCACTTCCGGGTCGCTGCGGGCAGCGCAGCGGCCCTTCTCCTTAGGTAGGCAGGCGGGGGCTGATTTTTACGGACACGGACGGCGGGAGGGGGCGGGAGTGGACACGGACGGCGGGAGGGGGCGGGAGTGGACACGGACGGCGGGAGGGGGCGGGAGAGGACACGGACGGCGGGAGGGGGCGGGACAGGACACGGACGGCGGGAGGGGGGGGGAGAGGACAGGGACGGTGGGAAACGTGCACAGGACAGCGAGGGGGGGCGGAAATGGACAGCACATCAGTGAAAGGGGAGGGAACGGGAGAAAACGTAACTCCGCCCTGGGAAAAAATCTCGGGAACGCCCCCGAATCTGGTCCGGCCTTGACGGACAGATCTCTGTTCCAATGGCTAGCCTCCATTTATGGAGCTAGCCAATGGGACAGGGGGGCGTATTCCATTCTCCTTACTGGAAATCAAGAGATTTCTCTGGAGGCGGAGCTAAGAGCTCCGCCCTCCAGCGAAACCTAAAAATGGTACTAGTCCTGCAGGACTAGTACCTTAAAAAATGTCCTCGACCTAACTGCAACCTACTTGACCTCTGTCTCTCAAAGCGGAGCAAATGTGACAGGATAACAAAATTTAAAGGCATCTTTATTGCCCATTAACTTTGTGAGCAATAAAAATAGCTTTAAATCTTGTTATCTTGTCACATTTGCTCCGTTTTCACAGATAGAGGACAAAAGTCGGTTTGTTTTCCTACTCGCCAGAAAGGGCGAGTAGGACCTAAAAACAGCTCGACCTTGTTAAATTTAGCTCGACTATGCGAGTGGTCGAGTGGAATTTTCGAGCCCTGGACGGCATCCCACCACTATTTTCATAGGGTAAACTCAGTCAACCCTGTGAAGAAGTTGGACCCCACTGAAATATGCTGAAATTGGCCAGTGTAATTTTCAGGCACCGGGACACATTCAGCAGCGCCTGCATGTGCAAGTAGGGAGTGGGCTTTTTTATTTTTACTTCCAGCTGGCTCAAAGATAAAGGCCAATGTTAAGGGGCCATCATGCCTCCTTTTGTTCCAGTATGATCCTGGCTGGGTGCGGTCTGTAGCCTCACACTTAGATGCAAATTCATTTGAGGGGAAAAATAACACAGCTTGTTATCACTTCACAGGCACTTAAGAGAGGCATGCTTTTGACTCTGTACAGTTCTTGTATTTAAGAGATATGCTTGCACTATACAAATGTCTGATGTGTTGGTCTGTCATAGTATTTACACAAATAATGTAAATACCACCATTGTATTTATTTTATAGCACTGTTTATCCCAATATAGGGTGTCAAAGCACTTTATGTAACATATACACTAAACATTAATAATAAATCAAGTGTGTAAATCAATGTACACAATGTGTTACCTAAGACAGTGAGGGTTACAAGGAGTAGGAATCACACGTCCTTCATAGCTCACTTTGCTATTGAAGAAGCATTACAGTTTAGTAACTGCAAGTAACAAAAGGAACTCTGTGTTAAAAGCAGTAACCCATTTACCTATCTACATAAAATTAAAATATGTCATCTGCATGTTACATGATGTGCTTTACAGGAGACACACTAAACTATACTATACTACTTTAATTCCAATCCGGGACTTGACAAAACACAGATCTCTCCAGCAAATGTGTTAACGTCCCGAGTTATTTTACCACTATAATAATTCCCTGAGATTTACTGGCCACACAAAGATCTCTGCAGAAGGTGCATTAAGCTATTTTAAAATGGAGACTTTGCAACCAATTAAGCAGAACATTTCTACTGCTATGTCCCTCCTAGTTGCCAATTTCTTTGTGGCAGATTTTCTTTTTAAAATGCACCAGTTGCACCACTTTTTGGCACAACCCCAAAGCAAAATCTCATTTTTTAAATCTCGTAATGCACTTGCATGTACTCATGCTAGACCTGGTAAAAATATGTGTGAGGTCTTAAAACCTGATATCACTTCTTGTGAGGTCACTTCCTGTGAGGTCACTTCCAGTAATGCTACCTTATTAAATTTCGTACTGTGATGTCATGCGCTGTGATATCATGCACTATGATGTCACTTGCATACTGCCTAACTTGGTTAGTTCCCCTACTTCTTTTTTTAGGACTTGCGCTCTGACTTCCTCCAGAGCAAAAAATCTATTGGCTTTGTTATGCTTCTTTATAGGACTGTATTATCTGTTCGAGTGACCTCCTGGTGCTGTGAAATTACCAAAAAGAAATAACTGTACCAAATCAGTCTTTATGAGTTAACAATCCGATCTTATATACTTTAAAAAAAATTAAGAATTATGGTCGGTTTTGAAGATAGATCTGGATGGAAGTGGCACATTGTGATGTAAAGGCTAGCAGGAGGCTCTCTTCTAAATCCACAGAGTTTCTCAGAGATGTGGGCCATATAATACCAAGTGTCACTAACAATTCTCAGACTCTTTCAATGTTAAGCTTTTGATGATCCTGGACTCCTCCCTCTCCATGACCAGACAAGTCAACGCCGTCTCCTCGTCATGCTTCAACATCCTGCGCATGCTACGTAAGATCTTCCGGTGGATCCCCACCGAGACCAGGAAGACGGTCACCCAGGCCCTCGTCAACAGCCGCCTGGACTACGGCAGCTCCCTCTACGCCGGAACCACCGCCAAACTCCAGAAGAGACTCCAGCGGATCCAGAACGCCTCAGCACGACTCATCCTGGACATCCCCCGTCGCAGCCACATCTCCGGACACCTGAGAGACCTGCACTGGCTCCCGGTCAACAAGAGAATCACCTTCCGTCTCCTCACCCACGCACACAAAGCCCTACACAACCAAGGCCCAGGGTACCTCAAGAGTCGCCTCAACTTCTACGCTCCCAAACGCCAGCTCCGATCGACCGGCCACGCCCTCGCCGCCGTCCCCTGTATCCGAAGAGCCACCACAGGGGGACGGTCCTTCACCTACCTCGCCACCAAGACATGGAACTCCCTCCCGACCCACCTCCGCCTGACCCAGGACCACCTCGCCTTCAGGAAGCAACTCAAGACCTGGCTGTTCGAGCAGTAGCGGACCCCCCTCCCCTAGCGCCTTGAGACCCTCTGGGTGAGTAGTGCGCTATATAAATGCTTTGATTGATTGATTGATTGATGATACTCAGACTCACACAAAGTTCACTCCTGATAGTACTCAAATATCAAGGACAGTTATGCTACTGATAACACCAAGATTCTGAAACACTGAGCAAGTCACCAATTCACAGATATATTATCAATCAAACATACTGCGTAAGTAAACGTACTAGCCACCATGATAAGTATGCACACTTTAAAATCAATGCCTCATAGTTGGTGCATTGGTACTATGCCACTCAAAATATTCTGTTGTCCAACAATTACTCTCCAAATATCAGACTCAGTTCAAACTCAAAGAATAGTATATTAAATAATATTGCCTCAGGATATACATTTCAGTGATTTACTCATATAGTTGTTTGCTAATACAAGGCTGTTCAATAGGAGTACTTGCATCATGAGTTGCATCAGATCAGGCTTTTGACCTATAAGAATGTAGAGAAGAATTGTAATAATATACAATATAAAGGGCCCGATTCACAGAACTAACTTAAGACAAAATCCTAAACGTACTACTTTTGGTATTCACAGAAGGCATTTAGTAGTAAAGTTAGGATTTTGTCTTAAGTTTGTCTTAAGACAAACTTAAGACCGACTTTAAACAGACTTAAGACAAACTTAAGACAAAATCCTAACTTGTGTGAATACCAAAAGTAGTACGTTTAGGACTTTGTCTTAAATTAGTTCTGTAAATCGGCCCCCAAAAAAGTATCTTAAATTGCTTTCTGGTTGTTTTTGATGTACAATTAATAACCCAGAGCAGACTCTGTAACGTTCTACACAATGAACATGAAATGGCCCATTGTTGTTTTTTAATTGTTAAAACAGATTAAATCAGTGGAATACCTCCTCCTCAGACCTCTGACCTTTGATAATACAGTCACCCTCTGATAACCTCACTGATCGTTCTCAATAATGTGGTTGACGAAAAGAACTGCTCTTGATAAAAACGAAAGTTACTGAGAGTTCTACTTTTGAAGATACACAGTGTCACTAAGAGGTATGCTCCAAAAACCCAGGGTAAACACAGATCCTAATGTATCATCCAACTCACTTGTAGCTCTACGCTTGTTAACAGGGAGACTTACTCAGAGCCTCTGCGTGTAATATCAAGTCTTCAAACTGATCAATGTTCTGGTCATGTTAACAGATACTCTTGCAGAGGGCTCTATGTTTGATGAGAATTAACACTGATAACACTCATACTCACTTGGGCATCTACTCATGATAATGACCTGAACTGCAAGCTCTGGTTTCGATAATACCTAGACTCCTTTCTAGTATGAATTAAGGGCCAGATGTAGGTAGGCTTTTACCGGTCGGTAATGGCCGAAATAACGGATCGGTATTTACCGATTCGGTATTTACCGAATCATCCTTTACTGATACGGTATTTACCAAATCGGTAAATGAGATGTAGGAAGCACTGTAAACAGTGCTTCTGAGCTTTAAGAATTCGTTATTTACCACCAACTATTAGTTGGTGGTAAATTAGGAATTCCTATGTAAATACATAAATGTGCATTTACACCTGTGCCATGTGACAGACATACATGCCCTTAGGGCATGTATGTATGCCAGATGTGCACACCAGCACTAATCAGGGGTGCAACAGGGTGGCAAAGTGACACCCTGCCACCCTTGAATTTTTCGGTATTTACCAAATCGGTAATTACCGATTCCGTATTTGCCATTCATTCCTATGGGCCTACAGGCCCATAGGAATGAATGGCAAATACCCAATCTTACCGATTCAGTACTTTTTTACCGAATAATTATCTACATTGCATTTACCGATTCGAAAATACCGAATCGGTAACATTCGGTATTTTCGAATCGGTAAATCTAAATTACCTACATCTAGCCCTAAATTCCTAGTCTTTGCTTTTTAGAGCGGTCTTTTAGTTCACAGTTTGATTTACCGTGGGATTAGTTATATTTATGTGACAAATAATCCTATTAATTAATTAGTGGTTTTGTAAAGCTCTATGTGCCAATAACAATAGCATCAGAATGATTTTCGGATTAAGAGACAGGTTTTATAAGTGAGGCAAGTAATGGAACAGCTGAGATCAAACATGGCCAAAGGTAGTGATATTCCAATGCTTATTGGAGACAGTCTGGTCATATGGATATTGAACCTTGATAAGTGACAGTCATCCAAAACGTTGGTAGGAGACTGTCGGATCTTGGGCCAAATTACTGATTAGAGTAAGCTGAGAATGGCTGAGGTTGTGATAAAGAGGGCTCATGTAGAATTGAAGACCCCATTAGGTATATGCTACTTGCAAAGATGATTCTTGAGTAGTGTATAAGTCCTTGGGAAGTCACTGTTTAGTGTCAGATGTGCAGGGATGGCGTACCTTCATGTTGAATACTGGCTATAATGCGATCATTATACCTTCCTTGGTAGATGACAAGTAGATTCTGAGTGTCCAACTTCTCAAATTAGCATGTGTTTTAGGTATTTCATGAATTGCTGCCTTCCTCTGTCCATTGCATTTATGCTGTTGGTATTGATTACTTTTTAACAAGCTCTTAATTACATATTTTTTTATTTTTTTAAGCACTATAAAGAACAGTTGTAATTGGTACCCATTTTATTGATACTAGGTGTGTTGATCTCTGAAAGATGAAAAACTTAGTTGGCCAAACACTCAAATGTAATTTACTCAGCCTTGCAGAGCGACCTTACCAGTTAGCTTTAAAAATGTATTACATTTGTCTTGTGATATCTTTCATTTACTTTGGAACTTGTAAACAATGAATGTTTGTGTGGCTAACCTTTCTTTTTAAAGTATAATTAAAACAATATTTTCTGTATTTTTCTTAAATACAGATACATTTGGAAGCACTAATGTATTTACATTTGATAGGTACTTTCCCCCAGATTCATCATGCTCCTCTTTTGCGAGTCCTTAATAGCGATTATTAAGGAATTGCTATTAAAGACTCACAAAACGAGATGCATGTAGAAATCGCAAAATTTATAGCGATTCCTACATCTTCCTTATTTGTGATTCGCTAATTGCGGATCGCAAATAAGGAATGACTCCCCAATCATTCCTATGGGCCAAAGGCCCATATGAATGAATGGGGAGTCAATCATTTTTTGCGATTAGGAATTAGCGAATCGCAAATAAGAAAGCGATTTCAAGAGTGCCAGGGTGCCCAAAGGACACCCTGTAGCACCCCTGAAATCGTGATTTACACTGGTGTTGCGAACACACATGTCCAAAGGACATGTGTGTGTGTAACACCCAACTTAAAAAAATGCACTAAAGTGCATTTTTCTAAGTTTTCGCTATTTACCACGAAGTCAGACTTCGCGGTAAATAGCGGCCAAAAATTGCGAATTCGCAATTCTAAAATGGTTTATGAATTGCATTTAAGGAATCTCAAATAGAGATTCCTTAAATGCAATTCTTCGCAATTTAGCGATTTCAGAATTTTGCATTTGGGATGATGAATCCCAAATGCAAAAAAAGTGCTCGCAAAGGGCCAGATTCGCAGAAACCGGCCCTTTGCGAGCCGATTTTTCCTTCATGAATCTGGCTGTTTGTTCTCAACACCATGTGCATGACAGAGTATGCTGGTTGTCTGAATTTCAATAACTGGAGCAGAAGGATTCTCCTAACAGGCAGGTGAGCGATGAATCATATTTTAAGTGGTAAGATATATCAGTGGGTGCATGCACCTTGTGCACTGACCGCAAAGCCCCAAACCGATGGGAAGCACCAATGACACAGTTATGCATCTGATGATATGTCATCAAGAAACCCTGTGCCCCATGGGGCACAGGGTTAGCGCTGATTTGCATATCGCCATTGTCTAACCCAGGGTGGTGTGGAGTGGAAAAACGATGGATTTGGGCCCAGATCTTTTGACTGGGGTGAATGTGTGACATTGATCCACATTCTGTCCATCACTGTTGTGTTTGCAATTACCGCTCTAAGTGTACTGGGGATGCTCAGACGTGAGTCCCAGGCACTCCACACCACTGGAGTCAAGCTAGCCGGGCTGATGAGAGGTGTTACCTCGAAACCGGGCCGGTCCTCGGATGCTTGTTTCCGTTCTGGGAAGGACATGGCTTTTGTAGTTCGGACTGGACTGTTCCCATGGGGCACAGGGTCAGCGCTGATTTACATATCGCCATTTTCTAACCCAGGGTGGTGTGGAGTGGAAAAACGATGGATTTGGGCCCAGATCTTTTGACTGGGGTGAATGTGTGACATTGATCCACATTCTGTCCATCACTGTTGTGTTTGCAATTACCGCGATATGTCATCAAGGGCAGATTCGCAATGAGGCCACTTGCAGTGCAGTCCTTGACTTGGACTACATATGAACTATACAAATTAAACTGTGTTAGGATGTAGCTAGAGAGAGACACTCAAAAGGAGTCCCATATATCCAGTAGTTTTTGTAATCATTAATATAAATTTATGTAACATACATATACATTGCACAAAGTGTTCCAAGTGAAACGGAACCAGCCATACACAAAAAAACAACAGTACAGTGATCTCAGTATACAACTAAGACATAGAAGAAAATGTTTCCAAAGTTTTAAACAAACGATCTAAACAAGTATAAATGTGTGTATCAATCAGCTCTTATCAATTAAAGGGTGGAGTTGTAAGGTTCATTTGGCACTGTTGATGACTTTTTAACCCTCTATAGGATATGGCGTCTCGTCAGGATCAAAGAATGAAATGGACACCTGAGAAAACAAAATAAATGGAGAAATTCCTTAGTGAAAGAAAATATAGGAAAGTTAATAGTGGGGTTAAAGGCAAAGCAGATGGAAGAGAATGAAACAGAAAGTAGTGCAACCCAGCACACGTGTTTACAAGAGTAAGGGTACTTACACGGGGGACCTGTTGGGTACAGTGTGTTTAGGAAGAAAGACAAACAGTAACTGAGCAGACTTATCCCTGGTTAGAGGAAATTACTTGGGATGTATGTCATGACAACGCTGGCTTTACCCCGCGCTGCCATTACGACGCATCCATTACAACGCAAGTCGTTACAACGACTTGCGCTGTAGGCGCTGGATTGTGGAATAGCTTAATTTTCTATTCCAACTCCAGCCCACGTAACAGTAGGGAAGGTGTTGGAATAGAAAATAAAACTATTCCTTCACCAAGAGCGCCCTCCAGCGCAAGTCGTTGTAACGACTTGCGTTGTGATGGCAGCGTCGTAATGGCAGCGCGGTGTAAAGCCCGCATTGTCATGGCTGTCTCCCATTACTTGTATAGTTCCAATGAGAACCGCTGTTGTTTACAATGTTATTCAAGATCCTGGTTCTTATTGAGTAGGGTTGCATTTGTGTTTTGATAGAATGACTTGGACTACAAGCAGCCTCGCTCTTTGTGCTGTGATGGATTTTCTAATCCTTTTCAGTACATAGAGGTTGTGCATAATGAGGAGCACAACACCTATCTCATTCAAACATATTTATTGAGTTTTGATCTTAAGCCTCCTTTGGAACAGGAGTGAATGCTGGGATGGAGGTCTGCATAAGAGGGCAGAACTCCGTCTCAGCAATGTTCCAGCCTTTAGACCACTGTGCCTTAAAGGAACAAGGGTTGCAGAGCCACAAAAAGTGACTACTTGTGAAATGGATATCAGAGGGGGGTGGACAAATTCTGTGGTCCACGAGCATGCTGCCTGATCTTAGCAATGCTCACAGTCTGGAGATTGAGAGTAAGTAAGTAATCTTGATTGTTTAAGTTATTTTAAACCATAACAATGTCATAGTACAAATATGGTATCCATATGAACTGTATAAAAAAGTATTAAAAAAACTTATTAATTATTTTAGACCTAAAAAGCGATAGCGGTGTACTTATCATAATGCACATTAAAAATTTGTTTAAAATTCTACAACATCATATTATTGTCAAATTATGGTTTTTAGTACTAAATGACTTATAAAACAATTTAAACAATTTTAAAAAATTGAAATAAAGTTCTGAACATCATTGTTATTATGTTCCTTTAGATTACTTAACATTATTGATCTTGTAGTGCGACATCATTTTTCTCATAAAACAAGAGGAATTTCATCATTTTACAAGTCAGCTGCGGGTCTGTAGTGCCAAGTCCTCTAATGATTGCAGATCTACAAGTTCGAATAACTCTATCATTAAAAGCCTTTTTTAGTAGAGAGTGTAAGCTGGCAGATATGATCACTCCATTTCTTCATATGGTTACTATTTGTGGCCAGTCCATGCTTGGCGACAGCAGGGAGGTTAAAAAGCCTCTGTGCTTTACTTTGTGAGTTGTTAGGAAACAGAACAAGCAATCACGTGATGGAATTGCAGACCAATGTTTTGTTTTCACAAAGTGAGCTGAGCTGGCTTTGCCATTACCAAGCAATTTTATGAATTATCTCCTAGAAGGTATAATAAATAAAAATAACATGCAGGCCACATTAAGAGTCCAGAGGAAAATGTAAAATTAAGTACAAATGTTTCTTTGCACTCAATTTAACATCACGTGTCTAAAGCAAATACAAACCTGTGTTTTATTCTAGATGCACTCTTTGCCAAGTAATACCTGCTAAACGTTGTTTATGGTGTATACGGTGTATTGTCACTTAACAAAGAACTTCACAGCATTTGAACAAAGAAGCTACAAAAGAAAGGCATCATTATTTTTTTTATCATCCAGCTGGTTTTCATTTCCTCCATGAAGTGGGGGGGGGGGGGGGGGGCGGGGTGCTGCAACACCCCCTGCGCCCCTAGTTTCAGTGCCTCTTCTTGTTCGTTTTCTCTGGAGAAGTAGAATGTAGACCCCGGATCCTGAAGTGAAGTAGGGAGAGCGTCCTTTAAATAATTAGGAGACACTCCTACTGAAGGGCGTGAAAATATAGCTAAAAAAAAGATCAAGATGTTTGATGTCAAGACAGGACATACTAGCCCCATTAACTTTAATTGATTGTAGTATTATACAATAAACATCTTATAATCCATACTAACATTATAAAGAGAGAGCCCAAACCTTTCAGGCGGGTAATCTCAGTAACCACAGCACAAATCACAACACCCAATACAGCATTGGAAAGGGCAGTTGCAGAAGAAGGACATAGGCTATGCAGACGCCCACCATATACATTTTTTAAATTGTTTTTATTAACTTTTCAAGAAACAGTGGTGTTCATCCCAATCATACAGTGCAAGACATACAATTGTACCGTAGGACACCATATACATTTAAAAAGTAAAAGAACCGTGCCAGCAAAGTAGTTCCTTGTGGGCGTGTCTGCGTTGTGCTGTTGGCGTGGGCTGGGGGCATGACTAACGCTGGAGGCGTGTGGTACGGCCATCACATCGTGTGCAATGCTGGGGGCGTGACAAACGCAGGGGGCGTGTGTCCGCCCTTCATGCCATGTGAGTCATACATACAGGCGCCAATTACGTTGCTGCACAGCATCAAGGGGCCCGCTGGGGGCGTGACACGCTGGGGGTGTGAGAAACGCTGGGGGCGTGAGAAACGCTGGGGGCGTGTGTCCGGCCTTCATGCCATGTGAACGCAATTGCACCGCATCAAGGGGCACTCTGGGGGCGTGAGAAACGCTGGGGGCGTGTGCTACGTTCCGCCCTTAATGCCATGTGGGTCGTACATTAATCAGAAGATCGTCTGCTGTGGCCGTGTACTGGGGGCATGACAAACTCGTTCAGCTGGAGGCCTGGTAAGTAACATTACTGCAGCCTCTCCTGCGCGCTGTTACTGAACTCTCCCATTCAACGAAATTAGACGCGCCTGCTACCATCAACCAGGGCTCTAGCCGGGCTCAAGCGGCGGATCAGTACACTAATTACACGTGCCTGATAACATCAACCAGGGCTGCAGCTGGGCCTCAAGCGGCGGAACACGCGCCTGCTAACATCAAACAGGCCTGCATCTGGGCCTCAAGCGGAGGAACACGCAAATGAGCGTGTCTGCAGGGACAATTACTGCAGCCTCTCCTACTCACTGTCACTCAACTCTCTCATTAAACGGATTTACCTGCGGCTGATAACTCTCTCATTCAACGACATTACACGCGCCTGCTAACATCAACCAGGGCTGTAGCCGGGCTCAGGCAGCGGATCACCACACCAATTACACGCGCCTGCTAACATCAACCAGGGCTGCAGCTGGCCCTTCTCTGTCCCTATTCTGATGAAACAAAAAATGTTGTCTACCGCGAGATTTTAAAATAAATTGCCCTTGCCAAATACACACATTACACACATTCTATGTGCTGCTAGTAATAATAATATACATAAACATCTTACTTGCAGCAGCACACCTATCAAGGGCCTGAAGAAGTACGACCACCCTGATGGCAGTGACTGCATCTTCAAAACCAGCGGCATCATTTACAGGAACATCAATACCTACCTGGCTGACAAGCTCATCATATGTGGTGGCTTTCGGCACACCACAGCCCATCATCAGACTGGTGGTAGTGTTAAAAAAGAGGGAATTAAACAAAAAGGCAGCAGGCTTTCCCTCTCTCTCTGTGCACCCAGTAGCCAATAGGACTGCCCCAACTCAGCTCCGATTTTGAACAGTGCAGAAGACCCAGTTCTTTAAAGACACTACATCATGACGCAGTAAGAGTCCACATTTGCAACAAACCAGCCATCTTTGCTGTCACATGTCTACCCTATTTTTGCCTTGGAGCTTGTACAAAGATCTGCTGTCTTTCAGCAAGGTTTGCACTGTATATGCACTGTATATGAAACATATACATACCTATAAATGTAAATACATACATAGAGGAGGCTGTACTTTATATTAATTTCCCTTTAATTATCACTCCTTCAACAGCAATACAGAACTAATGTAGAAAACTTTGAAACAAACATTCAGGTCAAAGCCCTTGACATTCTGGAAGCGCTTCTCTTTTAATGCTTCTCCTTCAACAGAGAACATCTCTGTCATTCGCCTCAGGGTACTGTTCTTGAGGTATTCAAATTTTAGACATTATTGTTGTATTTATTTGTAAGAAATAATATCCAGAGATTATCCTTTTAAAAAATGGAGGATAATCTTTTTAAAGAATGTGTTCCTCTGGGTGAGCAGACGGCACAACGCGGTCAAAACACCGCGGTGCCATTACGACGCGTCTTTTACAACGCAAGTCGTTACCACGACTTGCGCAAGGGCGCTCTAGATTAAGGAATAGTAGATTTACTATTCCAGCACCTTCCCTACTGTACGTAGGGTGGAGTTGGAATAGTAAATCTTACTATTCCTAAGTCCAGCACCCTACAGCGCAAGTCGTGGTAACGACTTGCGCTGTTAAAGATGCATTGTGATGTATCGCGATCATTTTGATCGCGTTGTACCATCATACATCCGTTCCTGTGTTCTTCCTTGAGCACATGAACATATATCAAGAGAGTTAGTCTTCTGGTGGGTGAGTGCCCCTGTACAGGAGAGTGGCAGAGACACTCATAGACAAACCTCCGGGGCCGCTTCTTATGGAGGTTGGGTGGGGACTCGCTGGAATATGTAGCTGGACAAACATAGGGATAAAATTGATCATAGATATGGGGGCACGGTGGCACTTTCTGAAGGGAGTGGTTTGAGGGTATGGTATTGCTATACGTTTGGAGGGAGAAGTAGCCCCGGGAGACATATTACGCTTATTATAGGTGGCCCAAAATACATACACCAGGATCAATATGTCATTTGTGGACTGTTCCCATACTGTGTGCATTGATAATGATGGGCCATGGAGGCCTGACGCCCTGCTAATCGGAACTTTGTAATGGCCGGCCGCTGACACCAAAGGGAATCCAGTTGTGACTTGCTTAAGGATTCCATATTTTTTTTTTCACAACAAATTTTATTGTCAGCAGTCACAATGGACCTGGCAAGGCCAGGTAGCCAACCAATACAAGATACATGTACATGAATGAGATGGTGGCTTTTTTTTTATATCTATCAAGCAGTAAAAGAACAACAACAATTTAGCATAATGCCCCAACAGGGAGCTGAGTGTCACATCACCGCTGCATTGCCTATCATATATCAGGTCTAGCCATATTGCTCTATTATTCATACACCCACGCCCATGTCCCCCCGCATATCCCCACCTCCATTGTCGCACATATTAATCTATGGAGACCACCAAGATAGCTTCCAGAAGCAGCCCACGGTATTCCGCCCACCTCTTCCAGATCTTGGGGTGTTTCTGCGGGCATCCTCTCGCTTTAAAAATTGGCAACTCTAACCCCATGCAAAAATCGAGGCCCTTTTTCCACACACGCATCTATCCATGCCTGTGCAATGTCACGCTTACCCAATGTAAGACCCAGTAATAGTACATTTTGTTTATAGATGCTACCCCCAATGTCATCTGTAATGTGAAGTAAGGCTAGACGAGGTATGTAAGGGATGTGTCACCCGAGAACCTCTGACAAACATTAATAACCCCCTGCCAAAGCCTGGAGAGTGCGGTGCACTGCCACACCGTGTGCTTAAGAGTACCATCGGACATTTGGCACTGCAGGCAAAGCAAAGAGGTAATCATTCCGGCCCGCCAGAGCTTATTCCTGGTGTAGTAGACCCTGTGAAGATATTTAAATTGGATAAATTGTACACATGCCGCAATGGCCGTAGTTCTTGGGAATTCCAGAGCCTCTGCCCAGTCATCATCATCTAGTGGGCCAATATCTTGCTGCCACCGAGCACGTGTTTTATCAAGGGTAGTGGGGCTGTTTGTTACTAATGTTCAGTAGATCTTGGTAATCTTATGCTCCCCTAGGTCTCCCATAAATACTTTAGCTTCAATGGGGCTGAATTCTGGCATGGTTTCCTGGTGTGTGAGATAGGGGAAAAGGAATGACGGACTGGAGGTATTTATAGAATTGTGATTTGTGCATTGTATATTCTTGTTGCATTTCTTGAAAGGACCTCAGTGTCTGACCATGAAGGACTTCGCCTATCCTGGAAATACCTATGGCCTCCCAACCAGAGAACCCGGGTAGCCCCGCCAGGGAAGGGAGGAGACCATTGTGCCAAACAGGCGTCTCTTTTGTTAATCGACCCCACCATCCCATTTGTTGCAAAGTTCTCTTCCAAATCCTGACAGTAGCTGGAGGCAGTGCTTTCAGGGTTGAGCTTGTACATAGAATTATATGAAGTGACATATTACCCATCTGCAGGCACTCAAGTGCATAAGCGGGATCCCCTCTGTCCCCATACCATCAATCATTCAGGACGAGAAGTTGGAAGGCCGCATAATATGCTTGAACATCTGGTGTCGCTATGCCTCCACAATAAGTGGATTGGAAGCATGTTTTCAGTGCCACTGAGCTTCACAACCCTTCCAGAGGAAATGTCGAAGAAGGAAATTAGTTGTCTAAACCACATGGGAGGGATCAGGTATGGGTGATTTTGGAGCTGGTATAATAAGCGAGGTTGTGTGACCATCTTAATGATGGTGGATCTGCTAGATAGGGAGTGCGGTAAATGGGACCAGGATTGGGTCTGTTACTCGATCTGTGCCCACAGCGGGGCTAGGTTCTTTTCCCAAGATATAGGTTGAGAGGACAACAAAAAGACTCCAAGATACTTAAATCCCTCACGCGCCACCGTCACCTCGCGTGCCCATTCGCCCACATGTCCTCCACTCCGTAAATACCACAGATATGATTTGCGAGCATTCATATAGAGACCAGATGTCTCTCCAAAGATTTGCATGATTCGGAGTAGTCTGAGCCCCGACCTATCTGGTCACGTGAGAAGGGGAAGAAACACACAAGGGCTCAGAGTCACCTCCATAAACTGCAGCCCGTACATAAATGAACCCTATTGGTGCAGAAAAATATCAGCAGACAGGGGCCAGATGCAACTAATTGAACTGAATATGAGTGAGAATGCTTTCGCTTAACTCAAACTGAAATACTACAAGGGGGAAAAAAAAGCGAGGTGCTCCTTAGCGACAATGCTGAGAAAGCAACAAACCCAAGCACATGCATGTTGTGTGGAGGAGGGACAGGCAGGAAATGGACCTAGGAACAAGAAATACTGTAGTTGTTCTTCCAGTTCTGCCACAGCATATATCTGAGGAAATCAGTGAACATGGATGAGACGGTCACCTATCTGAGGCAAGTCCCAATACATACAAGCATAGAGAGTACGAAAGGAGCATTAGGGATCCGGATCACTCAGGAAGAGGTGATCAAAGCTCTTCAACCCAATGAATCACCTGGCCATGATAGGCTTACTCTCATCCTCTACACAGCCTTGTTGAAAGTGCTAATAGGCTTTATAACAAAGCTATTAAACAGCTTTGACACACCGACAGAGGTTAGGACATCAGTACTGTTGAAACTTGGAAATGTAGACATTAAGGGGCTCATTTATGTGAAAGGGAAGCCATGCAGCACCTCAAGTCATCGTGATGTGCTGTGAGACTGTAAAAGAGCAGGAATGTGCTGTATTTAAGCCAATCCAATGCATTCATGTCCTTTCCCCTGCGCTTGTGCTCTTTTGGCAGCCTAGCACCAATGCAGAACCCTTGCACCCCAGTGCAAGAGTGCCTGTGTTGCATGCAGGATTGTTTTTGTGCAGGAAGAGGCACCTTCCTACTCAACAGCAATTCATAGAGGCATTTTCCTCTTTCTATGTGTGCTGCATTTCACACATAGAAAGAGGAAGAAAAGAGGAGCAATAGTAATATTTCTCCTCGTTATGCCTCCTCTGGGAAGGTGTAACTTTTTGGCACATTCCCATGTTTACCAGTACTGGTAACTGCTTCAAATACAATGGGAATTGCATGGGAACACCCATGCAACGCTTATGGAACGCCCTCCCAGGGCAGAGTAAATCAGCGATTAGCGTTGTGTTGCGTTACTCCAGATATTTTAGGCTTCAGTTTTTTTACAGTTTGACATCATCCCTAAAAAGGCAATATAAACAGTTCATGCATACACATAATCCAAAAAAACACAGATCATGTGAAACCTTATGGATTTACAATAAAAAATGTTACTACCTTACCTTATCCACCAACATAATTGCATTTAAATCAACAAATATTCATTATACCAGCTACCCAATCAATATTTAAAAAACATTAAAATCTTATCTATTTTCTATCCATAATAAATCAACCAACCTTAACCCCCGGCAGGAATATTTCTTCAATCTTATTTCCGAACATTGTTAACATTATCTTTGTGCAAAATACAATCCACTAAATGCTAAGTAGATCAGTAGTATTATAAATGCAATTATTGTTTTATCTCTTTCAGCAAGTGAGCAAGATAGACATTGGATAAACAATTCACCATACACAGAGACAATTTCTTGTAATCATGCATTATCAATGATAATGCAGGAGGAATTATAAATCTACAATCAACTTTAGACGAGGGCACTTAGTCAGAACAGACACCAGACTTATCTATACTAAAAAAGATCAATTATTAATGTGCAAAAATGCTATTTCCTGTGTGCAAAATAAAACAATCAAAATGCAAGATACATGAGCTTTATACAAAATACTGTTAAATACCCTTTTTATATTGAAGGTTTAACTAAAACAAAGCAACCTCAATTCATCCATTCCACATCTTTAATGGAAGCTGTGCTGCTTCATTACCATATCTTAAATGACAGACAAGAATTTCCCTACTACATAACACAAAGGTATGTTGTCGCTTCTTAAAATTAATTGCATTAGACCCTATGTTTGACAGTTCTGAATCAATCTAAAGGTCGGTAGCAACAATTTTCTTCTACTAGCAGCAAAACAGTAGCAAGTTATAAGTAAGGGTAAAAAGGTCAGTAGTCATTTTAGGCAGAAGGGACACTTACCTATATCCAAACCACCTTGCCGAACCAGCTTCCATCGTATAAAAGCTGGTACCTGCAACAATCTAACCTTCAGTGCCACCCGCCTTATGTAATTACTCTTTATATCCTGCAGATAAAGTTGAATATGCCCCCCTACCTTACATCCTTTAGGTGACTCAGATTATCTATCTTGTATACATCTTCTTAATCGCTACTCCTAGAGCCCTCCTTTACTAAATGCTTTAAAGTTTTCTTCTGCTGTGTAGCAGACAACCCTTGGAGTTCCTCCCCTACTGCAAAATCTAGGGACACTTTAATATCCAGTAGGTTAGCCACCCACCTGTTAGCATACTTTTCGTGCAAGCAGGATTTTATAAAAGTGGCTTTGGGTGGCTTCAAAAGTCTGATTTAGAGGTTTGCGTCATGTATGTACCATGTTGCGTGATGCAAATGTGACGCATGCCTCTCATAAACATGCCCCTCAGTCTTTACTTAGATTTTGGCTTAAAAGCTGCACAATCTGCCCAAAACAATACATCCAGGCCTGGCGGCTTTGTATCTCTAAGAGGCTGGTTGCAGACACCACCAAAATGGCTAGCAACAAACAAGATACACAAAGTTCCCCGGGAGGACTGGGTGGAAAGGGAGGTGTGTGTAGTGTAGAAGGAAAATAACCAAGAGGGAAGGGGAGGGGGAATTCCCTCTTGGGAACTAGAACCCTCACACACCCAGCAAGCTAGGTGTCATGCTTCATCATATGGGTCCTGCTCCTCGTCAGACTGGTGCTGCAATGTCTGACGGGCGCCCGCGAAGGGGCTCTTTAGCGGAGATCTTTTGTTCCAGCCATATGGTGCATGCGTGTGAGAGGGTAGGTGAATGTGAAGTCGTGGATAAGTGGTGGTTAATTAAGAAAGGTGGGTTAGTCCACAAAGAACTTTATTAATGTGGCTAACTCCCTTGATTAAAAATGGTGGGAGGGGAGATAGACGCCACGAGTATATGCGGCGAAGATATCTGCAACCCTCAGTTTAGGTCGACATGTTTCTTGCTAATCTAGCAATTCCTCAGGACCTTAGTGCTAGTACTACACAGTGAGTGAAAACCTTTTAGTTATACAACCTTTTGTCTCAAGGTCTGTAGTGGGACAGGCCAACTGGTCCTGCCTGGAGTAATGCAACCCTAAGCGAATCCCTAAGATGCCTTGCAGTCTGCTCTGTGGGACCTGCACAGAAGAGTCAGGGACCCATGCGGTGTGAGGTCACTGCCTGCAAACCTACCCCCACACGTAATCCGGAAGGGATCTGGAGCGACTGGTGAAGAAGTTGCGGGAAGCGAGAAAAAAAAAACACCAAAATGGCTCACTTGATTGATATAACCAATAAGAGGAGAAGACAGACAAGGTTGCTCTGAGTCCCCCAGCCGTTTACTCTGAACCTCAAGCCACTAGCCAAATGATATAGAGAAATCCAGCTCCCTTGCCTGTGGACTGTCACAGCTTTGCAAATCATAGACATTGATTGAATCTGCTGAGGCTGGGCATAGATGAGTTCTGGCAAATGGCTGTAATTTGAGAAAAAAAGCAGCTAGGGACCAAGAGCTTACTTGATAAAAGGAAGGGGGCTAATGGTAAATGTATGTTATTCTTAATTCAAAAAATATATAAACAGGATTGCACCCGGGGGCGTGACCAAATGGATATGTCCCTGTTTAGCTCCTGCAGTCTAGACCTAGAAAATATTGATAAATCTGAAGCAAAGTGGCCATACACAGAAATCATTGTGAAACTGTAGCTCATAGAGAGATTCGTAAGTTACCTCAAGACTCTGGCCATGGTTTAAACTCTGGACCCCTTGCCTGGGATTACTCATTTTCCACCCATCCTGGATTACAAGATAATTCCTGTTTTCCAGTCTCAAATGTTCAGGATTCTAACGCTGATCTCCCCCGGGCGAGATGACACTTGCTATACTCTATCAAACGATAATGGCCCATCGGGAGGAGACACGTCAGGAGAGTGCCCGAGCACAGGGGTCATGCCGCAGAGTACAAAACTCCCTCCGTAGAGTAATCAAGACTTGTACGGACATTGCAACCAGGATTACAGAGGCAGAAACCCGGATTTCTACCCTTGAGGACGAGGTAGTTGCCCAAAAATCTACAATTGATGCAATTCAATCGCAGAGGCTCGACATTCAAATGAAACTTGTGGACATGGAAAATCGTGCACGGCGCAATAATTTAAGGATTCTGGGGGTGCCCGAGGGCACGGAAGGGTCGGACACCCGGCAATTTGTTGTTGATCTTTTTGCAGAGGCATTCCCGGAAGTTAAGGAATGGGACTGGCAGTTGGACATCCAACGTGCCCACCGCTTTCCTTTTAAGCTTAAACTACGACCAGGTCAAACAACTAATAGACCCTTAATTTGTTTTCAAAATTTTTTAGCCAGAGAAAGAGTTTATGATCTAGCCAGGCCAGATAAACAAAGATCAGGGAAGGGCTGCCAATTTTTTGTTAGGCCAGATTTTTGCCCAGCTAAGGTTGAGCGGAGGTGGCAGCTCCGTCAGCTTATCACCCCGTTTCAGTCAAAGGGGGCGCAGGTTTTTTTGCTCTTCCCGTCCAAACTCAAGATTATTTATCAAGGCCAGACCAGATATTTTGAGTCAGAAATCCAGGTGAAACTATTCCTGGACTCATTGTGAATAGATGTAACATTTGCAAATGTATGAGTATAAGTGTATACTATAATGGGGTACTATGTTCTTTTTCTCCTTTTCTCCCAGTCGCAGTGATTATGCTCCTGTAGGGGATATTATTGAAATACAGCGTTTCTAGTTATCCTCTTTTAGACCTCGTTGGGGCATATCCCACATTTGTTAAAAACAAACATTATTTTTCTTTTTTTGTAAATTGGCGGTGACTGTGAGGAGGGTCTATGCTCATACCAGCTTCTCCATCACCCGGACTTTGGTCCTGTTGCCTAGATTGGGGGTGAGGGGGCGCGGGGGCGGTGGGTAGGTGGCAGGGTTGGGGGGGTTGGTCGGGGGGAGGGGTGTGGGCGCATCCAAAAAATCAGCTTGAAAAAAAAAAATGATTATGGTAATCACGAATTAAAACAGCTAATTATCTCAATTGCGATGTTTTTTTATAAATACTTTAATGCCGTTGGGTAAAATGCATATAGCCTCATGGAATGTCTGTGGCCTGAATAATGGTAAGAAGCGGGCTCTGCTTTCACGAATTATTCAGGGTCTTCATTTGGAGGTTTTGTGTCTGCAGGAAACACATGTACCCTGGAACAATCGCAATTGCTTAAATATTCCTGGGTTTGACTTAGTAGCATGTTCCCAACAGACTTCCATGATAAGAGGGGTAGCTATATTATTAAAACGTGGATTGGACTCATGTGTAAGATCTAAACAGGATATTGCGGGGAGATGGGCAATTGCCGAGCTCTTGATCAATGGTACATCCTTCACGGTATGCACTGTATACAGCTCAAATTCTGATGGCCCCACAATCTTGGACTATCTAAACGTAGTACTGGCCTTTTGGCCGCACCCTGTGTGTCTCTGTGGGGATTTTAATATCAATTTACCTGCTAATTTTAATTTAGTTGAAGGTCAGAAATATGTGGGTCAGAAACCCAGGGTCTTTAGGGCCTTGCAAGCTTTGGTCCAAGAACACCCAACGGTAGACCTTTGGTTTCATCATTGTAAGAATATAGATGGCTCAACATATTTTTCAGCCCCTCACAAAAAAATGGTTCGTCTAGATTATTTTTTTCTGTCAGATCAATTTGTAGATACCACTTCAATTTCTATCCTCCCTAGAATCATTTCAGATCATAATCTTTTGACTATCAGTTGTACTTTAAAAGGCGTAGCAAGAACCCCAAGGTCATGGACGTTTGAGAGAAAATTATTATTGGATAAAACATACTTAGACCATATGAGATCTTGGATAACTGAATTCCTGGACATTAATAGAGGTTCTGCCTCCAGCGATATTCTGTGGGACTCATTTAAGGCTGCAATTCGTGGTGAGACCAAAAGCGTCTCATTCTCTCGTCAGTGGCTAGTCCAAGCGCAAACTAATGAGCATGTTGATGAATTACGTCGGGCAGAGATTCACCTTATTAGTGCGATCAGGGATGGCCATGACATAGCTCCTATTCAGTTACAGGTTGCTTGCATTAAGGCTTCTCTGCTGGAGTTCTTTGGCCAGGACCTTGCAGCCAAATATTTACAGTACCGCTCGACAATGTTCGAGTTTGGCGAAAGGTCAGGTAGGGTCCTCGCCAAGCGACTTCAGCAGCGTTGTTTGGCTAACCGCATTGTTAGGATCCAAGATACTCAGGGGCATGTACATGACACTCCCGAAGGGGTACTAACTGTTTTTTCGGAATTTTATCAGTCTTTGTATACTGAGGAAGTCAGTGACCTTATCATAGATCAGGAATTTGGTACTTTTGTGGCTGAGCTCAATAGTTGTAAAATTTCGGACTATCAGAATTCCCTTCTCACCACTCCTATAGGGTGGGATGAGGTGGAATCAGCGCTAAATTCTCTGGCTAAAGGCAAAGCAGCTGGTCCTGACTTCATTCCATTAGAATTTTACACTACATTTCGGTTGGAGATTCGTGAGGATCTCCTAACAACTTTTAGAGATGCCCAGCTTGGAATCATTCCAGACTCTTGGCGTCTGACAACCATCATTTTGATTAAAAAAAAAGACAAGCCAGAGCTGGATCCTGCCTCATTCCGCCCGATTTCACTAATCAACACGGACAGCATGATGTTCTCAAAAATCCTGGCTGCCAGACTTGCATCAGTTATATCCCCCTTAGTTTCTATCCGTCAGCACGGATTTATTCCTGGAAGGGACACGGCGGATCACGTACGTCGAGTTATAGCTTTACTGGACTGGGCCAAGTTACAAAATCTCCGCTAGGGCTAATCCTATTGGACGCCGAAAAGACGTTCGATAGGGTTGCCTGGGGGTTCCTGTGGAAGGTCCTTCAGTGGAAGGGGTTTTGTCCAAGTTTCATACATGCTATACAATCACTCTATATCGCCCCCCCCGAGCAATGCTATCTATATCAGGCCTCCTTTCAAATTCCTTTGATATTAGTAGAGGCACTAGACAGGGGTGTCCCTGCTCGCCCCTGCTATTTGCCTTATATATTGATCCATTCATTAATAAAATAGAGTCTTCTTTAAATATTGTTCCTGTCAAAGTTAACGTGCACGAATTCAAAGTATTGGCGTATGCCGATGACATTGCTGTTCTAACTACTAATGTGTCATCTTCATTTACAGCTTTACAGAGTTTGGCAGATACTTATGGCCAACTCTCAGGTTATAAGTTAAATATTCAGAAAACCCAGGTTATACAAACTACCACTATGGGCCCCTCGGATGCGCCGGTCGTTCAAATTGCAAAATATTTGGGGGTCAAAATTATAGCAGCAGTGGAATTGTTACCGGAAATAAATATCTTGCCAATCATTGAAACAACTAATGCTACTTTGAGTAGACTGGATAATCTACATCTTTCTTTATTTGGCAGGAGGAATGTTTTAAAAATGCTTATTTTACCAAAGTTTTTGTACATTTTCAGGACTATTCCTCTGGAATTTGCTCAGTCCAGTCTAGCTCGAGCAGAAAGGTGTCGTAACAGGTTTTTGTGGGGTTATCATTCCCCTCGGAGGGCTGCTAAATGAATACATTTACCATTGGATGGGGGGGGGGTCAGTCCCCGATCTGTTGCTGTATAATTGGTCAGCTTTGTTACAACACTTAGCTATACCTCTTTTTGGGGCAAGAGCTCCAATTTCACCAGCATGTTCCCCCTCTATTTTTGAGATAGGTCTGGGGGATGACGGAAAAGGGGTTCTTCTCTCGGTGCTTGAGCCCAGCTACTATAAAAAAAAAACAAGTTCAAGGTGATTCAAGCAATGTACTCGGTTTGGAGGAAAATACGACGGAAATGGTCAATTTCTATACACCATTGGCTGCTGCTAGGGTGTTACCCTCTATTTTTCAAGATTTTGTTAGAATCAGGTGGAGAACACATGGTATTTTTATTTGGGGGACTTAGCCTATGAGGGCAATATGGCTTCTTTTTAATTTCTAAAAGAAAAGTTCGGACTAGGCACACATGAATTCTTTAAATATTTACAGTTACGTAGCTATATTGATAAACTTCTGCAAGGCACTCCTACTGCACTCGTCAAAAACTCACTTATGGAACTTATTCTGAGAAAGGCTCGTATTGGGGCTTTGTATAATAATTTATTATCAGGCTTACCAGACGGTCTCTCTTCTCAGAACACTAAATTGGATATCAAGCTAGGTAAGAGTGGCATTGATATTTCATCAATATTGGATTTAGCCAACTCGGTTCTAATCTCTGGGAGTTTACGCTCCCAAAGTTATATGGCCCTCTTTGATCTTTACTACACCCCGGCTAAAATATCTAAATGGGGAGGTGCCAGTGGTCATGGGTGTCCAAGATGTGGCCAACCAGTAGCTAATGATGTTCATATGTTTTTTACATGCTCGAAACTGGACTTATTCCTTCAAGATGTTAAATTTTTCATTAGTAGTGCTCTTAAGATTCCCGTGTCGCTTTCAGCTGAGTTAGTAATAACTGGGTGTGAAAACGATTGTTTGTTTACTAGATCAGCTCATGAATCTGCTTTCCTTTGTATTGCTATGTCTGTAATTCGTTAAGTATAACTTCTGAATGGATTAATCCTAACCCCCCTACCTTTATTAACTGGAGAGCAAGGATTCTTGCTCTTCATATTTTGGAATCAGCTGAACGCCATGAAATTTGTGATTTCCTTTGTTCGATTTTGTATATAGTGTAAATATGTTTAGTCGTAATATTGCTTAATGATTGCCATGATATACTATTCTGTATGCTATTTAACAATGTAGGGTGTCAAGCTAAACAATAAAAAATAGTAAAAAATAAAAAAATAAAAAAAAGAACATGCAACATTCTCCATAGCACTGTGCATGGCAGTCATGTTGCACTCTCTGCAACACATACAGTAAATACACGTTTGGGTGTGTTTGCTCCACCACGCCCCACCTTCTAGCCAGCACTTGTAGACTGGGCATAAGTATCCAACAAAAAGTGAACATACACAGACACAAGTGCACACACCACACCCACCTTTTGTTAGCCCATCTGCAGAATAGATTTTGCTTTAACAAATCAATAAAATCCCCCCTCAAGCAGACTGCATACCTGCACATGGAAACACTTAAGTTCAGGTCGCTTGTACCTTCCTGGTCTGCTAACACCACAGAGAGATAAACTGTCCTTTACTATGTTGAGTTCCTACCTAAGAGACAATGAGAACAGGGGAAACCATAGGAGCCTTTTCGGATTGGTTTGTAGGGCTGCCAATCAGAATTGCAGCAGCGACAGTTTTGACTGGATGCCTTCCCACCAATCAACGCTGGCCTCAGTTTTCTAACACCACTCTAAGCATATACCTCCCATTAAAAGATCGGATGGTTGGAAATTCTGTGGCCGGCTTCGAGATACCCACCTCTGTCAGTAAAATGTTCTTATATCAGTCTGCAGATGCAGAAAGGGAGATTCCCCTGTCGATTGAATTACACCAAACTGCACCAGAGAAGGTAAAGGCACAGGCGCCGAACCCCAGCCAGCTTTCTGGACAAAACTGGAAACCTACTGTTTCCCTAAACAGTGGGACAGGAACGACCACTAATCCAGGTGTCAGCTGCACCTGCAGCACAGTCAGTTGGCGATGGTCCCATTAGAGCATTAAATTCAGTGCAGCCATCAGTCCTTGAAGCAGTGATAATCCATGACACTTATGCAGCAGGAGAAGGGATGGCGTGGAATTAGCAAGCATAATCGTAACACAATAGCCCTGTCACCCAGTTTAACAGCTTTCATTAAACTAATTATTAGACTCGGTTGCACCAGAGGCCTGTGCTGCCTAATAGGGTATTACCTTACACGCTGCTCAGACTTGCTGCGGCTCTGAGTAAGTGATGTCCCTCCATTGATGTAATATTCTGCTGGAAAGACAAAGTCAACGATTGCATCTTTCCCTGGGAGGAACACTTACCTCATTAATATGTTAAAATGTTCTATTTGGAAGGGCACACCTCCACCTGAACTGAACGTCACTTTTATCCCCACAGTGAGTGATGTATTTAGAGTTACTTTCAAATGCCATAGAGTTTCACGGTGTCAGCCTTCAGAGAGCCAGAGCGACCACCTGGAAGGAACTGCGTCACTTCCTCGTGCCTTCCCTCTGCCCTGCATGGTGCACCGATAGGTGAATCATCAGGGGCAGTATTACACAAACGTTGCACCAGTGCAAAAAATAAAATAAAAATGTGCACTATCTTTGTTGCTTATGCAACAGGCGAACGGAGACATGGTATTTGCACGATGACGAAGTTGGCAAACTGATTTCACATTATTTTCCCCGTGTTTACATAATATACATTTGGAACATTAACACTAGATTTGAGCCAAAAGAAGTTTGCTTAATTTTTATTACAGCAAGAGCAAACCTGGGGGAAAATAGTTGGGTCTATTTTTATTTTATTTTTTTTATTTTTTTTTGCGGCAAACTGATTTTAATATTTATTGACAAAATTCCAAATCCACAAACTCACTTTATTAGTCGGCATTCCTTCAGCGTTTTTTTTTAAAAACTTTTTATTGATGTCAGCATTTATTACAATCACAAGATCTTCTTCAGTGCATTATTCCATCTGTGTATCGTCTTCCCTCTGCAAAACATAACATTTCCATATGCCAACAAGAATAGTATGCGTTCATTGCATGAGTGTGTTTAGACCGTTGAACGTCTACCCCCACTGCTGTTGTACGTGTAAGCACAAGGATCTTCTGCTTTCAGTGTGTAACATAACAGTCTACAATATATCAACTTTAAACAGTGAAAAGAGTCATCATCCATAGGTACATTTGCAACACCGATATCGTTTCAGAGGTACCCCGCACTTCCCCCGCCATTTCTCATTATAACCTGCCTCCACGCTGCATAAGGCCCACCATGGCATTTGCTGTTATCACCCCCCCACCCCCGCTCTCTATTCCTCCTCGTCCTCAGACTCCAGGTCTTCTTCTTCCGGCAGTGGTTCACAGAGGTCACCCCTATAGGTGTTCCATGCCGTCCATATCTTATTCCATTTGCGGGGGCAAACCCCACCTAGAAGCTGTAGGCGAGTCCGGCACTCCCCATTTCTGCGCAATATCTCGCTTCGCTACCATCATGGCTAATGTAGCCCATATCTGTCCGTGTCTATTCAGGTCATTATGGTCCCAAATGTTCAATAGGCATTTCCGCGGTTCTGGCAGAACTGAGACCCCAAGCGCCTGCGAGACAGTGCGCATAACCTGTCTCCAGAATTCTCGTATCTGTGTGCATTCCCAGAGTGTATGGTATAGTGTCCCCTCCTCCCCGCATCCCCTAAGACAGAAGGGATGTGGAGCCCGATGTATTTTATGAAGCAGTGTCCTAGTGTAATAAACACGGTGTAAGATTTTCAGTTGAACCAGTCTGAATTTTGCCGAGATGCCGACCTCTCGTGGGGAGGCCAGTGCCTCATTCCATTCAGATTCAGTAACCTCTCCTATATCTCCAACCCACCTATCTTTCAGCCTTTCTGTTGGGTCTCCCATATTGTTGACCAATTTTTTATATGTGAGGGAGGTGGCGCTTTGTGGCATGAAGTCAGTTAATAGTCTATCTTCTAACGGTGAGGATTCTGGTAAGTCTTTTCCCACTGGGATCGCTCGAAGTAGTGCATGCCTTATCTGCACGTATCGGAATGTCTCAGTCGAGCCCATGTCGTACTGGCGTTGTAGTTGCGGAAACCCGATCACTGTACCTTTGTCCCATAGGTCTCCGATTGTAGAGATACCTATACGGTCCCATTGTGTGAATCTCTTGCAGGAACGTAGTGCCCCCAGGGCTTTTATGTCCCAGAGTGGAGTCATTTTGGTGAGTGTCCCTTGCCAACACAGCCGCTTTTGTGCAATGTGCCATATGGTCGCAGTGTGGTGTGTCGGGCCCCATAGTGTCCGTACCTGTGGCTTGTTATATAATACTGCAAGCATGCCGTCCGATCCCAGTTGTGACCAATCGGCCTTGTACGCTGGGTCGGTTCTTGGGGCATGTATCCATTGGTTGATTGTTTTGAGATGTGCTGCCCAATAATACAGTTGTATGTTAGGTAAAGCTACGCCTCCCTCATACCAGCTCCTCGTCAGTTTGTCATACGCTATTCGCGTAGTTGGGTCTATTTTAACGTTCATCACGTAGTGAGATTTCTTTGTAAAAGTGTGTATCACTTTAGAAATATTTATAACCAATACATGTATAACATATTGTTTATCTGTTTGTTTTCTCCGTTTTTGGACTGGTGCAAACATTATTCTGCATTAAGGACTGAAACAATATATGTTTGCTCCTTTACATTTACAAAATCAGTTGAAATGTTGCAAATGGATTTCAACTGTTATTTAGTTTTAGTAATTTGACCCCAGGAGTGCAGCAAAAAATGAGGGCAGAAACCAGTTGAGTGACAAGGGCCCTAAATACTATGGGCCTCATTTATGAGGCCGGGCGTCACTTTTACGCCGCCGGTGCGTCACTTTTTGTGACGCACCAGCAGCATAAATAATGTGCCTTGTTGCACCATATTTACAAAGTGATGCATCTAGGTAGATGCGTCACTTTGGAAACCCCTGCGCCACATTATACCTGCGCCAGGTATAATGTATGCAGGGGTGGCGTTATGACGCAAGAAAGGGTCATAGAAGTGACGCAGTGAAACCTATAAGATTTCACTGTGCCACTTCTAGGACACAAATGCGTAAATTTCTTACGCCTGCCTCACAGCAGGCGTAAGACTGGCGCAGGCCCTTTCACATGGGGCTTGCCCCATGTGAAAGGATACATTGCTGGAGTTGCGTCACTTTTGTGACACACTCCAGCAATGCGTCACTTTTGCGCTTACAGATACGTCAGAAATACTGACGAATCTGTAACTCCTTGCGCCATGATGCGTCATACTGTAAATATGACGCATCATTGGTGTCGCAAGGCGTGCGCAGTGAAAAGTGAAAAGTGACGCATCGCTGTTTTCACGCAGCGATGCGTCACTTTTCATAAATGAGGCCCTATGATGCGAAAAATGTAGGGGCATATTTATCAAGGTTTTGCAATGCTCTTCCGTCCGGGCGGAGCTGGCGGAGTGCAGTTACGCGGAGTTCCACAGAGTTGGGGGGAAACTCTATGGAACTCCGCTCCGCCACCCGCCTTTACCCTGCATAAATTAAATACTGGTACAACATAATTTAAAAAGAATAAAAGTAGCTTACCTTATTGCAGTGCCCCCGAGCTGCCCTCCTCCTCCTCGCGTACATCTTGCACGAACTACATATGCACATGCGTACTAAGCTGATCAAGGCCACCTTGCCTGGCGCTTGGTGGCTTGATAAATCTAGAATAATGCAAAGCAGCGCAAATCGCTGCGTTGAGTAACTCTGCGGCAGGGATGCGTGCCATGTGTGGAGCATGGGTGTTCCCAAGCATTCCCCCATGGATTCTGACACATTGCCAGATTTACCAACATTGGTAGACCTGGGATGCATCAGAATTGTACGCCTCCCCACTAGAGGCACAACGAGGTGAAATATCTTTTATATGTCCTAGTTGCTTCCTCTTTCTAAGTGTGCTGCATTCTATTAGAAAGAGGAAAATGCTTCTGAGTATTGTATCTGAAAGAAACACGTTAGTTATAGATTCCTTACCTTAGAATTACCCCCAGGCGTCAGACTGGATCCGGAAAGTTTTTTTGTCAGCAGTACCTCTGCGTGTCGGAAGGTCGGCTCCGCGTCTGTTGTTGGCATCGTGGGCGCCGGGATGACTTTGAAGTAGCTACTAAGACGCCGCCCTCACGCGCTGACGTCAGTTCTTTCTTTTTCCGCGACAGCCAGTGCAGATCCAGAGAGAGTGGTACCTCCAGTCACTTTTTGACTGACTTTTTCTCGACTTTTGTCAACTACCTTTTTTGAGTCCATTGACTGCTGGTGCACGAGGGATGCCCTAGCTTCAAGGCATGTGGGTCCTGTTACCGAATGATGTTGCATGTGCCTCTTTTGCCTGGAGCGCCACCACCACCCCAAGTTGTGCTCCGACTGCCGGTCGATGGCGCCGAAGGCTTTGCGGGAGTTGCCCCGAAAGCTGCTTGAGTGCCGGCAGTCGGCTCCGCCCCGTTCGAGGTCCCAGTCGCAAGGGAGGTAGAGGGACATGTCTTGGAGCCATCACCACTCGTCCACATCATCGAAGTCTTCGCACTCGGGTAAATTGAAGCACAAAAAGAAGTCGAAGAAGTATTGTCGCTCTCCGACTTCTCCCTGTTGGTCGGCTGACGCGACGAGGGATGCGGGAGGTGCCCCGCCCAAGGTTCCGCGCACGTAGCCCGAATAGTCAACTCTAGGCTTCCCTCCTTTCCTGGGACCCGGAGCGACTCCCGCCCAACTTCGTAAGTTTTACGAGGCGATGCATGCCATCTCTGGGCAGACCGAACCCGTCGGCGTGCCTTCTGGCCCCATGGACTCGGTTGGGGGGGCCTAGGCCTTCTCTGCCGTCAGCTCCGGCCACAGCACCGCAGGCCCACTTTGGATCCAGGCCTGGATCCGAATTGGAGCCGGTTGACCTTATTACTCCTCCACCGGCTCCGCTTCCTCCAGCACCGCAACCGACACCGGTCGTGTCCCCGGCTGGCGTCGACCCTGGCCTCCATCCCGATGTGGACCCGGAGCCAGACCGGCGTCGCCCGACGCCGGATCCGGCGACGAGTGGGGTTTTTGTGCCCCTGTTCACTCCTGGGGTCCCTTTTCGGACAGATTGGTGCCCTGAGAATGAGGAGGACTGAGAGGGGTCAGGTGACCCTTTAACTGATCAGATGGAATCTGAGCAGGACTGGAGAGAGGAACTGGGGGATGCCAGTGGTCTTGACACATCTCCTGACCATGGAATGTTGTCTCCTCCTACCGTGGCTACGGAGGAGGGAACGTCATACGCAGTGGTTTTGCATAGGGTGGCCGAGGCCCTTGAGCTTCTTTTGGTGGCGGTCAGGACTAACCTCCCAACAGAGGTGCTTCAGCCGACAGCAAGCTCTTCGGAGCCCCTGCTGCCATTCAATGAGGCCCTTACCAATGTCCTTTTGGGCACGTGGATAGGATGATTGCCCGACGCCACCGCCCGGCTCCAGGCGATCCCATTTTTCTCTCCCAAAACCCCACCCCAGAGAGTTTGGTGGTCCAAGCCTCCACTTCCAAGAGCGCATTCCCTACTGCTCCACCGGAAACGGAATCCAAGAAGCTGGAACATCTTGAGATGAAAATGTTCTCTTCCGCCAGCTTGGGACTGCGCTCTGTAAACACTGCATGTCTATTGGGCCGTTATCCCCCCCTGTGTGGGATTCGGTTGCGCAGGTGCTGCCTCAGTGTCCGGAGGAGGCCCGGACAGTGCTCTCCCCGGCTGTCGCCGCCGGGAGGCATGAGGCTAAGTTTACCATATGTTGTGGGCTGGATACCGCTGACTCTCTAGGCAGGACGATTTCTAAGTCTGTAGCCCTTTGTTGCTACGCCTGGATGAGATCGACTGGCTTTTTGGGAGATGTCCAGAACACCTTGACGGACATGCCCTTTGATGGCCGTCGCCTTTTTGGTGACAAAGCGGACAATGCTCTAGAGCGTTTCAAGAACTTACGAGCTACGGCCATGTCCTTGGGCTTCTCCAGCTGCCCGGTGCAGTCTGCTTTTCGCCCCTTTCGTGACTACGGAAGGGGTGCCACACTACGTCCCGCCCAGAGCCATAGGCTGCAGAAAGTTTCCCAACCTTCGTGCGGCCAGGGACGTGGGAACCAACGCCGTGGTTCAGGGGGCGAGCGGGCGGGCCAGTCCACCAACACCCCCTCTGCAGCAGCCTCCAAACCCTCCTAGTCTGACCTTTCAGGCCCATCAAACACCAGTGGGCGGCAGGATTCGCCATCACCTCCCCCACTGGCGCACCACCATATCGGACAGGTGGGTTTTGCAAATAGTCCGAAGGGGCTACTTCCTCCCCTTCAAGGTTCCCCCTACAGCCATGCCCCCTCAATACCACCGCATGTCGGATGATCACCTGGCACTTCTCCAACAGGAAGTTTTGGCTCTCTTGGCCAAGGGAGCCATCGAGTGCGTTCCTGCCCCAGAAGTAGGTCGTGGTTGCTATTCCCACTACTTTCTAGTACCCAAGAAGGACAAGGGCCGGTGTCCTATCTTGGATCTCAGGAATGTCAACTGCTTCCTCCGGAAGGAGAAGTTCAAGATGTTGATGCTCGCTCAGGTCTTGTCTGCCCTCGACCCTGGAGACTGGATTGTAGCGTCGGACTTGCAGGACGCTTATTGTCACATCCCCGTCCTGCCGGCCCACCAGCATTACCTGCGGTTCACGGTAGGCCACGAGCATTTTCAGTTTACTGTGCTGCCCTTTGGCTTTACCAGCCCCCCTCAGGTGTTAACAAAACTGATGGTGGTGGTCGTAGATCAGGGGTTCCAGTCTTCCCCTATCTCGACGATTGTCTGTTGAAGGTGGGCTCGCCCCAGGCA
The DNA here is from genome assembly GCF_964261635.1 of Lissotriton helveticus. Taxonomy (NCBI): domain Eukaryota; kingdom Metazoa; phylum Chordata; class Amphibia; order Caudata; family Salamandridae; genus Lissotriton; species Lissotriton helveticus. Next base: position 54,370,502 of record NC_136070.1, on the reverse strand, counting down.
GTAGGCTCCCACCTCCAGACGACGGCCGACCTCCTGCATTCGCTGGGGTCTCCATTAATGTGCCAAAGTCACACCTGATTCCCTCTCAGAAGCTCCTCTTCATCGGAGCAGTTCTGGACATGACACGGTTTCAGGTTTATCCTTGTGAACAGCGGAGCTGGGATATTTGGGTTATGATTCCAATCTTTCAGCCTCTATCCCGGGGTTTTGGTCCGAATGACCCTGGTGCTGCTGGGCCTCATTGCCTCCTGCATCCTGCTGGTCGATCATGCCAGGTGGCAAATGCGGGCTCTGCAGTGGGACTTGAAGGTCCAGTGGGCGCAGCATCAGGGGAATCTGTCCAATTGCGTCCAGATCTCGGTGGACACTGCTCGACAGTTGCAGTGGTGGCTCACGAACCAGGATTGGGTCAACTTCAGATCCCTCTCCCTTCCCCAACCAGAGCACATGGCAGGGATGGACGCATCCCTTCTTGGATGGGGCAGCCACATTGGAGAGGTGGAGATCCGAGGCTTTTGGTCTGGGCTCCACATCAACGTTCTGGAGCTTGGGGCGATTCGTCTTGCACTCAAGGCATTCCTTCCCTCTGTCGGGGAAGAGTAGTGCAGGTGTACAACACCACCGCCATGTGGTACTGAAACAAATAGGGCGGGGTGGGGTTGTGGACCCTATGTCAGGAGCCCCTCCGCCTCTGGACATGGCTGGAACATCAGGGCATATTCCTGGTGGTTCAAAACCTGGCAGGCTCCCTGAACGTCAGGTCGGACGAACTCAGCCACAGGTGCATGATGGATCACGAATGGCTTCTTCACTCAGAGGTGGTGCAAGGTCTCTTTCGACAGTGGGGAAAGCCTTGGTTAGATCTATTCACCACCAAAGAGAACGCGCAATGTCAGCAATTCTGCACTTTGGAATTTCCATGGTGGCACTCGCTAGGTGACGCTTTTCATCGCGAGTGGAGTTGCGGCCTGCTTTACGCCTTTACACCTATACCACTTCTGCCCAGAGTGCTGAAGAAGATCAGGCGCAACCGGGCCCAAATCATTCTTGTGGCTCCGGATTGGGCACAAAGAGTCTGGTATCCCGAGCTGTTCAACATGGCCATCGATCCTCCGATCAGACTGCCTCTACGGGAGGATCTTCTGTCGCAGCAGCAGGGTAGTGGTCCTCCTCCCGAATCTGTCCAACCTCCAACTCCTTGTATGGAGTTTGAGAGGCGGCAGTTGGCGTCTTTTGGCCTGCCTCCCTGGCATGTTGGCAGTCCTGGCGCCCCTCCACTAAGACAGTATACGCCTGCTGGTGGAACAATTTTGTGGCATGGTGCACAGCAAAGGATGTGGACCCTCTTTCTGCCCCTCTTTCTGAAGTTCTCTTGTTCCTTCTTTCTTTAGCCCAGCAGGGCTCTACTCTGGGCACTATCAAAGGCTATCTTTCTGCCATCTCTGCCTTCCTTTGGCTTCCCGATTAGCCTTCTCTTTACAAGTCCCCGGATGTTAATCCTTTCTTGAAAGGCATAACTCATCTCTTTCCTCCTATCCCCTTTGTTATACCTTAGTGGGACTTGAATCTAATCTTAACTTTTTTAATGTTCGCTGCCTTTGAGCCCCTTCACAACTGTCCTTTAAGGCTTCTGATGCTTAAAACTGCTTTCCTGGTAGCCATCACATCTGCCTGGCGGGTGAGTGAGCTCCAGGTCCTTTCCTCCGAGCCTCCTTTCCTGTCTGTCCATCCGGACAAGGTGGTTCTCAGGATTCATCCATCCTTCCTGCCCAAGGTTGTTACTGCCTTTCACATTGCGGTACAAAAGGGGGGTGGTGATGGACGGAGCATCTGAATCAATCAAACACTCACACCCAGTCAAAAGATCTGGGTTTAATCCATCACCGTTCTTTAGCCCACTCTGCCACCCCAGTTCAGACATGGCTATATGCAAATCAGTCTGACCCTGTGCCTCATGGGAACAGTCCAGCCCGAACTGCCAAGCCATGTCTTCCCTGGACCGGAAACAAGCTTCCGAGGACCGGTTTCTGGCATTCCAGCCGTCTTCAGCCCGGCTTGCTTGAATCCAGTGGCAAAGTGAGCAAGGGACTCACGTCTGAGCATACCCTGCCACACTTATGGCAGCCAAAAGCGGTACAAAAGGGGGTGGTGATGGACGGTGATTTGACTGGGTGTGAGTGTTTGATTGATTCAGATGCTCCGTCCATCACCATCCCCTTTTGTACCGCCTTTCACATTGGGCAGACCATCACTTTGGCTACCTTCTTTCTGCCACTGCATCCTTCGAAAGAGGAGGAGAGGCTCCATCGTCTGGACTCAAAACTTGCGCTTTCCTTTTATCTGGTTCTCACAAAACAGTTCCGGGTGGATGACCAGCTCTTTGTTGGCTACATGGGCGCCAAAAAAGGTCAGGCCGTACACAAGCAGACTATCTCCTGATGGATCGTTTTGTGTATCAAAGCCTGTTATTCCCTGGCAAAGAAGGAGCCTCCAGTGGGGCTGCGCACCCATTCCACCAGGGCGACTGCAGCAACTACTGCCTTGGGATATGGAGTTCCTCTGAATGATATTTGTCAGGCAGCTACGTGGGCTTCGTTGCACACCTTTACCAAACACTACTGCCTTGACAATCAAATTCGGAGTGATGGCTTCTTTGGCCGTTCTGTTCTCCAGGACTTTCTTGTGTGATCTTGGTTCGAAGACCCACCTACAGGGTTGGTATTGCTGGGGTATCTATTCTAAGGTAAGGTATCTATAACTAGCGTGTTTCTTTCAGATGAACAAGTTACTTACCTTCAGTAATGATATATCTGTAAGAAACATTAGTTAGTTATAGATTCCTTACCACTCCACCTATCCTCCATTCTGCAAACTGATTTCTAGGGTTAAGGATGTCCTTCCAGGGTCCTAGATTTGTGCACCAGTGGTCAGTGTCTTGCATGACTCTGCGTTTCTGGCGTGGAAAGTAATTTACAGAACTGACGTCAGCGCGCGATGGCGGCATCTAAGTAGCTACCGCGACGTCATCCTGGCGACCACGACGCCAATGATGGACACGGAGCCGACCGACGCCACCTTCCGCCGCGCAGAGGTACTGCTGACGAAAAAACTTTCCTGATCCGGTCTGACGCCTGGGGGTAAATCTAAGGTAAGGAATCTATAACTGACTAAAGTTTCTTACAGCCATATCATTACCGAAGGGAAGTAACTTGTTCTTCTGTGCTGGAAGGTGCCACTTGCTGCACAAAAACAATCCTGACTGTAACGCAGACACTCTTGCAAGATGACACAAGGATGCCTGCTTTGGCACTAGACAGCCAAAAGTGTGCCAGTGCTAGGAAAGGACAGAAATGCACTGTATAATGGCAAATATGGTGCATTCCTGCCCTTATCCTTTCATGCAGAGCAGGAAGCTGGCTTGTTGCATTGCATTATTTTTTTTATCTGGTTCTTAGTCTCTAATATGACGTGTTTTCGACTGACATTATCAGCAAACTAAATAATCCATTCCAGAACTGTATTTATTTTAATTTTATTGGCTCGAACCGCATGAATGTTTTATATATTAACCCTAACTGGTGAGCAGGGGTGAAGCTTAGTCAGTGAGATACGGAAGTCGGGTGTGATTCTCAGATTTCCCAAATAAAGAGCAGTGGGCTGCAGGGTGCAAGGGTGAGACGACCAAGGTTCGCGATGGACTGTTCCAAAAAGGAACAGGATCAGTACAGATTTGCATTATGTGGAGAATCTCTGTCTAGTGTGGCACAGTGGTGAAAAACGTTGGGTTCAACGTTACCACAAGCGAGTGCCACTGGCTAGACTATTTGCTAGATTTCATCCCATCACCTTTTGGGTGTTTGATTGCCAGTCGTATGCCTGGAACCTTGAGACTGACACAGCTTTACAGGCCACTACTGGCAATGTCTGTGAATTCCAAAAAGCAGTACATCTGCACCCATTCAAGGCATACTTCTATGGATGCAGATTTACTCTTTTTTTGTTAAACCAGTCACTATATATTTAAGCTTCCGATCCAAAAAGTGAACAAGTTAAAAGTTCTAAGTAAAATGAGAGCAACGAGAAAAACAGATAAAGAGAGCATGAACCTGACTTAAGGCCCTCAGAACCAATTATGAAGCCAAGAATGCATTTTGGGGATGTCACACCCCAATCCCCACCCCATGAGACTACAGCCCTTCCCGTCCCACAGAGGCATGGTAGTTTGGTGTACGCAAAGATAGGCTTTCCTGTGAGCCCTTTGTTCTGTGTATTTTACAGAATACTCCTGGTGAGTACTTGGATTGGAGTTCAATGATAAAAGAGTATCAATAGAGACTTTGATTAACTGATTAAGAATCTGATAACATAAAACTTTAAATTATAATTTTCAGATACCATAAAGAAATGGGGGAGTTATAAACTAAAAATGAACATTGTCCTTTACCCTCGCGATGTGGCACCTCAAATTTAAAGGGTTGAAGGGACAGGAACCATTGGAGAACTGTAGTATAAAAACCATTAATGCGGATTAACCAAGTTAGGGGGCATGTATGTATGTATGTATGTATGTATGTATGTATGTATTGTATGTATGTATGTATGTATGTATGTATGTATGTATGGCATGGTCGGTTTAGAGAATAAAGAGAGTCCCTCCTAGATAATAGCTTAGCTTATCTACTGCCCACTTAATAGTCAAGCATTCTTGGTCAATTACATTATAATTAGGGCTCCCAGTTTTCCGTTTTTACTGATTTTTACAGATAAATACAGACAGAAAACTATTTTTTTCCTGTCTGTATTTATTTTGAAATACAGAAAAATATGGAAAATATGTCTTCTTTGGATGTTTTTTCTGCTGTCAATCAAGAGTGCCAGGTCAGCAGGGCCGGACTGGGAACCAAAACCGGCCCTGGCAAAGTGCTTGGCCGCCCCACACCCCGGGCGGGAGGGGGGCGAGCGCTTTGCCAGGGCCGCTTTTCAGCCGATTTTGTTACAGGGCCGATTTTGCAGCTATGCTGCAAAACCGGCTCTGCAACAAAAACGGCCCCCAGGGCCCAAAACCGGCCCCCACCCTTGCGGCCGACCGGGGGATTGCCCGGTGCCCACAACGGCCAGTCCGGGCCTGCAGGTCAGTAGGTGTACAGATTGAGAGTTAGGGGAGATGAAAAAAGGCAACAGATTTCCTAGTTAAGCTTAATTAGGTGCAGATTTACAGTTATTGATGCTATTCTACAATGCAAGTGTTTTCAGATAACGCTATTGCATGGTATACTGCTGAAACCTTTTGGGCATTCCAAGGTGAGAATACATTTATCAGTCAAGTAAATGTGGAAAAATACCCATGGCAGCTTCATTTATACAGAAAACACAAAATAGAAATGGATAAATACAGAAATAATTGGCAAAAAATAAATATGGATAAATACAGACGGAAATGTAGAAAAAATAAATACCATAAAACCGGGAACCCTAATTATAATGTAGTTCTTAGGGAAATAGCTTAGGGCTGATGAATAGGATGGACTTTTCTTTAACCCACTGCATCTTGCTGAGAAAGGTCCGCTTCAATCCCAATTTCAGAGGCGTCCTTTTATGGTTCACTGAGACAATTTAGTCACACATAGCCTAAATATTTAATTTTATTATGGGAAAATATAGATTTTTTTGCATTAATATGAAGACTGAGGTGTTCCAAATCAAAAATAACTGCTGGTAGATAATCAGTATGGTCTTCCAAGGTGGTGCTGCATATTACAATATCACTTAACCACATAGAGGCATACTTCTCAGCCCCGGCTGCCACACACGACGTGGGGGGGGGGGGGGGGAGGTCTGCAGCCCTTTGAGCCCAATGAGCGGTACGCACCTGGCTGCACGTATTGGAGATTGTAAATTGGGAGTTCGTAGAGTCATCAACTGAGGGTGCCACAATCTTGTAAGATATGCATGTCTAGTCGTGATCTTTCATCAATTCAGGGCACAAATAATGTCCAATTAGTAATGTCCCATGCGCATCTGCTCACTCCACCCCTCCTCGTACAGCTTTAACCATGTAAACATGACTTGGTTTCACCTATTCATCATGTACTGTAAGCGTTTCAGTGGCTGCATGACTCTGATGTACAAACATGTCAGTTTTCTCCTGAATCTAGTAAGCTAATATAGCGCCATCAATGTCTGTTTGGTAACCTTCAGTCAGGCGCGCAACACCCATTGGACTCAAAGGGCTTCAGCCACACCCCCCGTAGCTTTCCGTGCACACACACAGCCGCACCCGAGTACTTCACAGGTCTTTAACATACAATTTACTTGCTAACAAGGCTTTGTTGTGTTTTCACTCCTTCTTAGAGCCCTTGCATTTCCACTCTGCCTATTGCTGGAAGAATCAGCCCCCGACATTTTTTGTAGCCCCTTCCCCCGAAATTTGGCTCTAGTTGAGCCTCTCTCTCCAGTCATAATTTGGACAGTATCCTCAAAAACAGTTAATTTTCTGTGTTCTCATTCTTCTCCGCTCCTGTGCCATATCCTGTTGCCCTGCTTGTTGCTGTGTAACAGTAGGACGCCATTGTTACATAAGGAGTTGCTTCTTTCTTTTATAGTGACCGAGGGAGTCTTATCAGAATGGTGCGTTTTGATGAGTCTCCCTATTTTAGGCCTCACCTGCGACAGTGCATATACTGCATGCACTCTTGCTTGCAAGAGATATTGTATACACAATGGGCTTTGAGACGCCCATTGCTTAGCAGTCATTGGGTTCATTGGCACTTAGCGCGTACCAGCTTCACTTCCTCTTCTTACCTCTGGAGTGTGAACTAAGTACAGATCTCTTCAGCTTGATTAGGGTTTTTCCGCAGCCAGCACTATGATTGAGGCACTTTTCTTTTTTAGGTCGAAGCCTACCAGACAACACCGCTGTCTGCTTTGCTAACAACATTTTGGTGACATTCTGAAAACTTTTCTGGGAATGCATTCTGTCCATTGCTTACCATTGGCTTTGTATTTTGTAACTCAAATTTGCTTGCTATATGTTTTCTGGCTTTGTTTTAGGCTGTTCAGCTTGAGTTTGTCGCTCCCGTGAAGCATAGCCTGTTTACTACGTTCTTCCATGGACTCTCACTTTCTGTAAATAGGTCTTTAAATCTTGTTCTTATCTATTCACATTTACTGTGCATTCAAAGACAGATGTCAAATGTCAGGCTCTGTCTTCCGAGGGAGCTTGGTCTTCATTTTTGTTTTCTCTGATTTCAAAATGAGAGAATTTGTGTGACAATCTTGCTGTGAATGCAGAGGCTTTTTTCAAGGACAAAGCAAAATGTAAATGATTGTAAATGAACTGTACAGATATTGCAGAATATATAAAAAAAATTGGGAAAGCACAAATAAAGCACATCTTTTCGTAATCTTGAAGTGTGGTGGAAGCAAATATTTGAATGCGATCAAAACAAATCAATACACTAGGTGATGACATTAGTTATTTCAATTGACAATGTGTTGTCTGTAATAGCAGTACGCTACCACACCATGCATACTCCACACTACAGTACTCCACTCTACACCACTCCACTCTACAACACTCTACTCCACTCTATGCTCCTCTAGTCTACGCCACTCTACGACATGCCACTCCATTCTATGCCACTCCATGACACGCACCTCTAAGACACACCACACCACTCCACTGCACTCCACTTTACGGTATAGCACACCACTCCACTTTATGCCACTCTTCTCTATGACACACCACTCCACTCTACTACACTCCAATCTATGCCTCCCCAATCTATGCCCCTCCACTCTATGCCCCATCACTGTATGCCCATCCACTCTATGCCACAGCACTCTATGCCACAACACTCTATGCTACGACCAGTGGTGTAATGAAGGCCCCACGGTGCTAGGGGGGCTCGACCTCCATGGGGCCCCCTTCACACAGTAGCCTCGCCTGAGGGCTCCTGGGTGAGTCCGGAGTGGGGCCCCTCCATGTACTTTGCAGCGGGGGTGTCTCAAGTTTCGTTACATGACTTGTTATGACATAGCACTCTACGACACAACACTCTAATCCACTCTATGAAACGGATCACTGAAATAATATCGAGGGACAGAATATCGACCAACAAAAATATCGTTGAGAAAATATCGAGAGACAAAATATCGAGTTTCTATCTACAGGTAAGTACAAAAATATCGAGTTAAAAATATCGTTTACAAAAATATAGTTGTAAAAAATATCGACTTTAATAAAAACAATGTTTAATTACATTAATATAAAAAATTAATTACTAAAATATACTTAACAATACTTAAAATAACTTTTAATAATTAAATAATTAATGAAAGTAAAAAAATAATATTTTTTTATCATATTTCTTAAAACATATATATATATAGTAACAACATTTAATTAAATAATAGCCAATATTATTAACGTACAAATACAAAAGAGTAAAAATTACTATTCCCACTCCAGTGGGTGCAACAGTAGGGAAAGCGTTGGATAGCGTAGGGGTTAAAATGACTATTTCCACTCCAAAGAGTGCAACAGTGGATATATGACGTTACAACGCAACTTTTACAATGCACTACCATTACAACGTAAGTATATAATAATTTTTATAATTTAAAATATTTAAAAATAATTTAATATAATTTAATTTAATTTAATTTCATTAAATTAAATTAATGTAAATTTAATTTTACTTTATTTTTACACTGTACCCCTGTACCCCAAAAACCCAAAACTGACCCTGAACCCTAAAAAAAACCCTTTACCCAAAAACCCAAAACTGACCCTGAACCCTAAAAAAAAACCTTTACCCAAAAACCCAAAACTGACCCTGAACCCTAAAAATACCCCTTTACCCAAAAACTAAAAACTGACCCTGAACCCTAAAAATACCCCTTTACCCAAAAACTAAAAACTGACCCTGAACCCTAAAAATACCCCTTTACCCAAAAACTAAAAACTGACCCTGAACCCTAAAAATACCCCTTTACCCAAAAACTAAAAACTGACCCTGAACCCTAAAAATACCCCTTTACCCAAAAACTAAAAACTGACCCTGAACCCAAAAAATACCCCTTTACCCAAAAACAAAAAACTGACCTTGAACCCTAAAAATACCCCTTTACCCAAAAACTAAAAACTGACCCTGAACCCAAAAAATACCCCTTTACCCAAAAACTAAAAACTGACCCTGAACCCTAAAAATACCCCTTTACCCAAAAAACAAAAACTGACCCTGAACCCTAAAAATACCCCTTTAATTTAACAGAATTAGCAATTAATCAATTAAATTAAATTAATTACCAATTACATTTTAATTAATTAACAAATATTTTTTAATTAACAATTAATTAAATATTACTACCAATTATTAAATTTACATATTTAATTAATTATAATTAAATTACTTCCCACCCTATTCCCCTATAAACCCACAACCCGCTACAGGAAATACATTATTTAAATTTACACAATTAGCAATTGATCAATTAAATTAAATAAATTACCAATTAAATTTTAAATAATTAACAAATATTATTTAATTACCAATTAATTAAATATTACTACCAAATAATACATTTACATATTTAATTAATTATAATTAAATTACTTCCCACCCTATTCCCCTATAAACCCACAACCCGCTACAGGAAATAAATTATTTTAATTTACATAATTAGCAATTAATCAATTAAATTAAATTAATTACCAATTACATTTTAAATAATTAACAAATATTATTTAATTACCAATTAATTAATTATTACTACCAATTAATAAATTTACATATTTAATTAATTATAATTAAATTACTTCCCACCCTATTCCCCTATAAACCCACAACCCGCTACAGAATAAAATTACACAATAATAAAAAAAAAATCATTAATTAAAAATAATTATAACATAAAATGACACTTTTCACACATATTATAACATAAAAACACTATAAATAATTAAATATTATTTAAAAAACGATATTTTCACTTTCTATATTATTTACAGTCGATATTACTTCACTTACCTTAAAAACGATATTTTGGCTGTCGATATTCTGTCCTGTCGATATTTTGTCCAAACGATATTTAAAACTCGATATTCTGTCCAAACGATATTTTGGAGTCGATATTATGTCTGTGCACCCTATGAAACTCTACTCCGGTCTACGCCATTCTAGAACTCTCCATTCTACACCATTAAACTCTATGCCACTCCACTCTACGCCACACTATGCCACTCTAGGGCACTCTGTGACACTGCACGTAAATCTCTCTATTCCACTCCATGCCACTTTACTCCACCCTACTCTATGACACACTACTCCACTACGTCACTCCACACTACTCCACTCTATGCCACTCCACCCTACAGCACTGTACTCCACTCAACAACACTCTATAACACTCCACTCTATAACACTCCACTCTATGAAACTCTACTCCACAACACTCCACTCAACGGCACTCCACTCAACAGCACTCTACTTCACTCTACGGAACTCCCTTTACTCTACTGCATGCCACTTTACTCTACTCTACGTCAGTCCACTCTACTCAGTGGCACTCTACTCCACTCTACGACACTCTGTACCACTCCACTCTACAACACTCTACTCCACACCCCTCTACTCTTTTCCAATCTATGACACTCTACACCCTCCATGATTCTCTATTCCACTCTATGCTACTCCACTCTATACCACTCCGCTGCATTCTAACACACTCTACTCCACTCCACTGTAAGACACTTTACTCCACTCTATGCTTCTCCCCTCTATACCCTTCCACTCTACTCCACTCTTTTCGACTCGCTTCATGCCACTCTACGCCACTCCACTCCAGAGGTGACCAGTTTTTCAGATTCCTTACCAGGGAGTTCAGATTATGGTTCTTGACCCTTTCGTATATCCTCCATCGGGCAACTCAAGGTTGAGGACAGCTATATCAAGCTCTTTGTGACTGTGGTCTACTTCCCGGTGGTTCACAAATTTATTTTTAGAAATTCAAGTGGTGACTCCAGAAGAAGGCGTTGGTTACGCCGCAACGTGCGTAGAGATTACCATCTTCATCTACTTAGATCTAGAGACTCTTGATTTATTGTATTATATGATGTAAATGTATGTGTCCTTTGTGTATCTTCATGCAAGGATGGATGTAAATTGAAGATAATATTACATCTTTCTTGTCATGTCATTGATGTTATGGTATTTGTTTTAATACAAAATATATGTATGAATAAACTGAAGTGTTCTTAATTGTCCTTTGTGGTACACTGAGTTGCTGTTTATTATTCTTTATGTCTAAGACCTGATTTACGACAGGAATTGATACTACTTTAATCATTGTTTCCCTGTCCTAGGAACATCTAGCAGATTCAGGGGGTCCTTTTTGATATAGCACAATTCCCTCTATACCACTCCATTCTAATTTACTCCACTCTATGCCATCCCATGTGACACTCTACTCTTCTCTACGAGAATCTATGCCACTCCAGTCTACGACACTCTACGACACTCTACTCCACTCTACGTCACTCCGCTGTACAACACTCTACTCCACCCTATGCTCCCCCACTCTATGCCTTTCAACTCTACTTCATTCCACTCTATGCCACTCCACTCTATGACACTCTAATCTATTTCACTCTATGACACTCTACTCCCTCCATGACATTTCATGACACTCTATGCACTCCACTGTCCTCTAAGACATTCTACTCTACTCGGTACCACTCCACTCTACGCCACTCTACTCCACTCTACATCACTCTGCTTCACTCCATGCCACTCCACCTCCCTCTACTCTAAACCTTCCACTCTACTCTGCTCCACTCTACTGCCTCCATGTCACTCTATGCCTCTACATGACAATCCACTCCACTCCACTCCACAACACTGTACTCTTCGTGTACTCCACTCAACACTCTATGCCACTCCATGACACTCTATGCCATTCCATTCTATGACACTCTACTCCACTCTATCACAATCTACTACTCTGTACACCACAAGACTCTTTTCCACTACACGCTATTACCTCAATGCCACTCTATGCCGATTTACTCCACTCTATGCCACTCCACTGTACTCTATGACACTTTACTTCACTCTAAACCACTCCACTCTATGACACTCTATGCCACTCCACTCTACTACACTCTACTCCACTGTATGTCACTCAACTCCACTCTACACCACTCCATGACACTCCACTCCACTGTACTCCACTCTACCGTACCCACCACTACGCCACTTTACCATGTTCCACAACACTCCAGTCTATGACACTCCACGCCACTCTCCTCTATGCCATTAATTTTTAGCCATGCTTTACAGCAGTGATGCTGGTGTACAACATGGCTAAACACATTTCCAAAGCCAATAGCTCTTGTAGGCTAGATCTATTGGCTTTGCCAATGCTTTTTTTGCCTTGTTGTCATGTTACTTATTTTTATATTTTCTTCTTCCCGTTATGTTTCTAATACTGTATGTAAACGCATGCACTGCATTCTATACACCTTATACATGTGCGTGTGTTCTGCGCATACTGCATGTAAACATGTTTTCTCTGCATTCTGTGCATCGTGTTCTTGTGTATTCTCTGCATGCTGTATGAATATGGACTTTACAGTCTGTGCAGTGTCTGCCTGTGTATTCTGCACACACTGTATGTATACATGTGGGTTTTCTGAACTCTAAACACCATATATGCTTGTGTGATCTGCTCGTGCTGTATGTAAATATGACAGTGTCCTGCTTCTCAGCAGACGCCTTCCCCTTTCCAAGAGGTGTGCATAGCCTCTCCCTGGCTCAAGGCAGATGAAACACGATACTTTCCTTCTCTAATGAGACAGGACTGTGTGCTGAGTTCTGCATTTTTTCACAAACAAGCTTTGGGAAACCCAATATTTCTCACCTATATGAGACCTATTAGATTTGACATAGTCTTGTGCCCATGTTGTGGAGCAGCAAGGCTGTTTTCCAGCATGGTTAAAAGTTATAAAGAAATAAAGTGCTGTAAAAGTTATTAAGCAACATAAACACTTGTAGCACTTCTTTAATATCTTTTAACCATGCTGTTCAACACCCACACTGCTTTACGACATGGCTAAAAGTGATTGCCAATGCTTGATGTTACAGAGGTAGTAGATGACCCCCTTCCTCGATCCAGCTACAAGCACCTTCAGAGTCTCAAAGAAAAAGACCCCTTGCTGGATCACTTTTAGTTTGGCCAGATGTAGAAGCTTATAGTCCAGCTGAATGACATGTAGTTTCTGCTTTAATCCTTGGAATGTTTATGTTATTTTTGTACTTGTTTAGTGTATTTAGGGAACAGCATTCTTTGTGAGAATTATATTTTATATCGCCTTGGGGATGAGCCATGCAGAGGATGTTACCTCGAGCTGCTTAATTCATTAATTTGGCCATGATTGCTCTAGGTATTGTTGTATTTTAATTGCATTTATATAGCACGTACTACCCCTGATGAGGTGTTGAATCACTTTTTCTGCGAGTAGCATGCTACTCCGGAACCCCTAAAGGATTAGTGGTAAATAGTATAGAGAAATATTAAAGTAATTTGAGTGGTGGGTAATTTAGTTATTTGAATTGAGAAGGACAGGGGAGGGATAGAAGAGGGAAAAAGGTTTGCATTTATATAGCGCTTGCTAACCCTGATAAGGTGTTGAAGTGCTTTTTTGGCAAGAAGCCCGATGCTACGGAACCCATAAAGGATTAGTAGTGAATTAGTATAGCGAAAACATGAAAGTAATTTGAGTGGTGAATATGTTAGTCAGTTATTTGGATTGAGAAGGATAGTGGAGGGATAGAGGGAAAAGGCTTAAATTTATATAGTGCTTACTACCCCTGACAAGGCATTGAAGTGCTTTTTCTGCGTGTAGCACGCTACTCTGGAACCCATAAAGGATTAGTGATAAATAATATAGTGAAATATTAAAGTAATTTGAGTGGTGGATACATTATTTTTTGGGATTGAGAAGGACAGTGGAGGGATAGAAGAGAGAAAACTGTTTGCATTTATATGGCGCTTGCAACCCCATATAAGGTGTTGAAGTGCTTTTTGGCGAGAAGCACGCTGCTCCGGAACCCATAAAGGATTAGTAGTGAATTAGTATAGCGAAAACATGAAATTAATTTGAGCTGTGAATATGTTAGTCAGTTATTTGGATTGAGAAGGATAGTGGAGAGATAAAGGGAAAAAGGTTTACATTTATATAGTGCTTACTACCCCTAACAAGGCGACAAAGTGCTTTTTCTGTGAACAGCACGCTACTCCGGAACCCATAAAGGATCAGCAGAGAATTAGGTAGTGTGCATAGCAGTGGTTTTGACATCAAGGCCCAGTGTGCTCACTCTAACACGAAGAAGTAAGATAACTGTTCCTTGAATACTTATAATTCCAGTCACGTTCGCAAACAAATTTCAAGTTTACTGCCTTCCACACCCTCCAGTATTCCCGCCAAGCTTATATTATTTCTTCTTATGCGTCCTTCTGTGTCATCTATGCCTCCCCAATGCCCTTGGATTCAGTCTATAGGTGGTTTACTTTGTACACAAACAAGTTGTTTTCTTTTCTGCCTCGAATGTGCTTTCTTCTTCGGCAGAGATGTCTTCTGCGACTTCTGTAAGTCCTGCCGTACCAATGCCCTGGCTCTGAGATCACTGTTATTTACTCTCTAAAGTACGGATCTGACATGTTGTGCTCGGATTTAACCAGCTGGGTTCGTTAGGCAAAATTAATAGGAGAATTCCTGGTTCCTCCCACATGCCAGGTATTTAAGATTAAGAATAGGGGGGAGGAGCCAAGCTCGCGTCCGAGATGGCCGCGTTTTAGCTCGGCTCCGTTCGCTTTCCTGTCTGGAACGTCTATCCTGTGTTTTATCCTGCCCCGGGAAGTATTCTTTGATAGACTATGGAACTACGACATTTCACAGGCACTTACCGTTTGATCCGTTTGTTCCTGGGTGCCGCGGATGCTGGGCTGCACCCTTGTCTGCTTCGGGGCCTCCGGAGCGAGCGGGCCTGACACTCCTTGGCGGCGCCCGGGCGGGGCGGAGCGCTGTGGCCGGCCCTTGGTGGAGGTGTGGGTTCGGTCGGAGAGGCCGATGTGCAATTAGACCGATTACGGCTATCCGGGCCTGATCCGGCGGTCATGCGGCCTGGTGTTGGGGCGCTACCTTCCATGGACGGGGTTGACCGTGTATGTGGCTCGTCTCCCCTTTGTTTTCCGGTCCGGCCATTTTGAGTCCCTCCGCCCGGACTCGGAGAACGGAGCCGGTAGCGTGTGGGGAGCCGGCGACCTGCCTTCTTCTGGTGGCCCCCCGTCCTGCTCTGGTGGTGCCTCTGCTGGTGGTCGGCTGTATCCTGTTTGCCCCACTGGTGTCCGGACGGGGGTCGGAGTTTGCCGCGGCCCCGCCGGGCTTCTAAGATGGCGGCCGACCCCATGTCTCTCGGTCTGGCCGAGACTGGCGACGCTGGTCCGCCGCATGGCACGTTTCCTGAATACCGTAAAGGTGAGCCTACGCTTGGCGACATCCTCGCCGCCTTGCGCTCCTGGAGTGCTCCCATGGCCGCACCTATCATTGACCTGGAGGAGGATCATTTTGCCGGGCCTGCTGAGCCCCCCCCGGTGTGTGCGGCTCCATCTCTGTTGTGTGCTGCTGGAACTTTCCTGGAGGTCGTGGGCCCGGCGGCTGCCGTTGGTGTGGATGTACGGATGTCCGCTGCCCTCCTTCATCCTGTGCTCCCCCCTGTGCAGGGGGTCCGCCGGCCGGGTCCCGTCCGGACCGGCCTTGTTGGATCTCCCTTTCCTTTTCTGCCTCGATTGGCCGAACGAAGATCCTGTGATTGCTCCGCCGGATCGGCTTCCCTCATATTGTCGTCGGAACTGTGCCTGCATTGCCTGAGGTGGTTGCCGTCCTTTCCTGTTCATCCGGGTCGCAATCGATATGACTTGTGTGGATTGCCGATCGGACTCCCTGTTATTCACCTCCTGTTCCACATGATCTGGTTCCTTGTGCGTTGGACGACTACAGCTTGGGATAAACAAGGACAGGGTTGAGATGAACTTGCCTCGGTGGACTGTTATCTTGCGGTATGGTCGGATGATCCGTTTGTAACTGTATGACTGTGTTCGATTCTCCTTCATGTTCCTGGAGTTTATCCTTGTGCTTATTATCTTCCCGTGGGTTCTGAGTATTTTCGGACGGGAGGGTGGGAGCTGATGGGGTTATGATTATATGGCTCCTCTCCCGTTGCTGCTTCCCTGTTTTCCCTTCTTCTTTTTGTCTTTGTGGTTCTTTCTTACTTTTATCTCCTCTATATTTCGGGTTCTGATTAGGGCGACAGGCACGCTGCCGGGGGGTAGGCCATAGCCTTCTGCAGGGGTGCAGGGTGGGATGTGCGGGGTGGGGGGGGGTCTGTCATATTGTGTTTTCCCCTCTTTCCTTTTTTTTTTGGTTCTATGGCTCTTATGTATCCCCTTTTTTCGAGACGCGGTGTCGGCATGTGGCCCCCTGGGGTGTTTTTGCTAGCATGGGCCTTCTGGTATTCCTGCAGTCACGGTTTACTACGCATTCATTCCTCCTGTTACCACTGGTTCCATGTGCTGATCTATTCTTGAGTGCTTCGTTAGCCGTGGGGCGCGTGCAGGGATGCTGCGTTCTTACTTCTCCCCCCCCTTTTTTTCCTATGTCTTCCCCCCCCCCTTTTTTCCCCTCTCCCCCTTTTTCTTTCCTCCCCTGGGTTGTTGTGGCAGAGGGCTCCTTGTTTTGTAAGCCTACTTTTAGTTTTGTGTATTATTGTGTGTTTTCGTAGTGGTGGGAGGGCGCTGGGCAGCGGTTGCAATTGCTTATTACTGTGGGCTCACGTTCTGCCTTTGCCAAAATGTACCTGTTCTTTTTTAATTTTCCTGTGTTCGATGCTTCTGCTTGTTCGCGGCCCACCACGGCCCTCTGGACTTTACGGATTGCCCTTATTCTGAGACACCCTTTCTTCTTTTATAAAATCAACCTTCTCTCAACCTGTACGTGATGGTTGCTCGGTGGCTTTTTGCCTTTCCTTCTCGTATGGATCGCTGTGATGTCCTGTGGGAGCTTCTGTATTGCCTGATATATTTCTTTTATTGTGGTGGCCGGCCCGATGGGTTGTAGGCCCGTATCTGTGAGCGATTTCTGTACAATAAAGGTTTTAAAAAAAAAAAAAAAAAAAAAAGAATAAACTAATCATGTAATTAAACTGAAGGTACTGATTCGATAAAACCTTTGTGGTTGGTAAGTACTTGTTTCTGCTTCAGCTTGTGTAGCCACTGAAAAATTAGATTCATCACAGTCAAAACAGAGCTTGAATGTCACAGGATGGTGGCAATTTTATAGACTGTAGCAGCAATGTGTTTTTCCTAGGTCTATCCTCTATCAAGAGGCTAGAAAGGGTTTTCACTTAAAATGTCTCCTAATCTCACTGAGGGGGAGGAAATCTAATTTAGGGAAGTGAATACTCAGAATCCTTTAGCTGACGATTAACTTTATTTTAATTATGTGGTGTTTCAAAAGTTATGTGATTTGACTCACCAGAGCTGTAACAAAGTTTCACAGACAGCTATTCAAAAACTGAAAAAATTACAAAAAACTGTTTTAAAACAGAAGCTATGGATCATTAATTGAGGATGTTCTGGTAAAGAAATAATCAAAAAACCGCAGTTAAAATTTGAAAACAGATGTGTTTATTTTTATTTTCTCTTGGAAAGGTTCCTCTTAACTCGGCCCAGCTGACATCCCCTCGGTTACCGTCTGATTATCTCGCACCTATTTCCAATTCGTGCGAACAAAGGATTGTGACTCATGCGTGGTTTTTGTTCGGGAAGCAGAACACTGAGTGGCTTTCTGTTTGAGGCATGACATCCTTCTGCTTTCTCACGGATGCGAGGGGCAGAAGATAGGGCGTTGAGAGGATCTTCCTTCCTTTCACTTCCTGTCTGCTCAGCTGCAGACCAGGCGGGTGCTCACTATGCATGTGATGTGGTATGCTGAGCGAGGGGCACAGCACAGATCACGACAGGCATTATTTATTTATTTATGCGTTTTGATATAGCGCTTACTTCACGCGAAGGTCTCAAAGCGCTTTACAATAGAACCAGTTACATTACATAAGTACTTCTGAGTACATGGATTACATACAAGATACAAAATAGATACATGCGTCTAATGCGAAAAGGGGTGTAGGGAGATTGGAGCGGGCGCAGGCCTAGGGGGTGTTGGTCGATGACCTGCAGAATGAGGACCAAGAGTCGACACCTAGTTCACCACGGGCGGGATCTCCGCAGGTGGGTCCTGGGGAGCAGAATCAGGACAGAGTCGAGGAGGGGATGTAACTGGGCCATGGTACCCTGACTTCCACTCACATGGCGTGCTCTCTGAACAAGGCACAAAGGTATGGCGAGCAAGACTAGGACCCAGACCATATCCGCAGCGAGAATGGAAGTGGCAAGGAGGTCGGCAGCAGCAGGGGAGGGGGGGGGGTACTGTTAGACTGTTAATATTGTCGAGAATTCAATGTGGCAACCATCGCCAAATGTGGTAGTCAGTCGAAGGTTAAGTGGAAGCTGGGAAGGGCAGCACCTGAGCATATTGCGACTAATCCTGCAGGGGGAACTGTGGATGTTTACTGCTCAAAAGGATAATGTAATTGTATTGCGCTGAATGATAAATGCCAATAAAATCTGTTTAAAAAAAATAGATACATGCGTCTAAACACAAAAAGAAAATGTTACAATCCGTATGAGAGACGTGCAATTTAAACTAACAGCGTAGATATCTGCCAATATTGGCGGGAAGTGAGCTCAAAGAGTATTGGCAGGGAGTGGGCACAAAGGATATAGAAATAGCATGATGATATTATATAGCATAGCATGATATACACAGGCAACAGTGTATACCGAAAGTAGACCTAAGATAGTATACGAAACGAGATACGATGGAAGTACACAATGATCCATTTTCAGACAGATGGTGGGCATACACACATGGCAGTCCCTTTGTCTGCAGCCATCAGGGACTGTGCCTCTCGGCCTAACATTATTCGGGTTGGGTCAGTCAAGCATTACAATAGACCCTAGAGAAGAAGGAGTAGTCCTTCAGCAGTTTTTGTGCCCTTACTGGAAGGGAGAGCCTCCAAAATGGCTGTCTGTTGCTGGATAGATGGTGGCTAGTCCTACTCCAGTTTATCCTAGTTGAGGTATGTCGAGGCTGGAGTAGGCAGGAATGTGGAAAGACTGTGTGCCCCGGACAAAGATGGCTGACGCCATCCGGTGTTGCAGTCCGTTTTCTCTGTTAGTGATTCTAGGATCTCCGGTAAACAGTGTAGCAGGATGAGGTTATGACAATACTTGTTGTTTTAAAGGAATGCTGGATGGTAATATGAGCCATTACAAGTAAATAGCATAGGAAGGGATATGTATTTGTGTGGAAGCAGAGAACTGTAGAATAATATTGGTGTAGTTTTAAAAGGTCAGGTGACAGTTGCACTGTCAAGCCAGACCTAAACATCCATGTAGGTTAGGGTGATCAGGCGTCCCCGTTTTCCCAGGACAGTCCCTGTGTTTAACCAGCTGTCCCAGCAAATTTCAAGAAATTTAGCTCATCTCCCCGTTTTTGGAGAGGGTCGACTGAAAACGGTGGGAGGTGTTTTTTATGTTTTACAAAGCAGGGATAGTTAGCAGTTGTTTCAAGAAAGCAATTTAATTAACAGGCAAGCTACTGGGCTTAAAAATTGCATTTTATGAATGCACTTACTGCCTGTTCTGTAATTCTCTGCTGAGGAACGCTCTCCTCGCTTGAAGTAAAATTGTAGTCCTTCTATTTTTGTGAAATGTCCCGGTTTTTGGCTTTAACATTCTGGTCACCCTAATGTAGGTTAATGTCCTCTTCCTATCTGTGCTGCTGCCAGAGATTACATCGTTTTCTGAAACACTTTAATAGCTTTACAGTCTCATGTGTGTGCCCGTGAAAGTTCAAACTTGGGCAGCTAAATAAATAAGCAAAATGATCACAGCTGTGTGGAGGGCAAGTACTTCTTTGTGGAAGCACACAACTTCTGCCCAATCAAAACATGTTTTCCTGTTTTCCAACATGTGGGTGGAGCCAGAGCCCCTACCCGGGTGAGCCCCTGGGAGGCTGCATTTCCCGTCTTTCCTGTAGGGAAGATATCAG